>NC_140371.1:6670000-7920000 GCF_054491055.1 Hypomesus nipponensis | reverse complement strand
CAAGGTGTCTATCAAGAGGTCAGAGTGTAGCGGCCATTTTAAAATTATCCTTGGGGTTCTAGTGTACTCACATGAATAGCTTTGAGCAATTACTTGTGACACAAATCCAAAAAAAAAATTGACGACGGAACAATGAAGCAACAAGATCGTGGCTATGTGTGGATATAATTCATTGTTTGGACAACTACTCGACATGGTTTGATACTTTGGACCCTTGGGAATGTAAGCAGATGAGGTTTTGATGAGTTGTGTGCATACCTGGAACATTCCTAAGTCATCGTAGGTAAGTACAACTTTTTTCTCTGGCATTGTTGAATGAACGGTCACCGGACAAAGACGTTGATTGTACTTTCTGTTGCGAGTTGAGCTTGAATTGGTTTATTTCAATGGAAGCACAAGAATCGTAGCTTTCCAACGATGTATAACATGTGTACTAGTCGAAAAAAAAAAAAATTGGGAATTGAGTGCGTTCTCACTGAGGGAGGGGGCGCAGTGTTTCTGGCTCGCCGGCGAGCCAAGGAACGAGAACAGGTTAACTTTTATAGCATGTTCCTGTGGCTGTTTATAGATGGTAAAGGTGTTTAGTGAAGGTTTTAAGCCATTAGATTCCGTTTTTGAGACTTTCATGCCTTTTCTGCTTTAAAGTGCTTTTAAGCTCTTGAATAGCATTTTCAATGCTTTGACAATGTTTTGCATATATCTTCTGGCTGAAGGGGTTTCTTGTTGTTTTAAGAGTTATAACATGTTTATGTGGCTGTTTTTACATGGTGAAAGATTTTCTTTGAAGGTATTGAGCCATTAGATTCCGTTTTTGAGACTTTCATTCCTTTACTGCTTTAATGTGCTTTTCAGCTCTTGAATAGCGTTTTCAATGCTTTTACAATGTTTTGTATGTAACTTCTGACTGAAGGGTTTTCTTGTTGTTTTAACTTTTATAGCATGTTCCTGTGGCTGTTTATAGATGGTAAAGGTGTTTAGTGAAGGTTTTAAGCCATTAGATTCCGTTTTTGAGACTTTCATGCCTTTTCTGCTTTAAAGTGCTTTTCAGCTCTTGAATATTGTTTTCAATGCTTTGACAATGTTTTGCATGTATCTTCTGACTGAAGGGGTTTCTTGTTGTTTTAAGAGTTATAACATGTTTATGTGGCTGTTTTTACATGGTAAAGGATTTTTTTTGAAGGTATTGAGCCATTAGATTCAGTTTTTGAGACTTTCTTCCTTTACTGCTTTAAAGTGCTTTTCAGCTCTTGAATAGCAATTTCAATGCTTTTACAATGTTTTGCATTTAACTTCTGGCAAAAGGGTTTTCTTGTTGTTTTAACTTTTATAGCATGTTCCTGTGGCTGTTTATAGATGGTAAAGGTGTTTAGTGAAGGTTTTAAGCCATTAGATTCCGTTTTTGAGACCTTCATTCCTTTACTGCTTTAAAGTGCTTTTCAGCTCTTGAATAGCATTTTCAATGCTTTGACAATGTTTTGCATGTATCTTCTGGCTGAAGGGGTTTCTTGTTGTTTTAACTTTTATAGCATGTTCCTTTGACTGTTTAAACATGGTAAATGTGTTTTATGAAGGTATTGAGCCATTAGATTCATTTTTTTTCAGACTCTCCTTCCTTTACTGCTTTAATGTACTTTTCAGCTCTTGAATAGCGTTTTCAATGCTTTTACAATGTTCTGTATTTAACTTCTGACTGAAGGGTTTTCTTGTTGTTTTAACTTTTATAGCATGTTCCTGTGGCTGTTTATAGATGGTAAAGGTGTTTAGTGAAGGTTTAAAGCCATTAGATTCCGTTTTTGAGACTTTCATTCCTTTACTGCTTTAATGTGCTTTTAAGCTCTTGAATAGCATTTTCAATGCTTTGACAATATTTTGCATGTATCTTCTGGCTGAAGGGGTTTCTTGTTGTTTTAAGAGTTATAACATGTTTATGTGGCTGTTTTTACATGGTGAAAGATTTTCTTTGAAGGTATTGAGCCATTAGATTCAGTTTTTGAGACTTTCATTCCTTTACTGCTTTAAAGTGCTTTTCAGCTCTTGAATAGCAATTTCAATGCTTTTACAATGTTTTGCATGTAACTTCTGGCAAAAGGGTTTTCTTGTTGTTTTAACTTTTATAGCATGTTCCTGTGGCTGTTTATAGATGGTAAAGGTGTTTAGTGAAGGTTTTATGCCATTAGATTCCGTTTTTGAGACCTTCATTCCTTTACTGCTTTAAAGTGCTTTTCAGCTCTTGAATAGCATTTTCAATGCTTTGACAATGTTTTGCATGTATCTTCTGGCTGAAGGGGTTTCTTGTTGTTTTAACTTTTATAGCATGTTCCTTTGACTGTTTAAACATGGTAAATGTGTTTTATGAAGGTATTGAGCCATTAGATTCATTTTTTTTCAGACTCTCCTTCCTTTACTGCTTTAATGTACTTTTAAGCTCTTGAATGGCGTTTTCAATGCTTTTACAATGTCTTGCATGTAACTTCTGGCAGAAGGGTTTTCGTGTTGTTTTAACTTTTATAGCATGTTCCTGTGGCTGTTTAAACATGGTAAATGTGTTTTATGAAGGTATTGAGCCATTAAATTTTTTTTTTTTTGACTTTCATTCCTTTACTGCTTTAATGTGCTTTTAAGCTCTTGAATAGCATTTTCAATGCTTTGACAATGTTTTGCATGTATCTTCTGGCTGAAGGGGTTTCTTATTGTTTTAAGAGTTATAACATGTTTATGTGGCTGTTTTTACATGGTGAAAGATTTTCTTTGAAGGTATTGAGCCATTAGATTCCGTTTTTGAGACTTTCATTCCTTTACTGCTTTAATGTGCTTTTCAGCTCTTGAATAGCGTTTTCAATGCTTTTACAATGTTCTGTATGTAACTTCTGACTGAAGGGTTTTCTTGTTGTTTTAACTTTTATAGCATGTTCCTGTGGCTGTTTATAGATGGTAAAGGTGTTTAGTGAAGGTTTAAAGCCATTAGATTCCGTTTTTGAGACTTTCATGCCTTTTCTGCTTTAAAGTGCTTTTCAGGTCTTGAATAGCATTTTCAATGCTCTGACAATGTTTTGCATGTAACTTCTGGCTGAAGGGTTTTCTTTTTGTTCTAACTTTTATAGCATGTTCCTGTGGCTGTTTATAGATGGTAAAGGTGTTTAGTGAAGGTATTGAGCCATTAGATTCCGTTTTTGGGACCTTCATTCCTTTACTGCTTTAAAGTGCTTTTCAGCTCTTGAATAGCATTTTCAATGCTTTGACAATGTTTTGCATGTATCTTCTGGCTGAAGGGGTTTCTTGTTGTTTTAACTTTTATAGCATGTTCCTTTGACTGTTTAAACATGGTAAATGTGTTTTATGAAGTTATTGAGCCATTAGATTCATTTTTTTTCAGACTCTCCTTCCTTTACTGCTTTAATGTACTTTTAAGCTCTTGAATGGCGTTTTCAATGCTTTTACAATGTCTTGCATGTAACTTCTGGCAGAAGGGTTTTCGTGTTGTTTTAACTTTTATAGCATGTTCCTGTGGCTGTTTAAACATGGTAAATGTGTTTTATGAAGGTATTGAGCCATTAAATTCTTTTTTTTTTTTTTTGACTTTCATTCCTTTACTGCTTTAATGTGCTTTTAAGCTCTTGAATAGCATTTTCAATGCTTTGACAATGTTTTGCATGTATCTTCTGGCTGAAGGGGTTTCTTGTTGTTTTAAGAGTTATAACATGTTTATGTGGCTGTTTTTACATGGTGAAAGATTTTCTTTGAAGGTATTGAGCCATTAGATTCAGTTTTTGAGACTTTCATTCCTTTACTGCTTTAATGTGCTTTTCAGCTCTTGAATAGCGTTTTCAATGCTTTTACAATGTTCTGTATGTAACTTCTGACTGAAGGGTTTTCTTGTTGTTTTAACTTTTATAGCATGTTCCTGTGGCTGTTTATAGATGGTAAAGGTGTTTAGTGAAGGTTTAAAGCCATTAGATTCCGTTTTTGAGACTTTCATGCCTTTTCTGCTTTAAAGTGCTTTTCAGGTCTTGAATAGCATTTTCAATGCTCTGACAATGTTTTGCATGTAACTTCTGGCTGAAGGGTTTTCTTTTTGTTCTAACTTTTATAGCATGTTCCTGTGGCTGTTTATAGATGGTAAAGGTGTTTAGTGAAGGTATTGAGCCATTAGAT
The DNA here is from genome assembly GCF_054491055.1 of Hypomesus nipponensis. Classification (NCBI taxonomy): domain Eukaryota; kingdom Metazoa; phylum Chordata; class Actinopteri; order Osmeriformes; family Osmeridae; genus Hypomesus; species Hypomesus nipponensis. The sequence goes on along the minus strand of NC_140371.1, from coordinate 7,915,848 downwards.
TCCGTTTTTGGGACCTTCATTCCTTTACTGCTTTAAAGTGCTTTTCAGCTCTTGAATAGCATTTTCAATGCTTTGACAATGTTTTGCATGTATCTTCTGGCTGAAGGGGTTTCTTGTTGTTTTAACTTTTATAGCATGTTCCTTTGACTGTTTAAACATGGTAAATGTGTTTTATGAAGGTATTGAGCCATTAGATTCATTTTTTTTCAGACTCTCCTTCCTTTACTGCTTTAATGTACTTTTAAGCTCTTGAATGGCGTTTTCAATGCTTTTACAATGTCTTGCATGTAACTTCTGGCAGAAGGGTTTTCGTGTTGTTTTAACTTTTATAGCATGTTCCTGTGGCTGTTTAAACATGGTAAATGTGTTTTATGAAGGTATTGAGCCATTAAATTCTTTTTTTTTTTTGACTTTCATTCCTTTACTGCTTTAATGTGCTTTTAAGCTCTTGAATAGCATTTTCAATGCTTTGACAATGTTTTGCATGTATCTTCTGGCTGAAGGGGTTTCTTGTTGTTTTAAGAGTTATAACATGTTTATGTGGCTGTTTTTACATGGTGAAAGATTTTCTTTGAAGGTATTGAGCCATTAGATTCCGTTTTTTAGACTTTCATTCCTTTACTGCTTTAATGTGCTTTTCAGCTCTTGAATAGCGTTTCAATGCTTTTACAATGTTTTGTATGTAACTTCTGACTGAAGGGTTTTCTTGTTGTTTTAACTTTTATAGCATGTTCCTGTGGCTGTTTATAGATGGTAAAGGTGTTTAGTGAAGGTTTTAAGCCATTAGATTCCGTTTTTGAGACTTTCATGCCTTTTCTGCTTTAAAGTGCTTTTCAGCTCTTGAATATCGTTTTCAATGCTTTGACAATGTTTTGCATGTATCTTCTGACTGAAGGGGTTTCTTGTTGTTTTAACTTTTATAGCATGTTCCTGTGGCTGTTTATAGATGGTAAAGGTGTTTAGTGAAGGTTTAAAGCCATTAGATTCCGTTTTTGAGACTTTCATTCCTTTACTGCTTTAATGTGCTTTTAAGCTCTTGAATAGCATTTTCAATGCTTTGACAATATTTTGCATGTATCTTCTGGCTGAAGGGGTTTCTTGTTGTTTTAAGAGTTATAACATGTTTATGTGGCTGTTTTTACATGGTGAAAGATTTTCTTTGAAGGTATTGAGCCATTAGATTCAGTTTTTGAGACTTTCATTCCTTTACTGCTTTAAAGTGCTTTTCAGCTCTTGAATAGCAATTTCAATGCTTTTACAATGTTTTGCATTTAACTTCTGGCAAAAAGGTTTTCTTGTTGTTTTAACTTTTATAGCATGTTCCTGTGGCTGTTTATAGATGGTAAAGGTGTTTAGTGAAGGTTTTATGCCATTAGATTCCGTTTTTGAGACCTTCATTCCTTTACTGCTTTAAAGTGCTTTTCAGCTCTTGAATAGCATTTTCAATGCTTTGACAATGTTTTGCATGTATCTTCTGGCTGAAGGGGTTTCTTGTTGTTTTAACTTTTATAGCATGTTCCTTTGACTGTTTAAACATGGTAAATGTGTTTTATGAAGGTATTGAGCCATTAGATTCATTTTTTTTCAGACTCTCCTTCCTTTACTGCTTTAATGTACTTTTAAGCTCTTGAATGGCGTTTTCAATGCTTTTACAATGTCTTGCATGTAACTTCTGGCAGAAGGGTTTTCGTGTTGTTTTAACTTTTATAGCATGTTCCTGTGGCTGTTTATAGATGGTAAAGGTGTTTAGTGAAGGTTTTAAGCCATTAGATTCCGTTTTTTTACTTTCATTCCTTTACTGCTTTAATGTGCTTTTAAGCTCTTGAATAGCATTTTCAATGCTTTGACAATGTTTTGCATATATCTTCTGGCTGAAGGGGTTTCTTGTTGTTTTAAGAGTTATAACATGTTTATGTGGCTGTTTTTACATGGTGAAAGATTTTCTTTGAAGGTATTGAGCCATTAGATTCCGTTTTTGAGACTTTCATTCCTTTACTGCTTTAATGTGCTTTTCAGCTCTTGAATAGCGTTTTCAATGCTTTTACAATGTTTTGTATGTAACTTCTGACTGAAGGGTTTTCTTGTTGTTTTAACTTTTATAGCATGTTCCTGTGGCTGTTTATAGATGGTAAAGGTGTTTAGTGAAGGTTTTAAGCCATTAGATTCCGTTTTTGAGACTTTCATGCCTTTTCTGCTTTAAAGTGCTTTTCAGCTCTTGAATATTGTTTTCAATGCTTTGACAATGTTTTGCATGTATCTTCTGACTGAAGGGGTTTCTTGTTGTTTTAAGAGTTATAACATGTTTATGTGGCTGTTTTTACATGGTAAAGGATTTTTTTTGAAGGTATTGAGCCATTAGATTCAGTTTTTGAGACTTTCTTCCTTTACTGCTTTAAAGTGCTTTTCAGCTCTTGAATAGCAATTTCAATGCTTTTACAATGTTTTGCATTTAACTTCTGGCAAAAGGGTTTTCTTGTTGTTTTAACTTTTATAGCATGTTCCTGTGGCTGTTTATAGATGGTAAAGGTGTTTAGTGAAGGTTTTAAGCCATTAGATTCCGTTTTTGAGACCTTCATTCCTTTACTGCTTTAAAGTGCTTTTCAGCTCTTGAATAGCATTTTCAATGCTTTGACAATGTTTTGCATGTATCTTCTGGCTGAAGGGGTTTCTTGTTGTTTTAACTTTTATAGCATGTTCCTTTGACTGTTTAAACATGGTAAATGTGTTTTATGAAGGTATTGAGCCATTAGATTCATTTTTTTTCAGACTCTCCTTCCTTTACTGCTTTAATGTACTTTTAAGCTCTTGAATGGCGTTTTCAATGCTTTTACAATGTCTTGCATGTAACTTCTGGCAGAAGGGTTTTCGTGTTGTTTTAACTTTTATAGCATGTTCCTGTGGCTGTTTAAACATGGTAAATGTGTTTTATGAAGGTATTGAGCCATTAAATTCTTTTTTTTTTTTACTTTCATTCCTTTACTGCTTTAATGTGCTTTTAAGCTCTTGAATAGCATTTTCAATTATTTGACAATGTTTTGCATGTATCTTCTGGCTGAAGGGGTTTCTTGTTGTTTTAAGAGTTATAACATGTTTATGTGGCTGTTTTTACATGGTGAAAGATTTTCTTTGAAGGTATTGAGCCATTAGATTCCGTTTTTGAGACTTTCATTCCTTTACTGCTTTAATGTGCTTTTCAGCTCTTGAATAGCGTTTTCAATGCTTTTACAATGTTCTGTATTTAACTTCTGACTGAAGGGTTTTCTTGTTGTTTTAACTTTTATAGCATGTTCCTGTGGCTGTTTATAGATGGTAAAGGTGTTTAGTGAAGGTTTAAAGCCATTAGATTCCGTTTTTGAGACTTTCATTCCTTTACTGCTTTAATGTGCTTTTAAGCTCTTGAATAGCATTTTCAATGCTTTGACAATATTTTGCATGTATCTTCTGGCTGAAGGGGTTTCTTGTTGTTTTAAGAGTTATAACATGTTTATGTGGCTGTTTTTACATGGTGAAAGATTTTCTTTGAAGGTATTGAGCCATTAGATTCAGTTTTTGAGACTTTCATTCCTTTACTGCTTTAAAGTGCTTTTCAGCTCTTGAATAGCAATTTCAATGCTTTTACAATGTTTTGCATGTAACTTCTGGCAAAAGGGTTTTCTTGTTGTTTTAACTTTTATAGCATGTTCCTGTGGCTGTTTATAGATGGTAAAGGTGTTTAGTGAAGGTTTTATGCCATTAGATTCCGTTTTTGAGACCTTCATTCCTTTACTGCTTTAAAGTGCTTTTCAGCTCTTGAATAGCATTTTCAATGCTTTGACAATGTTTTGCATGTATCTTCTGGCTGAAGGGGTTTCTTGTTGTTTTAACTTTTATAGCATGTTCCTTTGACTGTTTAAACATGGTAAATGTGTTTTATGAAGGTATTGAGCCATTAGATTCATTTTTTTTCAGACTCTCCTTCCTTTACTGCTTTAATGTACTTTTAAGCTCTTGAATGGCGTTTTCAATGCTTTTACAATGTCTTGCATGTAACTTCTGGCAGAAGGGTTTTCGTGTTGTTTTAACTTTTATAGCATGTTCCTGTGGCTGTTTAAACATGGTAAATGTGTTTTATGAAGGTATTGAGCCATTAAATTCTTTTTTTTTTTTTGACTTTCATTCCTTTACTGCTTTAATGTGCTTTTAAGCTCTTGAATAGCATTTTCAATGCTTTGACAATGTTTTGCATGTATCTTCTGGCTGAAGGGGTTTCTTGTTGTTTTAAGAGTTATAACATGTTTATGTGGCTGTTTTTACATGGTGAAAGATTTTCTTTGAAGGTATTGAGCCATTAGATTCCGTTTTTGAGACTTTCATTCCTTAACTGCTTTAATGTGCTTTTCAGCTCTTGAATAGCGTTTTCAATGCTTTTACAATGTTCTGTATGTAACTTCTGACTGAAGGGTTTTCTTGTTGTTTTAACTTTTATAGCATGTTCCTGTGGCTGTTTATAGATGGTAAAGGTGTTTAGTGAAGGTTTAAAGCCATTAGATTCCGTTTTTGAGACTTTCATGCCTTTTCTGCTTTAAAGTGCTTTTCAGGTCTTGAATAGCATTTTCAATGCTCTGACAATGTTTTGCATGTAACTTCTGGCTGAAGGGTTTTCTTTTTGTTCTAACTTTTATAGCATGTTCCTGTGGCTGTTTATAGATGGTAAAGGTGTTTAGTGAAGGTATTGAGCCATTAGATTCCGTTTTTGGGACCTTCATTCCTTTACTGCTTTAAAGTGCTTTTCAGCTCTTGAATAGCATTTTCAATGCTTTGACAATGTTTTGCATGTATCTTCTGGCTGAAGGGGTTTCTTGTTGTTTTAACTTTTATAGCATGTTCCTTTGACTGTTTAAACATGGTAAATGTGTTTTATGAAGGTATTGAGCCATTAGATTCATTTTTTTTCAGACTCTCCTTCCTTTACTGCTTTAATGTACTTTTAAGCTCTTGAATGGCGTTTTCAATGCTTTTACAATGTCTTGCATGTAACTTCTGGCAGAAGGGTTTTCGTGTTGTTTTAACTTTTATAGCATGTTCCTGTGGCTGTTTAAACATGGTAAATGTGTTTTATGAAGGTATTGAGCCATTAAATTCTTTTTTTTTTTTTTTTTGACTTTCATTCCTTTACTGCTTTAATGTGCTTTTAAGCTCTTGAATAGCATTTTCAATGCTTTGACAATGTTTTGCATGTATCTTCTGGCTGAAGGGGTTTCTTGTTGTTTTAAGAGTTATAACATGTTTATGTGGCTGTTTTTACATGGTGAAAGATTTTCTTTGAAGGTATTGAGCCATTAGATTCAGTTTTTGAGACTTTCATTCCTTTACTGCTTTAATGTGCTTTTCAGCTCTTGAATAGCGTTTTCAATGCTTTTACAATGTTCTGTATGTAACTTCTGACTGAAGGGTTTTCTTGTTGTTTTAACTTTTATAGCATGTTCCTGTGGCTGTTTATAGATGGTAAAGGTGTTTAGTGAAGGTTTAAAGCCATTAGATTCCGTTTTTGAGACTTTCATGCCTTTTCTGCTTTAAAGTGCTTTTCAGGTCTTGAATAGCATTTTCAATGCTCTGACAATGTTTTGCATGTAACTTCTGGCTGAAGGGTTTTCTTTTTGTTCTAACTTTTATAGCATGTTCCTGTGGCTGTTTATAGATGGTAAAGGTGTTTAGTGAAGGTATTGAGCCATTAGATTCCGTTTTTGGGACCTTCATTCCTTTACTGCTTTAAAGTGCTTTTCAGCTCTTGAATAGCATTTTCAATGCTTTGACAATGTTTTGCATGTATCTTCTGGCTGAAGGGGTTTCTTGTTGTTTTAACTTTTATAGCATGTTCCTTTGACTGTTTAAACATGGTAAATGTGTTTTATGAAGGTATTGAGCCATTAGATTCATTTTTTTTCAGACTCTCCTTCCTTTACTGCTTTAATGTACTTTTAAGCTCTTGAATGGCGTTTTCAATGCTTTTACAATGTCTTGCATGTAACTTCTGGCAGAAGGGTTTTCGTGTTGTTTTAACTTTTATAGCATGTTCCTGTGGCTGTTTAAACATGGTAAATGTGTTTTATGAAGGTATTGAGCCATTAAATTCTTTTTTTTTTTTTGACTTTCATTCCTTTACTGCTTTAATGTGCTTTTAAGCTCTTGAATAGCATTTTCAATGCTTTGACAATGTTTTGCATGTATCTTCTGGCTGAAGGGGTTTCTTGTTGTTTTAAGAGTTATAACATGTTTATGTGGCTGTTTTTACATGGTGAAAGATTTTCTTTGAAGGTATTGAGCCATTAGATTCCGTTTTTTAGACTTTCATTCCTTTACTGCTTTAATGTGCTTTTCAGCTCTTGAATAGCGTTTCAATGCTTTTACAATGTTTTGTATGTAACTTCTGACTGAAGGGTTTTCTTGTTGTTTTAACTTTTATAGCATGTTCCTGTGGCTGTTTATAGATGGTAAAGGTGTTTAGTGAAGGTTTTAAGCCATTAGATTCCGTTTTTGAGACTTTCATGCCTTTTCTGCTTTAAAGTGCTTTTCAGCTCTTGAATATCGTTTTCAATGCTTTGACAATGTTTTGCATGTATCTTCTGACTGAAGGGGTTTCTTGTTGTTTTAAGAGTTATAACATGTTTATGTGGCTGTTTTTACATGGTAAAGGATTTTTTTTGAAGGTATTGAGCCATTAGATTCAGTTTTTGAGACTTTCTTCCTTTACTGCTTTAAAGTGCTTTTCAGCTCTTGAATAGCAATTTCAATGCTTTTGCAATGTTTTGCATTTAACTTCTGGCAAAAGGGTTTTCTTGTTGTTTTAACTTTTATAGCATGTTCCTGTGGCTGTTTATAGATGGTAAAGGTGTTTAGTGAAGGTTTTAAGCCATTAGAATCCGTTTTTGAGACCTTCATTCCTTTACTGCTTTAAAGTGCTTTTCAGCTCTTGAATAGCATTTTCAATGCTTTGACAATGTTTTGCATGTATCTTCTGGCTGAAGGGGTTTCTTGTTGTTTTAACTTTTAGAGCATGTTCCTTTGACTGTTTAAACATGGTAAATGTGTTTTATGAAGGTATTGAGCCATTAGATTCATTTTTTTTCAGACTCTCCTTCCTTTACTGCTTTAATGTACTTTTAAGCTCTTGAATGGCGTTTTCAATGCTTTTACAATGTCTTGCATGTAACTTCTGGCAGAAGGGTTTTCGTGTTGTTTTAACTTTTATAGCATGTTCCTGTGGCTGTTTAAACATGGTAAATGTGTTTTATGAAGGTATTGAGCCATTAGATTCATTTTTTTCAGACTCTCCTTCCTTTACTGCTTTAATGTACTTTTAAGCTCTTGAATGGCGTTTTCAATGCTTTTACAATGTCTTGCATGTAACTTCTGGCAGAAGGGTTTTCGTGTTGTTTTAACTTTTATAGCATGTTCCTGTGGCTGTTTAAACATGGTAAATGTGTTTTATGAAGGTATTGAGCCATTAAATTCTTTTTTTTTTTTTGACTTTCATTCCTTTACTGCTTTAATGTGCTTTTAAGCTCTTGAATAGCATTTTCAATGCTTTGACAATGTTTTGCATGTATCTTCTGGCTGAAGGGGTTTCTTGTTGTTTTAAGAGTTATAACATGTTTATGTGGCTGTTTTTACATGGTGAAAGATTTTCTTTGAAGGTATTGAGCCATTAGATTCCGTTTTTTAGACTTTCATTCCTTTACTGCTTTAATGTGCTTTTCAGCTCTTGAATAGCGTTTTCAATGCTTTTACAATGTTCTGTATGTAACTTCTGACTGAAGGGTTTTCTTGTTGTTTTAACTTTTATAGCATGTTCCTGTGGCTGTTTATAGATGGTAAAGGTGTTTAGTGAAGGTTTAAAGCCATTAGATTCCGTTTTTGAGACTTTCATGCCTTTTCTGCTTTAAAGTGCTTTTCAGGTCTTGAATAGCATTTTCAATGCTCTGACAATGTTTTGCATGTAACTTCTGGCTGAAGGGTTTTCTTTTTGTTCTAACTTTTATAGCATGTTCCTGTGGCTGTTTATAGATGGTAAAGGTGTTTAGTGAAGGTATTGAGCCATTAGATTCCGTTTTTGGGACCTTCATTCCTTTACTGCTTTAAAGTGCTTTTCAGCTCTTGAATAGCATTTTCAATGCTTTGACAATGTTTTGCATGTATCTTCTGGCTGAAGGGGTTTCTTGTTGTTTTAACTTTTATAGCATGTTCCTTTGACTGTTTAAACATGGTAAATGTGTTTTATGAAGGTATTGAGCCATTAGATTCATTTTTTTTCAGACTCTCCTTCCTTTACTGCTTTAATGTACTTTTAAGCTCTTGAATGGCGTTTTCAATGCTTTTACAATGTCTTGCATGTAACTTCTGGCAGAAGGGTTTTCGTGTTGTTTTAACTTTTATAGCATGTTCCTGTGGCTGTTTAAACATGGTAAATGTGTTTTATGAAGGTATTGAGCCATTAAATTCTTTTTTTTTTTTGACTTTCATTCCTTTACTGCTTTAATGTGCTTTTAAGCTCTTGAATAGCATTTTCAATGCTTTGACAATGTTTTGCATGTATCTTCTGGCTGAAGGGGTTTCTTGTTGTTTTAAGAGTTATAACATGTTTATGTGGCTGTTTTTACATGGTGAAAGATTTTCTTTGAAGGTATTGAGCCATTAGATTCCGTTTTTTAGACTTTCATTCCTTTACTGCTTTAATGTGCTTTTCAGCTCTTGAATAGCGTTTTCAATGCTTTTACAATGTTCTGTATGTAACTTCTGACTGAAGGGTTTTCTTGTTGTTTTAACTTTTATAGCATGTTCCTGTGGCTGTTTATAGATGGTAAAGGTGTTTAGTGAAGGTTTAAAGCCATTAGATTCCGTTTTTGAGACTTTCATGCCTTTTCTGCTTTAAAGTGCTTTTCAGGTCTTGAATAGCATTTTCAATGCTCTGACAATGTTTTGCATGTAACTTCTGGCTGAAGGGTTTTCTTTTTGTTCTAACTTTTATAGCATGTTCCTGTGGCTGTTTATAGATGGTAAAGGTGTTTAGTGAAGGTATTGAGCCATTAGATTCCGTTTTTGGGACCTTCATTCCTTTACTGCTTTAAAGTGCTTTTCAGCTCTTGAATAGCATTTTCAATGCTTTGACAATGTTTTGCATGTATCTTCTGGCTGAAGGGGTTTCTTGTTGTTTTAACTTTTATAGCATGTTCCTTTGACTGTTTAAACATGGTAAATGTGTTTTATGAAGGTATTGAGCCATTAGATTCATTTTTTTTCAGACTCTCCTTCCTTTACTGCTTTAATGTACTTTTAAGCTCTTGAATGGCGTTTTCAATGCTTTTACAATGTCTTGCATGTAACTTCTGGCAGAAGGGTTTTCGTGTTGTTTTAACTTTTATAGCATGTTCCTGTGGCTGTTTAAACATGGTAAATGTGTTTTATGAAGGTATTGAGCCATTAAATTCTTTTTTTTTTTGACTTTCATTCCTTTACTGCTTTAATGTGCTTTTAAGCTCTTGAATAGCATTTTCAATGCTTTGACAATGTTTTGCATGTATCTTCTGGCTGAAGGGGTTTCTTGTTGTTTTAAGAGTTATAACATGTTTATGTGGCTGTTTTTACATGGTGAAAGATTTTCTTTGAAGGTATTGAGCCATTAGATTCCGTTTTTGAGACTTTCATTCCTTTACTGCTTTAATGTGCTTTTCAGCTCTTGAAAAGCGTTTTCAATGCTTTTACAATGTTTTGTATGTAACTTCTGACTGAAGGGTTTTCTTGTTGTTTTAACTTTTATAGCATGTTCCTGTGGCTGTTTATAGATGGTAAAGGTGTTTAGTGAAGGTTTTAAGCCATTAGATTCCGTTTTTTTACTTTCATTCCTTTACTGCTTTAATGTGCTTTTAAGCTCTTGAATAGCATTTTCAATGCTTTGACAATGTTTTGCATATATCTTCTGGCTGAAGGGGTTTCTTGTTGTTTTAAGAGTTATAACATGTTTATGTGGCTGTTTTTACATGGTGAAAGATTTTCTTTGAAGGTATTGAGCCATTAGATTCCGTTTTTGAGACTTTCATTCCTTTACTGCTTTAATGTGCTTTTCAGCTCTTGAATAGCGTTTTCAATGCTTTTACAATGTTTTGTATGTAACTTCTGACTGAAGGGTTTTCTTGTTGTTTTAACTTTTATAGCATGTTCCTGTGGCTGTTTATAGATGGTAAAGGTGTTTAGTGAAGGTTTTAAGCCATTAGATTCCGTTTTTGGGACCTTCATTCCTTTACTGCTTTAAAGTGCTTTTCAGCTCTTGAATAGCATTTTCAATGCTTTTACAATGTTTTGCATGTATCTTCTGGCTGAAGGGGTTTCTTGTTGTTTTAACTTTTATAGCATGTTCCTTTGACTGTTTAAACATGGTAAATGTGTTTTATGAAGGTATTGAGCCATTAGATTCATTTTTTTTCAACTCTCCTTCCTTTACTGCTTTAATGTACTTTTAAGCTCTTGAATGGCGTTTTCAATGCTTTTACAATGTCTTGCATGTAACTTCTGGCAGAAGGGTTTTCGTGTTGTTTTAACTTTTATAGCATGTTCCTGTGGCTGTTTAAACATGGTAAATGTGTTTTATGAAGGTATTGAGCCATTAAATTCTTTTTTTTTTTGACTTTCATTCCTTTACTGCTTTAATGTGCTTTTAAGCTCTTGAATAGCATTTTCAATGCTTTGACAATGTTTTGCATATATCTTCTGGCTGAAGGGGTTTCTTGTTGTTTTAAGAGTTATAACATGTTTATGTGGCTGTTTTTACATGGTGAAAGATTTTCTTTGAAGGTATTGAGCCATTAGATTCCGTTTTTTAGACTTTCATTCCTTTACTGCTTTAATGTGCTTTTCAGCTCTTGAAAAGCGTTTTCAATGCTTTTACAATGTTTTGTATGTAACTTCTGACTGAAGGGTTTTCTTGTTGTTTTAACTTTTATAGCATGTTCCTGTGGCTGTTTATAGATGGTAAAGGTGTTTAGTGAACAACATCAAGAAAACCATTCAGACAGAAGTTACATGCCAAACTTTGTAAATGCATTGAAAATGCTATTCAAGAGCTGTAAAGCACTTTAGAGCAATAAAAAAAGGACCGTCTCAACAACGGAATCTAATGGCTAAACATCTTCACAAAACACATTTTCCACGTATACACAGCCACAGAAACATGTTATAACACTTACAACATCAAGAAAACCATCCAGACAGAAGTTACATGCCAAACTTTGTAAACGCATTGAAAACGCTATTCAGGAGCTGAAAAGCACTTTAGAGCAATAAAAAAAGGAAAGTCTCAAAAACGGAATCTAATGGCTAAACATCTTGACAAAACACCCTTTTCATGTATATAGTGCCACAGAAACATTTTATAACGCTTACAACATCAAGAAAACCATTCAGACAGAAGTTAAATGCCAAACATTGTAAATGCATTGAAAACGCTATTCAGGAGCTGAAAAGCACTTTAGAGCATTGAAAATATGAAAGTCTCAAAAACGGAATCTAAGGGCTAAACATCTTCACAAAACACCTTTTCCATGTATATAGTGCCACAGAAACATGTTATAACACTTACAACATCAAGAAAACCATCCAGACAGAAGTTACATGCCAAACTTTGTAAACGCATTGAAAACGCTATTCAGCTGTAAAGCACTTTAGAGCAATAAAAAAAGGAAAGTCTCAAAAACGGAATCTAATGGCTAAACATCTTCACAAAACACCTTTTCCTGTATATAGTGCCACAGAAACATTTTATAACACTTACAACATCAAGAAAACCATTCAGACAGAAGTTACATGCCATACTTTGCAAATGCATTGAAAACGCTATTCAGGAGCTGAAAAGCACTTTAGAGCATTGAAAATATGAAAGTCTCAAAAACGGAATCTAAGGGCTAAACATCTTCACAAAACCCCTTTTCCATGTATATAGTGCCACAGAAACATGTTATAACACTTACAACATCAAGAAAACTATTCAGACAGAAGTTACATGCCAAACATTGTAAATGCATTGAAAACGCCTTACAGGTGCTGAAAAGCACTTTAGAGCCATAAAAAAAAGGAAAGTCTGAAAAACGGAATCTAATGGATAAACATCTTCACAAAACACCTTTTTCATGTATATAGTGCCACAGAAACATTTTATAACACTTACAACATCAAGAAAACCATTTAGACAGAAGTTGTATGCCAAACTCTGTAAATGCATTGAAAACGCTAATCAAGAACTGAAAAGCACTTTAGAGCAATAAAAAAAAGGAAAGTCTCAAAAACGGAATCTAATGGCTAAACATCTTCACAAAACACCTTTTCCATGTATAAACAGCCAAGGAAACATGTTATAACACTTACAACATCAAGAAAACCATCCAGACAGAAATTACATGCCAAACTTTGTAAATGCATTGTAAACGCTATTCAAGAGTTGTAAAGCACTTTAGAGCAATAAAAAAAGGAAAGTCTCAAAAACCGAATCTAATGGATAACCATCTTCACAAAACACCTTTTCCATGTATATAGTGCCACAGAAACATGTTATAACACTTACAACATCAAGAAAACTATTCAGACAGAAGTTACATGCCAAACATTGTAAATGCATTGAAAACGCTATTTAGGAGCTGAAAAGCACTTTAGAGCATTGAAAATATGAAAGGCTCCAAAAAGGAATCTAAGGGCTAAACATCTTCACAAAACACATTTTCCACGTATACACAGCCACAGAAACATGTTATAACACTTACAACATCAAGAAAACCATTCAGACAGAAGTTACATGCCAAACTTTGTAAACGCATTGAAAACGCTATTCAGGAGCTGAAAAGCACTTTAGAGCAATAAAAAAAGGAAAGTCTCAAAAACGGAATCTAATGGCTAAACATCTTCACAAAACACCCTTTTCATGTATATAGTGCCACAGAAACATTTTATAACGCTTACAACATCAAGAAAACCATTCAGACAGAAGTTAAATGCCAAACATTGTAAATGCATTGAAAACGCTATTCAGGAGCTGAAAAGCACTTTAGAGCATTGAAAATATGAAAGGCTCCAAAAAGGAATCTAAGGGCTAAACATCTTCACAAAACACCTTTTCCATGTATAAACAGCCACAGAACATGTTATAACACTTACAACATCAAGAAAACCATTCAGACAGAAGTTACATGCCAAACTTTGTAAACGCATTGAAAATGCTATTCAAGAGCTGTAAAGCACTTTAGAGCAATAAAAAAAGGACCGTCTCAACAACGGAATCTAATGGCTAAACATCTTCACAAAACACATTTTCCACGTATACACAGCCACAGAAACATGTTATAACACTTACAACATCAAGAAAACCATTCAGACAGAAGTTACATGCCATACTTTGCAAATGCATTGAAAACGCTATTCGGGAGCTGAAAAGCACTTTAGAGCATTGAAAATATGAAAGTCTCAAAAACGGAATCTAAGGGCTAAACATCTTCACAAAACACCTTTTCCATGTATATAGTGCCACAGAAACATGTTATAACACTTACAACATCAAGAAAACCATCCAGACAGAAGTTACATGCCAAACTTTGTAAACGCATTGAAAACGCTATTCAGCTGTAAAGCACTTTAGAGCAATAAAAAAAGGAAAGTCTCAAAAACGGAATCTAATGGCTAAACATCTTCACAAAACACCTTTTCCATGTATATAGTGCCACAGAAACATTTTATAACACTTACAATATCAAGGAAACCATTCAGACAGAAGTTACATGCCATACTTTGCAAATGCATTGAAAACGCTATTCAGGAGCTGAAAAGCACTTTAGAGCATTGAAAATATGAAAGTCTCAAAAACGGAATCTAATGGCTAAACATCTTCACAAAACACCTTTTCCTGTATATAGTGCCACAGAAACATTTTATAACACTTACAACATCAAGAAAACCATTCAGACAGAAGTTACATGCCATACTTTGCAAATGCATTGAAAACGCTATTCAGGAGCTGAAAAGCACTTTAGAGCATTGAAAATATGAAAGTCTCAAAAACGGAATCTAAGGGCTAAACATCTTCACCACACCCCTTTTCCATGTATATAGTGCCACAGAAACATGTTATAACACTTACAACATCAAGAAAACTATTCAGACAGAAGTTACATGCCAAACATTGTAAATGCATTGAAAACGCCTTACAGGTGCTGAAAAGCACTTTAGAGCCATAAAAAAAGGAAAGTCTGAAAAACGGAATCTAATGGATAAACATCTTCACAAAACACCTTTTTCATGTATATAGTGCCACAGAAACATTTTATAACACTTACAACATCAAGAAAACCATTTAGACAGAAGTTGTATGCCAAACTCTGTAAATGCATTGAAAACGCTATTCAAGAACTGAAAAGCACTTTAGAGCAATAAAAAAAAGGAAAGTCTCAAAAACGGAATCTAATGGCTAAACATCTTCACAAAACACCTTTTCCATGTATAAACAGCCAAGGAAACATGTTATAACACTTACAACATCAAGAAAACCATCCAGACAGAAATTACATGCCAAACTTTGTAAATGCATTGTAAACGCTATTCAAGAGTTGTAAAGCACTTTAGAGCAATAAAAAAAGGAAAGTCTCAAAAACCGAATCTAATGGATAAACATCTTCACAAAACACATTTTCCATGTATATAGTGCCACAGAAACATGTTATAACACTTACAACATCAAGAAAACTATTCAGACAGAAGTTACATGCCAAACATTGTAAATGCATTGAAAACGCTATTTAGGAGCTGAAAAGCACTTTAGAGCATTGAAAATATGAAAGTCTCAAAAACGGAATCTAATGGCTAAACATCTTCACAAAACTCCTTGTCCATGAATATAGTGGCACAGAAACATGTTACAATACTTACAACATGAAGAAAACCATTCAGACAGAAATTACATGCCAAACTTTGTAAATAAATTGAAAACGCTATTCAAGAACTGTAAAGCACTTTAGAGCAATAAAAAAAGGAAAGTCTCAAAAACGGAATCTAATGGCTAAACATCTTCACAAAACCCCTTTACCATGTATAAACAGCCATAGAAACATGTTATAACACTTACAACATCAAGAAAACCATTCAGACAGAAGTTACATGCCATACTTTGCAAATGCATTGAAAACGCTATTCGGGAGCTGAAAAGCACTTTAGAGCATTGAAAATATGAAAGTCTCAAAAACGGAATCTAAGGGCTAAACATCTTCACAAAACACCTTTTCCATGTATATAGTGCCACAGAAACATGTTATAACACTTACAACATCAAGAAAACCATCCAGACAGAAGTTACATGCCAAACTTTGTAAACGCATTGAAAACGCTATTCAGCTGTAAAGCACTTTAGAGCAATAAAAAAAGGAAAGTCTCAAAAACGGAATCTAATGGCTAAACATCTTCACAAAACACCTTTTCCATGTATATAGTGCCACAGAAACATTTTATAACACTTACAATATCAAGGAAACCATTCAGACAGAAGTTACATGCCATACTTTGCAAATGCATTGAAAAAGCTATTCAGGAGCTGAAAAGCACTTTAGAGCATTGAAAATATGAAAGTCTCAAAAACGGAATCTAATGGCTAAACATCTTCACAAAACACCTTTTCCTGTATATAGTGCCACAGAAACATTTTATAACACTTACAACATCAAGAAAACCATTCAGACAGAAGTTACATGCCATACTTTGCAAATGCATTGAAAACGCTATTCAGGAGCTGAAAAGCACTTTAGAGCATTGAAAATATGAAAGTCTCAAAAACGGAATCTAAGGGCTAAACATCTTCACCACACCCCTTTTCCATGTATATAGTGCCACAGAAACATGTTATAACACTTACAACATCAAGAAAACTATTCAGACAGAAGTTACATGCCAAACATTGTAAATGCATTGAAAACGCCTTACAGGTGCTGAAAAGCACTTTAGAGCCATAAAAAAAGGAAAGTCTGAAAAACGGAATCTAATGGATAAACATCTTCACAAAACACCTTTTTCATGTATATAGTGCCACAGAAACATTTTATAACACTTACAACATCAAGAAAACCATTTAGACAGAAGTTGTATGCCAAACTCTGTAAATGCATTGAAAACGCTATTCAAGAACTGAAAAGCACTTTAGAGCAATAAAAAAAAGGAAAGTCTCAAAAACGGAATCTAATGGCTAAACATCTTCACAAAACACCTTTTCCATGTATAAACAGCCAAGGAAACATGTTATAACACTTACAACATCAAGAAAACCATCCAGACAGAAATTACATGCCAAACTTTGTAAATGCATTGTAAACGCTATTCAAGAGTTGTAAAGCACTTTAGAGCAATAAAAAAAGGAAAGTCTCAAAAACCGAATCTAATGGATAAACATCTTCACAAAACACATTTTCCATGTATATAGTGCCACAGAAACATGTTATAACACTTACAACATCAAGAAAACTATTCAGACAGAAGTTACATGCCAAACATTGTAAATGCATTGAAAACGCTATTTAGGAGCTGAAAAGCACTTTAGAGCATTGAAAATATGAAAGTCTCAAAAACGGAATCTAAGGGCTAAACATCTTCACCACACCCCTTTTCCATGTATATAGTGCCACAGAAACATGTTATAACACTTACAACATCAAGAAAACTATTCAGACAGAAGTTACATGCCAAACATTGTAAATGCATTGAAAACGCCTTACAGGTGCTGAAAAGCACTTTAGAGCCATAAAAAAAGGAAAGTCTGAAAAACGGAATCTAATGGATAAACATCTTCACAAAACACCTTTTTCATGTATATAGTGCCACAGAAACATTTTATAACACTTACAACATCAAGAAAACCATTTAGACAGAAGTTGTATGCCAAACTCTGTAAATGCATTGAAAACGCTATTCAAGAACTGAAAAGCACTTTAGAGCAATAAAAAAAAGGAAAGTCTCAAAAACGGAATCTAATGGCTAAACATCTTCACAAAACACCTTTTCCATGTATAAACAGCCAAGGAAACATGTTATAACACTTACAACATCAAGAAAACCATCCAGACAGAAATTACATGCCAAACTTTGTAAATGCATTGTAAACGCTATTCAAGAGTTGTAAAGCACTTTAGAGCAATAAAAAAAGGAAAGTCTCAAAAACCGAATCTAATGGATAAACATCTTCACAAAACACCTTTTCCTGTATATAGTGCCACAGAAACATGTTATAACACTTACAACATCAAGAAAACTATTCAGACAGAAGTTACATGCCAAACATTGTAAATGCATTGAAAACGCTATTTAGGAGCTGAAAAGCACTTTAGAGCATTGAAAATATGAAAGTCTCAAAAACGGAATCTAATGGCTAAACATCTTCACAAAACTCCTTGTCCATGAATATAGTGGCACAGAAACATGTTACAATACTTACAACATGAAGAAAACCATTCAGACAGAAATTACATGCCAAACTTTGTAAATAAATTGAAAACGCTATTCAAGAACTGTAAAGCACTTTAGAGCAATAAAAAAAGGAAAGTCTCAAAAACGGAATCTAATGGCTAAACATCTTCACAAAACCCCTTTACCATGTATAAACAGCCATAGAAACATGTTATAACACTTACAACATCAAGAAAACCATTCAGACAGAAGTTACATGCCATACTTTGCAAATGCATTGAAAACGCTACTTAGGAGCTGAAAAGCACTTTAGAGCATTGAAAATATGAAAGTCTCAAAAAAGGAATCGAATGGCTAAACATCTTCATAAAACCCCTTTTCCATGTATATAGTGCCACAGAAACATTTTATAACACGTACAACATCAAGAAAACCATTCAGACAGAAGTTACATGCCAAACTTTTTAAATACATTGAAAACGCTATTCAAGAGCTGTAAAGCACTTTAGAGCAATAAAAAAAGGAAAGTCTCTAAGAGTGAATCTAAGGGCTTAACATCTTCACAAAACACCTTTTCCATGGATATAGTGCCACAGAAACATGTTTTAACACTTACAACATCAAGAAAACCATTCAGACAGAAGTTACATGCCAAACTTTGTAAATGCATTGAAAACGCTATTCAAGAGCTGTAAAGCACTTTAGAGCAATAAAAAAGGAAAGTCTCAAAAACGGAATCTAATGGCTAAACATCTTCACAAAACAACTTTTCCATGTATTTAGTGCCACAGAAACATGTTATAACACTTAAAAAGTCAAGAAAACCGTTCAGACAGAAGTTACATGACAAACTCTGTAAATGCATTGAAAACGCTATTCAAGAGCTGTAAAGCACTTTAGAGCAATAAAAAAAGGAAAGTCTCAAAAAGTGAATCTAATGGATAAACATCTTCACAAAACACCTTTTCCATGTATAAACAGCCAAAGAAACATGTTATAATACTTACAACATCAAGAAAACCATTCAGACAGAAGTTGTATGCCAAAATCTGTAAATGCATTGAAAACGCTATTCAGGAACTGAAAAGCACTTTAGAGCAATAAAAAAAGGAAAGTCTCAAAAAGTGAATCTAATGGATAAACATCTTCACAAAACACCTTTTCCATGTATAAACAGCCAAAGAAACATGTTATAACACTTACAACATCAAGAAAACTATTCAGACAGAAGTTATATGCCAAACATTGTAAATGCATTGAAAACGCTATTAAGAAGCTGAAAAGCACTTTAGAGCATTGAAAATATGAAAGTCTCAAAAAAGGAATCGAATGGCTAAACATCTTCACAAAACCCCTTTTCCAAGTATATAGTGCCACAGAAACATTTTATAACACGTACAACATCAAGAAAACCATTCAGACAGAAGTTACATGCCAAACTTTGTAAATGCATTGAAAACGCTTTTCAAGAGCTGTAAAGCACTTTAGAGCAATAAAAAAAGGAAAGTCTCAAAAACGGAATCTAATGGCTAAACATCTTCACAAAACACCTTTTCCATGTATAAACAGCCAAAGAAACATGTTATAACACTTACAACATCAAGAAAACTATTCAGAGAGAAGTTACATGCCAAACAATGTAAATGCATTGAAAACGCTATTAAGGAGTTGAAAAGCACTTTAGAGCAATAAAAAAAGGAAAGTCTCAAAAAGTGAATCTAATGGATAAACATCTTCACAAAACACCTTTTCCATGTATAAACAGCCATAGAAACAAGTTATAACACTTACAACATCAAGAAAAACATTCAGACAGAAGTTACATGCCATACTTTGCAAATGCATTGAAAACGCTATTTAGGAGCTGAAAAGCACATAAGAGCATTGAAAATATGAAAGTCTCAAAAAAGGAATCGAATGGCTAAACATCTTCACAAAACCCCTTTTCCATGTATATAGTGGCACAGAAAAATTTTATAACACGCACAACATCAAGAAAACCATTCAGACAGAAGTTACATGCCAAACTTTGTAAATGCATTGAAAACGCTATTCAAGAGCTGTAAAGCACTTTAGAGCAATAAAAAAAGGAAAGTCTGTAAGAGTGAATCTAAGGGCTTAACATCTTCACAAATCAACTTTTCCATGTATATAGTGCCACAGAAACATGTTATAACACTTAAAAAGTCAAGAAAACCATTCAGACAGAAGTTACATGCCAAACTCTGTAAATGCATTGAAAACGCTATTTAGGAGCTGAAAAGCACTTTAGAGCATTGAAAATATGAAAGTCTCAAAAAAGGAATCGAATGGCTAAACATCTTCATAAAACCCCTTTTCCATGTATATAGTGCCACAGAAACATTTTATAACACGTACAACATCAAGAAAACCATTCAGAGAGAAGTTACATGCCAAACTTTGTAAATGCATTGAAAACGCTATTCAAGAGCTGTAAAGCACTTTAGAGCATTAAAAAAACGAAAGTCTCAAAAACGGAATCTTATGGCTAAACATCTTCACAAAACACCTTTTCCATGTATAAACAGCCAAAGAAACATGTTATAACACTTACAACATCAAGAAAACTATTCAGAGAGAAGTTACATGCCAAACATTGTAAATGCATTGAAAACGCTATTAAGGAGCTGAAAAGCACTTTAGAGCAATTTAAAAAAGGAAAGTCTCAAACAGTGAATCTAATGGCTAAACATCTTCACAAAACCCCTTTTCCATGTATAAACAGCCAAAAAAACATGTTATAACACTTACAACAACAAGAAAACCAGTCAGACAGAAGTTACATGCCAAACTTTGTAAATGCATTGAAAACGCTATTCAAGAGCTGTAAAGCACTTTAGAGCAATAAAAAAAGGAAAGTCTCAAAAACGGTATCTAATGGATAAACATCTTCACAAAACACCTTTTCCATGTATAAACAGCCAAAGAAACATGTTATAACACTTACAACATCAAGAAAACTATTCAGACAGAAGTTACATGCCAAACATTGTAAATGCATTGAAAACACTATTAAGAAGCTGAAAGGCACTTTAGAGCATTGAAAATATGAAAGTCTCAAAAACGGAATCTAATGGCTAAACATCTTCACAAAACCCCTTTTCCATGTATATAGTGCCACAGAAAAATGTTATAACACGCACAACATCAAGAAAACCATTCAGACAGAAGTTACATGCCAAACTTTGTAAATGCATTGAAAACGCTATTCAGGAACTGAAAAGCACTTTAGAGCAATAAAAAAAGGAAAGTCTCAAAAACGGAATCTAATGGCTAAACATCTTCACAAAACACCTTTTCCATGTATAAACAGCCATAGAAACAAGTTATAACACTTACAACATCAAGAAAAACATTCAGACAGAAGTTACATGCCATACTTTGCAAATGCATTGAAAACGCTATTTAGGAGCTGAAAAGCACTTTAGAGCATTGAAAATATGAAAGTCTCAAAAACGGAATCTAATGGCTAAACATCTTCACAAAACACCTTTTCCATGTATAAACAGCCATAGAAACAAGTTATAACACTTACAACATCAAGAAAAACATTCAGACAGAAGTTACATGCCATACTTTGCAAATGCATTGAAAACGCTATTTAGGAGCTGAAAAGCACTTTAGAGCATTGAAAATATGAAAGTCTCAAAAACGGAATCTAATGGCTAAACATCTTCACAAAACACCTTTTCCTGTATATAGTGCCACAGAAACATTTTATAACACTTACAACATCAAGAAAACCATTCAGACAGAAGTTACATGCCATACTTTTCAAATGCATTGAAAACGCTATTTAGGAGCTGAAAAGCACTTTAGAGCATTGAAAATATGAAAGTCTCAAAAACGGAATCTAAGGGCTAAACATCTTCACACAACACCTGTTCCATGTATATAGTGCCAAATAAACATGTTATAACACTTACAACATCAAGAAAACCATTCAGACAGAAGTTACATGCCATACTTTGCAAATGCATTGAAAACGTTATTAAGGAGCTGAAAAGCACTTTAGAGCAATTAAAAAAAGGAAAGTCTCAAACAGTGAATCTAATGGCTAAACATCTTCACAAAACCCCTTTATCATGTATAAACAGCCATAGAAACATGTTATAACGCTTACAACATCAAGAAAAACATTCAGACAGAAGTTACATGCCATACTTTGCAAATGCATTGAAAACGCTATTTAGGAGCTGAAAAGCACATTAGAGCATTGAAAATATGAAAGTCTCAAAAAAGGAATTGAATGGCTAAACATCTTCACAAAACCCCTTTTCCATGTATATAGTGCCACAGAAAAATTTTATAACATGCACAACATCAAGAAAACCATTCAGACAGAAGTTACAAGCCAAACTTTGTAAATGCATTGAAAACGCTATTCAAGAGCTGTAAAGCACTTTAGAGCAATAAAAAAAGGAAAGTCTCTAAGAGTGAATCTAAGGGCTTAACATCTTCACAAATCAACTTTTCCATGTATATAGTGCCACAGAAACATGTTTTAACACTTAAAAAGTCAAGAAAACCGTTCAGACAGAAGTTACATGCCAAACTCTGTAAATGCATTGAAAACGCTATTCAAGAACTGTAAAGCACTTTAGAGCATTAAAAAAACGAAAGTCTAAAAAACGGAATCTTATGGCTAAACATCTTCACAAAACACCTTTTCCATGTATAAACAGCCAAGGAAACATGTTATAACACTTACAACATCAAGAAAACCATCCAGACAGAAATTACATGCCAAACTTTGTAAATGTATTGAAAACGCTATTCAAGAACTGTAAAGCACTTTAGAGCAATAAAAAAAGGAAAGTCTCAAAAACGGAATCTAATGGATAAACATCTTCACAAAACACATTTTCCTGTATATAGTGCGACAGAAACATTTTATAACACTTACAACATCAAGAAAAACATTCAGACAGAAGTTACATGCCATACTTTGCAAATGCATTGAAAACGCTATTTAGGAGCTGAAAAGCACATTAGAGCATTGAAAATATGAAAGTCTCAAAAAAGGAATCGAATGGCTAACCATCTTCACAAAACCCCTTTTCCATGTATATAGTGCCACAGAAAAATTTTATACATGCACAACATCAAGAAAACCATTCAGACAGAAGTTACATGCCAAACTTTGTAAATGCATTGAAAACGCTATTCAGGAACTGAAAAGCACTCTAGAGCAATAAAAAAAGGAAAGTCTCAAAAACGGAATCTAATGGCTAAACATCTTCACAAAACACCTTTTCCATGTATAAACAGCCATAGAAACAAGTTATAACACTTACAACATCAAGAAAAACATTCAGACAGAAGTTACATGCCATACTTTGCAAATGCATTGAAAACGCTATTTAGGAGCTGAAAAGCACTTTAGAGCATTGAAAATATGAAAGTCTCAAAAACGGAATCTAAGGGCTAAACATCTTCACCACACCCCTTTTCCATGTATATAGTGCCACAGAAACATGTTATAACACTTACAACATCAAGAAAACTATTCAGACAGAAGTTACATGCCAAACATTGTAAATGCATTGAAAACGCCTTACAGGTGCTGAAAAGCACTTTAGAGCCATAAAAAAAGGAAAGTCTGAAAAACGGAATCTAATGGATAAACATCTTCACAAAACACCTTTTTCATGTATATAGTGCCACAGAAACATTTTATAACACTTACAACATCAAGAAAACCATTTAGACAGAAGTTGTATGCCAAACTCTGTAAATGCATTGAAAACGCTATTCAAGAACTGAAAAGCACTTTAGAGCAATAAAAAAAAGGAAAGTCTCAAAAACGGAATCTAATGGCTAAACATCTTCACAAAACACCTTTTCCATGTATAAACAGCCAAGGAAACATGTTATAACACTTACAACATCAAGAAAACCATCCAGACAGAAATTACATGCCAAACTTTGTAAATGCATTGTAAACGCTATTCAAGAGTTGTAAAGCACTTTAGAGCAATAAAAAAAGGAAAGTCTCAAAAACCGAATCTAATGGATAAACATCTTCACAAAACACATTTTCCATGTATATAGTGCCACAGAAACATGTTATAACACTTACAACATCAAGAAAACTATTCAGACAGAAGTTACATGCCAAACATTGTAAATGCATTGAAAACGCTATTTAGGAGCTGAAAAGCACTTTAGAGCATTGAAAATATGAAAGTCTCAAAAACGGAATCTAATGGCTAAACATCTTCACAAAACTCCTTGTCCATGAATATAGTGGCACAGAAACATGTTACAATACTTACAACATGAAGAAAACCATTCAGACAGAAATTACATGCCAAACTTTGTAAATAAATTGAAAACGCTATTCAAGAACTGTAAAGCACTTTAGAGCAATAAAAAAAGGAAAGTCTCAAAAACGGAATCTAATGGCTAAACATCTTCACAAAACCCCTTTACCATGTATAAACAGCCATAGAAACATGTTATAACACTTACAACATCAAGAAAACCATTCAGACAGAAGTTACATGCCATACTTTGCAAATGCATTGAAAACGCTATTCGGGAGCTGAAAAGCACTTTAGAGCATTGAAAATATGAAAGTCTCAAAAACGGAATCTAAGGGCTAAACATCTTCACAAAACACCTTTTCCATGTATATAGTGCCACAGAAACATGTTATAACACTTACAACATCAAGAAAACCATCCAGACAGAAGTTACATGCCAAACTTTGTAAACGCATTGAAAACGCTATTCAGCTGTAAAGCACTTTAGAGCAATAAAAAAAGGAAAGTCTCAAAAACGGAATCTAATGGCTAAACATCTTCACAAAACACCTTTTCCATGTATATAGTGCCACAGAAACATTTTATAACACTTACAATATCAAGGAAACCATTCAGACAGAAGTTACATGCCATACTTTGCAAATGCATTGAAAACGCTATTCAGGAGCTGAAAAGCACTTTAGAGCATTGAAAATATGAAAGTCTCAAAAACGGAATCTAATGGCTAAACATCTTCACAAAACACCTTTTCCTGTATATAGTGCCACAGAAACATTTTATAACACTTACAACATCAAGAAAACCATTCAGACAGAAGTTACATGCCATACTTTGCAAATGCATTGAAAACGCTATTCAGGAGCTGAAAAGCACTTTAGAGCATTGAAAATATGAAAGTCTCAAAAACGGAATCTAAGGGCTAAACATCTTCACCACACCCCTTTTCCATGTATATAGTGCCACAGAAACATGTTATAACACTTACAACATCAAGAAAACTATTCAGACAGAAGTTACATGCCAAACATTGTAAATGCATTGAAAACGCCTTACAGGTGCTGAAAAGCACTTTAGAGCCATAAAAAAAGGAAAGTCTGAAAAACGGAATCTAATGGATAAACATCTTCACAAAACACCTTTTTCATGTATATAGTGCCACAGAAACATTTTATAACACTTACAACATCAAGAAAACCATTTAGACAGAAGTTGTATGCCAAACTCTGTAAATGCATTGAAAACGCTATTCAAGAACTGAAAAGCACTTTAGAGCAATAAAAAAAAGGAAAGTCTCAAAAACGGAATCTAATGGCTAAACATCTTCACAAAACACCTTTTCCATGTATAAACAGCCAAGGAAACATGTTATAACACTTACAACATCAAGAAAACCATCCAGACAGAAATTACATGCCAAACTTTGTAAATGCATTGTAAACGCTATTCAAGAGTTGTAAAGCACTTTAGAGCAATAAAAAAAGGAAAGTCTCAAAAACCGAATCTAATGGATAAACATCTTCACAAAACACATTTTCCATGTATATAGTGCCACAGAAACATGTTATAACACTTACAACATCAAGAAAACTATTCAGACAGAAGTTACATGCCAAACATTGTAAATGCATTGAAAACGCTATTTAGGAGCTGAAAAGCACTTTAGAGCATTGAAAATATGAAAGTCTCAAAAACGGAATCTAAGGGCTAAACATCTTCACCACACCCCTTTTCCATGTATATAGTGCCACAGAAACATGTTATAACACTTACAACATCAAGAAAACTATTCAGACAGAAGTTACATGCCAAACATTGTAAATGCATTGAAAACGCCTTACAGGTGCTGAAAAGCACTTTAGAGCCATAAAAAAAGGAAAGTCTGAAAAACGGAATCTAATGGATAAACATCTTCACAAAACACGTTTTTCATGTATATAGTGCCACAGAAACATTTTATAACACTTACAACATCAAGAAAACCATTTAGACAGAAGTTGTATGCCAAACTCTGTAAATGCATTGAAAACGCTATTCAAGAACTGAAAAGCACTTTAGAGCAATAAAAAAAAGGAAAGTCTCAAAAACGGAATCTAATGGCTAAACATCTTCACAAAACACCTTTTCCATGTATAAACAGCCAAGGAAACATGTTATAACACTTACAACATCAAGAAAACCATCCAGACAGAAATTACATGCCAAACTTTGTAAATGCATTGTAAACGCTATTCAAGAGTTGTAAAGCACTTTAGAGCAATAAAAAAAGGAAAGTCTCAAAAACCGAATCTAATGGATAAACATCTTCACAAAACACATTTTCCATGTATATAGTGCCACAGAAACATGTTATAACACTTACAACATCAAGAAAACTATTCAGACAGAAGTTACATGCCAAACATTGTAAATGCATTGAAAACGCTATTTAGGAGCTGAAAAGCACTTTAGAGCATTGAAAATATGAAAGTCTCAAAAACGGAATCTAATGGCTAAACATCTTCACAAAACTCCTTGTCCATGAATATAGTGGCACAGAAACATGTTACAATACTTACAACATGAAGAAAACCATTCAGACAGAAATTACATGCCAAACTTTGTAAATAAATTGAAAACGCTATTCAAGAACTGTAAAGCACTTTAGAGCAATAAAAAAAGGAAAGTCTCAAAAACGGAATCTAATGGCTAAACATCTTCACAAAACCCCTTTACCATGTATAAACAGCCATAGAAACATGTTATAACACTTACAACATCAAGAAAACCATTCAGACAGAAGTTACATGCCATACTTTGCAAATGCATTGAAAACGCTACTTAGGAGCTGAAAAGCACTTTAGAGCATTGAAAATATGAAAGTCTCAAAAAAGGAATCGAATGGCTAAACATCTTCATAAAACCCCTTTTCCATGTATATAGTGCCACAGAAACATTTTATAACACGTACAACATCAAGAAAACCATTCAGACAGAAGTTACATGCCAAACTTTTTAAATACATTGAAAACGCTATTCAAGAGCTGTAAAGCACTTTAGAGCAATAAAAAAAGGAAAGTCTCTAAGAGTGAATCTAAGGGCTTAACATCTTCACAAAACACCTTTTCCATGGATATAGTGCCACAGAAACATGTTTTAACACTTACAACATCAAGAAAACCATTCAGACAGAAGTTACATGCCAAACTTTGTAAATGCATTGAAAACGCTATTCAAGAGCTGTAAAGCACTTTAGAGCAATAAAAAAAGGAAAGTCTCAAAAACGGAATCTAATGGCTAAACATCTTCACAAAACAACTTTTCCATGTATTTAGTGCCACAGAAACATGTTATAACACTTAAAAAGTCAAGAAAACCGTTCAGACAGAAGTTACATGACAAACTCTGTAAATGCATTGAAAACGCTATTCAAGAGCTGTAAAGCACTTTAGAGCAATAAAAAAAAGGAAAGTCTCAAAAAGTGAATCTAATGGATAAACATCTTCACAAAACACCTTTTCCATGTATAAACAGCCAAAGAAACATGTTATAATACTTACAACATCAAGAAAACCATTCAGACAGAAGTTGTATGCCAAAATCTGTAAATGCATTGAAAACGCTATTCAGGAACTGAAAAGCACTTTAGAGCAATAAAAAAAGGAAAGTCTCAAAAAGTGAATCTAATGGATAAACATCTTCACAAAACACCTTTTCCATGTATAAACAGCCAAAGAAACATGTTATAACACTTACAACATCAAGAAAACTATTCAGACAGAAGTTATATGCCAAACATTGTAAATGCATTGAAAACGCTATTAAGAAGCTGAAAAGCACTTTAGAGCATTGAAAATATGAAAGTCTCAAAAAAGGAATCGAATGGCTAAACATCTTCACAAAACCCCTTTTCCAAGTATATAGTGCCACAGAAACATTTTATAACACGTACAACATCAAGAAAACCATTCAGACAGAAGTTACATGCCAAACTTTGTAAATGCATTGAAAACGCTTTTCAAGAGCTGTAAAGCACTTTAGAGCAATAAAAAAAGGAAAGTCTCAAAAACGGAATCTAATGGCTAAACATCTTCACAAAACACCTTTTCCATGTATAAACAGCCAAAGAAACATGTTATAACACTTACAACATCAAGAAAACTATTCAGAGAGAAGTTACATGCCAAACAATGTAAATGCATTGAAAACGCTATTAAGGAGTTGAAAAGCACTTTAGAGCAATAAAAAAAGGAAAGTCTCAAAAAGTGAATCTAATGGATAAACATCTTCACAAAACACCTTTTCCATGTATAAACAGCCATAGAAACAAGTTATAACACTTACAACATCAAGAAAAACATTCAGACAGAAGTTACATGCCATACTTTGCAAATGCATTGAAAACGCTATTTAGGAGCTGAAAAGCACATAAGAGCATTGAAAATATGAAAGTCTCAAAAAAGGAATCGAATGGCTAAACATCTTCACAAAACCCCTTTTCCATGTATATAGTGGCACAGAAAAATTTTATAACACGCACAACATCAAGAAAACCATTCAGACAGAAGTTACATGCCAAACTTTGTAAATGCATTGAAAACGCTATTCAAGAGCTGTAAAGCACTTTAGAGCAATAAAAAAAGGAAAGTCTGTAAGAGTGAATCTAAGGGCTTAACATCTTCACAAATCAACTTTTCCATGTATATAGTGCCACAGAAACATGTTATAACACTTAAAAAGTCAAGAAAACCATTCAGACAGAAGTTACATGCCAAACTCTGTAAATGCATTGAAAACGCTATTTAGGAGCTGAAAAGCACTTTAGAGCATTGAAAATATGAAAGTCTCAAAAAAGGAATCGAATGGCTAAACATCTTCATAAAACCCCTTTTCCATGTATATAGTGCCACAGAAACATTTTATAACACGTACAACATCAAGAAAACCATTCAGAGAGAAGTTACATGCCAAACTTTGTAAATGCATTGAAAACGCTATTCAAGAGCTGTAAAGCACTTTAGAGCATTAAAAAAACGAAAGTCTCAAAAACGGAATCTTATGGCTAAACATCTTCACAAAACACCTTTTCCATGTATAAACAGCCAAAGAAACATGTTATAACACTTACAACATCAAGAAAACTATTCAGAGAGAAGTTACATGCCAAACATTGTAAATGCATTGAAAACGCTATTAAGGAGCTGAAAAGCACTTTAGAGCAATTTAAAAAAGGAAAGTCTCAAACAGTGAATCTAATGGCTAAACATCTTCACAAAACCCCTTTTCCATGTATAAACAGCCAAAAAAACATGTTATAACACTTACAACAACAAGAAAACCAGTCAGACAGAAGTTACATGCCAAACTTTGTAAATGCATTGAAAACGCTATTCAAGAGCTGTAAAGCACTTTAGAGCAATAAAAAAAGGAAAGTCTCAAAAACGGTATCTAATGGATAAACATCTTCACAAAACACCTTTTCCATGTATAAACAGCCAAAGAAACATGTTATAACACTTACAACATCAAGAAAACTATTCAGACAGAAGTTACATGCCAAACATTGTAAATGCATTGAAAACACTATTAAGAAGCTGAAAGGCACTTTAGAGCATTGAAAATATGAAAGTCTCAAAAACGGAATCTAATGGCTAAACATCTTCACAAAACCCCTTTTCCATGTATATAGTGCCACAGAAAAATGTTATAACACGCACAACATCAAGAAAACCATTCAGACAGAAGTTACATGCCAAACTTTGTAAATGCATTGAAAACGCTATTCAGGAACTGAAAAGCACTTTAGAGCAATAAAAAAAGGAAAGTCTCAAAAACGGAATCTAATGGCTAAACATCTTCACAAAACACCTTTTCCATGTATAAACAGCCATAGAAACAAGTTATAACACTTACAACATCAAGAAAAACATTCAGACAGAAGTTACATGCCATACTTTGCAAATGCATTGAAAACGCTATTTAGGAGCTGAAAAGCACTTTAGAGCATTGAAAATATGAAAGTCTCAAAAACGGAATCTAATGGCTAAACATCTTCACAAAACACCTTTTCCATGTATAAACAGCCATAGAAACAAGTTATAACACTTACAACATCAAGAAAAACATTCAGACAGAAGTTACATGCCATACTTTGCAAATGCATTGAAAACGCTATTTAGGAGCTGAAAAGCACTTTAGAGCATTGAAAATATGAAAGTCTCAAAAACGGAATCTAATGGCTAAACATCTTCACAAAACACCTTTTCCTGTATATAGTGCCACAGAAACATTTTATAACACTTACAACATCAAGAAAACCATTCAGACAGAAGTTACATGCCATACTTTGCAAATGCATTGAAAACGCTATTTAGGAGCTGAAAAGCACTTTAGAGCATTGAAAATATGAAAGTCTCAAAAACGGAATCTAAGGGCTAAACATCTTCACACAACACCTGTTCCATGTATATAGTGCCAAATAAACATGTTATAACACTTACAACATCAAGAAAACCATTCAGACAGAAGTTACATGCCATACTTTGCAAATGCATTGAAAACGTTATTAAGGAGCTGAAAAGCACTTTAGAGCAATTAAAAAAAGGAAAGTCTCAAACAGTGAATCTAATGGCTAAACATCTTCACAAAACCCCTTTATCATGTATAAACAGCCATAGAAACATGTTATAACGCTTACAACATCAAGAAAAACATTCAGACAGAAGTTACATGCCATACTTTGCAAATGCATTGAAAACGCTATTTAGGAGCTGAAAAGCACATTAGAGCATTGAAAATATGAAAGTCTCAAAAAAGGAATTGAATGGCTAAACATCTTCACAAAACCCCTTTTCCATGTATATAGTGCCACAGAAAAATTTTATAACATGCACAACATCAAGAAAACCATTCAGACAGAAGTTACAAGCCAAACTTTGTAAATGCATTGAAAACGCTATTCAAGAGCTGTAAAGCACTTTAGAGCAATAAAAAAAGGAAAGTCTCTAAGAGTGAATCTAAGGGCTTAACATCTTCACAAATCAACTTTTCCATGTATATAGTGCCACAGAAACATGTTTTAACACTTAAAAAGTCAAGAAAACCGTTCAGACAGAAGTTACATGCCAAACTCTGTAAATGCATTGAAAACGCTATTCAAGAACTGTAAAGCACTTTAGAGCATTAAAAAAACGAAAGTCTAAAAAACGGAATCTTATGGCTAAACATCTTCACAAAACACCTTTTCCATGTATAAACAGCCAAGGAAACATGTTATAACACTTACAACATCAAGAAAACCATCCAGACAGAAATTACATGCCAAACTTTGTAAATGTATTGAAAACGCTATTCAAGAACTGTAAAGCACTTTAGAGCAATAAAAAAAGGAAAGTCTCAAAAACGGAATCTAATGGATAAACATCTTCACAAAACACATTTTCCTGTATATAGTGCGACAGAAACATTTTATAACACTTACAACATCAAGAAAAACATTCAGACAGAAGTTACATGCCATACTTTGCAAATGCATTGAAAACGCTATTTAGGAGCTGAAAAGCACATTAGAGCATTGAAAATATGAAAGTCTCAAAAAAGGAATCGAATGGCTAACCATCTTCACAAAACCCCTTTTCCATGTATATAGTGCCACAGAAAAATTTTATACATGCACAACATCAAGAAAACCATTCAGACAGAAGTTACATGCCAAACTTTGTAAATGCATTGAAAACGCTATTCAGGAACTGAAAAGCACTCTAGAGCAATAAAAAAAGGAAAGTCTCAAAAACGGAATCTAATGGCTAAACATCTTCACAAAACACCTTTTCCATGTATAAACAGCCATAGAAACAAGTTATAACACTTACAACATCAAGAAAAACATTCAGACAGAAGTTACATGCCATACTTTGCAAATGCATTGAAAACGCTATTTAGGAGCTGAAAAGCACTTTAGAGCATTGAAAATATGAAAGTCTCAAAAACGGAATCTAATGGCTAAACATCTTCACAAAACACCTTTTCCTGTATATAGTGCCACAGAAACATTTTATAACACTTACAACATCAAGAAAACCATTCAGACAGAAGTTACATGCCATACTTTGCAAATGCATTGAAAACGCTATTCAGGAGCTGAAAAGCACTTTAGAGCATTGAAAATATGAAAGTCTCAAAAACGGAATCTAAGGGCTAAACATCTTCACACAACACCTGTTCCATGTATATAGTGCCAAAGAAACATGTTATAACACTTACAACATCAAGAAAACCATTCAGACAGAAGTTACATGCCATACTTTGCAAATGCATTGAAAACGCTATTCAGGAGCTGAAAAACACTTTAGAGCAATTAAAAAAAGGAAAGTCTCAAACAGTGAATCTAATGGATAAACATCTTCACAAAACACCTTTTCCATGTATAAACAGCCAAAGAAACATGTTATAACACTTACAACATCAAAAAAACTATTCAGAGAGAAGTTAAATGGCATACTTTGCAAATGCATTGAAAACGTTATTAAGGAGCTGAAAAGCACTTTAGAGCAATTAAAAAAAGGAAAGTCTCAAACATTGAATCTAATGGCTAAACATCTTCACAAAACCCCTTTATCATGTATAAACAGCCTTAGAAACATGTTATAACACTTACAACATCAAGAAAAACATTCAGACAGAAGTTACATGCCATACTTTGCAAATGCATTGAAAACGCTATTTAGGAGCTGAAAAGCACATTAGAGCATTGAAAATATGAAAGTCTCAAAAAAGGAATCGAATGGCTAAACATCTTCACAAAACCCCTTTTCCATGTATATAGTGCCACAGAAAAATGTTATAACACGCACAACATCAAGAAAACCATTCAGACAGAAGTTACATGCCAAACTTTGTAAATGCATTGAAAACGCTATTCAAGAGCTGTAAAGCACTTTAGAGCAATAAAAAAAGGAAAGTCTCTAAGAGTGAATCTAAGGGCTTAACATCTTCACAAATCAACTTTTCCATGTATATAGTGCCACAGAAACATGTTATAACACTTAAAAAGTCAAGAAAACCGTTCAGACAGAAGTTACATGCCAAACTCTGTGAATGCATTGAAAACGCTATTTAGGAGCTGAAAAGCACTTTAGAGCATTGAAAATATGAAAGTCTCAAAAAAGGAATCGAATGGCTAAACATCTTCACAAAACACCTTTTCCATATATATAGTGGCACAGAAACATGTTACAATACTTACAACATGAAGAAAACCATTCAGACAGAAATTACATGCCAAACTTTGTAAATGTATTTAAAAAACGCTATTCAAGAACTGTAAAGCACTTTAGAGCAATAAAAAAAGGAAAGTCTCAAAAACGGAATCTAATGGATAAACATCTTCACAAAACACATTTTCCTGTATATAGTGCGACAGAAACATTTTATAACACTTACAACATCAAGAAAAACATTCAGACAGAAGTTACATGCCATACTTTGCAAATGCATTGAAAACGCTATTTAGGAGCTGAAAAGCACATTAGAGCATTGAAAATATGAAAGTCTCAAAAAAGGAATCGAATGGCTAAACATCTTCACAAAACCCCTTTTCCATGTATATAGTGCCACAGAAAAATTTTATACATGCACAACATCAAGAAAACCATTCAGACAGAAGTTACATGCCAAACTTTGTAAATGCATTGAAAACGCTATTCAGTAACTGAAAAGCACTTTAGAGCAATAAAAAAAGGAAAGTCTCAAAAACGGAATCTAATGGCTAAACATCTTCACAAAACACCTTTTCCATGTATAAACAGCCATAGAAACAAGTTATAACACTTACAACATCAAGAAAAACATTCAGACAGAAGTTACATGCCATACTTTGCAAATGCATTGAAAACGCTATTCAGGAGCTGAAAAACACTTTAGAGCAATTAAAAAAAGGAAAGTCTCAAACAGTGAATCTAATGGATAAACATCTTCACAAAACACCTTTTCCATGTATAAACAGCCAAAGAAACATGTTATAACACTTACAACATCAAGAAAACCATTCAGACAGAAGTTGTATGCCAAACTCTGTAAATGCATTGAAAACGCTATTCAGGAACTGAAAAGCACTTTAGAGCAATGAAAAAAGGAAAGTCTCAAAAAGTGAATCTAATGGATAAACATCTTCACAAAACACCTTTTTCATTTATATAGTGCCACAGAAACATGTTATAACACTTACAACATCAAGAAAACCATCCAGACAGAAGTTATGTAACTTCTTTTAATGGCTAAACATCTTCACAAAACACCTTTTCCTGTATATAGTGCCACAGAAACATTTTATAACACTTACAACATCAAGAAAACCATTCAGACAGAAGTTACATGCCATACTTTGCAAATGCATTGAAAACGCTATTCAGGAGCTGAAAAGCACTTTAGAGCATTGAAAATATGAAAGTCTCAAAAACGGAATCTAAGGGCTAAACATCTTCACAAAACACCTTTTTCATTTATATAGTGCCACAGAAACATGTTATAACACTTACAACATCAAGAAAACCATTCAGACAGAAGTTACATGCCATACTTTGCAAATGCATTGAAAACGCTATTCAGGAGCTGAAAAGCACTTAGAGCATTGAAAATATGAAAGTCTCAAAAACGGAATCTAAGGGCTAAACATCTTCACAAAACACCTTTTTCATTTATATAGTGCCACAGAAACATGTTATAACACTTACAACATCAAGAAAACCATTCAGACAGAAGTTACATGCCATACTTTGCAAATGCATTGAAAACGCTATTCAGGAGCTGAAAAGCACTTTAGAGCATTGAAAATATGAAAGTCTCAAAAACGGAATCGAATGGCTAAACATCCTCACAAAACCCCTTTTCCATGTATATAGTGCCACAGAAAAATGTTATAACACGCACAACATCAAGAAAACCATTCAGACAGAAGTTACATGCCAAACTTTGTAAATGCATTGAAAACGCTATTCAAGAGCTGTAAAGCACTTTAGAGCAATAAAAAAAGGAAAGTCTCTAAGAGTGAATCTAAGGGCTTAACATCTTCACAAATCAACTTTTCCATGTATATAGTGCCACAGAAACATGTTATAACACTTAAAAAGTCAAGAAAACCGTTCAGACAGAAGTTACATGCCAAACTCTGTAAATGCATTGAAAACGCTATTTAGGAGCTGAAAAGCACTTTAGAGCATTGAAAATATGAAAGTCTCAAAAAAGGAATCGAATGGCTAAACATCTTCACAAAACCCCTTTTCCATGTATATAGTGCCACAGAAACATTTTATAACACGTACAACATCAAGAAAACCATTCAGACAGAAGTTACATGCCAAACTTTGTAAATGCATTGAAAACGCTTTTCAAGAGCTGTAAAGCACTTTAGAGCATTAAAAAAACGAAAGTCTAAAAAACGGAATCTTATGGCTAAACATCTTCACAAAACACCTTTTCCATGTATAAACAGCCAAGGAAACATGTTATAACACTTACAACATCAAGAAAACCATCCAGACAGAAATTACATGCCAAACTTTGTAAATGTATTGAAAACGCTATTCAAGAACTGTAAAGCACTTTAGAGCAATAAAAAAAGGAAAGTCTCAAAAACGGAATCTAATGGATAAACATCTTCACAAAACACATTTTCCTGTATATAGTGCGACAGAAACATTTTATAACACTTACAACATCAAGAAAAACATTCAGACAGAAGTTACATGCCATACTTTGCAAATGCATTGAAAACGCTATTTAGGAGCTGAAAAGCACATTAGAGCATTGAAAATATGAAAGTCTCAAAAAAGGAATCGAATGGCTAACCATCTTCACAAAACCCCTTTTCCATGTATATAGTGCCACAGAAAAATTTTATACATGCACAACATCAAGAAAACCATTCAGACAGAAGTTACATGCCAAACTTTGTAAATGCATTGAAAACGCTATTCAGGAACTGAAAAGCACTCTAGAGCAATAAAAAAAGGAAAGTCTCAAAAACGGAATCTAATGGCTAAACATCTTCACAAAACACCTTTTCCATGTATAAACAGCCATAGAAACAAGTTATAACACTTACAACATCAAGAAAAACATTCAGACAGAAGTTACATGCCATACTTTGCAAATGCATTGAAAACGCTATTTAGGAGCTGAAAAGCACTTTAGAGCATTGAAAATATGAAAGTCTCAAAAACGGAATCTAATGGCTAAACATCTTCACAAAACACCTTTTCCTGTATATAGTGCCACAGAAACATTTTATAACACTTACAACATCAAGAAAACCATTCAGACAGAAGTTACATGCCATACTTTGCAAATGCATTGAAAACGCTATTCAGGAGCTGAAAAGCACTTTAGAGCATTGAAAATATGAAAGTCTCAAAAACGGAATCTAAGGGCTAAACATCTTCACACAACACCTGTTCCATGTATATAGTGCCAAAGAAACATGTTATAACACTTACAACATCAAGAAAACCATTCAGACAGAAGTTACATGCCATACTTTGCAAATGCATTGAAAACGCTATTCAGGAGCTGAAAAACACTTTAGAGCAATTAAAAAAAGGAAAGTCTCAAACAGTGAATCTAATGGATAAACATCTTCACAAAACACCTTTTCCATGTATAAACAGCCAAAGAAACATGTTATAACACTTACAACATCAAAAAAACTATTCAGAGAGAAGTTAAATGGCATACTTTGCAAATGCATTGAAAACGTTATTAAGGAGCTGAAAAGCACTTTAGAGCAATTAAAAAAAGGAAAGTCTCAAACAGTGAATCTAATGGCTAAACATCTTCACAAAACCCCTTTATCATGTATAAACAGCCTTAGAAACATGTTATAACACTTACAACATCAAGAAAAACATTCAGACAGAAGTTACATGCCATACTTTGCAAATGCATTGAAAACGCTATTTAGGAGCTGAAAAGCACATTAGAGCATTGAAAATATGAAAGTCTCAAAAAAGGAATCGAATGGCTAAACATCTTCACAAAACCCCTTTTCCATGTATATAGTGCCACAGAAAAATGTTATAACACGCACAACATCAAGAAAACCATTCAGACAGAAGTTACATGCCAAACTTTGTAAATGCATTGAAAACGCTATTCAAGAGCTGTAAAGCACTTTAGAGCAATAAAAAAAGGAAAGTCTCTAAGAGTGAATCTAAGGGCTTAACATCTTCACAAATCAACTTTTCCATGTATATAGTGCCACAGAAACATGTTATAACACTTAAAAAGTCAAGAAAACCGTTCAGACAGAAGTTACATGCCAAACTCTGTAAATGCATTGAAAACGCTATTTAGGAGCTGAAAAGCACTTTAGAGCATTGAAAATA
Source organism: Hypomesus nipponensis (assembly GCF_054491055.1). Lineage (NCBI taxonomy): Eukaryota > Metazoa > Chordata > Actinopteri > Osmeriformes > Osmeridae > Hypomesus > Hypomesus nipponensis. The sequence continues at coordinate 7,878,752 of NC_140371.1, read as the reverse complement.
TGAAAGTCTCAAAAAAGGAATCGAATGGCTAAACATCTTCACAAAACACCTTTTCCATATATATAGTGGCACAGAAACATGTTACAATACTTACAACATGAAGAAAACCATTCAGACAGAAATTACATGCCAAACTTTGTAAATGTATTGAAAACGCTATTCAAGAACTGTAAAGCACTTTAGAGCAATAAAAAAAGGAAAGTCTCAAAAACGGAATCTAATGGATAAACATCTTCACAAAACACATTTTCCTGTATATAGTGCGACAGAAACATTTTATAACACTTACAACATCAAAAAAAACATTCAGACAGAAGTTACATGCCATACTTTGCAAATGCATTGAAAACGCTATTTAGGAGCTGAAAAGCACATTAGAGCATTGAAAATATGAAAGTCTCAAAAAAGGAATCGAATGGCTAAACATCTTCACAAAACCCCTTTTCCATGTATATAGTGCCACAGAAAAATTTTATACATGCACAACATCAAGAAAACCATTCAGACAGAAGTTACATGCCAAACTTTGTAAATGCATTGAAAACGCTATTCAGTAACTGAAAAGCACTTTAGAGCAATAAAAAAAGGAAAGTCTCAAAAACGGAATCTAATGGCTAAACATCTTCACAAAACACCTTTTCCATGTATAAACAGCCATAGAAACAAGTTATAACACTTACAACATCAAGAAAAACATTCAGACAGAAGTTACATGCCATACTTTGCAAATGCATTGAAAACGCTATTCAGGAGCTGAAAAACACTTTAGAGCAATTAAAAAAAGGAAAGTCTCAAACAGTGAATCTAATGGATAAACATCTTCACAAAACACCTTTTCCATGTATAAACAGCCAAAGAAACATGTTATAACACTTACAACATCAAAAAAACTATTCAGAGAGAAGTTACATGGCATACTTTGCAAATGCATTGAAAACGTTATTAAGGAGCTGAAAAGCACTTTAGAGCAATTAAAAAAAGGAAAGTCTCAAACAGTGAATCTAATGGCTAAACATCTTCACAAAACCCCTTTATCATGTATAAACAGCCTTAGAAACATGTTATAACACTTACAACATCAAGAAAAACATTCAGACAGAAGTTACATGCCATACTTTGCAAATGCATTGAAAACGCTATTTAGGAGCTGAAAAGCACATTAGAGCATTGAAAATATGAAAGTCTCAAAAAAGGAATCGAATGGCTAAACATCTTCACAAAACCCCTTTTCCATGTATATAGTGCCACAGAAAAATGTTATAACACGCACAACATCAAGAAAACCATTCAGACAGAAGTTACATGCCAAACTTTGTAAATGCATTGAAAACGCTATTCAAGAGCTGTAAAGCACTTTAGAGCAATAAAAAAAGGAAAGTCTCTAAGAGTGAATCTAAGGGCTTAACATCTTCACAAATCAACTTTTCCATGTATATAGTGCCACAGAAACATGTTATAACACTTAAAAAGTCAAGAAAACCGTTCAGACAGAAGTTACATGCCAAACTCTGTAAATGCATTGAAAACGCTATTTAGGAGCTGAAAAGCACTTTAGAGCATTGAAAATATGAAAGTCTCAAAAAAGGAATCGAATGGCTAAACATCTTCACAAAACCCCTTTTCCATATATATAGTGGCACAGAAACATGTTACAATACTTACAACATGAAGAAAACCATTCAGACAGAAATTACATGCCAAACTTTGTAAATGTATTGAAAACGCTATTCAAGAACTGAAAAACACTTTAGAGCAATGAAAAAAGGAAAGTCTCAAAAAGTGAATCTAATGGATAAACATCTTCACAAAACACCTTTTCCATGTATAAACAGCCAAAGAAACATGTTATAACATTTACAACATCAAGAAAACCATTCAGACAGAAGTTGTATGCCAAACTCTGTAAATGCATTGAAAACGCTATTCAGGAACTGAAAAGCACTTTAGAGCAATGAAAAAAGGAAAGTCTCAAAAAGTGAATCTAATGGATAAACATCTTCACAAAACACCTTTTTCATTGATATAGTGCCACAGAAACATGTTATAACACTTACAACATCAAGAAAACCATCCAGACAGAAGTTATGTAACTTATTTTAATGGCTAAACATCACAAAACACCTTTTCCTGTATATAGTGCCACAGAAACATTTTATAACACTTACAACATCAAGAAAACCATTCAGACAGAAGTTACATGCCATAATTTGCAAATGCATTGAAAACGCTATTCAGGAGCTGAAAAGCACTTTAGAGCATTGAAAATATGAAAGTCTCAAAAACGGAATCGAATGGCTAAACATCTTCACAAAACCCCTTTTCCATGTATATAGTGCCACAGATAAATGTTATAACACGCACAACATCAAGAAAACTATTCAGACAGAAGTTACATGCCAAACTTTGTAAATGCATTGAAAACGCTATTCAAGAGCTGTAAAGCACTTTAGAGCAATAAAAAAAGGAAAGTCTCTAAGAGTGAATCTAAGGGCTTAACATCTTCACAAATCAACTTTTCCATGTATATAGTGCCACAGAAACATGTTATAACACTTAAAAAGTCAAGAAAACCGTTCAGACAGAAGTTACATGCCAAACTCTGTAAATGCATTGAAAACGCTATTTAGGAGCTGAAAAGCACTTTAGAGCATTGAAAATATGAAAGTCTCAAAAAAGGAATCGAATGGCTAAACATCTTCACAAAACACCTTTTCCATATATATAGTGGCACAGAAACATGTTACAATACTTACAACATGAAGAAAACCATTCAGACAGAAATTACATGCCAAACTTTGTAAATGTATTGAAAACGCTATTCAAGAACTGTAAAGCACTTTAGAGCAATAAAAAAAGGAAAGTCTCAAAAACGGAATCTAATGGATAAACATCTTCACAAAACACATTTTCCTGTATATAGTGCGACAGAAACATTTTATAACACTTACAACATCAAAAAAAACATTCAGACAGAAGTTACATGCCATACTTTGCAAATGCATTGAAAACGCTATTTAGGAGCTGAAAAGCACATTAGAGCATTGAAAATATGAAAGTCTCAAAAAAGGAATCGAATGGCTAAACATCTTCACAAAACCCCTTTTCCATGTATATAGTGCCACAGAAAAATTTTATACATGCACAACATCAAGAAAACCATTCAGACAGAAGTTACATGCCAAACTTTGTAAATGCATTGAAAACGCTATTCAGTAACTGAAAAGCACTTTAGAGCAATAAAAAAAGGAAAGTCTCAAAAACGGAATCTAATGGCTAAACATCTTCACAAAACACCTTTTCCATGTATAAACAGCCATAGAAACAAGTTATAACACTTACAACATCAAGAAAAACATTCAGACAGAAGTTACATGCCATACTTTGCAAATGCATTGAAAACGCTATTCAGGAGCTGAAAAACACTTTAGAGCAATTAAAAAAAGGAAAGTCTCAAACAGTGAATCTAATGGATAAACATCTTCACAAAACACCTTTTCCATGTATAAACAGCCAAAGAAACATGTTATAACACTTACAACATCAAAAAAACTATTCAGAGAGAAGTTACATGGCATACTTTGCAAATGCATTGAAAACGTTATTAAGGAGCTGAAAAGCACTTTAGAGCAATTAAAAAAAGGAAAGTCTCAAACAGTGAATCTAATGGCTAAACATCTTCACAAAACCCCTTTATCATGTATAAACAGCCTTAGAAACATGTTATAACACTTACAACATCAAGAAAAACATTCAGACAGAAGTTACATGCCATACTTTGCAAATGCATTGAAAACGCTATTTAGGAGCTGAAAAGCACATTAGAGCATTGAAAATATGAAAGTCTCAAAAAAGGAATCGAATGGCTAAACATCTTCACAAAACCCCTTTTCCATGTATATAGTGCCACAGAAAAATGTTATAACACGCACAACATCAAGAAAACCATTCAGACAGAAGTTACATGCCAAACTTTGTAAATGCATTGAAAACGCTATTCAAGAGCTGTAAAGCACTTTAGAGCAATAAAAAAAGGAAAGTCTCTAAGAGTGAATCTAAGGGCTTAACATCTTCACAAATCAACTTTTCCATGTATATAGTGCCACAGAAACATGTTATAACACTTAAAAAGTCAAGAAAACCGTTCAGACAGAAGTTACATGCCAAACTCTGTAAATGCATTGAAAACGCTATTTAGGAGCTGAAAAGCACTTTAGAGCATTGAAAATATGAAAGTCTCAAAAAAGGAATCGAATGGCTAAACATCTTCACAAAACCCCTTTTCCATATATATAGTGGCACAGAAACATGTTACAATACTTACAACATGAAGAAAACCATTCAGACAGAAATTACATGCCAAACTTTGTAAATGTATTGAAAACGCTATTCAAGAACTGAAAAACACTTTAGAGCAATGAAAAAAGGAAAGTCTCAAAAAGTGAATCTAATGGATAAACATCTTCACAAAACACCTTTTCCATGTATAAACAGCCAAAGAAACATGTTATAACATTTACAACATCAAGAAAACCATTCAGACAGAAGTTGTATGCCAAACTCTGTAAATGCATTGAAAACGCTATTCAGGAACTGAAAAGCACTTTAGAGCAATGAAAAAAGGAAAGTCTCAAAAAGTGAATCTAATGGATAAACATCTTCACAAAACACCTTTTTCATTGATATAGTGCCACAGAAACATGTTATAACACTTACAACATCAAGAAAACCATCCAGACAGAAGTTATGTAACTTATTTTAATGGCTAAACATCACAAAACACCTTTTCCTGTATATAGTGCCACAGAAACATTTTATAACACTTACAACATCAAGAAAACCATTCAGACAGAAGTTACATGCCATAATTTGCAAATGCATTGAAAACGCTATTCAGGAGCTGAAAAGCACTTTAGAGCATTGAAAATATGAAAGTCTCAAAAACGGAATCGAATGGCTAAACATCTTCACAAAACCCCTTTTCCATGTATATAGTGCCACAGATAAATGTTATAACACGCACAACATCAAGAAAACTATTCAGACAGAAGTTACATGCCAAACTTTGTAAATGCATTGAAAACGCTATTCAAGAGCTGTAAAGCACTTTAGAGCAATAAAAAAAGGAAAGTCTCTAAGAGTGAATCTAAGGGCTTAACATCTTCACAAATCAACTTTTCCATGTATATAGTGCCACAGAAACATGTTATAACACTTAAAAAGTCAAGAAAACCGTTCAGACAGAAGTTACATGCCAAACTCTGTAAATGCATTGAAAACGCTATTTAGGAGCTGAAAAGCACTTTAGAGCATTGAAAATATGAAAGTCTCAAAAAAGGAATCGAATGGCTAAACATCTTCACAAAACCACTTTTCCATGTATATAGTGCCACAGAAACATTTTATAACACGTACAACATCAAGAAAACCATTCAGACAGAAGTTACATGCCAAACTTTGTAAATGCATTGAAAACGCTTTTCAAGAGCTGTAAAGCACTTTAGAGCATTAAAAAACGAAAGTCTAAAAAACGGAATCTTATGGCTAAACATCTTCACAAAACACCTTTTCCATGTATAAACAGCCAAGGAAACATGTTATAACACTTACAACATCAAGAAAACCATCCAGACAGAAATTACATGCCAAACTTTGTAAATGTATTGAAAACGCTATTCAAGAACTGTAAAGCACTTTAGAGCAATAAAAAAAGGAAAGTCTCAAAAACGGAATCTAATGGATAAACATCTTCACAAAACACATGTTCCTGTATATAGTGCGACAGAAACATTTTATAACACTTACAACATCAAGAAAAACATTCAGACAGAAGTTACATGCCATACTTTGCAAATGCATTGAAAACGCTATTTAGGAGCTGAAAAGCACATTAGAGCATTGAAAATATGAAAGTCTCAAAAAAGGAATCGAATGGCTAAACATCTTCACAAAACCCCTTTTCCATGTATATAGTGCCACAGAAAAATTGTATACATGCACAACATCAAGAAAACCATTCAGACAGAAGTTACATGCCAAACTTTGTAAATGCATTGAAAACGCTATTCAGGAACTGAAAAGCACTTTAGAGCAATAAAAAAAGGAAAGTCTCAAAAACGGAATCTAATGGCTAAACATCTTCACAAAACACCTTTTCCATGTATAAACAGCCATAGAAACAAGTTATAACACTTACAACATCAAGAAAAACATTCAGACAGAAGTTACATGCCATACTTTGCAAATGCATTGAAAACGCTATTTAGGAGCTGAAAAGCACTTTAGAGCATTGAAAATATGAAAGTCTCAAAAACGGAATCTAATGGCTAAACATCTTCACAAAACACCTTTTCCTGTATATAGTGCCACAGAAACATTTTATAACACTTACAACATCAAGAAAACCATTCAGACAGAAGTTACATGCCATACTTTGCAAATGCATTGAAAACGCTATTCAGGAGCTGAAAAGCACTTTAGAGCATTGAAAATATGAAAGTCTCAAAAACAGAATCTAAGGGCTAAACATCTTCACACAACACCTGTTCCATGTATATAGTGCCAAAGAAACATGTTATAACACTTACAACATCAAGAAAACCATTCAGACAGAAGTTACATGCCATACTTTGCAAATGCATTGAAAACGCTATTCAGGAGCTGAAAAACACTTTAGAGCAATTAAAAAAAGGAAAGTCTCAAACAGTGAATCTAATGGATAAACATCTTCACAAAACACCTTTTCCATGTATAAACAGCCAAAGAAACATGTTATAACACTTACAACATCAAAAAAACTATTCAGAGAGAAGTTACATGGCATACTTTGCAAATGCATTGAAAACGTTATTAAGGAGCTGAAAAGCACTTTAGAGCAATTAAAAAAAGGAAAGTCTCAAACAGTGAATCTAATGGCTAAACATCTTCACAAAACCCCTTTATCATGTATAAACAGCCTTAGAAACATGTTATAACACTTACAACATCAAGAAAAACATTCAGACAGAAGTTACATGCCATACTTTGCAAATGCATTGAAAACGCTATTTAGGAGCTGAAAAGCACATTAGAGCATTGAAAATATGAAAGTCTCAAAAAAGGAATCGAATGGCTAAACATCTTCACAAAACCCCTTTTCCATGTATATAGTGCCACAGAAAAATGTTATAACACGCACAACATCAAGAAAACCATTCAGACAGAAGTTACATGCCAAACTTTGTAAATGCATTGAAAACGCTATTCAAGAAATGTAAAGCACTTTAGAGCAATAAAAAAAGGAAAGTCTCTAAGAGTGAATCTAAGGGCTTAACATCTTCACAAATCAACTTTTCCATGTATATAGTGCCACAGAAACATTTTATAACACTTAAAAAGTCAAGAAAACCGTTCAGACAGAAGTTACATGCCAAACTCTGTAAATGCATTGAAAACGCTATTTAGGAGCTGAAAAGCACTTTAGAGCATTGAAAATATGAAAGTCTCAAAAAAGGAATCGAATGGCTAAACATCTTCACAAAACCCCTTTTCCATGTATATAGTGCCACAGAAAAATTGTATACATGCACAACATCAAGAAAACCATTCAGACAGAAGTTACATGCCAAACTTTGTAAATGCATTGAAAACGCTATTCAGGAACTGAAAAGCACTTTAGAGCAATAAAAAAAGGAAAGTCTCAAAAACGGAATCTAATGGCTAAACATCTTCACAAAACACCTTTTCCATGTATAAACAGCCATAGAAACAAGTTATAACACTTACAACATCAAGAAAAACATTCAGACAGAAGTTACATGCCATACTTTGCAAATGCATTGAAAACGCTATTTAGGAGCTGAAAAGCACTTTAGAGCATTGAAAATATGAAAGTCTCAAAAACGGAATCTAATGGCTAAACATCTTCACAAAACACCTTTTCCTGTATATAGTGCCACAGAAACATTTTATAACACTTACAACATCAAGAAAACCATTCAGACAGAAGTTACATGCCATACTTTGCAAATGCATTGAAAACGCTATTCAGGAGCTGAAAAGCACTTTAGAGCATTGAAAATATGAAAGTCTCAAAAACAGAATCTAAGGGCTAAACATCTTCACACAACACCTGTTCCATGTATATAGTGCCAAAGAAACATGTTATAACACTTACAACATCAAGAAAACCATTCAGACAGAAGTTACATGCCATACTTTGCAAATGCATTGAAAACGCTATTCAGGAGCTGAAAAACACTTTAGAGCAATTAAAAAAAGGAAAGTCTCAAACAGTGAATCTAATGGATAAACATCTTCACAAAACACCTTTTCCATGTATAAACAGCCAAAGAAACATGTTATAACACTTACAACATCAAAAAAACTATTCAGAGAGAAGTTACATGGCATACTTTGCAAATGCATTGAAAACGTTATTAAGGAGCTGAAAAGCACTTTAGAGCAATTAAAAAAAGGAAAGTCTCAAACAGTGAATCTAATGGCTAAACATCTTCACAAAACCCCTTTATCATGTATAAACAGCCTTAGAAACATGTTATAACACTTACAACATCAAGAAAAACATTCAGACAGAAGTTACATGCCATACTTTGCAAATGCATTGAAAACGCTATTTAGGAGCTGAAAAGCACATTAGAGCATTGAAAATATGAAAGTCTCAAAAAAGGAATCGAATGGCTAAACATCTTCACAAAACCCCTTTTCCATGTATATAGTGCCACAGAAAAATGTTATAACACGCACAACATCAAGAAAACCATTCAGACAGAAGTTACATGCCAAACTTTGTAAATGCATTGAAAACGCTATTCAAGAAATGTAAAGCACTTTAGAGCAATAAAAAAAGGAAAGTCTCTAAGAGTGAATCTAAGGGCTTAACATCTTCACAAATCAACTTTTCCATGTATATAGTGCCACAGAAACATTTTATAACACTTAAAAAGTCAAGAAAACCGTTCAGACAGAAGTTACATGCCAAACTCTGTAAATGCATTGAAAACGCTATTTAGGAGCTGAAAAGCACTTTAGAGCATTGAAAATATGAAAGTCTCAAAAAAGGAATCGAATGGCTAAACATCTTCACAAAACCCCTTTTCCATGTATATAGTGCCACAGAAAAATTGTATACATGCACAACATCAAGAAAACCATTCAGACAGAAGTTACATGCCAAACTTTGTAAATGCATTGAAAACGCTATTCAGGAACTGAAAAGCACTTTAGAGCAATAAAAAAAGGAAAGTCTCAAAAACGGAATCTAATGGCTAAACATCTTCACAAAACACCTTTTCCATGTATAAACAGCCATAGAAACAAGTTATAACACTTACAACATCAAGAAAAACATTCAGACAGAAGTTACATGCCATACTTTGCAAATGCATTGAAAACGCTATTTAGGAGCTGAAAAGCACTTTAGAGCATTGAAAATATGAAAGTCTCAAAAACGGAATCTAATGGCTAAACATCTTCACAAAACACCTTTTCCTGTATATAGTGCCACAGAAACATTTTATAACACTTACAACATCAAGAAAACCATTCAGACAGAAGTTACATGCCATACTTTGCAAATGCATTGAAAACGCTATTCAGGAGCTGAAAAGCACTTTAGAGCATTGAAAATATGAAAGTCTCAAAAACAGAATCTAAGGGCTAAACATCTTCACACAACACCTGTTCCATGTATATAGTGCCAAAGAAACATGTTATAACACTTACAACATCAAGAAAACCATTCAGACAGAAGTTACATGCCATACTTTGCAAATGCATTGAAAACGCTATTCAGGAGCTGAAAAACACTTTAGAGCAATTAAAAAAAGGAAAGTCTCAAACAGTGAATCTAATGGATAAACATCTTCACAAAACACCTTTTCCATGTATAAACAGCCAAAGAAACATGTTATAACACTTACAACATCAAAAAAACTATTCAGAGAGAAGTTACATGGCATACTTTGCAAATGCATTGAAAACGTTATTAAGGAGCTGAAAAGCACTTTAGAGCAATTAAAAAAAGGAAAGTCTCAAACAGTGAATCTAATGGCTAAACATCTTCACAAAACCCCTTTATCATGTATAAACAGCCTTAGAAACATGTTATAACACTTACAACATCAAGAAAAACATTCAGACAGAAGTTACATGCCATACTTTGCAAATGCATTGAAAACGCTATTTAGGAGCTGAAAAGCACATTAGAGCATTGAAAATATGAAAGTCTCAAAAAAGGAATCGAATGGCTAAACATCTTCACAAAACCCCTTTTCCATGTATATAGTGCCACAGAAAAATGTTATAACACGCACAACATCAAGAAAACCATTCAGACAGAAGTTACATGCCAAACTTTGTAAATGCATTGAAAACGCTATTCAAGAAATGTAAAGCACTTTAGAGCAATAAAAAAAGGAAAGTCTCTAAGAGTGAATCTAAGGGCTTAACATCTTCACAAATCAACTTTTCCATGTATATAGTGCCACAGAAACATTTTATAACACTTAAAAAGTCAAGAAAACCGTTCAGACAGAAGTTACATGCCAAACTCTGTAAATGCATTGAAAACGCTATTTAGGAGCTGAAAAGCACTTTAGAGCATTGAAAATATGAAAGTCTCAAAAAAGGAATCGAATGGCTAAACATCTTCACAAAACCCCTTTTCCATATATATAGTGGCACAGAAACATGTTACAATACTTACAACATGAAGAAAACCATTCAGACAGAAATTACATGCCAAACTTTGTAAATGTATTGAAAACGCTATTCAAGAACTGTAAAGCACTTTAGAGCAATAAAAAAAGGAAAGTCTCAAAAACGGAATCTAATGGATAAACATCTTCACAAAACACATTTTCCTGTATATAGTGCGACAGAAACATTTTATAACACTTACAACATCAAGAAAAACATTCAGACAGAAGTTACATGCCATACTTTGCAAATGCATTGAAAACGCTATTTAGGAGCTGAAAAGCACATTAGAGCATTGAAAATATGAAAGTCTCAAAAAAGGAATCGAATGGCTAAACATCTTCACAAAACCCCTTTTCCATGTATATAGTGCCACAGAAAAATTTTATACATGCACAACATCAAGAAAACCATTCAGACAGAAGTTACATGCCAAACTTTGTAAATGCATTGAAAACGCTATTCAGTAACTGAAAAGCACTTTAGAGCAATAAAAAAAGGAAAGTCTCAAAAACGGAATCTAATGGCTAAACATCTTCACAAAACACCTTTTCCATGTATAAACAGCCATAGAAACAAGTTATAACACTTACAACATCAAGAAAAACATTCAGACAGAAGTTACATGCCATACTTTGCAAATGCATTGAAAACGCTATTCAGGAGCTGAAAAACACTTTAGAGCAATTAAAAAAAGGAAAGTCTCAAACAGTGAATCTAATGGATAAACATCTTCACAAAACACCTTTTCCATGTATAAACAGCCAAAGAAACATGTTATAACACTTACAACATCAAAAAAACTATTCAGAGAGAAGTTACATGGCATACTTTGCAAATGCATTGAAAACGCTATTCAAGAGCTGAAAAGCACTTTAGAGCAATTAAAAAAAGGAAAGTCTCAAACAGTGAATCTAATGGCTAAACATCTTCACAAAACCCCTTTATCATGTATAAACAGCCTTAGAAACATGTTATAACACTTACAACATCAAGAAAAACATTCAGACAGAAGTTACATGCCATACTTTGCAAATGCATTGAAAACGCTATTTAGGAGCTGAAAAGCACATTAGAGCATTGAAAATATGAAAGTCTCAAAAAAGGAATCGAATGGCTAAACATCTTCACAAAACCCCTTTTCCATGTATATAGTGCCACAGAAAAATGTTATAACACGCACAACATCAAGAAAACCATTCAGACAGAAGTTACATGCCAAACTTTGTAAATGCATTGAAAACGCTATTCAAGAAATGTAAAGCACTTTAGAGCAATAAAAAAAGGAAAGTCTCTAAGAGTGAATCTAAGGGCTTAACATCTTCACAAATCAACTTTTCCATGTATATAGTGCCACAGAAACATGTTATAACACTTAAAAAGTCAAGAAAACCGTTCAGACAGAAGTTACATGCCAATTTCTGTAAATGCATTGAAAACGCTATTTAGGAGCTGAAAAGCACTTTAGAGCATTGAAAATATGAAAGTCTCAAAAAAGGAATCGAATGGCTAAACATCTTCACAAAACCCCTTTTCCATATATATAGTGGCACAGAAACATGTTACAATACTTACAACATGAAGAAAACCATTCAGACAGAAATTACATGCCAAACTTTGTAAATGTATTGAAAACGCTATTCAAGAACTGAAAAACACTTTAGAGCAATGAAAAAAGGAAAGTCTCAAAAAGTGAATCTAATGGATAAACATCTTCACAAAACACCTTTTCCATGTATAAACAGCCAAAGAAACATGTTATAACATTTACAACATCAAGAAAACCATTCAGACAGAAGTTGTATGCCAAACTCTGTAAATGCATTGAAAACGCTATTCAGGAACTGAAAAGCACTTTAGAGCAATGAAAAAAGGAAAGTCTCAAAAAGTGAATCTAATGGATAAACATCTTCACAAAACACCTTTTTCATTGATATAGTGCCACAGAAACATGTTATAACACTTACAACATCAAGAAAACCATCCAGACAGAAGTTATGTAACTTATTTTAATGGCTAAACATCACAAAACACCTTTTCCTGTATATAGTGCCACAGAAACATTTTATAACACTTACAACATCAAGAAAACCATTCAGACAGAAGTTACATGCCATAATTTGCAAATGCATTGAAAACGCTATTCAGGAGCTGAAAAGCACTTTAGAGCATTGAAAATATGAAAGTCTCAAAAACGGAATCGAATGGCTAAACATCTTCACAAAACCCCTTTTCCATGTATATAGTGCCACAGATAAATGTTATAACACGCACAACATCAAGAAAACTATTCAGACAGAAGTTACATGCCAAACTTTGTAAATGCATTGAAAACGCTATTCAAGAGCTGTAAAGCACTTTAGAGCAATAAAAAAAGGAAAGTCTCTAAGAGTGAATCTAAGGGCTTAACATCTTCACAAATCAACTTTTCCATGTATATAGTGCCACAGAAACATGTTATAACACTTAAAAAGTCAAGAAAACCGTTCAGACAGAAGTTACATGCCAAACTCTGTAAATGCATTGAAAACTCTATTTAGGAGCTGAAAAGCACTTTAGAGCATTGAAAATATGAAAGTCTCAAAAAAGGAATCGAATGGCTAAACATCTTCACAAAACCCCTTTTCCATGTATATAGTGCCACAGAAACATTTTATAACACGTACAACATCAAGAAAACCATTCAGACAGAAGTTACATGCCAAACTTTGTAAATGCATTGAAAACGCTTTTCAAGAGCTGTAAAGCACTTTAGAGCATTAAAAAACGAAAGTCTAAAAAACGGAATCTTATGGCTAAACATCTTCACAAAACACCTTTTCCATGTATAAACAGCCAAGGAAACATGTTATAACACTTACAACATCAAGAAAACCATCCAGACAGAAATTACATGCCAAACTTTGTAAATGTATTGAAAACGCTATTCAAGAACTGTAAAGCACTTTAGAGCAATAAAAAAAGGAAAGTCTCAAAAACGGAATCTAATGGATAAACATCTTCACAAAACACATGTTCCTGTATATAGTGCGACAGAAACATTTTATAACACTTACAACATCAAGAAAAACATTCAGACAGAAGTTACATGCCATACTTTGCAAATGCATTGAAAACGCTATTTAGGAGCTGAAAAGCACATTAGAGCATTGAAAATATGAAAGTCTCAAAAAAGGAATCGAATGGCTAAACATCTTCACAAAACCCCTTTTCCATGTATATAGTGCCACAGAAAAATTGTATACATGCACAACATCAAGAAAACCATTCAGACAGAAGTTACATGCCAAACTTTGTAAATGCATTGAAAACGCTATTCAGGAACTGAAAAGCACTTTAGAGCAATAAAAAAAGGAAAGTCTCAAAAACGGAATCTAATGGCTAAACATCTTCACAAAACACCTTTTCCATGTATAAACAGCCATAGAAACAAGTTATAACACTTACAACATCAAGAAAAACATTCAGACAGAAGTTACATGCCATACTTTGCAAATGCATTGAAAACGCTATTTAGGAGCTGAAAAGCACTTTAGAGCATTGAAAATATGAAAGTCTCAAAAACGGAATCTAATGGCTAAACATCTTCACAAAACACCTTTTCCTGTATATAGTGCCACAGAAACATTTTATAACACTTACAACATCAAGAAAACCATTCAGACAGAAGTTACATGCCATACTTTGCAAATGCATTGAAAACGCTATTCAGGAGCTGAAAAGCACTTTAGAGCATTGAAAATATGAAAGTCTCAAAAACAGAATCTAAGGGCTAAACATCTTCACACAACACCTGTTCCATGTATATAGTGCCAAAGAAACATGTTATAACACTTACAACATCAAGAAAACCATTCAGACAGAAGTTACATGCCATACTTTGCAAATGCATTGAAAACGCTATTCAGGAGCTGAAAAACACTTTAGAGCAATTAAAAAAAGGAAAGTCTCAAACAGTGAATCTAATGGATAAACATCTTCACAAAACACCTTTTCCATGTATAAACAGCCAAAGAAACATGTTATAACACTTACAACATCAAAAAAACTATTCAGAGAGAAGTTACATGGCATACTTTGCAAATGCATTGAAAACGTTATTAAGGAGCTGAAAAGCACTTTAGAGCAATTAAAAAAAGGAAAGTCTCAAACAGTGAATCTAATGGCTAAACATCTTCACAAAACCCCTTTATCATGTATAAACAGCCTTAGAAACATGTTATAACACTTACAACATCAAGAAAAACATTCAGACAGAAGTTACATGCCATACTTTGCAAATGCATTGAAAACGCTATTTAGGAGCTGAAAAGCACATTAGAGCATTGAAAATATGAAAGTCTCAAAAAGGAATCGAATGGCTAAACATCTTCACAAAACCCCTTTTCCATGTATATAGTGCCACAGAAAAATGTTATAACACGCACAACATCAAGAAAACCATTCAGACAGAAGTTACATGCCAAACTTTGTAAATGCATTGAAAACGCTATTCAAGAAATGTAAAGCACTTTAGAGCAATAAAAAAAGGAAAGTCTCTAAGAGTGAATCTAAGGGCTTAACATCTTCACAAATCAACTTTTCCATGTATATAGTGCCACAGAAACATTTTATAACACTTAAAAAGTCAAGAAAACCGTTCAGACAGAAGTTACATGCCAAACTCTGTAAATGCATTGAAAACGCTATTTAGGAGCTGAAAAGCACTTTAGAGCATTGAAAATATGAAAGTCTCAAAAAAGGAATCGAATGGCTAAACATCTTCACAAAACCCCTTTTCCATATATATAGTGGCACAGAAACATGTTACAATACTTACAACATGAAGAAAACCATTCAGACAGAAATTACATGCCAAACTTTGTAAATGTATTGAAAACGCTATTCAAGAACTGTAAAGCACTTTAGAGCAATAAAAAAAGGAAAGTCTCAAAAACGGAATCTAATGGATAAACATCTTCACAAAACACATTTTCCTGTATATAGTGCGACAGAAACATTTTATAACACTTACAACATCAAGAAAAACATTCAGACAGAAGTTACATGCCATACTTTGCAAATGCATTGAAAACGCTATTTAGGAGCTGAAAAGCACATTAGAGCATTGAAAATATGAAAGTCTCAAAAAAGGAATCGAATGGCTAAACATCTTCACAAAACCCCTTTTCCATGTATATAGTGCCACAGAAAAATTTTATACATGCACAACATCAAGAAAACCATTCAGACAGAAGTTACATGCCAAACTTTGTAAATGCATTGAAAACGCTATTCAGTAACTGAAAAGCACTTTAGAGCAATAAAAAAAGGAAAGTCTCAAAAACGGAATCTAATGGCTAAACATCTTCACAAAACACCTTTTCCATGTATAAACAGCCATAGAAACAAGTTATAACACTTACAACATCAAGAAAAACATTCAGACAGAAGTTACATGCCATACTTTGCAAATGCATTGAAAACGCTATTCAGGAGCTGAAAAACACTTTAGAGCAATTAAAAAAAGGAAAGTCTCAAACAGTGAATCTAATGGATAAACATCTTCACAAAACACCTTTTCCATGTATAAACAGCCAAAGAAACATGTTATAACACTTACAACATCAAAAAAACTATTCAGAGAGAAGTTACATGGCATACTTTGCAAATGCATTGAAAACGCTATTCAAGAGCTGAAAAGCACTTTAGAGCAATTAAAAAAAGGAAAGTCTCAAACAGTGAATCTAATGGCTAAACATCTTCACAAAACCCCTTTATCATGTATAAACAGCCTTAGAAACATGTTATAACACTTACAACATCAAGAAAAACATTCAGACAGAAGTTACATGCCATACTTTGCAAATGCATTGAAAACGCTATTTAGGAGCTGAAAAGCACATTAGAGCATTGAAAATATGAAAGTCTCAAAAAAGGAATCGAATGGCTAAACATCTTCACAAAACCCCTTTTCCATATATATAGTGCCACAGAAAAATGTTATAACACTTAAAAAGTCAAGAAAACCGTTCAGACAGAAGTTACATGCCAAACTCTGTAAATGCATTGAAAACGCTATTTAGGAGCTGAAAAGCACTTTAGAGCATTGAAAATATGAAAGTCTCAAAAAAGGAATCGAATGGCTAAACATCTTCACAAAACCCCTTTTCCATATATATAGTGGCACAGAAACATGTTACAATACTTACAACATGAAGAAAACCATTCAGACAGAAATTACATGCCAAACTTTGTAAATGCATTGAAAACGCTATTCAAGAACTGAAAAACACTTTAGAGCAATGAAAAAAGGAAAGTCTCAAAAAGTGAATCTAATGGATAAACATCTTCACAAAACACCTTTTCCATGTATAAACAGCCAAAGAAACATGTTATAACATTTACAACATCAAGAAAACCATTCAGACAGAAGTTGTATGCCAAACTCTGTAAATGCATTGAAAACGCTATTCAGGAACTGAAAAGCACTTTAGAGCAATGAAAAAAGGAAAGTCTCAAAAAGTGAATCTAATGGATAAACATCTTCACAAAACACCTTTTTCATTTATATAGTGCCACAGAAACATGTTATAACACTTACAACATCAAGAAAACCATCCAGACAGAAGTTATGTAACTTCTTTTAATGGCTAAACATCACAAAACACCTTTTCCTGTATATAGTGCCACAGAAACATTTTATAACACTTACAACATCAAGAAAACCATTCAGACAGAAGTTACATGCCATACTTTGCAAATGCATTGAAAACGCTATTCAGGAGCTGAAAAGCACTTTAGAGCATTGAAAATATGAAAGTCTCAAAAACGGAATCTAAGGGCTAAACATCTTCACAAAACACCTTTTTCATTTATATAGTGCCACAGAAACATGTTATAACACTTACAACATCAAGAAAACCATCCAGACAGAAGTTACATGCCAAACTTTGTAAATGCATTGAAAACGCTATTCAGGAGCTGAAAAGCACTTTAGAGCATTGAAAAAAGGAAAGTCTCAAAAACTGAATCTAATGGCTAAACATCTTCACAAAACACCTTTTCCTGTATATAGTGCCACAGAAACATTTTATAACACTTACAACATCAAGAAAACCATTCAGACAGAAGTTACATGCCATACTTTGCAAATGCATTGAAAACGCTATTCAGGAGCTGAAAAGCACTTAGAGCATTGAAAATATGAAAGTCTCAAAAACGGAATCTAAGGGCTAAACATCTTCACAAAACACCTTTTTCATTTATATAGTGCCACAGAAACATGTTATAACACTTACAACATCAAGAAAACCATCCAGACAGAAGTTACATGCCAAACTTTGTAAATGCATTGAAAACGCTATTCAGGAGCTGAAAAGCACTTTAGAGCATTGAAAAAAGGAAAGTCTCAAAAACTGAATCTAATGGCTAAACATCTTCACAAAACACCTTTTCCTGTATATAGTGCCACAGAAACATTTTATAACACTTACAACATCAAGAAAACCATTCAGACAGAAGTTACATGCCATACTTTGCAAATGCATTGAAAACGCTATTCAGGAGCTGAAAAGCACTTTAGAGCATTGAAAAAAGGAAAGTCTCAAAAACGGAATCTAATGGCTAAACATCTTCACAAAACACTTTTTCCTGTATATAGTGCCACAGAAACATTTTATAACACTTACAAAATCAAGAAAACCATTCAGACAGAAGTTACATGCCATACTTTGCAAATGCATTGAAAACGCTATTCAGGAGCTGAAAAGCACTTAGAGCATTGAAAATATGAAAGTCTCAAAAACGGAATCTAAGGGCTAAACATCTTCACAAAACACCTTTTTCATTTATATAGTGCCACAGAAACATGTTATAACACTTACAACATCAAGAAAACCATCCAGACAGAAGTTACATGCCAAACTTTGTAAATGCATTGAAAACGCCATACAGGTGCTGAAAAGCACTTTAGAGACTTGAAAATATGTAGGCTCAAAAATGAAATCTAATGGCTAAGCATCTTCACAAAACCCCTTTTCCATGTATATAGTGCCACAGAAACATTTTATAACACGTACAACATCAAGAAAACCATTCAGACAGAAGTTACATGCCAAACTTTGTAAATGCATTGAAAACGCTATTCAAGAGCTGTAAAGCATTTTAGAGCAATAAAAAAAGGAAAGTCTCAAAAACGGAATCTAATGGCTAAACATCTTCACAAAACACCTATTCCTGTATATAGTGCCACAGAAACATGTTATAACACTTACAACATCAAGAAAACTATTCAGACAGAAGTTACATGCCATACTTTGCAAATGCATTGAAAACGCTATTCAGGAGCTGAAAAGCACTTTAGAGCTTTGAAAATATGAAAGTCTCAAAAACGGAATCTAATGGCTAAACATCTTGACAAAACACCTTTTCCATGTATATAGCGCCACAGAAACATGTTATAACAATTACAACATCAAGAAAACCATTCAGACAGAAGTTACATGCCATACTTTGCAAATGCATTGAAAACGCTATTTAGGAGCTGAAAAGCACTTTAGAGCATTGAAAATATGAAATTCTCAAAAAAGGAATCGAATGGCTAAACATCTTCACAAAACCCCTTTTCCATATATATAGTGGCACAGAAACATGTTACAATACTTACAACATGAAGAAAACCATTCAGACAGAAATTACATGCCAAACTTTGTAAATGCATTGAAAACGCTATTCAAGAACTGATAAACACTTTAGAGCAATGAAAAAAGGAAAGTCTCAAAAAGTGAATCTAATGGATAAACATCTTCACAAAACACCTTTTCCATGTATAAACAGCCAAAGAAACATGTTATAACACTTACAACATCAAGAAAACCATTCAGACAGAAGTTGTATGCCAAACTCTGTAAATGCATTGAAAACGCTATTCAGGAACTGAAAAGCACTTTAGAGCAATGAAAAAAGGAAAGTCTCAAAAAGTGAATCTAATGGATAAACATCTTCACAAAACACCTTTCCATGTATAAACAGCCAAAGAAACATGTTATAACACTTACAACATCAAGACAACTATTCAGACAGAAGTAATATGCCAAACATTGTAAATGCATTGAAAACGCTATTAAGAAGCTGAAAAGCACTTTAGAGCATTGAAAATATGAAAGTCTCAAAAAAGGAATCGAATGGCTAAACATCTTCACAAAACCCCTTTTCCATGTATATAGTGCCACAGAAACATTTTATAACACGTACAACATCAAGAAAACCATTCAGACAGAAGTTACATGCCAAACTTTGTAAATGCATTGAAAACGCTATTCAGGAACTGAAAAGCACTTTAGAGCAATAAAAAAAGGAAAGTCTCAAAAACGGAATCTAATGGCTAAACATCTTCACAAAACACCTTTTCCATGTATAAACAGCCATAGAAACAAGTTATAACACCTACAACATCAAGAAAAACATTCAGACAGAAGTTACATGCCATACTTTGCAAATGCATTGAAAACGCTATTCAGGAGCTGAAAAGCACTTAGAGCATTGAAAATATGAAAGTCTCAAAAACGGAATCTAAGGGCTAAACATCTTCACAAAACACCTTTTTCATTTATATAGTGCCACAGAAACATGTTATAACACTTACAACATCAAGAAAACCATCCAGACAGAAGTTACATGCCAAACTTTGTAAATGCATTGAAAACGCTATTCAGGAGCTGAAAAGCACTTTAGAGCATTGAAAAAAGGAAAGTCTCAAAAACGGAATCTAATGGCTAAACATCTTCACAAAACACCTTTTCCTGTATATAGTGCCACAGAAACATTTTATAACACTTACAACATCAAGAAAACCATTCAGACAGAAGTTACATGCCATACTTTGCAAATGCATTGAAAACGCTATTCAGGAGCTGAAAAGCACTTTAGAGCATTGAAAATATGAAAGTCTCAAAAACGGAATCTAAGGGCTAAACATCTTCACAAAACACCTTTTCCATGTATAAAGAGCCAAGGAAACATGTTATAACACTTACAACATCAAGAAAACCATCCAGACAGAAAATACATGCCAAACTTTGTAAATGCATTGAAAACGCTATTCAAGAACTGTAAAGCACTTTAGAGCAATAAAAAAAGGAAAGTCTCAAAAACGGAATCTAATGGCTAAACATCTTCACAAAACACCTTTTCCTGTATATAGTGCCACAGAAACATTTTATAACACTTACAACATCAAGAAAACCATTCAGACAGAAGTTACATGCCATACTTTGCAAATGCATTGAAAACGCTATTTAGGAGCTGAAAAGCACTTTAGAGCATTGAAAATATGAAAGTCTCAAAAACGGAATCTAAGGGCTAAACATCTTCACAAAACACCTTTTTCATTTATATAGTGCCACAGAAACATGTTATAACACTTACAACATCAAGAAAACCATCCAGACAGAAGTTACATGCCAAACTTTGTAAATGCATTGAAAACGCTATTCAGGAGCTGAAAAGCACTTTAGAGCATTGAAAATATGAAAGTCTCAAAAAAGGAATCGAATGGCTAAACATCTTCACAAAACCCCTTTTCCATGTATATAGTGCCACAGAAACATTTTATAACACGTACAACATCAAGAAAACCATTCAGACAGAAGTTACATGCCAAACTTTGTAAATGCATTGAAAACGCTATTCAGGAACTGAAAAGCACTTTAGAGCAATAAAAATATGAAAGTCTCAAAAACGGAATCTAATGGCTAAACATCTTCACAAAACACCTTTTCCTGTATATAGTGCCACAGAAACATTTTATAACACTTACAACATCAAGAAAACCATTCAGACAGAAGTTACATGCCATACTTTGCAAATGCATTGAAAACGCTATTCAGGAGCTGAAAAGCACTTTAGAGCATTGAAAATATGAAAGTCTCAAAAACAGAATCTAAGGGCTAAACATCTTCACACAACACCTGTTCCATGTATATAGTGCCAAAGAAACATGTTATAACACTTACAACATCAAGAAAACCATTCAGACAGAAGTTACATGCCATACTTTGCAAATGCATTGAAAACGCTATTCAGGAGCTGAAAAACACTTTAGAGCAATTAAAAAAAGGAAAGTCTCAAACAGTGAATCTAATGGATAAACATCTTCACAAAACACCTTTTCCATGTATAAACAGCCAAAGAAACATGTTATAACACTTACAACATCAAAAAAACTATTCAGAGAGAAGTTACATGGCATACTTTGCAAATGCATTGAAAACGTTATTAAGGAGCTGAAAAGCACTTTAGAGCAATTAAAAAAAGGAAAGTCTCAAACAGTGAATCTAATGGCTAAACATCTTCACAAAACCCCTTTATCATGTATAAACAGCCTTAGAAACATGTTATAACACTTACAACATCAAGAAAAACATTCAGACAGAAGTTACATGCCATACTTTGCAAATGCATTGAAAACGCTATTTAGGAGCTGAAAAGCACATTAGAGCATTGAAAATATGAAAGTCTCAAAAAAGGAATCGAATGGCTAAACATCTTCACAAAACCCCTTTTCCATGTATATAGTGCCACAGAAAAATGTTATAACACGCACAACATCAAGAAAACCATTCAGACAGAAGTTACATGCCAAACTTTGTAAATGCATTGAAAACGCTATTCAAGAAATGTAAAGCACTTTAGAGCAATAAAAAAAGGAAAGTCTCTAAGAGTGAATCTAAGGGCTTAACATCTTCACAAATCAACTTTTCCATGTATATAGTGCCACAGAAACATTTTATAACACTTAAAAAGTCAAGAAAACCGTTCAGACAGAAGTTACATGCCAAACTCTGTAAATGCATTGAAAACGCTATTTAGGAGCTGAAAAGCACTTTAGAGCATTGAAAATATGAAAGTCTCAAAAAAGGAATCGAATGGCTAAACATCTTCACAAAACCCCTTTTCCATATATATAGTGGCACAGAAACATGTTACAATACTTACAACATGAAGAAAACCATTCAGACAGAAATTACATGCCAAACTTTGTAAATGTATTGAAAACGCTATTCAAGAACTGTAAAGCACTTTAGAGCAATAAAAAAAGGAAAGTCTCAAAAACGGAATCTAATGGATAAACATCTTCACAAAACACATTTTCCTGTATATAGTGCGACAGAAACATTTTATAACACTTACAACATCAAGAAAAACATTCAGACAGAAGTTACATGCCATACTTTGCAAATGCATTGAAAACGCTATTTAGGAGCTGAAAAGCACATTAGAGCATTGAAAATATGAAAGTCTCAAAAAAGGAATCGAATGGCTAAACATCTTCACAAAACCCCTTTTCCATGTATATAGTGCCACAGAAAAATTTTATACATGCACAACATCAAGAAAACCATTCAGACAGAAGTTACATGCCAAACTTTGTAAATGCATTGAAAACGCTATTCAGTAACTGAAAAGCACTTTAGAGCAATAAAAAAAGGAAAGTCTCAAAAACGGAATCTAATGGCTAAACATCTTCACAAAACACCTTTTCCATGTATAAACAGCCATAGAAACAAGTTATAACACTTACAACATCAAGAAAAACATTCAGACAGAAGTTACATGCCATACTTTGCAAATGCATTGAAAACGCTATTCAGGAGCTGAAAAACACTTTAGAGCAATTAAAAAAAGGAAAGTCTCAAACAGTGAATCTAATGGATAAACATCTTCACAAAACACCTTTTCCATGTATAAACAGCCAAAGAAACATGTTATAACACTTACAACATCAAAAAAACTATTCAGAGAGAAGTTACATGGCATACTTTGCAAATGCATTGAAAACGCTATTCAAGAGCTGAAAAGCACTTTAGAGCAATTAAAAAAAGGAAAGTCTCAAACAGTGAATCTAATGGCTAAACATCTTCACAAAACCCCTTTATCATGTATAAACAGCCTTAGAAACATGTTATAACACTTACAACATCAAGAAAAACATTCAGACAGAAGTTACATGCCATACTTTGCAAATGCATTGAAAACGCTATTTAGGAGCTGAAAAGCACATTAGAGCATTGAAAATATGAAAGTCTCAAAAAAGGAATCGAATGGCTAAACATCTTCACAAAACCCCTTTTCCATATATATAGTGCCACAGAAAAATGTTATAACACTTAAAAAGTCAAGAAAACCGTTCAGACAGAAGTTACATGCCAAACTCTGTAAATGCATTGAAAACGCTATTTAGGAGCTGAAAAGCACTTTAGAGCATTGAAAATATGAAAGTCTCAAAAAAGGAATCGAATGGCTAAACATCTTCACAAAACCCCTTTTCCATATATATAGTGGCACAGAAACATGTTACAATACTTACAACATGAAGAAAACCATTCAGACAGAAATTACATGCCAAACTTTGTAAATGCATTGAAAACGCTATTCAAGAACTGAAAAACACTTTAGAGCAATGAAAAAAGGAAAGTCTCAAAAAGTGAATCTAATGGATAAACATCTTCACAAAACACCTTTTCCATGTATAAACAGCCAAAGAAACATGTTATAACATTTACAACATCAAGAAAACCATTCAGACAGAAGTTGTATGCCAAACTCTGTAAATGCATTGAAAACGCTATTCAGGAACTGAAAAGCACTTTAGAGCAATGAAAAAAGGAAAGTCTCAAAAAGTGAATCTAATGGATAAACATCTTCACAAAACACCTTTTTCATTTATATAGTGCCACAGAAACATGTTATAACACTTACAACATCAAGAAAACCATCCAGACAGAAGTTATGTAACTTCTTTTAATGGCTAAACATCACAAAACACCTTTTCCTGTATATAGTGCCACAGAAACATTTTATAACACTTACAACATCAAGAAAACCATTCAGACAGAAGTTACATGCCATACTTTGCAAATGCATTGAAAACGCTATTCAGGAGCTGAAAAGCACTTTAGAGCATTGAAAATATGAAAGTCTCAAAAACGGAATCTAAGGGCTAAACATCTTCACAAAACACCTTTTTCATTTATATAGTGCCACAGAAACATGTTATAACACTTACAACATCAAGAAAACCATCCAGACAGAAGTTACATGCCAAACTTTGTAAATGCATTGAAAACGCTATTCAGGAGCTGAAAAGCACTTTAGAGCATTGAAAAAAGGAAAGTCTCAAAAACTGAATCTAATGGCTAAACATCTTCACAAAACACCTTTTCCTGTATATAGTGCCACAGAAACATTTTATAACACTTACAACATCAAGAAAACCATTCAGACAGAAGTTACATGCCATACTTTGCAAATGCATTGAAAACGCTATTCAGGAGCTGAAAAGCACTTAGAGCATTGAAAATATGAAAGTCTCAAAAACGGAATCTAAGGGCTAAACATCTTCACAAAACACCTTTTTCATTTATATAGTGCCACAGAAACATGTTATAACACTTACAACATCAAGAAAACCATCCAGACAGAAGTTACATGCCAAACTTTGTAAATGCATTGAAAACGCTATTCAGGAGCTGAAAAGCACTTTAGAGCATTGAAAAAAGGAAAGTCTCAAAAACTGAATCTAATGGCTAAACATCTTCACAAAACACCTTTTCCTGTATATAGTGCCACAGAAACATTTTATAACACTTACAACATCAAGAAAACCATTCAGACAGAAGTTACATGCCATACTTTGCAAATGCATTGAAAACGCTATTCAGGAGCTGAAAAGCACTTTAGAGCATTGAAAAAAGGAAAGTCTCAAAAACGGAATCTAATGGCTAAACATCTTCACAAAACACTTTTTCCTGTATATAGTGCCACAGAAACATTTTATAACACTTACAAAATCAAGAAAACCATTCAGACAGAAGTTACATGCCATACTTTGCAAATGCATTGAAAACGCTATTCAGGAGCTGAAAAGCACTTAGAGCATTGAAAATATGAAAGTCTCAAAAACGGAATCTAAGGGCTAAACATCTTCACAAAACACCTTTTTCATTTATATAGTGCCACAGAAACATGTTATAACACTTACAACATCAAGAAAACCATCCAGACAGAAGTTACATGCCAAACTTTGTAAATGCATTGAAAACGCCATACAGGTGCTGAAAAGCACTTTAGAGACTTGAAAATATGTAGGCTCAAAAATGAAATCTAATGGCTAAGCATCTTCACAAAACCCCTTTTCCATGTATATAGTGCCACAGAAACATTTTATAACACGTACAACATCAAGAAAACCATTCAGACAGAAGTTACATGCCAAACTTTGTAAATGCATTGAAAACGCTATTCAAGAGCTGTAAAGCATTTTAGAGCAATAAAAAAAGGAAAGTCTCAAAAACGGAATCTAATGGCTAAACATCTTCACAAAACACCTATTCCTGTATATAGTGCCACAGAAACATGTTATAACACTTACAACATCAAGAAAACTATTCAGACAGAAGTTACATGCCATACTTTGCAAATGCATTGAAAACGCTATTCAGGAGCTGAAAAGCACTTTAGAGCTTTGAAAATATGAAAGTCTCAAAAACGGAATCTAATGGCTAAACATCTTGACAAAACACCTTTTCCATGTATATAGCGCCACAGAAACATGTTATAACAATTACAACATCAAGAAAACCATTCAGACAGAAGTTACATGCCATACTTTGCAAATGCATTGAAAACGCTATTTAGGAGCTGAAAAGCACTTTAGAGCATTGAAAATATGAAATTCTCAAAAAAGGAATCGAATGGCTAAACATCTTCACAAAACCCCTTTTCCATATATATAGTGGCACAGAAACATGTTACAATACTTACAACATGAAGAAAACCATTCAGACAGAAATTACATGCCAAACTTTGTAAATGCATTGAAAACGCTATTCAAGAACTGATAAACACTTTAGAGCAATGAAAAAAGGAAAGTCTCAAAAAGTGAATCTAATGGATAAACATCTTCACAAAACACCTTTTCCATGTATAAACAGCCAAAGAAACATGTTATAACACTTACAACATCAAGAAAACCATTCAGACAGAAGTTGTATGCCAAACTCTGTAAATGCATTGAAAACGCTATTCAGGAACTGAAAAGCACTTTAGAGCAATGAAAAAAGGAAAGTCTCAAAAAGTGAATCTAATGGATAAACATCTTCACAAAACACCTTTCCATGTATAAACAGCCAAAGAAACATGTTATAACACTTACAACATCAAGACAACTATTCAGACAGAAGTAATATGCCAAACATTGTAAATGCATTGAAAACGCTATTAAGAAGCTGAAAAGCACTTTAGAGCATTGAAAATATGAAAGTCTCAAAAAAGGAATCGAATGGCTAAACATCTTCACAAAACCCCTTTTCCATGTATATAGTGCCACAGAAACATTTTATAACACGTACAACATCAAGAAAACCATTCAGACAGAAGTTACATGCCAAACTTTGTAAATGCATTGAAAACGCTATTCAGGAACTGAAAAGCACTTTAGAGCAATAAAAAAAGGAAAGTCTCAAAAACGGAATCTAATGGCTAAACATCTTCACAAAACACCTTTTCCATGTATAAACAGCCATAGAAACAAGTTATAACACCTACAACATCAAGAAAAACATTCAGACAGAAGTTACATGCCATACTTTGCAAATGCATTGAAAACGCTATTCAGGAGCTGAAAAGCACTTAGAGCATTGAAAATATGAAAGTCTCAAAAACGGAATCTAAGGGCTAAACATCTTCACAAAACACCTTTTTCATTTATATAGTGCCACAGAAACATGTTATAACACTTACAACATCAAGAAAACCATCCAGACAGAAGTTACATGCCAAACTTTGTAAATGCATTGAAAACGCTATTCAGGAGCTGAAAAGCACTTTAGAGCATTGAAAAAAGGAAAGTCTCAAAAACGGAATCTAATGGCTAAACATCTTCACAAAACACCTTTTCCTGTATATAGTGCCACAGAAACATTTTATAACACTTACAACATCAAGAAAACCATTCAGACAGAAGTTACATGCCATACTTTGCAAATGCATTGAAAACGCTATTCAGGAGCTGAAAAGCACTTTAGAGCATTGAAAATATGAAAGTCTCAAAAACGGAATCTAAGGGCTAAACATCTTCACAAAACACCTTTTCCATGTATAAAGAGCCAAGGAAACATGTTATAACACTTACAACATCAAGAAAACCATCCAGACAGAAAATACATGCCAAACTTTGTAAATGCATTGAAAACGCTATTCAAGAACTGTAAAGCACTTTAGAGCAATAAAAAAAGGAAAGTCTCAAAAACGGAATCTAATGGCTAAACATCTTCACAAAACACCTTTTCCTGTATATAGTGCCACAGAAACATTTTATAACACTTACAACATCAAGAAAACCATTCAGACAGAAGTTACATGCCATACTTTGCAAATGCATTGAAAACGCTATTTAGGAGCTGAAAAGCACTTTAGAGCATTGAAAATATGAAAGTCTCAAAAACGGAATCTAAGGGCTAAACATCTTCACAAAACACCTTTTTCATTTATATAGTGCCACAGAAACATGTTATAACACTTACAACATCAAGAAAACCATCCAGACAGAAGTTACATGCCAAACTTTGTAAATGCATTGAAAACGCTATTCAGGAGCTGAAAAGCACTTTAGAGCATTGAAAATATGAAAGTCTCAAAAAAGGAATCGAATGGCTAAACATCTTCACAAAACCCCTTTTCCATGTATATAGTGCCACAGAAACATTTTATAACACGTACAACATCAAGAAAACCATTCAGACAGAAGTTACATGCCAAACTTTGTAAATGCATTGAAAACGCTATTCAGGAACTGAAAAGCACTTTAGAGCAATAAAAAAATGAAAGTCTCAAAAACGGAATCTAATGGCTAAACATCTTCACAAAACACCTTTTCCATGTATAAACAGCCATAGAAACAAGTTATAACACTTACAACATCAAGAAAAACATTCAGACAGAAGTTACATGCCATACTTTGCAAATGCATTGAAAACGCTATTCAGGAGCTGAAAAGCACTTAGAGCATTGAAAATATGAAAGTCTCAAAAACGGAATCTAAGGGCTAAACATCTTCACAAAACACCTTTTTCATTTATATAGTGCCACAGAAACATGTTATAACACTTACAACATCAAGAAAACCATCCAGACAGAAGTTACATGCCAAACTTTGTAAATGCATTGAAAACGCTATTCAGGAGCTGAAAAGCACTTTAGAGCATTGAAAAAAGGAAAGTCTCAAAAACGGAATCTAATGGCTAAACATCTTCACAAAACACCTTTTCCTGTATATAGTGCCACAGAAACATTTTATAACACTTACAACATCAAAAAAACCATTCAGACAGAAGTTACATGCCATACTTTGCAAATGCATTGAAAACGCTATTCAGGAGCTGAAAAGCACTTTAGAGCATTGAAAATATGAAAGTCTCAAAAACGGAATCTAAGGGCTAAACATCTTCACAAAACACCTTTTTCATTTATATAGTGCCACAGAAACATTTTATAACACGTACAACATCAAGAAAACCATTCAGACAGAAGTTACATGCCAAACTTTGTAAATGCATTGAAAACGCTATTCAAGAGCTGTAAAGCACTTTAGAGCAATAAAAAAAGGAAAGTCTCAAAAACGGAATCTAATGGCTAAACATCTTCACAAAACACCTTTTCCTGTATATTGTGCCACAGAAACATTTTATAACACTTACAACATCAAGAAAACCATTCAGACAGAAGTTACATGCCATACTTTGCAAATGCATTGAAAACGCTATTCAGGAGCTGAAAAGCACTTTAGAGCATTGAAAATATGAAAGTCTCAAAAACGGAATCTAAGGGCTAAACATCTTCACAAAACACCTTTTTCATTTATATAGTGCCACAGAAACATGTTATAACACTTACAACATCAAGAAAACCATCCAGACAGAAGTTACATGCCAAACTTTGTAAATGCATTGAAAACGCTATTCAGGAGCTGAAAAGCACTTTAGAGCATTGAAAATATGAAAGTCTCAAAAAAGGAATCTAATGGCTATACATCTTCACAAAACCCCTTTTCCATATATATAGTTGCACAGAAACATGTTACAATACTTACAACATGAAGAAAACCATTCAGACAGAAATTACATGCCAAACTTTGTAAATGCATTGAAAACGCTATTCAAGAACTGAAAAACACTTTAGAGCAATGAAAAAAGGAAAGTCTCAAAAAGTGAATCTAATGGCTAAACATCTTCACAAAACACCTTTTCCTGTATATAGTGCCACAGAAACATTTTATAACACTTACAACATCAATAAAACCATTCAGACAGAAGTTACATGCCATACTTTGCAAATGCATTGAAAACGCTATTCAGGAGCTGAAAAGCACTTTAGAGCATTGAAAATATGAAAGTCTCAAAAACGGAATCTAAGGGCTAAACATCTTCACAAAACACCTTTTTCATTTATATAGTGCCACAGAAACATTTTATAACACGTACAACATCAAGAAAACCATTCAGACAGAAGTTACATGCCAAACTTTGTAAATGCATTGAAAACGCTATTCAAGAGCTGTAAAGCACTTTAGAGCAATAAAAAAAGGAAAGTCTCAAAAACGGAATCTAATGGCTAAACATCTTCACAAAACACCTTTTCCTGTATATTGTTTTGTTCACAAAACCCCTTTACCATGTATAAACAGCCATAGAAACATGTTATAACACTTACAACATCAAGAAAACCATTCAGACAGAAGTTACATGCCATACTTTGCAAATGCATTGAAAACGCTATTTAGGAGCTGAAAAGCACTTTAGAGCATTGAAAATATGAAAGTCTCAAAAAAGGAATCGAATGGCTAAACATCTTCACAAAACCCCTTTTCCATGTATCATAGTGCCACAGAAACATTTTATAACACGTACAACATCAAGAAAACCATTCAGACAGAAGTTACATGCCAAACTTTGTAAATGCATTGAAAACGCTATTCAAGAGCTGTAAAGCACTTTAGAGCAATAAAAAAAGGAAAGTCTCAAAAACGGAATCTAATGCCTAAACATCTTCACAAAACACTTTTTCCTGTATATAGTGCCACAGAAACATTTTATAACACTTACAACATCAAGAAAACCATTCAGACAGAAGTTACATGCCATACTTTGCAAATGCATTGAAAACGCTATTCAGGAGCTGAAAAGCACTTAGAGCATTGAAAATATGAAAGTCTCAAAAACGGAATCTAAGGGCTAAACATCTTCACAAAACACCTTTTTCATTTATATAGTGCCACAGAAACATGTTATAACACTTACAACATCAAGAAAACCATCCAGACAGAAGTTACATGCCAAACTTTGTAAATGCATTGATAACGCTATTCAGGAGCTGAAAAGCACTTTAGAGCATTGAAAAAAGGAAAGTCTCAAAAACGGAATCTAATGGCTAAACATCTTCACAAAACACCTTTTCCTGTATATAGTGCCACAGAAACATTTTATAACACTTACAACATCAAGAAAACCATTCAGACAGAAGTTACATGCCATACTTTGCAAATGCATTGAAAACGCTATTCAGGAGCTGAAAAGCACTTTAGAGCATTGAAAATATGAAAGTCTCAAAAACGGAATCTAAGGGCTAAACATCTTCAAAAAACACCTTTTTCATTTATATAGTGCCACAGAAACATGTTATAACACTTACAACATCAAGAAAACCATCCAGACAGAAGTTACATGCCAAACTTTGTAAATGCATTGAAAACGCTATTCAGGAGCTAAAAAGCACTTTAGAGCATTGAAAAAAGGAAAGTCTCAAAAACGGAATCTAATGGCTAAACATCTTCACAAAACACCTTTTCCATGTATATAGTGCCACAGAAACATGTTATAACACTTACAACATCAAGAAAACTATTCAGACAGAAGTTACATGCCAAACATTGTAAATGCATTGAAAACGCCATACAGGTGTTTAAAAGCACTTTAGAGACTTGAAAATATGTAGGCTCAAAAATGAAATCTAATGGCTAAGCATCTTCACAAAACCCCTTTTCCATGTATATAGTGCCACAGAAACATTTTATAACACGTACAACATCAAGAAAACCATTCAGACAGAAGTTACATGCCAAACTTTGTAAATGCATTGAAAACGCTATTCAAGAGCTGTAAAGCACTTTAGAGCAATAAAAAAAGGAAAGTCTCAAAAACGGAATCTAATGGCTAAACATCTTCACAAAACACCTTTTCCTGTATATAGTGCCACAGAAACATGTTATAACACTTACAACATCAAGAAAACTATTCAGACAGAAGTTACATGCCATACTTTGCAAATGCATTGAAAACGCTATTCAGGAGCTGAAAAGCACTTTAGAGCTTTGAAAATATGAAAGTCTCAAAAACGGAATCTAATGGCTAAACATCTTCACAAAACACCTTTTCCATGTATCATAGTGCCACAGAAACATTTTATAACACGTACAACATCAAGAAAACCATTCAGACAGAAGTTACATGCCAAACTTTGTAAATGCATTGAAAACGCTATTCAAGAGCTGTAAAGCACTTTAGAGCAATAAAAAAAGGAAAGTCTCAAAAACGGAATCTAATGGCTAAACATCTTCACAAAACACCTATTCCTGTATATAGTGCCACAGAAACATGTTATAACACTTACAACATCAAAAAAACTATTCAGACAGAAGTTACATGCCATACTTTGCAAATGCATTGAAAACGCTATTCAGGAGCTGAAAAGCACTTTAGAGCTTTGAAAATATGAAAGTCTCAAAAACGGAATCTAATGGCTAAACATCTTCACAAAACACCTTTTCCATGTATATAGTGCCACAGAAACATGTTATAACACTTACAACATCAAGAAAACCATTCAGACAGAAGTTACATGCCATACTTTGCAAATGCATTGAAAACGCTATTTAGGAGCTGAAAAGCACTTTAGAGCATTGAAAATATGAAAGTCTCAAAAAAGGAATCGAATGGCTAAACATCTTCACAAAACACCTTTTCCATGTATCATAGTGCCACAGAAACATGTTATAACACTTACAACATCAAGAAAACTATTCAGACAGAAGTTACATGCCAAACATTGTAAATGCATTGAAAACGCCATACAGGTGTTGAAAAGCACTTTAGAGACTTGAAAATATGTAGGCTCAAAAATGAAATCTAATGGCTAAGCATCTTCACAAAACCCCTTTTCCATGTATATTGCCACAGAAACATTTTATAACACGTACAACATCAAGAAAACCATTCAGACAGAAGTTACATGCCAAACTTTGTAAATGCATTGAAAACGCTATTCAAGAGCTGTAAAGCACTTTAGAGCAATAAAAAAAGGAAAGTCTCAAAAACGGAATCTAATGGCTAAACATCTTCACAAAACACTTTTTCCTGTATATAGTGCCACAGAAACATTTTATAACACTTACAACATCAAGAAAACCATTCAGACAGAAGTTACATGCCATACTTTGCAAATGCATTGAAAACGCTATTCAGAAGCTGAAAAGCACTTAGAGCATTGAAAATATGAAAGTCTCAAAAACGGAATCTAAGGGCTAAACATCTTCACAAAACACCTTTTTCATTTATATAGTGCCACAGAAACATGTTATAACACTTACAACATCAAGAAAACCATCCAGACAGAAGTTACATGCCAAACTTTGTAAATGCATTGAAAACGCCATACAGGTGCTGAAAAGCACTTTAGAGACTTGAAAATATGTAGGCTCAAAAATGAAATCTAATGGCTAAGCATCTTCACAAAACCCCTTTTCCATGTATATAGTGCCACAGAAACATTTTATAACACGTACAACATCAAGAAAACCATTCAGACAGAAGTTACATGCCAAACTTTGTAAATGCATTGAAAACGCTATTCAAGAGCTGTAAAGCACTTTAGAGCAATAAAAAAAGGAAAGTCTCAAAAACGGAATCTAATGGATAAACATCTTCACAAAACACCTTTTTCATTTATATAGTGCCACAGAAACATTTTATAACACGTACAACATCAAGAAAACCATTCAGACAGAAGTTACATGCCAAACTTTGTAAATGCATTGAAAACGCTATTCAAGAGCTGTAAAGCACTTTAGAGCAATAAAAAAAGGAAAGTCTCAAAAACGGAATCTAATGGCTAAACATCTTCACAAAACACCTTTTCCTGTATATTGTGCCACAGAAACATTTTATAACACTTACAACATCAAGAAAACCATTCAGACAGAAGTTACATGCCATACTTTGCAAATGCATTGAAAACGCTATTCAGGAGCTGAAAAGCACTTTAGAGCATTGAAAATATGAAAGTCTCAAAAACGGAATCTAAGGGCTAAACATCTTCACAAAACACCTTTTTCATTTATATAGTGCCACAGAAACATGTTATAACACTTACAACATCAAGAAAACCATCCAGACAGAAGTTACATGCCAAACTTTGTAAATGCATTGAAAACGCTATTCAGGAGCTGAAAAGCACTTTAGAGCATTGAAAATATGAAAGTCTCAAAAAAGGAATCTAATGGCTATACATCTTCACAAAACCCCTTTTCCATATATATAGTTGCACAGAAACATGTTACAATACTTACAACATGAAGAAAACCATTCAGACAGAAATTACATGCCAAACTTTGTAAATGCATTGAAAACGCTATTCAAGAACTGAAAAACACTTTAGAGCAATGAAAAAAGGAAAGTCTCAAAAAGTGAATCTAATGGCTAAACATCTTCACAAAACACCTTTTCCTGTATATAGTGCCACAGAAACATTTTATAACACTTACAACATCAATAAAACCATTCAGACAGAAGTTACATGCCATACTTTGCAAATGCATTGAAAACGCTATTCAGGAGCTGAAAAGCACTTTAGAGCATTGAAAATATGAAAGTCTCAAAAACGGAATCTAAGGGCTAAACATCTTCACAAAACACCTTTTTCATTTATATAGTGCCACAGAAACATTTTATAACACGTACAACATCAAGAAAACCATTCAGACAGAAGTTACATGCCAAACTTTGTAAATGCATTGAAAACGCTATTCAAGAGCTGTAAAGCACTTTAGAGCAATAAAAAAAGGAAAGTCTCAAAAACGGAATCTAATGGCTAAACATCTTCACAAAACACCTTTTCCTGTATATTGTTTTGTTCACAAAACCCCTTTACCATGTATAAACAGCCATAGAAACATGTTATAACACTTACAACATCAAGAAAACCATTCAGACAGAAGTTACATGCCATACTTTGCAAATGCATTGAAAACGCTATTTAGGAGCTGAAAAGCACTTTAGAGCATTGAAAATATGAAAGTCTCAAAAAAGGAATCGAATGGCTAAACATCTTCACAAAACCCCTTTTCCATGTATCATAGTGCCACAGAAACATTTTATAACACGTACAACATCAAGAAAACCATTCAGACAGAAGTTACATGCCAAACTTTGTAAATGCATTGAAAACGCTATTCAAGAGCTGTAAAGCACTTTAGAGCAATAAAAAAAGGAAAGTCTCAAAAACGGAATCTAATGCCTAAACATCTTCACAAAACACTTTTTCCTGTATATAGTGCCACAGAAACATTTTATAACACTTACAACATCAAGAAAACCATTCAGACAGAAGTTACATGCCATACTTTGCAAATGCATTGAAAACGCTATTCAGGAGCTGAAAAGCACTTAGAGCATTGAAAATATGAAAGTCTCAAAAACGGAATCTAAGGGCTAAACATCTTCACAAAACACCTTTTTCATTTATATAGTGCCACAGAAACATGTTATAACACTTACAACATCAAGAAAACCATCCAGACAGAAGTTACATGCCAAACTTTGTAAATGCATTGATAACGCTATTCAGGAGCTGAAAAGCACTTTAGAGCATTGAAAAAAGGAAAGTCTCAAAAACGGAATCTAATGGCTAAACATCTTCACAAAACACCTTTTCCTGTATATAGTGCCACAGAAACATTTTATAAGACTTACAACATCAAGAAAACCATTCAGACAGAAGTTACATGCCATACTTTGCAAATGCATTGAAAACGCTATTCAGGAGCTGAAAAGCACTTTAGAGCATTGAAAATATGAAAGTCTCAAAAACGGAATCTAAGGGCTAAACATCTTCAAAAAACACCTTTTTCATTTATATAGTGCCACAGAAACATGTTATAACACTTACAACATCAAGAAAACCATCCAGACAGAAGTTACATGCCAAACTTTGTAAATGCATTGAAAACGCTATTCAGGAGCTAAAAAGCACTTTAGAGCATTGAAAAAAGGAAAGTCTCAAAAACGGAATCTAATGGCTAAACATCTTCACAAAACACCTTTTCCATGTATATAGTGCCACAGAAACATGTTATAACACTTACAACATCAAGAAAACTATTCAGACAGAAGTTACATGCCAAACATTGTAAATGCATTGAAAACGCCATACAGGTGTTTAAAAGCACTTTAGAGACTTGAAAATATGTAGGCTCAAAAATGAAATCTAATGGCTAAGCATCTTCACAAAACCCCTTTTCCATGTATATAGTGCCACAGAAACATTTTATAACACGTACAACATCAAGAAAACCATTCAGACAGAAGTTACATGCCAAACTTTGTAAATGCATTGAAAACGCTATTCAAGAGCTGTAAAGCACTTTAGAGCAATAAAAAAAGGAAAGTCTCAAAAACGGAATCTAATGGCTAAACATCTTCACAAAACACCTTTTCCTGTATATAGTGCCACAGAAACATGTTATAACACTTACAACATCAAGAAAACTATTCAGACAGAAGTTACATGCCATACTTTGCAAATGCATTGAAAACGCTATTCAGGAGCTGAAAAGCACTTTAGAGCTTTGAAAATATGAAAGTCTCAAAAACGGAATCTAATGGCTAAACATCTTCACAAAACACCTTTTCCATGTATCATAGTGCCACAGAAACATTTTATAACACGTACAACATCAAGAAAACCATTCAGACAGAAGTTACATGCCAAACTTTGTAAATGCATTGAAAACGCTATTCAAGAGCTGTAAAGCACTTTAGAGCAATAAAAAAAGGAAAGTCTCAAAAACGGAATCTAATGGCTAAACATCTTCACAAAACACCTATTCCTGTATATAGTGCCACAGAAACATGTTATAACACTTACAACATCAAAAAAACTATTCAGACAGAAGTTACATGCCATACTTTGCAAATGCATTGAAAACGCTATTCAGGAGCTGAAAAGCACTTTAGAGCTTTGAAAATATGAAAGTCTCAAAAACGGAATCTAATGGCTAAACATCTTCACAAAACACCTTTTCCATGTATATAGTGCCACAGAAACATGTTATAACACTTACAACATCAAGAAAACCATTCAGACAGAAGTTACATGCCATACTTTGCAAATGCATTGAAAACGCTATTTAGGAGCTGAAAAGCACTTTAGAGCATTGAAAATATGAAAGTCTCAAAAAAGGAATCGAATGGCTAAACATCTTCACAAAACACCTTTTCCATGTATCATAGTGCCACAGAAACATGTTATAACACTTACAACATCAAGAAAACTATTCAGACAGAAGTTACATGCCAAACATTGTAAATGCATTGAAAACGCCATACAGGTGTTGAAAAGCACTTTAGAGACTTGAAAATATGTAGGCTCAAAAATGAAATCTAATGGCTAAGCATCTTCACAAAACCCCTTTTCCATGTATATTGCCACAGAAACATTTTATAACACGTACAACATCAAGAAAACCATTCAGACAGAAGTTACATGCCAAACTTTGTAAATGCATTGAAAACGCTATTCAAGAGCTGTAAAGCACTTTAGAGCAATAAAAAAAGGAAAGTCTCAAAAACGGAATCTAATGGCTAAACATCTTCACAAAACACTTTTTCCTGTATATAGTGCCACAGAAACATTTTATAACACTTACAACATCAAGAAAACCATTCAGACAGAAGTTACATGCCATACTTTGCAAATGCATTGAAAACGCTATTCAGAAGCTGAAAAGCACTTAGAGCATTGAAAATATGAAAGTCTCAAAAACGGAATCTAAGGGCTAAACATCTTCACAAAACACCTTTTTCATTTATATAGTGCCACAGAAACATGTTATAACACTTACAACATCAAGAAAACCATCCAGACAGAAGTTACATGCCAAACTTTGTAAATGCATTGAAAACGCCATACAGGTGCTGAAAAGCACTTTAGAGACTTGAAAATATGTAGGCTCAAAAATGAAATCTAATGGCTAAGCATCTTCACAAAACCCCTTTTCCATGTATATAGTGCCACAGAAACATTTTATAACACGTACAACATCAAGAAAACCATTCAGACAGAAGTTACATGCCAAACTTTGTAAATGCATTGAAAACGCTATTCAAGAGCTGTAAAGCACTTTAGAGCAATAAAAAAAGGAAAGTCTCAAAAACGGAATCTAATGGCTAAACATCTTCACAAAACACCTATTCCTGTATATAGTGCCACAGAAACATGTTATAACACTTACAACATCAAGAAAACTATTCAGACAGAAGTTACATGCCATACTTTGCAAATGCATTGAAAACGCTATTCAGGAGCTGAAAAGCACTTTAGAGCTTTGAAAATATGAAAGTCTCAAAAACGGAATCTAATGGCTAAACATCTTCACAAAACACCTTTTCCATGTATATAGTGCCACAGAAACATGTTATAACACTTACAACATCAAGAAAACCATTCAGATAGAAGTTACATGCCATACTTTGCAAATGCATTGAAAACGCTATTTAGGAGCTGAAAAGCACTTTAGAGCATTGAAAATATGAAAGTCTCAAAAAAGGAATCGAATGGCTAAACATCTTCACAAAACCCCTTTTCCATATATATAGTGGCACAGAAACATGTTACAATACTTACAACATGAAGAAAACCATTCAGACAGAAATTACATGCCAAACTTTGTAAATGCATTGAAAACGCTATTCAAGAACTGAAGAACACTTTAGAGCAATGAAAAAAGGAAAGTCTCAAAAAGTGAATATAATGGATAAACATCTTCACAAAACACCTTTTCCATGTATAAACAGCCAAAGAAACATGTTATAACACTTACAACATCAAGAAAACCATTCAGACAGAAGTTGTATGCCAAACTCTGTAAATGCATTGAAAATGCTATTCAGGAACTGAAAAGCACTTTAGAGCAATGAAAAAAGGAAAGTCTCAAAAAGTGAATCTAATGGATAAACATCTTCACAAAACACCTTTCCATGTATAAACAGCCAAAGAAACATGTTATAACACTTACAACATCAAGACAACTATTCAGACAGAAGTAATATGCCAAACATTGTAAATGCATTGAAAACGCTATTAAGAAGCTGAAAAGCACTTTAGAGCATTGAAAATATGAAAGTCTCAAAAACGGAATCTAAGGGCTAAACATCTTCACAAAACACCTTTTTCATTTATATAGTGCCACAGAAACATGTTATAACACTTACAACATCAAGAAAACCATTCAGACAGAAGTTACATGCCAAACATTATAAATGCATTGAAAACGCTATTCAGGAGCTGAAAAGCACTTTAGAGCAATAAAAAAGGAAAGTCTCAAGAAGTGAATCTAATGGCTAAACATCTTCACAAAACACCTTTCCATGTATATAGCGCCAGAAAAACATGTTATAGCACTTAAAACATCAAGAAAACCGTTCAGACAGAAGTTACATGCCAAACTTTGTAAATGCATTGAAAACGCTATTCAGGAGCTTAAAAGGACTTTGCAGCAATAAAAAAAGGAAAGTCTCAAAAACGGAATCTAATTGCTAAACATCCTCACAAAATCCCTTTACCATGTATAAACAGCCAGAGAAACATGTTTTAACACTTACAACATCAAGAAAATCGTTCAGACAGAAGTTACATGCCAAACATTGTAAATGCATTGAAAACGCTACTCAGGAGCTGAAAAGCACTTTAGAGCACTAAAAATATCAAAGTCTCAAGAAGTGAATCTAATGGCTAAACATCTTCACAAAACACCTTTTCCATGTATATAGTGCCAGAGAAACATGTTATAACACTTAAAACATCAAGAAAACCGTTCAGACAGAAGTTACATGCCAAACATTGTAAATGCATTAAAAACGCCATTCAGGTGCTGAAAAGAACTTTAGAGCATTGAAAATATGTAGGCTCAAAAATGGAATCTAATGGCTAAGCATCTTCACAAAACACCTTTTCCGTGTATATAGTGCCACGAAACATTTTATAACACTTACGACATCAACAAAACCATTCAGACAGAGGTTGTATGCCAAACTCTGTAAATGCATTGAAAACGCTATTCAGGAACTGAAAAACACTTTAGAGCCATAAAAAAAGGAAAGTCTGAAAAACGGAATCGAATGGATAAACATCTTCACAAAACACCTTTTTCATGTATATAGTGCCACAGAAACATTTTATAACACTTACAACATCAAGAAAACCATTTAGACAGAAGTTGTATGCCAAACTCTGTAAATGCATTGAAAACGCTATTCAGGAACTGAAAAGCACTTTAGAGCAATAAAAAAAAGGAAAGTCTCAAAAACGGAATCTAATGGCTAAACATCTTCACAAAACACCTTTTCCATGTATAAAGAGCCATGGAAACATGTTATAACACTTACAACATCAAGAAAACCATCCAGACAGAAAATACGTGCCAAACTTTGTAAATGCATTGAAAACGCTATTCAAGAACTGTAAAGCACTTTAGAGCAATAAAAAAAGGAAAGTCTCAAAAACGGAATCTAATGGCTAAACATCTTCACAAAACACCTTTTCCTGTATATAGTGCCACAGAAACATTTTATAACACTTACAACATCAAGAAAACCATTCAGACAGAAGTTACATGCCATACTTTGCAAATGCATTGAAAACGCTATTCAGGAGCTGAAAAGCACTTTAGAGCATTGAAAATATGAAAGTCTCAAAAACGGAATCTAAGGGCTAAACATCTTCACAAAACACCTTTTTCATTTATATAGTGCCACAGAAACATTTTATAACACGTACAACATCAAGAAAACCATTCAGACAGAAGTTACATGCCAAACTTTGTAAATGCATTGAAAACGCTATTCAAGAGCTGTAAAGCACTTTAGTCGAATAAAAAAAGGAAAGTCTCAAAAACGGAATCTAATGGCTAAACATCTTCACAAAACACCTTTTCCTGTATATAATGCCACAGAAACATTTTATAACACTTACAACATCAAGAAAACCATTCAGACAGAAGTTACATGCCATACTTTGCAAATGCATTGAAAACGCTATTCAGGAGCTGAAAAGCACTTTAGAGCATTGAAAATATGAAAGTCTCAAAAACGGAATCTAAGGGCTAAACATCTTCACAAAACACCTTTTTCATTTATATAGTGCCACAGAAACATGTTATAACACTTACAACATCAAGAAAACCATCCAGACAGAAGTTACATGCCAAACATTGTAAATGCATTGAAAACGCTATTCAGGAGCTGAAAAGCACTTTAGAACATTGAAAATATGAAAGTCTCAAAAACGGAATCTAATGGCTAAACATCTTCACAAAACCCCTTTACCATGTATAAACAGCCATAGAAACATTTTATAACACTTACAACATCAAGAAAACCATTCAGACAGAAGTTACATGCCATACTTTGTAAATGCATTGAAAACGCTATTCAAGAG
This sequence comes from Hypomesus nipponensis, assembly GCF_054491055.1. Classification (NCBI taxonomy): domain Eukaryota; kingdom Metazoa; phylum Chordata; class Actinopteri; order Osmeriformes; family Osmeridae; genus Hypomesus; species Hypomesus nipponensis. The sequence goes on along the minus strand of NC_140371.1, from coordinate 7,837,253 downwards.
CTGTGAAGCACTTTAGAGCAATAAAAAAAGGAAAGTCTCAAAAACAGAATCTAATGGCTAAACATCTTCACAAAACACTTTTTCCTGTATATAGTGCCACAGAAACATTTTATAACACTTACAACATCAAGAAAACCATTCAAACAGAAGTTACATGCCATACTTTGCAAATGCATTGAAAACGCTATTCAGGAGCTGAAAAGCACTTTAGAGCATTGAAAATATGAAAGTCTCAAAAACGGAATCTAAGGGCTAAACATCTTCACATAACACCTTTTTCATTTATATAGTGCCACAGAAACATGTTATAACACTTACAACATCAAGAAAACCATCCAGACAGAAGTTACATGCCAAACTTTGTAAATGCATTGAAAACGCTATTCAGGAGCTAAAAAGCACTTTAGAGCATTGAAAAAAGGAAAGTCTCAAAAACGGAATCTAATGGCTAAACATCTTCACAAAACACCTTTTCCTGTATATAGTGCCACAGAAACATTTTATAACACTTACAACATCAAGAAAACCATTCAGACAGAAGTTACATGCCATACTTTGCAAATGCATTGAAAACGCTATTCAGGAGCTGAAAAGCACTTTAGAGCATTGAAAATATGAAAGTCTCAAAAACGGAATCTAAGGGCTAAACATCTTCACATAACACCTTTTTCATTTATATAGTGCCACAGAAACATGTTATAACACTTACAACATCAAGAAAACCATCCAGACAGAAGTTACATGCCAAACTTTGTAAATGCATTGAAAACGCTATTCAGGAGCTAAAAAGCACTTTAGAGCATTGAAAAAAGGAAAGTCTCAAAAACGGAATCTAATGGCTAAACATCTTCACAAAACACCTTTTCCTGTATATAGTGCCACAGAAACATTTTATAACACTTACAACATCAAGAAAACCATTCAGACAGAAGTTACATGCCATACTTTGCAAATGCATTGAAAACGCTATTCAGGAGCTGAAAAGCACTTTAGAGCATTGAAAATATGAAAGTCTCAAAAACGGAATCTAAGGGCTAAACATCTTCACATAACACCTTTTTCATTTATATAGTGCCACAGAAACATGTTATAACACTTACAACATCAAGAAAACCATCCAGACAGAAGTTACATGCCAAACTTTGTAAATGCATTGAAAACGCTATTCAGGAGCTAAAAAGCACTTTAGAGCATTGAAAAAAGGAAAGTCTCAAAAACGGAATCTAATGGCTAAACATCTTCACAAAACACCTTTTCCTGTATATAGTGCCACAGAAACATTTTATAACACTTACAACATCAAGAAAACCATTCAGACAGAAGTTACATGCCATACTTTGCAAATGCATTGAAAACGCTATTCAGGAGCTGAAAAGCACTTTAGAGCATTGAAAATATGAAAGTCTCAAAAACGGAATCTAAGGGCTAAACATCTTCACAAAACACCTTTTTCATTTATATAGTGCCACAGAAACATGTTATAACACTTACAACATCAAGAAAACCATCCAGACAGAAGTTACATGCCAAACATTGTAAATGCATTGAAAACGCTATTCAGGAGCTGAAAAGCACTTTAGAACATTGAAAATATGAAAGTCTCAAAAACGGAATCTAATGGCTAAACATCTTCACAAAACCCCTTTACCATGTATAAACAGCCACAGAAACATGTTATAACACTTACAACATCAAGAAAACCATCCAGACAGAAGTTACATGCCAAACATTGTAAATGCATTGAAAACGCTATTCAGGAGCTAAAAAGCACTTTAGAGCATTGAAAATATGAAAGTCTCAAAAACGGAATCTAAGGGCTAAACATCTTCACAAAACACCTTTTATCATTTATATAGTGCCACAGAAAAATGTTATAACACGTACAACATCAAGAAAACCATTCAGACAGAGGTTGTATGCCAAACTCTGTAAATGCATTGAAAACGCTATTCAGGAACTGAAAAACACTTTAGAGCCATAAAAAAAGGAAAGTCTGAAAAACGGAATCTAATGGATAAACATCTTCACAAAACACCTTTTTCATGTATATAGTGCCACAGAAACATTTTATAACACTTACAACATCAAGAAAACCATTTAGACAGAAGTTGTATGCCAAAGTCTGTAAATGCATTGAAAACGCTATTCAGGAACTGAAAAGCACTTTAGAGCATTGAAAATATGAAAGTCTCAAAAAAGGAATCGAATGGCTAAACATCTTCACAAAACACCTTTTCCATATATATAGTGGCACAGAAACATGTTACAATACTTACAACATGAAGAAAACCATTCAGACAGAAATTACATGCCAAACTTTGTAAATGCATTGAAAACGCTATTCAAGAACTGAAGAACACTTTAGAGCAATGAAAAAAGGAAAGTCTCAAAAAGTGAATATAATGGATAAACATCTTCACAAAACACCTTTTCCATGTATAAACAGCCAAAGAAACATGTTATAACACTTACAACATCAAGAAAACCATTCAGACAGAAGTTGTATGCCAAACTCTGTAAATGCATTGAAAATGCTATTCAGGAACTGAAAAGCACTTTAGAGCAATGAAAAAAGGAAAGTCTCAAAAAGTGAATCTAATGGATAAACATCTTCACAAAACACCTTTCCATGTATAAACAGCCAAAGAAACATGTTATAACACTTACAACATCAAGACAACTATTCAGACAGAAGTAATATGCCAAACATTGTAAATGCATTGAAAACGCTATTAAGAAGCTGAAAAGCACTTTAGAGCATTGAAAATATGAAAGTCTCAAAAACGGAATCTAAGGGCTAAACATCTTCACAAAACACCTTTTTCATTTATATAGTGCCACAGAAACATGTTATAACACTTACAACATCAAGAAAACCATTCAGACAGAAGTTACATGCCAAACATTATAAATGCATTGAAAACGCTATTCAGGAGCTGAAAAGCACTTTAGAGCAATAAAAAAGGAAAGTCTCAAGAAGTGAATCTAATGGCTAAACATCTTCACAAAACACCTTTCCATGTATATAGCGCCAGAAAAACATGTTATAGCACTTAAAACATCAAGAAAACCGTTCAGACAGAAGTTACATGCCAAACTTTGTAAATGCATTGAAAACGCTATTCAGGAGCTTAAAAGGACTTTGCAGCAATAAAAAAAGGAAAGTCTCAAAAACGGAATCTAATTGCTAAACATCCTCACAAAATCCCTTTACCATGTATAAACAGCTAGAGAAACATGTTTTAACACTTACAACATCAAGAAAATCGTTCAGACAGAAGTTACATGCCAAACATTGTAAATGCATTGAAAACGCTACTCAGGAGCTGAAAAGCACTTTAGAGCACTAAAAATATCAAAGTCTCAAGAAGTGAATCTAATGGCTAAACATCTTCACAAAACACCTTTTCCATGTATATAGTGCCAGAGAAACATGTTATAACACTTAAAACATCAAGAAAACCGTTCAGACAGAAGTTACATGCCAAACATTGTAAATGCATTAAAAACGCCATTCAGGTGCTGAAAAGAACTTTAGAGCATTGAAAATATGTAGGCTCAAAAATGGAATCTAATGGCTAAGCATCTTCACAAAACACCTTTTCCGTGTATATAGTGCCACGAAACATTTTATAACACTTACGACATCAACAAAACCATTCAGACAGAGGTTGTATGCCAAACTCTGTAAATGCATTGAAAACGCTATTCAGGAACTGAAAAACACTTTAGAGCCATAAAAAAAGGAAAGTCTGAAAAACGGAATCGAATGGATAAACATCTTCACAAAACACCTTTTTCATGTATATAGTGCCACAGAAACATTTTATAACACTTACAACATCAAGAAAACCATTTAGACAGAAGTTGTATGCCAAACTCTGTAAATGCATTGAAAACGCTATTCAGGAACTGAAAAGCACTTTAGAGCAATAAAAAAAAGGAAAGTCTCAAAAACGGAATCTAATGGCTAAACATCTTCACAAAACACCTTTTCCATGTATAAAGAGCCATGGAAACATGTTATAACACTTACAACATCAAGAAAACCATCCAGACAGAAAATACGTGCCAAACTTTGTAAATGCATTGAAAACGCTATTCAAGAACTGTAAAGCACTTTAGAGCAATAAAAAAAGGAAAGTCTCAAAAACGGAATCTAATGGCTAAACATCTTCACAAAACACCTTTTCCTGTATATAGTGCCACAGAAACATTTTATAACACTTACAACATCAAGAAAACCATTCAGACAGAAGTTACATGCCATACTTTGCAAATGCATTGAAAACGCTATTCAGGAGCTGAAAAGCACTTTAGAGCATTGAAAATATGAAAGTCTCAAAAACGGAATCTAAGGGCTAAACATCTTCACAAAACACCTTTTTCATTTATATAGTGCCACAGAAACATTTTATAACACGTACAACATCAAGAAAACCATTCAGACAGAAGTTACATGCCAAACTTTGTAAATGCATTGAAAACGCTATTCAAGAGCTGTAAAGCACTTTAGTCCAATAAAAAAAGGAAAGTCTCAAAAACGGAATCTAATGGCTAAACATCTTCACAAAACACCTTTTCCTGTATATAATGCCACAGAAACATTTTATAACACTTACAACATCAAGAAAACCATTCAGACAGAAGTTACATGCCATACTTTGCAAATGCATTGAAAACGCTATTCAGGAGCTGAAAAGCACTTTAGAGCATTGAAAATATGAAAGTCTCAAAAACGGAATCTAAGGGCTAAACATCTTCACAAAACACCTTTTTCATTTATATAGTGCCACAGAAACATGTTATAACACTTACAACATCAAGAAAACCATCCAGACAGAAGTTACATGCCAAACATTGTAAATGCATTGAAAACGCTATTCAGGAGCTGAAAAGCACTTTAGAACATTGAAAATATGAAAGTCTCAAAAACGGAATCTAATGGCTAAACATCTTCACAAAACCCCTTTACCATGTATATAGTGCCACAGAAACATTTTATAACACTTACAACATCAAGAAAACCATTCAGACAGAAGTTACATGCCATACTTTGCAAATGCATTGAAAACGCTATTCAGGAGCTGAAAAGCACTTTAGAGCATTGAAAATATGAAAGTCTCAAAAACGGAATCTAAGGGCTAAACATCTTCACATAACACCTTTTTCATTTATATAGTGCCACAGAAACATGTTATAACACTTACAACATCAAGAAAACCATCCAGACAGAAGTTACATGCCAAACTTTGTAAATGCATTGAAAACGCTATTCAGGAGCTAAAAAGCACTTTAGAGCATTGAAAAAAGGAAAGTCTCAAAAACGGAATCTAATGGCTAAACATCTTCACAAAACACCTTTTCCTGTATATAGTGCCACAGAAACATTTTATAACACTTACAACATCAAGAAAACCATTCAGACAGAAGTTACATGCCATACTTTGCAAATGCATTGAAAACGCTATTCAGGAGCTGAAAAGCACTTTAGAGCATTGAAAATATGAAAGTCTCAAAAACGGAATCTAAGGGCTAAACATCTTCACAAAACACCTTTTTCATTTATATAGTGCCACAGAAACATGTTATAACACTTACAACATCAAGAAAACCATCCAGACAGAAGTTACATGCCAAACATTGTAAATGCATTGAAAACGCTATTCAGGAGCTGAAAAGCACTTTAGAACATTGAAAATATGAAAGTCTCAAAAACGGAATCTAATGGCTAAACATCTTCACAAAACCCCTTTACCATGTATAAACAGCCACAGAAACATGTTATAACACTTACAACATCAAGAAAACCATCCAGACAGAAGTTACATGCCAAACATTGTAAATGCATTGAAAACGCTATTCAGGAGCTAAAAAGCACTTTAGAGCATTGAAAATATGAAAGTCTCAAAAACGGAATCTAAGGGCTAAACATCTTCACAAAACACCTTTTATCATTTATATAGTGCCACAGAAAAATGTTATAACACGTACAACATCAAGAAAACCATTCAGACAGAGGTTGTATGCCAAACTCTGTAAATGCATTGAAAACGCTATTCAGGAACTGAAAAACACTTTAGAGCCATAAAAAAAGGAAAGTCTGAAAAACGGAATCTAATGGATAAACATCTTCACAAAACACCTTTTTCATGTATATAGTGCCACAGAAACATTTTATAACACTTACAACATCAAGAAAACCATTTAGACAGAAGTTGTATGCCAAAGTCTGTAAATGCATTGAAAACGCTATTCAGGAACTGAAAAGCACTTTAGAGCATTGAAAATATGAAAGTCTCAAAAAAGGAATCGAATGGCTAAACATCTTCACAAAACACCTTTTCCATATATATAGTGGCACAGAAACATGTTACAATACTTACAACATGAAGAAAACCATTCAGACAGAAATTACATGCCAAACTTTGTAAATGCATTGAAAACGCTATTCAAGAACTGAAGAACACTTTAGAGCAATGAAAAAAGGAAAGTCTCAAAAAGTGAATATAATGGATAAACATCTTCACAAAACACCTTTTCCATGTATAAACAGCCAAAGAAACATGTTATAACACTTACAACATCAAGAAAACCATTCAGACAGAAGTTGTATGCCAAACTCTGTAAATGCATTGAAAATGCTATTCAGGAACTGAAAAGCACTTTAGAGCAATGAAAAAAGGAAAGTCTCAAAAAGTGAATCTAATGGATAAACATCTTCACAAAACACCTTTCCATGTATAAACAGCCAAAGAAACATGTTATAACACTTACAACATCAAGACAACTATTCAGACAGAAGTAATATGCCAAACATTGTAAATGCATTGAAAACGCTATTAAGAAGCTGAAAAGCACTTTAGAGCATTGAAAATATGAAAGTCTCAAAAACGGAATCTAAGGGCTAAACATCTTCACAAAACACCTTTTTCATTTATATAGTGCCACAGAAACATGTTATAACACTTACAACATCAAGAAAACCATTCAGACAGAAGTTACATGCCAAACATTATAAATGCATTGAAAACGCTATTCAGGAGCTGAAAAGCACTTTAGAGCAATAAAAAAGGAAAGTCTCAAGAAGTGAATCTAATGGCTAAACATCTTCACAAAACACCTTTCCATGTATATAGCGCCAGAAAAACATGTTATAGCACTTAAAACATCAAGAAAACCGTTCAGACAGAAGTTACATGCCAAACTTTGTAAATGCATTGAAAACGCTATTCAGGAGCTTAAAAGGACTTTGCAGCAATAAAAAAAGGAAAGTCTCAAAAACGGAATCTAATTGCTAAACATCCTCACAAAATCCCTTTACCATGTATAAACAGCTAGAGAAACATGTTTTAACACTTACAACATCAAGAAAATCGTTCAGACAGAAGTTACATGCCAAACATTGTAAATGCATTGAAAACGCTACTCAGGAGCTGAAAAGCACTTTAGAGCACTAAAAATATCAAAGTCTCAAGAAGTGAATCTAATGGCTAAACATCTTCACAAAACACCTTTTCCATGTATATAGTGCCAGAGAAACATGTTATAACACTTAAAACATCAAGAAAACCGTTCAGACAGAAGTTACATGCCAAACATTGTAAATGCATTAAAAACGCCATTCAGGTGCTGAAAAGAACTTTAGAGCATTGAAAATATGTAGGCTCAAAAATGGAATCTAATGGCTAAGCATCTTCACAAAACACCTTTTCCGTGTATATAGTGCCACGAAACATTTTATAACACTTACGACATCAACAAAACCATTCAGACAGAGGTTGTATGCCAAACTCTGTAAATGCATTGAAAACGCTATTCAGGAACTGAAAAACACTTTAGAGCCATAAAAAAAGGAAAGTCTGAAAAACGGAATCGAATGGATAAACATCTTCACAAAACACCTTTTTCATGTATATAGTGCCACAGAAACATTTTATAACACTTACAACATCAAGAAAACCATTTAGACAGAAGTTGTATGCCAAACTCTGTAAATGCATTGAAAACGCTATTCAGGAACTGAAAAGCACTTTAGAGCAATAAAAAAAAGGAAAGTCTCAAAAACGGAATCTAATGGCTAAACATCTTCACAAAACACCTTTTCCATGTATAAAGAGCCATGGAAACATGTTATAACACTTACAACATCAAGAAAACCATCCAGACAGAAAATACGTGCCAAACTTTGTAAATGCATTGAAAACGCTATTCAAGAACTGTAAAGCACTTTAGAGCAATAAAAAAAGGAAAGTCTCAAAAACGGAATCTAATGGCTAAACATCTTCACAAAACACCTTTTCCTGTATATAGTGCCACAGAAACATTTTATAACACTTACAACATCAAGAAAACCATTCAGACAGAAGTTACATGCCATACTTTGCAAATGCATTGAAAACGCTATTCAGGAGCTGAAAAGCACTTTAGAGCATTGAAAATATGAAAGTCTCAAAAACGGAATCTAAGGGCTAAACATCTTCACAAAACACCTTTTTCATTTATATAGTGCCACAGAAACATTTTATAACACGTACAACATCAAGAAAACCATTCAGACAGAAGTTACATGCCAAACTTTGTAAATGCATTGAAAACGCTATTCAAGAGCTGTAAAGCACTTTAGTCCAATAAAAAAAGGAAAGTCTCAAAAACGGAATCTAATGGCTAAACATCTTCACAAAACACCTTTTCCTGTATATAATGCCACAGAAACATTTTATAACACTTACAACATCAAGAAAACCATTCAGACAGAAGTTACATGCCATACTTTGCAAATGCATTGAAAACGCTATTCAGGAGCTGAAAAGCACTTTAGAGCATTGAAAATATGAAAGTCTCAAAAACGGAATCTAAGGGCTAAACATCTTCACAAAACACCTTTTTCATTTATATAGTGCCACAGAAACATGTTATAACACTTACAACATCAAGAAAACCATCCAGACAGAAGTTACATGCCAAACATTGTAAATGCATTGAAAACGCTATTCAGGAGCTGAAAAGCACTTTAGAACATTGAAAATATGAAAGTCTCAAAAACGGAATCTAATGGCTAAACATCTTCACAAAACCCCTTTACCATGTATAAACAGCCATAGAAACATTTTATAACACTTACAACATCAAGAAAACCATTCAGACAGAAGTTACATGCCATACTTTGTAAATGCATTGAAAACGCTATTCAAGAGCTGTAAAGCACTTTAGAGCAATAAAAAAAGGAAAGTCTCAAAAACAGAATCTAATGGCTAAACATCTTCACAAAACACTTTTTCCTGTATATAGTGCCACAGAAACATTTTATAACACTTACAACATCAAGAAAACCATTCAAACAGAAGTTACATGCCATACTTTGCAAATGCATTGAAAACGCTATTCAGGAGCTGAAAAGCACTTTAGAGCATTGAAAATATGAAAGTCTCAAAAACGGAATCTAAGGGCTAAACATCTTCACATAACACCTTTTTCATTTATATAGTGCCACAGAAACATGTTATAACACTTACAACATCAAGAAAACCATCCAGACAGAAGTTACATGCCAAACTTTGTAAATGCATTGAAAACGCTATTCAGGAGCTAAAAAGCACTTTAGAGCATTGAAAAAAGGAAAGTCTCAAAAACGGAATCTAATGGCTAAACATCTTCACAAAACACCTTTTCCTGTATATAGTGCCACAGAAACATTTTATAACACTTACAACATCAAGAAAACCATTCAGACAGAAGTTACATGCCATACTTTGCAAATGCATTGAAAACGCTATTCAGGAGCTGAAAAGCACTTTAGAGCATTGAAAATATGAAAGTCTCAAAAACGGAATCTAAGGGCTAAACATCTTCACAAAACACCTTTTTCATTTATATAGTGCCACAGAAACATGTTATAACACTTACAACATCAAGAAAACCATCCAGACAGAAGTTACATGCCAAACATTGTAAATGCATTGAAAACGCTATTCAGGAGCTGAAAAGCACTTTAGAACATTGAAAATATGAAAGTCTCAAAAACGGAATCTAATGGCTAAACATCTTCACAAAACCCCTTTACCATGTATAAACAGCCATAGAAACATGTTATAACACTTACAACATCAAGAAAACCATTCAGACAGAAGTTACATGCCATACTTTGTAAATGCATTGAAAACGCTATTCAAGAGCTGTAAAGCACTTTAGAGCAATAAAAAAAGGAAAGTCTCAAAAACAGAATCTAATGGCTAAACATCTTCACAAAACACTTTTTCCTGTATATAGTGCCACAGAAACATTTTATAACACTTACAACATCAAGAAAACCATTCAAACAGAAGTTACATGCCATACTTTGCAAATGCATTGAAAACGCTATTCAGGAGCTGAAAAGCACTTTAGAGCATTGAAAATATGAAAGTCTCAAAAACGGAATCTAAGGGCTAAACATCTTCACAAAACACCTTTTTCATTTATATAGTGCCACAGAAACATGTTATAACACTTACAACATCAAGAAAACCATCCAGACAGAAGTTACATGCCAAACTTTGTAAATGCATTGAAAACGCTATTCAGGAGCTAAAAAGCACTTTAGAGCATTGAAAAAAGGAAAGTCTCAAAAACGGAATCTAATGGCTAAACATCTTCACAAAACACCTTTTCCTGTATATAGTGCCACAGAAACATTTTATAACACTTACAACATCAAGAAAACCATTCAGACAGAAGTTACATGCCATACTTTGCAAATGCATTGAAAACGCTATTCAGGAGCTGAAAAGCACTTTAGAGCATTGAAAATATGAAAGTCTCAAAAACGGAATCTAAGGGCTAAACATCTTCACAAAACACCTTTTATCATTTATATAGTGCCACAGAAAAATGTTATAACACGTACAACATCAAGAAAACCATTCAGACAGAGGTTGTATGCCAAACTCTGTAAATGCATTGAAAACGCTATTCAGGAACTGAAAAGCACTTTAGAGCAATAAAAAAAAGGAAAGTCTCAAAAACGGAATCTAATGGCTAAACATCTTCACAAAACACCTTTTCCATGTATAAACAGCCAAGGAAACATGTTATAACACTTACAACATCAAGAAAACCATCCAGACAGAAATTACATGCCAAACTTTGTAAATGCATTGAAAACGCTATTCAAGAGTTGTAAAGCACTTTAGAGCAATAAAAAAAGGAAAGTCTCAAAAACGGAATCTAATGGATAAACATCTTCACAAAACACCTTTTCCATGTATATAGTGCCACAGAAACATGTTATAACACTTACAACATCAAGAAAACTATTCAGACAGAAGTTACATGCCAAACATTGCAAATGCATTGAAAACGCTATTCAGGAGCTGAAAAGCACTTTAGAGCATTGAAAATATGAAAGTCTCAAAAACGGAATCTAAGGGCTAAACATCTTCACAAAACACCTTTTTCATTTATATAGTGCCACAGAAACATGTTATAACACTTACAACATCAAGAAAACCATCCAGACAGAAGTTACATGCCAAACTTTGTAAATGCATTGAAAACGCTATTCAGGAGCTAAAAAGCACTTTAGAACATTGAAAATATGAAAGTCTCAAAAACGGAATCTAATGGCTAAACATCTTCACAAAACCCCTTTACTATGTATAAACAGCCATAGAAACATGTTATAACACTTACAACATCAAGAAAACCATTCAGACAGAAGTTACATGCCATACTTTGCAAATGCATTGAAAACGCTATTTAGGAGCTGAAAAGCACTTTAGAGCATTGAAAATATGAAAGTCTCAAAAAAGGAATCGAATGGCTAAACATCTTCACAAAACACCTTTTCCATGTATAAACAGCCATAGAAACAAGTTATAACACTTACAACATCAAGAAAACCATTCAGACAGAAGTTACATGCCATACTTTGTAAATGCATTGAAAACGCTATTCAAGAGCTGTAAAGCACTTTAGAGCAATAAAAAAAGGAAAGTCTCAAAAACGGAATCTAATGGCTAAACATCTTCACAAAACACCTTTTTCATGTATAAACAGCCAAGGAAACATGTTATAACACTTACAACATCAAGAAAACCATCCAGACAGAAATTACATGCCAAACTTTGTAAATGCATTGAAAACGCTATTCAAGAGCTGTAAAGCACTTTAGAGCAATAAAAAAAGGAAAGTCTCAAAAACGGAATCTAATGGCTAAACATCTTCACAAAACACTTTTTCCTGTATATAGTGCCACAGAAACATTTTATAACACTTACAACATCAAGAAAACCATTCAGACAGAAGTTACATGCCATACTTTGCAAATGCATTGAAAACGCTATTCAGAAGCTGAAAAGCACTTAGAGCATTGAAAATATGAAAGTCTCAAAAACGGAATCTAAGGGCTAAACATCTTCACAAAACACCTTTTTCATTTATATAGTGCCACAGAAACATGTTATAACACTTACAACATCAAGAAAACCATCCAGACAGAAGTTACATGCCAAACTTTGTAAATGCATTGAAAACGCTATTCAGGAGCTAAAAAGCACTTTAGAACATTGAAAATATGAAAGTCTCAAAAACGGAATCTAATGGCTAAACATCTTCACAAAACCCCTTTACTATGTATAAACAGCCATAGAAACATGTTATAACACTTACAACATCAAGAAAACCATTCAGACAGAAGTTACATGCCATACTTTGCAAATGCATTGAAAACGTTATTTAGGAGCTGAAAAGCACTTTAGAGCATTGAAAATATGAAAGTCTCAAAAAAGGAATCGAATGGCTAAACATCTTCACAAAACACCTTTTCCATGTATAAACAGCCATAGAAACAAGTTATAACACTTACAACATCAAGAAAACCATTCAGACAGAAGTTACATGCCATACTTTGTAAATGCATTGAAAACGCTATTCAAGAGCTGTAAAGCACTTTAGAGCAATAAAAAAAGGAAAGTCTCAAAAACGGAATCTAATGGCTAAACATCTTCACAAAACACCTTTTTCATGTATAAACAGCCAAGGAAACATGTTATAACACTTACAACATCAAGAAAACCATCCAGACAGAAGTTACATGCCAAACTTTGTAAATGCATTGAAAACGCTATTCAAGAGCTGTAAAGCACTTTAGAGCAATAAAAAAAGGAAAGTCTCAAAAACGGAATCTAATGGCTAAACATCTTCACAAAACACTTTTTCCTGTATATAGTGCCACAGAAACATTTTATAACACTTACAACATCAAGAAAACCATTCAGACAGAAGTTACATGCCATACTTTGCAAATGCATTGAAAACGCTATTCAGAAGCTGAAAAGCACTTAGAGCATTGAAAATATGAAAGTCTCAAAAACGGAATCTAAGGGCTAAACATCTTCACAAAACACCTTTTTCATTTATATAGTGCCACAGAAACATGTTATAACACTTACAACATCAAGAAAACCATCCAGACAGAAGTTACATGCCAAACTTTGTAAATGCATTGAAAACGCCATACAGGTGCTGAAAAGCACTTTAGAGACTTGAAAATATGTAGGCTCAAAAATGAAATCTAATGGCTAAGCATCTTCACAAAACCCCTTTTCCATGTATATAGTGCCACAGAAACATTTTATAACACGTACAACATCAAGAAAACCATTCAGACAGAAGTTACATGCCATACTTTGTAAATGTATTGAAAACGCTATTCAAGAGCTGTAAAGCACATTAGAGCAATAAAAAAAGGAAAGTCTCAAAAACAGAATCTAATGGCTAAACATCTTCACAAAACACTTTTTCCTGTATATAGTGCCACAGAAACATTTTATAACACTTACAACATCAAGAAAACCATTCAAACAGAAGTTTCATGCCATACTTTGCAAATGCATTGAAAACGCTATTCAGGAGCTGAAAAGCACTTTAGAGCATTGAAAATATGAAAGTCTCAAAAACGGAATCTAAAGGCTAAACATCTTCACAAAACACCTTTTTCATTTATATAGTGCCACAGAAACATGTTATAACACGTACAACATCAAGAAAACCATTTAGACAGAAGTTGTATGCCAAAGTCTGTAAATGCATTGAAAACGCTATTCAGGAACTGAAAAGCACTTTAGAGCAATAAAAAAAAGGAAAGTCTCAAAAACGGAATCTAATGGCTAAACATCTTCACAAAACACCTTTTTCATTTATATAGTGCCACAGAAACATGTTATAACACTTACAACATCAAGAAAACCATCCAGACAGAAGTTACATGCCAAACTTTGTAAATGCATTGAAAACGCTATTCAGGAGCTAAAAAGCACTTTAGAACATTGAAAATATGAAAGTCTCAAAAACGGAATCTAATGGCTAAACATCTTCACAAAACCCCTTTACTATGTATAAACAGCCATAGAAACATGTTATAACACTTACAACATCAAGAAAACCATTCAGACAGAAGTTACATGCCATACTTTGCAAATGCATTGAAAACGCTATTTAGTAGCTGAAAAGCACTTTAGAGCATTGAAAATATGAAAGTCTCAAAAAAGGAATCGAATGGCTAAACATCTTCACAAAACACCTTTTCCATGTATAAACAGCCATAGAAACAAGTTATAACACTTACAACATCAAGAAAACCATTCAGACAGAAGTTACATGCCATACTTTGTAAATGCATTGAAAACGCTATTCAAGAGCTGTAAAGCACTTTAGAGCAATAAAAAAAGGAAAGTCTCAAAAACGGAATCTAATGGCTAAACATCTTCACAAAACACCTTTTTCATGTATAAACAGCCAAGGAAACATGTTATAACACTTACAACATCAAGAAAACCATCCAGACAGAAATTACATGCCAAACTTTGTAAATGCATTGAAAACGCTATTCAAGAGTTGTAAAGCACTTTAGAGCAATAAAAAAAGGAAAGTCTCAAAAACGGAATCTAATGGATAAACATCTTCACAAAACACCTTTTCCATGTATATAGTGCCACAGAAACATGTTATAACACTTACAAAATCAAGAAAACTATTCAGACAGAAGTTACATGCCAAACATTGCAAATGCATTGAAAACGCTATTCAGGAGCTGAAAAGCACTTTAGAGCATTGAAAATATGAAAGTCTCAAAAACGGAATCTAAGGGCTAAACATCTTCACAAAACACCTTTTTCATTTATATAGTGCCACAGAAACATGTTATAACACTTACAACATCAAGAAAACCATCCAGACAGAAGTTACATGCCAAACTTTGTAAATGCATTGAAAACGGTATTCAGGAGCTAAAAAGCACTTTAGAACATTGAAAATATGAAAGTCTCAAAAACGGAATCTAATGGCTAAACATCTTCACAAAACCCCTTTACTATGTATAAACAGCCATAGAAACATGTTATAACACTTACAACATCAAGAAAACCATTCAGACAGAAGTTACATGCCATACTTTGCAAATGCATTGAAAACGCTATTTAGGAGCTGAAAAGCACTTTAGAGCATTGAAAATATGAAAGTCTCAAAAAAGGAATCGAATGGCTAAACATCTTCACAAAACACCTTTTCCATGTATAAACAGCCATAGAAACAAGTTATTACACTTACAACATCAAGAAAACCATTCAGACAGAAGTTACATGCCATACTTTGTAAATGCATTGAAAACGCTATTCAAGAGCTGTAAAGCACTTTAGAGCAATAAAAAAAGGAAAGTCTCAAAAACGGAATCTAATGGCTAAACATCTTCACAAAACACTTTTTCCTGTATATAGTGCCACAGAAACATTTTATAACACTTACAACATCAAGAAAACCATTCAAACAGAAGTTACATGCCATACTTTGCAAATGCATTGAAAAAAGCTATTCAGGAGCTGAAAAGCACTTTAGAGCATTGAAAATATGAAAGTCTCAAAAACGGAATCTAAGGGCTAAACATCTTCACAAAACACCTTTTTCATTTATATAGTGCCACAGAAACATGTTATAACACTTACAACATCAAGAAAACCATCCAGACAGAAGTTACATGCCAAACTTTGTAAATGCATTGAAAACGCTATTCAGGAGCTGAAAAGCACTTTAGAGCATTGAAAAAAGGAAAGTCTCAAAAACGGAATCTAATGGCTAAACATCTTCACAAAACACCTTTTCCTGTATATAGTGCCACAGAAACATTTTATAACACTTACAACATCAAGAAAACCATTCAGACAGAAGTTACATGCCATACTTTGCAAATGCATTGAAAACGCTATTCAGGAGCTGAAAAGCACTTTAGAGCATTGAAAATATGAAAGTCTCAAAAACGGAATCTAAGGGCTAAACATCTTCACAAAACACCTTTTTCATTTATATGGTGCCACAGAAACATGTTATAACACTTACAACAACAAGAAAACTGTTCAGACAGAAGTTACATGCCAAACATTGTAAATGCATTGAAAACGCCATACAGGTGCTGAAAAGCACTTTAGAGACTTGAAAATATGTAGGCTCAAAAATGAAATCTAATGGCAAAGCATCTTCACAAAACCCCTTTTCCATGTATATAGTGCCACAGAAACATTTTATAACACGTACAACATCAAGAAAACCATTCAGACAGAAGTTACATGCCAAACTTTGTAAATGTATTGAAAACGCTATTCAAGAGCTGTAAAGCACTTTAGAGCAATAAAAAAAGGAAAGTCTCAAAAACGGAATCTAATGGCTAAACATCTTCACAAAACACCTTTTCCATGTATATAGTGCCACAGAAGCATGTTATAACACTTACAACATCAAGAAAACTATTCAGACAGAAGTTACATGCCAAACTTTGTAAATGCATTGAAAACGCTATTCAGGAGCTAAAAAGCACTTTAGAGCATTGAAAAAAGGAAAGTCTCAAAAACGGAATATAATGGCTAAACATCTTCACAAAACACCTTTTCCTGTATATAGTGCCACAGAAACATTTTATAACACTTACAACATCAAGAAAACCATTTAGACAGAAGTTGTATGCCAAAGTCTGTAAATGCATTGAAAACGCTATTCAGGAACTGAAAAGCACTTTAGAGCAATAAAAAAAAGGAAAGTCTCAAAAACGGAATCTAAGGGCTAAACATCTTCACAAAACACCTTTTTCATTTATATAGTGCCACAGAAACATGTTATAACACGTACAACATCAAGAAAACCATTCAGACAGAAGTTACATGCCAAACTTTGTAAATGTATTGAAAACGCTATTCAAGAGCTGTAAAGCACTTTAGAGCAATAAAAAAAGGAAAGTCTCAAAAACGGAATCTAATGGCTAAACATCTTCACAAAACACCTTTTCCATGTATATAGTGCCACAGAAGCATGTTATAACACTTACAACATCAAGAAAACTATTCAGACAGAAGTTACATGCCAAACTTTGTAAATGCATTGAAAACGCTATTCAGGAGCTAAAAAGCACTTTAGAGCATTGAAAAAAGGAAAGTCTCAAAAACGGAATATAATGGCTAAACATCTTCACAAAACACCTTTTCCTGTATATAGTGCCACAGAAACATTTTATAACACTTACAACATCAAGAAAACCATTTAGACAGAAGTTGTATGCCAAAGTCTGTAAATGCATTGAAAACGCTATTCAAGAGCTGTAAAGCACTTTAGAGCAATAAAAAAAGGAAAGTCTCAAAAACGGAATCTAATGGCTAAACATCTTCACAAAACACCTTTTTCATGTATAAACAGCCAAGGAAACATGTTATAACACTTACAACATCAAGAAAACCATCCAGACAGAAATTACATGCCAAACTTTGTAAATGCATTGAAAACGCTATTCAAGAGTTGTAAAGCACTTTAGAGCAATAAAAAAAGGAAAGTCTCAAAAACGGAATCTAATGGATAAACATCTTCACAAAACACCTTTTCCATGTATATAGTGCCACAGAAACATGTTATAACACTTACAAAATCAAGAAAACTATTCAGACAGAAGTTACATGCCAAACATTGCAAATGCATTGAAAACGCTATTCAGGAGCTGAAAAGCACTTTAGAGCATTGAAAATATGAAAGTCTCAAAAACGGAATCTAAGGGCTAAACATCTTCACAAAACACCTTTTTCATTTATATAGTGCCACAGAAACATGTTATAACACTTACAACATCAAGAAAACCATCCAGACAGAAGTTACATGCCAAACTTTGTAAATGCATTGAAAACGCTATTCAGGAGCTAAAAAGCACTTTAGAACATTGAAAATATGAAAGTCTCAAAAACGGAATCTAATGGCTAAACATCTTCACAAAACCCCTTTACTATGTATAAACAGCCATAGAAACATGTTATAACACTTACAACATCAAGAAAACCATTCAAACAGAAGTTACATGCCATACTTTGCAAATGCATTGAAAACGCTATTTAGGAGCTGAAAAGCACTTTAGAGCATTGAAAATATGAAAGTCTCAAAAAAGGAATCGAATGGCTAAACATCTTCACAAAACACCTTTTCCATGTATAAACAGCCATAGAAACAAGTTATTACACTTACAACATCAAGAAAACCATTCAGACAGAAGTTACATGCCATACTTTGTAAATGCATTGAAAACGCTATTCAAGAGCTGTAAAGCACTTTAGAGCAATAAAAAAAGGAAAGTCTCAAAAACGGAATCTAATGGCTAAACATCTTCACAAAACACTTTTTCCTGTATATAGTGCCACAGAAACATTTTATAACACTTACAACATCAAGAAAACCATTCAAACAGAAGTTACATGCCATACTTTGCAAATGCATTGAAAAAAGCTATTCAGGAGCTGAAAAGCACTTTAGAGCATTGAAAATATGAAAGTCTCAAAAACGGAATCTAAGGGCTAAACATCTTCACAAAACACCTTTTTCATTTATATAGTGCCACAGAAACATGTTATAACACTTACAACATCAAGAAAACCATCCAGACAGAAGTTACATGCCAAACTTTGTAAATGCATTGAAAACGCTATTCAGGAGCTGAAAAGCACTTTAGAGCATTGAAAAAAGGAAAGTCTCAAAAACGGAATCTAATGGCTAAACATCTTCACAAAACACCTTTTCCTGTATATAGTGCCACAGAAACATTTTATAACACTTACAACATCAAGAAAACCATTCAGACAGAAGTTACATGCCATACTTTGCAAATGCATTGAAAACGCTATTCAGGAGCTGAAAAGCACTTTAGAGCATTGAAAATATGAAAGTCTCAAAAACGGAATCTAAGGGCTAAACATCTTCACAAAACACCTTTTTCATTTATATGGTGCCACAGAAACATGTTATAACACTTACAACAACAAGAAAACTGTTCAGACAGAAGTTACATGCCAAACATTGTAAATGCATTGAAAACGCCATACAGGTGCTGAAAAGCACTTTAGAGACTTGAAAATATGTAGGCTCAAAAATGAAATCTAATGGCAAAGCATCTTCACAAAACCCCTTTTCCATGTATATAGTGCCACAGAAACATTTTATAACACGTACAACATCAAGAAAACCATTCAGACAGAAGTTACATGCCAAACTTTGTAAATGTATTGAAAACGCTATTCAAGAGCTGTAAAGCACTTTAGAGCAATAAAAAAAGGAAAGTCTCAAAAACGGAATCTAATGGCTAAACATCTTCACAAAACACCTTTTCCATGTATATAGTGCCACAGAAACATGTTATAACACTTACAACATCAAGAAAACTATTCAGACAGAAGTTACATGCCAAACATTGTAAATGCATTAAAAACGCCATTCAGGTGCTGAAAAGCACTTTAGAGCATTGAAAATATGTAGGCTCAAAAATGAAATCTAATGGCAAAGCATCTTCACAAAACCCCTTTTCCATGTATATAGTGCCACAGAAACATTTTATAACACGTACAACATCAAGAAAACCATTCAGACAGAAGTTACATGCCAAACTTTGTAAATGTATTGAAAACGCTATTCAGGAACTGAAAAACACTTTAGAGCCATAAAAAAAGGAAAGTCTGAAAAACGGAATCTAATGGATAAACATCTTCACAAAACACCTTTTTCATGTATATAGTGCCACAGAAACATTTTATAACACTTACAACATCAAGAAAACCATTTAGACAGAAGTTGTATGCCAAACTCTGTAAATGCATTGAAAACGCTATTCAGGAACTGAAAAGCACTTTAGAGCAATAAAAAAAAGGAAAGTCTCAAAAACGGAATCTAATGGATAAACATCTTCACAAAACACCTTTTCCATGTATATAGTGCCACAGAAACATGTTATAACACTTACAACATCAAGAAAACCATCCAGACAGAAGTTACATGCCAAACATTGTAAATGCATTGAAAACGCTATTCAGGAGCTGAAAAGCACTTTAGAACATTGAAAATATGAAAGTCTCAAAAACGGAATCTAATGGCTAAACATCTTCACAAAACCCCTTTACCATGTATAAACAGCCATAGAAACATGTTATAACACTTACAACATCAAGAAAACCATTCAGACAGAAGTTACATGCCATACTTTGTAAATGCATTGAAAACGCTATTCAAGAGCTGTAAAGCACTTTAGAGCAATAAAAAAAGGAAAGTCTCAAAAACAGAATCTAATGGCTAAACATCTTCACAAAACACTTTTTCCTGTATATAGTGCCACAGAAACATTTTATAACACTTACAACATCAAGAAAACCATTCAAACAGAAGTTACATGCCATACTTTGCAAATGCATTGAAAACGCTATTCAGGAGCTGAAAAGCACTTTAGAGCATTGAAAATATG
Organism: Hypomesus nipponensis; assembly: GCF_054491055.1. Classification (NCBI taxonomy): domain Eukaryota; kingdom Metazoa; phylum Chordata; class Actinopteri; order Osmeriformes; family Osmeridae; genus Hypomesus; species Hypomesus nipponensis. The sequence continues at coordinate 7,816,474 of NC_140371.1, read as the reverse complement.
AAAGTCTCAAAAACGGAATCTAAGGGCTAAACATCTTCACAAAACACCTTTTTCATTTATATAGTGCCACAGAAACATGTTATAACACTTACAACATCAAGAAAACCATCCAGACAGAAGTTACATGCCAAACTTTGTAAATGCATTGAAAACGCTATTCAGGAGCTAAAAAGCACTTTAGAGCATTGAAAAAAGGAAAGTCTCAAAAACGGAATCTAATGGCTAAACATCTTCACAAAACACCTTTTCCTGTATATAGTGCCACAGAAACATTTTATAACACTTACAACATCAAGAAAACCATTCAGACAGAAGTTACATGCCATACTTTGCAAATGCATTGAAAACGCTATTCAGGAGCTGAAAAGCACTTTAGAGCATTGAAAATATGAAAGTCTCAAAAACGGAATCTAAGGGCTAAACATCTTCACAAAACACCTTTTATCATTTATATAGTGCCACAGAAAAATGTTATAACACGTACAACATCAAGAAAACCATTCAGACAGAGGTTGTATGCCAAACTCTGTAAATGCATTGAAAACGCTATTCAGGAACTGAAAAACACTTTAGAGCCATAAAAAAAGGAAAGTCTGAAAAACGGAATCTAATGGATAAACATCTTCACAAAACACCTTTTTCATGTATATAGTGCCACAGAAACATTTTATAACACTTACAACATCAAGAAAACCATTTAGACAGAAGTTGTATGCCAAAGTCTGTAAATGCATTGAAAACGCTATTCAGGAACTGAAAAGCACTTTAGAGCAATAAAAAAAAGGAAAGTCTCAAAAACGGAATCTAATGGCTAAACATCTTCACAAAACACCTTTTCCATGTATAAACAGCCAAGGAAACATGTTATAACACTTACAACATCAAGAAAACCATCCAGACAGAAATTACATGCCAAACTTTGTAAATGCATTGAAAACGCTATTCAAGAGTTGTAAAGCACTTTAGAGCAATAAAAAAAGGAAAGTCTCAAAAACGGAATCTAATGGATAAACATCTTCACAAAACACCTTTTCCATGTATATAGTGCCACAGAAACATGTTATAACACTTACAACATCAAGTAAACTATTCAGACAGAAGTTACATGCCAAACATTGCAAATGCATTGAAAACGCTATTCAGGAGCTGAAAAGCACTTTAGAGCATTGAAAATATGAAAGTCTCAAAAACGGAATCTAAGGGCTAAACATCTTCACAAAACACCTTTTTCATTTATATAGTGCCACAGAAACATGTTATAACACTTACAACATCAAGAAAACCATCCAGACAGAAGTTACATGCACAACTTTGTGAATGCATTGAAAACGCTATTCAAGAGCTGTAAAGCACTTTAGAGCAATAAAAAAAGGAAAGTCTCAAAAACGGAATCTAATGGCTAAACATCTTCACAAAACACCTTTTTCATGTATAAACAGCCAAGGAAACATGTTATAACACTTACAACATCAAGAAAACCATCCAGACAGAAATTACATGCCAAACTTTGTAAATGCATTGAAAACGCTATTCAAGAGCTGTAAAGCACTTTAGAGCAATAAAAAAAGGAAAGTCTCAAAAACGGAATCTAATGGCTAAACATCTTCACAAAACACTTTTTCCTGTATATAGTGCCACAGAAACATTTTATAACACTTACAACATCAAGAAAACCATTCAGACAGAAGTTACATGCCATACTTTGCAAATGCATTGAAAACGCTATTCAGAAGCTGAAAAGCACTTAGAGCATTGAAAATATGAAAGTCTCAAAAACGGAATCTAAGGGCTAAACATCTTCACAAAACACCTTTTTCATTTATATAGTGCCACAGAAACATGTTATAACACTTACAACATCAAGAAAACCATCCAGACAGAAGTTACATGCCAAACTTTGTAAATGCATTGAAAATGCCATACAGGTGCTGAAAAGCACTTTAGAGACTTGAAAATATGTAGGCTCAAAAATGAAATCTAATGGCTAAGCATCTTCACAAAACCCCTTTTCCATGTATATAGTGCCACAGAAACATTTTATAACACGTACAACATCAAGAAAACCATTCAGACAGAAGTTACATGCCATACTTTGTAAATGCATTGAAAACGCTATTCAAGAGCTGTAAAGCACTTTAGAGCAATAAAAAAAGGAAAGTCTCAAAAACAGAATCTAATGGCTAAACATCTTCACAAAACACTTTTTCCTGTATATAGTGCCACAGAAACATTTTATAACACTTACAACATCAAGAAAACCATTCAAACAGAAGTTACATGCCAAACATTGCAAATGCATTGAAAACGCTATTCAGGAGCTGAAAAGCACTTTAGAGCATTGAAAATATGAAAGTCTCAAAAACGGAATCTAAGGGCTAAACATCTTCACAAAACACCTTTTTCATTTATATAGTGCCACAGAAACATGTTATAACACTTACAACATCAAGAAAACCATCCAGACAGAAGTTACATGCCAAACTTTGTAAATGCATTGAAAACGCTATTCAGGAGCTAAAAAGCACTTTAGAACATTGAAAATATGAAAGTCTCAAAAACGGAATCTAATGGCTAAACATCTTCACAAAACACCTTTACTATGTATAAACAGCCATAGAAACATGTTATAACACTTACAACATCAAGAAAACCATTCAGACAGAAGTTACATGCCATACTTTGCAAATGCATTGAAAACGCTATTTAGGAGCTGAAAAGCACTTTAGAGCATTGAAAATATGAAAGTCTCAAAAAAGGAATCGAATGGCTAAACATCTTCACAAAACACCTTTTCCATGTATAAACAGCCATAGAAACAAGTTATAACACTTACAACATCAAGAAAACCATTCAGACAGAAGTTACATGCCATACTTTGTAAATGCATTGAAAACGCTATTCAAGAGCTGTAAAGCACTTTAGAGCAATAAAAAAAGGAAAGTCTCAAAAACGGAATCTAATGACTAAACATCTTCACAAAACACTTTTTCCTGTATATAGTGCCACAGAAACATTTTATAACACTTACAACATCAAGAAAACCATTCAGACAGAAGTTACATGCCATACTTTGCAAATGCATTGAAAACGCTATTCAGAAGCTGAAAAGCACCTAGAGCATTGAAAATATGAAAGTCTCAAAAACGGAATCTAAGGGCTAAACATCTTCACAAAACACCTTTTTCATTTATATAGTGCCACAGAAACATGTTATAACACTTACAACATCAAGAAAACCATCCAGACAGAAGTTACATGCCAAACTTTGTAAATGCATTGAAAACGCCATACAGGTGCTGAAAAGCACTTTAGAGACTTGAAAATATGTAGGCTCAAAAATGAAATCTAATGGCTAAGCATCTTCACAAAACCCCTTTTCCGTGTATATAGTGCCACAGAAACATTTTATAACACGTACAACATCAAGAAAACCATTCAGACAGAAGTTACATGCCATGCTTTGTAAATGCATTGAAAACGCTATTCAAGAGCTGTAAAGCACTTTAGAGCAATAAAAAAAGGAAAGTCTCAAAAACAGAATCTAATGGCTAAACATCTTCACAAAACACTTTTTCCTGTATATAGTGCCACAGAAACATTTTATAACACTTACAACATCAAGAAAACCATTCAAACAGAAGTTACATGCCATACTTTGCAAATGCATTGAAAACGCTATTCAGGAGCTGAAAAGCACTTTAGAGCATTGAAAATATGAAAGTCTCAAAAACGGAATCTAAGGGCTAAACATCTTCACAAAACACCTTTTTCATTTATATAGTGCCACAGAAACATGTTATAACACTTACAACATCAAGAAAACCATCCAGACAGAAGTTACATGCCAAACTTTGTAAATGCATTGAAAACGCTATTCAGGAGCTAAAAAGCACTTTAGAGCATTGAAAAAAGGAAAGTCTCAAAAACGGAATCTAATGGCTAAACATCTTCACAAAACACCTTTTCCTGTATATAGTGCCACAGAAACATTTTATAACACTTACAACATCAAGAAAACCATTCAGACACAAGTTACATGCCATACTTTGCAAATGCATTGAAAACGCTATTCAGGAGCTGAAAAGCACTTTAGAGCATTGAAAATATGAATGTCTCAAAAACGGAATCTAAAGGCTAAACATCTTCACAAAACACCTTTTTCATTTATATAGTGCCACAGAAACATGTTATAACACGTACAACATCAAGAAAACCATTTAGACAGAAGTTGTATGCCAAAGTCTGTAAATGCATTGAAAACGCTATTCAGGAACTGAAAAGCACTTTAGAGCAATAAAAAAAAGGAAAGTCTCAAAAACGGAATCTAATGGCTAAACATCTTCACAAAACACCTTTTCCATGTATAAACAGCCAAGGAAACATGTTATAACACTTACAACATCAAGAAAACCATCCAGACAGAAATTACATGCCAAACTTTGTAAATGCATTGAAAACGCTATTCAAGAGTTGTAAAGCACTTTAGAGCAATAAAAAAAGGAAAGTCTCAAAAACGGAATCTAAGGGCTAAACATCTTCACAAAACACCTTTTTCATTTATATAGTGCCACAGAAACATGTTATAACACTTACAACATCAAGAAAACCATCCAGACAGAAGTTACATGCCAAACTTTGTAAATGCATTGAAAACGCTATTCAGGAGCTAAAAAGCACTTTAGAACATTGAAAATATGAAAGTCTCAAAAACGGAATCTAATGGCTAAACATCTTCACAAAACCCCTTTACTATGTATAAACAGCCATAGAAACATGTTATAACACTTACAACATCAAGAAAACCATTCAGACAGAAGTTACATGCCATACTTTGCAAATGCATTGAAAACGCTATTTAGTAGCTGAAAAGCACTTTAGAGCATTGAAAATATGAAAGTCTCAAAAAAGGAATCGAATGGCTAAACATCTTCACAAAACACCTTTTCCATGTATAAACAGCCAAGGAAACATGTTATAACACTTACAACATCAAGAAAACCATCCAGACAGAAATTACATGCCAAACTTTGTAAATGCATTGAAAACGCTATTCAAGAGTTGTAAAGCACTTTAGAGCAATAAAAAAAGGAAAGTCTCAAAAACGGAATCTAATGGATAAACATCTTCACAAAACCCCTTTTCCATGTATATAGTGCCACAGAAACATGTTATAACACTTACAACATCAAGAAAACCATCCAGACAGAAGTTACATGCCAAACTTTGTAAATGCATTGAAAACGCCATACAGGTGCTGAAAAGCACTTTAGAGACTTGAAAATATGTAGGCTCAAAAATGAAATCTAATGGCTAAGCATCTTCACAAAACCCCTTTTCCATGTATATAGTGCCACAGAAACATTTTATAACACGTACAACATCAAGAAAACCATTCAGACAGAAGTTACATGCCATACTTTGTAAATGCATTGAAAACGCTATTCAAGAGCTGTAAAGCACTTTAGAGCAATAAAAAAAGGAAAGTCTCAAAAACAGAATCTAATGGCTAAACATCTTCACAAAACACTTTTTCCTGTATATAGTGCCACAGAAACATTTTATAACACTTACAACATCAAGAAAACCATTCAAACAGAAGTTACATGCCATACTTTGCAAATGCATTGAAAACGCTATTCAGGAGCTGAAAAGCACTTTAGAGCATTGAAAATATGAAAGTCTCAAAAACGGAATCTAAGGGCTAAACATCTTCACAAAACACCTTTTTCATTTATATAGTGCCACAGAAACATGTTATAACACTTACAACATCAAGAAAACCATCCAGACAGAAGTTACATGCCAAACTTTGTAAATGCATTGAAAACGCTATTCAGGAGCTAAAAAGCACTTTAGAGCATTGAAAAAAGGAAAGTCTCAAAAACGGAATCTAATGGCTAAACATCTTCACAAAACACCTTTTCCTGTATATAGTGCCACAGAAACATTTTATAACACTTACAACATCAAGAAAACCATTCAGACAGAAGTTACATGCCATACTTTGCAAATGCATTGAAAACGCTATTCAGGAGCTGAAAAGCACTTTAGAGCATTGAAAATATGAAAGTCTCAAAAACGGAATCTAAAGGCTAAACATCTTCACAAAACACCTTTTTCATTTATATAGTGCCACAGAAACATGTTATAACACGTACAACATCAAGAAAACCATTTAGACAGAAGTTGTATGCCAAAGTCTGTAAATGCATTGAAAACGCTATTCAGGAACTGAAAAGCACTTTAGAGCAATAAAAAAAAGGAAAGTCTCAAAAACGGAATCTAATGGCTAAACATCTTCACAAAACACCTTTTCCATGTATAAACAGCCAAGGAAACATGTTATAACACTTACAACATCAAGAAAACCATCCAGACAGAAATTACATGCCAAACTTTGTAAATGCATTGAAAACGCTATTCAAGAGTTGTAAAGCACTTTAGAGCAATAAAAAAAGGAAAGTCTCAAAAACGGAATCTAAGGGCTAAACATCTTCACAAAACACCTTTTTCATTTATATAGTGCCACAGAAACATGTTATAACACTTACAACATCAAGAAAACCATCCAGACAGAAGTTACATGCCAAACTTTGTAAATGCATTGAAAATGCTATTCAGGAGCTAAAAAGCACTTTAGAACATTGAAAATATGAAAGTCTCAAAAACGGAATCTAATGGCTAAACATCTTCACAAAACCCCTTTACTATGTATAAACAGCCATAGAAACATGTTATAACACTTACAACATCAAGAAAACCATTCAGACAGAAGTTACATGCCATACTTTGCAAATGCATTGAAAACGCTATTTAGTAGCTGAAAAGCACTTTAGAGCATTGAAAATATGAAAGTCTCAAAAAAGGAATCGAATGGCTAAACATCTTCACAAAACACCTTTTCCATGTATAAACAGCCATAGAAACAAGTTATAACACTTACAACATCAAGAAAACCATTCAGACAGAAGTTACATGCCATACTTTGTAAATGCATTGAAAACGCTATTCAAGAGCTGTAAAGCACTTTAGAGCAATAAAAAAAGGAAAGTCTCAAAAACGGAATCTAATGGCTAAACATCTTCACAAAACACCTTTTTCATGTATAAACAGCCAAGGAAACATGTTATAACACTTACAACATCAAGAAAACCATCCAGACAGAAATTACATGCCAAACTTTGTAAATGCATTGAAAACGCTATTCAAGAGTTGTAAAGCACTTTAGAGCAATAAAAAAGGAAAGTCTCAAAAACGGAATCTAATGGATAAACATCTTCACAAAACCCCTTTTCCATGTATATAGTGCCACAGAAACATGTTATAACACTTACAACATCAAGAAAACCATCCAGACAGAAGTTACATGCCAAACTTTGTAAATGCATTGAAAACGCCATACAGGTGCTGAAAAGCACTTTAGAGACTTGAAAATATGTAGGCTCAAAAATGAAATCTAATGGCTAAGCATCTTCACAAAACCCCTTTTCCATGTATATAGTGCCACAGAAACATTTTATAACACGTACAACATCAAGAAAACCATTCAGACAGAAGTTACATGCCATACTTTGTAAATGCATTGAAAACGCTATTCAAGAGCTGTAAAGCACTTTAGAGCAATAAAAAAAGGAAAGTCTCAAAAACAGAATCTAATGGCTAAACATCTTCACAAAACACTTTTTCCTGTATATAGTGCCACAGAAACATTTTATAACACTTACAACATCAAGAAAACCATTCAAACAGAAGTTACATGCCATACTTTGCAAATGCATTGAAAACGCTATTCAGGAGCTGAAAAGCACTTTAGAGCATTGAAAATATGAAAGTCTCAAAAACGGAATATAAGGGCTAAACATCTTCACAAAACACCTTTTTCATTTATATAGTGCCACAGAAACATGTTATAACACTTACAACATCAAGAAAACCATCCAGACAGAAGTTACATGCCAAACTTTGTAAATGCATTGAAAACGCTATTCAGGAGCTAAAAAGCACTTTAGAGCATTGAAAAAAGGAAAGTCTCAAAAACGGAATCTAATGGCTAAACATCTTCACAAAACACCTTTTCCTGTATATAGTGCCACAGAAACATTTTATAACACTTACAACATCAAGAAAACCATTCAGACAGAAGTTACATGCCATACTTTGCAAATGCATTGAAAACGCTATTCAGGAGCTGAAAAGCACTTTAGAGCATTGAAAATATGAAAGTCTCAAAAACGGAATCTAAAGGCTAAACATCTTCACAAAACACCTTTTTCATTTATATAGTGCCACAGAAACATGTTATAACACGTACAACATCAAGAAAACCATTTAGACAGAAGTTGTATGCCAAAGTCTGTAAATGCATTGAAAACGCTATTCAGGAACTGAAAAGCACTTTAGAGCAATAAAAAAAAGGAAAGTCTCAAAAACGGAATCTAATGGCTAAACATCTTCACAAAACACCTTTTCCATGTATAAACAGCCAAGGAAACATGTTATAACACTTACAACATCAAGAAAACCATCCAGACAGAAATTACATGCCAAACTTTGTAAATGCATTGAAAACGCTATTCAAGAGTTGTAAAGCACTTTAGAGCAATAAAAAAAGGAAAGTCTCAAAAACGGAATCTAAGGGCTAAACATCTTCACAAAACACCTTTTTCATTTATATAGTGCCACAGAAACATGTTATAACACTTACAACATCAAGAAAACCATCCAGACAGAAGTTACATGCCAAACTTTGTAAATGCATTGAAAACGCTATTCAGGAGCTAAAAAGCACTTTAGAACATTGAAAATATGAAAGTCTCAAAAACGGAATCTAATGGCTAAACATCTTCACAAAACCCCTTTACTATGTATAAACAGCCATAGAAACATGTTATAACACTTACAACATCAAGAAAACCATTCAGACAGAAGTTACATGCCATACTTTGCAAATGCATTGAAAACGCTATTTAGTAGCTGAAAAGCACTTTAGAGCATTGAAAATATGAAAGTCTCAAAAAAGGAATCGAATGGCTAAACATCTTCACAAAACACCTTTTCCATGTATAAACAGCCATAGAAACAAGTTATAACACTTACAACATCAAGAAAACCATTCAGACAGAAGTTACATGCCATACTTTGTAAATGCATTGAAAACGCTATTCAAGAGCTGTAAAGCACTTTAGAGCAATAAAAAAAGGAAAGTCTCAAAAACGGAATCTAATGGCTAAACATCTTCACAAAACACCTTTTTCATGTATAAACAGCCAAGGAAACATGTTATAACACTTACAACATCAAGAAAACCATCCAGACAGAAATTACATGCCAAACTTTGTAAATGCATTGAAAACGCTATTCAAGAGTTGTAAAGCACTTTAGAGCAATAAAAAAAGGAAAGTCTCAAAAACGGAATCTAATGGATAAACATCTTCACAAAACACCTTTTCCATGTATATAGTGCCACAGAAACATGTTATAACACTTACAAAATCAAGAAAACTATTCAGACAGAAGTTACATGCCAAACATTGCAAATGCATTGAAAACGCTTTTCAGGAGCTGAAAAGCACTTTAGAGCATTGAAAATATGAAAGTCTCAAAAACGGAATCTAAGGGCTAAACATCTTCACAAAACACCTTTTTCATTTATATAGTGCCACAGAAACATGTTATAACACTTACAACATCAAGAAAACCATCCAGACAGAAGTTACATGCCAAACTTTGTAAATGCATTGAAAACGCTATTCAGGAGCTAAAAAGCACTTTAGAACATTGAAAATATGAAAGTCTCAAAAACGGAATCTAATGGCTAAACATCTTCACAAAACCCCTTTACTATGTATAAACAGCCATAGAAACATGTTATAACACTTACAACATCAAGAAAACCATTCAGACAGAAGTTACATGCCATACTTTGCAAATGCATTGAAAACGCTATTTAGGAGCTGAAAAGCACTTTAGAGCATTGAAAATATGAAAGTCTCAAAAAAGGAATCGAATGGCTAAACATCTTCACAAAACACCTTTTCCATGTATAAACAGCCATAGAAAAAAGTTATTACACTTACAACATCAAGAAAACCATTCAGACAGAAGTTACATGCCATACTTTGTAAATGCATTGAAAACGCTATTCAAGAGCTGTAAAGCACTTTAGAGCAATAAAAAAAGGAAAGTCTCAAAAACGGAATCTAATGGCTAAACATCTTCACAAAACACTTTTTCCTGTATATAGTGCCACAGAAACATTTTATAACACTTACAACATCAAGAAAACCATTCAAACAGAAGTTACATGCCATACTTTGCAAATGCATTGAAAAAAGCTATTCAGGAGCTGAAAAGCACTTTAGAGCATTGAAAATATGAAAGTCTCAAAAACGGAATCTAAGGGCTAAACATCTTCACAAAACACCTTTTTCATTTATATAGTGCCACAGAAACATGTTATAACACTTACAACATCAAGAAAACCATCCAGACAGAAGTTACATGCCAAACTTTGTAAATGCATTGAAAACGCTATTCAGGAGCTGAAAAGCACTTTAGAGCATTGAAAAAAGGAAAGTCTCAAAAACGGAATCTAATGGCTAAACATCTTCACAAAACACCTTTTCCTGTATATAGTGCCACAGAAACATTTTATAACACTTACAACATCAAGAAAACCATTCAGACAGAAGTTACATGCCATACTTTGCAAATGCATTGAAAACGCTATTCAGGAGCTGAAAAGCACTTTAGAGCATTGAAAATATGAAAGTCTCAAAAACGGAATCTAAGGGCTAAACATCTTCACAAAACACCTTTTTCATTTATATGGTGCCACAGAAACATGTTATAACACTTACAACAACAAGAAAACTGTTCAGACAGAAGTTACATGCCAAACATTGTAAATGCATTGAAAACGCCATACAGGTGCTGAAAAGCACTTTAGAGACTTGAAAATATGTAGGCTCAAAAATGAAATCTAATGGCAAAGCATCTTCACAAAACCCCTTTTCCATGTATATAGTGCCACAGAAACATTTGATAACACGTACAACATCAAGAAAACCATTCAGACAGAAGTTACATGCCAAACTTTGTAAATGTATTGAAAACGCTATTCAAGAGCTGTAAAGCACTTTAGAGCAATGAAAAAAGGAAAGTCTCAAAAACGGAATCTAATGGCTAAACATCTTCACAAAACACCTTTTCCATGTATATAGTGCCACAGAAACATGTTATAACACTTACAACATCAAGAAAACTATTCAGACAGAAGTTACATGCCAAACATTGTAAATGCATTAAAAACGCCATTCAGGTGCTGAAAAGCACTTTAGAGCATTGAAAATATGTAGGCTCAAAAATGAAATCTAATGGCAAAGCATCTTCACAAAACCCCTTTTCCATGTATATAGTGCCACAGAAACATTTTATAACACGTACAACATCAAGAAAACCATTCAGACAGAAGTTACATGCCAAACTTTGTAAATGTATTGAAAACGCTATTCAGGAACTGAAAAACACTTTAGAGCCATAAAAAAAGGAAAGTCTGAAAAACGGAATCTAATGGATAAACATCTTCACAAAACACCTTTTTCATGTATATAGTGCCACAGAAACATTTTATAACACTTACAACATCAAGAAAACCATTTAGACAGAAGTTGTATGCCAAACTCTGTAAATGCATTGAAAACGCTATTCAGGAACTGAAAAGCACTTTAGAGCAATAAAAAAAGGAAAGTCTCAAAAACGGAATCTAATGGCTAAACATCTTCACAAAACACCTTTTCCATGTATAAACAGCCAAGGAAACATGTTATAACACTTACAACATCAAGAAAACCATCCAGACAGAAATTACATGCCAAACTTTGGAAATGCATTGAAAACGCTATTCAAGAGTTGTAAAGCACTTTAGAGCAATAAAAAAAGGAAAGTCTCAAAAACGGAATCTAATGGATAAACATCTTCACAAAACACCTTTTCCATGTATATAGTGCCACAGAAACATGTTATAACACTTACAACATCAAGAAAACTATTCAGACAGAAGTTACATGCCAAACATTGTAAATGCATTGAAAACGCTATTCAGGAGCTGAAAAGCACTTTAGAGCATTGAAAATATGAAAGGCTCCAAAAAGGAATCTAAAGGCTAAACATCTTCACAAAACACATTTTCCATGTATAAACAGCCACAGAAACATGTTATAAAACTTACAACATCAAGAAAACCATTCAGACAGAAGTTACATGCCAAACTTTGTAAATGCATTGAAAACGCTATTCAGGAGCTGAAAAGCACTTTAGAGCATTGAAAATATGAAAGTCTCAAAAACGGAATCTAAGGGCTAAACATCTTCACAAAACACTTTTTCCTGTATATAGTGGCACAGAAACATGTTACAATACTTACAACATGAAGAAAACCATTCAGACAGAAATTACATGCCAAACTTTGTAAATGCATTGAAAACGCTATTCAAGAACTGAAGAACACTTTAGAGCAATGAAAAAAGGAAAGTCTCAAAAAGTGAATATAATGGATAAACATCTTCACAAAACACCTTTTCCATGTATAAACAGCCAAAGAAACATGTTATAACACTTACAACATCAAGAAAACCATTCAGACAGAAGTTGTATGCCAAACTCTGTAAATGCATTGAAAATGCTATTCAGGAACTGAAAAGCACTTTAGAGCAATGAAAAAAGGAAAGTCTCAAAAAGTGAATCTAATGGATAAACATCTTCACAAAACACCTTTCCATGTATAAACAGCCAAAGAAACATGTTATAACACTTACAACATCAAGACAACTATTCAGACAGAAGTAATATGCCAAACATTGTAAATGCATTGAAAACGCTATTAAGAAGCTGAAAAGCACTTTAGAGCATTGAAAATATGAAAGTCTCAAAAAAGGAATCGAATGGCTAAACATCTTCACAAAACCCCTTTTCCATGTATATAGTGCCACAGAAACATTTTATAACACGTACAACATCAAGAAAACCATTCAGACAGAAGTTACATGCCAAACTTTGTAAATGCATTGAAAACGCTATTCAGGAACTGAAAAGCACTTTAGAGCAATAAAAAAAGGAAAGTCTCAAAAACGGAATCTAATGGCTAAACATCTTCACAAAACACCTTTTCCATGTATAAACAGCCATAGAAACAAGTTATAACACTTACAACATCAAGAAAACCATTCAGACAGAAGTTACATGCCATACTTTGCAAATGCATTGAAATCGCTATTCAGGAGCTGAAAAGCACTTAGAGCATTGAAAATATGAAAGTCTCAAAAACGGAATCTAAGGGCTAAACATCTTCACAAAACACCTTTTTCATTTATATAGTGCCACAGAAACATGTTATAACACTTACAACATCAAGAAAACCATCCAGACAGAAGTTACATGCCAAACTTTGTAAATGCATTGAAAACGCTATTCAGGAGCTGAAAAGCACTTTAGAGCATTGAAAAAAGGAAAGTCTCAAAAACGGAATCTAATGGCTAAACATCTTCACAAAACACCTTTTCCTGTATATAGTGCCACAGAAACATTGTATAACACTTACAACATCAAGAAAACCATTCAGACAGAAGTTACATGCCATACTTTGCAAATGCATTGAAAACGCTATTCAGGAGCTGAAAAGCACTTTAGAGCATTGAAAATATGAAAGTCTCAAAAACGGAATCTAAGGGCTAAACATCTTCACAAAACACCTTTTTCATTTATATAGTGCCACAGAAACATGTTATAACACTTACAACATCAAGAAAACCATTCAGACAGAAGTTACATGCCAAACATTATAAATGCATTGAAAACGCTATTCAGGAGCTGAAAAGCACTTTAGAGCAATAAAAAAGGAAAGTCTCAAGAAGTGAATCTAATGGCTAAACATCTTCACAAAACACCTTTCCATGTATATAGCGCCAGAAAAACATGTTATAGCACTTAAAACATCAAGAAAACCGTTCAGACAGAAGTTACATGCCAAACTTTGTAAATGCATTGAAAACGCTATTCAGGAGCTTAAAAGGACTTTGCAGCAATAAAAAAAGGAAAGTCTCAAAAACGGAATCTAATTGCTAAACATCCTCACAAAATCCCTTTACCATGTATAAACAGCCAGAGAAACATGTTTTAACACTTACAACATCAAGAAAATCGTTCAGACAGAAGTTACATGCCAAACATTGTAAATGCATTGAAAACGCTACTCAGGAGCTGAAAAGCACTTTAGAGCACTAAAAATATCAAAGTCTCAAGAAGTGAATCTAATGGCTAAACATCTTCACAAAACACCTTTTCCATGTATATAGTGCCAGAGAAACATGTTATAACACTTAAAACATCAAGAAAACCGTTCAGACAGAAGTTACATGCCAAACTTTGTAAATGCATTGAAAACGCTATTCAGGAGCTTAAAAGGACTTTGCAGCAATAAAAAAAGGAAAGTCTCAAAAACGGAATCTAATTGCTAAACATCCTCACAAAATCCCTTTACCATGTATGAACAGCCAGAGAAACATGTTATAACACTTACAACATCAAGAAAACTATTCAGACAGAAGTTACATGCCAAACATTGTAAATGCATTAAAAACGCCATTCAGGTGCTGAAAAGCACTTTAGAGCATTGAAAATATGTAGGCTCAAAAATGAAATCTAATGGCAAAGCATCTTCACAAAACCCCTTTTCCATGTATATAGTGCCACAGAAACATTTTATAACACGTACAACATCAAGAAAACCATTCAGACAGAAGTTACATGCCAAACTTTGTAAATGTATTGAAAACGCTATTCAGGAACTGAAAAACACTTTAGAGCCATAAAAAAAGGAAAGTCTGAAAAACGGAATCTAATGGATAAACATCTTCACAAAACACCTTTTTCATGTATATAGTGCCACAGAAACATTTTATAACACTTACAACATCAAGAAAACCATTTAGACAGAAGTTGTATGCCAAACTCTGTAAATGCATTGAAAACGCTATTCAGGAACTGAAAAGCACTTTAGAGCAATAAAAAAAAGGAAAGTCTCAAAAACGGAATCTAATGGCTAAACATCTTCACAAAACACCTTTTCCATGTATAAACAGCCAAGGAAACATGTTATAACACTTACAACATCAAGAAAACCATCCAGACAGAAATTACATGCCAAACTTTGGAAATGCATTGAAAACGCTATTCAAGAGTTGTAAAGCACTTTAGAGCAATAAAAAAAGGAAAGTCTCAAAAACGGAATCTAATGGATAAACATCTTCACAAAACACCTTTTCCATGTATATAGTGCCACAGAAACATGTTATAACACTTACAACATCAAGAAAACTATTCAGACAGAAGTTACATGCCAAACATTGTAAATGCATTGAAAACGCTATTCAGGAGCTGAAAAGCACTTTAGAGCATTGAAAATATGAAAGGCTCCAAAAAGGAATCTAAAGGCTAAACATCTTCACAAAACACATTTTCCATGTATAAACAGCCACAGAAACATGTTATAAAACTTACAACATCAAGAAAACCATTCAGACAGAAGTTACATGCCAAACTTTGTAAATGCATTGAAAACGCTATTCAGGAGCTGAAAAGCACTTTAGAGCATTGAAAATATGAAAGTCTCAAAAACGGAATCTAAGGGCTAAACATCTTCACAAAACACTTTTTCCTGTATATAGTGGCACAGAAACATGTTACAATACTTACAACATGAAGAAAACCATTCAGACAGAAATTACATGCCAAACTTTGTAAATGCATTGAAAACGCTATTCAAGAACTGAAGAACACTTTAGAGCAATGAAAAAAGGAAAGTCTCAAAAAGTGAATATAATGGATAAACATCTTCACAAAACACCTTTTCCATGTATAAACAGCCAAAGAAACATGTTATAACACTTACAACATCAAGAAAACCATTCAGACAGAAGTTGTATGCCAAACTCTGTAAATGCATTGAAAATGCTATTCAGGAACTGAAAAGCACTTTAGAGCAATGAAAAAAGGAAAGTCTCAAAAAGTGAATCTAATGGATAAACATCTTCACAAAACACCTTTCCATATATAAACAGCCAAAGAAACATGTTATAACACTTACAACATCAAGACAACTATTCAGACAGAAGTAATATGCCAAACATTGTAAATGCATTGAAAACGCTATTAAGAAGCTGAAAAGCACTTTAGAGCATTGAAAATATGAAAGTCTCAAAAAAGGAATCGAATGGCTAAACATCTTCACAAAACCCCTTTTCCATGTATATAGTGCCACAGAAACATTTTATAACACGTACAACATCAAGAAAACCATTCAGACAGAAGTTACATGCCAAACTTTGTAAATGCATTGAAAACGCTATTCAGGAACTGAAAAGCACTTTAGAGCAATAAAAAAAGGAAAGTCTCAAAAACGGAATCTAATGGCTAAACATCTTCACAAAACACCTTTTCCATGTATAAACAGCCATAGAAACAAGTTATAACACTTACAACATCAAGAAAACCATTCAGACAGAAGTTACATGCCATACTTTGCAAATGCATTGAAAACGCTATTCAGGAGCTGAAAAGCACTTAGAGCATTGAAAATATGAAAGTCTCAAAAACGGAATCTAATGGCTAAACATCTTCACAAAACACCTTTTTCATTTATATAGTGCCACAGAAACATGTTATAACACTTACAACATCAAGAAAACCATCCAGACAGAAGTTACATGCCAAACTTTGTAAATGCATTGAAAACGCTATTCAGGAGCTGAAAAGCACTTTAGAGCATTGAAAAAAGGAAAGTCTCAAAAACGGAATCTAATGGCTAAACATCTTCACAAAACACCTTTTCCTGTATATAGTGCCACAGAAACATTGTATAACACTTACAACATCAAGAAAACCATTCAGACAGAAGTTACATGCCATACTTTGCAAATGCATTGAAAACGCTATTCAGGAGCTGAAAAGCACTTTAGAGCATTGAAAATATGAAAGTCTCAAAAACGGAATCTAAGGGCTAAACATCTTCACAAAACACCTTTTTCATTTATATAGTGCCACAGAAACATGTTATAACACTTACAACATCAAGAAAACCATTCAGACAGAAGTTACATGCCAAACATTATAAATGCATTGAAAACGCTATTCAGGAGCTGAAAAGCACTTTAGAGCAATAAAAAAGGAAAGTCTCAAGAAGTGAATCTAATGGCTAAACATCTTCACAAAACACCTTTCCATGTATATAGCGCCAGAAAAACATGTTATAGCACTTAAAACATCAAGAAAACCGTTCAGACAGAAGTTACATGCCAAACTTTGTAAATGCATTGAAAACGCTATTCAGGAGCTTAAAAGGACTTTGCAGCAATAAAAAAAGGAAAGTCTCAAAAACGGAATCTAATTGCTAAACATCCTCACAAAATCCCTTTACCATGTATAAACAGCCAGAGAAACATGTTTTAACACTTACAACATCAAGAAAATCGTTCAGACAGAAGTTACATGCCAAACATTGTAAATGCATTGAAAACGCTACTCAGGAGCTGAAAAGCACTTTAGAGCACTAAAAATATCAAAGTCTCAAGAAGTGAATCTAATGGCTAAACATCTTCACAAAACACCTTTTCCATGTATATAGTGCCAGAGAAACATGTTATAACACTTCAAACATCAAGAAAACCGTTCAGACAGAAGTTACATGCCAAACTTTGTAAATGCATTGAAAACGCTATTCAGGAGCTTAAAAGGACTTTGCAGCAATAAAAAAAGGAAAGTCTCAAAAACGGAATCTAATTGCTAAACATCCTCACAAAATCCCTTTACCATGTATGAACAGCCAGAGAAACATGTTATAACACTTACAACATCAAGAAAACTATTCAGACAGAAGTTACATGCCAAACATTGTAAATGCATTAAAAACGCCATTCAGGTGCTGAAAAGCACTTTAGAGCATTGAAAATATGTAGGCTCAAAAATGAAATCTAATGGCAAAGCATCTTCACAAAACCCCTTTTCCATGTATATAGTGCCACAGAAACATTTTATAACACGTACAACATCAAGAAAACCATTCAGACAGAAGTTACATGCCAAACTTTGTAAATGTATTGAAAACGCTATTCAGGAACTGAAAAACACTTTAGAGCCATAAAAATAGGAAAGTCTGAAAAACGGAATCTAATGGATAAACATCTTCACAAAACACCTTTTTCATGTATATAGTGCCACAGAAACATTTTATAACACTTACAACATCAAGAAAACCATTTAGACAGAAGTTGTATGCCAAACTCTGTAAATGCATTGAAAACGCTATTCAGGAACTGAAAAGCACTTTAGAGCAATAAAAAAAAGGAAAGTCTCAAAAACGGAATCTAATGGCTAAACATCTTCACAAAACACCTTTTCCATGTATAAACAGCCAAGGAAACATGTTATAACACTTACAACATCAAGAAAACCATCCAGACAGAAATTACATGCCAAACTTTGGAAATGCATTGAAAACGCTATTCAAGAGTTGTAAAGCACTTTAGAGCAATAAAAAAAGGAAAGTCTCAAAAACGGAATCTAATGGATAAACATCTTCACAAAACACCTTTTCCATGTATATAGTGCCACAGAAACATGTTATAACACTTACAACATCAAGAAAACTATTCAGACAGAAGTTACATGCCAAACATTGTAAATGCATTGAAAACGCTATTCAGGAGCTGAAAAGCACTTTAGAGCATTGAAAATATGAAAGGCTCCAAAAAGGAATCTAAAGGCTAAACATCTTCACAAAACACATTTTCCATGTATAAACAGCCACAGAAACATGTTATAAAACTTACAACATCAAGAAAACCATTCAGACAGAAGTTACATGCCAAACTTTGTAAATGCATTGAAAACGCTATTCAGGAGCTTAAAAGGACTTTGCAGCAATAAAAAAAGGAAAGTCTCAAAAACGGAATCTAATTGCTAAACATCCTCACAAAATCCCTTTACCATGTATAAACAGCCAGAGAAACATGTTTTAACACTTACAACATCAAGAAAATCGTTCAGACAGAAGTTACATGCCAAACATTGTAAATGCATTGAAAACGCTACTCAGGAGCTGAAAAGCACTTTAGAGCACTAAAAATATCAAAGTCTCAAGAAGTGAATCTAATGGCTAAACATCTTCACAAAACACCTTTTCCATGTATATAGTGCCAGAGAAACATGTTATAACACTTAAAACATCAAGAAAACCGTTCAGACAGAAGTTACATGCCAAACTTTGTAAATGCATTGAAAACGCTATTCAGGAGCTTAAAAGGACTTTGCAGCAATAAAAAAAGGAAAGTCTCAAAAACGGAATCTAATTGCTAAACATCCTCACAAAATCCCTTTACCATGTATGAACAGCCAGAGAAACATGTTATAACACTTACAACATCAAGAAAACTATTCAGACAGAAGTTACATGCCAAACATTGTAAATGCATTAAAAACGCCATTCAGGTGCTGAAAAGCACTTTAGAGCATTGAAAATATGTAGGCTCAAAAATGGAATCTAATGGCTAAACATCTTCACAAAACACCTTTTCCGTGTATATAGTGCCACGAAACATTTTATAACACTTACGACATCAACAAAACCATTCAGACAGAGGTTGTATGCCAAACTCTGTAAATGCATTGAAAACGCTATTCAGGAACTGAAAAACACTTTAGAGCCATAAAAAAAGGAAAGTCTGAAAAACGGAATCGAATGGATAAACATCTTCACAAAACACCTTTTTCATGTATATAGTGCCACAGAAACATTTTATAACACTTACAACATCAAGAAAACCATTTAGACAGAAGTTGTATGCCAAACTCTGTAAATGCATTGAAAACGCTATTCAGGAACTGAAAAGCACTTTAGAGCAATAAAAAAAAGGAAAGTCTCAAAAACGGAATCTAATGGCTAAACATCTTCACAAAACACCTTTTCCATGTATAAAGAGCCATGGAAACATGTTATAACACTTACAACATCAAGAAAACCATCCAGACAGAAAATACATGCCAAACTTTGTAAATGCATTGAAAACGCTATTCAAGAACTGTAAAGCACTTTAGAGCAATAAAAAAAGGAAAGTCTCAAAAACGGAATCTAATGGCTAAACATCTTCACAAAACACCTTTTCCTGTATATAGTGCCACAGAAACATTTTATAACACTTACAACATCAAGAAAACCATTCAGACAGAAGTTACATGCCATACTTTGCAAATGCATTGAAAACGCTATTCAGGAGCTGAAAAGCACTTTAGAGCATTGAAAATATGAAAGTCTCAAAAACGGAATCTAAGGGCTAAACATCTTCACAAAACACCTTTTTCATTTATATAGTGCCACAGAAACATTTTATAACACGTACAACATCAAGAAAACCATTCAGACAGAAGTTACATGCCAAACTTTGTAAATGCATTGAAAACGCTATTCAAGAGCTGTAAAGCACTTTAGAGCAATAAAAAAAGGAAAGTCTCAAAAACGGAATCTAATGGCTAAACATCTTCACAAAACACCTTTTCCTGTATATAATGCCACAGAAACATTTTATAACACTTACAACATCAAGAAAACCATTCAGACAGAAGTTACATGCCATACTTTGCAAATGCATTGAAAACGCTATTCAGGAGCTGAAAAGCACTTTAGAGCATTGAAAATATGAAAGTCTCAAAAACGGAATCTAAGGGCTAAACATCTTCACAAAACACCTTTTTCATTTATATAGTGCCACAGAAACATGTTATAACACTTACAACATCAAGAAAACCATCCAGACAGAAGTTACATGCCAAACATTGTAAATGCATTGAAAACGCTATTCAGGAGCTGAAAAGCACTTTAGAACATTGAAAATATGAAAGTCTCAAAAACGGAATCTAATGGCTAAACATCTTCACAAAACCCCTTTACCATGTATAAACAGCCATAGAAACATGTTATAACACTTACAACATCAAGAAAACCATTCAGACAGAAGTTACATGCCATACTTTGTAAATGCATTGAAAACGCTATTCAAGAGCTGTAAAGCACTTTAGAGCAATAAAAAAAGGAAAGTCTCAAAAACAGAATCTAATGGCTAAACATCTTCACAAAACACTTTTTCCTGTATATAGTGCCACAGAAACATTTTATAACACTTACAACATCAAGAAAACCATTCAAACAGAAGTTACATGCCATACTTTGCAAATGCATTGAAAACGCTATTCAGGAGCTGAAAAGCACTTTAGAGCATTGAAAATATGAAAGTCTCAAAAACGGAATCTAAGGGCTAAACATCTTCACAAAACACCTTTTTCATTTATATAGTGCCACAGAAACATGTTATAACACTTACAACATCAAGAAAACCATCCAGACAGAAGTTACATGCCAAACTTTGTAAATGCATTGAAAACGCTATTCAGGAGCTAAAAAGCACTTTAGAGCATTGAAAAAAGGAAAGTCTCAAAAACGGAATCTAATGGCTAAACATCTTCACAAAACACCTTTTCCTGTATATAGTGCCACAGAAACATTTTATAACACTTACAACATCAAGAAAACCATTCAGACAGAAGTTACATGCCATACTTTGCAAATGCATTGAAAACGCTATTCAGGAGCTGAAAAGCACTTTAGAGCATTGAAAATATGAAAGTCTCAAAAACGGAATCTAAGGGCTAAACATCTTCACAAAACACCTTTTTCATTTATATAGTGCCACAAAAACATGTTATAACACTTACAACATCAAGAAAACCATTCAGACAGAAGTTACATGCCAAACTTTGTAAATGCATTGAAAACGCTATTCAGGAGCTAAAAAGCACTTTAGAGCATTGAAAAAAGGAAAGTCTCAAAAACGGAATCTAATGGCTAAACATCTTCACAAAACACCTTTTCCTGTATATAGTGCCACAGAAACATTTTATAACACTTACAACATCAAGAAAACCATTCAGACAGAAGTTACATGCCATACTTTGCAAATGCATTGAAAACGCTATTCAGGAGCTGAAAAGCACTTTAGAGCATTGAAAATATGAAAGTCTCAAAAACGGAATCTAAGGGCTAAACATCTTCACAAAACACCTTTTTCATTTATATAGTGCCACAGAAACATGTTATAACACGTACAACATCAAGAAAACCATTCAGACAGAGGTTGTATGCCAAACTCTGTAAATGCATTGAAAACGCTATTCAGGAACTGAAAAACACTTTAGAGCCATAAAAAAAGGAAAGTCTGAAAAACGGAATCTAATGGATAAACATCTTCACAAAACACCTTTTTCATGTATATAGTGCCACAGAAACATTTTATAACACTTACAACATCAAGAAAACCATTTAGACAGAAGTTGTATGCCAAAGTCTGTAAATGCATTGAAAACGCTATTCAGGAACTGAAAAGCACTTTAGAGCAATAAAAAAAAGGAAAGTCTCAAAAACGGAATCTAATGGCTAAACATCTTCACAAAACACCTTTTCCATGTATAAACAGCCAAGGAAACATGTTATAACACTTACAACATCAAGAAAACCATCCAGACAGAAATTACATGCCAAACTTTGTAAATGCATTGAAAACGCCATTCAAGAGTTGTAAAGCACTTTAGAGCAATAAAAAAAGGAAAGTCTCAAAAACGGAATCTAATGGATAAACATCTTCACAAAACACCTTTTCCATGTATATAGTGCCACAGAAACATGTTATAACACTTACAACATCAAGAAAACTATTCAGACAGAAGTTACATGCCAAACATTGCAAATGCATTGAAAACGCTATTCAGGAGCTGAAAAGCACTTTAGAGCATTGAAAATATGAAAGTCTCAAAAACGGAATCTAAGGGCTAAACATCTTCACAAAACACCTTTTTCATTTATATAGTGCCACAGAAACATGTTATAACACTTACAACATCAAGAAAACCATCCAGACAGAAGTTACATGCCAAACTTTGTAAATGCATTGAAAACGCTATTCAGGAGCTAAAAAGCACTTTAGAACATTGAAAATATGAAAGTCTCAAAAACGGAATCTAATGGCTAAACATCTTCACAAAACCCCTTTACTATGTATAAACAGCCATAGAAACATGTTATAACACTTACAACATCAAGAAAACCATTCAGACAGAAGTTACATGCCATACTTTGCAAATGCATTGAAAACGCTATTTAGGAGCTGAAAAGCACTTTAGAGCATTGAAAATATGAAAGTCTCAAAAAAGGAATCGAATGGCTAAACATCTTCACAAAACACCTTTTCCATGTATAAACAGCCATAGAAACAAGTTATAACACTTACAACATCAAGAAAACCATTCAGACAGAAGTTAAATGCCATACTTTGTAAATGCATTGAAAACGCTATTCAAGAGCTGTAAAGCACTTTAGAGCAATAAAAAAAGGAAAGTCTCAAAAACGGAATCTAATGGCTAAACATCTTCACAAAACACCTTTTTCATGTATAAACAGCCAAGGAAACATGTTATAACACTTACAACATCAAGAAAACCATCCAGACAGAAATTACATGCCAAACTTTGTAAATGCATTGAAAACGCTATTCAAGAGTTGTAAAGCACTTTAGAGCAATAAAAAAAGAAAGTCTCAAAAACGGAATCTAATGGATAAACATCTTCACAAAACACCTTTTCCATGTATATAGTGCCACAGAAACATGTTATAACACTTACAACATCAAGAAAACCATCCAGACAGAAGTTACATGCCAAACATTGTAAATGCATTGAAAACGCTATTCAGGAGCTGAAAAGCACTTTAGAACATTGAAAATATGAAAGTCTCAAAAACGGAATCTAAGGGCTAAACATCTTCACAAAACACCTTTTTCATTTATATAGTGCCACAGAAACATGTTATAACACTTACAACATCAAGAAAACCATCCAGACAGAAGTTACATGCCAAACATTGTAAATGCATTGAAAACGCTATTCAGGAGCTGAAAAGCACTTTAGAACATTGAAAATATGAAAGTCTCAAAAACGGAATCTAATGGCTAAACATCTTCACAAAACCCCTTTACCATGTATAAACAGCCATAGAAACATGTTATAACACTTACAACATCAAGAAAACCATTCAGACAGAAGTTACATGCCATACTTTGTAAATGCATTGAAAACGCTATTCAAGAGCTGTAAAGCACTTTAGAGCAATAAAAAAAGGAAAGTCTCAAAAACAGAATCTAATGGCTAAACATCTTCACAAAACACTTTTTCCTGTATATAGTGCCACAGAAACATTTTATAACACTTACAACATCAAGAAAACCATTCAAACAGAAGTTACATGCCATACTTTGCAAATGCATTGAAAACGCTATTCAGGAGCTGAAAAGCACTTTAGAGCATTGAAAATATGAAAGTCTCAAAAACGGAATCTAAGGGCTAAACATCTTCACAAAACACCTTTTTCATTTATATAGTGCCACAGAAACATGTTATAACACTTACAACATCAAGAAAACCATCCAGACAGAAGTTACATGCCAAACATTGTAAATGCATTGAAAACGCTATTCAGGAGCTGAAAAGCACTTTAGAACATTGAAAATATGAAAGTCTCAAAAACGGAATCTAATGGCTAAACATCTTCACAAAACCCCTTTACCATGTATAAACAGCCATAGAAACATGTTATAACACTTACAACATCAAGAAAACCATTCAGACAGAAGTTACATGCCATACTTTGTAAATGCATTGAAAACGCTATTCAAGAGCTGTAAAGCACTTTAGAGCAATAAAAAAAGGAAAGTCTCAAAAACAGAATCTAATGGCTAAACATCTTCACAAAACACTTTTTCCTGTATATAGTGCCACAGAAACATTTTATAACACTTACAACATCAAGAAAACCATTCAAACAGAAGTTACATGCCATACTTTGCAAATGCATTGAAAACGCTATTCAGGAGCTGAAAAGCACTTTAGAGCATTGAAAATATGAAAGTCTCAAAAACGGAATCTAAGGGCTAAACATCTTCACAAAACACCTTTTTCATTTATATAGTGCCACAGAAACATGTTATAACACTTACGACATCAACAAAACCATTCAGACAGAGGTTGTATGCCAAACTCTGTAAATGCATTGAAAACGCTATTCAGGAACTGAAAAACACTTTAGAGCCATAAAAAAAGGAAAGTCTGAAAAACGGAATCGAATGGATAAACATCTTCACAAAACACCTTTTTCATGTATATAGTGCCACAGAAACATTTTATAACACTTACAACATCAAGAAAACCATTTAGACAGAAGTTGTATGCCAAACTCTGTAAATGCATTGAAAACGCTATTCAGGAACTGAAAAGCACTTTAGAGCAATAAAAAAAAGGAAAGTCTCAAAAACGGAATCTAATGGCTAAACATCTTCACAAAACACCTTTTCCATGTATAAAGAGCCATGGAAACATGTTATAACACTTACAACATCAAGAAAACCATCCAGACAGAAAATACATGCCAAACTTTGTAAATGCATTGAAAACGCTATTCAAGAACTGTAAAGCACTTTAGAGCAATAAAAAAAGGAAAGTCTCAAAAACGGAATCTAATGGCTAAACATCTTCACAAAACACCTTTTCCTGTATATAGTGCCACAGAAACATTTTATAACACTTACAACATCAAGAAAACCATTCAGACAGAAGTTACATGCCATACTTTGCAAATGCATTGAAAACGCTATTCAGGAGCTGAAAAGCACTTTAGAGCATTGAAAATATGAAAGTCTCAAAAACGGAATCTAAGGGCTAAACATCTTCACAAAACACCTTTTTCATTTATATAGTGCCACAGAAACATTTTATAACACGTACAACATCAAGAAAACCATTCAGACAGAAGTTACATGCCAAACTTTGTAAATGCATTGAAAACGCTATTCAAGAGCTGTAAAGCACTTTAGAGCAATAAAAAAAGGAAAGTCTCAAAAACGGAATCTAATGGCTAAACATCTTCACAAAACACCTTTTCCTGTATATAATGCCACAGAAACATTTTATAACACTTACAACATCAAGAAAACCATTCAGACAGAAGTTACATGCCATACTTTGCAAATGCATTGAAAACGCTATTCAGGAGCTGAAAAGCACTTTAGAGCATTGAAAATATGAAAGTCTCAAAACAGAATGTAAGGGCTAAACATCTTCACAAAACACCTTTTTCATTTATATAGTGCCACAGAAACATGTTATAACACTTACAACATCAAGAAAACCATCCAGACAGAAGTTACATGCCAAACATTGTAAATGCATTGAAAACGCTATTCAGGAGCTGAAAAGCACTTTAGAACATTGAAAATATGAAAGTCTCAAAAACGGAATCTAATGGCTAAACATCTTCACAAAACCCCTTTACCATGTATAAACAGCCATAGAAACATGTTATAACACTTACAACATCAAGAAAACCATTCAGACAGAAGTTACATGCCATACTTTGTAAATGCATTGAAAACGCTATTCAAGAGCTGTAAAGCACTTTAGAGCAATAAAAAAAGGAAAGTCTCAAAAACAGAATCTAATGGCTAAACATCTTCACAAAACACTTTTTCCTGTATATAGTGCCACAGAAACATTTTATAACACTTACAACATCAAGAAAACCATTCAAACAGAAGTTACATGCCATACTTTGCAAATGCATTGAAAACGCTATTCAGGAGCTGAAAAGCACTTTAGAGCATTGAAAATATGAAAGTCTCAAAAACGGAATCTAAGGGCTAAACATCTTCACAAAACACCTTTTTCATTTATATAGTGCCACAGAAACATGTTATAACACTTACAACATCAAGAAAACCATCCAGACAGAAGTTACATGCCAAACTTTGTAAATGCATTGAAAACGCTATTCAGGAGCTAAAAAGCACTTTAGAGCATTGAAAAAAGGAAAGTCTCAAAAACGGAATCTAATGGCTAAACATCTTCACAAAACACCTTTTCCTGTATATAGTGCCACAGAAACATTTTATAACACTTACAACATCAAGAAAACCATTCAGACAGAAGTTACATGCCATACTTTGCAAATGCATTGAAAACGCTATTCAGGAGCTGAAAAGCACTTTAGAGCATTGAAAATATGAAAGTCTCAAAAACGGAATCTAAGGGCTAAACATCTTCACAAAACACCTTTTTCATTTATATAGTGCCACAAAAACATGTTATAACACTTACAACATCAAGAAAACCATTCAGACAGAAGTTACATGCCAAACTTTGTAAATGCATTGAAAACGCTATTCAGGAGCTAAAAAGCACTTTAGAGCATTGAAAAAAGGAAAGTGTCAAAAACGGAATCTAATGGCTAAACATCTTCACAAATCACCTTTTCCTGTATATAGTGCCACAGAAACATTTTATAACACTTACAACATCAAGAAAACCATTCAGACAGAAGTTACATGCCATACTTTGCAAATGCATTGAAAACGCTATTCAGGAGCTGAAAAGCACTTTAGAGCATTGAAAATATGAAAGTCTCAAAAACGGAATCTAAGGGCTAAACATCTTCACAAAACACCTTTTTCATTTATATAGTGCCACAGAAACATGTTATAACACGTACAACATCAAGAAAACCATTCAGACAGAGGTTGTATGCCAAACTCTGTAAATGCATTGAAAACGCTATTCAGGAACTGAAAAACACTTTAGAGCCATAAAAAAAGGAAAGTCTGAAAAACGGAATCTAATGGATAAACATCTTCACAAAACACCTTTTTCATGTATATAGTGCCACAGAAACATTTTATAACACTTACAACATCAAGAAAACCATTTAGACAGAAGTTGTATGCCAAACTCTGTAAATGCATTGAAAACGCTATTCAGGAACTGAAAAGCACTTTAGAGCAATAAAAAAAAGGAAAGTCTCAAAAACGGAATCTAATGGCTAAACATCTTCACAAAACACCTTTTCCATGTATAAACAGCCAAGGAAACATGTTATAACACTTACAACATCAAGAAAACCATCCAGACAGAAATTACATGCCAAACTTTGTAAATGCATTGAAAACGCTATTCAAGAGTTGTAAAGCACTTTAGAGCAATAAAAAAAGGAAAGTCTCAAAAACGGAATCTAATGGATAAACATCTTCACAAAACACCTTTTCCATGTATATAGTGCCACAGAAACATGTTATAACACTTACAACATCAAGAAAACTATTCAGACAGAAGTTACATGCCAAACATTGCAAATGCATTGAAAACGCTATTCAGGAGCTGAAAAGCACTTTAGAGCATTGAAAATATGAAAGTCTCAAAAACGGAATCTAAGGGCTAAACATCTTCACAAAACACCTTTTTCATTTATATAGTGCCACAGAAACATGTTATAACACTTACAACATCAAGAAAACCATCCAGACAGAAGTTACATGCCAAACTTTGTAAATGCATTGAAAACGCTATTCAGGAGCTAAAAAGCACTTTAGAACATTGAAAATATGAAAGTCTCAAAAACGGAATCTAATGGCTAAACATCTTCACAAAACCCCTTTACTATGTATAAACAGCCATAGAAACATGTTATAACACTTACAACATCAAGAAAACCATTCAGACAGAAGTTACATGCCATACTTTGCAAATGCATTGAAAACGCTATTTAGGAGCTGAAAAGCACTTTAGAGCATTGAAAATATGAAAGTCTCAAAAAAGGAATCGAATGGCTAAACATCTTCACAAAACACCTTTTCCATGTATAAACAGCCATAGAAACAAGTTATAACACTTACAACATCAAGAAAACCATTCAGACAGAAGTTAAATGCCATACTTTGTAAATGCATTGAAAACGCTATTCAAGAGCTGTAAAGCACTTTAGAGCAATAAAAAAAGGAAAGTCTCAAAAACGGAATCTAATGGCTAAACATCTTCACAAAACACCTTTTTCATGTATAAACAGCCAAGGAAACATGTTATAACACTTACAACATCAAGAAAACCATCCAGACAGAAATTACATGCCAAACTTTGTAAATGCATTGAAAACGCTATTCAAGAGTTGTAAAGCACTTTAGAGCAATAAAAAAAGGAAAGTCTCAAAAACGGAATCTAATGGATAAACATCTTCACAAAACACCTTTTCCATGTATATAGTGCCACAGAAACATGTTATAACACTTACAACATCAAGAAAACCATCCAGACAGAAGTTACATGCCAAACATTGTAAATGCATTGAAAACGCTATTCAGGAGCTGAAAAGCACTTTAGAACATTGAAAATATGAAAGTCTCAAAAACGGAATCTAAGGGCTAAACATCTTCACAAAACACCTTTTTCATTTATATAGTGCCACAGAAACATGTTATAACACTTACAACATCAAGAAAACCATCCAGACAGAAGTTACATGCCAAACATTGTAAATGCATTGAAAACGCTATTCAGGAGCTGAAAAGCACTTTAGAACATTGAAAATATGAAAGTCTCAAAAACGGAATCTAATGGCTAAACATCTTCACAAAACCCCTTTACCATGTATAAACAGCCATAGAAACATGTTATAACACTTACAACATCAAGAAAACCATTCAGACAGAAGTTACATGCCATACTTTGTAAATGCATTGAAAACGCTATTCAAGAGCTGTAAAGCACTTTAGAGCAATAAAAAAAGGAAAGTCTCAAAAACAGAATCTAATGGCTAAACATCTTCACAAAACACTTTTTCCTGTATATAGTGCCACAGAAACATTTTATAACACTTACAACATCAAGAAAACCATTCAAACAGAAGTTACATGCCATACTTTGCAAATGCATTGAAAACGCTATTCAGGAGCTGAAAAGCACTTTAGAGCATTGAAAATATGAAAGTCTCAAAAACGGAATCTAAGGGCTAAACATCTTCACAAAACACCTTTTTCATTTATATAGTGCCACAGAAACATGTTATAACACGTACAACATCAAGAAAACCATTCAGACAGAGGTTGTATGCCAAACTCTGTAAATGCATTGAAAACGCTATTCAGGAACTGAAAAACACTTTAGAGCCATAAAAAAAGGAAAGTCTGAAAAACGGAATCTAATGGATAAACATCTTCACAAAACACCTTTTTCATGTATATAGTGCCACAGAAACATTTTATAACACTTACAACATCAAGAAAACCATTTAGACAGAAGTTGTATGCCAAACTCTGTAAATGCATTGAAAACGCTATTCAGGAACTGAAAAGCACTTTAGAGCAATAAAAAAAAGGAAAGTCTCAAAAACGGAATCTAATGGCTAAACATCTTCACAAAACACCTTTTCCATGTATAAACAGCCAAGGAAACATGTTATAACACTTACAACATCAAGAAAACCATCCAGACAGAAATTACATGCCAAACTTTGTAAATGCATTGAAAACGCTATTCAAGAGTTGTAAAGCACTTTAGAGCAATAAAAAAAGGAAAGTCTCAAAAACGGAATCTAATGGATAAACATCTTCACAAAACACCTTTTCCATGTATATAGTGCCACAGAAACATGTTATAACACTTACAACATCAAGAAAACTATTCAGACAGAAGTTACATGCCAAACATTGCAAATGCATTGAAAACGCTATTCAGGAGCTGAAAAGCACTTTAGAGCATTGAAAATATGAAAGTCTCAAAAACGGAATCTAAGGGCTAAACATCTTCACAAAACACCTTTTTCATTTATATAGTGCCACAGAAACATGTTATAACACTTACAACATCAAGAAAACCATCCAGACAGAAGTTACATGCCAAACTTTGTAAATGCATTGAAAACGCTATTCAGGAGCTAAAAAGCACTTTAGAACATTGAAAATATGAAAGTCTCAAAAACTGAATCTAATGGCTAAACATCTTCACAAAACCCCTTTACTATGTATAAACAGCCATAGAAACATGTTATAACACTTACAACATCAAGAAAACCATTCAGACAGAAGTTACATGCCATACTTTGCAAATGCATTGAAAACGCTATTTAGGAGCTGAAAAGCACTTTAGAGCATTGAAAATATGAAAGTCTCAAAAAAGGAATCGAATGGCTAAACATCTTCACAAAACACCTTTTCCATGTATAAACAGCCATAGAAACAAGTTATAACACTTACAACATCAAGAAAACCATTCAGACAGAAGTTAAATGCCATACTTTGTAAATGCATTGAAAACGCTATTCAAGAGCTGTAAAGCACTTTAGAGCAATAAAAAAAGGAAAGTCTCAAAAACGGAATCTAATGGCTAAACATCTTCACAAAACACCTTTTTCATGTATAAACAGCCAAGGAAACATGTTATAACACTTACAACATCAAGAAAACCATCCAGACAGAAATTACATGCCAAACTTTGTAAATGCATTGAAAACGCTATTCAAGAGTTGTAAAGCACTTTAGAGCAATAAAAAAAGGAAAGTCTCAAAAACGGAATCTAATGGATAAACATCTTCACAAAACACCTTTTCCATGTATATAGTGCCACAGAAACATGTTATAACACTTACAACATCAAGAAAACCATCCAGACAGAAGTTACATGCCAAACATTGTAAATGCATTGAAAACGCTATTCAGGAGCTGAAAAGCACTTTAGAACATTGAAAATATGAAAGTCTCAAAAACGGAATCTAAGGGCTAAACATCTTCACAAAACACCTTTTTCATTTATATAGTGCCACAGAAACATGTTATAACACTTACAACATCAAGAAAACCATCCAGACAGAAGTTACATGCCAAACATTGTAAATGCATTGAAAACGCTATTCAGGAGCTGAAAAGCACTTTAGAACATTGAAAATATGAAAGTCTCAAAAACGGAATCTAATGGCTAAACATCTTCACAAAACCCCTTTACCATGTATAAACAGCCATAGAAACATGTTATAACACTTACAACATCAAGAAAACCATTCAGACAGAAGTTACATGCCATACTTTGTAAATGCATTGAAAACGCTATTCAAGAGCTGTAAAGCACTTTAGAGCAATAAAAAAAGGAAAGTCTCAAAAACAGAATCTAATGGCTAAACATCTTCACAAAACACTTTTTCCTGTATATAGTGCCACAGAAACATTTTATAACACTTACAACATCAAGAAAACCATTCAAACAGAAGTTACATGCCATACTTTGCAAATGCATTGAAAACGCTATTCAGGAGCTGAAAAGCACTTTAGAGCATTGAAAATATGAAAGTCTCAAAAACGGAATCTAAGGGCTAAACATCTTCACAAAACACCTTTTTCATTTATATAGTGCCACAGAAACATGTTATAACACTTACAACATCAAGAAAACCATCCAGACAGAAGTTACATGCCAAACATTGTAAATGCATTGAAAACGCTATTCAGGAGCTGAAAAGCACTTTAGAACATTGAAAATATGAAAGTCTCAAAAACGGAATCTAATGGCTAAACATCTTCACAAAACCCCTTTACCATGTATAAACAGCCATAGAAACATGTTATAACACTTACAACATCAAGAAAACCATTCAGACAGAAGTTACATGCCATACTTTGTAAATGCATTGAAAACGCTATTCAAGAGCTGTAAAGCACTTTAGAGCAATAAAAAAAGGAAAGTCTCAAAAACAGAATCTAATGGCTAAACATCTTCACAAAACACTTTTTCCTGTATATAGTGCCACAGAAACATTTTATAACACTTACAACATCAAGAAAACCATTCAAACAGAAGTTACATGCCATACTTTGCAAATGCATTGAAAACGCTATTCAGGAGCTAAAAAGCACTTTAGAGCATTGAAAATATGAAAGTCTCAAAAACGGAATCTAAGGGCTAAACATCTTCACAAAACACCTTTTTCATTTATATAGTGCCACAGAAACATGTTATAACACTTACAACATCAAGAAAACCATCCAGACAGAAGTTACATGCCAAACTTTGTAAATGCATTGAAAACGCTAATCAGGAGCTAAAAAGCACTTTAGAGCATTGAAAAAAGGAAAGTCTCAAAAACGGAATATAATGGCTAAACATCTTCACAAAACACCTTTTCCTGTATATAGTGCCACAGAAACATTTTATAACACTTACAACATCAAGAAAACCATTTAGACAGAAGTTGTATGCCAAAGTCTGTAAATGCATTGAAAACGCTATTCAGGAACTGAAAAGCACTTTAGAGCAATAAAAAAAAGGAAAGTCTCACAAACGGAATCTAAGGGCTAAACATCTTCACAAAACACCTTTTTCATTTATATAGTGCCACAGAAACATGTTATAACACGTACAACATCAAGAAAACCATTTAGACAGAAGTTGTATGCCAAAGTCTGTAAATGCATTGAAAACGCTATTCAGGAACTGAAAAGCACTTTAGAGCAATAAAAAAAAGGAAAGTCTCAAAAACGGAATCTAATGGCTAAACATCTTCACAAAACACCTTTTCCATGTATAAACAGCCAAGGAAACATGTTATAACACTTACAACATCAAGAAAACCATCCAGACAGAAATTACATGCCAAACTTTGTAAATGCATTGAAAACGCTATTCAAGAGTTGTAAAGCACTTTAGAGCAATAAAAAAAGGAAAGTCTCAAAAACGGAATCTAAGGGCTAAACATCTTCACAAAACACCTTTTTCATTTATATAGTGCCACAGAAACATGTTATAACACTTACAACATCAAGAAAACCATCCAGACAGAAGTTACATGCCAAACTTTGTAAATGCATTGAAAACGCTATTCAGGAGCTAAAAAGCACTTTAGAACATTGAAAATATGAAAGTCTCAAAAACGGAATCTAATGGCTAAACATCTTCACAAAACCCCTTTACTATGTATAAACAGCCATAGAAACATGTTATAACACTTACAACATCAAGAAAACCATTCAGACAGAAGTTACATGCCATACTTTGCAAATGCATTGAAAACGCTATTTAGTAGCTGAAAAGCACTTTAGAGCATTGAAAATATGAAAGTCTCAAAAAAGGAATCGAATGGCTAAACATCTTCACAAAACACCTTTTCCATGTATAAACAGCCATAGAAACAAGTTATAACACTTACAACATCAAGAAAACCATTCAGACAGAAGTTACATGCCATACTTTGCAAATGCATTGAAAACGCTATTTAGGAGCTGTAAAGCACTTTAGAGCAATAAAAAAAGGAAAGTCTCAAAAACGGAATCTAATGGCTAAACATCTTCACAAAACACCTTTTTCATGTATAAACAGCCAAGGAAACATGTTATAACACTTACAACATCAAGAAAACCATCCAGACAGAAATTACATGCCAAACTTTGTAAATGCATTGAAAACGCTATTCAAGAGTTGTAAAGCACTTTAGAGCAATAAAAAAAGGAAAGTCTCAAAAACGGAATCTAATGGATAAACATCTTCACAAAACACCTTTTCCATGTATATAGTGCCACAGAAACATGTTATAACACTTACAACATCAAGAAAACCATCCAGACAGAAGTTACATGCCAAACATTGTAAATGCATTGAAAACGCTATTCAGGAGCTGAAAAGCACTTTAGAACATTGAAAATATGAAAGTCTCAAAAACGGAATCTAATGGCTAAACATCTTCACAAAACCCCTTTACCATGTATAAACAGCCATAGAAACATGTTATAACACTTACAACATCAAGAAAACCATTCAGACAGAAGTTACATGCCATACTTTGTAAATGCATTGAAAA
Organism: Hypomesus nipponensis; assembly: GCF_054491055.1. Classification (NCBI taxonomy): domain Eukaryota; kingdom Metazoa; phylum Chordata; class Actinopteri; order Osmeriformes; family Osmeridae; genus Hypomesus; species Hypomesus nipponensis. The sequence continues at coordinate 7,781,670 of NC_140371.1, read as the reverse complement.
CGCTATTCAAGAGCTGTAAAGCACTTTAGAGCAATAAAAAAAGGAAAGTCTCAAAAACAGAATCTAATGGCTAAACATCTTCACAAAACACTTTTTCCTGTATATAGTGCCACAGAAACATTTTATAACACTTACAACATCAAGAAAACCATTCAAACAGAAGTTACATGCCATACTTTGCAAATGCATTGAAAACGCTATTCAGGAGCTGAAAAGCACTTTAGAGCATTGAAAATATGAAAGTCTCAAAAACGGAATCTAAGGGCTAAACATCTTCACAAAACACCTTTTTCATTTATATAGTGCCACAGAAACATGTTATAACACGTACAACATCAAGAAAACCATTTAGACAGAAGTTGTATGCCAAAGTCTGTAAATGCATTGAAAACGCTATTCAGGAACTGAAAAGCACTTTAGAGCAATAAAAAAAAGGAAAGTCTCAAAAACGGAATCTAATGGCTAAACATCTTCACAAAACACCTTTTCCATGTATAAACAGCCAAGGAAACATGTTATAACACTTACAACATCAAGAAAACCATCCAGACAGAAATTACATGCCAAACTTTGTAAATGCATTGAAAACGCTATTCAAGAGTTGTAAAGCACTTTAGAGCAATAAAAAAAGGAAAGTCTCAAAAACGGAATCTAAGGGCTAAACATCTTCACAAAACACCTTTTTCATTTATATAGTGCCACAGAAACATGTTATAACACTTACAACATCAAGAAAACCATCCAGACAGAAGTTACATGCCAAACTTTGTAAATGCATTGAAAACGCTATTCAGGAGCTAAAAAGCACTTTAGAACATTGAAAATATGAAAGTCTCAAAAACGGAATCTAATGGCTAAACATCTTCACAAAACCCCTTTACTATGTATAAACAGCCATAGAAACATGTTATAACACTTACAACATCAAGAAAACCATTCAGACAGAAGTTACATGCCATACTTTGCAAATGCATTGAAAACGCTATTTAGTAGCTGAAAAGCACTTTAGAGCATTGAAAATATGAAAGTCTCAAAAAAGGAATCGAATGGCTAAACATCTTCACAAAACACCTTTTCCATGTATAAACAGCCATAGAAACAAGTTATAACACTTACAACATCAAGAAAACCATTCAGACAGAAGTTACATGCCATACTTTGCAAATGCATTGAAAACGCTATTTAGGAGCTGTAAAGCACTTTAGAGCAATAAAAAAAGGAAAGTCTCAAAAACGGAATCTAATGGCTAAACATCTTCACAAAACACCTTTTTCATGTATAAACAGCCAAGGAAACATGTTATAACACTTACAACATCAAGAAAACCATCCAGACAGAAATTACATGCCAAACTTTGTAAATGCATTGAAAACGCTATTCAAGAGTTGTAAAGCACTTTAGAGCAATAAAAAAAGGAAAGTCTCAAAAACGGAATCTAATGGATAAACATCTTCACAAAACACCTTTTCCATGTATATAGTGCCACAGAAACATGTTATAACACTTACAACATCAAGAAAACCATCCAGACAGAAGTTACATGCCAAACATTGTAAATGCATTGAAAACGCTATTCAGGAGCTGAAAAGCACTTTAGAACATTGAAAATATGAAAGTCTCAAAAACGGAATCTAATGGCTAAACATCTTCACAAAACCCCTTTACCATGTATAAACAGCCATAGAAACATGTTATAACACTTACAACATCAAGAAAACCATTCAGACAGAAGTTACATGCCATACTTTGTAAATGCATTGAAAACGCTATTCAAGAGCTGTAAAGCACTTTAGAGCAATAAAAAAAGGAAAGTCTCAAAAACAGAATCTAATGGCTAAACATCTTCACAAAACACTTTTTCCTGTATATAGTGCCACAGAAACATTTTATAACACTTACAACATCAAGAAAACCATTCAAACAGAAGTTACATGCCATACTTTGCAAATGCATTGAAAACGCTATTCAGGAGCTGAAAAGCACTTTAGAGCATTGAAAATATGAAAGTCTCAAAAACGGAATCTAAGGGCTAAACATCTTCACAAAACACCTTTTTCATTTATATAGTGCCACAGAAACATGTTATAACACGTACAACATCAAGAAAACCATTTAGACAGAAGTTGTATGCCAAAGTCTGTAAATGCATTGAAAACGCTATTCAGGAACTGAAAAGCACTTTAGAGCAATAAAAAAAAGGAAAGTCTCAAAAACGGAATCTAATGGCTAAACATCTTCACAAAACACCTTTTCCATGTATAAACAGCCAAGGAAACATGTTATAACACTTACAACATCAAGAAAACCATCCAGACAGAAATTACATGCCAAACTTTGTAAATGCATTGAAAACGCTATTCAAGAGTTGTAAAGCACTTTAGAGCAATAAAAAAAGGAAAGTCTCAAAAACGGAATCTAAGGGCTAAACATCTTCACAAAACACCTTTTTCATTTATATAGTGCCACAGAAACATGTTATAACACTTACAACATCAAGAAAACCATCCAGACAGAAGTTACATGCCAAACTTTGTAAATGCATTGAAAACGCTATTCAGGAGCTAAAAAGCACTTTAGAACATTGAAAATATGAAAGTCTCAAAAACGGAATCTAATGGCTAAACATCTTCACAAAACCCCTTTACTATGTATAAACAGCCATAGAAACATGTTATAACACTTACAACATCAAGAAAACCATTCAGACAGAAGTTACATGCCATACTTTGCAAATGCATTGAAAACGCTATTTAGTAGCTGAAAAGCACTTTAGAGCATTGAAAATATGAAAGTCTCAAAAAAGGAATCGAATGGCTAAACATCTTCACAAAACACCTTTTCCATGTATAAACAGCCATAGAAACAAGTTATAACACTTACAACATCAAGAAAACCATTCAGACAGAAGTTACATGCCATACTTTGTAAATGCACTGAAAACGCTATTCAAGAGCTGTAAAGCACTTTAGAGCAATAAAAAAAGGAAAGTCTCAAAAACGGAATCTAATGGCTAAACATCTTCACAAAACACCTTTTTCATGTATAAACAGCCAAGGAAACATGTTATAACACTTACAACATCAAGAAAACCATCCAGACAGAAATTACATGCCAAACTTTGTAAATGCATTGAAAACGCTATTCAAGAGTTGTAAAGCACTTTAGAGCAATAAAAAAAGGAAAGTCTCAAAAACGGAATCTAATGGATAAACATCTTCACAAAACACCTTTTCCATGTATATAGTGCCACAGAAACATGTTATAACACTTACAACATCAAGAAAACCATCCAGACAGAAGTTACATGCCAAACATTGTAAATGCATTGAAAACGCTATTCAGGAGCTGAAAAGCACTTTAGAACATTGAAAATATGAAAGTCTCAAAAACGGAATCTAATGGCTAAACATCTTCACAAAACCCCTTTACCATGTATAAACAGCCATAGAAACATGTTATAACACTTACAACATCAAGAAAACCATTCAGACAGAAGTTACATGCCATACTTTGTAAATGCATTGAAAACGCTATTCAAGAGCTGTAAAGCACTTTAGAGCAATAAAAAAAGGAAAGTCTCAAAAACAGAATCTAATGGCTAAACATCTTCACAAAACACTTTTTCCTGTATATAGTGCCACAGAAACATTTTATAACACTTACAACATCAAGAAAACCATTCAAACAGAAGTTACATGCCATACTTTGCAAATGCATTGAAAACGCTATTCAGGAGCTGAAAAGCACTTTAGAGCATTGAAAATATGAAAGTCTCAAAAACGGAATCTAAGGGCTAAACATCTTCACAAAACACCTTTTTCATTTATATAGTGCCACAGAAACATGTTATAACACTTACAACATCAAGAAAACCATCCAGACAGAAGTTACATGCCAAACATTGTAAATGCATTGAAAACGCTATTCAGGAGCTGAAAAGCACTTTAGAACATTGAAAATATGAAAGTCTCAAAAACGGAATCTAAGGGCTAAACATCTTCACAAAACCCCTTTACCATGTATAAACAGCCATAGAAACATGTTATAACACTTACAACATCAAGAAAACCATTCAGACAGAAGTTACATGCCATACTTTGTAAATGCATTGAAAACGCTATTCAAGAGCTGTAAAGCACTTTAGAGCAATAAAAAAAGGAAAGTCTCAAAAACAGAATCTAATGGCTAAACATCTTCACAAAACACTTTTTCCTGTATATAGTGCCACAGAAACATTTTATAACACTTACAACATCAAGAAAACCATTCAAACAGAAGTTACATGCCATACTTTGCAAATGCATTGAAAACGCTATTCAGGAGCTGAAAAGCACTTTAGAGCATTGAAAATATGAAAGTCTCAAAAACGGAATCTAAGGGCTAAACATCTTCACAAAACACCTTTTTCATTTATATAGTGCCACAGAAACATGTTATAACACTTACAACATCAAGAAAACCATCCAGACAGAAGTTACATGCCAAACTTTGTAAATGCATTGAAAACGCTATTCAGGAGCTAAAAAGCACTTTAGAGCATTGAAAAAAGGAAAGTCTCAAAAACAGAATCTAATGGCTAAACATCTTCACAAAACACCTTTTTCATTTATATAGTGCCACAGAAACATGTTATAACACTTACAACATCAAGAAAACCATCCAGACAGAAGTTACATGCCAAACTTTGTAAATGCATTGAAAACGCTATTCAGGAGCTAAAAAGCACTTTAGAACATTGAAAATATGAAAGTCTCAAAAACGGAATCTAATGGCTAAACATCTTCACAAAACCCCTTTACTATGTATAAACAGCCATAGAAACATGTTATAACACTTACAACATCAAGAAAACCATTCAGACAGAAGTTACATGCCATACTTTGCAAATGCATTGAAAACGCTATTTAGTAGCTGAAAAGCACTTTAGAGCATTGAAAATATGAAAGTCTCAAAAAAGGAATCGAATGGCTAAACATCTTCACAAAACCCCTTTACTATGTATAAACAGCCATAGAAACATGTTATAACACTTACAACATCAAGAAAACCATTCAGACAGAAGTTACATGCCAAACTTTGTAAATGCATTGAAAACGCTATTCAGGAGCTAAAAAGCACTTTAGAACATTGAAAATATGAAAGTCTCAAAAACGGAATCTAATGGCTAAACATCTTCACAAAACCCCTTTACTATGTATAAACAGCCATAGAAACATGTTATAACACTTACAACATCAAGAAAACCATTCAGACAGAAGTTACATGCCATACTTTGCAAATGCATTGAAAACGCTATTTAGGAGCTGAAAAGCACTTTAGAGCATTGAAAATATGAAAGTCTCAAAAAGGAATCGAATGGCTAAACATCTTCACAAAACACCTTTTCCATGTATAAACAGCCATAGAAACAAGTTATAACACTTACAACATCAAGAAAACCATTCAGACAGAAGTTAAATGCCATACTTTGTAAATGCATTGAAAACGCTATTCAAGAGCTGTAAAGCACTTTAGAGCAATAAAAAAAGGAAAGTCTCAAAAACGGAATCTAATGGCTAAACATCTTCACAAAACACCTTTTTCATGTATAAACAGCCAAGGAAACATGTTATAACACTTACAACATCAAGAAAACCATCCAGACAGAAATTACATGCCAAACTTTGTAAATGCATTGAAAACGCTATTCAAGAGTTGTAAAGCACTTTAGAGCAATAAAAAAAAGAAAGTCTCAAAAACGGAATCTAATGGATAAACATCTTCACAAAACACCTTTTCCATGTATATAGTGCCACAGAAACATGTTATAACACTTACAACATCAAGAAAACCATCCAGACAGAAGTTACATGCCAAACATTGTAAATGCATTGAAAACGCTATTCAGGAGCTGAAAAGCACTTTAGAACATTGAAAATATGAAAGTCTCAAAAACGGAATCTAAGGGCTAAACATCTTCACAAAACACCTTTTTCATTTATATAGTGCCACAGAAACATGTTATAACACTTACAACATCAAGAAAACCATCCAGACAGAAGTTACATGCCAAACATTGTAAATGCATTGAAAACGCTATTCAGGAGCTGAAAAGCACTTTAGAACATTGAAAATATGAAAGTCTCAAAAACGGAATCTAATGGCTAAACATCTTCACAAAACCCCTTTACCATGTATAAACAGCCATAGAAACATGTTATAACACTTACAACATCAAGAAAACCATTCAGACAGAAGTTACATGCCATACTTTGTAAATGCATTGAAAACGCTATTCAAGAGCTGTAAAGCACTTTAGAGCAATAAAAAAAGGAAAGTCTCAAAAACAGAATCTAATGGCTAAACATCTTCACAAAACACTTTTTCCTGTATATAGTGCCACAGAAACATTTTATAACACTTACAACATCAAGAAAACCATTCAAACAGAAGTTACATGCCATACTTTGCAAATGCATTGAAAACGCTATTCAGGAGCTGAAAAGCACTTTAGAGCATTGAAAATATGAAAGTCTCAAAAACGGAATCTAAGGGCTAAACATCTTCACAAAACACCTTTTTCATTTATATAGTGCCACAGAAACATGTTATAACACTTACAACATCAAGAAAACCATCCAGACAGAAGTTACATGCCAAACATTGTAAATGCATTGAAAACGCTATTCAGGAGCTGAAAAGCACTTTAGAACATTGAAAATATGAAAGTCTCAAAAACGGAATCTAATGGCTAAACATCTTCACAAAACCCCTTTACCATGTATAAACAGCCATAGAAACATGTTATAACACTTACAACATCAAGAAAACCATTCAGACAGAAGTTACATGCCATACTTTGTAAATGCATTGAAAACGCTATTCAAGAGCTGTAAAGCACTTTAGAGCAATAAAAAAAGGAAAGTCTCAAAAACAGAATCTAATGGCTAAACATCTTCACAAAACACTTTTTCCTGTATATAGTGCCACAGAAACATTTTATAACACTTACAACATCAAGAAAACCATTCAAACAGAAGTTACATGCCATACTTTGCAAATGCATTGAAAACGCTATTCAGGAGCTGAAAAGCACTTTAGAGCATTGAAAATATGAAAGTCTCAAAAACGGAATCTAAGGGCTAAACATCTTCACAAAACACCTTTTTCATTTATATAGTGCCACAGAAACATGTTATAACACTTACGACATCAACAAAACCATTCAGACAGAGGTTGTATGCCAAACTCTGTAAATGCATTGAAAACGCTATTCAGGAACTGAAAAACACTTTAGAGCCATAAAAAAAGGAAAGTCTGAAAAACGGAATCGAATGGATAAACATCTTCACAAAACACCTTTTTCATGTATATAGTGCCACAGAAACATTTTATAACACTTACAACATCAAGAAAACCATTTAGACAGAAGTTGTATGCCAAACTCTGTAAATGCATTGAAAACGCTATTCAGGAACTGAAAAGCACTTTAGAGCAATAAAAAAAAGGAAAGTCTCAAAAACGGAATCTAATGGCTAAACATCTTCACAAAACACCTTTTCCATGTATAAAGAGCCATGGAAACATGTTATAACACTTACAACATCAAGAAAACCATCCAGACAGAAAATACATGCCAAACTTTGTAAATGCATTGAAAACGCTATTCAAGAACTGTAAAGCACTTTAGAGCAATAAAAAAAGGAAAGTCTCAAAAACGGAATCTAATGGCTAAACATCTTCACAAAACACCTTTTCCTGTATATAGTGCCACAGAAACATTTTATAACACTTACAACATCAAGAAAACCATTCAGACAGAAGTTACATGCCATACTTTGCAAATGCATTGAAAACGCTATTCAGGAGCTGAAAAGCACTTTAGAGCATTGAAAATATGAAAGTCTCAAAAACGGAATCTAAGGGCTAAACATCTTCACAAAACACCTTTTTCATTTATATAGTGCCACAGAAACATTTTATAACACGTACAACATCAAGAAAACCATTCAGACAGAAGTTACATGCCAAACTTTGTAAATGCATTGAAAACGCTATTCAAGAGCTGTAAAGCACTTTAGAGCAATAAAAAAAGGAAAGTCTCAAAAACGGAATCTAATGGCTAAACATCTTCACAAAACACCTTTTCCTGTATATAATGCCACAGAAACATTTTATAACACTTACAACATCAAGAAAACCATTCAGACAGAAGTTACATGCCATACTTTGCAAATGCATTGAAAACGCTATTCAGGAGCTGAAAAGCACTTTAGAGCATTGAAAATATGAAAGTCTCAAAAACGGAATCTAAGGGCTAAACATCTTCACAAAACACCTTTTTCATTTATATAGTGCCACAGAAACATGTTATAACACTTACAACATCAAGAAAACCATCCAGACAGAAGTTACATGCCAAACATTGTAAATGCATTGAAAACGCTATTCAGGAGCTGAAAAGCACTTTAGAACATTGAAAATATGAAAGTCTCAAAAACGGAATCTAATGGCTAAACATCTTCACAAAACCCCTTTACCATGTATAAACAGCCATAGAAACATGTTATAACACTTACAACATCAAGAAAACCATTCAGACAGAAGTTACATGCCATACTTTGTAAATGCATTGAAAACGCTATTCAAGAGCTGTAAAGCACTTTAGAGCAATAAAAAAAGGAAAGTCTCAAAAACAGAATCTAATGGCTAAACATCTTCACAAAACACTTTTTCCTGTATATAGTGCCACAGAAACATTTTATAACACTTACAACATCAAGAAAACCATTCAAACAGAAGTTACATGCCATACTTTGCAAATGCATTGAAAACGCTATTCAGGAGCTGAAAAGCACTTTAGAGCATTGAAAATATGAAAGTCTCAAAAACGGAATCTAAGGGCTAAACATCTTCACAAAACACCTTTTTCATTTATATAGTGCCACAGAAACATGTTATAACACTTACAACATCAAGAAAACCATCCAGACAGAAGTTACATGCCAAACTTTGTAAATGCATTGAAAACGCTATTCAGGAGCTAAAAAGCACTTTAGAGCATTGAAAAAAGGAAAGTCTCAAAAACGGAATCTAATGGCTAAACATCTTCACAAAACACCTTTTCCTGTATATAGTGCCACAGAAACATTTTATAACACTTACAACATCAAGAAAACCATTCAGACAGAAGTTACATGCCATACTTTGCAAATGCATTGAAAACGCTATTCAGGAGCTGAAAAGCACTTTAGAGCATTGAAAATATGAAAGTCTCAAAAACGGAATCTAAGGGCTAAACATCTTCACAAAACACCTTTTTCATTTATATAGTGCCACAAAAACATGTTATAACACTTACAACATCAAGAAAACCATTCAGACAGAAGTTACATGCCAAACTTTGTAAATGCATTGAAAACGCTATTCAGGAGCTAAAAAGCACTTTAGAGCATTGAAAAAAGGAAAGTGTCAAAAACGGAATCTAATGGCTAAACATCTTCACAAATCACCTTTTCCTGTATATAGTGCCACAGAAACATTTTATAACACTTACAACATCAAGAAAACCATTCAGACAGAAGTTACATGCCATACTTTGCAAATGCATTGAAAACGCTATTCAGGAGCTGAAAAGCACTTTAGAGCATTGAAAATATGAAAGTCTCAAAAACGGAATCTAAGGGCTAAACATCTTCACAAAACACCTTTTTCATTTATATAGTGCCACAGAAACATGTTATAACACGTACAACATCAAGAAAACCATTCAGACAGAGGTTGTATGCCAAACTCTGTAAATGCATTGAAAACGCTATTCAGGAACTGAAAAACACTTTAGAGCCATAAAAAAAGGAAAGTCTGAAAAACGGAATCTAATGGATAAACATCTTCACAAAACACCTTTTTCATGTATATAGTGCCACAGAAACATTTTATAACACTTACAACATCAAGAAAACCATTTAGACAGAAGTTGTATGCCAAACTCTGTAAATGCATTGAAAACGCTATTCAGGAACTGAAAAGCACTTTAGAGCAATAAAAAAAAGGAAAGTCTCAAAAACGGAATCTAATGGCTAAACATCTTCACAAAACACCTTTTCCATGTATAAACAGCCAAGGAAACATGTTATAACACTTACAACATCAAGAAAACCATCCAGACAGAAATTACATGCCAAACTTTGTAAATGCATTGAAAACGCTATTCAAGAGTTGTAAAGCACTTTAGAGCAATAAAAAAAGGAAAGTCTCAAAAACGGAATCTAATGGATAAACATCTTCACAAAACACCTTTTCCATGTATATAGTGCCACAGAAACATGTTATAACACTTACAACATCAAGAAAACTATTCAGACAGAAGTTACATGCCAAACATTGCAAATGCATTGAAAACGCTATTCAGGAGCTGAAAAGCACTTTAGAGCATTGAAAATATGAAAGTCTCAAAAACGGAATCTAAGGGCTAAACATCTTCACAAAACACCTTTTTCATTTATATAGTGCCACAGAAACATGTTATAACACTTACAACATCAAGAAAACCATCCAGACAGAAGTTACATGCCAAACTTTGTAAATGCATTGAAAACGCTATTCAGGAGCTAAAAAGCACTTTAGAACATTGAAAATATGAAAGTCTCAAAAACGGAATCTAATGGCTAAACATCTTCACAAAACCCCTTTACTATGTATAAACAGCCATAGAAACATGTTATAACACTTACAACATCAAGAAAACCATTCAGACAGAAGTTACATGCCATACTTTGCAAATGCATTGAAAACGCTATTTAGGAGCTGAAAAGCACTTTAGAGCATTGAAAATATGAAAGTCTCAAAAAAGGAATCGAATGGCTAAACATCTTCACAAAACACCTTTTCCATGTATAAACAGCCATAGAAACAAGTTATAACACTTACAACATCAAGAAAACCATTCAGACAGAAGTTAAATGCCATACTTTGTAAATGCATTGAAAACGCTATTCAAGAGCTGTAAAGCACTTTAGAGCAATAAAAAAAGGAAAGTCTCAAAAACGGAATCTAATGGCTAAACATCTTCACAAAACACCTTTTTCATGTATAAACAGCCAAGGAAACATGTTATAACACTTACAACATCAAGAAAACCATCCAGACAGAAATTACATGCCAAACTTTGTAAATGCATTGAAAACGCTATTCAAGAGTTGTAAAGCACTTTAGAGCAATAAAAAAAGGAAAGTCTCAAAAACGGAATCTAATGGATAAACATCTTCACAAAACACCTTTTCCATGTATATAGTGCCACAGAAACATGTTATAACACTTACAACATCAAGAAAACCATCCAGACAGAAGTTACATGCCAAACATTGTAAATGCATTGAAAACGCTATTCAGGAGCTGAAAAGCACTTTAGAACATTGAAAATATGAAAGTCTCAAAAACGGAATCTAAGGGCTAAACATCTTCACAAAACACCTTTTTCATTTATATAGTGCCACAGAAACATGTTATAACACTTACAACATCAAGAAAACCATCCAGACAGAAGTTACATGCCAAACATTGTAAATGCATTGAAAACGCTATTCAGGAGCTGAAAAGCACTTTAGAACATTGAAAATATGAAAGTCTCAAAAACGGAATCTAATGGCTAAACATCTTCACAAAACCCCTTTACCATGTATAAACAGCCATAGAAACATGTTATAACACTTACAACATCAAGAAAACCATTCAGACAGAAGTTACATGCCATACTTTGTAAATGCATTGAAAACGCTATTCAAGAGCTGTAAAGCACTTTAGAGCAATAAAAAAAGGAAAGTCTCAAAAACAGAATCTAATGGCTAAACATCTTCACAAAACACTTTTTCCTGTATATAGTGCCACAGAAACATTTTATAACACTTACAACATCAAGAAAACCATTCAAACAGAAGTTACATGCCATACTTTGCAAATGCATTGAAAACGCTATTCAGGAGCTGAAAAGCACTTTAGAGCATTGAAAATATGAAAGTCTCAAAAACGGAATCTAAGGGCTAAACATCTTCACAAAACACCTTTTTCATTTATATAGTGCCACAGAAACATGTTATAACACGTACAACATCAAGAAAACCATTCAGACAGAGGTTGTATGCCAAACTCTGTAAATGCATTGAAAACGCTATTCAGGAACTGAAAAACACTTTAGAGCCATAAAAAAAGGAAAGTCTGAAAAACGGAATCTAATGGATAAACATCTTCACAAAACACCTTTTTCATGTATATAGTGCCACAGAAACATTTTATAACACTTACAACATCAAGAAAACCATTTAGACAGAAGTTGTATGCCAAACTCTGTAAATGCATTGAAAACGCTATTCAGGAACTGAAAAGCACTTTAGAGCAATAAAAAAAAGGAAAGTCTCAAAAACGGAATCTAATGGCTAAACATCTTCACAAAACACCTTTTCCATGTATAAACAGCCAAGGAAACATGTTATAACACTTACAACATCAAGAAAACCATCCAGACAGAAATTACATGCCAAACTTTGTAAATGCATTGAAAACGCTATTCAAGAGTTGTAAAGCACTTTAGAGCAATAAAAAAAGGAAAGTCTCAAAAACGGAATCTAATGGATAAACATCTTCACAAAACACCTTTTCCATGTATATAGTGCCACAGAAACATGTTATAACACTTACAACATCAAGAAAACTATTCAGACAGAAGTTACATGCCAAACATTGCAAATGCATTGAAAACGCTATTCAGGAGCTGAAAAGCACTTTAGAGCATTGAAAATATGAAAGTCTCAAAAACGGAATCTAAGGGCTAAACATCTTCACAAAACACCTTTTTCATTTATATAGTGCCACAGAAACATGTTATAACACTTACAACATCAAGAAAACCATCCAGACAGAAGTTACATGCCAAACTTTGTAAATGCATTGAAAACGCTATTCAGGAGCTAAAAAGCACTTTAGAACATTGAAAATATGAAAGTCTCAAAAACTGAATCTAATGGCTAAACATCTTCACAAAACCCCTTTACTATGTATAAACAGCCATAGAAACATGTTATAACACTTACAACATCAAGAAAACCATTCAGACAGAAGTTACATGCCATACTTTGCAAATGCATTGAAAACGCTATTTAGGAGCTGAAAAGCACTTTAGAGCATTGAAAATATGAAAGTCTCAAAAAAGGAATCGAATGGCTAAACATCTTCACAAAACACCTTTTCCATGTATAAACAGCCATAGAAACAAGTTATAACACTTACAACATCAAGAAAACCATTCAGACAGAAGTTAAATGCCATACTTTGTAAATGCATTGAAAACGCTATTCAAGAGCTGTAAAGCACTTTAGAGCAATAAAAAAAGGAAAGTCTCAAAAACGGAATCTAATGGCTAAACATCTTCACAAAACACCTTTTTCATGTATAAACAGCCAAGGAAACATGTTATAACACTTACAACATCAAGAAAACCATCCAGACAGAAATTACATGCCAAACTTTGTAAATGCATTGAAAACGCTATTCAAGAGTTGTAAAGCACTTTAGAGCAATAAAAAAAGGAAAGTCTCAAAAACGGAATCTAATGGATAAACATCTTCACAAAACACCTTTTCCATGTATATAGTGCCACAGAAACATGTTATAACACTTACAACATCAAGAAAACCATCCAGACAGAAGTTACATGCCAAACATTGTAAATGCATTGAAAACGCTATTCAGGAGCTGAAAAGCACTTTAGAACATTGAAAATATGAAAGTCTCAAAAACGGAATCTAAGGGCTAAACATCTTCACAAAACACCTTTTTCATTTATATAGTGCCACAGAAACATGTTATAACACTTACAACATCAAGAAAACCATCCAGACAGAAGTTACATGCCAAACATTGTAAATGCATTGAAAACGCTATTCAGGAGCTGAAAAGCACTTTAGAACATTGAAAATATGAAAGTCTCAAAAACGGAATCTAATGGCTAAACATCTTCACAAAACCCCTTTACCATGTATAAACAGCCATAGAAACATGTTATAACACTTACAACATCAAGAAAACCATTCAGACAGAAGTTACATGCCATACTTTGTAAATGCATTGAAAACGCTATTCAAGAGCTGTAAAGCACTTTAGAGCAATAAAAAAAGGAAAGTCTCAAAAACAGAATCTAATGGCTAAACATCTTCACAAAACACTTTTTCCTGTATATAGTGCCACAGAAACATTTTATAACACTTACAACATCAAGAAAACCATTCAAACAGAAGTTACATGCCATACTTTGCAAATGCATTGAAAACGCTATTCAGGAGCTGAAAAGCACTTTAGAGCATTGAAAATATGAAAGTCTCAAAAACGGAATCTAAGGGCTAAACATCTTCACAAAACACCTTTTTCATTTATATAGTGCCACAGAAACATGTTATAACACTTACAACATCAAGAAAACCATCCAGACAGAAGTTACATGCCAAACATTGTAAATGCATTGAAAACGCTATTCAGGAGCTGAAAAGCACTTTAGAACATTGAAAATATGAAAGTCTCAAAAACGGAATCTAATGGCTAAACATCTTCACAAAACCCCTTTACCATGTATAAACAGCCATAGAAACATGTTATAACACTTACAACATCAAGAAAACCATTCAGACAGAAGTTACATGCCATACTTTGTAAATGCATTGAAAACGCTATTCAAGAGCTGTAAAGCACTTTAGAGCAATAAAAAAAGGAAAGTCTCAAAAACAGAATCTAATGGCTAAACATCTTCACAAAACACTTTTTCCTGTATATAGTGCCACAGAAACATTTTATAACACTTACAACATCAAGAAAACCATTCAAACAGAAGTTACATGCCATACTTTGCAAATGCATTGAAAACGCTATTCAGGAGCTAAAAAGCACTTTAGAGCATTGAAAATATGAAAGTCTCAAAAACGGAATCTAAGGGCTAAACATCTTCACAAAACACCTTTTTCATTTATATAGTGCCACAGAAACATGTTATAACACTTACAACATCAAGAAAACCATCCAGACAGAAGTTACATGCCAAACTTTGTAAATGCATTGAAAACGCTAATCAGGAGCTAAAAAGCACTTTAGAGCATTGAAAAAAGGAAAGTCTCAAAAACGGAATATAATGGCTAAACATCTTCACAAAACACCTTTTCCTGTATATAGTGCCACAGAAACATTTTATAACACTTACAACATCAAGAAAACCATTTAGACAGAAGTTGTATGCCAAAGTCTGTAAATGCATTGAAAACGCTATTCAGGAACTGAAAAGCACTTTAGAGCAATAAAAAAAAGGAAAGTCTCAAAAACGGAATCTAAGGGCTAAACATCTTCACAAAACACCTTTTTCATTTATATAGTGCCACAGAAACATGTTATAACACGTACAACATCAAGAAAACCATTTAGACAGAAGTTGTATGCCAAAGTCTGTAAATGCATTGAAAACGCTATTCAGGAACTGAAAAGCACTTTAGAGCAATAAAAAAAAGGAAAGTCTCAAAAACGGAATCTAATGGCTAAACATCTTCACAAAACACCTTTTCCATGTATAAACAGCCAAGGAAACATGTTATAACACTTACAACATCAAGAAAACCATCCAGACAGAAATTACATGCCAAACTTTGTAAATGCATTGAAAACGCTATTCAAGAGTTGTAAAGCACTTTAGAGCAATAAAAAAAGGAAAGTCTCAAAAACGGAATCTAAGGGCTAAACATCTTCACAAAACACCTTTTTCATTTATATAGTGCCACAGAAACATGTTATAACACTTACAACATCAAGAAAACCATCCAGACAGAAGTTACATGCCAAACTTTGTAAATGCATTGAAAACGCTATTCAGGAGCTAAAAAGCACTTTAGAACATTGAAAATATGAAAGTCTCAAAAACGGAATCTAATGGCTAAACATCTTCACAAAACCCCTTTACTATGTATAAACAGCCATAGAAACATGTTATAACACTTACAACATCAAGAAAACCATTCAGACAGAAGTTACATGCCATACTTTGCAAATGCATTGAAAACGCTATTTAGTAGCTGAAAAGCACTTTAGAGCATTGAAAATATGAAAGTCTCAAAAAAGGAATCGAATGGCTAAACATCTTCACAAAACACCTTTTCCATGTATAAACAGCCATAGAAACAAGTTATAACACTTACAACATCAAGAAAACCATTCAGACAGAAGTTACATGCCATACTTTGCAAATGCATTGAAAACGCTATTTAGGAGCTGTAAAGCACTTTAGAGCAATAAAAAAAGGAAAGTCTCAAAAACGGAATCTAATGGCTAAACATCTTCACAAAACACCTTTTTCATGTATAAACAGCCAAGGAAACATGTTATAACACTTACAACATCAAGAAAACCATCCAGACAGAAATTACATGCCAAACTTTGTAAATGCATTGAAAACGCTATTCAAGAGTTGTAAAGCACTTTAGAGCAATAAAAAAAGGAAAGTCTCAAAAACGGAATCTAATGGATAAACATCTTCACAAAACACCTTTTCCATGTATATAGTGCCACAGAAACATGTTATAACACTTACAACATCAAGAAAACCATCCAGACAGAAGTTACATGCCAAACATTGTAAATGCATTGAAAACGCTATTCAGGAGCTGAAAAGCACTTTAGAACATTGAAAATATGAAAGTCTCAAAAACGGAATCTAATGGCTAAACATCTTCACAAAACCCCTTTACCATGTATAAACAGCCATAGAAACATGTTATAACACTTACAACATCAAGAAAACCATTCAGACAGAAGTTACATGCCATACTTTGTAAATGCATTGAAAACGCTATTCAAGAGCTGTAAAGCACTTTAGAGCAATAAAAAAAGGAAAGTCTCAAAAACAGAATCTAATGGCTAAACATCTTCACAAAACACTTTTTCCTGTATATAGTGCCACAGAAACATTTTATAACACTTACAACATCAAGAAAACCATTCAAACAGAAGTTACATGCCATACTTTGCAAATGCATTGAAAACGCTATTCAGGAGCTGAAAAGCACTTTAGAGCATTGAAAATATGAAAGTCTCAAAAACGGAATCTAAGGGCTAAACATCTTCACAAAACACCTTTTTCATTTATATAGTGCCACAGAAACATGTTATAACACGTACAACATCAAGAAAACCATTTAGACAGAAGTTGTATGCCAAAGTCTGTAAATGCATTGAAAACGCTATTCAGGAACTGAAAAGCACTTTAGAGCAATAAAAAAAAGGAAAGTCTCAAAAACGGAATCTAATGGCTAAACATCTTCACAAAACACCTTTTCCATGTATAAACAGCCAAGGAAACATGTTATAACACTTACAACATCAAGAAAACCATCCAGACAGAAATTACATGCCAAACTTTGTAAATGCATTGAAAACGCTATTCAAGAGTTGTAAAGCACTTTAGAGCAATAAAAAAAGGAAAGTCTCAAAAACGGAATCTAAGGGCTAAACATCTTCACAAAACACCTTTTTCATTTATATAGTGCCACAGAAACATGTTATAACACTTACAACATCAAGAAAACCATCCAGACAGAAGTTACATGCCAAACTTTGTAAATGCATTGAAAACGCTATTCAGGAGCTAAAAAGCACTTTAGAACATTGAAAATATGAAAGTCTCAAAAACGGAATCTAATGGCTAAACATCTTCACAAAACCCCTTTACTATGTATAAACAGCCATAGAAACATGTTATAACACTTACAACATCAAGAAAACCATTCAGACAGAAGTTACATGCCATACTTTGCAAATGCATTGAAAACGCTATTTAGTAGCTGAAAAGCACTTTAGAGCATTGAAAATATGAAAGTCTCAAAAAAGGAATCGAATGGCTAAACATCTTCACAAAACACCTTTTCCATGTATAAACAGCCATAGAAACAAGTTATAACACTTACAACATCAAGAAAACCATTCAGACAGAAGTTACATGCCATACTTTGCAAATGCATTGAAAACGCTATTTAGGAGCTGTAAAGCACTTTAGAGCAATAAAAAAAGGAAAGTCTCAAAAACGGAATCTAATGGCTAAACATCTTCACAAAACACCTTTTTCATGTATAAACAGCCAAGGAAACATGTTATAACACTTACAACATCAAGAAAACCATCCAGACAGAAATTACATGCCAAACTTTGTAAATGCATTGAAAACGCTATTCAAGAGTTGTAAAGCACTTTAGAGCAATAAAAAAAGGAAAGTCTCAAAAACGGAATCTAATGGATAAACATCTTCACAAAACACCTTTTCCATGTATATAGTGCCACAGAAACATGTTATAACACTTACAACATCAAGAAAACCATCCAGACAGAAGTTACATGCCAAACATTGTAAATGCATTGAAAACGCTATTCAGGAGCTGAAAAGCACTTTAGAACATTGAAAATATGAAAGTCTCAAAAACGGAATCTAATGGCTAAACATCTTCACAAAACCCCTTTACCATGTATAAACAGCCATAGAAACATGTTATAACACTTACAACATCAAGAAAACCATTCAGACAGAAGTTACATGCCATACTTTGTAAATGCATTGAAAACGCTATTCAAGAGCTGTAAAGCACTTTAGAGCAATAAAAAAAGGAAAGTCTCAAAAACAGAATCTAATGGCTAAACATCTTCACAAAACACTTTTTCCTGTATATAGTGCCACAGAAACATTTTATAACACTTACAACATCAAGAAAACCATTCAAACAGAAGTTACATGCCATACTTTGCAAATGCATTGAAAACGCTATTCAGGAGCTGAAAAGCACTTTAGAGCATTGAAAATATGAAAGTCTCAAAAACGGAATCTAAGGGCTAAACATCTTCACAAAACACCTTTTTCATTTATATAGTGCCACAGAAACATGTTATAACACGTACAACATCAAGAAAACCATTTAGACAGAAGTTGTATGCCAAAGTCTGTAAATGCATTGAAAACGCTATTCAGGAACTGAAAAGCACTTTAGAGCAATAAAAAAAAGGAAAGTCTCAAAAACGGAATCTAATGGCTAAACATCTTCACAAAACACCTTTTCCATGTATAAACAGCCAAGGAAACATGTTATAACACTTACAACATCAAGAAAACCATCCAGACAGAAATTACATGCCAAACTTTGTAAATGCATTGAAAACGCTATTCAAGAGTTGTAAAGCACTTTAGAGCAATAAAAAAAGGAAAGTCTCAAAAACGGAATCTAAGGGCTAAACATCTTCACAAAACACCTTTTTCATTTATATAGTGCCACAGAAACATGTTATAACACTTACAACATCAAGAAAACCATCCAGACAGAAGTTACATGCCAAACTTTGTAAATGCATTGAAAACGCTATTCAGGAGCTAAAAAGCACTTTAGAACATTGAAAATATGAAAGTCTCAAAAACGGAATCTAATGGCTAAACATCTTCACAAAACCCCTTTACTATGTATAAACAGCCATAGAAACATGTTATAACACTTACAACATCAAGAAAACCATTCAGACAGAAGTTACATGCCATACTTTGCAAATGCATTGAAAACGCTATTTAGTAGCTGAAAAGCACTTTAGAGCATTGAAAATATGAAAGTCTCAAAAAAGGAATCGAATGGCTAAACATCTTCACAAAACACCTTTTCCATGTATAAACAGCCATAGAAACAAGTTATAACACTTACAACATCAAGAAAACCATTCAGACAGAAGTTACATGCCATACTTTGTAAATGCACTGAAAACGCTATTCAAGAGCTGTAAAGCACTTTAGAGCAATAAAAAAAGGAAAGTCTCAAAAACGGAATCTAATGGCTAAACATCTTCACAAAACACCTTTTTCATGTATAAACAGCCAAGGAAACATGTTATAACACTTACAACATCAAGAAAACCATCCAGACAGAAATTACATGCCAAACTTTGTAAATGCATTGAAAACGCTATTCAAGAGTTGTAAAGCACTTTAGAGCAATAAAAAAAGGAAAGTCTCAAAAACGGAATCTAATGGATAAACATCTTCACAAAACACCTTTTCCATGTATATAGTGCCACAGAAACATGTTATAACACTTACAACATCAAGAAAACCATCCAGACAGAAGTTACATGCCAAACATTGTAAATGCATTGAAAACGCTATTCAGGAGCTGAAAAGCACTTTAGAACATTGAAAATATGAAAGTCTCAAAAACGGAATCTAATGGCTAAACATCTTCACAAAACCCCTTTACCATGTATAAACAGCCATAGAAACATGTTATAACACTTACAACATCAAGAAAACCATTCAGACAGAAGTTACATGCCATACTTTGTAAATGCATTGAAAACGCTATTCAAGAGCTGTAAAGCACTTTAGAGCAATAAAAAAAGGAAAGTCTCAAAAACAGAATCTAATGGCTAAACATCTTCACAAAACACTTTTTCCTGTATATAGTGCCACAGAAACATTTTATAACACTTACAACATCAAGAAAACCATTCAAACAGAAGTTACATGCCATACTTTGCAAATGCATTGAAAACGCTATTCAGGAGCTGAAAAGCACTTTAGAGCATTGAAAATATGAAAGTCTCAAAAACGGAATCTAAGGGCTAAACATCTTCACAAAACACCTTTTTCATTTATATAGTGCCACAGAAACATGTTATAACACTTACAACATCAAGAAAACCATCCAGACAGAAGTTACATGCCAAACATTGTAAATGCATTGAAAACGCTATTCAGGAGCTGAAAAGCACTTTAGAACATTGAAAATATGAAAGTCTCAAAAACGGAATCTAAGGGCTAAACATCTTCACAAAACCCCTTTACCATGTATAAACAGCCATAGAAACATGTTATAACACTTACAACATCAAGAAAACCATTCAGACAGAAGTTACATGCCATACTTTGTAAATGCATTGAAAACGCTATTCAAGAGCTGTAAAGCACTTTAGAGCAATAAAAAAAGGAAAGTCTCAAAAACAGAATCTAATGGCTAAACATCTTCACAAAACACTTTTTCCTGTATATAGTGCCACAGAAACATTTTATAACACTTACAACATCAAGAAAACCATTCAAACAGAAGTTACATGCCATACTTTGCAAATGCATTGAAAACGCTATTCAGGAGCTGAAAAGCACTTTAGAGCATTGAAAATATGAAAGTCTCAAAAACGGAATCTAAGGGCTAAACATCTTCACAAAACACCTTTTTCATTTATATAGTGCCACAGAAACATGTTATAACACTTACAACATCAAGAAAACCATCCAGACAGAAGTTACATGCCAAACTTTGTAAATGCATTGAAAACGCTATTCAGGAGCTAAAAAGCACTTTAGAGCATTGAAAAAAGGAAAGTCTCAAAAACAGAATCTAATGGCTAAACATCTTCACAAAACACCTTTTTCATTTATATAGTGCCACAGAAACATGTTATAACACTTACAACATCAAGAAAACCATCCAGACAGAAGTTACATGCCAAACTTTGTAAATGCATTGAAAACGCTATTCAGGAGCTAAAAAGCACTTTAGAACATTGAAAATATGAAAGTCTCAAAAACGGAATCTAATGGCTAAACATCTTCACAAAACCCCTTTACTATGTATAAACAGCCATAGAAACATGTTATAACACTTACAACATCAAGAAAACCATTCAGACAGAAGTTACATGCCATACTTTGCAAATGCATTGAAAACGCTATTTAGTAGCTGAAAAGCACTTTAGAGCATTGAAAATATGAAAGTCTCAAAAAAGGAATCGAATGGCTAAACATCTTCACAAAACACCTTTTCCATGTATAAACAGCCATAGAAACAAGTTATAACACTTACAACATCAAGAAAACCATTCAGACAGAAGTTACATGCCATACTTTGTAAATGCACTGAAAACGCTATTCAAGAGCTGTAAAGCACTTTAGAGCAATAAAAAAAGGAAAGTCTCAAAAACGGAATCTAATGGCTAAACATCTTCACAAAACACCTTTTTCATGTATAAACAGCCAAGGAAACATGTTATAACACTTACAACATCAAGAAAACCATCCAGACAGAAATTACATGCCAAACTTTGTAAATGCATTGAAAACGCTATTCAAGAGTTGTAAAGCACTTTAGAGCAATAAAAAAAGGAAAGTCTCAAAAACGGAATCTAATGGATAAACATCTTCACAAAACACCTTTTCCATGTATATAGTGCCACAGAAACATGTTATAACACTTACAACATCAAGAAAACCATCCAGACAGAAGTTACATGCCAAACATTGTAAATGCATTGAAAACGCTATTCAGGAGCTGAAAAGCACTTTAGAACATTGAAAATATGAAAGTCTCAAAAACGGAATCTAATGGCTAAACATCTTCACAAAACCCCTTTACCATGTATAAACAGCCATAGAAACATGTTATAACACTTACAACATCAAGAAAACCATTCAGACAGAAGTTACATGCCATACTTTGTAAATGCATTGAAAACGCTATTCAAGAGCTGTAAAGCACTTTAGAGCAATAAAAAAAGGAAAGTCTCAAAAACAGAATCTAATGGCTAAACATCTTCACAAAACACTTTTTCCTGTATATAGTGCCACAGAAACATTTTATAACACTTACAACATCAAGAAAACCATTCAAACAGAAGTTACATGCCATACTTTGCAAATGCATTGAAAACGCTATTCAGGAGCTGAAAAGCACTTTAGAGCATTGAAAATATGAAAGTCTCAAAAACGGAATCTAAGGGCTAAACATCTTCACAAAACACCTTTTTCATTTATATAGTGCCACAGAAACATGTTATAACACGTACAACATCAAGAAAACCATTTAGACAGAAGTTGTATGCCAAAGTCTGTAAATGCATTGAAAACGCTATTCAGGAACTGAAAAGCACTTTAGAGCAATAAAAAAAAGGAAAGTCTCAAAAACGGAATCTAATGGCTAAACATCTTCACAAAACACCTTTTCCATGTATAAACAGCCAAGGAAACATGTTATAACACTTACAACATCAAGAAAACCATCCAGACAGAAATTACATGCCAAACTTTGTAAATGCATTGAAAACGCTATTCAAGAGTTGTAAAGCACTTTAGAGCAATAAAAAAAGGAAAGTCTCAAAAACGGAATCTAAGGGCTAAACATCTTCACAAAACACCTTTTTCATTTATATAGTGCCACAGAAACATGTTATAACACTTACAACATCAAGAAAACCATCCAGACAGAAGTTACATGCCAAACTTTGTAAATGCATTGAAAACGCTATTCAGGAGCTAAAAAGCACTTTAGAACATTGAAAATATGAAAGTCTCAAAAACGGAATCTAATGGCTAAACATCTTCACAAAACCCCTTTACTATGTATAAACAGCCATAGAAACATGTTATAACACTTACAACATCAAGAAAACCATTCAGACAGAAGTTACATGCCATACTTTGCAAATGCATTGAAAACGCTATTTAGTAGCTGAAAAGCACTTTAGAGCATTGAAAATATGAAAGTCTCAAAAAAGGAATCGAATGGCTAAACATCTTCACAAAACACCTTTTCCATGTATAAACAGCCATAGAAACAAGTTATAACACTTACAACATCAAGAAAACCATTCAGACAGAAGTTACATGCCATACTTTGTAAATGCACTGAAAACGCTATTCAAGAGCTGTAAAGCACTTTAGAGCAATAAAAAAAGGAAAGTCTCAAAAACGGAATCTAATGGCTAAACATCTTCACAAAACACCTTTTTCATGTATAAACAGCCAAGGAAACATGTTATAACACTTACAACATCAAGAAAACCATCCAGACAGAAATTACATGCCAAACTTTGTAAATGCATTGAAAACGCTATTCAAGAGTTGTAAAGCACTTTAGAGCAATAAAAAAAGGAAAGTCTCAAAAACGGAATCTAATGGATAAACATCTTCACAAAACACCTTTTCCATGTATATAGTGCCACAGAAACATTTTATAACACTTACAACATCAAGAAAACCATTCAAACAGAAGTTACATGCCATACTTTGCAAATGCATTGAAAACGCTATTCAGGAGCTGAAAAGCACTTTAGAGCATTGAAAATATGAAAGTCTCAAAAACGGAATCTAAGGGCTAAACATCTTCACAAAACACCTTTTTCATTTATATAGTGCCACAGAAACATGTTATAACACTTACAACATCAAGAAAACCATCCAGACAGAAGTTACATGCCAAACATTGTAAATGCATTGAAAACGCTATTCAGGAGCTGAAAAGCACTTTAGAACATTGAAAATATGAAAGTCTCAAAAACGGAATCTAAGGGCTAAACATCTTCACAAAACCCCTTTACCATGTATAAACAGCCATAGAAACATGTTATAACACTTACAACATCAAGAAAACCATTCAGACAGAAGTTACATGCCATACTTTGTAAATGCATTGAAAACGCTATTCAAGAGCTGTAAAGCACTTTAGAGCAATAAAAAAAGGAAAGTCTCAAAAACAGAATCTAATGGCTAAACATCTTCACAAAACACTTTTTCCTGTATATAGTGCCACAGAAACATTTTATAACACTTACAACATCAAGAAAACCATTCAAACAGAAGTTACATGCCATACTTTGCAAATGCATTGAAAACGCTATTCAGGAGCTGAAAAGCACTTTAGAGCATTGAAAATATGAAAGTCTCAAAAACGGAATCTAAGGGCTAAACATCTTCACAAAACACCTTTTTCATTTATATAGTGCCACAGAAACATGTTATAACACTTACAACATCAAGAAAACCATCCAGACAGAAGTTACATGCCAAACTTTGTAAATGCATTGAAAACGCTATTCAGGAGCTAAAAAGCACTTTAGAGCATTGAAAAAAGGAAAGTCTCAAAAACAGAATCTAATGGCTAAACATCTTCACAAAACACCTTTTTCATTTATATAGTGCCACAGAAACATGTTATAACACTTACAACATCAAGAAAACCATCCAGACAGAAGTTACATGCCAAACTTTGTAAATGCATTGAAAACGCTATTCAGGAGCTAAAAAGCACTTTAGAACATTGAAAATATGAAAGTCTCAAAAACGGAATCTAATGGCTAAACATCTTCACAAAACCCCTTTACTATGTATAAACAGCCATAGAAACATGTTATAACACTTACAACATCAAGAAAACCATTCAGACAGAAGTTACATGCCATACTTTGCAAATGCATTGAAAACGCTATTTAGTAGCTGAAAAGCACTTTAGAGCATTGAAAATATGAAAGTCTCAAAAAAGGAATCGAATGGCTAAACATCTTCACAAAACACCTTTTCCATGTATAAACAGCCATAGAAACAAGTTATAACACTTACAACATCAAGAAAACCATTCAGACAGAAGTTACATGCCATACTTTGTAAATGCACTGAAAACGCTATTCAAGAGCTGTAAAGCACTTTAGAGCAATAAAAAAAGGAAAGTCTCAAAAACGGAATCTAATGGCTAAACATCTTCACAAAACACCTTTTTCATGTATAAACAGCCAAGGAAACATGTTATAACACTTACAACATCAAGAAAACCATCCAGACAGAAATTACATGCCAAACTTTGTAAATGCATTGAAAACGCTATTCAAGAGTTGTAAAGCACTTTAGAGCAATAAAAAAAGGAAAGTCTCAAAAACGGAATCTAATGGATAAACATCTTCACAAAACACCTTTTCCATGTATATAGTGCCACAGAAACATGTTATAACACTTACAACATCAAGAAAACCATCCAGACAGAAGTTACATGCCAAACATTGTAAATGCATTGAAAACGCTATTCAGGAGCTGAAAAGCACTTTAGAACATTGAAAATATGAAAGTCTCAAAAACGGAATCTAATGGCTAAACATCTTCACAAAACCCCTTTACCATGTATAAACAGCCATAGAAACATGTTATAACACTTACAACATCAAGAAAACCATTCAGACAGAAGTTACATGCCATACTTTGTAAATGCATTGAAAACGCTATTCAAGAGCTGTAAAGCACTTTAGAGCAATAAAAAAAGGAAAGTCTCAAAAACAGAATCTAATGGCTAAACATCTTCACAAAACATTTTTTCCTGTATATAGTGCCACAGAAACATTTTATAACACTTACAACATCAAGAAAACCATTCAAACAGAAGTTACATGCCATACTTTGCAAATGCATTGAAAACGCTATTCAGGAGCTGAAAAGCACTTTAGAGCATTGAAAATATGAAAGTCTCAAAAACGGAATCTAAGGGCTAAACATCTTCACAAAACACCTTTTTCATTTATATAGTGCCACAGAAACATGTTATAACACTTACAACATCAAGAAAACCATCCAGACAGAAGTTACATGCCAAACATTGTAAATGCATTGAAAACGCTATTCAGGAGCTGAAAAGCACTTTAGAACATTGAAAATATGAAAGTCTCAAAAACGGAATCTAAGGGCTAAACATCTTCACAAAACCCCTTTACCATGTATAAACAGCCATAGAAACATGTTATAACACTTACAACATCAAGAAAACCATTCAGACAGAAGTTACATGCCATACTTTGTAAATGCATTGAAAACGCTATTCAAGAGCTGTAAAGCACTTTAGAGCAATAAAAAAAGGAAAGTCTCAAAAACAGAATCTAATGGCTAAACATCTTCACAAAACACTTTTTCCTGTATATAGTGCCACAGAAACATTTTATAACACTTACAACATCAAGAAAACCATTCAAACAGAAGTTACATGCCATACTTTGCAAATGCATTGAAAACGCTATTCAGGAGCTGAAAAGCACTTTAGAGCATTGAAAATATGAAAGTCTCAAAAACGGAATCTAAGGGCTAAACATCTTCACAAAACACCTTTTTCATTTATATAGTGCCACAGAAACATGTTATAACACTTACAACATCAAGAAAACCATCCAGACAGAAGTTACATGCCAAACTTTGTAAATGCATTGAAAACGCTATTCAGGAGCTAAAAAGCACTTTAGAGCATTGAAAAAAGGAAAGTCTCAAAAACAGAATCTAATGGCTAAACATCTTCACAAAACACCTTTTCCTGTATATAGTGCCACAGAAACATTTTATAACACTTACAACATCAAGAAAACCATTCAAACAGAAGTTACATGCCATACTTTGCAAATGCATTGAAAACGCTATTCAGGAGCTGAAAAGCACTTTAGAGCATTGAAAATATGAAAGTCTCAAAAACGGAATCTAAGGGCTAAACATCTTCACAAAACACCTTTTTCATTTATATAGTGCCACAGAAACATGTTATAACACTTACAACATCAAGAAAACCATCCAGACAGAAGTTACATGCCAAACTTTGTAAATGCATTGAAAACGCTATTCAGGAGCTAAAAAGCACTTTAGAGCATTGAAAAAAGGAAAGTCTCAAAAACGGAATCTAATGGCTAAACATCTTCACAAAACACCTTTTCCTGTATATAGTGCCACAGAAACATTTTATAACACTTACAACATCAAGAAAACCATTTAGACAGAAGTTGTATGCCAAAGTCTGTAAATGCATTGAAAACGCTATTCAGGAACTGAAAAGCACTTTAGAGCAATAAAAAAAAGGAAAGTCTCAAAAACGGAATCTAAGGGCTAAACATCTTCACAAAACACCTTTTTCATTTATATAGTGCCACATAAACATGTTATAACACGTACAACATCAAGAAAACCATTTAGACAGAAGTTGTATGCCAAAGTCTGTAAATGCATTGAAAACGCTATTCAGGAACTGAAAAGCACTTTAGAGCAATAAAAAAAAGGAAAGTCTCAAAAACGGAATCTAATGGCTAAACATCTTCACAAAACACCTTTTCCATGTATAAACAGCCAAGGAAACATGTTATAACACTTACAACATCAAGAAAACCATCCAGACAGAAATTACATGCCAAACTTTGTAAATGCATTGAAAACGCTATTCAAGAGTTGTAAAGCACTTTAGAGCAATAAAAAAAGGAAAGTCTCAAAAACGGAATCTAATGGATAAACATCTTCACAAAACACCTTTTCCATGTATATAGTGCCACAGAAACATGTTATAACACTTACAACATCAAGAAAACCATCCAGACAGAAGTTACATGCCAAACATTGTAAATGCATTGAAAACGCTATTCAGGAGCTGAAAAGCACTTTAGAACATTGAAAATATGAAAGTCTCAAAAACGGAATCTAAGGGCTAAACATCTTCACAAAACACCTTTTTCATTTATATAGTGCCACAGAAACATTTTATAACACGTACAACATCAAGAAAACCATTCAGACAGAAGTTACATGCCAAACTTTGTAAATGCATTGAAAACGCTATTCAAGAGCTGTAAAGCACTTTAGAGCAATAAAAAAAGGAAAGTCTCAAAAACGGAATCTAATGGCTAAACATCTTCACAAAACACCTTTTCCTGTATATTGTTTTGTTCACAAAACACCTTTTCCATGTATAAACAGCCAAGGAAACATGTTATAACACTTACAACATCAAGAAAACCATCCAGACAGAAATTACATGCCAAACTTTGTAAATGCATTGAAAACGCTATTCAAGAGTTGTAAAGCACTTTAGAGCAATAAAAAAAGGAAAGTCTCAAAAACGGAATCTAAGGGCTAAACATCTTCACAAAACACCTTTTTCATTTATATAGTGCCACAGAAACATGTTATAACACTTACAACATCAAGAAAACCATCCAGACAGAAGTTACATGCCAAACATTGTAAATGCATTGAAAACGCTATTCAGGAGCTGAAAAGCACTTTAGAACATTGAAAATATGAAAGTCTCAAAAACGGAATCTAATGGCTAAACATCTTCACAAAACCCCTTTACCATGTATAAACAGCCATAGAAACATGTTATAACACTTACAACATCAAGAAAACCATTCAGACAGAAGTTACATGCCATACTTTGTAAATGCATTGAAAACGCTATTCAAGAGCTGTAAAGCACTTTAGAGCATTGAAAATATGAAAGTCTCAAAAACGGAATCTAAAGGCTAAACATCTTCACAAAACACCTTTTTCATTTATATAGTGCCACAGAAACATGTTATAACACGTACAACATCAAGAAAACCATTCAGACAGAGGTTGTATGCCAAACTCTGTAAATGCATTGAAAACGCTATTCAGGAACTGAAAAACACTTTAGAGCCATAAAAAAAGGAAAGTCTGAAAAACGGAATCTAATGGATAAACATCTTCACAAAACACCTTTTTCATGTATATAGTGCCACAGAAACATGTTATAACACGTACAACATCAAGAAAACCATTCAGACAGAGGTTGTATGCCAAACTCTGTAAATGCATTGAAAACGCTATTCAGGAACTGAAAAACACTTTAGAGCCATAAAAAAAGGAAAGTCTGAAAAACGGAATCTAATGGATAAACATCTTCACAAAACACCTTTTCCATGTATATAGTGCCACAGAAACATGTTATAACACTTACAACATCAAGAAAATTATTCAGACAGAAGTTACATGCCAAACATTGTAAATGCATTGAAAACGCTATTCAGGAGCTGAAAAGCACTTTAGAGCATTGAAAATATGAAAGGCTCCAAAAAGGAATCTAAAGGCTAAACATCTTCACAAAACACATTTTCCATGTATAAACAGCCACAGAAACATGTTATAACACTTAAAACATCAAGAAAACCATTCAGACAGAAGTTACATGCCAAACTTTGTAAATGCATTGAAAACGCTATTCAGGAGCTGAAAAGCACTTTAGAGCATTGAAAATATGAAAGTCTCAAAAACGGAATCTAAGGGCTAAACATCTTCACAAAACACTTTTTCCTGTATATAGTGCCACAGAAACATTTTATAACACTTACAACATCAAGAAAACCATTCAGACAGAAGTTACATGCCATACTTTGCAAATGCATTGAAAACGCTATTCAGGAGCTGAAAAGCACTTTAGAGCATTGAAAATATGAAAGTCTCAAAAACGGAATCTAAGGGCTAAACATCTTCACAAAACACCTTTTTCATTTATATAGTGCCACAGAAACATGTTATAACACTTATAACATCAAGAAAACCATCCAGACAGAAGTTACATGCCAAACTTTGTAAATGCATTGAAAACGCTATTCAGGAGCTGAAAAGCACTTTAGAGCATTGAAAAAAGGAAAGTCTCAAAAACGGAATCTAATGGCTAAACATCTTCACAAAACACCTTTTCCTGTATATAGTGCCACAGAAACATTTTATAACACGTACAACATCAAGAAAACCATTCAGACAGAAGTTACATGCCAAACTTTGTAAATGTATTGAAAACGCTATTCAAGAGCTGTAAAGCACTTTAGAGCAATAAAAAAAGGAAAGTCTCAAAAACGGAATCTAATGGCTAAACATCTTCACAAAACACCTTTTCCATGTATATAGTGCCACAGAAACATGTTATAACACTTACAACATCAAGAAAACTATTCAGACAGAAGTTACATGCCAAACATTGTAAATGCATTAAAAACGCCATTCAGGTGGTGAAAAGCACTTTAGAGCATTGAAAATATGTAGGCTCAAAAATGGAATCTAATGGCTAAGCATCTTCACAAAACACCTTTTCCGTGTATATAGTGCCACGAAACATTTTATAACACTTACGACATCAACAAAAACATTCAGACAGAGGTTGTATGCCAAACTCTGTAAATGCATTGAAAACGCTATTCAGGAACTGAAAAACACTTTAGAGCCATAAAAAAAGGAAAGTCTGAAAAACGGAATCTAATGGATAAACATCTTCACAAAACACCTTTTTCATGTATATAGTGCCACAGAAACATTTTATAACACTTACAACATCAAGAAAACCATTTAGACAGAAGTTGTATGCCAAACTCTGTAAATGCATTGAAAACGCTATTCAGGAACTGAAAAGCACTTTAGAGCAATAAAAAAAAGGAAAGTCTCAAAAACGGAATCTAATGGCTAAACATCTTCACAAAACACCTTTTCCATGTATAAACAGCCAAGGAAACATGTTATAACACTTACAACATCAAGAAAACCATCCAGACAGAAATTACATGCCAAACTTTGTAAATGCATTGAAAACGCTATTCAAGAGTTGTAAAGCACTTTAGAGCAATAAAAAAAGGAAAGTCTCAAAAACGGAATCTAATGGATAAACATCTTCACAAAACACCTTTTCCATGTATATAGTGCCACAGAAACATGTTATAACACTTACAACATCAAGAAAACTATTCAGACAGAAGTTACATGCCAAACATTGTAAATGCATTGAAAACGCTATTCAGGAGCTGAAAAGCACTTTAGAGCATTGAAAATATGAAAGGCTCCAAAAAGGAATCTAAAGGCTAAACATCTTCACAAAACACATTTTCCATGTATAAACAGCCACAGAAACATGTTATAACACTTACAACATCAAGAAAACCATTCAGACAGAAGTTACATGCCAAACTTTGTAAATGCATTGAAAACGCTATTCAGGAGCTGAAAAGCACTTTAGAGCATTGAAAATATGAAAGTCTCAAAAACGGAATCTAAGGGCTAAACATCTTCACAAAACACTTTTTCCTGTATATAGTGCCACAGAAACATTTTATAACACTTACAACATCAAGAAAACCATTCAGACAGAAGTTACATGCCATACTTTGCAAATGCATTGAAAACGCTATTCAGGAGCTGAAAAGCACTTTAGAGCATTGAAAATATGAAAGGCTCCAAAAAGGAATCTAAGGGCTAAACATCTTCACAAAACACATTTTCCATGTATAAACAGCCACAGAAACATGTTATAACACTTACAACATCAAGAAAACCATTCAGACAGAAGTTACATGCCAAACTTTGTAAATGCATTGAAAATGCTATTCAAGAGCTGTAAAGCACTTTAGAGCAATAAAAAAAGGACCGTCTCAACAACGGAATCTAATGGCTAAACATCTTCACAAAACACATTTTCCACGTATACACAGCCACAGAAACATGTTATAACACTTACAACATCAAGAAAACCATCCAGACAGAAGTTACATGCCAAACTTTGTAAACGCATTGAAAACGCTATTCAGCTGTAAAGCACTTTAGAGCAATAAAAAAAGGAAAGTCTCAAAAACGGAATCTAATGGCTAAACATCTTCACAAAACACCTTTTCCATGTATATAGTGCCACAGAAACATTTTATAACACTTACAATATCAAGGAAACCATTCAGACAGAAGTTACATGCCATACTTTGCAAATGCATTGAAAACGCTATTCAGGAGCTGAAAAGCACTTTAGAGCATTGAAAATATGAAAGTCTCAAAAACGGAATCTAATGGCTAAACATCTTCACAAAACACCTTTTCCTGTATATAGTGCCACAGAAACATTTTATAACACTTACAACATCAAGAAAACCATTCAGACAGAAGTTACATGCCATACTTTGCAAATGCATTGAAAACGCTATTCAGGAGCTGAAAAGCTCTTTAGAGCTTTGAAAATATGAAAGTCTCAAAAACGGAATCTAATGGATAAACATCTTCACAAAACACCTTTTCCATGTATATAGTGCCACAGAAACATGTTATAACATTTACAACATCAAGAAAACTATTCAGACAGAAGTTACATGCCAAACATTGTAAATGCATTGAAAACGCCTTACAGGTGCTGAAAAGCACTTTAGAGCCATAAAAAAAGGAAAGTCTGAAAAACGGAATCTAATGGATAAACATCTTCACAAAACACCTTTTTCATGTATATAGTGCCACAGAAACATTTTATAACACTTACAACATCAAGAAAACCATTTAGACAGAAGTTGTATGCCAAACTCTGTAAATGCATTGAAAACGCTATTCAAGAACTGAAAAGCACTTTAGAGCAATAAAAAAAAGGAAAGTCTCAAAAACGGAATCTAATGGCTAAACATCTTCACAAAACACCTTTTCCATGTATAAACAGCCAAGGAAACATGTTATAACACTTACAACATCAAGAAAACCATCCAGACAGAAATTACATGCCAAACTTTGTAAATGCATTGTAAACGCTATTCAAGAGTTGTAAAGCACTTTAGAGAAATAAAAAAAGGAAAGTCTCAAAAACGGAATCTAATGGATAAACATCTTCACAAAACACCTTTTCCATGTATATAGTGCCACAGAAACATGTTATAACACTTACAACATCAAGAAAACCATTCAGACAGAAGTTACATGCCAAACATTGTAAATGCACTGAAAACGCTATTCAGGAGCTGAAAAGCACTTTAGAGCATTGAAAATATGAAAGGCTCCAAAAAGGAATCTAAGGGCTAAACATCTTCACAAAACACATTTTCCATGTATAAACAGCCACAGAAACATGTTATAACACTTACAACATCAAGAAAACCATTCAGACAGAAGTTACATGCCAAACTTTGTAAATGCATTGAAAATGCTATTCAAGAGCTGTAAAGCACTTTAGAGCAATAAAAAAAGGACCGTCTCAACAACGGAATCTAATGGCTAAACATCTTCACAAAACACATTTTCCACGTATACACAGCCACAGAAACATGTTATAACACTTACAACATCAAGAAAACCATTCAGACAGAAGTTACATGCCATACTTTGCAAATGCATTGAAAACGCTATTCAGGAGCTGAAAAGCACTTTAGAGCATTGAAAATATGAAAGTCTCAAAAACGGAATCTAATGGCTAAACATCTTCACAAAACACCTTTTCCATGTATAAACAGCCACGAAACATTTTATAACACTTACAACATCAAGAAAACCATTTAGACAGAGGTTGTATGCCAAACTCTGTAAATGCATTGAAAACGCTATTCAGGAACTGAAAAACACTTTAGAGCCATAAAAAAAGGAAAGTCTGAAAAACGGAATCTAATGGATAAACATCTTCACAAAACACCTTTTCCATGTATATAGTGCCACAGAAACATGTTATAACACTTACAACATCAAGAAAACTATTCAGACAGAAGTTGTATGCCAAACTCTGTAAATGCATTGAAAACGCTATTCAGGAGCTGAAAAGCACTTTAGAGCATTGAAAATATGAAAGGCTCCAAAAAGGAATCTAAAGGCTAAACATCTTCACAAAACACATTTTCCATGTATAAACAGCCACAGAAACATGTTATAACACTTACAACATCAAGAAAACCATTCAGACAGAAGTTACATGCCAAACTTTGTAAATGCATTGAAAACGCTATTCAGGAGCTGAAAAGCACTTTAGAGCATTGAAAATATGAAAGTCTCAAAAACGGAATCTAAGGGCTAAACATCTTCACAAAACACTTTTTCCTGTATATAGTGCCACAGAAACATTTTATAACACTTACAACATCAAGAAAACCATTCAGACAGAAGTTACATGCCATACTTTGCAAATGCATTGAAAACGCTATTCAGGAGCTGAAAAGCACTTTAGAGCATTGAAAATATGAAAGTCTCAAAAACGGAATCTAAGGGCTAAACATCTTCACAAAACACCTTTTTCATTTATATAGTGCCACAGAAACATGTTATAACACTTATAACATCAAGAAAACCATCCAGACAGAAGTTACATGCCAAACTTTGTAAATGCATTGAAAACGCTATTCAGGAGCTGAAAAGCACTTTAGAGCATTGAAAAAAGGAAAGTCTCAAAAACGGAATCTAATGGCTAAACATCTTCACAAAACACCTTTTCCTGTATATAGTGCCACAGAAACATTTTATAACACGTACAACATCAAGAAAACCGTTCAGACAGAAGTTACATGCCAAACTTTGTAAATGTATTGAAATCGCTATTCAAGAGCTGTAAAGCACTTTAGAGCAATAAAAAAAGGAAAGTCTCAAAAACGGAATCTAATGGCTAAACATCTTCACAAAACACCTTTTCCATGTATATATTGCCACAGAAACATGTTATAACACTTACAACATCAAGAAAACTATTCAGACAGAAGTTACATGCCAAACATTGTAAATGCATTAAAAACGCCATTCAGGTGGTGAAAAGCACTTTAGAGCATTGAAAATATGTAGGCTCAAAAATGGAATCTAATGGCTAAGCATCTTCACAAAACACCTTTTCCGTGTATATAGTGCCACGAAACATTTTATAACACTTACGACATCAACAAAAACATTCAGACAGAGGTTGTATGCCAAACTCTGTAAATGCATTGAAAACGCTATTCAGGAACTGAAAAACACTTTAGAGCCATAAAAAAAGGAAAGTCTGAAAAACGGAATCTAATGGATAAACATCTTCACAAAACACCTTTTTCATGTATATAGTGCCACAGAAACATTTTATAACACTTACAACATCAAGAAAACCATTTAGACAGAAGTTGTATGCCAAACTCTGTAAATGCATTGAAAACGCTATTCAGGAACTGAAAAGCACTTTAGAGCAATAAAAAAAAGGAAAGTCTCAAAAACGGAATCTAATGGCTAAACATCTTCACAAAACACCTTTTCCATATATAAACAGCCAAGGAAACATGTTATAACACTTACAACATCAAGAAAACCCTCCAGACAGAAATTACATGCCAAACTTTGTAAATGCATTGAAAACGCTATTCAAGAGTTGTAAAGCACTTTAGAGCAATAAAAAAAGGAAAGTCTCAAAAACGGAATCTAATGGATAAACATCTTCACAAAACACCTTTTCCATGTATATAGTGCCACAGAAACATGTTATAACACTTACAACATCAAGAAAATTATTCAGACAGAAGTTACATGCCAAACATTGTAAATGCATTGAAAACGCTATTCAGGAGCTGAAAAGCACTTTAGAGCATTGAAAATATGAAAGGCTCCAAAAAGGAATCTAAGGGCTAAACATCTTCACAAAACACATTTTCCATGTATAAACAGCCACAGAAACATGTTATAACACTTACAACATCAAGAAAACCATTCAGACAGAAGTTACATGCCAAACTTTGCAAATGCATTGAAAACGCTATTCAGGAGCTGAAAAGCACTTTAGAGCATTGAAAATATGAAAGTCTCAAAAACGGAATCTAAGGGCTAAACATCTTCACAAAACACTTTTTCCTGTATATAGTGCCACAGAAACATTTTATAACACTTACAACATCAAGAAAACCATTCAGACAGAAGTTACATGCCATACTTTGCAAATGCATTGAAAACGCTATTCGGGAGCTGAAAAGCACTTTAGAGCATTGAAAATATGAAAGTCTCAAAAACGGAATCTAAGGGCTAAACATCTTCACAAAACACCTTTTCCATATATATAGTGCCACAGAAACATGTTATAACACTTACAACATCAAGAAAACCATCCAGACAGAAGTTACATGCCAAACTTTGTAAACGCATTGAAAACGCTATTCAGCTGTAAAGCACTTTAGAGCAATAAAAAAAGGAAAGTCTCAAAAACGGAATCTAATGGCTAAACATCTTCACAAAACACCTTTTCCATGTATATAGTGCCACGGAAACATTTTATAACACTTACAATATCAAGGAAACCATTCAGACAGAAGTTACATGCCATACTTTGCAAATGCATTGAAAACGCTATTCAGGAGCTGAAAAGCACTTTAGAGCATTGAAAATATGAAAGTCTCAAAAACGGAATCTAATGGCTAAACATCTTCACAAAACACCTTTTCCTGTATATAGTGCCACAGAAACATTTTATAACACTTACAACATCAAGAAAACCATTCAGACAGAAGTTACATGCCATACTTTGCAAATGCATTGAAAACGCTATTCAGGAGCTGAAAAGCACTTTAGAGCTTTGAAAATATGAAAGTCTCAAAAACGGAATCTAATGGATAAACATCTTCACAAAACACCTTTTCCATGTATATAGTGCCACAGAAACATGTTATAACACTTACAACATCAAGAAAACTATTCAGACAGAAGTTACATGCCAAACATTGTAAATGCATTGAAAACGCCTTACAGGTGCTGAAAAGCACTTTAGAGCCATAAAAAAAGGAAAGTCTGAAAAACGGAATCTAATGGATAAACATCTTCACAAAACACCTTTTTCATGTATATAGTGCCACAGAAACATTTTATAACACTTACAACATCAAGAAAACCATTTAGACAGAAGTTGTATGCCAAACTCTGTAAATGCATTGAAAACGCTATTCAGGAACTGAAAAGCACTTTAGAGCAATAAAAAAAAGGAAAGTCTCAAAAACGGAATCTAATGGCTAAACATCTTCACAAAACACCTTTTACATGTATAAACAGCCAAGGAAACATGTTATAACACTTACAACATCAAGAAAACCATCCAGACAGAAATTACATGCCAAACTTTGTAAATGCATTGAAAACGCTATTCAAGAGTTGTAAAGCACTTTAGAGCAATAAAAAAAGGAAAGTCTCAAAAACGGAATCTAATGGATAAACATCTTCACAAAACACCTTTTCCATGTATATAGTGCCACAGAAACATGTTATAACACTTACAACATCAAGAAAACTATTCAGACAGAAGTTACATGCCAAACATTGTAAATGCATTGAAAACGCTATTCAGGAGCTGAAAAGCACTTTAGAGCATTGAAAATATGAAAGGCTCCAAAAAGGAATCTAAAGGCTAAACATCTTCACAAAACACATTTTCCATGTATAAACAGCAACAGAAACATGTTATAACACTTACAACATCAAGAAAACCATTCAGACAGAAGTTACATGCCAAACTTTGTAAATGCATTGAAAACGCTATTCAGGAGCTGAAAAGCACTTTAGAGCATTGAAAATATGAAAGTCTCAAAAACGGAATCTAAGGGCTAAACATCTTCACAAAACACTTTTTCCTGTATATAGTGCCACAGAAACATTTTATAACACTTACAACATCAAGAAAACCATTCAGACAGAAGTTACATGCCATACTTTGCAAATGCATTGAAAACGCTATTCAGGAGCTGAAAAGCACTTTAGAGCATTGAAAATATGAAAGTCTCAAAAACGGAATCTAAGTGCTAAACATCTTCACAAAACACCTTTTTCATTTATATAGTGCCACAGAAACATGTTATAACACTTATAACATCAAGAAAACCATCCAGACAGAAGTTACATGCCAAACTTTGTAAATGCATTGAAAACGCTATTCAGGAGCTGAAAAGCACTTTAGAGCATTGAAAAAAGGAAAGTCTCAAAAACGGAATCTAATGGCTAAACATCTTCACAAAACACCTTTTCCTGTATATAGTGCCACAGAAACATTTTATAACACGTACAACATCAAGAAAACCGTTCAGACAGAAGTTACATGCCAAACTTTGTAAATGTATTGAAATCGCTATTCAAGAGCTGTAAAGCACTTTAGAGCAATAAAAAAAGGAAAGTCTCAAAAACGGAATCTAATGGCTAAACATCTTCACAAAACACCTTTTCCATGTATATATTGCCACAGAAACATGTTATAACACTTACAACATCAAGAAAACTATTCAGACAGAAGTTACATGCCAAACATTGTAAATGCATTAAAAACGCCATTCAGGTGGTGAAAAGCACTTTAGAGCATTGAAAATATGTAGGCTCAAAAATGGAATCTAATGGCTAAGCATCTTCACAAAACACCTTTTCCGTGTATATAGTGCCACGAAACATTTTATAACACTTACGACATCAACAAAAACATTCAGACAGAGGTTGAATGCCAAACTCTGTAAATGCATTGAAAACGCTATTCAGGAACTGAAAAACACTTTAGAGCCATAAAAAAAGGAAAGTCTGAAAAACGGAATCTAATGGATAAACATCTTCACAAAACACCTTTTTCATGTATATAGTGCCACAGAAACATTTTATAACACTTACAACATCAAGAAAACCATTTAGACAGAAGTTGTATGCCAAACTCTGTAAATGCATTGAAAACGCTATTCAGGAACTGAAAAGCACTTTAGAGCAATAAAAAAAAGGAAAGTCTCAAAAACGGAATCTAATGGCTAAACATCTTCACAAAACACCTTTTCCATATATAAACAGCCAAGGAAACATGTTATAACACTTACAACATCAAGAAAACCCTCCAGACAGAAATTACATGCCAAACTTTGTAAATGCATTGAAAACGCTATTCAAGAGTTGTAAAGCACTTTAGAGCAATAAAAAAAGGAAAGTCTCAAAAACGGAATCTAATGGATAAACATCTTCACAAAACACCTTTTCCATGTATATAGTGCCACAGAAACATGTTATAACACTTACAACATCAAGAAAACTATTCAGACAGAAGTTACATGCCAAACATTGTAAATGCATTGAAAACGCTATTCAGGAGCTGAAAAGCACTTTAGAGCATTGAAAATATGAAAGGCTCCAAAAAGGAATCTAAGGGCTAAACATCTTCACAAAACACATTTTCCATGTATAAACAGCCACAGAAACATGTTATAACACTTACAACATCAAGAAAACCATTCAGACAGAAGTTACATGCCAAACTTTGTAAATGCATTGAAAACGCTATTCAGGAGCTGAAAAGCACTTTAGAGCATTGAAAATATGAAAGTCTCAAAAACGGAATCTAAGGGCTAAACATCTTCACAAAACACTTTTTCCTGTATATAGTGCCACAGAAACATTTTATAACACTTACAACATCAAGAAAACCATTCAGACAGAAGTTACATGCCATACTTTGCAAATGCATTGAAAACGCTATTCAGGAGCTGAAAAGCACTTTAGAGCATTGAAAATATGAAAGGCTCCAAAAAGGAATCTAAGGGCTAAACATCTTCACAAAACACATTTTCCATGTATAAACAGCCACAGAAACATGTTATAACACTTACAACATCAAGAAAACCATTCAGACAGAAGTTACATGCCAAACTTTGTAAATGCATTGAAAATGCTATTCAAGAGCTGTAAAGCACTTTAGAGCAATAAAAAAAGGACCGTCTCAACAACGGAATCTAATGGCTAAACATCTTCACAAAACACATTTTCCACGTATACACAGCCACAGAAACATGTTATAACACTTACAACATCAAGAAAACCATTCAGACAGAAGTTACATGCCATACTTTGCAAATGCATTGAAAACGCTATTCGGGAGCTGAAAAGCACTTTAGAGCATTGAAAATATGAAAGTCTCAAAAACGGAATCTAATGGCTAAACATCTTCACAAAACACCTTTTCCATGTATATAGTGCCACGGAAACATTTTATAACACTTACAATATCAAGGAAACCATTCAGACAGAAGTTACATGCCATACTTTGCAAATGCATTGAAAACGCTATTCAGGAGCTGAAAAGCACTTTAGAGCATTGAAAATATGAAAGTCTCAAAAACGGAATCTAATGGCTAAACATCTTCACAAAACACCTTTTCCTGTATATAGTGCCACAGAAACATTTTATAACACTTACAACATCAAGAAAACCATTCAGACAGAAGTTACATGCCATACTTTGCAAATGCATTGAAAACGCTATTCAGGAGCTGAAAAGCACTTTAGAGCTTTGAAAATATGAAAGTCTCAAAAACGGAATCTAATGGATAAACATCTTCACAAAACACCTTTTCCATGTATATAGTGCCACAGAAACATGTTATAACACTTACAACATCAAGAAAACTATTCAGACAGAAGTTACATGCCAAACATTGTAAATGCATTGAAAACGCCTTACAGGTGCTGAAAAGCACTTTAGAGCCATAAAAAAAGGAAAGTCTGAAAAACGGAATCTAATGGATAAACATCTTCACAAAACACCTTTTTCATGTATATAGTGCCACAGAAACATTTTATAACACTTACAACATCAAGAAAACCATTTAGACAGAAGTTGTATGCCAAACTCTGTAAATGCATTGAAAACGCTATTCAGGAACTGAAAAGCACTTTAGAGCAATAAAAAAAAGGAAAGTCTCAAAAACGGAATCTAATGGCTAAACATCTTCACAAAACACCTTTTCCATATATAAACAGCCAAGGAAACATGTTATAACACTTACAACATCAAGAAAACCCTCCAGACAGAAATTACATGCCAAACTTTGTAAATGCATTGAAAACGCTATTCAAGAGTTGTAAAGCACTTTAGAGCAATAAAAAAAGGAAAGTCTCAAAAACGGAATCTAAGGGCTAAACATCTTCACAAAACACTTTTTCCTGTATATAGTGCCACAGAAACATTTTATAACACTTACAACATCAAGAAAACCATTCAGACAGAAGTTACATGCCATACTTTGCAAATGCATTGAAAACGCTATTCAGGAGCTGAAAAGCACTTTAGAGCATTGAAAATATGAAAGGCTCCAAAAAGGAATCTAAGGGCTAAACATCTTCACAAAACACATTTTCCATGTATAAACAGCCACAGAAACATGTTATAACACTTACAACATCAAGAAAACCATTCAGACAGAAGTTACATGCCAAACTTTGTAAATGCATTGAAAATGCTATTCAAGAGCTGTAAAGCACTTTAGAGCAATAAAAAAAGGACCGTCTCAACAACGGAATCTAATGGCTAAACATCTTCACAAAACACATTTTCCACGTATACACAGCCACAGAAACATGTTATAACACTTACAACATCAAGAAAACCATTCAGACAGAAGTTACATGCCATACTTTGCAAATGCATTGAAAACGCTATTCGGGAGCTGAAAAGCACTTTAGAGCATTGAAAATATGAAAGTCTCAAAAACGGAATCTAATGGCTAAACATCTTCACAAAACACCTTTTCCATGTATATAGTGCCACGGAAACATTTTATAACACTTACAATATCAAGGAAACCATTCAGACAGAAGTTACATGCCATACTTTGCAAATGCATTGAAAACGCTATTCAGGAGCTGAAAAGCACTTTAGAGCATTGAAAATATGAAAGTCTCAAAAACGGAATCTAATGGCTAAACATCTTCACAAAACACCTTTTCCTGTATATAGTGCCACAGAAACATTTTATAACACTTACAACATCAAGAAAACCATTCAGACAGAAGTTACATGCCATACTTTGCAAATGCATTGAAAACGCTATTCAGGAGCTGAAAAGCACTTTAGAGCTTTGAAAATATGAAAGTCTCAAAAACGGAATCTAATGGATAAACATCTTCACAAAACACCTTTTCCATGTATATAGTGCCACAGAAACATGTTATAACACTTACAACATCAAGAAAACTATTCAGACAGAAGTTACATGCCAAACATTGTAAATGCATTGAAAACGCCTTACAGGTGCTGAAAAGCACTTTAGAGCCATAAAAAAAGGAAAGTCTGAAAAACGGAATCTAATGGATAAACATCTTCACAAAACACCTTTTTCATGTATATAGTGCCACAGAAACATTTTATAACACTTACAACATCAAGAAAACCATTTAGACAGAAGTTGTATGCCAAACTCTGTAAATGCATTGAAAACGCTATTCAAGAACTGAAAAGCACTTTAGAGCAATAAAAAAAAAGGAAAGTCTCAAAAACGGAATCTAATGGCTAAACATCTTCACAAAACACCTTTTCCATGTATAAACAGCCAAGGAAACATGTTATAACACTTACAACATCAAGAAAACCATCCAGACAGAAATTACATGCCAAACTTTGTAAATGCATTGTAAACGCTATTCAAGAGTTGTAAAGCACTTTAGAGAAATAAAAAAAGGAAAGTCTCAAAAACGGAATCTAATGGATAAACATCTTCACAAAACACCTTTTCCATGTATATAGTGCCACAGAAACATGTTATAACACTTACAACATCAAGAAAACCATTCAGACAGAAGTTACATGCCAAACATTGTAAATGCACTGAAAACGCTATTCAGGAGCTGAAAAGCACTTTAGAGCATTGAAAATATGAAAGGCTCCAAAAAGGAATCTAAGGGCTAAACATCTTCACAAAACACATTTTCCATGTATAAACAGCCACAGAAACATGTTATAACACTTACAACATCAAGAAAACCATTCAGATAGAAGTTACATGCCAAACTTTGTAAATGCATTGAAAATGCTATTCAAGAGCTGTAAAGCACTTTAGAGCAATAAAAAAAGGACCGTCTCAACAACGGAATCTAAAGGCTAAACATCTTCACAAAACA
This sequence comes from Hypomesus nipponensis, assembly GCF_054491055.1. Taxonomy (NCBI): domain Eukaryota; kingdom Metazoa; phylum Chordata; class Actinopteri; order Osmeriformes; family Osmeridae; genus Hypomesus; species Hypomesus nipponensis. The sequence continues at coordinate 7,738,460 of NC_140371.1, read as the reverse complement.
CATTTTCCACGTATACACAGCCACAGAAACATGTTATAACACTTACAACATCAAGAAAACCATTCAGACAGAAGTTACATGCCATACTTTGCAAATGCATTGAAAACGCTATTCAGGAGCTGAAAAGCACTTTAGAGCATTGAAAATATATAAGTCTCAAAAACGGAATCTAATGGCTAAACATCTTCACAAAACACCTTTTCCTGTATATAGTGCCACAGAAACATTTTATAACACTTACAACATCAAGAAAACCATTCAGACAGAAGTTACATGCCATACTTTGCAAATGCATTGAAAACGCTATTCAGGAGCTGAAAAGCACTTTAAAGCTTTGAAAATATGAAAGTCTCAAAAACGGAATCTAATGGATAAACATCTTCACAAAACACCTTTTCCATGTATATAGTGCCACAGAAACATGTTATAACACTTACAACATCAAGAAAACCATTCAGACAGAAGTTATATGTCAAACATTGTAAATGCACTGAAAACGCTATTCAGGAGCTGAAAAGCACTTTAGAGCATTGAAAATATGAAAGGCTCCAAAAAGGAATCTAAGGGCTAAACATCTTCACAAAACACATTTTCCATGTATAAACAGCCACAGAAACATTTTATAACACGTACAACATCAAGAAAACCATTTAGACAGAAGTTGTATGCCAAACTCTGTAAATGCATTGAAAACGCTATTCAAGAACTGAAAAGCACTTTAGAGCAATAAAAAAAAGGAAAGTCTCAAAAACGGAATCTAATGGCTAAACATCTTCACAAAACACCTTTTCCATGTATAAACAGCCAAGGAAACATGTTATAACACTTACAACATCAAGAAAACCATCCAGACAGAAATTACATGCCAAACTTTGTAAATGCATTGTAAACGCTATTCAAGAGTTGTAAAGCACTTTAGAGCAATAAAAAAAGGAAAGTCTCAAAAACGGAATCTAATGGATAAACATCTTCACAAAACACCTTTTCCATGTATATAGTGCCACAGAAACATGTTATAACACTTACAACATCAAGAAAACCATTCAGACAGAAGTTACATGCCAAACATTGTAAATGCACTGAAAACGCTATTCAGGAGCTGAAAAGCACTTTAGAGCATTGAAAATATGAAAGGCTCCAAAAAGGAATCTAAGGGCTAAACATCTTCACAAAACACATTTTCCATGTATAAACAGCCACAGAAACATGTTATAACACTTACAACATCAAGAAAACCATTCAGACAGAAGTTACATGCCAAACTTTGTAAATGCATTGAAAATGCTATTCAAGAGCTGTAAAGCACTTTAGAGCAATAAAAAAAGGACCGTCTCAACAACGGAATCTAATGGCTAAACATCTTCACAAAACACATTTTCCACGTATACACAGCCACAGAAACATGTTATAACACTTACAACATCAAGAAAACCATTCAGACAGAAGTTACATGCCATACTTTGCAAATGCATTGAAAACGCTATTCAGGAGCTGAAAAGCACTTTAGAGCATTGAAAATATGAAAGTCTCAAAAACGGAATCTAATGGCTAAACATCTTCACAAAACACCTTTTCCTGTATATAGTGCCACAGAAACATTTTATAACACTTACAACATCAAGAAAACCATTCAGACAGAAGTTACATGCCATACTTTGCAAATGCATTGAAAACGCTATTCAGGAGCTGAAAAGCACTTTAAAGCTTTGAAAATATGAAAGTCTCAAAAACGGAATCTAATGGATAAACATCTTCACAAAACACCTTTTCCATGTATATAGTGCCACAGAAACATGTTATAACACTTACAACATCAAGAAAACTATTCAGACAGAAGTTACATGCCAAACATTGTAAATGCATTGAAAACGCCTTACAGGTGCTGAAAAGCACTTTAGAGCCATAAAAAAAGGAAAGTCTGAAAAACGGAATCTAATGGCTAAACATCTTCACAAAACACCTTTTTCATGTATATAGTGCCACAGAAACATTTTATAACACTTACAACATCAAGAAAACCATTTAGACAGAAGTTGTATGCCAAACTCTGTAAATGCATTGAAAACGCTATTCAAGAACTGAAAAGCACTTTAGAGCAATAAAAAAAAGGAAAGTCTCAAAAACGGAATCTAATCGCTAAACATCTTCACAAAACACCTTTTCCATGTATAAACAGCCAAGGAAACATGTTATAACACTTACAACATCAAGAAAACCATCCAGACAGAAATTACATGCCAAACTTTGTAAATGCATTGTAAACGCTATTCAAGAGTTGTAAAGCACTTTAGAGAAATAAAAAAAGGAAAGTCTCAAAAACGGAATCTAATGGATAAACATCTTCACAAAACACCTTTTTCATGTATATAGTGCCACAGAAACATTTTATAACACTTACAACATCAAGAAAACCATTTAGACAGAAGTTGTATGCCAAACTCTGTAAATGCATTGAAAACGCTATTCAGGAACTGAAAAGCACTTTAGAGCAATAAAAAAAAGGAAAGTCTCAAAAACGGAATCTAATGGCTAAACATCTTCACAAAACACCTTTTCCATGTATAAACAGCCAAGGAAACATGTTATAACACTTACAACATCAAGAAAACCATCCAGACAGAAATTACATGCCAAACTTTGTAAATGCATTGTAAACGCTATTCAAGAGTTGTAAAGCACTTTAGAGCAATAAAAAAAGGAAAGTCTCAAAAACGGAATCTAATGGATAAACATCTTCACAAAACACCTTTTCCATGTATATAGTGCCACAGAAACATGTTATAACACTTACAACATCAAGAAAACCATTCAGACAGAAGTTACATGCCAAACATTGTAAATGCACTGAAAACGCTATTCAGGAGCTGAAAAGCACTTTAGAGCATTGAAAATATGAAAGGCTCCAAAAAGGAATCTAAGGGCTAAACATCTTCACAAAACACATTTTCCATGTATAAACAGCCACAGAAACATGTTATAACACTTACAACATCAAGAAAACCATTCAGACAGAAGTTACATGCCAAACTTTGTAAATGCATTGAAAATGCTATTCAAGAGCTGTAAAGCACTTTAGAGCAATAAAAAAAGGACCGTCTCAACAACGGAATCTAATGGCTAAACATCTTCACAAAACACATTTTCCACGTATACACAGCCACAGAAACATGTTATAACACTTACAACATCAAGAAAACCATTCAGACAGAAGTTACATGCCATACTTTGCAAATGCATTGAAAACGCTATTCAGGAGCTGAAAAGCACTTTAGAGCATTGAAAATATGAAAGTCTCAAAAACGGAATCTAATGGCTAAACATCTTCACAAAACACCTTTTCCTGTATATAGTGCCACAGAAACATTTTATAACACTTACAACATCAAGAAAACCATTCAGACAGAAGTTACATGCCATACTTTGCAAATGCATTGAAAACGCTATTCAGGAGCTGAAAAGCACTTTAAAGCTTTGAAAATATGAAAGTCTCAAAAACGGAATCTAATGGATAAACATCTTCACAAAACACCTTTTCCATGTATATAGTGCCACAGAAACATGTTATAACACTTACAACATCAAGAAAACTATTCAGACAGAAGTTACATGCCAAACATTGTAAATGCATTGAAAACGCCTTACAGGTGCTGAAAAGCACTTTAGAGCCATAAAAAAAGGAAAGTCTGAAAAACGGAATCTAATGGCTAAACATCTTCACAAAACACCTTTTTCATGTATATAGTGCCACAGAAACATTTTATAACACTTACAACATCAAGAAAACCATTTAGACAGAAGTTGTATGCCAAACTCTGTAAATGCATTGAAAACGCTATTCAAGAACTGAAAAGCACTTTAGAGCAATAAAAAAAAGGAAAGTCTCAAAAACGGAATCTAATCGCTAAACATCTTCACAAAACACCTTTTCCATGTATAAACAGCCAAGGAAACATGTTATAACACTTACAACATCAAGAAAACCATCCAGACAGAAATTACATGCCAAACTTTGTAAATGCATTGTAAACGCTATTCAAGAGTTGTAAAGCACTTTAGAGAAATAAAAAAAGGAAAGTCTCAAAAACGGAATCTAATGGATAAACATCTTCACAAAACACCTTTTCCATGTATATAGTGCCACAGAAACATGTTATAACACTTACAACATCAAGAAAACCATTCAGACAGAAGTTACATGCCAAACATTGTAAATGCACTGAAAACGCTATTCAGGAGCTGAAAAGCACTTTAGAGCATTGAAAATATGAAAGGCTCCAAAAAGGAATCTAAGGGCTAAACATCTTCACAAAACACATTTTCCATGTATAAACAACCACAGAAACATGTTATAACACTTACAACATCAAGAAAACCATTCAGACAGAAGTTACATGCCAAACTTTGTAAATGCATTGAAAATGCTATTCAAGAGCTGTAAAGCACTTTAGAGCAATAAAAAAAGGACCGTCTCAACAACGGAATCTAATGGCTAAACATCTTCACAAAACACATTTTCCACGTATACACAGCCACAGAAACATGTTATAACACTTACAACATCAAGAAAACCATTCAGACAGAAGTTACATGCCATACTTTGCAAATGCATTGAAAACGCTATTCAGGAGCTGAAAAGCACTTTAGAGCATTGAAAATATGAAAGTCTCAAAAACGGAATCTAATGGCTAAACATCTTCACAAAACACCTTTTCCTGTATATAGTGCCACAGAAACATTTTATAACACTTACAACATCAAGAAAACCATTCAGACAGAAGTTACATGCCATACTTTGCAAATGCATTGAAAACGCTATTCAGGAGCTGAAAAGCACTTTAAAGCTTTGAAAATATGAAAGTCTCAAAAACGGAATCTAATGGATAAACATCTTCACAAAACACCTTTTCCATGTATATAGTGCCACAGAAACATGTTATAACACTTACAACATCAAGAAAACCATTCAGACAGAAGTTATATGCCAAACATTGTAAATGCACTGAAAACGCTATTCAGGAGCTGAAAAGCACTTTAGAGCATTGAAAATATGAAAGGCTCCAAAAAGGAATCTAAGGGCTAAACATCTTCACAAAACACATTTTCCATGTATAAACAGCCACAGAAACATTTTATAACACGTACAACATCAAGAAAACCATTTAGACAGAAGTTGTATGCCAAACTCTGTAAATGCATTGAAAACGCTATTCAAGAACTGAAAAGCACTTTAGAGCAATAAAAAAAAGGAAAGTCTCAAAAACGGAATCTAATGGCTAAACATCTTCACAAAACACCTTTTCCATGTATAAACAGCCAAGGAAACATGTTATAACACTTACAACATCAAGAAAACCATCCAGACAGAAATTACATGCCAAACTTTGTAAATGCATTGTAAACGCTATTCAAGAGTTGTAAAGCACTTTAGAGCAATAAAAAAAGGAAAGTCTCAAAAACGGAATCTAATGGATAAACATCTTCACAAAACACCTTTTCCATGTATATAGTGCCACAGAAACATGTTATAACACTTACAACATCAAGAAAACCATTCAGACAGAAGTTACATGCCAAACATTGTAAATGCACTGAAAACGCTATTCAGGAGCTGAAAAGCACTTTAGAGCATTGAAAATATGAAAGGCTCCAAAAAGGAATCTAAGGGCTAAACATCTTCACAAAACACATTTTCCATGTATAAACAGCCACAGAAACATGTTATAACACTTACAACATCAAGAAAACCATTCAGACAGAAGTTACATGCCAAACTTTGTAAATGCATTGAAAATGCTATTCAAGAGCTGTAAAGCACTTTAGAGCAATAAAAAAAGGACCGTCTCAACAACGGAATCTAATGGCTAAACATCTTCACAAAACACATTTTCCACGTATACACAGCCACAGAAACATGTTATAACACTTACAACATCAAGAAAACCATTCAGACAGAAGTTACATGCCATACTTTGCAAATGCATTGAAAACGCTATTCAGGAGCTGAAAAGCACTTTAGAGCATTGAAAATATGAAAGTCTCAAAAACGGAATCTAATGGCTAAACATCTTCACAAAACACCTTTTCCTGTATATAGTGCCACAGAAACATTTTATAACACTTACAACATCAAGAAAACCATTCAGACAGAAGTTACATGCCATAATTTGCAAATGCATTGAAAACGCTATTCAGGAGCTGAAAAGCACTTTAGAGCTTTGAAAATATGAAAGTCTCAAAAACGGAATCTAATGGATAAACATCTTCACAAAACACCTTTTCCATGGATATAGTGCCACAGAAACATGTTATAACACTTACAACATCAAGAAAACTATTCAGACAGAAGTTACATGCCAAACATTGTAAATGCATTGAAAACGCCTTACAGGTGCTGAAAAGCACTTTAGAGCCATAAAAAAAGGAAAGTCTGAAAAACGGAATCTAATGGATAAACATCTTCACAAAACACCTTTTTCATGTATATAGTGCCACAGAAACATTTTATAACACTTACAACATCAAGAAAACCATTTAGACAGACGTTGTATGCCAAACTCTGTAAATGCATTGAAAACGCTATTCAAGAACTGAAAAGCACTTTAGAGCAATAAAAAAAAGGAAAGTCTCAAAAACGGAATCTAATGGCTAAACATCTTCACAAAACACCTTTTCCATGTATAAACAGCCAAGGAAACATGTTATAACACTTACAACATCAAGAAAACCATCCAGACAGAAATTACATGCCAAACTTTGTAAATGCATTGTAAACGCTATTCAAGAGCTGTAAAGCACTTTAGAGCAATAAAAAAAGGACCGTCTCAACAACGGAATCTAATGGCTAAACATCTTCACAAAACACATTTTCCACGTATACACAGCCACAGAAACATGTTATAACACTTACAACATCAAGAAAACCATTCAGACAGAAGTTACATGCCATACTTTGCAAATGCATTGAAAACGCTATTCGGGAGCTGAAAAGCACTTTAGAGCATTGAAAATATGAAAGTCTCAAAAACGGAATCTAAGGGCTAAACATCTTCACAAAACACCTTTTCCATGTATATAGTGCCACAGAAACATGTTATAACACTTACAACATCAAGAAAACCATCCACACAGAAGTTACATGCCAAATTTTGTAAACGCATTGAAAACGCTACTCAGCTGTAAAGCACTTTAGAGCATTGAAAATATGAAAGGCTCCAAAAAGGAATCTAAGGGCTAAACATCTTCACAAAACACATTTTCCATGTATAAACAGCCACAGAAACATGTTATAACACTTACAACATCAAGAAAACCATTCAGACAGAAGTTACATGCCAAACTTTGTAAATGCATTGAAAACGCTATTCAGGAGCTGAAAAGCACTTTAGAGCATTGAAAATATGAAAGTCTCAAAAACGGAATCTAAGGGCTAAACATCTTCACAAAACACTTTTTCCTGTATATAGTGCCACAGAAACATTTTATAACACTTACAACATCAAGAAAACCATTCAGACAGAAGTTACATGCCATACTTTGCAAATGCATTGAAAACGCTATTCAGGAGCTGAAAAGCACTTTAGAGCATTGAAAATATGAAAGGCTCCAAAAAGGAATCTAAGGGCTAAACATCTTCACAAAACACATTTTCCATGTATAAACAGCCACAGAAACATGTTATAACACTTACAACATCAAGAAAACCATTCAGACAGAAGTTACATGCCAAACTTTGTAAATGCATTGAAAATGCTATTCAAGAGCTGTAAAGCACTTTAGAGCAATAAAAAAAGGACCGTCTCAACAACGGAATCTAATGGCTAAACATCTTCACAAAACACATTTTCCACGTATACACAGCCACAGAAACATGTTATAACACTTACAACATCAAGAAAACCATTCAGACAGAAGTTACATGCCATACTTTGCAAATGCATTGAAAACGCTATTCGGGAGCTGAAAAGCACTTTAGAGCATTGAAAATATGAAAGTCTCAAAAACGGAATCTAATGGCTAAACATCTTCACAAAACACCTTTTCCATGTATATAGTGCCACGGAAACATTTTATAACACTTACAATATCAAGGAAACCATTCAGACAGAAGTTACATGCCATACTTTGCAAATGCATTGAAAACGCTATTCAGGAGCTGAAAAGCACTTTAGAGCATTGAAAATATGAAAGTCTCAAAAACGGAATCTAATGGCTAAACATCTTCACAAAACACCTTTTCCTGTATATAGTGCCACAGAAACATTTTATAACACTTACAACATCAAGAAAACCATTCAGACAGAAGTTACATGCCATACTTTGCAAATGCATTGAAAACGCTATTCAGGAGCTGAAAAGCACTTTAGAGCTTTGAAAATATGAAAGTCTCAAAAACGGAATCTAATGGATAAACATCTTCACAAAACACCTTTTCCATGTATATAGTGCCACAGAAACATGTTATAACACTTACAACATCAAGAAAACTATTCAGACAGAAGTTACATGCCAAACATTGTAAATGCATTGAAAACGCCTTACAGGTGCTGAAAAGCACTTTAGAGCCATAAAAAAAGGAAAGTCTGAAAAACGGAATCTAATGGATAAACATCTTCACAAAACACCTTTTTCATGTATATAGTGCCACAGAAACATTTTATAACACTTACAACATCAAGAAAACCATTTAGACAGAAGTTGTATGCCAAACTCTGTAAATGCATTGAAAACGCTATTCAAGAACTGAAAAGCACTTTAGAGCAATAAAAAAAAGGAAAGTCTCAAAAACGGAATCTAATGGCTAAACATCTTCACAAAACACCTTTTCCATGTATAAACAGCCAAGGAAACATGTTATAACACTTACAACATCAAGAAAACCATCCAGACAGAAATTACATGCCAAACTTTGTAAATGCATTGTAAACGCTATTCAAGAGTTGTAAAGCACTTTAGAGAAATAAAAAAAGGAAAGTCTCAAAAACGGAATCTAATGGATAAACATCTTCACAAAACACCTTTTCCATGTATATAGTGCCACAGAAACATGTCATAACACTTACAACATCAAGAAAACCATTCAGACAGAAGTTACATGCCAAACATTGTAAATGCACTGAAAACGCTATTCAGGAGCTGAAAAGCACTTTAGAGCATTGAAAATATGAAAGGCTCCAAAAAGGAATCTAAGGGCTAAACATCTTCACAAAACACATTTTCCATGTATAAACAGCCACAGAAACATGTTATAACACTTACAACATCAAGAAAACCATTCAGATAGAAGTTACATGCCAAACTTTGTAAATGCATTGAAAATGCTATTCAAGAGCTGTAAAGCACTTTAGAGCAATAAAAAAAGGACCGTCTCAACAACGGAATCTAAAGGCTAAACATCTTCACAAAACACATTTTCCACGTATACACAGCCACAGAAACATGTTATAACACTTACAACATCAAGAAAACCATTCAGACAGAAGTTACATGCCATACTTTGCAAATGCATTGAAAACGCTATTCAGGAGCTGAAAAGCACTTTAGAGCATTGAAAATATGAAAGTCTCAAAAACGGAATCTAATGGCTAAACATCTTCACAAAACACCTTTTCCTGTATATAGTGCCACAGAAACATTTTATAACACTTACAACATCAAGAAAACCATTCAGACAGAAGTTACATGCCATACTTTGCAAATGCATTGAAAACGCTATTCAGGAGCTGAAAAGCACTTTAAAGCTTTGAAAATATGAAAGTCTCAAAAACGGAATCTAATGGATAAACATCTTCACAAAACACCTTTTCCATGTATATAGTGCCACAGAAACATGTTATAACACTTACAACATCAAGAAAACCATTCAGACAGAAGTTATATGTCAAACATTGTAAATGCACTGAAAACGCTATTCAGGAGCTGAAAAGCACTTTAGAGCATTGAAAATATGAAAGGCTCCAAAAAGGAATCTAAGGGCTAAACATCTTCACAAAACACATTTTCCATGTATAAACAGCCACAGAAACATTTTATAACACGTACAACATCAAGAAAACCATTTAGACAGAAGTTGTATGCCAAACTCTGTAAATGCATTGAAAACGCTATTCAAGAACTGAAAAGCACTTTAGAGCAATAAAAAAAAGGAAAGTCTCAAAAACGGAATCTAATGGCTAAACATCTTCACAAAACACCTTTTCCATGTATAAACAGCCAAGGAAACATGTTATAACACTTACAACATCAAGAAAACCATCCAGACAGAAATTACATGCCAAACTTTGTAAATGCATTGTAAACGCTATTCAAGAGTTGTAAAGCACTTTAGAGCAATAAAAAAAGGAAAGTCTCAAAAACGGAATCTAATGGATAAACATCTTCACAAAACACCTTTTCCATGTATATAGTGCCACAGAAACATGTTATAACACTTACAACATCAAGAAAACCATTCAGACAGAAGTTACATGCCAAACATTGTAAATGCACTGAAAACGCTATTCAGGAGCTGAAAAGCACTTTAGAGCATTGAAAATATGAAAGGCTCCAAAAAGGAATCTAAGGGCTAAACATCTTCACAAAACACATTTTCCATGTATAAACAGCCACAGAAACATGTTATAACACTTACAACATCAAGAAAACCATTCAGACAGAAGTTACATGCCAAACTTTGTAAATGCATTGAAAATGCTATTCAAGAGCTGTAAAGCACTTTAGAGCAATAAAAAAAGGACCGTCTCAACAACGGAATCTAATGGCTAAACATCTTCACAAAACACATTTTCCACGTATACACAGCCACAGAAACATGTTATAACACTTACAACATCAAGAAAACCATTCAGACAGAAGTTACATGCCATACTTTGCAAATGCATTGAAAACGCTATTCAGGAGCTGAAAAGCACTTTAGAGCATTGAAAATATGAAAGTCTCAAAAACGGAATCTAATGGCTAAACATCTTCACAAAACACCTTTTCCTGTATATAGTGCCACAGAAACATTTTATAACACTTACAACATCAAGAAAACCATTCAGACAGAAGTTACATGCCATACTTTGCAAATGCATTGAAAACGCTATTCAGGAGCTGAAAAGCACTTTAAAGCTTTGAAAATATGAAAGTCTCAAAAACGGAATCTAATGGATAAACATCTTCACAAAACACCTTTTCCATGTATATAGTGCCACAGAAACATGTTATAACACTTACAACATCAAGAAAACTATTCAGACAGAAGTTACATGCCAAACATTGTAAATGCATTGAAAACGCCTTACAGGTGCTGAAAAGCACTTTAGAGCCATAAAAAAAGGAAAGTCTGAAAAACGGAATCTAATGGCTAAACATCTTCACAAAACACCTTTTTCATGTATATAGTGCCACAGAAACATTTTATAACACTTACAACATCAAGAAAACCATTTAGACAGAAGTTGTATGCCAAACTCTGTAAATGCATTGAAAACGCTATTCAAGAACTGAAAAGCACTTTAGAGCAATAAAAAAAAGGAAAGTCTCAAAAACGGAATCTAATCGCTAAACATCTTCACAAAACACCTTTTCCATGTATAAACAGCCAAGGAAACATGTTATAACACTTACAACATCAAGAAAACCATCCAGACAGAAATTACATGCCAAACTTTGTAAATGCATTGTAAACGCTATTCAAGAGTTGTAAAGCACTTTAGAGAAATAAAAAAAGGAAAGTCTCAAAAACGGAATCTAATGGATAAACATCTTCACAAAACACCTTTTCCATGTATATAGTGCCACAGAAACATGTTATAACACTTACAACATCAAGAAAACCATTCAGACAGAAGTTACATGCCAAACATTGTAAATGCACTGAAAACGCTATTCAGGAGCTGAAAAGCACTTTAGAGCATTGAAAATATGAAAGGCTCCAAAAAGGAATCTAAGGGCTAAACATCTTCACAAAACACATTTTCCATGTATAAACAGCCACAGAAACATGTTATAACACTTACAACATCAAGAAAACCATTCAGACAGAAGTTACATGCCAAACTTTGTAAATGCATTGAAAATGCTATTCAAGAGCTGTAAAGCACTTTAGAGCAATAAAAAAAGGACCGTCTCAACAACGGAATCTAATGGCTAAACATCTTCACAAAACACATTTTCCACGTATACACAGCCACAGAAACATGTTATAACACTTACAACATCAAGAAAACCATTCAGACAGAAGTTACATGCCATACTTTGCAAATGCATTGAAAACGCTATTCAGGAGCTGAAAAGCACTTTAGAGCATTGAAAATATGAAAGTCTCAAAAACGGAATCTAATGGCTAAACATCTTCACAAAACACCTTTTCCTGTATATAGTGCCACAGAAACATTTTATAACACTTACAACATCAAGAAAACCATTCAGACAGAAGTTACATGCCATACTTTGCAAATGCATTGAAAACGCTATTCAGGAGCTGAAAAGCACTTTAAAGCTTTGAAAATATGAAAGTCTCAAAAACGGAATCTAATGGATAAACATCTTCACAAAACACCTTTTCCATGTATATAGTGCCACAGAAACATGTTATAACACTTACAACATCAAGAAAACCATTCAGACAGAAGTTATATGCCAAACATTGTAAATGCACTGAAAACGCTATTCAGGAGCTGAAAAGCACTTTAGAGCATTGAAAATATGAAAGGCTCCAAAAAGGAATCTAAGGGCTAAACATCTTCACAAAACACATTTTCCATGTATAAACAGCCACAGAAACATTTTATAACACGTACAACATCAAGAAAACCATTTAGACAGAAGTTGTATGCCAAACTCTGTAAATGCATTGAAAACGCTATTCAAGAACTGAAAAGCACTTTAGAGCAATAAAAAAAAGGAAAGTCTCAAAAACGGAATCTAATGGCTAAACATCTTCACAAAACACCTTTTCCATGTATAAACAGCCAAGGAAACATGTTATAACACTTACAACATCAAGAAAACCATCCAGACAGAAATTACATGCCAAACTTTGTAAATGCATTGTAAACGCTATTCAAGAGTTGTAAAGCACTTTAGAGCAATAAAAAAAGGAAAGTCTCAAAAACGGAATCTAATGGATAAACATCTTCACAAAACACCTTTTCCATGTATATAGTGCCACAGAAACATGTTATAACACTTACAACATCAAGAAAACCATTCAGACAGAAGTTACATGCCAAACATTGTAAATGCACTGAAAACGCTATTCAGGAGCTGAAAAGCACTTTAGAGCATTGAAAATATGAAAGGCTCCAAAAAGGAATCTAAGGGCTAAACATCTTCACAAAACACATTTTCCATGTATAAACAGCCACAGAAACATGTTATAACACTTACAGTACAACATCAAGAAAACCATTCAGACAGAAGTTACATGCCAAACTTTGTAAATGCATTGAAAATGCTATTCAAGAGCTGTAAAGCACTTTAGAGCAATAAAAAAAGGACCGTCTCAACAACGGAATCTAATGGCTAAACATCTTCACAAAACACATTTTCCACGTATACACAGCCACAGAAACATGTTATAACACTTACAACATCAAGAAAACCATTCAGACAGAAGTTACATGCCATACTTTGCAAATGCATTGAAAACGCTATTCAGGAGCTGAAAAGCACTTTAGAGCATTGAAAATATGAAAGTCTCAAAAACGGAATCTAATGGCTAAACATCTTCACAAAACACCTTTTCCTGTATATAGTGCCACAGAAACATTTTATAACACTTACAACATCAAGAAAACCATTCAGACAGAAGTTACATGCCATAATTTGCAAATGCATTGAAAACGCTATTCAGGAGCTGAAAAGCACTTTAGAGCTTTGAAAATATGAAAGTCTCAAAAACGGAATCTAATGGATAAACATCTTCACAAAACACCTTTTCCATGGATATAGTGCCACAGAAACATGTTATAACACTTACAACATCAAGAAAACTATTCAGACAGAAGTTACATGCCAAACATTGTAAATGCATTGAAAACGCCTTACAGGTGCTGAAAAGCACTTTAGAGCCATAAAAAAAGGAAAGTCTGAAAAACGGAATCTAATGGATAAACATCTTCACAAAACACCTTTTTCATGTATATAGTGCCACAGAAACATTTTATAACACTTACAACATCAAGAAAACCATTTAGACAGACGTTGTATGCCAAACTCTGTAAATGCATTGAAAACGCTATTCAAGAACTGAAAAGCACTTTAGAGCAATAAAAAAAAGGAAAGTCTCAAAAACGGAATCTAATGGCTAAACATCTTCACAAAACACCTTTTCCATGTATAAACAGCCAAGGAAACATGTTATAACACTTACAACATCAAGAAAACCATCCAGACAGAAATTACATGCCAAACTTTGTAAATGCATTGTAAACGCTATTCAAGAGCTGTAAAGCACTTTAGAGCAATAAAAAAAGGACCGTCTCAACAACGGAATCTAATGGCTAAACATCTTCACAAAACACATTTTCCACGTATACACAGCCACAGAAACATGTTATAACACTTACAACATCAAGAAAACCATTCAGACAGAAGTTACATGCCATACTTTGCAAATGCATTGAAAACGCTATTCGGGAGCTGAAAAGCACTTTAGAGCATTGAAAATATGAAAGTCTCAAAAACGGAATCTAAGGGCTAAACATCTTCACAAAACACCTTTTCCATGTATATAGTGCCACAGAAACATGTTATAACACTTATAACATCAAGAAAACCATCCACACAGAAGTTACATGCCAAATTTTGTAAACGCATTGAAAACGCTACTCAGCTGTAAAGCACTTTAGAGCAATAAAAAAAGGAAAGTCTCAAAAACGGAATCTAATGGCTAAACATCTTCACAAAACACCTTTTCCATGTATATAGTGCCACAGAAACATTTTATAACACTTACAATATCAAGGAAACCATTCAGACAGAAGTTACATGCCATACTTTGCAAATGCATTGAAAACGCTATTCAGGAGCTGAAAAGCACTTTAGAGCATTGAAAATATGAAAGTCTCAAAAACGGAATCTAATGGCTAAACATCTTCACAAAACACCTTTTCCTGTATATAGTGCCACAGAAACATTTTATAACACTTACAACATCAAGAAAACCATTCAGACAGAAGTTAAATGCCATACTTTGCAAATGCATTGAAAACGCTATTCGGGAGCTGAAAAGCACTTTAGAGCTTTGAAAATATGAAAGTCTCAAAAACGGAATCTAATGGATAAACATCTTCACAAAACACCTTTTTCATTTATATAGTGCCACAGAAACATGTTATAACACTTACAACATCAAGAAAACTATTCAGACAGAAGTTACATGCCAAACATTGTAAATGCATTGAAAACGCCTTACAGGTGCTGAAAAGCACTTTAGAGCCATAAAAAAAGGAAAGTCTGAAAAACGGAATCTAATGGATAAACATCTTCACAAAACACCTTTTTCATGTATATAGTGCCACAGAAACATTTTATAACACTTACAACATCAAGAAAACCATTTAGACAGAAGTTGTATGCCAAACTCTGTAAATGCATTGAAAACGCTATTCAAGAACTGAAAAGCACTTTAGAGCAATAAAAAAAAGGAAAGTCTCAAAAACGGAATCTAATGGCTAAACATCTTCACAAAACACCTTTTCCATGTATAAACAGCCAAGGAAACATGTTATAACACTTACAACATCGAGAAAACCATCCAGACAGAAATTACATGCCAAACTTTGTAAATGCATTGTAAACGCTATTCAAGAGTTGTAAAGCACTTTAGAGCAATAAAAAAAGGAAAGTCTCAAAAACCGAATCTAATGGATAAACATCTTCACAAAACACCTTTTCCATGTATATAGTGCCACAGAAACATGTTATAACACTTACAACATCAAGAAAACTATTCAGACAGAAGTTACATGCCAAACATTGTAAATGCATTGAAAACGCTATTTAGGAGCTGAAAAGCACTTTAGAGCATTGAAAATATGAAAGGCTCCAAAAAGGAATCTAAGGGCTAAACATCTTCACAAAACACATTTTCCATGTATAAACAGCCACAGAAACATGTTATAACACTTACAACATCAAGAAAACCATTCAGACAGAAGTTACATGCCAAACTTTGTAAATGCATTGAAAACGCTTTTCAGGAGCTGAAAAGCACTTTAGAGCATTGAAAATATGAAAGTCTCAAAAACGGAATCTAAGGGCTAAACATCTTCACAAAACACTTTTTCCTGTATATAGTGCCACAGAAACATGTTATAACACTTACAACATCAAGAAAACCATCCAGACAGAAGTTACATGCCAAACTTTGTAAATGCATTGAAAACGCTATTCAGGAGCTAAAAAGCACTTTAGAGCATTGAAAAAAGGAAAGTCTCAAAAACGGAATCGAATGGCTAAACATCTTCACAAAACACCTTTTCCATGTATATAGTGCCACAGAAACATGTTATAACACTTACAACATCAAGAAAACTATTCAGACAGAAGTTACATGCCAAACATTGTAAATGCATTGAAAACGCCATACAGGTGCTGAAAAGCACTTTAGAGCATTGAAAATATGAAAGTCTCAAAAACGGGATCTAAGGGCTAAACATCTTCACAAAACACCTTTTCCATGTATATAGTGCCACAGAAACATGTTATAACACAACATCAAGAAAACCATCCAGACAGAAGTTAAATGCCAAACTTTGTAAACGCATTGAAAACGCTATTCAGGAGCTGAAAAGCACTTTAGAGCAATAAAAAAAGGAAAGTCTCAAAAACTGAATCTAATGGCTAAACATCTTCACAAAACACCTTTTTCATGTATATAGTGCCACAGAAACATTTTATAACGCTTACAACATCAAGAAAACTATTCAGACAGAAGTTACATGCCAAACATTGTAAATGCATTGAAAACGCCTTACAGGTGCTGAAAAGCACTTTAGAGCCATAAAAAAAGGAAAGTCTGAAAAACGGAATCTAATGGATAAACATCTTCACAAAACACCTTTTTCATGTATATAGTGCCACAGAAACATTTTATAACACTTACAACATCAAGAAAACCATTTAGACAGAAGTTGTATGCCAAACTCTGTAAATGCATTGAAAACGCTATTCAAGAACTGAAAAGCACTTTAGAGCAATAAAAAAAAGGAAAGTCTCAAAAACGGAATCTAATGGCTAAACATCTTCACAAAACACCTTTTCCATGTATAAACAGCCAAGGAAACATGTTATAACACTTACAACATCGAGAAAACCATCCAGACAGAAATTACATGCCAAACTTTGTAAATGCATTGTAAACGCTATTCAAGAGTTGTAAAGCACTTTAGAGCAATAAAAAAAGGAAAGTCTCAAAAACCGAATCTAATGGATAAACATCTTCACAAAACACCTTTTCCATGTATATAGTGCCACAGAAACATGTTATAACACTTACAACATCAAGAAAACTATTCAGACAGAAGTTACATGCCAAACATTGTAAATGCATTGAAAACGCTATTTAGGAGCTGAAAAGCACTTTAGAGCATTGAAAATATGAAAGGCTCCAAAAAGGAATCTAAGGGCTAAACATCTTCACAAAACACATTTTCCATGTATAAACAGCCACAGAAACATGTTATAACACTTACAACATCAAGAAAACCATTCAGACAGAAGTTACATGCCAAACTTTGTAAATGCATTGAAAACGCTATTCAGGAGCTGAAAAGCACTTTAGAGCATTGAAAATATGAAAGTCTCAAAAACGGAATCTAAGGGCTAAACATCTTCACAAAACACTTTTTCCTGTATATAGTGCCACAGAAACATGTTATAACACTTACAACATCAAGAAAACCATCCAGACAGAAGTTACATGCCAAACTTTGTTAATGCATTGAAAACGCTATTCAGGAGCTAAAAAGCACTTTAGAGCATTGAAAAAAGGAAAGTCTCAAAAACGGAATCGAATGGCTAAACATCTTCACAAAACACCTTTTCCATGTATATAGTGCCACAGAAACATGTTATAACACTTACAACATCAAGAAAACTATTCAGACAGAAGTTACATGCCAAACATTGTAAATGCATTGAAAACGCCATACAGGTGCTGAAAAGCACTTTAGAGCATTGAAAATATGAAAGTCTCAAAAACGGGATCTAAGGGCTAAACATCTTCACAAAACACCTTTTCCATGTATATAGTGCCACAGAAACATGTTATAACACTTACAACATCAAGAAAACCATCCAGACAGAAGTTAAATGCCAAACTTTGTAAACGCATTGAAAACGCTATTCAGGAGCTGAAAAGCACTTTAGAGCAATATAAAAAGGAAAGTCTCAAAAACTGAATCTAATGGCTAAACATCTTCACAAAACACCTTTTTCATGTATATAGTGCCACAGAAACATTTTATAACGCTTACAACATCAAGAAAACCATTCAGACAGAAGTTACATGCCAAACATTGTAAATGCACTGAAAACGCTATTCAGGAGCTGAAAAGCACTTTAGAGCATTGAAAATATGAAAGGCTCCAAAAAGGAATCTAAGGGCTAAACATCTTCAAAAAACACATTTTCCATGTATAAACAGCCACAGAAACATGTTATAACACTTACAACATCAAGAAAACCATTCAGACAGAAGTTACATGCCAAACTTTGTAAATGCATTGAAAATGCTATTCAAGAGCTGTAAAGCACTTTAGAGCAATAAAAAAAGGACCGTCTCAACAACGGAATCTAATGGCTAAACATCTTCACAAAACACATTTTCCACGTATACACAGCCACAGAAACATGTTATAACACTTACAACATCAAGAAAACCATTCAGACAGAAGTTACATGCCATACTTTGCAAATGCATTGAAAACGCTATTCAGGAGCTGAAAAGCACTTTAGAGCATTGAAAATATGAAAGTCTCAAAAACGGAATCTAATGGCTAAACATCTTCACAAAACACCTTTTCCTGTATATAGTGCCACAGAAACATTTTATAACACTTACAACATCAAGAAAACCATTCAGACAGAAGTTACATGCCATACTTTGCAAATGCATTGAAAACGCTTTTCAGGAGCTGAAAAGCACTTTAGAGCTTTGAAAATATGAAAGTCTCAAAAACGGAATCTAATGGATAAACATCTTCACAAAACACCTTTTCCATGTATAAACAGCCACAGAAACATGTTATAACACTTACAACATCAAGAAAACCATTCAGACAGAAGTTACATGCCAAACTTTGTAAATGCATTGAAAATGCTATTCAGGAGCTGAAAAGCACTTTAGAGCAATAAAAAAAGGAAAGTCTCAAAAACTGAATCTAATGGCTAAACATCTTCACAAAACACCTTTTTCATGTATATAGTGCCACAGAAACATGTTATAACACTTACAACATCAAGAAAACCATTCAGACAGAAGTTACATGCCAAACTTTGTAAATGCATTGAAAATGCTATTCAAGAGCTGTAAAGCACTTTAGAGCAATAAAAAAAGGACAGTCTCAACAACGGAATCTAATGGCTAAACATCTTCACAAAACACATTTTCCACGTATACACAGCCACAGAAACATGTTATAACACTTACAACATCAAGAAAACCATTCAGACAGAAGTTACATGCCATACTTTGCAAATGCATTGAAAACGCTTTTCAGGAGCTGAAAAGCACTTTAGAGCATTGAAAATATGAAAGTCTCAAAAACGGAATCTAATGGCTAAACATCTTCACAAAACACCTTTTCCTGTATATAGTGCCACAGAAACATTTTATAACACTTACAACATCAAGAAAACCATTCAGACAGAAGTTACATGCCATACTTTGCAAATGCATTGAAAACGCTTTTCAGGAGCTGAAAAGCACTTTAGAGCTTTGAAAATATGAAAGTCTCAAAAACGGAATCTAATGGATAAACATCTTCACAAAACACCTTTTCCATGTATAAACAGCCACAGAAACATGTTTTAACACTTACAACATCAAGAAAACCATTCAGACAGAAGTTACATGCCAAACTTTGTAAATGCATTGAAAATGCTATTCAAGAGCTGTAAAGCACTTTAGAGCAATAAAAAAAGGACCGTCTCAACAACGGAATCTAATGGCTAAACATCTTCACAAAACACATTTTCCACGTATACACAGCCACAGAAACATGTTATAACACTTACAACATCAAGAAAACCATCCAGACAGAAGTTACATGCCAAACTTTGTAAACGCATTGAAAACGCTATTCAGGAGCTGAAAAGCACTTTAGAGCAATAAAAAAAGGAAAGTCTCAAAAACGGAATCTAATGGCTAAACATCTTCACAAAACACCCTTTTCATGTATATAGTGCCACAGAAACATTTTATAACGCTTACAACATCAAGAAAACCATTCAGACAGAAGTTAAATGCCAAACATTGTAAATGCATTGAAAACGCTATTCAGGAGCTGAAAAGCACTTTAGAGCATTGAAAATATGAAAGGCTCCAAAAAGGAATCTAAGGGCTAAACATCTTCACAAAACACCTTTTCCATGTATAAACAGCCACAGAAACATGTTATAACACTTACAACATCAAGAAAACCATTCAGACAGAAGTTACATGCCAAACTTTGTAAAAGCATTGAAAATGCTATTCAAGAGCTGTAAAGCACTTTAGAGCAATAAAAAAAGGACCGTCTCAACAACGGAATCTAATGGCTAAACATCTTCACAAAACACATTTTCCACGTATACACAGCCACAGAAACATGTTATAACACTTACAACATCAAGAAAACCATTCAGACAGAAGTTACATGCCATACTTTGCAAATGCATTGAAAACGCTATTCGGGAGCTGAAAAGCACTTTAGAGCATTGAAAATATGAAAGTCTCAAAAACGGAATCTAAGGGCTAAACATCTTCACAAAACACCTTTTCCATGTATATAGTGCCACAGAAACATGTTATAACACTTACAACATCAAGAAAACCATCCAGACAGAAGTTACATGCCAAACTTTGTAAACGCATTGAAAACGCTATTCAGCTGTAAAGCACTTTAGAGCAATAAAAAAAGGAAAGTCTCAAAAACGGAATCTAAGGGCTAAACATCTTCACAAAACACCTTTTCCATGTATATAGTGCCACAGAAACATGTTATAACACTTACAACATCAAGAAAACCATCCAGACAGAAGTTACATGCCAAACTTTGTAAACGCATTGAAAACGCTATTCAGGAGCTGAAAAGCACTTTAGAGCAATAAAAAAAGGAAAGTCTCAAAAACGGAATCTAATGGCTAAACATCTTCACAAAACACCTTTTTCATGTATATAGTGCCACAGAAACATTTTATAACGCTTACAACATCAAGAAAACCATTCAGACAGAAGTTACATGCCAAACATTGTAAATGCATTGAAAACGCTATTCAGGAGCTGAAAAGCACTTTAGAGCATTGAAAATATGAAAGGCTCCAAAAAGGAATCTAAGGGCTAAACATCTTCACAAAACACATTTTCCACGTATACACAGCCACAGAAACATGTTATAACACTTACAACATCAAGAAAACCATTCAGACAGAAGTTACATGCCATACTTTGCAAATGCATTGAAAACGCTATTCGGGAGCTGAAAAGCACTTTAGAGCATTGAAAATATGAAAGTCTCAAAAACGGAATCTAAGGGCTAAACATCTTCACAAAACACCTTTTCCATGTATATAGTGCCACAGAAACATGTTATAACACTTACAACATCAAGAAAACCATCCAGACAGAAGTTACATGCCAAACTTTGTAAACGCATTGAAAACGCTATTCAGCTGTAAAGCACTTTAGAGCAATAAAAAAAGGAAAGTCTCAAAAACGGAATCTAAGGGCTAAACATCTTCACAAAACACCTTTTCCATGTATATAGTGCCACAGAAACATGTTATAACACTTACAACATCAAGAAAACCATCCAGACAGAAGTTACATGCCAAACTTTGTAAACGCATTGAAAACGCTATTCAGGAGCTGAAAAGCACTTTAGAGCAATAAAAAAAGGAAAGTCTCAAAAACGGAATCTAATGGCTAAACATCTTCACAAAACACCTTTTTCATGTATATAGTGCCACAGAAACATTTTATAACGCTTACAACATCAAGAAAACCATTCAGACAGAAGTTACATGCCAAACATTGTAAATGCATTGAAAACGCTATTCAGGAGCTGAAAAGCACTTTAGAGCATTGAAAATATGAAAGGCTCCAAAAAGGAATCTAAGGGCTAAACATCTTCACAAAACACATTTTCCACGTATACACAGCCACAGAAACATGTTATAACACTTACAACATCAAGAAAACCATTCAGACAGAAGTTACATGCCATACTTTGCAAATGCATTGAAAACGCTATTCGGGAGCTGAAAAGCACTTTAGAGCATTGAAAATATGAAAGTCTCAAAAACGGAATCTAAGGGCTAAACATCTTCACAAAACACCTTTTCCATGTATATAGTGCCACAGAAACATGTTATAACACTTACAACATCAAGAAAACCATCCAGACAGAAGTTACATGCCAAACTTTGTAAACGCATTGAAAACGCTATTCAGCTGTAAAGCACTTTAGAGCAATAAAAAAAGGAAAGTCTCAAAAACGGAATCTGATGGCTAAACATCTTCACAAAACACCTTTTTCATGTATATAGTGCCATAGAAACATTTTATAACGCTTACAACATCAAGAAAACCATTCAGACAGAAGTTACATGCCAAACATTGTAAATGCATTGAAAACGCTATTCAGGAGCTGAAAAGCACTTTAGAGCATTGAAAATATGAAAGGCTCCAAAAAGGAATCTAAGGGCTAAACATCTTCACAAAACACATTTTCCATGTATAAACAGCCACAGAAACATGTTATAACACTTACAACATCAAGAAAACCATTCAGACAGAAGTTACATGCCAAACTTTGTAAATGCATTGAAAATGCTATTCAAGAGCTGTAAAGCACTTTAGAGCAATAAAAAAAGGACCGTCTCAACAACGGAATCTAATGGCTAAACATCTTCACAAAACACATTTTCCACGTATACACAGCCACAGAAACATGTTATAACACTTACAACATCAAGAAAACCATCCAGACAGAAGTTACATGCCAAACTTTGTAAACGCATTGAAAACGCTATTCAGGAGCTGAAAAGCACTTTAGAGCAATAAAAAAAGGAAAGTCTCAAAAACGGAATCTAATGGCTAAACATCTTCACAAAACACCCTTTTCATGTATATAGTGCCACAGAAACATTTTATAACGCTTACAACATCAAGAAAACCATTCAGACAGAAGTTACATGCCAAACATTGTAAATGCATTGAAAACGCTATTCAGGAGCTGAAAAGCACTTTAGAGCAATAAAAAAAGGAAAGTCTCAAAAACGGAATCTAATGGCTAAACATCTTCACAAAACACCCTTTTCATGTATATAGTGCCACAGAAACATTTTATAACGCTTACAACATCAAGAAAACCATTCAGACAGAAGTTACATGCCAAACTTTGTAAAAGCATTGAAAATGCTATTCAAGAGCTGTAAAGCACTTTAGAGCAATAAAAAAAGGACCGTCTCAACAACGGAATCTAAGGGCTAAACATCTTCACAAAACACATTTTCCACGTATACACAGCCACAGAAACATGTTATAACACTTACAACATCAAGAAAACCATTCAGACAGAAGTTAAATGCCATACTTTGCAAATGCATTGAAAACGCTATTCGGGAGCTGAAAAGCACTTTAGAGCATTGAAAATATGAAAGTCTCAAAAACGGAATCTAAGGGCTAAACATCTTCACAAAACACCTTTTCCATGTATATAGTGCCACAGAAACATGTTATAACACTTACAACATCAAGAAAACCATCCAGACAGAAGTTACATGCCAAACTTTGTAAACGCATTGAAAACGCTATTCAGCTGTAAAGCACTTTAGAGCAATAAAAAAAGGAAAGTCTCAAAAACGGAATCTAAGGGCTAAACATCTTCACAAAACACCTTTTCCATGTATATAGTGCCACAGAAACATGTTATAACACTTACAACATCAAGAAAACCATCCAGACAGAAGTTACATGCCAAACTTTGTAAACGCATTGAAAACGCTATTCAGGAGCTGAAAAGCACTTTAGAGCAATAAAAAAAGGAAAGTCTCAAAAACGGAATCTAATGGCTAAACATCTTCACAAAACACCTTTTTCATGTATATAGTGCCACAGAAACATTTTATAACGCTTACAACATCAAGAAAACCATTCAGACAGAAGTTACATGCCAAACATTGTAAATGCATTGAAAACGCTATTCAGGAGCTGAAAAGCACTTTAGAGCATTGAAAATATGAAAGGCTCCAAAAAGGAATCTAAGGGCTAAACATCTTCACAAAACACATTTTCCACGTATACACAGCCACAGAAACATGTTATAACACTTACAACATCAAGAAAACCATTCAGACAGAAGTTACATGCCATACTTTGCAAATGCATTGAAAACGCTATTCGGGAGCTGAAAAGCACTTTAGAGCATTGAAAATATGAAAGTCTCAAAAACGGAATCTAAGGGCTAAACATCTTCACAAAACACCTTTTCCATGTATATAGTGCCACAGAAACATGTTATAACACTTACAACATCAAGAAAACCATCCAGACAGAAGTTACATGCCAAACTTTGTAAACGCATTGAAAACGCTATTCAGCTGTAAAGCACTTTAGAGCAATAAAAAAAGGAAAGTCTCAAAAACGGAATCTGATGGCTAAACATCTTCACAAAACACCTTTTTCATGTATATAGTGCCATAGAAACATTTTATAACGCTTACAACATCAAGAAAACCATTCAGACAGAAGTTACATGCCAAACATTGTAAATGCATTGAAAACGCTATTCAGGAGCTGAAAAGCACTTTAGAGCATTGAAAATATGAAAGGCTCCAAAAAGGAATCTAAGGGCTAAACATCTTCACAAAACACATTTTCCATGTATAAACAGCCACAGAAACATGTTTTAACACTTACAACATCAAGAAAACCATTCAGACAGAAGTTACATGCCAAACTTTGTAAATGCATTGAAAATGCTATTCAAGAGCTGTAAAGCACTTTAGAGCAATAAAAAAAGGACCGTCTCAACAACGGAATCTAATGGCTAAACATCTTGACAAAACACCCTTTTCATGTATATAGTGCCACAGAAACATTTTATAACGCTTACAACATCAAGAAAACCATTCAGACAGAAGTTACATGCCAAACTTTGTAAATGCATTGAAAACGCTATTCAGGAGCTGAAAAGCACTTTAGAGCATTGAAAATATGAAAGGCTCCAAAAAGGAATCTAAGGGCTAAACATCTTCACAAAACACATTTTCCATGTATAAACAGCCACAGAAACATGTTATAACACTTACAACATCAAGAAAACCATTCAGACAGAAGTTACATGCCAAACTTTGTAAATGCATTGAAAATGCTATTCAAGAGCTGTAAAGCACTTTAGAGCAATAAAAAAAGGACCGTCTCAACAACGGAATCTAATGGCTAAACATCTTCACAAAACACATTTTCCACGTATACACAGCCACAGAAACATGTTATAACACTTACAACATCAAGAAAACCATCCAGACAGAAGTTACATGCCAAACTTTGTAAACGCATTGAAAACGCTATTCAGGAGCTGAAAAGCACTTTAGAGCAATAAAAAAAGGAAAGTCTCAAAAACGGAATCTAATGGCTAAACATCTTCACAAAACACCCTTTTCATGTATATAGTGCCACAGAAACATTTTATAACGCTTACAACATCAAGAAAACCATTCAGACAGAAGTTACATGCCAAACATTGTAAATGCATTGAAAACGCTATTCAGGAGCTGAAAAGCACTTTAGAGCATTGAAAATATGAAAGGCTCCAAAAAGGAATCTAAGGGCTAAACATCTTCACAAAACACCTTTGCCATGTATAAACAGCCACAGAAACATGTTATAACACTTACAACATCAAGAAAACCATTCAGACAGAAGTTACATGCCAAACTTTGTAAATGCATTGAAAATGCTATTCAAGAGCTGTAAAGCACTTTAGAGCAATAAAAAAAGGACCGTCTCAACAACGGAATCTAATGGCTAAACATCTTCACAAAACACCCTTTTCATGTATATAGTGCCACAGAAACATTTTATAACGCTTACAACATCAAGAAAACCATTCAGACAGAAGTTACATGCCAAACTTTGTAAACACATTGAAAACGCTATTCAGGAGCTGAAAAGCACTTTAGAGCAATAAAAAAAGGAAAGTCTCAAAAACGGAATCTAATGGCTAAACATCTTCACAAAACACCTTTTTCATGTATATAGTGCCACAGAAACATTTTATAACGCTTACAACATCAAGAAAACCATTCAGACAGAAGTTACATGCCAAACATTGTAAATGCATTGAAAACGCTATTCAGGAGCTGAAAAGCACTTTAGAGCATTGAAAATATGAAAGGCTCCAAAAAGGAATCTAAGGGCTAAACATCTTCACAAAACACATTTTCCACGTATACACAGCCACAGAAACATGTTATAACACTTACAACATCAAGAAAACCATTCAGACAGAAGTTACATGCCATACTTTGCAAATGCATTGAAAACGCTATTCGGGAGCTGAAAAGCACTTTAGAGCATTGAAAATATGAAAGTCTCAAAAACGGAATCTAAGGGCTAAACATCTTCACAAAACACCTTTTCCATGTATATAGTGCCACAGAAACATGTTATAACACTTACAACATCAAGAAAACCATCCAGACAGAAGTTACATGCCAAACTTTGTAAACGCATTGAAAACGCTATTCAGCTGTAAAGCACTTTAGAGCAATAAAAAAAGGAAAGTCTCAAAAACGGAATCTGATGGCTAAACATCTTCACAAAACACCTTTTTCATGTATATAGTGCCATAGAAACATTTTATAACGCTTACAACATCAAGAAAACCATTCAGACAGAAGTTACATGCCAAACATTGTAAATGCATTGAAAACGCTATTCAGGAGCTGAAAAGCACTTTAGAGCATTGAAAATATGAAAGGCTCCAAAAAGGAATCTAAGGGCTAAACATCTTCACAAAACACATTTTCCATGTATAAACAGCCACAGAAACATGTTATAACACTTACAACATCAAGAAAACCATTCAGACAGAAGTTACATGCCAAACTTTGTAAATGCATTGAAAATGCTATTCAAGAGCTGTAAAGCACTTTAGAGCAATAAAAAAAGGACCGTCTCAACAACGGAATCTAATGGCTAAACATCTTCACAAAACACATTTTCCACGTATACACAGCCACAGAAACATGTTATAACACTTACAACATCAAGAAAACCATCCAGACAGAAGTTACATGCCAAACTTTGTAAACGCATTGAAAACGCTATTCAGGAGCTGTAAAGCACTTTAGAGCAATAAAAAAAGGAAAGTCTCAAAAACGGAATCTGATGGCTAAACATCTTCACAAAACACCTTTTTCATGTATATAGTGCCATAGAAACATTTTATAACGCTTACAACATCAAGAAAACCATTCAGACAGAAGTTACATGCCAAACATTGTAAATGCATTGAAAACGCTATTCAGGAGCTGAAAAGCACTTTAGAGCATTGAAAATATGAAAGGCTCCAAAAAGGAATCTAAGGGCTAAACATCTTCACAAAACACATTTTCCATGTATAAACAGCCACAGAAACATGTTATAACACTTACAACATCAAGAAAACCATTCAGACAGAAGTTACATGCCAAACTTTGTAAATGCATTGAAAATGCTATTCAAGAGCTGTAAAGCACTTTAGAGCAATAAAAAAAGGACCGTCTCAACAACGGAATCTAATGGCTAAACATCTTCACAAAACACATTTTCCACGTATACACAGCCACAGAAACATGTTATAACACTTACAACATCAAGAAAACCATCCAGACAGAAGTTACATGCCAAACTTTGTAAACGCATTGAAAACGCTATTCAGGAGCTGAAAAGCACTTTAGAGCAATAAAAAAAGGAAAGTCTCAAAAACGGAATCTAATGGCTAAACATCTTCACAAAACACCCTTTTCATGTATATAGTGCCACAGAAACATTTTATAACGCTTACAACATCAAGAAAACCATTCAGACAGAAGTTACATGCCAAACTTTGTAAATGCATTGAAAACGCTATTCAGGAGCTGAAAAGCACTTTAGAGCATTGAAAATATGAAAGGCTCCAAAAAGGAATCTAAGGGCTAAACATCTTCACAAAACACATTTTCCATGTATAAACAGCCACAGAAACATGTTATAACACTTACAACATCAAGAAAACCATTCAGACAGAAGTTACATGCCAAACTTTGTAAATGCATTGAAAATGCTATTCAAGAGCTGTAAAGCACTTTAGAGCAATAAAAAAAGGACCGTCTCAACAACGGAATCTAATGGCTAAACATCTTCACAAAACACATTTTCCACGTATACACAGCCACAGAAACATGTTATAACACTTACAACATCAAGAAAACCATCCAGACAGAAGTTACATGCCAAACTTTGTAAACGCATTGAAAACGCTATTCAGGAGCTGAAAAGCACTTTAGAGCAATAAAAAAAGGAAAGTCTCAAAAACGGAATCTAATGGCTAAACATCTTCACAAAACACCCTTTTCATGTATATAGTGCCACAGAAACATTTTATAACGCTTACATCAAGAAAACCATTCAGACAGAAGTTACATGCCAAACATTGTAAATGCATTGAAAACGCTATTCAGGAGCTGAAAAGCACTTTAGAGCATTGAAAATATGAAAGGCTCCAAAAAGGAATCTAAGGGCTAAACATCTTCACAAAACACCTTTGCCATGTATAAACAGCCACAGAAACATGTTATAACACTTACAACATCAAGAAAACCATTCAGACAGAAGTTACATGCCAAACTTTGTAAATGCATTGAAAATGCTATTCAAGAGCTGTAAAGCACTTTAGAGCAATAAAAAAAGGACCGTCTCAACAACGGAATCTAATGGCTAAACATCTTCACAAAACACCCTTTTCATGTATATAGTGCCACAGAAACATTTTATAACGCTTACAACATCAAGAAAACCATTCAGACAGAAGTTACATGCCAAACTTTGTAAACGCATTGAAAACGCTATTCAGGAGCTGAAAAGCACTTTAGAGCAATAAAAAAAGGAAAGTCTCAAAAACGGAATCTAATGGCTAAACATCTTCACAAAACACCTTTTTCATGTATATAGTGCCACAGAAACATTTTATAACGCTTACAACATCAAGAAAACCATTCAGACAGAAGTTACATGCCAAACATTGTAAATGCATTGAAAACGCTATTCAGGAGCTGAAAAGCACTTTAGAGCATTGAAAATATGAAAGGCTCCAAAAAGGAATCTAAGGGCTAAACATCTTCACAAAACACATTTTCCACGTATACACAGCCACAGAAACATGTTATAACACTTACAACATCAAGAAAACCATTCAGACAGAAGTTACATGCCATACTTTGCAAATGCATTGAAAACGCTATTCGGGAGCTGAAAAGCACTTTAGAGCATTGAAAATATGAAAGTCTCAAAAACGGAATCTAAGGGCTAAACATCTTCACAAAACACCTTTTCCATGTATATAGTGCCACAGAAACATGTTATAACACTTACAACATCAAGAAAACCATCCAGACAGAAGTTACATGCCAAACTTTGTAAACGCATTGAAAACGCTATTCAGCTGTAAAGCACTTTAGAGCAATAAAAAAAGGAAAGTCTCAAAACGGAATCTGATGGCTAAACATCTTCACAAAACACCTTTTTCATGTATATAGTGCCATAGAAACATTTTATAACGCTTACAACATCAAGAAAACCATTCAGACAGAAGTTACATGCCAAACATTGTAAATGCATTGAAAACGCTATTCAGGAGCTGAAAAGCACTTTAGAGCATTGAAAATATGAAAGGCTCCAAAAAGGAATCTAAGGGCTAAACATCTTCACAAAACACATTTTCCATGTATAAACAGCCACAGAAACATGTTATAACACTTACAACATCAAGAAAACCATTCAGACAGAAGTTACATGCCAAACTTTGTAAATGCATTGAAAATGCTATTCAAGAGCTGTAAAGCACTTTAGAGCAATAAAAAAAGGACCGTCTCAACAACGGAATCTAATGGCTAAACATCTTCACAAAACACATTTTCCACGTATACACAGCCACAGAAACATGTTATAACACTTACAACATCAAGAAAACCATCCAGACAGAAGTTACATGCCAAACTTTGTAAACGCATTGAAAACGCTATTCAGGAGCTGAAAAGCACTTTAGAGCAATAAAAAAAGGAAAGTCTCAAAAACGGAATCTAATGGCTAAACATCTTCACAAAACACCCTTTTCATGTATATAGTGCCACAGAAACATTTTATAACGCTTACAACATCAAGAAAACCATTCAGACAGAAGTTACATGCCAAACATTGTAAATGCATTGAAAACGCTATTCAGGAGCTGAAAAGCACTTTAGAGCATTGAAAATATGAAAGGCTCCAAAAAGGAATCTAAGGGCTAAACATCTTCACAAAACACCTTTGCCATGTATAAACAGCCACAGAAACATGTTATAACACTTACAACATCAAGAAAACCATTCAGACAGAAGTTACATGCCAAACTTTGTAAATGCATTGAAAATGCTATTCAAGAGCTGTAAAGCACTTTAGAGCAATAAAAAAAGGACCGTCTCAACAACGGAATCTAATGGCTAAACATCTTCACAAAACACCCTTTTCATGTATATAGTGCCACAGAAACATTTTATAACGCTTACAACATCAAGAAAACCATTCAGACAGAAGTTACATGCCAAACTTTGTAAACGCATTGAAAACGCTATTCAGGAGCTGAAAAGCACTTTAGAGCAATAAAAAAAGGAAAGTCTCAAAAACGGAATCTAATGGCTAAACATCTTCACAAAACACCCTTTTCATGTATATAGTGCCACAGAAACATTTTATAACGCTTACAACATCAAGAAAACCATTCAGACAGAAGTTACATGCCAAACATTGTAAATGCATTGAAAACGCTATTCAGGAGCTGAAAAGCACTTTAGAGCATTGAAAATATGAAAGGCTCCAAAAAGGAATCTAAGGGCTAAACATCTTCACAAAACACCTTTGCCATGTATAAACAGCCACAGAAACATGTTATAACACTTACAACATCAAGAAAACCATTCAGACAGAAGTTACATGCCAAACTTTGTAAATGCATTGAAAATGCTATTCAAGAGCTGTAAAGCACTTTAGAGCAATAAAAAAAGGACCGTCTCAACAACGGAATCTAATGGCTAAACATCTTCACAAAACACCCTTTTCATGTATATAGTGCCACAGAAACATTTTATAACGCTTACAACATCAAGAAAACCATTCAGACAGAAGTTACATGCCAAACTTTGTAAACGCATTGAAAACGCTATTCAGGAGCTGAAAAGCACTTTAGAGCAATAAAAAAAGGAAAGTCTCAAAAACGGAATCTAATGGCTAAACATCTTCACAAAACACCCTTTTCATGTATATAGTGCCACAGAAACATTTTATAACGCTTACAACATCAAGAAAACCATTCAGACAGAAGTTACATGCCAAACATTGTAAATGCATTGAAAACGCTATTCAGGAGCTGAAAAGCACTTTAGAGCATTGAAAATATGAAAGGCTCCAAAAAGGAATCTAAGGGCTAAACATCTTCACAAAACACCTTTGCCATGTATAAACAGCCACAGAAACATGTTATAACACTTACAACATCAAGAAAACCATTCAGACAGAAGTTACATGCCAAACTTTGTAAATGCATTGAAAATGCTATTCAAGAGCTGTAAAGCACTTTAGAGCAATAAAAAAAGGACCGTCTCAACAACGGAATCTAATGGCTAAACATCTTCACAAAACACCCTTTTCATGTATATAGTGCCACAGAAACATTTTATAACGCTTACAACATCAAGAAAACCATTCAGACAGAAGTTACATGCCAAACTTTGTAAACGCATTGAAAACGCTATTCAGGAGCTGAAAAGCACTTTAGAGCAATAAAAAAAGGAAAGTCTCAAAAACGGAATCTAATGGCTAAACATCTTCACAAAACACCTTTTTCATGTATATAGTGCCACAGAAACATTTTATAACGCTTACAACATCAAGAAAACCATTCAGACAGAAGTTACATGCCAAACATTGTAAATGCATTGAAAACGCTATTCAGGAGCTGAAAAGCACTTTAGAGCATTGAAAATATGAAAGGCTCCAAAAAGGAATCTAAGGGCTAAACATCTTCACAAAACACCTTTGCCATGTATAAACAGCCACAGAAACATGTTATAACACTTACAACATCAAGAAAACCATTCAGACAGAAGTTACATGCCAAACTTTGTAAATGCATTGAAAATGCTATTCAAGAGCTGTAAAGCACTTTAGAGCAATAAAAAAAGGACCGTCTCAACAACGGAATCTAATGGCTAAACATCTTCACAAAACACCCTTTTCATGTATATAGTGCCACAGAAACATTTTATAACGCTTACAACATCAAGAAAACCATTCAGACAGAAGTTACATGCCAAACTTTGTAAACGCATTGAAAACGCTATTCAGGAGCTGAAAAGCACTTTAGAGCAATAAAAAAAGGAAAGTCTCAAAAACGGAATCTAATGGCTAAACATCTTCACAAAACACCTTTTTCATGTATATAGTGCCACAGAAACATTTTATAACGCTTACAACATCAAGAAAACCATTCAGACAGAAGTTACATGCCAAACATTGTAAATGCATTGAAAACGCTATTCAGGAGCTGAAAAGCACTTTAGAGCATTGAAAATATGAAAGGCTCCAAAAAGGAATCTAAGGGCTAAACATCTTCACAAAACACATTTTCCACGTATACACAGCCACAGAAACATGTTATAACACTTACAACATCAAGAAAACCATTCAGACAGAAGTTACATGCCATACTTTGCAAATGCATTGAAAACGCTATTCGGGAGCTGAAAAGCACTTTAGAGCATTGAAAATATGAAAGTCTCAAAAACGGAATCTAAGGGCTAAACATCTTCACAAAACACCTTTTCCATGTATATAGTGCCACAGAAACATGTTATAACACTTACAACATCAAGAAAACCATCCAGACAGAAGTTACATGCCAAACTTTGTAAACGCATTGAAAACGCTATTCAGCTGTAAAGCACTTTAGAGCAATAAAAAAAGGAAAGTCTCAAAAACGGAATCTGATGGCTAAACATCTTCACAAAACACCTTTTTCATGTATATAGTGCCATAGAAACATTTTATAACGCTTACAACATCAAGAAAACCATTCAGACAGAAGTTACATGCCAAACATTGTAAATGCATTGAAAACGCTATTCAGGAGCTGAAAAGCACTTTAGAGCATTGAAAATATGAAAGGCTCCAAAAAGGAATCTAAGGGCTAAACATCTTCACAAAACACATTTTCCATGTATAAACAGCCACAGAAACATGTTATAACACTTACAACATCAAGAAAACCATTCAGACAGAAGTTACATGCCAAACTTTGTAAATGCATTGAAAATGCTATTCAAGAGCTGTAAAGCACTTTAGAGCAATAAAAAAAGGACCGTCTCAACAACGGAATCTAATGGCTAAACATCTTCACAAAACACATTTTCCACGTATACACAGCCACAGAAACATGTTATAACACTTACAACATCAAGAAAACCATCCAGACAGAAGTTACATGCCAAACTTTGTAAACGCATTGAAAACGCTATTCAGGAGCTGAAAAGCACTTTAGAGCAATAAAAAAAGGAAAGTCTCAAAAACGGAATCTAATGGCTAAACATCTTCACAAAACACCCTTTTCATGTATATAGTGCCACAGAAACATTTTATAACGCTTACAACATCAAGAAAACCATTCAGACAGAAGTTACATGCCAAACATTGTAAATGCATTGAAAACGCTATTCAGGAGCTGAAAAGCACTTTAGAGCATTGAAAATATGAAAGGCTCCAAAAAGGAATCTAAGGGCTAAACATCTTCACAAAACACCTTTGCCATGTATAAACAGCCACAGAAACATGTTATAACACTTACAACATCAAGAAAACCATTCAGACAGAAGTTACATGCCAAACTTTGTAAATGCATTGAAAATGCTATTCAAGAGCTGTAAAGCACTTTAGAGCAATAAAAAAAGGACCGTCTCAACAACGGAATCTAATGGCTAAACATCTTCACAAAACACCCTTTTCATGTATATAGTGCCACAGAAACATTTTATAACGCTTACAACATCAAGAAAACCATTCAGACAGAAGTTACATGCCAAACTTTGTAAACGCATTGAAAACGCTATTCAGGAGCTGAAAAGCACTTTAGAGCAATAAAAAAAGGAAAGTCTCAAAAACGGAATCTAATGGCTAAACATCTTCACAAAACACCCTTTTCATGTATATAGTGCCACAGAAACATTTTATAACGCTTACAACATCAAGAAAACCATTCAGACAGAAGTTACATGCCAAACATTGTAAATGCATTGAAAACGCTATTCAGGAGCTGAAAAGCACTTTAGAGCATTGAAAATATGAAAGGCTCCAAAAAGGAATCTAAGGGCTAAACATCTTCACAAAACACCTTTGCCATGTATAAACAGCCACAGAAACATGTTATAACACTTACAACATCAAGAAAACCATTCAGACAGAAGTTACATGCCAAACTTTGTAAATGCATTGAAAATGCTATTCAAGAGCTGTAAAGCACTTTAGAGCAATAAAAAAAGGACCGTCTCAACAACGGAATCTAATGGCTAAACATCTTCACAAAACACCCTTTTCATGTATATAGTGCCACAGAAACATTTTATAACGCTTACAACATCAAGAAAACCATTCAGACAGAAGTTACATGCCAAACTTTGTAAACGCATTGAAAACGCTATTCAGGAGCTGAAAAGCACTTTAGAGCAATAAAAAAAGGAAAGTCTCAAAAACGGAATCTAATGGCTAAACATCTTCACAAAACACCTTTTTCATGTATATAGTGCCACAGAAACATTTTATAACGCTTACAACATCAAGAAAACCATTCAGACAGAAGTTACATGCCAAACATTGTAAATGCATTGAAAACGCTATTCAGGAGCTGAAAAGCACTTTAGAGCATTGAAAATATGAAAGGCTCCAAAAAGGAATCTAAGGGCTAAACATCTTCACAAAACACATTTTCCACGTATACACAGCCACAGAAACATGTTATAACACTTACAACATCAAGAAAACCATTCAGACAGAAGTTACATGCCAAACTTTGTAAATGCATTGAAAATGCTATTCAAGAGCTGTAAAGCACTTTAGAGCAATAAAAAAAGGACCGTCTCAACAACGGAATCTAATGGCTAAACATCTTCACAAAACACATTTTCCACGTATACACAGCCACAGAAACATGTTATAACACTTACAACATCAAGAAAACCATCCAGACAGAAGTTACATGCCAAACTTTGTAAACGCATTGAAAACGCTATTCAGGAGCTGAAAAGCACTTTAGAGCAATAAAAAAAGGAAAGTCTCAAAAACGGAATCTAATGGCTAAACATCTTCACAAAACACCCTTTTCATGTATATAGTGCCACAGAAACATTTTATAACGCTTACAACATCAAGAAAACCATTCAGACAGAAGTTACATGCCAAACATTGTAAATGCATTGAAAACGCTATTCAGGAGCTGAAAAGCACTTTAGAGCATTGAAAATATGAAAGGCTCCAAAAAGGAATCTAAGGGCTAAACATCTTCACAAAACACCTTTGCCATGTATAAACAGCCACAGAAACATGTTATAACACTTACAACATCAAGAAAACCATTCAGACAGAAGTTACATGCCAAACTTTGTAAATGCATTGAAAATGCTATTCAAGAGCTGTAAAGCACTTTAGAGCAATAAAAAAAGGACCGTCTCAACAACGGAATCTAATGGCTAAACATCTTCACAAAACACCCTTTTCATGTATATAGTGCCACAGAAACATTTTATAACGCTTACAACATCAAGAAAACCATTCAGACAGAAGTTACATGCCAAACTTTGTAAACGCATTGAAAACGCTATTCAGGAGCTGAAAAGCACTTTAGAGCAATAAAAAAAGGAAAGTCTCAAAAACGGAATCTAATGGCTAAACATCTTCACAAAACACCCTTTTCATGTATATAGTGCCACAGAAACATTTTATAACGCTTACAACATCAAGAAAACCATTCAGACAGAAGTTACATGCCAAACATTGTAAATGCATTGAAAACGCTATTCAGGAGCTGAAAAGCACTTTAGAGCATTGAAAATATGAAAGGCTCCAAAAAGGAATCTAAGGGCTAAACATCTTCACAAAACACCTTTGCCATGTATAAACAGCCACAGAAACATGTTATAACACTTACAACATCAAGAAAACCATTCAGACAGAAGTTACATGCCAAACTTTGTAAATGCATTGAAAATGCTATTCAAGAGCTGTAAAGCACTTTAGAGCAATAAAAAAAGGACCGTCTCAACAACGGAATCTAATGGCTAAACATCTTCACAAAACACCCTTTTCATGTATATAGTGCCACAGAAACATTTTATAACGCTTACAACATCAAGAAAACCATTCAGACAGAAGTTACATGCCAAACTTTGTAAACGCATTGAAAACGCTATTCAGGAGCTGAAAAGCACTTTAGAGCAATAAAAAAAGGAAAGTCTCAAAAACGGAATCTAATGGCTAAACATCTTCACAAAACACCTTTTTCATGTATATAGTGCCACAGAAACATTTTATAACGCTTACAACATCAAGAAAACCATTCAGACAGAAGTTACATGCCAAACATTGTAAATGCATTGAAAACGCTATTCAGGAGCTGAAAAGCACTTTAGAGCATTGAAAATATGAAAGGCTCCAAAAAGGAATCTAAGGGCTAAACATCTTCACAAAACACATTTTCCACGTATACACAGCCACAGAAACATGTTATAACACTTACAACATCAAGAAAACCATTCAGACAGAAGTTACATGCCATACTTTGCAAATGCATTGAAAACGCTATTCGGGAGCTGAAAAGCACTTTAGAGCATTGAAAATATGAAAGTCTCAAAAACGGAATCTAAGGGCTAAACATCTTCACAAAACACCTTTTCCATGTATATAGTGCCACAGAAACATGTTATAACACTTACAACATCAAGAAAACCATCCAGACAGAAGTTACATGCCAAACTTTGTAAACGCATTGAAAACGCTATTCAGCTGTAAAGCACTTTAGAGCAATAAAAAAAGGAAAGTCTCAAAAACGGAATCTGATGGCTAAACATCTTCACAAAACACCTTTTTCATGTATATAGTGCCATAGAAACATTTTATAACGCTTACAACATCAAGAAAACCATTCAGACAGAAGTTACATGCCAAACATTGTAAATGCATTGAAAACGCTATTCAGGAGCTGAAAAGCACTTTAGAGCATTGAAAATATGAAAGGCTCCAAAAAGGAATCTAAGGGCTAAACATCTTCACAAAACACATTTTCCATGTATAAACAGCCACAGAAACATGTTATAACACTTACAACATCAAGAAAACCATTCAGACAGAAGTTACATGCCAAACTTTGTAAATGCATTGAAAATGCTATTCAAGAGCTGTAAAGCACTTTAGAGCAATAAAAAAAGGACCGTCTCAACAACGGAATCTAATGGCTAAACATCTTCACAAAACACATTTTCCACGTATACACAGCCACAGAAACATGTTATAACACTTACAACATCAAGAAAACCATCCAGACAGAAGTTACATGCCAAACTTTGTAAACGCATTGAAAACGCTATTCAGGAGCTGAAAAGCACTTTAGAGCAATAAAAAAAGGAAAGTCTCAAAAACGGAATCTAATGGCTAAACATCTTCACAAAACACCCTTTTCATGTATATAGTGCCACAGAAACATTTTATAACGCTTACAACATCAAGAAAACCATTCAGACAGAAGTTACATGCCAAACATTGTAAATGCATTGAAAACGCTATTCAGGAGCTGAAAAGCACTTTAGAGCATTGAAAATATGAAAGGCTCCAAAAAGGAATCTAAGGGCTAAACATCTTCACAAAACACCTTTGCCATGTATAAACAGCCACAGAAACATGTTATAACACTTACAACATCAAGAAAACCATTCAGACAGAAGTTACATGCCAAACTTTGTAAATGCATTGAAAATGCTATTCAAGAGCTGTAAAGCACTTTAGAGCAATAAAAAAAGGACCGTCTCAACAACGGAATCTAATGGCTAAACATCTTCACAAAACACCCTTTTCATGTATATAGTGCCACAGAAACATTTTATAACGCTTACAACATCAAGAAAACCATTCAGACAGAAGTTACATGCCAAACTTTGTAAACGCATTGAAAACGCTATTCAGGAGCTGAAAAGCACTTTAGAGCAATAAAAAAAGGAAAGTCTCAAAAACGGAATCTAATGGCTAAACATCTTCACAAAACACCTTTTTCATGTATATAGTGCCACAGAAACATTTTATAACGCTTACAACATCAAGAAAACCATTCAGACAGAAGTTACATGCCAAACATTGTAAATGCATTGAAAACGCTATTCAGGAGCTGAAAAGCACTTTAGAGCATTGAAAATATGAAAGGCTCCAAAAAGGAATCTAAGGGCTAAACATCTTCACAAAACACATTTTCCACGTATACACAGCCACAGAAACATGTTATAACACTTACAACATCAAGAAAACCATTCAGACAGAAGTTACATGCCATACTTTGCAAATGCATTGAAAACGCTATTCGGGAGCTGAAAAGCACTTTAGAGCAATAAAAAAAGGACCGTCTCAACAACGGAATCTAATGGCTAAACATCTTCACAAAACACATTTTCCACGTATACACAGCCACAGAAACATGTTATAACACTTACAACATCAAGAAAACCATCCAGACAGAAGTTACATGCCAAACTTTGTAAACGCATTGAAAACGCTATTCAGGAGCTGAAAAGCACTTTAGAGCAATAAAAAAAGGAAAGTCTCAAAAACGGAATCTAATGGCTAAACATCTTCACAAAACACCCTTTTCATGTATATAGTGCCACAGAAACATTTTATAACGCTTACAACATCAAGAAAACCATTCAGACAGAAGTTACATGCCAAACATTGTAAATGCATTGAAAACGCTATTCAGGAGCTGAAAAGCACTTTAGAGCATTGAAAATATGAAAGGCTCCAAAAAGGAATCTAAGGGCTAAACATCTTCACAAAACACCTTTGCCATGTATAAACAGCCACAGAAACATGTTATAACACTTACAACATCAAGAAAACCATTCAGACAGAAGTTACATGCCAAACTTTGTAAATGCATTGAAAATGCTATTCAAGAGCTGTAAAGCACTTTAGAGCAATAAAAAAAGGACCGTCTCAACAACGGAATCTAATGGCTAAACATCTTCACAAAACACCCTTTTCATGTATATAGTGCCACAGAAACATTTTATAACGCTTACAACATCAAGAAAACCATTCAGACAGAAGTTACATGCCAAACTTTGTAAACGCATTGAAAACGCTATTCAGGAGCTGAAAAGCACTTTAGAGCAATAAAAAAAGGAAAGTCTCAAAAACGGAATCTAATGGCTAAACATCTTCACAAAACACCCTTTTCATGTATATAGTGCCACAGAAACATTTTATAACGCTTACAACATCAAGAAAACCATTCAGACAGAAGTTACATGCCAAACATTGTAAATGCATTGAAAACGCTATTCAGGAGCTGAAAAGCACTTTAGAGCATTGAAAATATGAAAGGCTCCAAAAAGGAATCTAAGGGCTAAACATCTTCACAAAACACCTTTGCCATGTATAAACAGCCACAGAAACATGTTATAACACTTACAACATCAAGAAAACCATTCAGACAGAAGTTACATGCCAAACTTTGTAAATGCATTGAAAATGCTATTCAAGAGCTGTAAAGCACTTTAGAGCAATAAAAAAAGGACCGTCTCAACAACGGAATCTAATGGCTAAACATCTTCACAAAACACCCTTTTCATGTATATAGTGCCACAGAAACATTTTATAACGCTTACAACATCAAGAAAACCATTCAGACAGAAGTTACATGCCAAACTTTGTAAACGCATTGAAAACGCTATTCAGGAGCTGAAAAGCACTTTAGAGCAATAAAAAAAGGAAAGTCTCAAAAACGGAATCTAATGGCTAAACATCTTCACAAAACACCCTTTTCATGTATATAGTGCCACAGAAACATTTTATAACGCTTACAACATCAAGAAAACCATTCAGACAGAAGTTACATGCCAAACATTGTAAATGCATTGAAAACGCTATTCAGGAGCTGAAAAGCACTTTAGAGCATTGAAAATATGAAAGGCTCCAAAAAGGAATCTAAGGGCTAAACATCTTCACAAAACACCTTTGCCATGTATAAACAGCCACAGAAACATGTTATAACACTTACAACATCAAGAAAACCATTCAGACAGAAGTTACATGCCAAACTTTGTAAATGCATTGAAAATGCTATTCAAGAGCTGTAAAGCACTTTAGAGCAATAAAAAAAGGACCGTCTCAACAACGGAATCTAATGGCTAAACATCTTCACAAAACACCCTTTTCATGTATATAGTGCCACAGAAACATTTTATAACGCTTACAACATCAAGAAAACCATTCAGACAGAAGTTACATGCCAAACTTTGTAAACGCATTGAAAACGCTATTCAGGAGCTGAAAAGCACTTTAGAGCAATAAAAAAAGGAAAGTCTCAAAAACGGAATCTAATGGCTAAACATCTTCACAAAACACCTTTTTCATGTATATAGTGCCACAGAAACATTTTATAACGCTTACAACATCAAGAAAACCATTCAGACAGAAGTTACATGCCAAACATTGTAAATGCATTGAAAACGCTATTCAGGAGCTGAAAAGCACTTTAGAGCATTGAAAATATGAAAGGCTCCAAAAAGGAATCTAAGGGCTAAACATCTTCACAAAACACATTTTCCACGTATACACAGCCACAGAAACATGTTATAACACTTACAACATCAAGAAAACCATTCAGACAGAAGTTACATGCCATACTTTGCAAATGCATTGAAAACGCTATTCGGGAGCTGAAAAGCACTTTAGAGCATTGAAAATATGAAAGTCTCAAAAACGGAATCTAAGGGCTAAACATCTTCACAAAACACCTTTTCCATGTATATAGTGCCACAGAAACATGTTATAACACTTACAACATCAAGAAAACCATCCAGACAGAAGTTACATGCCAAACTTTGTAAACGCATTGAAAACGCTATTCAGCTGTAAAGCACTTTAGAGCAATAAAAAAAGGAAAGTCTCAAAAACGGAATCTGATGGCTAAACATCTTCACAAAACACCTTTTTCATGTATATAGTGCCATAGAAACATTTTATAACGCTTACAACATCAAGAAAACCATTCAGACAGAAGTTACATGCCAAACATTGTAAATGCATTGAAAACGCTATTCAGGAGCTGAAAAGCACTTTAGAGCATTGAAAATATGAAAGGCTCCAAAAAGGAATCTAAGGGCTAAACATCTTCACAAAACACATTTTCCATGTATAAACAGCCACAGAAACATGTTATAACACTTACAACATCAAGAAAACCATTCAGACAGAAGTTACATGCCAAACTTTGTAAATGC
Organism: Hypomesus nipponensis; assembly: GCF_054491055.1. Classification (NCBI taxonomy): domain Eukaryota; kingdom Metazoa; phylum Chordata; class Actinopteri; order Osmeriformes; family Osmeridae; genus Hypomesus; species Hypomesus nipponensis. Next base: position 7,696,460 of record NC_140371.1, on the reverse strand, counting down.
ATTGAAAATGCTATTCAAGAGCTGTAAAGCACTTTAGAGCAATAAAAAAAGGACCGTCTCAACAACGGAATCTAATGGCTAAACATCTTCACAAAACACATTTTCCACGTATACACAGCCACAGAAACATGTTATAACACTTACAACATCAAGAAAACCATCCAGACAGAAGTTACATGCCAAACTTTGTAAACGCATTGAAAACGCTATTCAGGAGCTGAAAAGCACTTTAGAGCAATAAAAAAAGGAAAGTCTCAAAAACGGAATCTAATGGCTAAACATCTTCACAAAACACCCTTTTCATGTATATAGTGCCACAGAAACATTTTATAACGCTTACAACATCAAGAAAACCATTCAGACAGAAGTTACATGCCAAACATTGTAAATGCATTGAAAACGCTATTCAGGAGCTGAAAAGCACTTTAGAGCATTGAAAATATGAAAGGCTCCAAAAAGGAATCTAAGGGCTAAACATCTTCACAAAACACCTTTGCCATGTATAAACAGCCACAGAAACATGTTATAACACTTACAACATCAAGAAAACCATTCAGACAGAAGTTACATGCCAAACTTTGTAAATGCATTGAAAATGCTATTCAAGAGCTGTAAAGCACTTTAGAGCAATAAAAAAAGGACCGTCTCAACAACGGAATCTAATGGCTAAACATCTTCACAAAACACCCTTTTCATGTATATAGTGCCACAGAAACATTTTATAACGCTTACAACATCAAGAAAACCATTCAGACAGAAGTTACATGCCAAACTTTGTAAACGCATTGAAAACGCTATTCAGGAGCTGAAAAGCACTTTAGAGCAATAAAAAAAGGAAAGTCTCAAAAACGGAATCTAATGGCTAAACATCTTCACAAAACACCCTTTTCATGTATATAGTGCCACAGAAACATTTTATAACGCTTACAACATCAAGAAAACCATTCAGACAGAAGTTACATGCCAAACATTGTAAATGCATTGAAAACGCTATTCAGGAGCTGAAAAGCACTTTAGAGCATTGAAAATATGAAAGGCTCCAAAAAGGAATCTAAGGGCTAAACATCTTCACAAAACACCTTTGCCATGTATAAACAGCCACAGAAACATGTTATAACACTTACAACATCAAGAAAACCATTCAGACAGAAGTTACATGCCAAACTTTGTAAATGCATTGAAAATGCTATTCAAGAGCTGTAAAGCACTTTAGAGCAATAAAAAAAGGACCGTCTCAACAACGGAATCTAATGGCTAAACATCTTCACAAAACACCCTTTTCATGTATATAGTGCCACAGAAACATTTTATAACGCTTACAACATCAAGAAAACCATTCAGACAGAAGTTACATGCCAAACTTTGTAAACGCATTGAAAACGCTATTCAGGAGCTGAAAAGCACTTTAGAGCAATAAAAAAAGGAAAGTCTCAAAAACGGAATCTAATGGCTAAACATCTTCACAAAACACCCTTTTCATGTATATAGTGCCACAGAAACATTTTATAACGCTTACAACATCAAGAAAACCATTCAGACAGAAGTTACATGCCAAACATTGTAAATGCATTGAAAACGCTATTCAGGAGCAGAAAAGCACTTTAGAGCATTGAAAATATGAAAGGCTCCAAAAAGGAATCTAAGGGCTAACATCTTCACAAAACACCTTTTCCATGTATATAGTGCCACAGAAACATGTTATAACACTTACAACATCAAGAAAACCATCCAGACAGAAGTTACATGCCAAACTTTGTAAACGCATTGAAAACGCTATTCAGCTGTAAAGCACTTTAGAGCAATAAAAAAAGGACCGTCTCAACAACGGAATCTAATGGCTAAACATCTTCACAAAACACCTTTTCCATGTATATAGTGCCACAGAAACATGTTATAACACTTACAACATCAAGAAAACCATTCAGACAGAAGTTACATGCCATACTTTGCAAATGCATTGCAAACGCTTTTCAAGAGCTCACTGAAAAAAATGATGTTTACGATTTACTCAAAAAAAATGAGGCAACAATTTGCAAACAATTTTTGTGTTTAAATTTAACACCATGTAATGTGTTTAAATTACACCACACAAACTAAGTAAAATGTACTCAGTATTAGCAATTAATATTCACAAAGTATTAGCAATTAATATTCACCAAGTATATCAGGTAAGGCTACTTAATTTTTCGCAGTTTACGTTGTAAATTTTACTTGATTGTCAAATACAAAACTACTAAAAATATCTATTAATTAAATAACAATTAACTCCTGTTGTCAGTATGTTTTAACTAAATTATATCAGTATAAATGATTAGTTATAAATTGTAAGATGCATAACATTTAACATCATCAACAATGTTTTAATCACTCACATTGAACAGTATATATCTTGTCAACCTTTTTATTAAAGTTATAGTGAAAAAGGCCTCATACAATCACAATCATAGAATGGGCTGGTACAGTTCAAGTCGGCAATGTGTTTCAGACGGTCCCAGTAAACCTATCACCAAAGACCTAAAACATTAACCACAAACAAAACACTGGCATTTGCTACTAAAGACTAATTGTTAAACAATAACCTGGGAATTGTTTACAATGCCTTAAAATATGCTTAGATCACAACGCTCAAAAGTCCACATGCCTTGATATGGTGTGGTAACTTAAAATAATAAAACAAACTTAAATAAGTCCTGTGAAAAACAAGGAAGGACTTTTCACTGCAAGCCAAAATGAGCATGTATGAGTCTCTTGTTCAGTATTACTGTGAGGCCTTCAAACTGACATAAGAAATAACGTGATTTATTAAATAAACCATAAGAGACAATTGTAGAAATTCTGGCAAAATATCTAGATTTCTTTTTAGAGAAAGTTTGGGCATATTGCCGGAAATCAAACATATATACACAATTACCTTGCATCAAAAAATCACAAGTTTCAATTTTTACAAACACATAAATTCAATGACTGTCAATTTAGAAGACTTGTACAGACCACTACAAATACAAAACATCTGGCCCTCAATGGCAATATTCCCCAAATGTAGTAAAGAAGTAAATACAAGCGTAAAAATTATACAAAGTAGTGAAACAACCAATGAGTCTTTCAGTGGTGAGGTTACCAAAAAGCCTTCCAATATTCAAGCCAGCAATTTGGTTCTAAGTGACTGGACTTTTGAGGACAGCTTGATACCATCAAGCTCAAGAAAAAGTTTTTGGAAGACCTCAAAAGTATACTTGAGCTTTGCAGGGTATTTCAGATTCAGTGCATGTAGCAGTCCCATCAACAGCGTACAAGCTTTTGCTGTGTTGTCACATTAAGTCAGCACCTCGTTACCCTCAATAATGATGGAAACGTCCACGGGATCCTCATCAGTGGCAGCATGTAGAACAAGCACTTTCAGGATGTGATGAGTGTTTTCATGTCGGTCAGCCTCCTTTTGGAACATAACAGAAGAAACAACATTAATATAGGCTTGTGGGTGAAAAACTTTAACCCTTATTCAACCAATCTTGATTAAACTCATTGCTCTTAAAAGGACATACCTGGCAGTCTAAGAAAAGCTCAACACCACTCTCTCCAAGGTACTCTATGAGACTGCGGATGACTGCATCCCGTCTTCTCTCGATGGAGTCTCTCTGTTAAAAAAAACAATTTGTTAGGTGTGATCACACATGGATATGCTGGATATGCTAGTAGACCTAGCGAGGGGGCTATTTATTTATATACTGCTAACCTGATAGCCTCTGTTGACAGTCACCTTGCCAATTGAAAGGTGCATGACACGACAAAGGTGGATGACTTGAATTTGTACTTGCACCCTAGCCTGGATTAATAATAAGGAATATGTCCAACCAGACTAGATAACTACCTTTGCTAAATGTCTCTTGACCTTGTATGCAGGTAAACATTTTAATGTAAAATCACCTCATGCCAATGCCAGTATACACTTAGTAATGAAGAATGTGGATTAACTGCCTCCATTGCTGAAACCCTGCTGCATTGAATTAAGAAGTCAAGCATGGGTGAAGTTTAACATTTCTGAAGCACTTGTCAGGTCCACTATGCCAAATTCTTACAAGACTTGTTACAAGTGAAGAAACTATGAATTATGTGCCTACTCAACAATTACCTGATTGAGGGTATCCAGTATTGGCCGTATTTTTGTCCCTGGAACTCCTCCCTTTGCTCGCATGATGTTGAGCAGTCTCAGCGTGTAACTGTCAAGTTTCCTCATAAACTTTTGCAAGAGAGGAACTGCTGTGATTCTTTGGAATTCCTCCACTATCTAAAGTTAAGTGACATGATAGGGGACCTGGTTAGAACATGAAAAACAACCTTCCAAATGATACCTGTCACAATTCTATTGCTAATTATCTTTCTAAAAAACAAATAATTGAACTTGCTTACCTGAGCCTCACCGAACAAACAAGGGCTGAGATTGACAACTTCATGTCTTCGACTTGAAAAGGTTTTTGCCATTTTTTCTGTGATTTTCTTTTCATTATGTTTCTTTTTTACTTCGCAAAGAAGGACAAGTCTCTCCTTCTCCAGACTTTCTTGACTTTCCCCAAGTGGATGGGGAGGCAGATAATTCACCTCCGCTTTTTTGGGTCTCTTGATGTTCTTGGCAGGGGCCCTGTCACTTAGTCGCTTCCTTTTTAAGGAGTTAACCTCAAGCTCCGGGCATGAGAGTTCACGGCTTCTCAACTTGGTACGATAATTGTGCATCTTGTATTTGAGGCTCTGTTGCCAGCCATACAAGCCTGCAAATGATCCAGGTTCCTTGAGGCATGGGTACTTTTCTACAAGAGATTCTGCAACAGTGAGTATTTGAAGACTGGTGGGATAAGCTGTATAGTGAAATATTGCCTCTGCGAGAGCCTGCAGGATATCAGATTTCACACTTGGGTTTTGGAAGAGTGCACCGCCATCATGATAAGTTTTGTTTGCTGTTTGAAGAATTCTTTCCAAATCATGGGAGAATTTTGGTATTGTAAAGCGAGCAGGCCAAGGGTCAACATGGCACGCAGATGATGAAGACAACAGAAAAGTGTCTATTGAGCTACTTGAACAACTCTCATCAGCAGAGTTTTGATCCAATGATCTTGAGGTAACAGACTGATCTGATGGTATTGGAGTCAAGCTCATGGCTGATTCATCAACACGAGACAAGTTTAGAATAAATGAATCGTCTACTTGGACTATTTTCAATGTGTCTTTGTCTTTTACCTCTGCAGTTGTGGTCAGAGTGAAGAACTGGTCATCAAAGTCTTTGTCTTGGTACAAAATATTAAAATTCCCTTCAAGTTCAAAATGTTCTTTGATGACTGAAACAAGGTCCTCAACCTTATCAGGGATACCAAAGGGTAAAGTCAACTTGCGGATGTCGTGAGCCGCTACTATTACACGCAAATGGGTTGGTGCAGACATCCTGGTTGTCTTGAGCAAGCATCAGCTAGGAGGGGAAGGAGGGAGGGAAGAGACAAGAGAGGAAAGAGATGGTTAGTAATTTTGCAGTACTTTGAGAAATCTAACACACACAGTAGCCTACAGCTTTTTACTACAACTAAAAACATGAACAGAGTAATACACCAATTGCTTCAACTTAAAACATTAAAAACCCATTAGGACTGTGGAATACATAAAATGAAAGAATAAGTTACATTTTTTATTAATGAAGTAGACTATATTACCTATGATATGCAAATGTTGTGTTTAAGAGAAACCATTTGTTCTCCTGCCATGTTGTATGCAGCCAGGGGGTAAACGTCTGTCAGTTGGTGTTGCTCAAGGATTTGAAAGTTGGATGTTGATTCTACTTTGAAGCTTCTTATATGCTCATTGTACCAGGCACTTTGTAACTTGACCACAAAGAAAAGGCTGTGACGCACAATGAATATTTGTGCAAAGTCAGGCAGTCCTCCAGTTGAACCAAAAGGCAACATCATTCCAACACAATAGTTGGTGCCCAAAAAGTCAATCTTATTTGCCACATCTACAGCCACTTCATTTGGGAACTTCCTGATCATGAACTCTGTTATGTTATCTTTCAGGACATCTACTACTACTCGTGTCATTTTAGAAACACAAAAAGCTGGTTTCAGAATATTTGCACCATGTAGATTGCATGCAATCATAGACTGATGCTTCTTTGCAAGTGACATCAAAATATTTCGAAAAGACCCAGTTTGTTGTACGATCTTCTTAAAGAAGCTATGTTTAGCTTCAAACCTCATGGTCCATAAAGCCACAAGAGGAGCAAAAGCTGTCATCAGCTTAGGGTAGTGCTCCAGAAAATGTTTTGGAGTGAGTTTTCGTTCTGGAACAATTCAAAGAATCTATAGCGATGCTCCCCAATCTTACCATCAAGATAACCTATGCTCTGAACTGTTTGGATTGGAGACATAACAATCTCAACAATATCTTTCAGTGTCATTAACAGCAGCCAAGCTTTCTCATCCTCAGGCACTTTGCCTCCAACCATAAAAGGCAGCAGCCGCAATAAGCACCAGTTTTCATGTGCATTGCCTCCAATGCTTTTCTTCAAGGCAAAGTTCAGTGGAACAGCTTGTGGGCAGTTGGTTTTGTCACTCCATTTATATGGAAACTGTTTGATGGAACTATTAAGCTCAGCAAGGGAAAAATATTTTTTCTTTAACAAAACTTTTAAGCACAGTGCCAGTTCCAGGGGTACAATACCCTCAAGTAAATCATGTAACTACATCTGGAGGGTAACCTGATGTTGCATGAAAATGTCTTAGTCTGTCTGAGATAGCACATGGTCTTTTCACTCCATTGCAATGGGTTTGGGTAGTATCAGACAATGCTGTTTGAATGTGCAGGTTATGTTGATGCTTTGTTCTTAGAGGAAAGGCTCCTGATCTCACTTCAAATTGCTGAATCAATGAACGCTCCCCAATACAAAAGCGACAAAAGTGTGAGCATGAGAAGCTTTCAACAAAGCCCCCAATCGAATGAACTCCAAGATTGTCAGCAATTACACAGAACACAGTGCCTTTGATTACTTTTCCCAAATAGGGCGCATAAAGTCCATCATCCTCCTAACCTTTCAGATCTGTTAATAATGGCTCTAGTATTTTAGGGTATCCAAATCTCTTTGCATCGTCTGCCTTACAAAGCACAGCTAGATAAATGGATGTCAGTGTAGATCTTGATAAAGAGGGAACGTCTGCCAACACCCAATAAACCGCAGTTACTTTGTGTTTCTTACGGGACGTCCCTAAAGGGTTACACACCTCAAAATCATCGATATATAGAATGAGTGAAAGTTTTAACTCATCTAGGGACAAAAATTCATTTTCTCTGAAGTGTGATCCATCATGAAAAGACCTGTATGCAGATGAACCATCACAATCTTTTCTGTTCTGAATGACCTTTTCTTGAATATCTCTTTTGCTCAAAAGTTGTGACAATGTTGGCAAAATCGGTACATATTGGAATGTTTTTCTCTCCTTCTCATCAAGGATGTACTCAACTGGCTCAATAATGGAAAAATGTTTCTTTAAGAAGCTACTTCTCTTGTAAGATGTGCTTAAAGGTCCATCTGCTCCCAAAGCTACACTTACAGGGATCAAATGGCAAATATTTTCCACCAATTCTGATACTACAGTATCATCAATATTGCAATTGTGCTTTCTCAAAGTTGTTTGAACAATATCTCTAATAACTGGGCCTGATGCTGAGCTTGTAATGAATTGAAACTCCTCTACAATTTCATCTATGCATCTGTTAGAAACATTGAAAATGCTTCCTAATTTCATAAAGAGGCCACCCAGTTTATCAACAATTACATTAGTTAAATCCTCATCTTCCTCAACAAGAGGCTCAAAATTGTCTTCACTTTCAATCAAGTCACTTTCTTCAGGTCTTTGACTCTGATATTTTTTAAAGACTGTCGTCTTAAAATCTTCAAGAGAGTGGGGAGTATGTTTCCTGCTTTTATGAGAAGCAAACGTTGAATAGATGTTTGTACTATGATCACAGTTTTGAAAAACAAATTTTCGTACTTCCTTAAATGGCCCCCAAGATGTTCAAAATATTGCTTTTCTGAGTGGAAACTGCAAGAATTACAAACTAAACATGTAAAAGACTGGATGTGGTCTGACTCTATGGACTCATTGTGATGCCTAGACAAATGCGTGCGAAGTGCATTCCAAGTCTTGAAAGTACAAGGGCATTCTAGGTATAGGCAGGGTACTGACTGGCTTCGACCCCAATGGCCATGCTTCAATCTATAATGTGTAAGCAACTGCAAACGTTTTGATGAGGTAAATTCACATGTTTTGCATGACCATCTCATGTGCACGGGTGTTAATGTTTTGTCTAGCAGTAACTGTTTAATTCCTCTGGTCAAACTGTTCTTTGGTCCTTCCCTCTTAACTATTCCAGGAGTCCAATGATATTACTGCTTTACCTTTTTGTTTCTCTCTGTGTCAGTTCCTCAGCAATACCATCTTGACTACATCACAATTGATGAATTTGGTCTGCATTCCACCAAAAATGGCAGTTCCTACTAGAATCTGAAAAAAAAAAAAAACACAGATACAGTATGTGTGCATGTGCTAGGTTGTTTTTCACAAAAATTGTAACTATTTAAAACACAGAGCCTTCATGTTGGCACAATAGCTACTAGTTTAAAACTGGGGGATACTGTTGCAAGCTCTGTACACCTATGTGGCATAGCTTAAACATTAAATAAATAAAAAATATGCATACCTTGAATACTGTCTCTGGTATTGGCAGCAATTATGTATTTTGTCTGTGGAAATATGTGGGAGAAATCATTAATATTAGTACATTTGAATAATCCCAGTATATTTTACAAATATTTATACATCAAAAATCAAATGGTCTGCAAGTTTTGATCCAAGAAACCCAATTAAACAGTTTGAGATGCAAAGACATTGTAGAAAAGCCACAGTGGCACATGCAGAAAACAAAAGCGAATGCAGTAACTTGGTAATTATTTTGTATATTTGACTTGTGATTAATTGAATTAATTTGCAATGTTATTAAATATCAATTTCATTGAAGCTTACTTTGACCATTCTTGCTCTGATTTAACTCAGTCAAATAACTCAAATTCTAGTATATTTGGTCAATATTAATACACTTTCCAGTTTACCCCTCTTCCATTAGATTAAGGGACATAGTTTAGCTTTAAGGGTCAAAATATAAAAATAAAAAAAACTTCATGCTAGAAAATATGCGCAAGTATATGCCATGTAGAAATAACTCAAAACATAACTATATGAGGGAACAGCGGTTGTGATCACCGAAGAATTGAGCACACCCAACACAACGCAGACACGTGCAACTGGCATGCACTGTATAAATGGGCAACTGTATTTAGCTACACAGCTAACGCTACATAGGTTAACTGTGCAAAACGTCCATAAAATTACTTTAGCTTATTTTACTAAACTCAGTATAAATATAGCATAAGTATGTGTCTAGCTAGCTACTTCAACCATTTATAAACGAGATATTTAAAGAACATTTGCTAAATCGTCAAACAAGATTTTTCATCCAGCTAACCTAGTTAGCCTTATGTTGCTAGATAGCCCCAACCACCCCCAAGTATCTATTGCTAGCTAGATCTATTGCTAGTAGCTAGCTACTGTAGCAAACATTACGAACAAAACCTAAATCTATATTCTTGACATTTTATACTTTTCAAATTTGTCACACGTTTTCTAATAGGTTTGTGCAACATTGAAGTCAGAGGACAAGTAGCGTTAGGGGTCTTTGAAAAGTTCAGCATTTCGAATGGCCTATAGCATTGCTATTTAAGTTAAATAAAATAATCAAACCCAAGTTGTGTCAGATAATTCTACTCGAACATGTTATTGACAACACAATTAAATTATAGTACAAGTCGATTATGGTACACTCTTACTTCATGAATCCAGGGCAATCCAAGCACAGCCTCCTCGTAGCCTGTCTCTGGCAGCTTAGACGAGCACGCGCCAAAACTAAACTTCCGGCTTTCGATGCGTTTATGCTTAGTTACGCTTTACTGCGAAATAACAATTATTTTTTTACATAAGCTTATGAAGCATAATCATTTATCAGTTTAAAATGTTAAATAAACCCAATATTATCAAGTAAAAAGGAGAAACACATTTTTTTATGTAGAATTTACACCAACAATGTTTATAATAATTATTGACCCAAAAAATGTAAAGCACTTTAGAGCAATAAAAAAAGGAAAGTCTCAAAAACGGAATCTAATGGCTAAAAATCTTCACAAAACACATTTTCCATGTATATAGTGCCACAGAAACATGTTACAACACTTAAAACATCAATAAAACCATTCAGACAGAAGTTACAACCAAACTTTGTAAATGCATTGAAAACGCTATTCAGGAGCTGAAAAGCACTTTAGAGCAATACAAAAAGGAAAGTCTCAAAAACGGAATCTATTGGCTAAACATCTTCACAAAACAACTTTCCATGTATAAACAGCCAGAGAAACATGTTGTAACACTTACAAAATCAAGAAAACCTTTCAGACAGAAGTTACATGCCAAACTTTGTAAATGCATTGAAAACGCTATTCAGGAGCAGAAAAGCACTTTAGAGCACTGAAAATATCAAAGTCTCAAGAAATGAATCTAATGGCTAAAAATCTTCACAAAACACCTTTTCCATGTATATAGTGCCAGAGAAACATGTTGTAACAAGAAAACCGTTCAGACAGAAGTTACATGCCAAACGTTGTAAATGCATTGAAAACGCTATTCAGGAGCAGAAAAGCACTTTAGAGCACTGAAAATATCAAAGTCTCAAGAAATGAATCTAATGGCTAAACATCTTCACAAAACATCTTTTCCATGTATATAGTAGCACAGAAACATGTTATAACACTTACAACATCAAGAAAATCGTTCAGACAGAAGTTACATGCCAAACTTTGTAAATGCATTGAAAAAGCTATTCAGGAGCTGAAAAGGACTTTGCAGCAATAAAAAAAGGAAAGTCTCAAAAACGGAATCTAATTGCTAAACATCTTCACAAAAGCCCTTTACCATGTATAAACAGCCACATAAACATGTATTAACACTTACAACATCAAGAAAACCATTCAGACAGAAGTTACATGCCAAACATTATAAATGCATTGAAAACGCTATTCAGGAGCTGAAAAGCACTTTAGAGCAATAAAAAAGGAAAGTCTCAAGAAGTGAATCTAATGGCTAAACATCTTCACAAAACACCTTTCCATGTATATGGTGCCAGAAAAACATGTTATAGCACTTAAAACATCAAGAAAACCGTTCAGACAGAAGTTACATGCCAAACTTTGTAAATGCATTGAAAACGCTATTCAGGAGCTGAAAAGGACTTTGCAGCAATAAAAAAAGGAAAGACTCAAAAACGAAATCTAATGGCTAAACATCTTCACAAAATCCCTTTAGCATGTGTAAACAGCCACAGAAACATTTTTTAACACTTACAACATCAAGAAAATCATTCAGACAGAAGTTACATGCCAAACATTGTAAATGCATTGAAAACGCTACTCAGGAGCTGAAAAGCACTTTAGAGCACTAAAAATATCAAAGTCTCAAGAAGTGAATCTAATGGCTAAACATCTTCACAAAACACCTTTTCCATGTATATAGTGCCAGAAAAACATGTTATAACACTTAAAACATCAAGAAAACCGTTCAGACAGAAGTTACATGCCAAACTATGTAAATAAATTGAAAACGCTATTCAGGAGCAGAAAAGCACTTTAGAGCACTGAAAATATCAAAGTCTCAAGAAGTGAATCTAATGGCTAAACATCTTCACAAAACACCTTTTCCATGTATATAGTGCCAAAGAAACATGTTATAACACTTAAAACATCAAGAAAACCGTTCAGACAGAAGTTACATGCCAAACTTTGTAAATGCATTGAAAACGCTATTCAGGAGCTGAAAAGCACTTTAGAGCATTGAAAATATGAAATTCTAAAAAGGTGAATCTAATGGCTAAACATCTTCACAAAACACCTTTCCATGTATATAGTGTCACAGCAACATGTTATAACACTTAAAACATCAAGAAAACCATTCAGACAGAAGTTACAACCAAACTTTGTAAATGCATTGAAAACGCTATTCAGGAGCTGAAAAGCACTTTAGAGCAATAAAAAAAGGAAAGTCTCAAAAACGGAATCTATTGGCTAAACATCTTCACAAAACACCTTTCCATGTATAAACAGCCACAGAAACATGTTGTAACACTTACAACATCAAGAAAACCATTCAGACAGAAGTTACAACCAAACTTTGTAAATGCATTGAAAACGCTATTCAGGAGCAGAAAAGCACTTTAGAGCATTAAAAATATCAAAGTCTCAAGAAGTGAATCTAATGGCTAAACATCTTCACAAAACCCCTTTACTATGTATAAACAGCCACAGAAACATGTTTAAACACTTAAAAAATCAAGAAAACCATTCAGACAGAAGTTACATGCCAAACATTATAAATGCATTGAAAACGCTATTCAGGAGCTGAAAAGCACTTTAGAGCAATAAAAAAGGAAAGTCTCAAAAACGGAATCTAACGGCTAAACATCTTCACAAAATCCCCTTAGCATGTATAAACAGCCAGAGAAACATGTTGTAACACTTACAACATCAAGAAAACCATTCAGACAGAAGTGACATGCCAAACGTTGTAAATGCATTGAAAACGCTATTCAGGAGCTGAAAAGCACTTTAGAGCATTGAAAATATGAAATTCTAAAAGGGTGAATCTAATGGCTAAACATCTTCACAAAACACCTTTCCATGTATAAACAGCAACAGAAACATGTTGTAACACTTACAAAATCAAGAAAACCGTTCAGACAGAAGTTACATGCCAAACTTTGTAAATGCATTGAAAACGCTATTCAGGAGCTGAAAAGCACTTTAGGGCACTGAAAATATCAAAGTCTCAAGAAGTGAATCTGATGGCTAAACATCTTCACAAAACACATTTTCCATGTATATAGTGCCAGAGAAACATGTTATAACACTTACAACATCAAGAAAACCGTTCAGACAGAAGTTACATGCCAAACTTTGTAAATGCATTGAAAACGCTATTCAGGAGCAGAAAAGCACTTTAGAGCACTGAAAATATCAGAGTCTCAAGAAGTGAATCTAATGGCTAAACATCTTCACAAAACACCTTTTCCATGTATATAGTGCCAGAAAAACATGTTATAGCACTTAAAACATCAAGAAAACCGTTCAGACAGAAGTTACATGCCAAACTTTGTAAATGCATTGAAAACGCTATTCAGGAGCAGAAAAGCACTTTAGAGCACTGAAAATATCAGAGTCTCAAGAAGTGAATCTAATGGCTAAACATCTTCACAAAACACCTTTTCCATGTATATAGTGCCAGAAAAACATGTTATAGCACTTAAAACATCAAGAAAACCGTTCAGACAGAAGTTACATGCCAAACTTTGTAAATGCATTGAAAACGCTATTCAGGAGCTGAAAAGCACTTTAGAGCACTAAAAATATCAAAGTCTCAAGAAGTGAATCTAATGGCTAAACATCTTCACAAAACCCCTTTACTATGTATAAACAGCCACAGAAACATGTTTAAACACTTAAAAAATCAAGAAAACCATTCAGACAGAAGTTATATGCCAAACATTATAAATGCATTGAAAACGCTATTCAGGAGCTGAAAAGCACTTTAGAGCAATAAAAAAGGAAAGTCTCAAAAACGGAATCTAACGGCTAAACATCTTCACAAAATCCCCTTAGCATGTATAAACAGCCAGAGAAACATGTTGTAACACTTACAACATCAAGAAAACCATTCAGACAGAAGTGACATGCCAAACGTTGTAAATGCATTGAAAACGCTATTCAGGAGCTGAAAAGCACTTTAGAGCAATAAAAAAGGAAAGTCTCAAAAACGGAATCTAACGGCTAAACATCTTCACAAAATCCCCTTAGCATGTATAAACAGCCACAGAAACATGTTGTAACACTTACAACATCAAGAAAACCATTCAGACAGAAGTTACAACCAAACTTTGTAAATGCATTGAAAACGCTATTCAGGAGCAGAAAAGCACTTTAGAGCACTAAAAATATCAAAGTCTCAAGAAGTGAATCTAATGGCTAAACATCTTCACAAAACCCCTTTACTATGTATAAACAGCCACAGAAACATGTTTAAACACTTAAAAAATCAAGAAAACCATTCAGACAGAAGTTACATGCCAAACATTATAAATGCATTGAAAACGCTATTCAGGAGCTGAAAAGCACTTTAGAGCAATAAAAAAGGAAAGTCTCAAAAACGGAATCTAACGGCTAAACATCTTCACAAAATCCCCTTAGCATGTATAAACAGCCAGAGAAACATGTTGTAACACTTACAACATCAAGAAAACCATTCAGACAGAAGTGACATGCCAAACGTTGTAAATGCATTGAAAACGCTATTCAGGAGCTGAAAAGCACTTTAGAGCATTGAAAATATGAAATTCTAAAAGGGTGAATCTAATGGCTAAACATCTTCACAAAACACCTTTCCATGTATAAACAGCAACAGAAACATGTTGTAACACTTACAAAATCAAGAAAACCGTTCAGACAGAAGTTACATGCCAAACTTTGTAAATGCATTGAAAACGCTATTCAGGAGCTGAAAAGCACTTTAGGGCACTGAAAATATCAAAGTCTCAAGAAGTGAATCTAATGGCTAAACATCTTCACAAAACACATTTTCCATGTATATAGTGCCAGAGAAACATGTTATAACACTTACAACATCAAGAAAACCGTTCAGACAGAAGTTACATGCCAAACTTTGTAAATGCATTGAAAACGCTATTCAGGAGCAGAAAAGCACTTTAGAGCACTGAAAATATCAGAGTCTCAAGAAGTGAATCTAATGGCTAAACATCTTCACAAAACACCTTTTCCATGTATATAGTGCCAGAAAAACATGTTATAGCACTTAAAACATCAAGAAAACCGTTCAGACAGAAGTTACATGCCAAACTTTGTAAATGCATTGAAAACGCTATTCAGGAGCAGAAAAGCACTTTAGAGCACTGAAAATATCAGAGTCTCAAGAAGTGAATCTAATGGCTAAACATCTTCACAAAACACCTTTTCCATGTATATAGTGCCAGAAAAACATGTTATAGCACTTAAAACATCAAGAAAACCGTTCAGACAGAAGTTACATGCCAAACTTTGTAAATGCATTGAAAACGCTATTCAGGAGCTGAAAAGCACTTTAGAGCACTGAAAATATGAAATTCTAAAAAAGTGAATCTAATGGCTAAACATCTTCACAAAACACCTTTTCCATGTATATAGTGCCAGAAAAACATGTTATAACACTTAAAACATCAAGAAAACCGTTCAGACAGAAGTTACATGCCAAACTATGTAAATAAATTGAAAACGCTATTCAGGAGCAGAAAAGCACTTTAGAGCACTGAAAATATCAAAGTCTCAAGAAGTGAATCTAATGGCTAAACATCTTCACAAAACACCTTTTCCATGTATATAGTGCCAAAGAAACATGTTATAACACTTAAAACATCAAGAAAACCGTTCAGACAGAAGTTACATGCCAAACTTTGTAAATGCATTGAAAACGCTATTCAGGAGCAGAAAAGCACTTTAGAGCACTGAAAATATCAAAGTCTCAAGAAGTGAATCTAATGGCTAAACATCTTCACAAAACACCTTTTCCATGTATATAGTGCCACAGAAACATGTTATAACACTTACAACATCAAGAAAACCGTTCAGACAGAAGTTACATGCCAAACTTTGTAAATGCATTGAAAACGCTATTCAGGAGCAGAAAAGCACTTTAGAGCACTGAAAATATCAAAGTCTTAAGAAATGAATCTAATGGCTAAACATCTTCACAAAACACCTTTTCCATGTATATAGTGCCAGAAAAACATGTTACAGCACTTAAAACATCAAGAAAACCGTTCAGACAGAAGTTACATGCCAAACTTTGTAAATGCATTGAAAACGCTATTCAGGAGCTGAAAAGCACTTTAGAGCACTGAAAATATCAAAGTCTCAAGAAGTGAATCTAATGGCTAAACATCTTCACAAAACACCTTTACCATGTATAAACAGCCACAGAAACATGTTAAAACACTTAAAAATCAAGAAAACCGTTCAGACAGAAGTTACATGCCAAACTTTGTAAATGCATTGAAAACGCTATTCAGGAAAAGAAAAGCACTTTAGAGCACTGAAAATATCAAAGTCTCAAGAAGTGAATCTAATGTCTAAACATCTTCACAAAACACCTTTTCCATGTATATAGTGCCAGAAAAACATGTTGTAACACTTAAAACATCAGGAAAACCGTTCAGACAGAAGTTACATGCCAAACTTTGTAAATGCATTGAAAACGCCATTCAGGAGCTGAAAAGGACTTTGCAGCAATAAAAAAAGGAAAGTATCAAAAACGGAATCTAATTGCTAAACATCTTCACAAAATCCCTTTACCATGTATAAACAGCCACAGAAACATGTTTTAACACTTACAACATCAAGAAAATCATTCAGACAGAAGTTACATGCCAAACATTGTAAATGCATTGAAAACGCTACTCAGGAGCTGAAAAATACTTTAGAGCACTAAAAATATCAAAGTCTCAAGAAGTGAATCTAATGGCTAACCATCTTCACAAAACCCCTTTACCATGTATAAACAGCCACAGAAACATGTTAAAACACTTAAAAAATCAAGAAAACCATTCAGACAGAAGTTACATGCCAAACGTTGTAAATGCATTGAAAACGCTATTCAGGAGCAGAAAAGCACTTTAGAGCACTGAAAATATCAAAGTCTCAAGTAGTGAATCTAATGGCTAAACATCTTCACAAAACCCTTTTGCCATGTGTATAGTGCAACAGAAACATGTTATAACACTTAAAACATCAAGAAAACCATTCAGACAGAAGTTACATGCCAAACGTTGTAAATGCATTGAAAACGCTATTCAGGAGCTGAAAAGCACTTTAGAGCAATAAAAAAGGAAAGTCTCAAAAACGGAATCTAACGGCTAAACATCTTCACAAAATCCCCTTAGCATGTATAAACAGCCAGAGAAACATGTTGTAACACTTACAACATCAAGAAAACCATTCAGACAGAAGTGACATGCCAAACGTTGTAAATGCATTGAAAACGCTATTCAGGAGCTGAAAAGCACTTTAGAGCATTGAAAATATGAAATTCTAAAAGGGTGAATCTAATGGCTAAACATCTTCACAAAACACCTTTCCATGTATAAACAGCAACAGAAACATGTTGTAACACTTACAAAATCAAGAAAACCGTTCAGACAGAAGTTACATGCCAAACTTTGTAAATGCATTGAAAACGCTATTCAGGAGCTGAAAAGCACTTTAGGGCACTGAAAATATCAAAGTCTCAAGAAGTGAATCTAATGGCTAAACATCTTCACAAAACACCTTTTCCATGTATATAGTGCCAGAGAAACATGTTATAACACTTACAACATCAAGAAAACCGTTCAGACAGAAGTTACATGCCAAACTTTGTAAATGCATTGAAAACGCTATTCAGGAGCAGAGAAGCACTTTAGAGCACTGAAAATATCAGAGTCTCAAGAAGTGAATCTAATGGCTAAACATCTTCACAAAACACCTTTTCCATGTGTATAGTGCCACAGAAACATGTTATAACACTTAAAACATCAAGAAAACCATTCAGACAGAAGTTACATGCCAAACGTTGTAAATGCATTGAAAACGCTATTCAGGAGCTGAAAAGCACTTTAGAGCATTGAAAATATGAAATTCTAAAAAGGTGAATCTAATGGCTAAACATCTTCACAAAACACCTTTCCATGTATATAGTGTCACAGCAACATGTTATAACACTTAAAACATCAAGAAAACCATTCAGACAGAAGTTACAACCAAACTTTGTAAATGCATTGAAAACGCTATTCAGGAGCTGAAAAGCACTTTAGAGCAATAAAAAAAGGAAAGTCTCAAAAACGGAATCTATTGGCTAAACATCTTCACAAAACACCTTTCCATGTATAAACAGCCACAGAAACATGTTGTAACACTTACAACATCAAGAAAACCATTCAGACAGAAGTTACAACCAAACTTTGTAAATGCATTGAAAACGCTATTCAGGAGCAGAAAAGCACTTTAGAGCACTAAAAATATCAAAGTCTCAAGAAGTGAATCTAATGGCTAAACATCTTCACAAAACCCCTTTACTATGTATAAACAGCCACAGAAACATGTTTAAACACTTAAAAAATCAAGAAAACCATTCAGACAGAAGTTACATGCCAAACATTATAAATGCATTGAAAACGCTATTCAGGAGCTGAAAAGCACTTTAGAGCAATAAAAAAGGAAAGTCTCAAAAACGGAATCTAACGGCTAAACATCTTCACAAAATCCCCTTAGCATGTATAAACAGCCAGAGAAACATGTTGTAACACTTACAACATCAAGAAAACCATTCAGACAGAAGTGACATGCCAAACGTTGTAAATGCATTGAAAACGCTATTCAGGAGCTGAAAAGCACTTTAGAGCATTGAAAATATGAAATTCTAAAAGGGTGAATCTAATGGCTAAACATCTTCACAAAACACCTTTCCATGTATAAACAGCAACAGAAACATGTTGTAACACTTACAAAATCAAGAAAACCGTTCAGACAGAAGTTACATGCCAAACTTTGTAAATGCATTGAAAACGCTATTCAGGAGCTGAAAAGCACTTTAGGGCACTGAAAATATCAGAGTCTCAAGAAGTGAATCTAATGGCTAAACATCTTCACAAAACACCTTTTCCATGTATATAGTGCCAGAAAAACATGTTATAGCACTTAAAACATCAAGAAAACCGTTCAGACAGAAGTTACATGCCAAACTTTGTAAATGCATTGAAAACGCTATTCAGGAGCAGAAAAGCACTTTAGAGCACTGAAAATATCAGAGTCTCAAGAAGTGAATCTAATGGCTAAACATCTTCACAAAACACCTTTGCCATGTGTATAGTGCCACAGAAACATGTTATAACACTTAAAACATCAAGAAAACCATTCAGACAGAAGTTACATGCCAAACGTTGTAAATGCATTGAAAACGCTATTCAGGAGCTGAAAAGCACTTTAGAGCATTGAAAATATGAAATTCTAAAAAGGTGAATCTAATGGCTAAACATCTTCACAAAACACCTTTCCATGTATATAGTGTCACAGCAACATGTTATAACACTTAAAACATCAAGAAAACCATTCAGACAGAAGTTACAACCAAACTTTGTAAATGCATTGAAAACGCTATTCAGGAGCTGAAAAGCACTTTAGAGCAATAAAAAAAGGAAAGTCTCAAAAACGGAATCTATTGGCTAAACATCTTCACAAAACACCTTTCCATGTATAAACAGCCACAGAAACATGTTGTAACACTTACAACATCAAGAAAACCATTCAGACAGAAGTTACAACCAAACTTTGTAAATGCATTGAAAACGCTATTCAGGAGCAGAAAAGCACTTTAGAGCACTAAAAATATCAAAGTCTCAAGAAGTGAATCTAATGGCTAAACATCTTCACAAAACCCCTTTACCATGTATAAACAGCCACAGAAACATGTTTAAACACTTAAAAAATCAAGAAAACCATTCAGACAGAAGTTACATGCCAAACATTATAAATGCATTGAAAACGCTATTCAGGAGCTGAAAAGCACTTTAGAGCAATAAAAAAGGAAAGTCTCAAAAACGGAATCTAACGGCTAAACATCTTCACAAAATCCCCTTAGCATGTATAAACAGCCAGAGAAACATGTTGTAACACTTACAACATCAAGAAAACCATTCAGACAGAAGTGACATGCCAAACGTTGTAAATGCATTGAAAACGCTATTCAGGAGCTGAAAAGCACTTTAGAGCATTGAAAATATGAAATTCTAAAAGGGTGAATCTAATGGCTAAACATCTTCACAAAACACCTTTCCTTGTATAAACAGCAACAGAAACATGTTGTAACACTTACAAAATCAAGAAAACCGTTCAGACAGAAGTTACATGCCAAACTTTGTAAATGCATTGAAAATGCTATTCAGGAGCAGAAAAGCACTTTAGAGCACTGAAAATATCAGAGTCTCAAGAAGTGAATCTAATGGCTAAACATCTTCACAAAACACCTTTTCCATGTATATAGTGCCAGAAAAACATGTTATAGCACTTAAAACATCAAGAAAACCGTTCAGACAGAAGTTACATGCCAAACTTTGTAAATTCAATGAAAACGCTATTCAGGAGCTGAAAAGCACTTTAGAGCACTGAAAATATCAAAGTCTCAAGAAGTGAATCTAATGGCTAAACATCTTCACAAAACACATTTACCATGTATAAACAGCCACAGAAACATGTTCAAACACTTAAAAATCAAGAAAACCGTTCAGACAGAAGTTACATGCCAAACTTTGTAAATGCATTGAAAACGCTATTCAGGAGAAGAAAAGCACTTTAGAGCACTGAAAATATCAAAGTCTAAAGAAGTGAATCTAATGGCTAAACATCTTCACAAAACACCTTTTCCATCTTCACAAAATCCCTTTACCATGTATAAACAGCCACAGAAACATGTTTTGACACTTACAACATCAAGAAAACCGTTCAGACAGAAGTTACATGCCAAACATTTTAAATGCATTGAAAACACTATTCAGGAGCTGAAAAGCACTTTAGGGCACTGAAAATATCAAGGTCCCAAGAAGTGAATCTAATGGCTAAACATCTTCACAAAACACCTTTTCCATGTATATAGTGCTGGAAAAACATGTTATAACACTTAAAACATCAAGAAAACCGTTCAGACAGAAGTTACATGCCAAACTTTGTAAATGCATTGAAAACGCTATTCAGGAGCAGAAAAGCACTTTAGAGCACTGAAAATATCAAAGTCTCAAGAAGTGAATCTAATGGCTAAACATCTTCACAAAACACCTTTTCCATGTATATAGGGCCAGAGAAACATGTTATAACACTTAAAACATCAAGAAAACCGTTCAGACAGAAGTTACATGCCAAACTTTGTAAATGCATTGAAAACGCTATTCAGGAGCAGAAAAGCACTTTAGAGCACTGAAAATATCAAGGTCTCAAGAAGTGAATCTAATGGCTAAACATATTCACAAAACACCTTTTCCATGTATATAGTGCCACAGAAACATGTTATAACACTTACAACATCAAGAAAACCGTTCAGACAGAAGTTACATGCCGAACTTTGTAAATTCATTGAAAACGCTATTCAGGAGCAGAAAAGCACTTTAGAGCACTGAAAATATCAAAGTCTCAAGAAGTGAATCTAATAGCTAAACATCTTCACAAAACACCTTTTCCATGTATATAGTGCCACAGAAACATGTTATAACACTTACAACATCAAGAAAACCGTTCAGACAGAAGTTACATGCCAAACTTTGTAAATGCATTGAAAACGCTATTCAGGAGCAGAAAAGCACTTTAGAGCACTGAAAATATCAAAGTCTCAAGAAGTGAATCTAATGGCTAAACATCTTCACAAAATCCCTTTAGCATGTGTAAACAGCCACAGAAACATGTTATAACACTTACAACATCAAGAAAACCGTTCAGACAGAAGTTACATGCCAAACTTTGTAAATGCATTGAAAACGCTATTCAGGAGCAGAAAAGCACTTTAGAGCACTGAAAATATCAAAGTCTCAAGAAGTGAATCTAATGGCTAAACATCTTCACAAAACACCTTTTCCATGTATATGGTGCCAGAAAAACATGTTAAAGCACTTAAAACATCAAGAAAACCGTTCAGACAGAAGTTACATGCCAAACTTTGTAAAAGCATTGAAAACGCTATTCAGGAGCTGAAAAGCACTTTAGAGCACTGAAAATATCAAAGTCTCAAGAAGTGAATCTAATGGCTAAACATCTTCACAAAACACCTTTACCATGTATAAACAGCCACAGAAACATGTTAAAACACTTAAAAATCAAGAAAACCGTTCAGACAGAAGTTACATGCCAAACTTTGTAAATGCATTGAAAACGCTATTCAGGAGCAGAAAAGCACTTTAGAGCTCTGAAAATATCAAAGTCTCAAGAAGTGAATCTAATGGCTAAACATCTTCACAAAACACCTTTTCCATGTATATGGTGCCAGAAAAACATGTTAAAGCACTTAAAACATCAAGAAAACCGTTCAGACAGAAGTTACATGCCAAACTTTGTAAAAGCATTGAAAACGCTATTCAGGAGCTGAAAAGCACTTTAGAGCACTGAAAATATCAAAGTCTCAAGAAGTGAATCTAATGGCTAAACATCTTCACAAAACACCTTTACCATGTATAAACAGCCACAGAAACATGTTAAAACACTTAAAAATCAAGAAAACCGTTCAGACAGAAGTTACATGCCAAACTTTGTAAATGCATTGAAAACGCTATTCAGGAGCAGAAAAGCACTTTAGAGCTCTGAAAATATCAAAGTCTCAAGAAGTGAATCTAATGGCTAAACATCTTCACAAAACACCTTTTCCATGTATCTGGTGCCAGAAAAACATGTTAAAGCACTTAAAACATCAAGAAAACCGTTCAGACAGAAGTTACATGCCAAACTTTGTAAATGCATTGAAAACGCTATTCAGGAGCTGAAAAGGACTTTGCAGCAATAAAAAAAGGAAAGACTCAAAAACGAAATCTAATGGCTAAACATCTTCACAAAATCCCTTTAGCATGTGTAAACAGCCACAGAAACATGTTTTAACACTTACAACATCAAGAAAATCATTCAGACCAGAAGTTACATGCCAAACTTTGTAAATGCATTGAAAACGCTACTCAGGAGCTGAAAAGCACTTTAGAGCACTAAAAATATCAAAGTCTCAAGAAGTGAATCTAATGGCTAAACATCTTCACAAAACACCTTTTCCATGTATATAGTGCCACAGAAACATGTTATAACACTTACAACATCAAGAAAACCGTTCAGACAGAAGTTACATGCCAAACTTTGTAAATGCATTGAAAACGCTATTCAGGAGCAGAAAAGCACTTTAGAGCACTGAAAATATCAAAGTCTCAAGAAGTGAATCTAATGGCTAAACATCTTCACAAAACACCTTTTCCATGTATATGGTGCCAGAAAAACATGTTAAAGCACTTAAAACATCAAGAAAACCGTTCAGACAGAAGTTACATGCCAAACTTTGTAAAAGCATTGAAAACGCTATTCAGGAGCTGAAAAGCACTTTAGAGCACTGAAAATATCAAAGTCTCAAGAAGTGAATCTAATGGCTAAACATCTTCACAAAACACCTTTACCATGTATAAACAGCCACAGAAACATGTTAAAACACTTAAAAATCAAGAAAACCGTTCAGACAGAAGTTACATGCCAAACTTTGTAAATGCATTGAAAACGCTATTCAGGAGCAGAAAAGCACTTTAGAGCTCTGAAAATATCAAAGTCTCAAGAAGTGAATCTAATGGCTAAACATCTTCACAAAACACCTTTTCCATGTATCTGGTGCCAGAAAAACATGTTAAAGCACTTAAAACATCAAGAAAACCGTTCAGACAGAAGTTACATGTCAAACTTTGTAAAAGCATTGAAAACGCTATTCAGGAGCTGAAAAGCACTTTAGAGCACTGAAAATATCAAAGTCTCAAGAAGTGAATCTAATGGCTAAACATCTTCACAAAACACCTTTACCATGTATAAACAGCCACAGAAACATGTTAAAACACTTAAAAATCAAGAAAACCGTTCAGACAGAAGTTACATGCCAAACTTTGTAAATGCATTGAAAACGCTATTCAGGAGCAGAAAAGCACTTTAGAGCTCTGAAAATATCAAAGTCTCAAGAAGTGAATCTAATGGCAAAACATCTTCACAAAACACCTTTTCCATGTATCTGGTGCCAGAAAAACATGTTAAAGCACTTAAAACATCAAGAAAACCGTTCAGACAGAAGTTACATGCCAAACTTTGTAAATGCATTGAAAACGCTATTCAGGAGCTGAAAAGGACTTTGCAGCAATAAAAAAAGGAAAGACTCAAAAACGAAATCTAATGGCTAAACATCTTCACAAAATCCCTTTAGCGTGTGTAAACAGCCACAGAAACATGTTTTAACACTTACAACATCAAGAAAATCTTTCAGACAGAAGTTACATGCCAAACATTGTAAATGCATTGAAAACGCTACTCAGGAGCTGAAAAGCACTTTAGAGCACTAAAAATATCAAAGTCTCAAGAAGTGAATCTAATGGCTAAACATCTTCACAAAACACCTTTTCCATGTATATAGTGCCACAGAAACATGTTATAACACTTACAACATCAAGAAAACCGTTCAGACAGAAGTTACATGCCAAACTTTGTAAATGCATTGAAAACGCTATTCAGGAGCAGAAAAGCACTTTAGAGCACTGAAAATATCAGAGTCTCAAGAAGTGAATCTAATGGCTAAACATCTTCACAAAACACCTTTTCCATGTATATAGTGCCAGAAAAACATGTTATAGCACTTAAAACATCAAGAAAACCGTTCAGACAGAAGTTACATGCCAAACTTTGTAAATGCATTGAAAACGCTATTCAGGAGCTGAAAAGCACTTTAGAGCACTGAAAATATCAAAGTCTCAAGAAGTGAATCTAATGGCTAAACATCTTCACAAAACACCTTTACCATGTATAAACAGCCACAGAAACATGTTAAAACACTTAAAAATCAAGAAAACCGTTCAGACAGAAGTTACATGCCAAACTTTGTAAATGCATTGAAAACGCTATTCAGGAGCAGAAAAGCACTTTAGAGCACTGAAAATATCAAAGTCTCAAGAAGTGAATCTAATGGCTAAACATCTTCACAAAACACCTTTACCATGTATAAACAGCCACAGAAACATGTTAAAACACTTAAAAATCAAGAAAACCGTTCAGACAGAAGTTACATGCCAAACTTTGTAAATGCATTGAAAACGCTATTCAGGAGCAGAAAAGCACTTTAGAGCACTGAAAATATCAAAGTCTCAAGAAGTGAATCTAATGGCTAAACATCTTTACAAAACACCTTTTCCATGTATATGGTGCCACAGAAACATGTTATAACACTTACAACATCAAGAAAACCGTTCAGACAGAAGTTACATGCCAAACTTTGTAAATGCATTGAAAACGCTATTCAGGAGCAGAAAAGCACTTTAGAGCACTGAAAATATCAAAGTCTCAAGAAGTGAATCTAATGGCTAAACATCTTCACAAAACACCTTTACCATGTATAAACAGCCACAGAAACATGTTAAAACACTTAAAAATCAAGAAAACCGTTCAGACAGAAGTTACATGCCAAACTTTGTAAATGCATTGAAAACGCTATTCAGGAGCAGAAAAGCACTTTAGAGCACTGAAAATATCAAAGTCTCAAGAAGTGAATCTAATGGCTAAACATCTTTACAAAACACCTTTTCCATGTATATGGTGCCACAGAAACATGTTATAACACTTACAACATCAAGAAAACCGTTCAGACAGAAGTTACATGCCAAACTTTGTAAATGCATTGAAAACGCTATTCAGGAGCAGAAAAGCACTTTAGAGCACTGAAAATATCAAAGTCTCAAGAAGTGAATCTAATGGCTAAACATCTTCACAAAATCCCTTTAGCATGTGTAAACAGCCACAGAAACATGTTTTAACACTTACAACATCAAGAAAATCATTCAGACCAGAAGTTACATGCCAAACTTTGTAAATGCATTGAAAACGCTACTCAGGAGCTGAAAAGCACTTTAGAGCACTAAAAATATCAAAGTCTCAAGAAGTGAATCTAATGGCTAAACATCTTCACAAAACACCTTTTCCATGTATATAGTGCCACAGAAACATGTTATAACACTTACAACATCAAGAAAACCGTTCAGACAGAAGTTACATGCCAAACTTTGTAAATGCATTGAAAACGCTATTCAGGAGCAGAAAAGCACTTTAGAGCTCTGAAAATATCAAAGTCTCAAGAAGTGAATCTAATGGCAAAACATCTTCACAAAACACCTTTTCCATGTATCTGGTGCCAGAAAAACATGTTAAAGCACTTAAAACATCAAGAAAACCGTTCAGACAGAAGTTACATGCCAAACTTTGTAAATGCATTGAAAACGCTATTCAGGAGCTGAAAAGGACTTTGCAGCAATAAAAAAGGAAAGACTCAAAAACGAAATCTAATGGCTAAACATCTTCACAAAATCCCTTTAGCGTGTGTAAACAGCCACAGAAACATGTTTTAACACTTACAACATCAAGAAAATCTTTCAGACAGAAGTTACATGCCAAACATTGTAAATGCATTGAAAACGCTACTCAGGAGCTGAAAAGCACTTTAGAGCACTAAAAATATCAAAGTCTCAAGAAGTGAATCTAATGGCTAAACATCTTCACAAAACACCTTTTCCATGTATATAGTGCCACAGAAACATGTTATAACACTTACAACATCAAGAAAACCGTTCAGACAGAAGTTACATGCCAAACTTTGTAAATGCATTGAAAACGCTATTCAGGAGCAGAAAAGCACTTTAGAGCACTGAAAATATCAGAGTCTCAAGAAGTGAATCTAATGGCTAAACATCTTCACAAAACACCTTTTCCATGTATATAGTGCCAGAAAAACATGTTATAGCACTTAAAACATCAAGAAAACCGTTCAGACAGAAGTTACATGCCAAACTTTGTAAATGCATTGAAAACGCTATTCAGGAGCTGAAAAGCACTTTAGAGCACTGAAAATATCAAAGTCTCAAGAAGTGAATCTAATGGCTAAACATCTTCACAAAACACCTTTACCATGTATAAACAGCCACAGAAACATGTTAAAACACTTAAAAATCAAGAAAACCGTTCAGACAGAAGTTACATGCCAAACTTTGTAAATGCATTGAAAACGCTATTCAGGAGCAGAAAAGCACTTTAGAGCACTGAAAATATCAAAGTCTCAAGAAGTGAATCTAATGGCTAAACATCTTCACAAAACACCTTTACCATGTATAAACAGCCACAGAAACATGTTAAAACACTTAAAAATCAAGAAAACCGTTCAGACAGAAGTTACATGCCAAACTTTGTAAATGCATTGAAAACGCTATTCAGGAGCAGAAAAGCACTTTAGAGCACTGAAAATATCAAAGTCTCAAGAAGTGAATCTAATGGCTAAACATCTTTACAAAACACCTTTTCCATGTATATGGTGCCACAGAAACATGTTATAACACTTACAACATCAAGAAAACCGTTCAGACAGAAGTTACATGCCAAACTTTGTAAATGCATTGAAAACGCTATTCAGGAGCAGAAAAGCACTTTAGAGCACTGAAAATATCAAAGTCTCAAGAAGTGAATCTAATGGCTAAACATCTTCACAAAACACCTTTACCATGTATAAACAGCCACAGAAACATGTTAAAACACTTAAAAATCAAGAAAACCGTTCAGACAGAAGTTACATGCCAAACTTTGTAAATGCATTGAAAACGCTATTCAGGAGCAGAAAAGCACTTTAGAGCACTGAAAATATCAAAGTCTCAAGAAGTGAATCTAATGGCTAAACATCTTTACAAAACACCTTTTCCATGTATATGGTGCCACAGAAACATGTTATAACACTTACAACATCAAGAAAACCGTTCAGACAGAAGTTACATGCCAAACTTTGTAAATGCATTGAAAACGCTATTCAGGAGCAGAAAAGCACTTTAGAGCACTGAAAATATCAAAGTCTCAAGAAGTGAATCTAATGGCTAAACATCTTCACAAAATCCCTTTAGCATGTGTAAACAGCCACAGAAACATGTTTTAACACTTACAACATCAAGAAAATCATTCAGACCAGAAGTTACATGCCAAACTTTGTAAATGCATTGAAAACGCTACTCAGGAGCTGAAAAGCACTTTAGAGCACTAAAAATATCAAAGTCTCAAGAAGTGAATCTAATGGCTAAACATCTTCACAAAACACCTTTTCCATGTATATAGTGCCACAGAAACATGTTATAACACTTACAACATCAAGAAAACCGTTCAGACAGAAGTTACATGCCAAACTATGTAAATGCATTGAAAACGCTATTCAGGAGCAGAAAAGCACTTTAGAGCACTGAAAATATCAAAGTCTCAAGAAGTGAATCTAATGGCTAAACATCTTCACAAAACACCTTTTCCATGTATATGGTGCCAGAAAAACATGTTAAAGCACTTAAAACATCAAGAAAACCGTTCAGACAGAAGTTACATGCCAAACTTTGTAAAAGCATTGAAAACGCTATTCAGGAGCTGAAAAGCACTTTAGAGCACTGAAAATATCAAAGTCTCAAGAAGTGAATCTAATGGCTAAACATCTTCACAAAACACCTTTACCATGTATAAACAGCCACAGAAACATGTTAAAACACTTAAAAATCAAGAAAACCGTTCAGACAGAAGTTACATGCCAAACTTTGTAAATGCATTGAAAACGCTATTCAGGAGCAGAAAAGCACTTTAGAGCTCTGAAAATATCAAAGTCTCAAGAAGTGAATCTAATGGCTAAACATCTTCACAAAACACCTTTTCCATGTATCTGGTGCCAGAAAAACATGTTAAAGCACTTAAAACATCAAGAAAACCGTTCAGACAGAAGTTACATGCCAAACTTTGTAAATGCATTGAAAACGCTATTCAGGAGCTGAAAAGGACTTTGCAGCAATTAAAAAAGGAAAGACTCAAAAACGAAATCTAATGGCTAAACATCTTCACAAAATCCCTTTAGCATGTGTAAACAGCCACAGAAACATGTTTTAACACTTACAACATCAAGAAAATCATTCAGACCAGAAGTTACATGCCAAACTTTGTAAATGCATTGAAAACGCTACTCAGGAGCTGAAAAGCACTTTAGAGCACTAAAAATATCAAAGTCTCAAGAAGTGAATCTAATGGC
Organism: Hypomesus nipponensis; assembly: GCF_054491055.1. Lineage (NCBI taxonomy): Eukaryota > Metazoa > Chordata > Actinopteri > Osmeriformes > Osmeridae > Hypomesus > Hypomesus nipponensis. The sequence goes on along the minus strand of NC_140371.1, from coordinate 7,667,415 downwards.
TAAACATCTTCACAAAACACCTTTTCCATGTATATAGTGCCACAGAAACATGTTATAACACTTACAACATCAAGAAAACCGTTCAGACAGAAGTTACATGCCAAACTTTGTAAATGCATTGAAAACGCTATTCAGGAGCAGAAAAGCACTTTAGAGCACTGAAAATATCAAAGTCTCAAGAAGTGAATCTAATGGCTAAACATCTTCACAAAACACCTTTACCATGTATAAACAGCCACAGAAACATGTTAAAACACTTAAAAATCAAGAAAACCGTTCAGACAGAAGTTACATGCCAAACTTTGTAAATGCATTGAAAACGCTATTCAGGAGCAGAAAAGCACTTTAGAGCTCTGAAAATATCAAAGTCTCAAGAAGTGAATCTAATGGCTAAACATCTTCACAAAACACCTTTCCATGTATATAGCGCCAGAAAAACATGTTATAGCACTTAAAACATCAAGAAAACCGTTCAGACAGAAGTTACATGCCAAACTTTGTAAATGCATTGAAAACGCTATTCAGGAGCTGAAAAGGACTTTGCAGCAATAAAAAAAGGAAAGACTCAAAAACGAAATCTAATGGCTAAACATCTTCACAAAATCCCTTTAGCGTGTGTAAACAGCCACAGAAACATGTTTTAACACTTACAACATCAAGAAAATCATTCAGACAGAAGTTACATGCCAAACATTGTAAATGCATTGAAAACGCTACTCAGGAGCTGAAAAGCACTTTAGAGCACTAAAAATATCAAAGTCTCAAGAAGTGAATCTAATGGCTAAACATCTTCACAAAACACCTTTTCCATGTATATAGTGCCAGAGAAACATGTTATAACACTTAAAACATCAAGAAAACCGTTCAGACAGAAGTTACATGCCAAACTTTGTAAATAAATTGAAAACGCTATTCAGGAGCAGAAAAGCACTTTAGAGCACTGAAAATATCAAAGTCTCAAGAAGTGAATCTAATGGCTAAACATCTTCACAAAACACCTTTTCCATGTATATAGTGCCAAAGAAACATGTTATAACACTTAAAACATCAAGAAAACCGTTCAGACAGAAGTTACATGCCAAACTTTGTAAATGCATTGAAAACGCTATTCAGGAGCAGAAAAGCACTTTAGAGCATTGAAAATATCAAAGTCTCAAGAAGTGAATCTAATGGCTAAACATCTTCACAAAACACCTTTTCCATGTATATAGTGCCACAGAAACATGTTATAACACTTACAACATCAAGAAAACCGTTCAGACAGAAGTTACATGCCAAACTTTGTAAATGCATTGAAAACGCTATTCAGGAGCAGAAAAGCACTTTAGAGCACTGAAAATATCAGAGTCTCAAGAAGTGAATCTAATGGCTAAACATCTTCACAAAACACCTTTTCCATGTATATAGTGCCAGAAAAACATGTTATAGCACTTAAAACATCAAGAAAACCGTTCAGACAGAAGTTACATGCCAAACTTTGTAAATGCATTGAAAACGCTATTCAGGAGCTGAAAAGCACTTTAGAGCACTGAAAATATCAAAGTCTCAAGAAGTGAATCTAATGGCTAAACATCTTCACAAAACACCTTTTCCATGTATATAGTGCCACAGAAACATGTTATAACACTTACAACATCAAGAAAACCGTTCAGACAGAAGTTACATGCCAAACTTTGTAAATGCATTGAAAACGCTATTCAGGAGCAGAAAAGCACTTTAGAGCACTGAAAATATCAAAGTCTCAAGAAGTGAATCTAATGGCTAAACATCTTCACAAAACACCTTTTCCATGTATATGGTGCCAGAAAAACATGTTAAAGCACTTAAAACATCAAGAAAACCGTTCAGACAGAAGTTACATGCCAAACTTTGTAAAAGCATTGAAAACGCTATTCAGGAGCTGAAAAGCACTTTAGAGCACTGAAAATATCAAAGTCTCAAGAAGTGAATCTAATGGCTAAACATCTTCACAAAACACCTTTACCATGTATAAACAGCCACAGAAACATGTTAAAACACTTAAAAATCAAGAAAACCGTTCAGACAGAAGTTACATGCCAAACTTTGTAAATGCATTGAAAACGCTATTCAGGAGCAGAAAAGCACTTTAGAGCTCTGAAAATATCAAAGTCTCAAGAAGTGAATCTAATGGCTAAACATCTTCACAAAACACCTTTTCCATGTATCTGGTGCCAGAAAAACATGTTAAAGCACTTAAAACATCAAGAAAACCGTTCAGACAGAAGTTACATGCCAAACTTTGTAAATGCATTGAAAACGCTATTCAGGAGCTGAAAAGGACTTTGCAGCAATTAAAAAAGGAAAGACTCAAAAACGAAATCTAATGGCTAAACATCTTCACAAAATCCCTTTAGCATGTGTAAACAGCCACAGAAACATGTTTTAACACTTACAACATCAAGAAAATCATTCAGACCAGAAGTTACATGCCAAACTTTGTAAATGCATTGAAAACGCTACTCAGGAGCTGAAAAGCACTTTAGAGCACTAAAAATATCAAAGTCTCAAGAAGTGAATCTAATGGCTAAACATCTTCACAAAACACCTTTTCCATGTATATAGTGCCACAGAAACATGTTATAACACTTACAACATCAAGAAAACCGTTCAGACAGAAGTTACATGCCAAACTTTGTAAATGCATTGAAAACGCTATTCAGGAGCAGAAAAGCACTTTAGAGCACTGAAAATATCAAAGTCTCAAGAAGTGAATCTAATGGCTAAACATCTTCACAAAACACCTTTACCATGTATAAACAGCCACAGAAACATGTTAAAACACTTAAAAATCAAGAAAACCGTTCAGACAGAAGTTACATGCCAAACTTTGTAAATGCATTGAAAACGCTATTCAGGAGCAGAAAAGCACTTTAGAGCTCTGAAAATATCAAAGTCTCAAGAAGTGAATCTAATGGCTAAACATCTTCACAAAACACCTTTCCATGTATATAGCGCCAGAAAAACATGTTATAGCACTTAAAACATCAAGAAAACCGTTCAGACAGAAGTTACATGCCAAACTTTGTAAATGCATTGAAAACGCTATTCAGGAGCTGAAAAGGACTTTGCAGCAATAAAAAAAGGAAAGACTCAAAAACGAAATCTAATGGCTAAACATCTTCACAAAATCCCTTTAGCGTGTGTAAACAGCCACAGAAACATGTTTTAACACTTACAACATCAAGAAAATCATTCAGACAGAAGTTACATGCCAAACATTGTAAATGCATTGAAAACGCTACTCAGGAGCTGAAAAGCACTTTAGAGCACTAAAAATATCAAAGTCTCAAGAAGTGAATCTAATGGCTAAACATCTTCACAAAACACCTTTTCCATGTATATAGTGCCAGAGAAACATGTTATAACACTTAAAACATCAAGAAAACCGTTCAGACAGAAGTTACATGCCAAACTTTGTAAATAAATTGAAAACGCTATTCAGGAGCAGAAAAGCACTTTAGAGCACTGAAAATATCAAAGTCTCAAGAAGTGAATCTAATGGCTAAACATCTTCACAAAACACCTTTTCCATGTATATAGTGCCAAAGAAACATGTTATAACACTTAAAACATCAAGAAAACCGTTCAGACAGAAGTTACATGCCAAACTTTGTAAATGCATTGAAAACGCTATTCAGGAGCAGAAAAGCACTTTAGAGCATTGAAAATATCAAAGTCTCAAGAAGTGAATCTAATGGCTAAACATCTTCACAAAACACCTTTTCCATGTATATAGTGCCACAGAAACATGTTATAACACTTACAACATCAAGAAAACCGTTCAGACAGAAGTTACATGCCAAACTTTGTAAATGCATTGAAAACGCTATTCAGGAGCAGAAAAGCACTTTAGAGCACTGAAAATATCAGAGTCTCAAGAAGTGAATCTAATGGCTAAACATCTTCACAAAACACCTTTTCCATGTATATAGTGCCAGAAAAACATGTTATAGCACTTAAAACATCAAGAAAACCGTTCAGACAGAAGTTACATGCCAAACTTTGTAAATGCATTGAAAACGCTATTCAGGAGCTGAAAAGCACTTTAGAGCACTGAAAATATCAAAGTCTCAAGAAGTGAATCTAATGGCTAAACATCTTCACAAAACACCTTTACCATGTATAAACAGCCACAGAAACATGTTAAAACACTTAAAAATCAAGAAAACCGTTCAGACAGAAGTTACATGCCAAACTTTGTAAATGCATTGAAAACGCTATTCAGGAGCAGAAAAGCACTTTAGAGCTCTGAAAATATCAAAGTCTCAAGAAGTGAATCTAATGGCTAAACATCTTCACAAAACACCTTTTCCATGTATCTGGTGCCAGAAAAACATGTTAAAGCACTTAAAACATCAAGAAAACCGTTCAGACAGAAGTTACATGCCAAACTTTGTAAATGCATTGAAAACGCTATTCAGGAGCTGAAAAGGACTTTGCAGCAATTAAAAAAGGAAAGACTCAAAAACGAAATCTAATGGCTAAACATCTTCACAAAATCCCTTTAGCATGTGTAAACAGCCACAGAAACATGTTTTAACACTTACAACATCAAGAAAATCATTCAGACCAGAAGTTACATGCCAAACTTTGTAAATGCATTGAAAACGCTACTCAGGAGCTGAAAAGCACTTTAGAGCACTAAAAATATCAAAGTCTCAAGAAGTGAATCTAATGGCTAAACATCTTCACAAAACACCTTTTCCATGTATATAGTGCCACAGAAACATGTTATAACACTTACAACATCAAGAAAACCGTTCAGACAGAAGTTACATGCCAAACTTTGTAAATGCATTGAAAACGCTATTCAGGAGCAGAAAAGCACTTTAGAGCACTGAAAATATCAAAGTCTCAAGAAGTGAATCTAATGGCTAAACATCTTCACAAAACACCTTTACCATGTATAAACAGCCACAGAAACATGTTAAAACACTTAAAAATCAAGAAAACCGTTCAGACAGAAGTTACATGCCAAACTTTGTAAATGCATTGAAAACGCTATTCAGGAGCAGAAAAGCACTTTAGAGCTCTGAAAATATCAAAGTCTCAAGAAGTGAATCTAATGGCTAAACATCTTCACAAAACACCTTTTCCATGTATCTGGTGCCAGAAAAACATGTTAAAGCACTTAAAACATCAAGAAAACCGTTCAGACAGAAGTTACATGCCAAACTTTGTAAATGCATTGAAAACGCTATTCAGGAGCTGAAAAGGACTTTGCAGCAATAAAAAAAGGAAAGACTCAAAAACGAAATCTAATGGCTAAACATCTTCACAAAATCCCTTTAGCGTGTGTAAACAGCCACAGAAACATGTTTTAACACTTACAACATCAAGAAAATCATTCAGACAGAAGTTACATGCCAAACATTGTAAATGCATTGAAAACGCTACTCAGGAGCTGAAAAGCACTTTAGAGCACTAAAAATATCAAAGTCTCAAGAAGTGAATCTAATGGCTAAACATCTTCACAAAACACCTTTTCCATGTATATAGTGCCAGAGAAACATGTTATAACACTTAAAACATCAAGAAAACCGTTCAGACAGAAGTTACATGCCAAACTTTGTAAATAAATTGAAAACGCTATTCAGGAGCAGAAAAGCACTTTAGAGCACTGAAAATATCAAAGTCTCAAGAAGTGAATCTAATGGCTAAACATCTTCACAAAACACCTTTTCCATGTATATAGTGCCAAAGAAACATGTTATAACACTTAAAACATCAAGAAAACCGTTCAGACAGAAGTTACATGCCAAACTTTGTAAATGCATTGAAAACGCTATTCAGGAGCAGAAAAGCACTTTAGAGCACTGAAAATATCAAAGTCTCAAGAAGTGAATCTAATGGCTAAACATCTTCACAAAACACCTTTTCCATGTATATAGTGCCACAGAAACATGTTATAACACTTACAACATCAAGAAAACCGTTCAGACAGAAGTTACATGCCAAACTTTGTAAATGCATTGAAAACGCTATTCAGGAGCAGAAAAGCACTTTAGAGCACTGAAAATATCAGAGTCTCAAGAAGTGAATCTAATGGCTAAACATCTTCACAAAACACCTTTTCCATGTATATAGTGCCAGAAAAACATGTTATAGCACTTAAAACATCAAGAAAACCGTTCAGACAGAAGTTACATGCCAAACTTTGTAAATGCATTGAAAACGCTATTCAGGAGCTGAAAAGCACTTTAGAGCACTGAAAATATCAAAGTCTCAAGAAGTGAATCTAATGGCTAAACATCTTCACAAAACACCTTTACCATGTATAAACAGCCACAGAAACATGTTAAAACACTTAAAAATCAAGAAAACCGTTCAGACAGAAGTTACATGCCAAACTTTGTAAATGCATTGAAAACGCTATTCAGGAGCAGAAAAGCACTTTAGAGCACTGAAAATATCAGAGTCTCAAGAAGTGAATCTAATGGCTAAACATCTTCAAAAAACACCTTTTCCATGTATATAGTGCCACAGAAACATGTTATAACACTTACAACATCAAGAAAACCGTTCAGACAGAAGTTACATGCCGAACTTTGTAAATTCATTGAAAACGCTATTCAGGAGCAGAAAAGCACTTTAGAGCACTGAAAATATCAAAGTCTCAAGAAGTGAATCTAATAGCTAAACATCTTCACAAAACACCTTTTCCATGTATATAGTGCCACAGAAACATGTTATAACACATACAACATCAAGAAAACCGTTCAGACAGAAGTTACATGCCAAACTTTGTAAATGCATTGAAAACGCTATTCAGGAGCAGAAAAGGACTTTGCAGCAATAAAAAAAGGAAAGACTCAAAAACGAAATCTAATGGCTAAACATCTTCACAAAACACCTTTTCCATGTATCTGGTGCCAGAAAAACATGTTAAAGCACTTAAAACATCAAGAAAACCGTTCAGACAGAAGTTACATGCCAAACTTTGTAAATGCATTGAAAACGCTATTCAGGAGCTGAAAAGGACTTTGCAGCAATAAAAAAAGGAAAGACTCAAAAACGAAATCTAATGGCTAAACATCTTCACAAAATCCCTTTAGCATGTGTAAACAGCCACAGAAACATGTTTTAACACTTACAACATCAAGAAAATCATTCAGACAGAAGTTACATGCCAAACATTGTAAATGCATTGAAAACGCTACTCAGGAGCTGAAAAGCACTTTAGAGCACTAAAAATATCAAAGTCTCAAGAAGTGAATCTAATGGCTAAACATCTTCACAAAACACCTTTTCCATGTATATAGTGCCAGAGAAACATGTTATAACACTTAAAACATCAAGAAAACCGTTCAGACAGAAGTTACATGCCAAACTTTGTAAATAAATTGAAAACGCTATTCAGGAGCAGAAAAGCACTTTAGAGCACTGAAAATATCAAAGTCTCAAGAAGTGAATCTAATGGCTAAACATCTTCACAAAACACCTTTTCCATGTATATAGTGCCAAAGAAACATGTTATAACACTTAAAACATCAAGAAAACCGTTCAGACAGAAGTTACATGCCAAACTTTGTAAATGCATTGAAAACGCTATTCAAGAGCAGAAAAGCACTTTAGAGCACTGAAAATATCAAAGTCTCAAGAAGTGAATCTAATGGCTAAACATCTTCACAAAACACCTTTTCCATGTATATAGTGCCACAGAAACATGTTATAACACTTACAACATCAAGAAAACCGTTCAGACAGAAGTTACATGCCAAACTTTGTAAATGCATTGAAAACGCTATTCAGGAGCAGAAAAGCACTTTAGAGCACTGAAAATATCAGAGTCTCAAGAAGTGAATCTAATGGCTAAACATCTTCACAAAACACCTTTTCCATGTATATAGTGCCAGAAAAACATGTTATAGCACTTAAAACATCAAGAAAACCGTTCAGACAGAAGTTACATGCCAAACTTTGTAAATGCATTGAAAACGCTATTCAGGAGCTGAAAAGCACTTTAGAGCACTGAAAATATCAAAGTCTCAAGAAGTGAATCTAATGGCTAAACATCTTCACAAAACACCTTTACCATGTATAAACAGCCACAGAAACATGTTAAAACACTTAAAAATCAAGAAAACCGTTCAGACAGAAGTTACATGCCAAACTTTGTAAATGCATTGAAAACGCTATTCAGGAGCAGAAAAGCACTTTAGAGCACTGAAAATATCAAAGTCTCAAGAAGTGAATCTAATGGCTAAACATCTTCACAAAACACCTTTTCCATGTATATAGTGCCAGAAAAACATGTTATAACACTTAAAACATCAGGAAAACCGTTCAGACAGAAGTTACATGCCAAACTTTGTAAATGCATTGAAAACGCTATTCAGGAGCTGAAAAGGACTTTGCAGCAATAAAAAAAGGAAAGTCTCAAAAACGGAATCTAATTGCTAAACATCTTCACAAAATCCCTTTACCATGTATAAACAGCCACAGAAACATGTTTTAACACTTACAACATCAAGAAAATCATTCAGACAGAAGTTACATGCCAAACATTGTAAATGCATTGAAAACGCTACTCAGGAGCTGAAAAGCACTTTAGAGCACTAAAAATATCAAAGTCTCAAGAAGTGAATCTAATGGCTAAACATCTTCACAAAACACCTTTTCCATGTATATAGTGCCACAGAAACATGTTATAACACTTACAACATCAAGAAAACCGTTCAGACAGAAGTTACATGCCAAACTTTGTAAATGCATTGAAAACGCTATTCAGGAGCAGAAAAGCACTTTAGAGCATTGAAAATATGAAATTCTAAAAAGGCGAATCTAATGCCTAAACATCTTCACAAAACACCTTTCCATGTATATAGTGTCACAGCAACATGTTATAACACTTAAAAAATCAAGAAAACCATTCAGACAGAAGTTACATGCCAAACTTTGTAAATGCATTGAAAACGCTATTCAGGAGCAGAAAAGCACTTTAGAGCACTGAAAATATCAAAGTCTCAAGAAGTGAATCTAATGGCTAAACATCTTCACAAAACCCTTTTAGCATGTATAAACAGCCACAGAAACATGTTAAAACACTTAAAAAATCAAGAAAACCATTCAGACAGAAGTTACATGCCAAACATTATAAATGCATTGAAAACGCTATTCAGGAGATGAAAAGCACTTTAGAGCAATAAAAAAGGAACGTCTCAAAAACGGAATCTAACAGCTAAACATCTTCACAAAATCCCTTTGCCATGTGTATAGTGCCACAGAAACATGTTATAACACTTAAAACATCAAGAAAACCATTCAGACAGAAGTTAAAACCAAACTTTGTAAATGCATTGAAAACGCTATTCAGGAGCTGAAAAGGACTTTGCAGCAATAAAAAAAGGAAAGGCTCAAAAACTGAATCTAATTGCTAAACATCTTCACAAAACCCCTTTACCATGTATAAACAGCCACAGAAACATGTTAAAACACTTAAAAAATCTAGAAAACCATTCAGACAGAAGTTACATGCCAAACATTATAAATGCATCGAAAACGCTATTCAGGAGCTGAAAAGCACTTTAGAGCAATAAAAAAGGAAAGTCTCAAAAACGGAATCTAACGGCTAAACATCTTCACAAATTCCCTTTGGAAGTGCCATATAGTGTATAGTGCCACAGAAACATGTTATAACACTTAAAACATCAAGAAAACCATTCAGACAGAAGTGACATGCCAAACGTTGTAAATGCATTGAAAACGCTATTCAGGAGCTGAAAAGCACTTTAGAGCATTGAAAATATGAAATTCTAAAAATGTGAATTTAATGGCTAAACATCTTCACAAAACACCTTTTCCATGTATATAGTGCCACAGAAACATGTTATAACACTTAAAACATCAAGAAAACCGTTCAGACAGAAGTTACATGCCAAACTTTGTAAATGCATTGAAAACGCTATTCAGGAGCTGAAAAGGACTTTAGAGCACTGAAAATATCAAAGTCTCAAGAAGTGAATCTAATGGCTAAACATCTTCACAAAACACCTTTTCCATGTATATAGTGCCACAGAAACATGTTATAACACTTACAACATCAAGAAAACCGTTCAGACAGAAGTTACATGCCAAACTTTGTAAATGCATTGACAACGCTATTCAGGAGCAGAAAAGCACTTTAGAGCACTGAAAATATCAAAGTCTCAAGAAGTGAATCTAATGGCTAAACATCTTCACAAAACCCCTTTACCATGTATAAAGTGCCAGAGAAACATGTTATAACACTTAAAACATCAAGAAAACCGTTCAGACAGAAGTTACAAGCCAAACATTATAAATGCATTGAAAACGCTATTCAGGAGCTGAAAAGCACTTTAGAGCACTGAAAATATCAAAGTCTCAAGAAGTGAATCTAATGGCTAAACATCTTCACAAAACACCTTTTCCATGTATATAGTGCCACAGAAACATGTTATAACACTTAAAACATCAAGAAAACCATTCAGACAGAAGTTACATGCCAAACGTTGTAAATGCATTGAAAACGCTATTCAGGAGCTGAAAAGCACTTTAGAGCATTGAAAATATGAAATTCTAAAAAGGTGAATCTAATGGCTAAACATCTTCACAAAACACCTTTCCATGTATATAGTGTCACAGAAACATGTTATAACACTTAAAACATCAAGAAAACCATTCAGACAGAAGTTACAACCAAACTTTGTAAATGCATTTGAAAACGCAATTCAGGAGCTGAAAAGGACTTTGCAGCAATAAAAAAAGGAAAGTCTCAAAAACGGAATCTAATGGCTAAACATCTTCACAAAACCCCTTTACCATGCATAAACAGCCACAGAAACATGTTGTAACACTTACAACATCAATAAAACCATTCAGACAGAAGTTACATGCCAAACTTTGTAAATGCATTGAAAACGCTATTCCGGAAATGAAAAGCACTTTAGAGCAATAAAAAAAGGAAAGTCTCAAAAACGGAATCTAAAGGCAAAACATCTTCACAAAACCCCTTTACCATGCATAAACAGCGACAGAAACATGTTATTGGGTGTGCCTTGCCTTCGGCAAGGGCACAACCATTGTTATCTCACATATATATTATTATTTATTTATTTTCCCACCCCTAAAACTTTGTCAATATTTGGACTACATAGGCAACCTAGGTGTCAAAAGTTTAGTCTTGGTAGCGATTGAGTTGCTTGTATCGGGATTTACGTTCCGTTGCACGGTTTAGTAGAAATTACGTTTTTGTGACGAAAAGTGAAGCTAACGGTGGCTAACTTGCTAGCCACAGTCACTGACGCCACTAACGTCACTAACGTCCCAGTCACTGACGCCACTAACGTCACTAACGTCACGAAAACTCGCGTGACTATCTCTAGCAGAACATTAGTTTAGCAGCTCGTTAACTTCTGGGAGATGGCTAGGCTCAGAGCCATAGAAAAAGAGAGTTGCGACACTTCCATAGACTCCCATTGTTATTGAGGAATGCGGAAGTAAAGCGTGTCTCACGCGACCTATAGTTCCAAACATTGTATTTTCCACCGTTGAACCCCATTCATTTTCAGTGTCTCCGAAGCAAGTTTGCTGGTAAATTGATGAAAATCCTGCATTATTTTATATTTCAACCACCACATATCCATTGTTATTAGTAATATTTCATATAACCACTTTTAGATCAAATTTATCGTAAGATTATAGCGTGTTAGATTCTAAATGCAGTTAGAGCTAAACTGTAATTCTAGTAGCTAGCTAGCTATCTAACGTAGAGCTAAGCAACACTTTTACTGAAGCTATAGCTAGAGAGCACGTGTATCATAACCAGAAGTCCGTTGGTTTGGTTATAGTCTGTGAAATTAGTTCTAGTTATTGGTGTTCAATGGCATACAAAGTAAGTCTTCTCATATTAGCCTAGTTAGTAGAGCTAGCAACAATGAATGGCAGATTAAAGGATCCAAAGCAAGTTAGCTGGTAAATTGATGAAAATCCTGCATTTTTTATATATTTCAACCAACACATATCAATTGTTATTAGTAGTATTTCATATAGCCAGCTTTGGATACAATTTATCGTAAGATTATGACTTGTTAGATTCTAATTGCAGTTAGAGCTAGACTAGGGCTAGTATCTAATCTAACATTCCAGAAGTTACATGCCGAACTTTGTAAATGCATTGAAAACGCTATTCAGGAGCTGAAAAGCACTTTAGAGCAATAAAAAAAGGAAAGTTTCAACAACGGAATCTAATGGCTAAACATCTTCACAAAACCCCTTTACCATGTATGTAGTGCCACAGAAACATGTTATAACACTTAAAACATCAAGAAAACCATTCAGACAGAAGTTACATGCCAAACATTGTAAATGCATTGAAAACGCTATTCAGGAGCTGAAAAGCACTTTAGAGCACTTAAAATATGAAAGTCTCAAAAAGTGAATCTAATTGCTTAACATCTTCACAAAACACCTTTTCCATGTATATAGTGCCACAGAAACATGTTATAACACTTACAACATCAAGTAAACCATTCAGACAGAAGTTACACTGTAAAACTTTTCACTGTAAATTTACAGTAATATACTGGCAGCAGCTTCGCCAGTAAACTACTGTTTATTTACAGTAATCATACTGTATTTCAAAAACTACAGTACTTAACTGTAAACAGGTATACAGTCACTAATTGTATTATATGAATTTACAGTAATATACTGGCAGCAGCTTCGCCAGTAAACTACTGTTTATTTACAGTAATCATACTGTATTTCAAAAACGACAGTACTTAACTGTAAACAGGTATACAGTCACTAATTGTATTATATGAATTTACAGTAATATACTGGCAGCAGCTTCGCCAGTAAACTATTGTTCATTTACAGTAATCATACTGTATTTCAAAACTACAGTACTTAACCCTTTACTGCCTGGGACAAAATTCTGAACATTCCATATGCTGTTGAAATATGATGTTCATATTAATTTTCATATTTTATGAATTTTCATATTAAATCATACACCTTAACTGTTCATACCATATTGAAGAGGAGAACTAGGGGATTTTTATGATGTAAATAATTATATGATTACTTATGGAAAATCATATTTTATCAAGGTGGTTTTAGGCAGCCATTTTTTACAAAAAACGTTTCCATCCACCATACCTCATCAGACAACTTAATTTTTAACCACTTTAATTACGAGATAGAGAAAAACTTTGAGCAGGTGGAATATCCACAAATCTGTGGGCAATGTAGAACAGAAAACAGATTAGAAATATCATATTTTGATTAAAAGTTATGACCATTCTAGCGACTAGTGGAGACATAGGGGAAACCGGAATTATCCTCCCCCAAAAGTAGCTAGCGCTATGGCTGGATACTCCTCTCGATAACTAAAAAACGTTGGAGATTCTTCCACAGTAGACCGAATTGGCCAAGCAAGGCATGTACATTTAGCTTACAATGTACATAATCTAGCTAGTTAATGTTGTTTTTCCAAGCTTTTTTAGAAATCTGCTCAAATCGAAGCTAAACAATGCTACTACCGTCATAGCTGCCTGTCACAAACAGCCAAGCCGGACAGTCATTCTTTCCTGAAAAAACTCGCGTCACTGCCACAAACAAATTCTTCGTAAGGAAAAAGTTTAGACTTTTAATAGACAATATTGACAACACATATTAAGAAACTTGTCTTTACTCATAATATCGTCTCCGATTTCAATTCGAAGCTGTAAATCTAACACTGTAGGCAATCTCCCGTTGTCTCCGCTCTGGCTCCGCCTCGGAAAACAATGGCTGCCGTTGCTGACGATGTATTTATTTCCCCCTCCCAGTAACCCCTTAACCAATGGTATGTGCTTTGAGCTTAACTTGTCATGAGTATCTGGCAGTTTTCAGAAATAAAATCGGTGATTGGACGGCAAAGATATTAAGGCGGGAACCATGGGAATTTTATTTCCCATATTTGAATGGTCCGGCAGGAAAGGGTTAACTGTAAACAGGTATACAGTTACTGACTGTATTATATGAATTTACAATAATATACTGGCAGCAGCTTCGCTAGTAAACTACTTTTTATTTACTGAAGGCATATACTGTATTTTAAATTTAAGATGCTTTACTGTAAATAGACAGACAGTTTCTTACTGTATTATTTGAATTTACTGTATTTAACTGGCAGCTGCCAATATTACACTGTAAATCTGTAAATCTAAAAATATGTTCATTTTTTTTTTAATTACTGTAAATAAACATATTATTGAATTTGTTTTACATTTATACACTTGTGTTGGCAGCATAAAGAAATCCTATTATAAAAATCTCAAAATATTGCAGCTTTAAACTCTACCTTAGGGAAGACTGCAGAAAAATATCAGTCCTAAATAACAATGAAAAAAAGGCAAGATTCAAAATCTAATTAACACTTTATTTATACTGTAAATATCATGTGAGTATACGTACATCAGTGTTTGCAGTTTTGTGAACTGTATCAAAGCCGTAGCAGAAAAAGTTAACACCCGTTTTGCGGCGTGTTTGTGACGTTGAACATACGCACCAGAAGAAAAAAACAAAGGCACCCGTCTACGTGCAATGGAAAATGTGTCTATCATTTTCGATCTAAATCATCTGAGCCAGATTATTATACACACACTATTATATAGCCAGTCACAATCCCAATACACTACAAACAGGGAAACTGCTGTATATAACTAAACTAAACAACACAAAATGAGTTTTGGCCCTTTATCGGCATATATTGTTCACTGATGAAAGTTGGTATCTGCGCTTAAAACAATGAGAAAAGATCAAACAAAGTCCCACTTGAAGTTGTTGAGCTTCCTGATTAGGGTGCAGACATGCGGGTTCACTGTTGATGTTTTCTTCTGGACCATCTTTCCAGTTTTTCTGCTGGGTGCCTGTCCACTGTATGATCCTCTCTCAGGATTAATCCCCATGCAGATTCTAAATGACAACATAACAACACAAATGCTTTAGGTTAGTGAAGAAACGGTTAATTTTGTAGGAGAACATATAGACTTTCAGTGTTAAAGGAGCTAAAGCTTAATTTGTATTTTTTTTAGTATTATAGTAAGTAGTATTCAGCTACTAAACAAGTTTAAAAACTGTATATTATTTATACCAATGTATAACTACACATTCCAAAGGATTTTTTTTTTTAAAGCTTAATACAATTATTTTATTATAAGTTGACTTTTTTCATCCTGTATTTGTGGAGAACATTTCATGAACATAAGAGCTGTGTTTTTATAGTATTATTTGAGAAAACTTTAAAGAGGAAAAATATTATTTTATTTTGAAATGTCACAAAATTAACAATGCTGCTTGACGGTATACGCACAACCGGCACATACGGGTACTTAGCTAAAACTCAATGCCACGCCCCCTTTTGGGGGATAGAAAACAGATGGTCCCATAGAAGTCAATGGAATTTTACGCAATTTTGACAAATGTGTGTGGATTTATTTCTTGTTAAACAGATGGTTTGTTTTATACACGTCTAATGTTTATATTGTGACCTTGCCTGAACCTGAGCACGATACCTTAATAAACTAAGTTTGAACGCCGCTGGTCTGGCCTATAGCCCGGAGCCTGTCTAGTCTATAGCCTGGAGCCGGTCCGGTCTATAGCCTGGAACCAAAGCCAAATCTATCAGGATCTACTTTAGGACATGGCAAGAGGACAAATCAAAGACCAGAGTTTTTGGATGTGTTGTTGGTGCAACAAACTACTCAGCAACCTTTCAGCGTAGTTATTAATTCAAAACGGTTTGTTTAAAGTAAAAGTTTGGAGTGATTTACATTTCCTCTGTCGTTACGCTGTTGTCGTCTGTGGGGGACGCGGGATTGTTTTCCCCTAAAAGTGTGCGTGAATCTGTTCAGAGACTTCCTATGACGTTGCTCTGGTTTAGTTACAGGGCTGCCGCTACAGCATTACGGGTGGCGATAGGTACTTACGGTAAAGCAGCCTATTGTGTGCTGCACATTGTACACCAAATGAGCTGCGCACAAGCAGACCTATGGTTTTGGTCTGGTTTCACCCAATCCAGATTTAGTGTCGCGAAAAGATGTCAAACCCTTAAGTATTTTTATTATTTTTTACATTTTAGTAAATGTATATGCTTGTAGTACATCAGCAGCTTTAGCTACTGAAATTCTAATTTTGGAGCACTTAATCAATAAAAAGTCAATCCAGGTGTGTAATATGTGTGGGAAATCTCCTACCTCTAAATGAACTCCAATGAGCATGCAGCATTGTCCTGGTATTGCAGGTTAAAGTTGTAGTACGTTGACATCAGAACAGCAAGCCCCAGCACAAAAGACACTCCCTCACTGACAACCTGGCCCTCCACGCTTACAAACCAGCGCTGATCAGTCAGCAAAGTTGGACCTGAAAAAAATATGAATGTGTGGTATATTCAACATTGACACTGTTTATTCTTTTGTGAAATTACTCTTATGTATTGTAAAATGTTATTTCTATCGTAACATTAAACAGCATGTATTAATAGGAACCAGAGAAGCGGAACTATTTAGTTTAAGTGGTGTTGCGCCCAGTTTCCGCTAGGGGAGTGGCTCCGCCCTCCCCCTCCAGAGAAGATTTGGGAAGCAAAAAGAAACGCTGCTGTCTCCATTCCAATTAATGTATATCTGTATTTACCAGGTCAGTATTGATACGAGGTCAACTACCTACGACTTTAAAATGTTAAACGTTGTATTTTTCTTTGCATTACTCAAAATATTGTGTATGATGGAAAATGACTAGTTTAAAACAAACAGTTAGCAACGCACTTCGCGGCATGGTCTGTATGAGTTGCGGCGAGATGAAAGGAATAGCAAATACATATCTTGTACAGTTAAGTTTGAGGCGCGGGGTCCTGATTGTTTGAGCAATGTTCACTATGTTTTAATTGTAATATAATTGCTGGAGTTGTTTATTGAAAGGATGCACTTATGTAGATGTTATGGGGTGTATTTCCACGTTTATCACCGAGTGAACATTCCCGTCTTGTGCTAGCTAGTGAACGTGCTAGTGTGGGGGTTACTTTCCTGACCTACATAAGGTAGCGAACATCATCATTTTGTGTAAATTAGTAAAAGTACCAATTAGTAATGTGAAACAATGTGATTAAACAAATGTGTGATTGGATAATAATAAAGCAGAGAAGATTTGGGAAGCAAAAAGAAACGCTGCTGTCTCCATTCCAATTAATGTATATCTGTATTTACCAGGAACTAAAAGACAGCCATCAAAATCATTTGTTGCTGTGGCCCATCAGTCTTGGGACCCGTAACAAATAGTTAATAGAAATGGCAACAATATGATTTCACTGTACATAAATTAATTTGATCTGAATTTATTTACATGTCCACACGATTTGATTCTATGTCTTCATACGTATGGCTAAACAAAATATTAGTTTTATCTATGGCATTGTGGCTTTACCCAACAAATACTAACCCTGATGACTTTCCATCAGTGTATTTTCCCCTAGAGCCCATGGTTTGTTAGGTCATGACAGCCTTTACTATAATGCACTGCAGAAAACCCTGTTTTTTATTGATGTGGCTATCTAAATAAGAGATGCACTGATTACAAATTTCTAGGCCCATTCTGCTTTCCGATTTTCTCTGAGTTAGGCCAGCCGATACCAATTTTAGCCGATTCCGATTTCATTTTTTCTAACCACTTTAAAGCACACACAAATATGTATTTTCTATCTTGTCTTTAATAGAATTTTTTTTGAAGAGATAATCGATTGCTATACAATAGAACTATATAAATTACTTCTGGTGTGGGAAATTCACACACATCTTAAGTACAATTTTAGAACCATTTCCTTCTTTTCACATCCAATATCACACTTAATATAATAAATATAGCCTTGCCGTATAAAGTTATTTCTCAAAACACACACGCAGGCCTGTTTGAACGTCAACAGTAACATTACCTGAACACATAAAACGTCACCACTCATTTTACACACAGTTTAGCAACAGAACTAAACGCTGAGGGAAGATTACTATGTTTTTAATGTTGGTTTTGACTGGTATGCATCCCCACTAACCTGCAAAGCGTTTTAAACAGTAATGTTAATACAGCGTCTCTTTTTCTTTTTTTTATTAATACAGCATCTTTTTATTTTTTTTATTTTATTATTATAATTTTTTATTAACACAGCGTCTCTCTTTTTTTAACACAGCGTCTCTCTTTTTTAACAAAGCGTCTCTCTTTTTTTTTTTTTTTTTTTTTTTACACAGCGTCTCTTTTTTTTGTTGATTATTATCTTTTATTAACACAGCGTCTCTTTTTTATTAATTTTTTTTAACACAGCGTCTTTTCTATATATATATTTTTTTTTTTAACACAGCGTCTCTCTTTTTTTTACACAGCATCTCTCTTTTTTAATTATTATTATTTTTTTATTAACACAGCATCTCTTTTTTATTTATTTTTTTATTAACACAGCGTCTCTTTTTTATTATTTTTTTTATTAACACAGCGTCTCGTTTTTCACGGGACCCGCGGTTTGAGAGATAGAGAGAGAGAGGGAGAGAGGCTGAGATCAGTAGAGCAGATGGCTCTGCAGGGCTGTATATAATTACGACTTTATAACATTTCATAAACAGCTGATTGAGCGGTGGTGTGCTGATCTTGTGCGAAATTAAATCATGCGACGCCTGAGTGCCGATTCGAAATCGGCCGATCACGGTCACCGGCGGGTCAATCAGTGCATCTCTAATCTAAATAAAACTGAAATGATTAACATATTTGTTAATGTTCTGTAATATTGACTGTAATATAATAATGAACTAAAAAAGGCTGCTTATGAGCTGTATGTTAACCCGTTGTCTCATTTGTGGTACTACAGTAGACTGCCACACAAACTACGTACCAAGTATTATTAATCTTGGGCTTTCAGGCAGCGGGACAGTCCGTATCATGGTAGGAGTGGCAGACATCTAAAAAGAAAAAACATAACAAAAATGCAATAATTACGTTATATTAGCATCTTGAAAGAAATCAAACATTTCAAATAATATAACATAGGGGAAAATATTGTAGGAGGGAAGAAGGAACATCTATTTATAATTCTATAGCTGCTTTAATAATTGTTCTAAAATCAAACTGACATTGTCAGATTTATACTTACATCAGCTTCGATGATGAGGGCGTCCAGTGGTTCTTTGAAATGCGCCATCAACAGCTGGATGATGTTGGGAGCTGTCACACTGCAGCCAGCTCTGGAGAGAACAGCTTTCACTTCTTCATTGTTTGTGTTTTGTCTGAAGAATTCAGTGAGGATTTTGCCATGCTCTTCGACAAAGGCCTCGATTTTTCGTACAATTGGAACATCAGTCAGCAGTTCAAAATGAGAACACATGCATCTTGGCACAAACAAGTAGGGCCATTGCTGCTTCAAGTCTTCAAATGCTGGCCCTGGAATTGCATTTATCATTTGACGCTGCAGGTAGTATGTTGTCTCCATAAGATTGATCACTTCTGCCCTTTCCACTCCTGACAAACCTTCGTGTGAAAAGATCTCCGTCATCCTTTGTGTCATCTCTTCCAAAGCTTCTGATGTCTTCTCAGGTGGAAGTTCAGGGTTCCATCGTATGCAGCCATAACTGTCTGCAGGTCCTCGTTGTGGTGTTTCAGCAGTCACTGCCTTAGATTTTCTCCGCTGAGCCAGGGTGTTGTTTCTGTTCAAATGCTCTATGCGTACTTTCATTTGAGATAAAAATGTATTCATATCCTGCTCCTACTGTCGTTCTTCCATCATCCATTGTATCTGCAAACGACTGTGGATACTGTCTCACTATGGCCTTTGCAATCATCAGACATTGGGCTCTGCTTGGATTCACTTCAAACTTTCTCATGCCATCAACAAGTATTTGAATAAACTGTCGCCTGTTCCCCGGCAGAGGCCTCTTTCCATTCTGAATGGCTGTACGCAAGGCAAGGGAAATTGTGTCCCAGTTAATTTCAAAAGTGTCAGGCCAGTTTCTTATAGGCTGAGGTGGAGACATTGGAGGAGAGGACATGGGGCTACTTGACAATGGAGAGGTCTCCATCAATGGGCCACATGCAGACATCTGCATGGCCTGCGAAGGCCACAACTGTTCTCTGGCTCTGCAATGACAAAAAATATAAACAATTATAAGATGGATTGTTGTAGAGTCAGAATGATACTCCTCACTCACATTTTTATCCAAACATCAGTTTAATGCTTTGACATAGTCAATATGGATATTTATTTGTAGTTTTGTATATAATTGCTACATTTAACTCTATCTACTGTAAATTTTAGAAGCCATCTGTGAATGGGTAAAAAGATTCAACATACTATATGAATATACTGTATTTAGTTATCGGCTGTAGAAGGCAGAAATATGAAACACACTTGCTAATTTGTTGACAAAACACCATAATATAGCCTAATACCTGTACATATTTACAGAGACTTGAATTTGTGTAATATGTTAATAGAAATATGATACACATTCTTGTATTTTCTCTCTTATCTTGTTTTTGTCATTTGTCATTGTACAGTATCTGCTTTTATTATATTTTTTCCTTTTAATTCTCTACTCTTTTTAATATTGTTGTATTTTTTCTTATTGTCTTCTAACATTGTATTTATCTTCTCGTCTTAACTTATATTATAGTTTATTCTCTTCCCTTTTCATATTGTCACATATCTTATGTCCTCTTCTCTTATCCTGTCATGTCTTCTCTCATTAAGATAAATAATCTTATAACTCAGACAATATAGCTTGCAAATACACTCAAAAGGTTTGATTACCTTTGGGCTTCCAGGCTTCCAGAAGTTTTCTGCACTGAATTGGCCGGATGAACTCTTCCATGTCCTGCTCTCTCACATACTGCAAGTCTTCTCTGCTGTCCACTCCTTGCTGCATGAGCTTCTCAACCACATGGTGTAGTGACTCTGGAGTGATACTGGGAAGAGTGCAGAGGATGGACTCTCTGATCAGAGCACTAGGGTCCGACATCCTATAGGAGTGGAAAAGAGTGAAGTGCTATTACTGATCAACCCTGCATGTCATACTGTGGCAGAGGATAGTAGTCCAGTAACTTGTCGTGCTCAGTGCAAACATATTGTGCATTAAGTGCATCAGTTGTAAGGCAATGAACCCCCTGATCAACTAGACAAACAGATCTGCATTTTTCTGTGACAAAGAAGACAACAGAAGCATTCTGAGTTAGAATCAACTGTTATATGCTAAATATTTTATCACTAATTATTATCTGCTAATCACACATATTTTCCCTTAAAGCATAATTTGGAAAGAGTAACAACAGCGAAATGTGCTGCATGTCTTAAAATAGATTGAAAATAGATAGAAAATAGATAGAAAAATAAATATGTTCAAATTCAAAGAGTAATTCCCGCTTTTTTCTTTATTTTCCCGAGATGCACTGCGATCAACAGTAAAGTCCTGTAATCTGCAACATTATGGAGATGGTGCTGTAATATCATTATTTTCTCCAAGAATGCATTGCCACTTACAGTATGATCCTGTATAACATTAAAACAGTAAGATACTGTGAGATTTTAGCTGTAAATTTACATCAAAGGTTTACAGTGTACATGCCAAACATTGTAAATGCATTGAAAATGCTATTCAGGAGCTGAAAATCACTTTAGAGCAATAAAAAGTCTCAAAAACGGAATCTAATTGCTAAATATCTTCACAAAACCCCTTTACATGTATAAACAGCCACAGAAACATGTTATAATACTTAAAACATCGAGAAAACCATTCAGGCAGAAGTTACATGCCAAATTTTGTAAATGCATTGAGAACGCTATTCAGGAGCTGAAAAGCACTATAGAGCAATAAAAAAAGGAAAGTCTCAAAAACTGAATCTAATGGCTAAACATCTTCACAAAACCCCTTTACCATGTATAAGTGGCCACAGAAACATGTTATAACACTTACAACATCAAGAAAACCATTCAGACAGAAGTTACATGCCAAACTTTGTAAATGCATTGAAAACGCTATTCAGCAGCTGAAAAGCACTTTAGAGCAATAAAAAAAGGAAAGTCTCAAAAACGGTATCTAATGGCTAAACATCTTCGCAAAAGCCCTTTACCATGTATAAACTGCCACAGAAACATGTTATAACACTTAAAACATCAAGAGAACCATTCAGACAGAAGTTACATGCCAAACATTGTAAATGGCATTGAAAACGCTATTAAGGAGCTGAAAAGCACTTTAAAGCAATAAAAAAAAACAATCTCAAAAAGTGAATCTAATGGCTAAACATCTTCACAAACACCTTTCCCATGTATATAGTGCCACAGAAACATTATGTAACACTTAAAACATCAAGAGAACCATTCAGACAGAAGTTACATGCCAAACATTGTAATGGCATTGAAAACGCTATTAAGGAGCTGAAAAGCACTTTAGAGCAATAAAAAAAGGAAAGTCTCAAAAAGTGAATCTAATGGCTAAACATCTTCACAAACACCTTTTCCATGTATATAGTGCCACAGAAACATGTTATAACACTTAAAACATCAAGAGAACCATTCAGACAGAAGTTACATGCCAAACTTTGTAAATGCATTGAAAACGCTATTCAGGAGCTCAAAAGCACTTTAGAGCAATAAAAAAAGGAAAGTCTCAAAAACGGAATCTAATGGCTAAACATCTTCACAAAACCCCTTTACCATGTCTAAACAGCCACAGAAACATGTTATAACACTTAAAACATCAAGAAAACCATTCAGACAGAAGTTACATGCCAAACATTGTAAATGCATTGAAAACGCTATTCAAGAGCTGAAAAGCACTTTAGAGCAATACAAAAAGGAAAGTCTCAAAAACGGAATCTAATGGCTAAACATCTTCACAAAACCCTTTTACCATGTATAAACAGCCACAGGAACATGTTATAACACTTAAAGTGCTTTTCAGCTCTTGAATAGCGTTTTCAATGCTATTACAATGTTTTGCATGTAACTTCTTGCTGAAGGGTTTTCTTGTTGTTTTAACTGTTATAACATGTTTATATGGCTGTTTTTACATGGTAAATGTGTTTTGTGAAGTTGAATAGCGTTTTCAATGCTTTTACAATGTTTTATGTAACTTCTGGCTGAAGGGTTTTCTTGTTGTTTTAAAGGGGCAATTGACTGTTTTTTGGGGGTATTTCCCACTGACAGATCCTCTGAAATGTTCCCGGGAAAAAAAACTAGCTTTTCTCCTTTTATGGTATGCTCATTAATATTTAGATGAGCTGCGCGCTGATTGGTTGGTTTTCAACGAGTGAAGCTGGGGAGCAAAAAACGCAACACGGCCAACAGCAGCACTCGCTGAAACACCGAAGTTGGAGACTTGAAATAAAAACGTGCAAATAAATCTATTGTGTACACAACGCTGTTTTCAACAGATTGACTATATATCATTTAAAATGATAACATTACTTGTTTCCACTTCTGTTGTTGAAGCAAACTGGATTGACTTGGGTGGGTAGCACGTTAGGATACAGCTTAGCAACCAAACCATATCCTGATAACACGTTTATTTTCACTGATTCTTTTGTGGGTGAATTGTTAGACGCTAAACTTTGTACGTATTTTTAGTATTTAACTTTCTGGAGGGTTTAGCCTAAACTCTACATTACATTATACTAGCTTTACTACTAGCTAGTAGCTAGCGAAATCCTAACGTAAACAATGTTAATCTGAAACAGATAACCAGGCTTAATAGCCTAAATTTCAAACCTATGCGTAATAGCATGCTCCATCCGATTTCAGAAAATATGTTTATATATTTAAATCTATTTCTGTAAAGAAACTCACCTTTGAAGTAGCTAATTTCCAGTTGAAATCCATGCGTTGAGTTGCAAACTCTTTTCTGAAATCCCAGTTTCAGAGATGCGTTGAAATGGGCATGCGCAAAGTTGTTGCTCAGGGGCAGACTGAGCAAACCTAGGTTTGCTAAGGAAGAATTGTAATATTCTGTGATGATATGTCTTTGGAAATAAAACTTGAGAATCGCTTGCCTTTCGGTCACATTTAACAATTTTGTTTTACAAAATGATTGCAGCTCAGATTTGCATTGTGTGTCATACAGCTTTGGTGTGCTGGACAAGGATTGTTTGCTTAATCATGTTACACATCACACATTGATTGCTTTTGTACATGTAAAGAATGAAATACTTATATTTTATTATAAGGCCTAAGGCTAAGAATATAAGAATTATATTCAAAATTCAGTCTTTTATTTATTAAAGCTATGTTCCTGCATATGAGAAAATTGATGACCATGCTGGGGCTGAGCTGCACATGAATTACATACATTGTCTACATTTATACGTGCTGGGTGCAACATTTAATATTGTGTGATTGAAATTCATGTAGACTATGGCTAAATTACAAAAGTGTCAGAACTGAGAGCAATCCAGTGTGATCTCTCCATGATAAACCACTGCACTTGAGATCCGTTGTCCTGCGATCAAAGAGCGACTTAACGGCAACTTAACCCATGGTACCAAAATGAATGTATCCAACCGACCAAGGTACGACGTCGCGGCAACGTTGTCCACGGGACCAAAAAATAACTAAACCAGCCGACCAAGGTACAATGTCGCGGCAACGTTGCCCACGGACCAAAAATGACGTAACCAGCTGACCAAGGTACGACGTCGCGGCAACGTTGTCCATGGGACCAAAAAATTACATAACCAGCCGACCAAGGTACGACGTCGCGGCAATGTTGTCCATGGGACCAAAAAATAACGTAACCAGCCGACGATGGTACGATGTCGCGGCAACGTTGCCCACGGACCTAAAAATGACGTAACCAGCGACCTAGGTACAACGTCGCATCCACGTTGTCCATGGGACCTAAAAATGACGTTCCCAGCCGACCAAGGTACGACGTCGCGGCAACGTAGCCTATAGGTCTAAAAATTACATAACCAGCCGACCAAGGTACGACGTCGCGGCAATGTTGTCCATGGGACCAAAAAATAACGTAACCAGCCGACGATGGTACGATGTCGCGGCAACGTTGCCCACGGACCTAAAAATGACGTAACCAGCCGACCAAGGTACAACGTCGCGGCAACGTTGTCCATGGGACCTAAAAATGACGTTCCCAGCCGACCAAGGTACGACGTCGCGGCAACGTAGCCTATAGGTCTAAAAATAACGTAACCAGCCGACCAAGGCACAACGTCGTGGCAACGTTGTCCATGGGACCAACTGGCAACATTCCGTTTATAACGTTGCTACGACATTGCCACAACGTTGCCAGATGGTAACGTCGCGGGTTACCAACTGAGCACCTACTGGCAACGTTGCCGCAACGTCATTTGTTAGCTGGGATTCTACTCGGCTTCAGTTTGCTAGCTAGCTCTAAATAACTTGCTGAAAAATAACATGACCAAGATCTGGACAAACATGCACCTTGAATTGTAGATTTACATTACACAGGTTATTTATTTGAATGAAACACAGTCAGGAACATGAATCAACGTTAGCCCCATTGCCAATAAACTAGGCTAAATTATCACACAATCTACCTATGCTCTTGCGTTAGCAAGCTAAACTTGTTTACATGCCTACAGTCTAGGTGTTACTAGTAACAGTTACTAGCAATGCTACCGTATCCTGTATCAAGCACCTGCCTTTCTCCAGTTCTTCCAAATAGATTATCTGACAGGCGTTAGCAATAAGCAAGACTGCTGTTCGTTTTCTGGCTATTTTTCGGAAGCTTCCCTTCTAATGCCGACTACAGCTAGTCTAGCTGTCATTTGATATGTGTAGAAACTTATTTAGCATTCTACCTGGTATGCTATATTATACAGGAAACGTTAGCATTGCTAATAACTGTTAGCACAACATCATACTGTCCTTATAGGCGGTTGCAATGAGCATACGGTCGGAACAGCACCTCTTTCCAGGTTCAGCTTCCTAGCAAATCCTGCTTGTATTTGTCAAGGTTGTCAAAACTGTCTTGGATGAAATGTTTTGGTCAAATGAATGATTGAGTGTCGAACTTCGCGGGGATCTTCTCATAAGACAACAGCAGCCATGCCTGTTGAATGTTTGGCTCCTTGAGAAGACTGTGAGTGTTAGCCTTCCCTGTAGGCTACAGCCTGGAACACAGCATTTACGACCGTTGTCCATTTTCAATATCCTCGTTAAAATTCAAAACGTTCTTCTTTGTAATTCCTTATTAGTAGCTTAAACAGAGCAGCGCGCAGCTAAACTAGTATCGGAGATACCTCGGGCTGGTCTGGATGTAAATTTTTGGGCGTGACAAAGATACAGACCAGAGCCAATAAGAGGGCGATCACCGGTCCTACGTAGGACCGGTAGCTTTGTTGAAAAGCTAGCGTTTTACAGCCAAATGTTTTCTTTTTGAGATTTGAATAGGAAAGAGGTGTCAATGGACATTGATATTCACGGTATGTTCATTTTACCCACCGAACTGTCGTTATTCAACTATGACAAGGTAAAATCGGTTTTGCAGTTAATTGCCCCTTTAACTTTTATAGCATGTTCCTGGGGCTGTTTATACATGGTAAATATGTTTTGTGAAGGTATTGAGCCATTAAATTCAGTTTTTGAGACTTCCATTCCCTTACTGCTTTAAATTCATTCCCTTACGACTTTAAAGTGCTTTTCAGCTCTTGAATAGCGTTTTCAAAGCTTTTACAATGTTTTGCATGTAACTTTTGGCTGAAGGGTTTTCTTGTTGTTTTAACTGTCATAACATGTTTATGTGGCTGTTTATAGATGGTAAATGGGTTTTGTGAAGGTATTGATGAAGGGTTTTCTTGTTGTTTTAACTTTTATAGCATGTTCCTGTGGCTGTTTATACATGGTAAATATGTTTTGTGAAGGTATTATGCCATTAGGTTCAGTTTTTGAGACTACCATTCTTTTACTGCAGCGTCGTGCAGCGCCGGAACGGATTTAGCCACGGCCAGCAAACGGGAAACAAAAGACCGACCGTGCGGAATGATGCGCATAGCAAAATTGAGATGCCCAAGCAGAGATAGAAGCTCACGCTTGGTCATCGCGACGCCCGACACCGCCGCCGAAGCCAGCACAGCACGCACCCGCACGAGCTTCTCCACCGGGAGAGACGCACGCATCAGCTGGCTGTCCAACTGAATCCCCAAAAATTCAATGGACGTGAGAGGCCCCAGCGTCTTCTCCTCCGAGAGAGGCACACCCAAATGCCGAAACGTGTCCTTCACGACAGAAATGCTCCGAGCCGGCGGCGAGGAGGGATAGTCGATGACAAGAAAATCATCCAACAGGTGCAGCACAAACGGCAGCCGGTGAACGTTCAACAAAATCCAACACAATGCCTCGGACAGGGTATCGAATATGCGCGGACTGCTACGACAGCCGAACGCCAGCCGAGCATAGAAATACATCTTCGAACGCCATTGAATACCGAACAAGTGCCACTGCGATGGATGAAGGGGCATAACCTTAAACGCATCGGTAATATCCGCCTTCCCGAGCCAGGCGCCCACGCCCGCACGTTTGATCAACCGTATGGCATGATCAATGCTGGCGTAATACAAAGAATAGAACTCGAGAGGTATCAGGCTGTTGATGCTGGGGATATGACAACCATGCGGAGCGGACAGGTCGACTATCAAACGCTTTTTACCGGAATACTTGCGGGTAGCCACGCCGATGGGACTGATGCGATACACCGGAAAAGGCGACTCGACGAACGGCCCCAACAAATACCCCTTACCGACCTCCTTAGCTAGCAAGGTGTCGACGACGTCGGGCTCCTTGAGAGCGGATTGCAAATTGGCGCACACATATGTAACAGAAGGCAGACGACTGACCCCAGCCATAAACCCGTCCCGCAACCCAGTGGGGAGATACTTGACAAAACATCTATTAGGGTGGCCGCTCAGGGCGCTGGAAAGACGACCAACATCAACGGGGGTAGAAGGATGTTTATTCACTTCGGAGCCTTCCCCGCCGGCCGGAACCGGCGAGGGCAGGTCGACCTTGGATGGCTGTCCGAGCACTGACTGCAAGCATGGAGGAATCGACAGTTAGGATACGTACAGGATCCCTCGTTAAAAAACATGCACACGGGAGTGGGCATGGTAGCAGACACCTGGCGTTTGAAAGAACGCCGCCCCGCACCAGAACCACCCTGCACGACAGGCTCGTTACCACCCACCTTAGAAGCAACCGTGTGAGGGCAAAGCCCCGTAGAGTGAGTAAAGGACCCGCACACCGAGCAGCACAACGGACGAAGACCGGTGAAGGTGCGGCTGACCAGCTCCAGATCCAGCACAGACCAGTCCAATCGCTGAACCGCTGCACGTGTAGGGCTGCCTTGGCAGAAAATCCCCGATGATATTCGTAGAATAGCCCACCCCCATACGACATGGCGAGGTCAGCGATGATAGCCAGATAGGCGTCCAGCTCCACGCGCCGCTCCGGAAACCCCTCGCACATGACGTCACGGTACACCCCGAAGGCAACCACGAATTCCGCCAATGTCAGGGTCTTGGTGAGCCGGGGATCGGCGTCCCTCAACACCACGGCCACGTCACCACACTCCACGACCCGACTCCCGAGAGACTCGGGCCCACACAACAGGATTTTAACGAGATTCACGTCTTTACCTGCCAGAATGCATTCGCGGAGACCATCGGAGAGAGCCGCCGACGGAGGGAGGAAGGAGGCCCCGGGGGCAACCACGGGCACCGCGCTGCTCAGGGTGTAGGAGGGCCTGACCAACTGTGCATCGAGCCGAATCCTCGGCGGGGATGCAGGAGCGACGTCCGGGGCCCTGCCGCCCTCAAGGAGCTGCAGGCGAGCATCCATGGAAGTCAGCGTGCCCCGTAGGTCGACCAGAGCCGCCAGCACCGGATCTGGCTGGGCCACGCCCGGACAACCCGAGGAACCGGCCCGGGGTTTTTTGCCCGAGCTAGCAACCGCGGCCGAACCACGCTTGCTCTTCCCTACAGCTTTGCGAGGAGCGGAAGCGGAGGCATCCGCATCATCCTCGCAAACATCCAAATACCGGAGATAGAGTTCCTCGTGCGACAATCCGACCGGAGGGGTGTATCCCCTCTCGTAAAAACCTTCCAGAAGCCGTGGGACAGGCCAAGCTTCGAGCGGAACGGGCTGCCTCACAGCCAGTCGGGAACTCCTCCGAGGTTTAGATCCTCCGATTGAAGGGACGTTCGCGCCCTCGTTCCCCAAACCATCGGACAAAAGATCCAGACCTTCCACCTCGGAATCGGAGCGATCGGACATCGCGAAGTAGGTAGACAACCGCAGGAGACCGAGAGTGTCTGTGTCGCACTAGCAATGCAGACCCTGGGATCCCTGCTTTATACCCCGCCCTATTGGAAGGGTGTGCCTTGACACGTGATGACGATTGCTGACGAGCTAGGTCTCGCGTCCCCCTGCATGAACCTGCTTCGCTTGTTTATGTGGCTGTTAATACATGGTAAATGTGTTATGTGAAGGTATTTGGCCATTAAATTCCGTATTTGAGACTTTCATTCCATTACCGCTTTAAAGTGCTTTTCAGCTCTTGAATAGCGTTTTCAGTGCTTTAACAGTGTTTTGCATGTAACTTTTGGCTGAAGGTTTTTCTTGTTGTTTTAACTGTTATAACATGTTTATGTGGCTGTTTATAGATGTTAAATGTGTTTTGTGAAGTTGAATAGAATTTTCAATGTTTTAACAATGTTTTGCATTTAACTTCTGGCTGAAGGGTTTACTTGTTGTTTTAACTTGTATAACATTTTCCTGTGGCTGTTTATACATGGTAAATATGTTTTGTGAAGGTATTATGCCATTAGGTTCAGTTTTTGAGACTACCATTCCTTTACTGCTTTAATGTGCTTTTCAGCTCTTGAATAGCGTTTTCAATGCTTTTACAATGTTTTGCATGTAACTTCTGGCAGAAGGGTTTTCTTGTTGTTTTAACTTTTATAACATGTTTATGTGGCTGTTTATAGATGGTAAATGGGCTTTGTGAAGGTATTGAGCCATTAGATTCAGTTTTTGAGACTTCCAATCCCTAACGGCTTTAATGTGCTTTTCAGCTCTTGAATAGCGTTTTCAATGCTTTTACAATGTTTTGCATGTAACTTTTGGCTGAAGGGTTTTCTTGTTGTTTTAACTGTTATAACATGTTTATGTGGCTGTTTCTAGATGGTAAATGGGTTTTGTGAAGGTATTGAGCCATTAGATTCAGTTTTTGAGACTTCCATTCCCTTACTGCTTTAAATTCATTCCCTTACGACTTTAAAGTGCTTTTCAGCTCTTGAATAGCGTTTTCAAAGCTTTTACAATGTTTTGCATGTAACTTTTGGCTGAAGGGTTTTCTTGTTGTTTTAACTGTCATAACATGTTTATGTGGCTGTTTATAGATGGTAAATGGGTTTTGTGAAGGTATTGATGAAGGGTTTTCTTGTTGTTTTAACTTTTATAGCATGTTCCTGTAGCTGTTTATACATGGTAAATATGTTTTGTGAAGGTATTATGCCATTAGGTTCAGTTTTTGAGACTACCATTCTTTTACTGCTTTAATGTGCTTTTCAGCTTTTGAATAGCGTTTTCAATGTTATAACAATGTTTTGCATGTAACTTCTGGCTGAAGGGTTTTCTTGTTGTTTTAACTTTTATAGCATGTTTATGTGGCTGTTTATAGATGTTAAATGTGTTTTGTGAAGTTGAATAGAGTTTTCAATGCTTTTACAATGTTTTGCATTTAACTTCTGGCTGAAGGGTTTTCTTGTTGTTTTAACTTATATAACATTTTCCTGTGGCTGTTTATACATGGTAAATATGTTTTGTGAAGGTATTGAGCCATTAGATTCCGTTTTTGAGACTTCCATTCCCTTACGGCTTTAAATTCATTTCCCTACGACTTTAAAGTGCTTTTCAGCTCTTGAATAGCGTTTTCAATGCTTTTACAATGTTTTGCATGTAACTTTTGGCTGAAGGATTTTCTTGTTGTTTTAACTGTCATAACATGTTTATGTGGCTGTTTATAGATGGTAAATGGGTTTTGTGAAGGTATTGATGAAGGGTTTTCTTGTTGTTTTAACTTTTATAGCATGTTCCTGTGGCTGTTTATAGATGGTAAATGAGTTTTGTGAAGGTATTGAGCCATTAGATTCAGTTTTTGAGACTTCCATTCCCTTACGGCTTTAAATTCATTTCCTTACGACTTTAAAGTGCTTTTCAGCTCTTGAATAGCGTTTTCAATGCTTTTACAATGGTTTGCATGTAACTTTTGGCTGAAGGGTTTTCTTGTTGTTTTAATGTTATAACATGTTTATGTGGCTGTTTATAGATGGTAAATGGGTTTTGTGAAGGTATTGAGCCATTAGATTCAGTTTTTGAGACTTCCATTCCCTTACGGCTTTAAAGTGCTTTTCAGCTCTTGAATAGCGTTTTCAATGCTTTTACAATGTTTTGCATGTAACTTTTGGCTGAAGGATTTTCTTGTTGTTTTAACTGTCATAACATGTTTATGTGGCTGTTTATAGATGGTAAATGGGTTTTGTGAAGGTATTGATGAAGGGGTTTCTTGTTGTTTTAACTTTTATAGCATGTTCCTGTGGCTGTTTATAGATGGTAAATGGGTTTTGTGAAGGTATTGAGCCATTAGATCCAGTTTTTGAGACTTCCTACCCCTTACGACTTTAAAGTGCTTTTCAGCTCTTGAATAGCGTTTTCAATGCTTTTACAATGTTTTGCATGTAACTTCTGGCTGAAGGGTTTTCTTGTTGTTTTAACTTTTAAAGCATGTTCCTGGGGCTGTTAATACATGGTAAATGTGTTTTGTGAAGGTATTTGGCCATTAGATTCCGTATTTGAGACTTTCATTCCATTACCGCTTTAAAGTGCTTTTCAGCTCTTGAATAGCGTTTTCAATGCTTTTACAATGGTTTGCATGTAACTTTTGGCTGAAGGGTTTTCTTGTTGTTTTAATGTTATAACATGTTTATGTGGCTGTTTATAGATGGTAAATGGGTTTTGTGAAGGTATTGAGCCATTAGATTCAGTTTTTGAGACTTCCATTCCCTTACGGCTTTAAAGTGCTTTTCAGCTCTTGAATAGCGTTTTCAATGCTTTTACAATGTTTTGCATGTAACTTTTGGCTGAAGGATTTTCTTGTTGTTTTAACTGTCATAACATGTTTATGTGGCTGTTTATAGATGGTAAATGGGTTTTGTGAAGGTATTGATGAAGGGGTTTCTTGTTGTTTTAACTTTTATAGCATGTTCCTGTGGCTGTTTATAGATGGTAAATGGGTTTTGTGAAGGTATTGAGCCATTAGATCCAGTTTTTGAGACTTCCTACCCCTTACGACTTTAAAGTGCTTTTCAGCTCTTGAATAGCGTTTTCAATGCTTTTACAATGTTTTGCATGTAACTTCTGGCTGAAGGGTTTTCTTGTTGTTTTAACTTTTAAAGCATGTTCCTGGGGCTGTTAATACATGGTAAATGTGTTTTGTGAAGGTATTTGGCCATTAGATTCCGTATTTGAGACTTTCATTCCATTACCGCTTTAAAGTGCTTTTCAGCTCTTGAATAGCGTTTTCAATGCTTTTACAATGTTTTGCATGTAACTTTTGGCTGAAGGATTTTCTTGTTGTTTTAACTGTCATAACATGTTTATGTGGCTGTTTATAGATGGTAAATGGGTTTTGTGAAGGTATTGATGAAGGGTTTTCTTGTTGTTTTAACTTTTATAGCATGTTCCTGTGGCTGTTTATACAAGGTAAATGTTTTGTGAAGGTATTATGCCATTAGGTTCAGTTTTTGATACTACCATTCCTTTACTGCTTTAATGTGCTTTTCAGCTTTTGAATAGCGTTTTCAATGTTATAACAATGTTTTGCATGTAACTTCTGGCTGAAGGGTTTTCTTGTTGTTTTAACTTTTAAAGCATGTTCCTGGGGCTGTTAATACATGGTAAATGTGTTATCTGAAGGTATTTGGCCATTAGATTCCGTATTTGAGACTTTCATTCCATTACCGCTTTAAAGTGCTTTTCAGCTCTTGAATAGCGTTTTCAATGCTTTTACAATGGTTTGCATGTAACTTTTGGCTGAAGGGTTTTCTTGTTGTTTTAATGTTATAACATGTTTATGTGGCTGTTTATAGATGGTAAATGGGTTTTGTGAAGGTATTGAGCCATTAGATTCAGTTTTTGTGACTTCCATTCCCTTACGGCTTTAAAGTGCTTTTCAGCTCTTGAATAGCGTTTTTCAATGCTTTTACAATGTTTTGCATGTAACTTTTGGCTGAAGGATTTTCTTGTTGTTTTAACTGTCATAACATGTTTATGTGGCTGTTTATAGATGGTAAATGGGTTTTGTGAAGGTATTGATGAAGGGGTTTCTTGTTGTTTTAACTTTTATAGCATGTTCCTGTGGCTGTTTATAGATGGTAAATGGGTTTTGTGAAGGTATTGAGCCATTAGATCCAGTTTTTGAGACTTCCTACCCCTTACGACTTTAAAGTGCTTTTCAGCTCTTGAATAGCGTTTTCAATGCTTTTACAATGTTTTGCATGTAACTTCTGGCTGAAGGGTTTTCTTGTTGTTTTAACTTTTAAAGCATGTTCCTGGGGCTGTTAATACATGGTAAATGTGTTTTGTGAAGGTATTTGGCCATTAGATTCCGTATTTGAGACTTTCATTCCATTACCGCTTTAAAGTGCTTTTCAGCTCTTGAATAGCGTTTTCAATGCTTTTACAATGTTTTGCATGTAACTTTTGGCTGAAGGATTTTCTTGTTGTTTTAACTGTCATAACATGTTTATGTGGCTGTTTATAGATGGTAAATGGGTTTTGTGAAGGTATTGATGAAGGGTTTTCTTGTTGTTTTAACTTTTATAGCATGTTCCTGTGGCTGTTTATACAAGGTAAATATGTTTTGTGAAGGTATTATGCCATTAGGTTCAGTTTTTGATACTACCATTCCTTTACTGCTTTAATGTGCTTTTCAGCTTTTGAATAGCGTTTTCAATGTTATAACAATGTTTTGCATGTAACTTCTGGCTGAAGGGTTTTCTTGTTGTTTTAACTTTTAAAGCATGTTCCTGGGGCTGTTAATACATGGTAAATGTGTTATCTGAAGGTATTTGGCCATTAGATTCCGTATTTGAGACTTTCATTCCATTACCGCTTTAAAGTGCTTTTCAGCTCTTGAATAGCGTTTTCAATGCTTTTACAATGTTTTGCATGTAACTTTTGGCTGAAGGATTTTCTTGTTGTTTTAACTGTCATAACATGTTTATGTGGCTGTTTATAGATGGTAAATGGGTTTTGTGAAGGTATTGATGAAGGGGTTTCTTGTTGTTTTAACTTTTATAGCATGTTCCTGTGGCTGTTTATAGATGGTAAATGGGTTTTGTGAAGGTATTGAGCCATTAGATCCAGTTTTTGAGACTTCCATCCCCTTACGACTTTAAAGTGCTTTTCAGCTCTTGAATAGCGTTTTCAATGCTTTTACAATGTTTTGCATGTAACTTCTGGCTGAAGGGTTTTCTTGTTGTTTTAACTTTTAAAGCATGTTCCTGGGGCTGTTAATACATGGTAAATGTGTTATCTGTAGGTATTTGGCCATTAGATTCCGTATTTGAGACTTTCATTCAATTACCGCTTTAAAGTGCTTTT
The DNA here is from genome assembly GCF_054491055.1 of Hypomesus nipponensis. Taxonomy (NCBI): domain Eukaryota; kingdom Metazoa; phylum Chordata; class Actinopteri; order Osmeriformes; family Osmeridae; genus Hypomesus; species Hypomesus nipponensis. The sequence continues at coordinate 7,632,725 of NC_140371.1, read as the reverse complement.
CAGCTCTTGAATAGCGTTTTCAGTGCTTTTACAATGTTTTGCATGTAACTTTTGGCTGAAGGGTTTTCTTGTTGTTTTAACTTTTATAGCATGTTCCTGGGGCTGTTAATACATGGTAAATGTGTTTTGTGAAGTTGAATAGAGTTTTCAATGCTTTTACAATGTTTTGCATTTAACTTCTGGCTGAAGGGTTTTCTTGTTGTTTTAACTTTTATAACATTTTCCTGTGGCTGTTTATACATGGTAAATATGTTTTGTGAAGGTATTATGCCATTAGGTTCAGTTTTTGAGACTACCATTCCTTTACTGCTTTAATGTGCTTTTCAGCTCTTGAATAGCGTTTTCAATGCTTTTACAATGTTTTGCATGTAACTTCTGGCAGAAGGGTTTTCTTGTTGTTTTAACTTTTATAACATTTTCCTGTGGCTGTTTATACATGGTAAATATGTTTTGTGAAGGTATTGAGCCATTAGATTCAGTTTTTGAGACTTCCATTCCCTTACGGCTTTAAAGTGCTTTTCAGCTTTTGAATAGCGTTTTCAATGCTTTTACAATGTTTTGCATGTAACTTCTGGCAGAAGGGTTTTCCTGTTGTTTTAACTTTTATAACATGTTTATGTGGCTGTTTATAGATGGTAAATGGGTTTTGTGAAGGTATTGATGAAGGGGTTTCTTGTTGTTTTAACTTTTATAGCATGTTCCTGTGGCTGTTTATAGATGGTAAATGGGTTTTGTGAAGGTATTGAGCCATTAGATCCAGTTTTTGAGACTTCCTACCCCTTACGACTTTAAAGTGCTTTTCAGCTCTTGAATAGCGTTTTCAATGCTTTTACAATGTTTTGCATGTAACTTCTGGCTGAAGGGTTTTCTTGTTGTTTTAACTGTCATAACATGTTTATGTGGCTGTTTATAGATGGTAAATGGGTTTTGTGAAGGTATTGATGAAGGGGTTTCTTGTTGTTTTAACTTTTATAGCATGTTCCTGTGGCTGTTTATAGATGGTAAATGGGTTTTGTGAAGGTATTGAGCCATTAGATCCAGTTTTTGAGACTTCCTACCCCTTACGACTTTAAAGTGCTTTTCAGCTCTTGAATAGCGTTTTCAATGCTTTTACAATGTTTTGCATGTAACTTCTGGCTGAAGGGTTTTCTTGTTGTTTTAACTTTTAAAGCATGTTCCTGGGGCTGTTAATACATGGTAAATGTGTTTTGTGAAGGTATTTGGCCATTAGATTCCGTATTTGAGACTTTCATTCCATTACCGCTTTAAAGTGCTTTTCAGCTCTTGAATAGCGTTTTCAATGCTTTTACAATGGTTTGCATGTAACTTTTGGCTGAAGGGTTTTCTTGTTGTTTTAATGTTATAACATGTTTATGTGGCTGTTTATAGATGGTAAATGGGTTTTGTGAAGGTATTGAGCCATTAGATTCAGTTTTTGAGACTTCCATTCCCTTACGGCTTTAAAGTGCTTTTCAGCTCTTGAATAGCGTTTTCAATGCTTTTACAATGTTTTGCATGTAACTTTTGGCTGAAGGATTTTCTTGTTGTTTTAACTGTCATAACATGTTTATGTGGCTGTTTATAGATGGTAAATGGGTTTTGTGAAGGTATTGATGAAGGGGTTTCTTGTTGTTTTAACTTTTATAGCATGTTCCTGTGGCTGTTTATAGATGGTAAATGGGTTTTGTGAAGGTATTGAGCCATTAGATCCAGTTTTTGAGACTTCCTACCCCTTACGACTTTAAAGTGCTTTTCAGCTCTTGAATAGCGTTTTCAATGCTTTTACAATGTTTTGCATGTAACTTCTGGCTGAAGGGTTTTCTTGTTGTTTTAACTTTTAAAGCATGTTCCTGGGGCTGTTAATACATGGTAAATGTGTTTTGTGAAGGTATTTGGCCATTAGATTCCGTATTTGAGACTTTCATTCCATTACCGCTTTAAAGTGCTTTTCAGCTCTTGAATAGCGTTTTCAATGCTTTTACAATGTTTTGCATGTAACTTTTGGCTGAAGGATTTTCTTATTGTTTTAACTGTCATAACATGTTTATGTGGCTGTTTATAGATGGTAAATGGGTTTTGTGAAGGTATTGAGCCATTAGATTTCAGTTTTTGAGACTTCCATTCCCTTACGGCTTTAAAGTGCTTTTCAGCTCTTGAATAGCGTTTTCAATGCTTTTACAATGTTTTGCATGTAACTTTTGGCTGAAGGATTTTCTTGTTGTTTTAACTGTCATAACATGTTTATGTGGCTGTTTATAGATGGTAAATGGGTTTTGTGAAGGTATTGATGAAGGGGTTTCTTGTTGTTTTAACTTTTATAGCATGTTCCTGTGGCTTTTTATAGATGGTAAATGGGTTTTGTGAAGGTATTGAGCCATTAGATCCAGTTTTTGAGACTTCCATCCCCTTACGACTTTAAAGTGCTTTTCAGCTCTTGAATAGCGTTTTCAATGCTTTTACAATGTTTTGCATGTAACTTCTGGCTGAAGGGTTTTCTTGTTGTTTAAACTTTTAAAGCATGTTCCTGGGGCTGTTAATACATGGTAAATGTGTTTTGTGAAGGTATTTGGCCATTAGATTCCGTATTTGAGACTTTCATTCCATTACCGCTTTAAAGTGCTTTTCAGCTCTTGAATAGTGTTTTCAATGCTTTTACAATGTTTTGCATGTAACTTTTGGCTGAAGGATTTTCTTGTTGTTTTAACTGTCATAACATGTTTATGTGGCTGTTTATAGATGGTAAATGGGTTTTGTGAAGGTATTGATGAAGGGTTTTCTTGTTGTTTTAACTTTTATAGCATGTTCCTGTGGCTGTTTATACAAGGTAAATATGTTTTGTGAAGGTATTATGCCATTAGGTTCAGTTTTTGATACTACCATTCCTTTACTGCTTTAATGTGCTTTTCAGCTTTTGAATAGCGTTTTCAATGTTATAACAATGTTTTGCATGTAACTTCTGGCTGAAGGGTTTTCTTGTTGTTTTAACTTTTAAAGCATGTTCCTGGGGCTGTTAATACATGGTAAATGTGTTATCTGAAGGTATTTGGCCATTAGATTCCGTATTTGAGACTTTCATTCCATTACCGCTTTAAAGTGCTTTTCAGCTCTTGAATAGCGTTTTCAATGCTTTTACAATGTTTTGCATGTAACTTTTGGCTGAAGGATTTTCTTGTTGTTTTAACTGTCATAACATGTTTATGTGGCTGTTTATAGATGGTAAATGGGTTTTGTGAAGGTATTGATGAAGGGGTTTCTTGTTGTTTTAACTTTTATAGCATGTTCCTGTGGCTGTTTATAGATGGTAAATGGGTTTTGTGAAGGTATTGAGCCATTAGATCCAGTTTTTGAGACTTCCATCCCCTTACGACTTTAAAGTGCTTTTCAGCTCTTGAATAGCGTTTTCAATGCTTTTACAATGTTTTGCATGTAACTTCTGGCTGAAGGGTTTTCTTGTTGTTTTAACTTTTAAAGCATGTTCCTGGGGCTGTTAATACATGGTAAATGTGTTTTGTGAAGGTATTTGGCCATTAGATTCCGTATTTGAGACTTTCATTCCATTACCGCTTTAAAGTGCTTTTCAGCTCTTGAATAGCGTTTTCAATGCTTTTACAATGTTTTGCATGTAACTTTTGGCTGAAGGATTTTCTTGTTGTTTTAACTGTCATAACATGTTTATGTGGCTGTTTATAGATGGTAAATGGGTTTTGTGAAGGTATTGATGAAGGGTTTTCTTGTTGTTTTAACTTTTATAGCATGTTCCTGTGGCTGTTTATACAAGGTAAATATGTTTTGTGAAGGTATTATGCCATTAGGTTCAGTTTTTGATACTACCATTCCTTTACTGCTTTAATGTGCTTTTCAGCTTTTGAATAGCGTTTTCAATGTTATAACAATGTTTTGCATGTAACTTCTGGCTGAAGGGTTTTCTTGTTGTTTTAACTTTTAAAGCATGTTCCTGGGGCTGTTAATACATGGTAAATGTGTTATCTGAAGGTATTTGGCCATTAGATTCCGTATTTGAGACTTTCATTCCATTACCGCTTTAAAGTGCTTTTCAGCTCTTGAATAGCGTTTTCAGTGCTTTTACAATGTTTTGCATGTAACTTTTGGCTGAAGGGTTTTCTTGTTGTTTTAACTGCCATAACATGTTCCTGGGGCTGTTAATACATGGTAAATGTGTTTTGTGAAGTTGAATAGAGTTTTCAATGCTTTTACAATGTTTTGCATTTAACTTCTGGCTGAAGGGTTTTCTTGTTGTTTTAACTTTTATAACATTTTCCTGTGGCTGTTTATACATGGTAAATATGTTTTGTGAAGGTATTATGCCATTAGGTTCAGTTTTTGAGACTACCATTCCTTTACTGCTTTAATGTGCTTTTCAGCTCTTGAATAGCGTTTTCAATGCTTTTACAATGTTTTGCATGTAACTTCTGGCAGAAGGGTTTTCTTGTTGTTTTAACTTTTATAACATTTTCCTGTGGCTGTTTATACATGGTAAATATGTTTTGTGAAGGTATTGAGCCATTAGATTCAGTTTTTGAGACTTCCATTCCCTTACGGCTTTAAAGTGCTTTTCAGCTTTTGAATAGCGTTTTCAATGCTTTTACAATGTTTTGCATGTAACTTCTGGCAGAAGGGTTTTAATGTTGTTTTAACTTTTATAACATGTTTATGTGGCTGTTTATAGATGGTAAATGGGTTTTGTGAAGGTATTGAGCCATTAGATTCAGTTTTTGAGACTTCCATTCCCTTACGGCTTTAAATTCATTCCCTTACGACTTTAAAGTGCTTTTCAGCTCTTGAATAGCGTTTTCAATGCTTTTACAATGTTTTGCATGTAACTTTTAGCTGAAGGTTTTTTTTTGTTGTTTTAACTGTTATAACATGTTTATGTGGCTGTTTATAGATGGTAAATAGGTTTTGTGAAGGTATTGAGCCATTAGATTCAGTTTTTGAGACTTCCATTCCCTTACGGCTTTCAATTCATCCCGTTACCGCTTTAAAGAACTTTTCAGCTCTTGAATAGCGTTTTCAGTGCTTTTACAATGTTTTGCATGTAACTTTTGGCTGAAGGTTTTTCTTGTTGTTTTAACTGCTATAACATGTTTATGTGGCTGTTTATAGATGTTAAATGTGTTTTGTGAAGTTGAATAGAGTTTTCAATGCTTTTACAATGTTTTGCATTTAACTTCTGGCTGAATGGTTTACTTGTTGTTTTAACTTTTATAACATTTTCCTGTGGCTGTTTATACATGGTAAATATGTTTTGTGAAGGTATTATGCCATTAGGTTCAGTTTTTGAGACTACCATTCCTTTACTGCTTTAATGTGCTTTTCAGCTCTTGAATAGTGTTTTCAATGCTTTTACAATGTTTTGCATGTAACTTCTGGCAGAAGGGTTTTCTTGTTGTTTTAACTTTTATAACATGTTTATGTGGCTGTTTATACACGGTAAATATGTTTTGTGAAGGTATTGAGCCATTATATTCATTTTTTGAGACTTCCATTCCCTTACGACTTTAAAGTGCTTTTCAGCTCTTGAATAGCGTTTTCAATGCTTTTACAATGTTTTGCATTTAACTTCTGGCTGAAGGGTTTTCTTGTTGTTTTAACTGTTATAACATGTTTATGTGGCTGTTTATAGATGGTAAATGGGTTTTGTGAAGGTATTGAGCCATTAGATTCAGTTTTTGAGACTTCCATTCCCTTACGGCTTTCAATTCATCCCATTACCGCTTTAAAGTGCTTTTCAGCTCTTGAATAGCGTTTTCAGTGCTTTTACAATGTTTTGCATGTAACTTCTGGCAGAAGGGTTTTCTTGTTGTTTTAACTTTTATAACATGTTTATGTGGCTGTTTATACACGGTAAATATGTTTTGTGAAGGTATTGAGCCATTATATTCATTTTTTGAGACTTCCATTCCCTTACGACTTTAAAGTGCTTTTCAGCTCTTGAATAGCGTTTTCAATGCTTTTACAATGTTTTGCATGTAACTTTTGGCTGAAGGGTTTTCTTGTTGTTTTAACTGTTATAACATGTTTATGTGGCTGTTTATAGATGTTAAATGTGTTTAGTGGAGTTGAATAGAGTTTTCAATGCTTTTACAATGTTTTGCATGTAACTTCTGGCAGAAGGGTTTTCTTGTTGTTTTAACTTTTATAACATGTTTATGTGGCTGTTTATACACGGTAAATATGTTTTGTGAAGGTATTGAGCCATTATATTCATTTTTTGAGACTTCCATTCCCTTACGACTTTAAAGTGCTTTTCAGCTCTTGAATAGCGTTTTCAATGCTTCTACAATGTTTTGAATGTAACTTTTGGCTGAAGGGTTTTCTTGTTGTTTTAACTGTTATAACATGTTTATGTGGCTGTTCATAGATGGTAAATGGGTTTTGTGAAGGTATTGATGAAGGGTTTTATTGTTGTTTTAACTTTTATAGCATGTTCCTGTGGCTGTTTATACATGGTAAATATGTTTTGTGAAGGTATTATGCCATTAGGTTCAGTTTTTGAGACTACCATTCCTTTACTGCTTTAATGTGCTTTTCAGCTCTTGAATAGCGTTTTCACAGCTTTTACAATGTTTTGCATTTAACTTCTGGCTGAAGGGTTTTCTTGTTGTTTTAACTGTTATAACATGTTTATGTGGCTGTTTATAGATGGTAAATGGGTTTTGTGAAGGTATTGAGCCATTAGATTCAGTTTTTGAGACTTCCATTCCCTTACGGCTTTCAATTCATCCCATTACCGCTTTAAAGTGCTTTTCAGTTCTTGAATAGCGTTTTCAGTGCTTTTACAATGTTTTGCATGTAACTTTTGGCTGAAGGTTTTTCTTGTTGTTTTAACTGTTATAACATGTTTATGTGGCTGTTTATAGATGTTAAATGTGTTTTGTGAAGTTGAATAGAGTTTTCAATGCTTTTACAATGTTTTGCATTTAACTTCTGGCTGAAGGGTTTTCTTGTTGTTTTAACTTTTATAACATTTTCCTGTGGCTGTTTATACATGGTAAATATGTTTTGTGAAGGTATTATGCCATTAGGTTCAGTTTTTGAGACTACCATCCTTTACTGCTTTAATGTGCTTTTCAGCTCTTGAATAGCGTTTTCAATGCTTTTACAATGTTTTGCATGTAACTTCTGGCAGAAGGGTTTTCTTGTTGTTTTAACTTTTATAACATGTTTATGTGGCTGTTTATACACAGTAAATATGTTTTGTGAAGGTATTGAGCCATTATATTCATTTTTTGAGACTTCCATTCCCTTACGACTTTAAAGTGCTTTTCAGCTCTTGAATAGCGTTTTCAGTGCTTTTACAATGTTTTGCATGTAACTTTTGGCTGAAGGGTTTTCTTGTTGTTTTAACTGTTATAACATGTTTATGTGGCTGTCCATAGATGGTAAATGGGTTTTGTGAAGGTATTGATGAAGGGTTTTCTTGTTGTTTTAACTTTTATAGCATGTTCCTGTGGCTGTTTATACATGGTAAATATGTTTTGTGAAGGTATTATGCCATTAGGTTCAGTTTTTGAGACTACCATTCCTTTACTGCTTTAATGTGCTTTTCAGCTCTTGAATAGCGTTTTCAATGCTTTTACAATGTTTTGCATTTAACTTCTGGCTGAAGGGTTTTCTTGTTGTTTTAACTTTTAAAGCATGTTCCTGGGGCTGTTAATACATGGTAAATGTGTTTTGTGAAGGTATTTGGCCATTAGATTCCGTATTTGAGACTTTCATTCCATTACCGCTTTAAAGTGCTTTTCAGCTCTTGAATAGCGTTTTCAATGCTTTTACAATGGTTTGCATGTAACTTTTGGCTGAAGGGTTTTCTTGTTGTTTTAATGTTATAAGATGTTTATGTGGCTGTTTATAGATGGTAAATGGGTTTTGTGAAGGTATTGAGCCATTAGATTCAGTTTTTGAGACTTCCATTCCCTTACGGCTTTAAAGTGCTTTTCAGCTCTTGAATAGCGTTTTCAATGCTTTTACAATGTTTTGCATGTAACTTTTGGCTGAAGGATTTTCTTGTTGTTTTAACTGTCATAACATGTTTATGTGGCTGTTTATAGATGGTAAATGGGTTTTGTGAAGGTATTGATGAAGGGGTTTCTTGTTGTTTTAACTTTTATAGCATGTTCCTGTGGCTGTTTATAGATGGTAAATGGGTTTTGTGAAGGTATTGAGCCATTAGATCCAGTTTTTGAGACTTCCTACCCCTTACGACTTTAAAGTGCTTTTCAGCTCTTGAATAGCGTTTTCAATGCTTTTACAATGTTTTGCATGTAACTTCTGGCTGAAGGGTTTTCTTGTTGTTTTAACTTTTAAAGCATGTTCCTGGGGCTGTTAATACATGGTAAATGTGTTTTGTGAAGGTATTTGGCCATTAGATTCCGTATTTGAGACTTTCATTCCATTACCGCTTTAAAGTGCTTTTCAGCTCTTGAATAGCGTTTTCAATGCTTTTACAATGTTTTGCATGTAACTTTTGGCTGAAGGATTTTCTTATTGTTTTAACTGTCATAACATGTTTATGTGGCTGTTTATAGATGGTAAATGGGTTTTGTGAAGGTATTGAGCCATTAGATTTCAGTTTTTGAGACTTCCATTCCCTTACGGCTTTAAAGTGCTTTTCAGCTCTTGAATAGCGTTTTCAATGCTTTTACAATGTTTTGCATGTAACTTTTGGCTGAAGGATTTTCTTGTTGTTTTAACTGTCATAACATGTTTATGTGGCTGTTTATAGATGGTAAATGGGTTTTGTGAAGGTATTGATGAAGGGGTTTCTTGTTGTTTTAACTTTTATAGCATGTTCCTGTGGCTTTTTATAGATGGTAAATGGGTTTTGTGAAGGTATTGAGCCATTAGATCCAGTTTTTGAGACTTCCATCCCCTTACGACTTTAAAGTGCTTTTCAGCTCTTGAATAGCGTTTTCAATGCTTTTACAATGTTTTGCATGTAACTTCTGGCTGAAGGGTTTTCTTGTTGTTTAAACTTTTAAAGCATGTTCCTGGGGCTGTTAATACATGGTAAATGTGTTTTGTGAAGGTATTTGGCCATTAGATTCCGTATTTGAGACTTTCATTCCATTACCGCTTTAAAGTGCTTTTCAGCTCTTGAATAGTGTTTTCAATGCTTTTACAATGTTTTGCATGTAACTTTTGGCTGAAGGATTTTCTTGTTGTTTTAACTGTCATAACATGTTTATGTGGCTGTTTATAGATGGTAAATGGGTTTTGTGAAGGTATTGATGAAGGGTTTTCTTGTTGTTTTAACTTTTATAGCATGTTCCTGTGGCTGTTTATACAAGGTAAATATGTTTTGTGAAGGTATTATGCCATTAGGTTCAGTTTTTGATACTACCATTCCTTTACTGCTTTAATGTGCTTTTCAGCTTTTGAATAGCGTTTTCAATGTTATAACAATGTTTTGCATGTAACTTCTGGCTGAAGGGTTTTCTTGTTGTTTTAACTTTTAAAGCATGTTCCTGGGGCTGTTAATACATGGTAAATGTGTTATCTGAAGGTATTTGGCCATTAGATTCCGTATTTGAGACTTTCATTCCATTACCGCTTTAAAGTGCTTTTCAGCTCTTGAATAGCGTTTTCAATGCTTTTACAATGTTTTGCATGTAACTTTTGGCTGAAGGATTTTCTTGTTGTTTTAACTGTCATAACATGTTTATGTGGCTGTTTATAGATGGTAAATGGGTTTTGTGAAGGTATTGATGAAGGGGTTTCTTGTTGTTTTAACTTTTATAGCATGTTCCTGTGGCTGTTTATAGATGGTAAATGGGTTTTGTGAAGGTATTGAGCCATTAGATCCAGTTTTTGAGACTTCCATCCCCTTACGACTTTAAAGTGCTTTTCAGCTCTTGAATAGCGTTTTCAATGCTTTTACAATGTTTTGCATGTAACTTCTGGCTGAAGGGTTTTCTTGTTGTTTTAACTTTTAAAGCATGTTCCTGGGGCTGTTAATACATGGTAAATGTGTTTTGTGAAGGTATTTGGCCATTAGATTCCGTATTTGAGACTTTCATTCCATTACCGCTTTAAAGTGCTTTTCAGCTCTTGAATAGCGTTTTCAATGCTTTTACAATGTTTTGCATGTAACTTTTGGCTGAAGGATTTTCTTGTTGTTTTAACTGTCATAACATGTTTATGTGGCTGTTTATAGATGGTAAATGGGTTTTGTGAAGGTATTGATGAAGGGTTTTCTTGTTGTTTTAACTTTTATAGCATGTTCCTGTGGCTGTTTATACAAGGTAAATATGTTTTGTGAAGGTATTATGCCATTAGGTTCAGTTTTTGATACTACCATTCCTTTACTGCTTTAATGTGCTTTTCAGCTTTTGAATAGCGTTTTCAATGTTATAACAATGTTTTGCATGTAACTTCTGGCTGAAGGGTTTTCTTGTTGTTTTAACTTTTAAAGCATGTTCCTGGGGCTGTTAATACATGGTAAATGTGTTATCTGAAGGTATTTGGCCATTAGATTCCGTATTTGAGACTTTCATTCCATTACCGCTTTAAAGTGCTTTTCAGCTCTTGAATAGCGTTTTCAGTGCTTTTACAATGTTTTGCATGTAACTTTTGGCTGAAGGGTTTTCTTGTTGTTTTAACTGCCATAACATGTTCCTGGGGCTGTTAATACATGGTAAATGTGTTTTGTGAAGTTGAATAGAGTTTTCAATGCTTTTACAATGTTTTGCATTTAACTTCTGGCTGAAGGGTTTTCTTGTTGTTTTAACTTTTATAACATTTTCCTGTGGCTGTTTATACATGGTAAATATGTTTTGTGAAGGTATTATGCCATTAGGTTCAGTTTTTGAGACTACCATTCCTTTACTGCTTTAATGTGCTTTTCAGCTCTTGAATAGCGTTTTCAATGCTTTTACAATGTTTTGCATGTAACTTCTGGCAGAAGGGTTTTCTTGTTGTTTTAACTTTTATAACATTTTCCTGTGGCTGTTTATACATGGTAAATATGTTTTGTGAAGGTATTGAGCCATTAGATTCAGTTTTTGAGACTTCCATTCCCTTACGGCTTTAAAGTGCTTTTCAGCTTTTGAATAGCGTTTTCAATGCTTTTACAATGTTTTGCATGTAACTTCTGGCAGAAGGGTTTTAATGTTGTTTTAACTTTTATAACATGTTTATGTGGCTGTTTATAGATGGTAAATGGGTTTTGTGAAGGTATTGAGCCATTAGATTCAGTTTTTGAGACTTCCATTCCCTTACGGCTTTAAATTCATTCCCTTACGACTTTAAAGTGCTTTTCAGCTCTTGAATAGCGTTTTCAATGCTTTTACAATGTTTTGCATGTAACTTTTAGCTGAAGGTTTTTTTTTGTTGTTTTAACTGTTATAACATGTTTATGTGGCTGTTTATAGATGGTAAATAGGTTTTGTGAAGGTATTGAGCCATTAGATTCAGTTTTTGAGACTTCCATTCCCTTACGGCTTTCAATTCATCCCGTTACCGCTTTAAAGAACTTTTCAGCTCTTGAATAGCGTTTTCAGTGCTTTTACAATGTTTTGCATGTAACTTTTGGCTGAAGGTTTTTCTTGTTGTTTTAACTGCTATAACATGTTTATGTGGCTGTTTATAGATGTTAAATGTGTTTTGTGAAGTTGAATAGAGTTTTCAATGCTTTTACAATGTTTTGCATTTAACTTCTGGCTGAATGGTTTACTTGTTGTTTTAACTTTTATAACATTTTCCTGTGGCTGTTTATACATGGTAAATATGTTTTGTGAAGGTATTATGCCATTAGGTTCAGTTTTTGAGACTACCATTCCTTTACTGCTTTAATGTGCTTTTCAGCTCTTGAATAGCGTTTTCAATGCTTTTACAATGTTTTGCATGTAACTTCTGGCAGAAGGGTTTTCTTGTTGTTTTAACTTTTATAACATGTTTATGTGGCTGTTTATACACGGTAAATATGTTTTGTGAAGGTATTGAGCCATTATATTCATTTTTTGAGACTTCCATTCCCTTACGACTTTAAAGTGCTTTTCAGCTCTTGAATAGCGTTTTCAATGCTTTTACAATGTTTTGCATTTAACTTCTGGCTGAAGGGTTTTCTTGTTGTTTTAACTGTTATAACATGTTTATGTGGCTGTTTATAGATGGTAAATGGGTTTTGTGAAGGTATTGAGCCATTAGATTCAGTTTTTGAGACTTCCATTCCCTTACGGCTTTCAATTCATCCTATTACCGCTTTAAAGTGCTTTTCAGCTCTTGAATAGCGTTTTCAGTGCTTTTACAATGTTTTGCATGTAACTTCTGGCAGAAGGGTTTTCTTGTTGTTTTAACTTTTATAACATGTTTATGTGGCTGTTTATACACGGTAAATATGTTTTGTGAAGGTATTGAGCCATTATATTCATTTTTTGAGACTTCCATTCCCTTACGACTTTAAAGTGCTTTTCAGCTCTTGAATAGCGTTTTCAATGCTTTTACAATGTTTTGCATGTAACTTTTGGCTGAAGGGTTTTCTTGTTGTTTTAACTGTTATAACATGTTTATGTGGCTGTTTATAGATGTTAAATGTGTTTAGTGGAGTTGAATAGAGTTTTCAATGCTTTTACAATGTTTTGCATGTAACTTCTGGCAGAAGGGTTTTCTTGTTGTTTTAACTTTTATAACATGTTTATGTGGCTGTTTATACACGGTAAATATGTTTTGTGAAGGTATTGAGCCATTATATTCATTTTTTGAGACTTCCATTCCCTTACGACTTTAAAGTGCTTTTCAGCTCTTGAATAGCGTTTTCAATGCTTCTACAATGTTTTGAATGTAACTTTTGGCTGAAGGGTTTTCTTGTTGTTTTAACTGTTATAACATGTTTATGTGGCTGTTCATAGATGGTAAATGGGTTTTGTGAAGGTATTGATGAAGGGTTTTATTGTTGTTTTAACTTTTATAGCATGTTCCTGTGGCTGTTTATACATGGTAAATATGTTTTGTGAAGGTATTATGCCATTAGGTTCAGTTTTTGAGACTACCATTCCTTTACTGCTTTAATGTGCTTTTCAGCTCTTGAATAGCGTTTTCACAGCTTTTACAATGTTTTGCATTTAACTTCTGGCTGAAGGGTTTTCTTGTTGTTTTAACTGTTATAACATGTTTATGTGGCTGTTTATAGATGGTAAATGGGTTTTGTGAAGGTATTGAGCCATTAGATTCAGTTTTTGAGACTTCCATTCCCTTACGGCTTTCAATTCATCCCATTACCGCTTTAAAGTGCTTTTCAGTTCTTGAATAGCGTTTTCAGTGCTTTTACAATGTTTTGCATGTAACTTTTGGCTGAAGGTTTTTCTTGTTGTTTTAACTGTTATAACATGTTTATGTGGCTGTTTATAGATGTTAAATGTGTTTTGTGAAGTTGAATAGAGTTTTCAATGCTTTTACAATGTTTTGCATTTAACTTCTGGCTGAAGGGTTTTCTTGTTGTTTTAACTTTTATAACATTTTCCTGTGGCTGTTTATACATGGTAAATATGTTTTGTGAAGGTATTATGCCATTAGGTTCAGTTTTTGAGACTACCATCCTTTACTGCTTTAATGTGCTTTTCAGCTCTTGAATAGCGTTTTCAATGCTTTTACAATGTTTTGCATGTAACTTCTGGCAGAAGGGTTTTCTTGTTGTTTTAACTTTTATAACATGTTTATGTGGCTGTTTATACACAGTAAATATGTTTTGTGAAGGTATTGAGCCATTATATTCATTTTTTGAGACTTCCATTCCCTTACGACTTTAAAGTGCTTTTCAGCTCTTGAATAGCGTTTTCAGTGCTTTTACAATGTTTTGCATGTAACTTTTGGCTGAAGGGTTTTCTTGTTGTTTTAACTGTTATAACATGTTTATGTGGCTGTTCATAGATGGTAAATGGGTTTTGTGAAGGTATTGATGAAGGGTTTTCTTGTTGTTTTAACTTTTATAGCATGTTCCTGTGGCTGTTTATACATGGTAAATATGTTTTGTGAAGGTATTATGCCATTAGGTTCAGTTTTTGAGACTACCATTCCTTTACTGCTTTAATGTGCTTTTCAGCTCTTGAATAGCGTTTTCAATGCTTTTACAATGTTTTGCATTTAACTTCTGGCTGAAGGGTTTTCTTGTTGTTTTAACTGTTATAACATGTTTATGTGGCTGTTTATAGATGGTAAATGGGTTTTGTGAAGGTATTGAGCCATTAGATTCAGTTTTTGAGACTTCCATTCCCTTACGGCTTTCAATTCATCCCATTACCGCTTTAAAGTGCTTTTCAGCTCTTGAATAGCGTTTTCAGTGCTTTTACAATGTTTTGCATGTAACTTTTGGCTGAAGGTTTTTCTTGTTGTTTTAACTGTTATAACATGTTTATGTGGCTGTTTATAGATGTTAAATGTGTTTTGTGAAGTTGAATAGAGTTTTCAATGCTTTTACAATGTTTTGCATTTAACTTCTGGCTGAAGGGTTTTCTTGTTGTTTTAACTTTTATAACATTTTCCTGTGGCTGTTTATACATGGTAAATATGTTTTGTGAAGGTATTATGCCATTAGGTTCAGTTTTTGAGACTACCATTCCTTTACTGCTTTAATGTGCTTTTCAGCTCTTGAATAGCGTTTTCAATGCTTTTACAATGTTTTGCATGTAACTTCTGGCAGAAGGGTTTTCTTGTTGTTTTAACTTTTATAACATGTTTATGTGGCTGTTTATACACGGTAAATATGTTTTGTGAAGGTATTGAGCCATTATATTCATTTTTTGAGACTTCCATTCCCTTACGACTTTAAAGTGCTTTTCAGCTCTTGAATAGCGTTTTCAATGCTTTTATAATGTTTTGCATGTAACTTTTGGCTGAAGGGTTTTCTTGTTGTTTTAACTGTTATAACATGTTTATGTGGCTGTTCATAGATGGTAAATGGGTTTTGTGAAGGTATTGATGAAGGGTTTTCTTGTTGTTTTAACTTTTATAGCATGTTCCTGTGGCTGTTCATACATGGTAAATATGTTTTGTGAAGGTATTATGCCATTAGGTTCAGTTTTTGAGACTACCATTCCTTTACTGCTTTAATGTGCTTTTCAGCTCTTGAATAGCGTTTTCAATGCTTTTACAATGTTTTGCATGTAACTTCTGGCTGAAGGGTTTTCTTGTTGTTTTAACTGTTATAACATGTTTATGTGGCTGTTTATAGATGGTAAATGGGTTTTGTGAAGGTATTGATGAAGGGTTTTCTTGTTGTTTTAACTTTTATAGCATGTTCCTGGGGCTGTTAATACATGGTAAATGTGTTTTGTGAAGGTATTTGGCCATTAGATTCCGAATTTAAGACTTTCATTCCATTACCGCTTTAAAGTGCTTTTCAGCTCTTGAATAGCGTTTTCAGTGCTTTTACAATGTTTTGCATGTAACTTTTGGCTGAACGTTTTTCTTGTTGTTTTAACTGTTATAACATGTTTATGTGGCTGTTTATAGATGTTAAATGTGTTTTGGGAAGTTGAATAGAGTTTTCAATGCTTTTACAATGTTTTGCATTTAACTTCTGGCTGAAGGGTTTTCTTGTTGTTTTAACTTTTATAACATTTTCCTGTGGCTGTTTAAACATGGTAAATATGTTTTGTGAAGGTATTATGCCATTAGGTTCAGTTTTTGAGACTACCATTCCTTTACTGCTTTAATGTGCTTTTCAGCTCTTGAATAGCGTTTTTTTAATGTTATAACAATGTTTTGCATGTAACTTCTGGCAGAAGGGTTTTCTTGTTGTTTTAACTTTTATAACATGTTTATGTGGCTGTTTATAGATGGTAAATGGGTTTTGTGAAGGTATTGAGCCATTAGATTCAGTTTTTGAGACTTCCATTCCCTTACGACTTGAAAGTGCTTTTCAGCTCTTGAATAGTGTTTTCAATGCTTTTACAATGTTTTGCATGTAACTTTTGGCTGAATGGTTTTCTTGTTGTTTTAACTGTTATAACATGTTTATGTGGCTGTTTATAGATGGTAAATGGGTTTTGTGAAGGTATTGATCAAGGGTTTTCTTGTTGTTTTAACTTTTATAGCATGTTCCTGTGGCTATTTATACATGGTAAATATGTTTTGTGAAGGTATTATGCCATTAGGTTCAGTTTTTGAGACTACCATTCCTTTAATGCTTTAATGTGCTTTTCAGCTCTTGAATAGCGTTTTCAATGCTTTTACAATGTTTTGCATGTAACTTCTGGCTGAAGGGTTTTCTTGTTGTTTTAACTGTTATAACATGTTTATGTGGCTGTTTATAGATGGTAAATGGGTTTTGTGAAGGTATTGAGCCATTAGATTCATTTTTTGAGACTTCCATTCCCTTACGGCTTTAAAGTGCTTTTCAGCTCTTGAATAGCGTTTTCAATGCTTTTACAATGTTTTGCATTTAACTTTTGGCTTAAGGGTTTTCTTGTTGTTTTAACTTTTATAGCATGTTCCTGTGGCTGTTTATACATGGTAAATGTATTTTGTGAAGGTATTGAGCCATTAGATTCAGTTTTTGAGTCTTTCATTCCTTTACTGCTTTAAGAGATCCATAACTTATTAACTTTAAACAATTGTTCTGATACTCAAAAAGGTCTATTAAAAATATATTAGTGCAGGAGACTTGCAAAGGATCTTCCATAAACATGATAACATGCGAACATGATAGCTACCAGAAGTAGTAGTGTGCAGTATTTGAGCATGTCAAGCCTACATCCTTTTATAAGTGTACTCCTTATTACGGGGGGGGAGGGGGGGGTATCGGGAGCTGCCTCCACCATTCTTTTAAATTGACTCTCTATAGGACGAGTCTTCACAGAATGCAGGTGGGGTGATTTGCATGGGATGCTGCATTGAAGACAACTTTGAAAATACAGGACACACCCCGTCCCATATTGATTCAAAACGGGACAATTCCGTATTTTAAGGGACGAGTGGCAACCCTACTAGCAATTAAAGTGGGGTGTATGGCTAGCTTAATGCAAACTAATGTTGCTGATAGCTAGATTTAGATTTTGGTTTACCCTATGGTACCAATCCCATGCATGACATATGTCAATTTTATTAAGGGAAAAACAACTGGTAGCATAAGGTAGCATTCACAATAAATGACAAGAAGCTGGAAAACATAACTTTTGCAATAACCATGGAATCATTAATAGATTGTTTTACCATTTGCAGTTCATGTTAGCTGTGCTGTCAGACATACAGGCTATAGTTACATATTTTGTGTGACATAAAAGCTGTAATTACAGGGTCACATCTCTCTCTCTGTGTAAAGGTCTGTACTAAGTGGCTCTCCATATTTGTACTTTTAAAAATTCAAAATGTGAATGTAATTTCAACAGCAGCACAACCTTCCTGCATAATAGTTCTCCTGTCTGATGCCACACTAGGCTGATTTAAGAATTGAGTTCATTTTATTCAGGTGTGAGGATGGTGGATCAGGAAAGACAGGGGAGGGAAACAGGTAGGTGGAAGTGTAGGGGGGAGCCACTTGATACAAACAGATTAATTTCTTAATATTATTAATATGGATAATCTAATATGGAAAATCTATTACATAATGTTTGTTTGACAATATGTCTTAGTGGAGAAGAATTCAGGTAAGGAGTAAATGAGACAGACATGGCAGCTAAATCCCTGAAGAGCGTCATGGTCGTCCATATGGACGTCGTCGCTAGGGGAAGTCTTCGCATGGATGAACGGCGATGACAGAGATGTTGAGAGGGCCGCCCTGATTAGCATGGACGTCCGTCGCAAGGGGGAGCCCAGAGCATGGACGGACGGCGAGGGCAGGGATCGCAGACTAGGCGGCAATGGCAGAGCATCCCTGTTTTCCATGGATGGATGGCGATAGCACCTGAATGGCTGAGAGGGCCGTCCATGTTTAGCATGACGAACTAATGAGGATGTTAAACTAAATGAGAGCCGGCAAAGGCTAGAATAGAATGTACAGCAACCTTGGATAACAAGGTCACGTTATTTTGTATGAATTGCATTTAGCCTACTTTTTTTTTTTTTTACAGAAGTACGCCAATCAACAATAAAATCTCATGACAATATAGATTTGAAAAACAAATATATAGATATAGGCCAGAAGTAGCCTAGCCTAGGTCTACAGTTATTTAAACATCATAAATTGACATGGCTGTTCAACACACATATATAGGCCATCTAATGAAGTTGTTAGTAGACCAATTATGATAGCAGAAACAAAACTTTATAGGCCCTTTTTCGCATGGACAGACAGCCAACAACAGGAATGTTGAGAGCAGTCCCTGTTTAGCATGGACGTCCAGACGATAATGTTGGGCAAGATGTACAGTTGGACGGATGGGGAGGGATGTTTTAGATGCGAGACGTAGTTGTTGCCTAGCTGTAGTCTACGTCAGAATCCATATCTACATTTGGTCATTTAGCAGACGGTCTTATCCAGAGCTCTTATCCAGAGCGACTTACAGTAAGTACAGGGACATTCCTCTGAGGCAAGTAGGGTGAAGTGCCTTGCCCAACAACAACGTCAATTTTCCCAGCCAGGAATCAAACTGGCAACCTTCTGATTGGTAGCCCGATTCCCTAACCGCTTAGCCATCTGACCCATATTCATAACGAGCAGGAACATTGCCTTAAATAACAATTTGCAAATAGCAGTGTAAGCCAACTAATAATTTTCATAATTTTACACGTTTTTTTCCTGTTTGTTTTAATAAATACACACTACACTTACACTTCTGCTCATTTGTAATGCACTTGGAATTTCCATTGTGTATGAATTGCGCTAGGCCTATATAAATACAGTATTTTACAATCGCTATGAAAGTTTTTTCAATCCCTTTAACAAGTTTCCAACTCTTAACACAGTGAGCACAACATCCGTCTGTGTAGGCTGTACAATTAACACATTTCTTGTTGCTTTGATACAAAATGCATAGAGTCAACACAAATTTTAAATGCTTGAACTTCTTTTACACACAAGCTCAACCAAGACAAACAATCGATTTTTACTGCCCAATTTACCAATGCTTTCACACTGTCAGCAAAACAGATAACATCATGTTCAAAACCTAAATTATTGCTAAAGTCAAAGTGAACAGCTGTTTATATTGTGAATTGAAACAGAAATATATCCCCTGTATTTTATTCTATTGCTACTGAGAAACAGCTTAAGTTATGCAAATACTGTACATCACAGCTGATTCCCAACTAGGAAACACTCAGGTGTTGAGGTTCTTTCAATTGTATGACCATATGGTATAGACAGTAAAGAGAACCTCTTTGGGCTGATCTGTTGTGGGTAAGACTGAAAGTAAGAATACAGTAATGCCTGCACAAGGGAGAGGAAGACAAGTACCAGGACAAGGGAGAAGAGTGGGACAAGGGAGAGGAAGACAAGTACCAGGACAAGGGAGAGGAGTGGGACAAGGGCAAGCGAGAGGAAGACAAGTACCTGGACAAGGGAGAGGAAGACAAGTACCAGGACAAGGGAGAGGAAGACAAGTACCAGGCCAAGGGATAGGGACAAGGGAGAGGGACAGGAGTTAGAATGTGTGTTGGCGCTCAGAGAAGGGCCAGAGCTCGGGTAATACTGTAAATGGAAGCTATATTGCATATTCCTTGTCTTGTTGCAAATGAAGCCTTTACTGCAGCAATTATGTTATGTCTTTTTTTTCAATACAGTAACCGTACATTCTATAAAGCTACTCTGAGATGGGTCATTCAAAAAACTGTAAACTAGCCTTGCTTTGCCTTCAATTCAAATCAATTATGTTAACAGGGAACTTTGCCATCAAATAATAAGTGACTTATCACTGTATTTATAGACCCAAAGTAGGCTTATTCCTTACACTAGGACTACACCACACAATGGCGTATTTATTGCTGCTGCAAAATGTTGCAGATCGTTCCCTGAGGAGGGATCACATCTTCCTTGACCGTACCGATTTATTTGCAGACAGTGACGCGTAGGCTACCTGTTGGAACGCTTTAGGCTACCAAGAGCAGTCCTCATGGATATTTGTAACAGTAAAAAAAACTGTGAGTTTTTTGCTTAAGAATTCAGATTTAAGTTAAACCATTAATTTTTTTACTTAATCAGTTCTGCGCAATTCTCCAGATCACTGCATGAGTAATTGCATACCATGCATCGGTTTTATTTACTGATTTGTATCCAAAGCCGACGCTATTACGTAAATATAATGTGTAGTTTGTCGCTAACTTCTTGCAGCTGTACCTCCACTTCAGAATTATTATTACGTTTTTCTTTCTTTTGTCGAGGCCTCCACCGTCTTTACCACGTTGTTTCATTTCTCTGAGTGTGCACACGGCCCTGCCATATCATGTCCTTTTATGGGAATTAACGGGGCGTTTACCTATGCTAAATAGGAGCAACGGGGCACGAGCTTTCGACTTAAGAAATATTCTGTTTCATCATTCTAAGTTTGTTAAAGAACGCTTCATGAATCACACGTAGATTTTTCTTAGGAACCTTCTTAAGAACAAATTTAAGAAATAACTTAGGAAGATCTTGGTGAATGAGGCCCATTCAGAGGACGGTGTCCTTTCAAGCAGTATATGCCAAGCAAACCGGCAAATTATGGGATCAAGTTGTGGGTCACATGCGATACAAAATCAAGCTACGCTTAGAAGATGCAAGTCTACACCGGGAAGTCGATCAATGGAGCCCCGGAAAAGAACCAGGGGATGCGTGTCGTGCTCGATATGACAAAGGGCCTGAAGGATCGCAATGTCACATGTGACAACTATCAAAGAAAATTCTAGCAGCACTGTGTAGGTTTGAACATAGTCAAAATGGCCGTTTCAATATAATTTATTTAGTTTGCACAAACTTAAGAATGAACACAGTACTCCGGTATGGAGCTAGAAAGCTGACAAAAGTATCTGAATTTGAATACGAAACATCTGAAATATTTGCGTGTCGAATTTCATAAAACTGAAATATTTAGCTGTTGAATATAGAATATCTGAATTATTTGTATGCCAAATTTAATAAAACTGAATTATTTTGATCCAAAAATACACATTTCTAAAATTCAGATTGCAGGAATTCAGATTCTTGAAATTCAGATTGCTGAAATTCAGATTCTTGAAATTCAGATTGCTGAAATTCAGATTGCAGAAATTCAGATTCAGATTCTGTCTGAACTAGGCCAAAGGTGAAACAGCTTGCCTTCACAGGGAAAAGTAGACGATTTCAGAACGACCGAATATAGACATTCTCTGACCGAATTTTACCCCATAACAAAAGCTAAGAGTTGCTCGTTGGAGGAAGAGTATGGAGCAAGTGCTTATGAAACTTGTGTCTTCTCCTCTACCAAAATCGGCAGTTACTGTTACCAAGTGAGTCGAGATAGAGTCAGAGGGCGGCGTAGACCGAGGGAAGACGCGGAACAACTGGCAAAGCTATAGCCTATATATTTATGTTCCGTTGTTCTCTTTTCTGTGTTGGAGTTCTTTTAAGAGCTTGATGGCATCAACATCCAGCCTGATATAAAATCATGAACTTCAATTATGTCTCTTAATTATAATACCCACACAGAAAATCCAGGTTGAATCAAGTCACGCTAGCTAGCTACTGTATTACTAATAGCCAATTTTGGATGGTCAAGCATATTTTTCATTGTCTCCTTATTCCTATCAAAGTCAATGTTCAGCCTATAGGCTATGTTCATTTCCTAAGTGACATTTCAGATCGGTTATGGATAGTGAAATATTTGCTGTCTGAGAGATCGGACATAGTATTTAACAGCATATATATAAGGAGTTATCTATGGTTAACAGGATATATCTGTAGTGCGGCCGGATGTGATTGGATTCATTGTCCACACATCGTCTGGAAGTCAGTTTCGATCAAATGCCAACGATCTCCATACTAGATCTTGCCGACGTATCTTCTACACATCGGGACGTATGTGTGCTATCCCAGATACTTATGTGTGATCTGGGTATTCCTCCAACAAGCAACTCAGTTTGTTCTGAGGTAAAGTTCGGTCGTTCTGAAATCGTCTACTTTTTCCTGTGAAAGCAAGCTGTTTCACCTTTGGCCTAGTTCAGACTAAATCTGAATCTGAATTTCCGCAATCTGAATTTCCGCAATTTGAATTTCAGCAATCTGAATTTCAGCAATCTAAATTTCAAGAATTTGAATTACTGCAATCTGAATTTTAGAAATTTGTATTTTTGGATCACAATAATTCAGTTTTATTAAATTCGGCATACAAATAATTCAGATATTATATATTCAACAGCAAAATATTTAAGTTTTATGAAATTCGACACACAAATATTTCAGATCTTTCATATTCAAATTCAGATACTTTTGTCAGCTTTCTAGCTCCATACTCCGGACCCGTCATAGCGAAAAACACATGCAAGATGCAACCTACAGGTCGTTCGAGAGAGGGGTGGAGAACTATCACAAATGCACTGCTTTATATGAGCTTGGAACAAAGGATCTCTAGATATTAGCAGTCAATCAATACAGCAGTCTCTATGATTGGCCAGCACTACTCAGTGACAGTTTGACTTCATACCAAGTGTCCCACAGTTCTTTGAAGTTGCATCTTTCTCCAGAGCAGTAGATAATAAAGCCACAGGGGTTGGCCAGCCAAATAGTCAACTGTGCTTTGTGTGGTCATTTTCAAACAAAACTTTTAATTAACACAAACAATGAAACAGGACACCATCCTTCTCTAGGCAAAGTTCAGAGCAGCTGCCTCAATAGCCCCTTACTCTGACTAGAGGACAGAAGGCCATACAAGATGCTTCACCCATCCCCCAGGGCAAACTGCCCACAGAGCCATCAGCACCTCACATTCCTTTGAACTCAACTTAATTATCTTCCCTTCCTGTCTCTAACATAGAAGCTTATAGATTTCACACACATACATCTATGCATATGACCAACATTTCTACCACACAACTTACACACTTCTTATAACCTTGGACGCAACCTCATGACGACGAGAAAGTCAGAGAACAAGTCCGAGCTCCCGTCTGAGCTGCAGCGACAAAGAGACGACAGGTGCTGTCGTCGCAGTTTGCCTTCACTCCCACCACAACTGTAGTTTCATACCTCGCCAAGAAAAACAACTCCCCACACATAAGCGGCGGTGGCGGTTGTGTAAGGTCTCCAGATGGCCCCGCCTCATCGGCAGGACCGTCCTCACCGGTCTCTTCTGCCAGTAAGAGGAAGAGATGTCAAGTCTGTCCGTCTGCAGAGCAGTCTCCCGGCCACGTAGATTCACCCAGTACAACATCCGGAAGATCAGGAGATACCTGTCTGAGCATTCAACCCAGCTGTTAGTCCAAGCACTTGTCTTCTCCAAGTTAGACTACTGCAACCCACCCTCTTCAGAGGATTCAGTACGCAGCAGCCCGCCTGGTCTTCAATCTACCCAGACGCTCCCATGTTACCCCTCTCCTGAACTCCCTCCACTGGTTTCTCATCACGGCCCGTATCAGATTCAAGACCCTGGTACTGACCTTCCGAGCAGTGAATGGGACTGCACCCGACTACATCAAGTCTGTCCTCCAGCCTTACACCCCCACCCGCCACCTACGGTCTTCCTCTGACAACCGTCTGGTGGTCCCACCGTCAAGAGCGCCCGCTCCCAACCCAAGCTCTTCTCCTGTCTGACCCCCCAATGGTGTAATCACCTCTCCACTGCCACCAGAGACACTGACAGTCTCTCCACCTTCAAGAAAAGGCAACGGTACTTAGGAATGATTTGCTGGACCTCATGTTAGTTTCCTTCAGGAAAACAATGCCTCTTATTGAGGGACTTGTT
Source organism: Hypomesus nipponensis (assembly GCF_054491055.1). Classification (NCBI taxonomy): domain Eukaryota; kingdom Metazoa; phylum Chordata; class Actinopteri; order Osmeriformes; family Osmeridae; genus Hypomesus; species Hypomesus nipponensis. The sequence goes on along the minus strand of NC_140371.1, from coordinate 7,608,918 downwards.
TATGTTGTTGGTTAGTTGTGACTGTTTTAACTTATTGTACTTGCTTTGAATTATATCATTGTTGCTTGCTTTCCCACAGGTACACTCTTGCACTTTTGAGGTTGATGTTGTTTAATTGTAACTTGTAGGGATGGGAATCGAGAACCTGTTCTTGTTTAGAACCAGTTCCCAGTGAACCGATTCATTGGAATCGTCAGCCAAAAAACAATTCTGGTAACAGTTCTCTGTGCCATTGCGCTTGCGCAAACTTTTATAGTTTATTCAGACTGCAACAAACATGGCAACTAGGCAGAAGCGTTCTAAAGTTTGGTTGTATTTCACACAACAAAATGACAACAACGCCACTTGTAACGCATGTAAAAAGTCAATTTCATCAAAGGGAGGAAATACAACAAATATGAAGAAGCATTTGAAGACACAGCATAATAAAGTTACAGGAATGTCATTTGTTCGATGCATGCAGCAGAGCAGTTAATGTTTGCGCTTCATCTCTAACAATCCTAGGTAAACTCCTCAAAAGTGAATGAATGAATGAAGTGCAAAACACTTCATTTTTATCCTAATATTCCATAACAGGGCTGGCCCAAGGCATAAGCGAACTAAGCGGCTGCTTAGGGCACCCTTGGCCACCAGAAGGCCCCCAAGAGCACATGAAATCACAGTTTAATGTACCGTGTTTCTTCGATTAAACGCTCCCCTCGATTAAACGCTGCACCAAAAATGAACATTTTGTAATAAACGCCGCCCCAGGAATACGGTGGTAGCATGTCCTGGTACCTAGTAGCAGAATGTCATTTGAATAAACATTCTGTTGTGTTGCACTCGGGGTCCATTGCTATGAGTTTCAAATATCTAAACATAGCTACCTTATGACTCTAGCAAGAAGGGTATAGATATTAGAAGGGAAGCTTACGAAAATAAAATGCTACAAAACAAATAGCAGGCTAGCCTATTGCTAACGCCTGTCTAGAATATCTATTGAAAGAACTAGAGAAGCAGGTGCTCTTGCATTAGCAAGCAAAAATAGTTAACATGGCTACAGTAGGTAGTCTAGGTGTTTTTGCTATCTAGCTGTTCTTGCATTCCTTACAAATCAGCGTTAAAAAAGCAAATCAATTCTGCTTAAGGCCCCATAAAGGCTGGGGCTGGCCCTGTTCCATAACATAATAACAAACGCCAGAAAGGCTCCAACAACTGGTATCGCTGTTTACTAGAACGTTGCATCCATGCGCCATTGCTAACGTGTGCTGACGTTGTGACGTTAGGCTAGCACTGAGTTCCCTTGTGCGACAAGGCATTTCTTGCCACAAAAACGTAAAATAATATTACTAAAATGCTCACTTATCATTCTCTCAGTCTCTGAAACAACAAATGTCACAAATGTTCTCAACACAGAGAACACCTGGAGACGCTGAAGAGTCTTCACCCCCAATAATGCTCTCTGGATTGGCTGAACAGCATGTCAGTTCATACTGCAAAAGCTTTGATTGTTGGGAGGACGTCCTCCGGAAGTAGTATAAATACCATGCATGTCTATGGACGGGTGGTTCAGCCCACCACCCGCTAGGTTTTGTATTGAAGTCAATGCTGCCAGAGGAGGATGGAGATTAGTTGTCCTCCGGATGTACCATATTTCTATCACAGACAGTGCTGTTGAGTTACCGTAGACGTTCTGTGTATTTTTGTAAATGTCTTAGTGACATATTCATATATTTAGGTATAGTTTTACCTAAAATGTGTAGCTTTCAAGTTCAAGTTTATTGGATGATAAAAAATCAAGAGGAAGATGACCCTTCCCTGACAAGCCTCCACAAACACACACACAAATTCCTGTCATTATTCGAGAGATGAGGTAAAAGGGTATGGCTATTGCAATACTACAGACCAAGGAAAGGTGGAGGTGAATGCTTCGTGGAACTGGGAGTGTAGTGACAGATAAATTATGACAGTAGACTGGAAAGGAAATGATTTTCTGTTACAGGTTAACTGAGGTAATTGACTGTTATCAGCAGATGGATAGACCTGACAGATTCCTAATGGTGCAAGCTAATCAACTAGTACCAAAGTCCACCTTATTGTATGTATAGAAAAACGAGGGAGACACAGTATAAGGATACAGCATAAGGATCAGCAACCAAATAGAACTTGTACGTATGGCTTTGTATGTAAGAGCCAAGAATGATGATGGCTCAATCCCTATAATCATGGGCCATTTTGTTATGGGAGAGTAGCCGACAGTGGATTGTAAAAGCCATCTCATTACTACCCTTGTACAGTCATTCAGCTGTAGTTCAACAATAAAACAGTTAGCTATCAAATAACTGTATAGATGTGTTTTGTGATACAGTGACAGTTGCCATGTGACATCTTGAGATTGATCCTTGTACCTGTTCATGACTACAGTAAAACCAGCCCAGCCCAGTTTGGCAGATGGTGTGGGGTTTTTGTGAACCTGCACACTCGTTCCTCAATTTTTACTCAAGCACAGTTTAGGAAGTTAGGTTCTAATGCCTGGCCTAACTAACTAATACCATCAGACTTACTAACCACACACAACTGGCTAACCAGTCACTGCCTACTATCAACATGGAGGAACTCAAATCAAGAGGACGCAAACGAGAGGGAAGACACAGGTATGTATGGTATAATAAATGTTTTTACTTTATTAGAACAGTGTTCACTGAATAAAAATCAGTACAATGTCACTTCAGTTAATGTCACTACCTGTATCAAATTACTATCCACACCACTGCACAGAACAAAGAAATTTAAAAATTCTGTTCAGCTTCTCTTAGACGCTCCATTATTGGCATATATAGAAAGAAACATGTTTTTTTCATTGTGATGAAGAAAACATCCTTCCTACCTGAGTACTGAAGCTTCTTTCTGTAATCTGTCGTTTGGTACATTGATTTAAGTAATGCGGTCTTATTAAGCAATAAACTGTGAGTGCAGAGGGAAGAAAACGTATCCTCAAGTTTTCTATGCCCTCTTTATTTTTACCACCCACTGTTGCTCACATATCAAGTATATGACATAATCTTGATTATTTGTACATGAACCTTAGCAGGAATATATTATCTTGACTGGCCAACGGTTGTGTTGATTTACTGCAATGTTATAATTTCAGCCAAAGCTCATTCACCTTGCTGAATGATAGTTAAGACAGCTGAGGGCCTTAATTTAAATATTTTATTGTTTTTAGTCTTGATTTGTACCAAGTAGAGACAGTATGTCTTCAGAATTTATTAACAAACAAATCCTAATGTTACGTGAGCATTATAGGCATATAATATATGCAACGCTGAGTTGTATTGACTAATGTGTGTATATAGCATTATACAGTAATTATTGGGGTGTGCTTGCCTTCGGCGAGCACAAACCATTGTTATCTCACATTTATTACACGGCTGTTCTTAACGCTGTTGAAAGCTCCATTCACTTGAATGGGGCTTCCCAACGTTCTGCGGTCTGATATCTTCTGATAACAGACCGTTGCTATGAATAACAGACCACTGTCAAGGAAAGTGGCCTTTTTGCTTCTGATTCACGTCTTTCGTAGCACTCCGCAAGTAGTCTGGTCACTTTTCCGTTGCTTAGCGACGTCAGCTGATCTGAAGCCTAAAGAATGTTCGTCTATGAAGTTTGACGTCTTTGGCGAACTATATCTCTGCTGATCAACACTACAAATGGTAACAAATAAATTGTAAAAAGACACACTGTGTTGAGTAATTTTGTTGGCAAGTAGCCGTGTAATAAGCGGGATATCCCTTACTTAGCAGATGGTACTATTTGGATTGCGATTCCATCTGAGAAAGCTCCTGCCGGTAACGTCGTTGTTAGAATAAGCTTCAAAGGGGGTTCTTTATTAATGAATGAATGCAATATGAGTAGGCTAAATGCCTGAAAATATCACGAGAAGGGAAAAACATTAAATGACGTTTAAGTCATAGAGATCAGGTACATTTTTACACCGGTCTGCCAAATGTATTCGTTTTGATTCATCTATGAGGCTGCTGATCACCATTTCCCTTGCAGGGGAAATGAGAAGACAACTATTTCATTCTACTCTCCACTCTTAGTATTTTGAGTGGTAAATGAGCAGAAAAAAAAAAAATCTAAGGCAGCTGCTGGTCTTTCAAAGAGGGGAAACCTAATTTTCGGCCTACATCATAAAATGTTTCAATTTATTTGGCTAGTTCACTGGCTAGTTCACCCCTACATCTCTAGCATAGCCTACGGTATGAATGAAAGAACAAACAATCTAACAAAACAATATTAATCTTGAAGGAAGAAATGTGGGAATTAGGTTAAACTGAAACACGAATGTGGTGAATGAAATGTATGATGAAAATTGGCTAGCAATTTTGCCAAGCAAATACCAAGAAATAGGTTGCAGCAATTTGTCTTTTGCCTACACTTGCAAAATCCGCAAAGGGACTTGTGCTCGCCTTTTTATAGTACAAAATCACTGTCAATCAAAAGGAGACGCAGTCTTTCGACAGACCCTCCAATCATCGCGCGGAAGCCCAGCGTCCAGGCCAGCCCAATCCTCCATTCACCCCCAGAGACGGCAAGCGTCCAGGGCGGTACATAATCAGCATTTATCCAATGACCGTATAGTTTCGAAACACTGAAAAAAACTGTTTAAGGTAACCACATTAAAGTCCATGGAAGCTGAGCTTCAACAGGGAAATTACTGTGGCGCTACGGGAATGTAAGAGAAGCACATCAGTCAGTCGAGCTGCTATCTATGTAGATAATTCTGAACAAACTTGTCTTCTATATGAATTCGATACGCATTTAAAATGTTAACACAATAGTAAATATTTGACCATGAAATGTTTTTAATGTTAGAGGAAGCTGAGCTTCCCTTGCAGTCTTACAGAAATCGCCACTGTTTAAAATCTATGTAATCTTTATAAATAATAAGTAGGCTATGCATTTTTTATATAAAATATTCAGAAATCAGTTGTAAAAATGTTGTTAAAAAACGGACCCCTCTGCAACCGACGCAAGCAAGCACACCCTACAATTTCCCCAGAAATACCCTCTCTAGTTGTATATACTATGATAAACATATCAAATATTCCACCCAGATTTGTTTTGTTAGACTTGTAAAACAAAGCTGTGTGGTATACTGTGTATTTACAAAAACTAAACATGAGTGTTCAGTTCACAACCTCTATCCCAATGCCCCCTTCTTGGGATAGAGGCTATCAACTGAACACTCACTTTTAGTTTTTGGTGTTGTAATTTGCCTACAATACTACCCACAATGTTATAGTTTATTATGGATGTGATGATGATGTGGATGACATTATATTCCCTGTGGCCCTCTCAGGGACACATGGGACCCATTCCAGTTAAACCCTATCGGGGCGGAGAAGGAGCAGACAAGGCATTGCTTTGCACTGGCGCAGTACCTAGTAGCATTGATAGTGGGTTTGCTGGTCCTTGCCAGTGCTGTTATCAGCAAGGTAACCTTAAATTATTGTTACTTTATTATGAACTGGCCAACATAGAACAATGACATTCTTACTTGCAAGTGCAAGTTGGCCTATCTTTTATGTTTTGAACTGAAAGTTATTGTTGTTGTTTAGACTGTTTTGAAAGGATTGTGAGCATAGAAGGATTTTATCAGAAGAGAAAAATATTTTTAATCTAGATCACTAGTCATGACAGTGTTTAAAATTATCTCCAGATTGTCCTCCCTCCTTATTGATGATGTTGTCATCCTCATGACAACCTGTTTTATGGGGTATTTGACTTTGTTCCCAATGGCACTGGTTTTATGTTCTGCTCTTTGTACTCTCTTATCTCTCTTTCTCTCTGTTTCACTAACATAAACACACTCACTCACACAGGGCACTCTGCTGGTGCTGTCCACGTTGTCAAGTCCCTCCTCTCTGCGAACCCGTAAGCAGAGACAGTTCTACATGCTGATGCTTGTGTTGTGCCTCATTTTCCCAAACCTGCTTGTCTTCATAAAGTCTCTTTGGAAATGTGCATTCAAAAGCTTTGTCAAGCCCAACATGAAGACCTTGGGCCTGGTATGTAATGAATCACAAAAACAACGTGATCATGATAAGTTCCCAAATAACTTTTTTATGTGTTGTGGAAGTCATTAACTTTTTTCTCGATTGCTTGAATACATTTGGCAAAACATACAAATTGCCATTTAATGACAAGGCTTTTCAATCAATCACTACACAATGACCCAATAAATACAAACTATAAGTACCTACAATATATACAATACCATTATATTGTATATATTATATATAATAACATAGTTTACCCTCTTCTTCATATGTGCCTTTTGATACTACAATTATTGCATACACCATATTCTGTGGTTCCAGAACATTGACCTGGATGTTCTCCCTTGTAGTGCTGTTTTTGCACACTTTCAAAAGAGGTTCACATTAATGGAAGTGATTTGTACCAACAAAAGATTTAAATGCAGGGTAGGTAATGTTGTTGAGAAACACTTTTTGACATGCTGAAAAAAACTTAACATAAATCAATAAATCTAAAAGTTTGACAGTAAAATTAAGTCAATCTAATATCTGTGGGCATCTCAGGACTGTAATAAGCACAACAAATCATTAAGGTTGGACTGGCACTAATGATTGGACGGGCTCCTTGTCTGTCTCTGTCTATCTCCCGGGCGTAGCTCGGCAGTGCATTCATGTGTTTTGGAGGAGTGGCTTTTAGGGGGGGGGGGTGATATTTGGTTTTGAATCGTTTCAAACTCAAGCTGAACTTTTCAAAACTTAATAATATATAAACCTATTATATAATGAGAAAAAGTTTAAGTCTTTTATTGTCAGATGCACAGAACAACACAAGGTCAGACTGGGCACTGAAATTCTTACGACAAGACAACGCAAAGCAACCTGGCATAACATAACATATAAGTCTTCAGAACATAGATTACACCTATGATAAGCTAAAATATAATACGTTTCCTAAATATACAAAATAATATACAACACAGTATACTAAACCTCTGATACACATAATAACCTTATAAAGAACTTTAAAAAAAGGATACCATTACATTTGTTAGGTGATAATGGAGATAAAGCTGATCCCAGTTTTATTAAAAGTGTGTCAAGAATCGAGAAAAACTGTCAAATGTTTCCGTCAGTGTGTGTAATAATGTTTGATACAAATTGTACCATAATAAACAACTCATCAATTGACCTATCGCAAAAACCACGCCCCAAAACGGCTTTGACCAACCCTACCTTAACTACCGGTCACTACTTGAAGAAGCTCCGTCAAGCTTTCGGTCGTTAAAGTGTAAAATGCAATACGGAACATACAAGCCGATAGCAAGTACCCCTGAAGTTGAGGGGAAAGTAAATTTTCCCCTTTCCACAGCCCAAAATCCAAGAGTAAAACAGTGTGGCATGCCACATTCTCAGCTGAAAATCTTATAGATCCACAAACATCTACTTTTTTCTGTTTCAACGTTCAGGCTGTCTATCAATCAAGAACGCTAAGAACGTACTTGCGTTCTTGAGAAGAACGTTCTTAACAAGCGCATGCGAGAACGGTCTTGCAAGACCGCAAGGACGGCGAACAATTTAAGGGTGCTTTCACACCTATTAGTCCGCTTGCTTGGTCCAAATCAGTGGATGAGTTGCTCCTTTGTTGTATTTTTCATTAGGTCCGGTTAGTGTTCACACGGTCTTGTTTTAAGCGAACCAAGGTTTGTAAAAAAAAACGTATGTTGACGTGTGACGTGTATTAGGTGTATTCGACTTCATGCAGCGCCAGCGTCGCCTGCAGCCAACGGCGCTGCATAAAATCGAACACACCTATTGACACACGGTCATACAGGTTGTTAATCTATTGGACAGAAGAAAAATCACTTCCTTGTCACAAACAACAATGGAGCAACAGCAGCATATTGCGATTGCAATACTATCTTTAATTGTTATGATTTGGTGTTGCACAACCACGTTTTTTGGGTTGCTCGAAGGTCTACTCAGGATTATATCCAGGTTATCAAACCATGGGAATAATTTTTTTTCGTCCCACGAGCTATCACTTTTCCAATGACCCGTTATTTCAGTATATCACTAAATAATTTAAATACCTCGCTACTCTTATGTGTCTCCACAAGTATCTCTGCAATAGGATCATCAGCCCATATTTGCTGAAGAGCCTTCACTTCATCATTCCTCCACGTTTTCCCTCAACTAATTTAGCTGTTTATGAGTGGTACGGCTGTCTCCGCCAAGTGTCAATTGTCACCCTGGGTGCTTTCACTTGTTTGGTCCGTTTCAGTCGGACCGTGGTGTGAAGTCCAGTTCGTTTGGAGAGGTGAGAAAACGCCTTCAAACTCTGGTACGGACCAAACAACCGAACCATGGTACCCCTAAAAAGACGGGACTCAGTCCGGTTTCAAGTGAACCATGGTTCGATTCGCTTTAGGTCTGAACGTAATCGGACTCAATATTGACCTATTCCAGGAAGCAAACCAAAATGTAGTGCATTGTGGGTTGAAAAAGAAATTGACACTTGGCAGAGACAGCCGTGCCACTCATAAGCAGCTAAATTACTTGAGGGAAAACATGTATCGAGCGTGTCATTGTTTTTTTTAAACGTCATTGTTTTTTTTTACAAACGTTGGTTCGCTTAAAACAGGATCGTGTGAACACTAACCGGACCTAACAAAAAATGCAACAAAGTAGCAATTCATCCACTGATTCGGACCAAGCAAACGGACTAATAGGTGTGAAAGCACCCTAAGATGTGTGTGTTCTTGCAATAGGTGTGTTCGACTTCATGCAGCGCAGGCGCCTGCAGCCCGGCTGACTTGAAGCAGCCAATGGCATTCTCAGCTTCAAGGCAGCCGGCTGCAGCCAACTGTCGGCGCCGCCGGCGCTGCATGAAGTCGAACACACCTAATGACTTCTGGGAAATCAGATGCGTTCTTGCTGGCCAAGTCACCAACCGATGCATCCTCAATAAAAGGGGCGGATCAAGAACACTTCAAGTATTTTTGGCGTTCTTGGTGACTTGTCTTCTTTGGATTGGAACCATACTTGGGCAATGAAAGATGACGTCAAACGATTTTGCAAGAACGGAAAAAAACGTGGATCGATAAACGGCCACTGTGTTGCTATTGTACTCTCTCTGAAGCCCTACAAGCTATTAGATGTGAGATTACATTCGTAAAACTGGATTTAAAAATTATGGTTACTATTTACTAGAATGATTTGACCTACTTATAATATTATCTTATCAGTAGCTAGCTTTTAGAGTTACTATTATAAACAAACTAAACTAACTGCTGTAAAGTACCGAAGCTAACGTAATGTTGTCAACTGACGCTGTATCTAGCCACTACTACTAGTATGATATTAGCAATAGTAAATCATACTAGTAAGTAATCATTTAAAATCCAGTTTTGCAAATATTATCTCACATGATAACATTGCAAAGTGTTGCAAGCTCTAGCTAGACCATAACAACAGATTACTAGCCAGCTACATTCCAACAGTACGTAGGCTATTTAGCTCTAGTAATGGGTCTGTGCTGGAAACTTTACATTGCCTACTTTAATTCGGAATCGTAGATTATAAACTTGAACATGACGCCATACAACCAATTAAAAATTGATTTGCTTTAATCACTGAAACAGTTTAACCTTGACCCTCTACTAGTACTACTGTAGGCTACTGTAGTGTAGTACAGGATGCTTTGCTTCAATTATTGATATGTCCCCTTCCTTGTTGATTTGAATATTCTAAATATATCCACTGCATATTGCAATCGGTTTCCCCTCGATCTGGAGTTATTACTCCAAAAATAATCACTTACACTGACAGCATGCAGCACTTATATAGCAGTTTAGGACCAGCTATACAATGAAGCAACGCTTGACGGACTAACAATGGTAACTAAGGTGGGCTTGGCTTATGCCAAAGGTCAATTGATGATGATTGACACCATAATATTATACATCTTTTGTCTCCTATAACATTGTCTCATCTGGCATCAAGCTATGTGATCAATTCCTGATTTTCTTTCACTTTAGACATGTTTTAAACTGTGCCTCTGATGTACCAGACTTGTGATCTATAAAGTGTCCTTCTATGTTCCAGATGTGTATAATCGAGTGTCTGGTGTCTCTGGGCACCTCTGTCCTGGTCTTAGTGGTGATGCCCCAGTTTGACGTCCTCACAAATCTGTTCATTTCTGGAGGTGTGTGCATCCTGTCCTCAGTCCTACAGATAGTCTTCCGCCTGCAAAAAGAAAGCTGGAAGATCATCTTCCCAATTTGCTCCCTCATCCTGGTCCTGGCAGGTTACTTCTTGCTGGGAATTGACTACTACGTACGTGTGTCTTCCTACGTGGCCAATCAGGAAAGTGACTGTTTTGTGTATGTAGGTGTTGGTGTGTTTGCCTCCCTGTTGGTGTCTCTAAACTGGTGGGAGAACTCTCTGCAGGCCAGCAACAGCATCCAAGAGATGCTTACAGAGCTGGAGGGCTTCAGAGACTTTGTGTTTGTTTTGACCAGCATCCTGAGAACTCTGATAATAGCAGCCGTCTATTTCATCTACTACAAGCTTTTTACTGACACAATTGTTTGGAGCGACTTCTACTTGGGGGAAGATATGGAGAGCCTCAAAATTGGCCTAATCGTCTTCTTCATGCAGGCTTTCTTTTCTGCTGCCTGCCATTGGTTTGGTGTTGTGGCATGTAAGATCCACGCCATCCGGATGAGCTTTGCATTACCAGTGTGTTCCACTGGTCCAGCTATGCTTATCCTGGGAATCATCCTTTTCATAACACAGGCAGATAAGTTGCAGGGTGTAGACTCCACTTCCATCCAGGACTTCTGCTCCAGTCTTGTGGAACTGAGCACCAAGAACACCACCCCAGTGGTTCTGCTGGAGCTCACCAGAAGCATCTGTAGAACGTCTCTGAACAGTCCATATTTGACCTGGCCATTCTCCCTGCTGGCCCTGGAAGGCATCTGCATGTGGCTGGGCTTCTTAACCTGCACCTACTACGTCTGGAAGATCAAGGTGCAACGGATCGAAAGGACCTCCCAGCTCTTTGTGCGCCGCCTCTATGAATCAGCGTTCATTGACCTGTCTCTGTTACTCAACACCAAGATGAAGGTGGTCCGCGCCAGGAACCAGGAGAGGTGAGTGCACACCTATCTCACAAGTCAGAACATATTTATCTAAGGTTATACAGTATTTCAATTCTCCTCTCCCTGCTTCTAGTAATGATGATCTGGAGAACTGTGTTATCTACCTATGTGCCACCATGTGGCATGAGACCTATGATGAGATGCTGAAGATCCTGACCTCGATGTTTAGGTGAACTGAAACTTCATACACACCATTCCTAAACCACTTATCATTGATATACTCTGAGGAAGAAGTTTAATTTGTGGTTAATGTTTCAGATTGGACCGCTACAGAGGTGACCCTAAGGAAGAGCATAAAGACGTTTTTGACTTTGAGTGTCACATCTATGTAGACGACTCATTTATGATAGAGAAGGGGACAGGCAAGAAGCTGGTCAACAGTTACGTCAACGACCTTATTCATGTCGTCATAGAGGTGTACAGGTAGCAAAGTAAAACACATGCTACAGATGATGGCCAATTACTTTGAGCAGAGCGTTGCAGCAAAAAAATTTAAAAGTGGCAAAGTTTACAGGAAGAGCCACTGGTTCCGATTCACAGTTCTTAGATCATGTACAAGGAATGCCAGACCTGCCAACATGTACGCATTGAGTACCTGGTACGCATTTTGACATCAACATTTTCTGGTACGAGTTGGTGGTCTAAAAGTACGCATAACGCTCAATAATGCATTGCCGGTTTTCAACGTTTTCAACCTTTAAAGTCTGTCTGTGCCAAGTCATCAAAGCGTACATGGGTGACATCAGTCACCAAGGAGCAACAGGTAACTATCACATTAGGCTATGATGCATATTATCAGTGAATCATATGGCCAACCTGTCAAGTTTGAACATGTCCGATGTTCTCAAGTTCATGCTCAGAAGTCCGTGACAGCCCTCTATGGTGTACACATACGCCATAATAGCGTAATAGAACTCCCACTGACTAGAATTTAGTTAAATGATAAAGAAGCGAACACAGCGCCATCATTTGGTCTTAGCAGTTGTCTTGTCCTGGTATCACATCATGTAATTGGGCTTGCATTCAAACGTCAGACGTGGGGAGAAAAAAAAACTTGACAAAACATGACACTTGACAGGTATGAGGCTGGGTTACATATGAATGTATATGTTAATGATAGTGATACATGCAATACTACATGTAATATATTACATGTCGTATATATATAATAGATTGCAGACGCCACGTTGAAGGGGCAAAACATAAAAAGCTGAAAAGCACTATATCATCAGTCCCGAAAATAATCCCGAAATGTTTTGCAGAACAGGATACGCGCACAATACGCGCAGAAACTTTTTTTTCAAATTTTACAGCAGAGCACAATTTTCCGCTATCCATTGCTGATCACGCAGGGCCATTATTTCGGAAAATGTTCCCTGATAGCCAAGAAGTACAGCTGTGCAAGAACAAAGACTGCAGCCATAGTCAATACGCTGTCGGTGAATGAAGAACAGACCATCACCAATCTTATGACCCAATCATACAGCATAGCAACTGATGACCGATCGGACATGGATGATACCAAACTCTATCCTTTGGTTGTCCGAATCTTTGATCCCAGCGTGAGCAAGATTCTTAAACTGTGCTCAACAAGGTGGCTATCCCTTTTCCAATGTGTGAATCGCCTACTTGAGCAGTGGGAACCGCTGACCGTGTTTTTTTCAGAAGAAGCAGCAGGGACGAAGAAGCACCCAAAGCCATTAAAGTCCTCATCTCGTTCTCTTACAACCCCAGCTGCCCCGACATCCTCGTCCACTCTTACAGCAAGCAACAGCGAGTCAAAAGGTGGACACAGGCCCTTACCAGTAAAATCAAGACAGCCAAAGGCAGCATCTGCCACTCTCACACAGCCAAAGGCAGCATCTGCCACTACCACACAAGCAAAGGTAGCATTCAGCAAATCCATAAAACCAAAGGCAGCCCACGCCACTCTCATACAACCAAAGGCAGCACACGCCCCTCCCATACAACCAAAGGCAGCACACGCCACTCCCATACAACCAAAGGCAGCACACTCCACTCCCATACAACCAAAGGCAGCACACGCCACTCCAATACCACCAAAGGCAGCACCCAACCCCACAAAGTCAGCCCAAGCCAATCCAAAAGTGTTTGACCTTAATGAATTTGTTTTCAAGCAGACAAAGGTGGGTGAAATGCAGAAGAAATTGTCTCACAAAAAGGCAGTGAAAGAAAAGAAAGAAAATAGAGTTGACAAACCAAAGAAGGTTTACAAATTCTTGAATGTTCCACAGTCAAAGCTATCTGCACTGTTTTTAAAACAAGCCATTCCATTGTTTGAAACAGCAAACCAAAATCTTCAGAAGGAAGAGCCGTTTATCCAAACCTTACTTCAAACATTAAAGCTGCAGCTTCAAAAGATCTTGCTTGCCCCAGCCGGAATATGTGATGAAAATGATGGAAGAGATAAAGAACGGATGTCAGCCCGCTCTTTACAAAAAGAGGGAGTACCAGCTGCCTGATGACGAGTTGTCCATTGGCCATGAGACACATGCATTCAGAAGAAGTCAGGATAACCTTAAATTAGAAGGATTCTTCAGCGATGTGTGGAAATATTTCACAACAGCAGTTGATTACATGGTCTCCAAGTTCCCCTATAGGGATGAACTGCTGCACCATGCTGCAGTGGCTGACATAAGTAGACGCCAAACTGTCACCTTTTCTTCTCTAAGGTATTTCATGGAGAGGTTCCCCTGCTTGGTGCCCAAGGGAGTCACAGTGGATGATGTTGAAGAGGAGTTTCGGCATCCACAACCTTGGATGATGGTATCCTCTCAAAGAGGGCTGATGAAGCATGGAGAGAACTGGGTATGATGCTAAGAGGAGGAAGACAACTTTTTGCAAGCCTATCTTCTGTCATGCTTGGTGTCCTTGTAATATATCACAGTGATGCAGACTGTGAAAGAGTCAGTTCAGTTTGGTGACAAAGAACAAGACTAAGTACCATGCCAGCCTTAGCACAGAGATGCTTAGCTCCCTTGTCACCAGAAAGTCATGATGGCTTCCAAAGACACTGTGTTACATGGAGAACTTCAGTGACACATTGCTAAGAAAGACCAAGTCTGCCACCTATGTAGCCAATTCTACTGCAAAGTCTGCATATGCAAATCTTGGAGCAAACTGAGGAAGTCCTGTATGGAGGATTTTGCTGCTATAATTTTTTCCAGTTTATTTAATATTTTGATACATTAACTCCAAGAGTTACCTCCATTCTGAGTTAGACCCATTTCTGTTCTGAAAATAAATCAGGTGTCTTTTAAAAATATATAATGTGTTATGTGCGCACCTACATGATCTGACATCGAACCCCCACCGCATCCACCGCCCCCAGGGTTGGTACTCAAAACAATTTTCCAATGTTGGCAGGTCTGAAATACTGATCCCATTGTCTATAGCAGGGGTGGGCAATTCCAGTCCTCAGGGCCACTGTCCTGCATGTTTTAGATGTTTCCCTGCTCCAACACACCTGATTCAAATGAATGGTCATTACCCAAATTCCACAGAGCTTGATAACAATCCAAGGGCGTAACCACTCATTCTTTGGGGGGGTCGTGTGGTATATAAGCAGGGGCAGATTTAACCATTAGGCAAAGTAGGCAGCCGCCTGGGGCCCCTAGCTGCCAGAGGCCCCTTGAAAGACTCCATAAAAATACTATATGATCAATAATAACTATATTAATAATAATACAAATAATTTAAAAGCCAAACCTTCCCCAAAAGTATCAACAAAGTACCAACAGATCGTTTATTCTATTTGTGTCAACGCAGGCTTCCCTTCCCACCCCATTCTACTGTGGACTATTCCATCGATTGCAGCAACTGCGCAGCAAAGCATGTCATTTCAGTTGGTCAATTGCGTTCGACTTCATGCGGCGCCGGTGTCGCCTGCAGCCGCCTGCAGCCCGGCTGACTTGAAGCAGCCAATGGCATTCTCAGCTTCAAGGCAGCCGACTGTCGGCGCCGCCGGCGTTGCATGAAGTCGAACGTGCCTAATATGAGACAGTAGAAGAGTGAAGTGAATGCAAAAAACAATTTGCTAAATGAAACACAACTAGCCAAGCGGAGCACAAAAGAAAAAGACAAGAGGAGAGTAAACAAGTAGTTGCCACACTTAAACTACTGAAGGAAACGTCATTTTTCTCTCCACTGGTATCCAATGATGTGGCAGCTATAGCACAAGTGCTGCAGTGCTCAGTGAAGTTTGGCTAGCAACAGCAGCTACTGTAGGCTAGCTTGCTCGTTGCACAATTTATCGGGGTCAGCTTCTCCACGCAGGTCTCTATACTGACCAAATTTGGCATTGTTACTGACTATAAATGCTTCCAGCAAACTTTTTTTAATTAGCCATTTCCCCCTAAATAAATGTCAAGCTTATTTACGTTTTTGGGGGCATATTTTCAGTCAGCAGATGGTATTGTTTGAATCTCGATTCCATCTGAAATACTGCCGGTGATAATGTTGTACAATAGCTTGTTTCAAAGGGGGTTCTTAATGTTAATGCAATATGAGTAGGCTAAATGCTTGAAAATATTGCTAGAAGGGAAAAACTTAAAGGGGCAATTGACTAGGTTTTTGGGGTATTTCACACTGTTCCTTAAGGTCTCCGAATAGGGTATGTAACATTGGTTGGGTTGAAAATGGCCAGGGTGCTGTTCTATGCCCACTGACAGATCCTCTGAAATGTTCCCGGGAAAAAACACTAGCTTTTCTCCTTTTATGGTATGCTCATTAATATTTAGATAAGCTGCGCGCTGATTGGTTGGTTTTCAACGAGTGAAGCTGGGGAGCAAAAATGCAACACGGCCAACAGCAGCACTTGCTGAAACACCGAAGTTGGACACTTGAAATAAAAACGCAAATAAATCTATTGTGTCTACACAACTCTGTTTTCAACAGATTGACTATATATCATTTGAAATGATAACATTACTTGTTTCCACTTCTGTTGTTGAAGCAAACTGGATTGACTTGGGTGGGTAGAACGTTAGGCTACATCTTAGCAACCAAACCATATCGTGATTCTACTCGGCTTCAGTTAGCTAGCTAGCTCTAAATAACTTGCTGAAAAATAACATGACAAAGATCTGGACAAACATGCATTGGGAATTGTAGATTTACATTACACAGGTTATTTATTTGAATGAAACACAGTCAGGAACATGAATCAACGTTAGCCCCATTGCCAATAAACTAAATTATCACACTTTCTACCTTTGCTCTTTTGCTCACATTCTACCTAAGCTAAACTTGTTTACATGCCTACAGTTTAGGTGTTCTAGTAACAGTTACTAGCAATGCTAACGTATCCTGTATCAAGCACCTGCCTTTCTCCAGTTCTTTCAAATAGATTATCTAGACAGGCGTTAGCAGTAAGCCAGACTGCTGTTCGTTTTCTGGCTATTTTTCGGAAGCTTCCCTTCTAATGCCGACTACAGCTAGTCTAGCTGTCATTTGATATGTGTAGAAACTTATTTAGCATTCTACCTGGTATGCTACATACAGGAAACGTTAGCATTGCTAATAACTGTTAGCACAACATCATACTGTCCTTATAGCTTGCGGTTGCAATGAGCATACGGTCGGAACAGCACCTCTTTCCAGGTTCAGCTTCCTAGCAAATCCTGCTTGCAATTGTCCAAGGTTGTCAAAACTGTCTTGGGTGAAATGTTCAGAGCAAATGAATGATGGAGTGTCGAACTTCGCCTGGATCTTCTCATAGACAACAGCAGCCATGCCTGTTGAATGTTTGGCTCCTTGGGAAGACTGTGAGTGTTAGCCTTCCCTGTACAGCCTGGAACACAGCATTCACGACCATTTTCGATATCCTTGTTATAATTCAAAACGTTCTTCTTTGTAATTCCTTATAAGCAGCCTACACAGAGCAGCGCGCAGCTAAACTAGTATCGGAGATAGACTACCTCGGACTGATCTGGATGTAAATTCTGGGGCGTGACAAAGATACAGACCAGAGCCAAAAAGGGCGGTCCCCGGTCCTACGTCAGACCGGTAGCTTTGTTGAAAAGCTAGCGTTTTACAGCCACATTTTTTCTTTTTAAGATTTGAATAGGAAACAGGTGTCAATGGACTTTGATATTCACGGTATGTTCATTTTACCCACCGAACTGTCGTTATTCAACTATGACAAGGTAAAATCGGTTTTGCAGTCAATTGCCCCTTTAAGGTGTCATAGAGGTTAGCACCGTTTTACACCGGATTGCCCAATATCTTCGTCTAATCCAACTTTTCAACTGAGGCTGTTATAGTTTATCAATATTCCCTCTTGCAGGGGAAATAAGACAACCGTTCATTCTACACTTCACCTTTTGTATTTTGAATTGTAAATGAGCAGCAAAAAATGTATGCTTTTAAATCTATGCAATCTTCATAAATAGTATAGGCATACGCATTTTTATATCAAATATGCAGAAATAACAGTTGTAAAATAAGGATACAGTTAATAAACGGACCCTTCTACAACCGACGCAACCACACCCTAAAATTTCTCTAGAAAATTGTACCCTCTCTAGTTATTGTTATTATTATTATTAATCATTATTATATGTATTGAAACGAGTGAGAATAGGAGTTAAGATCACTAAATCACTAAATCTGCCATTGTATATAAGTTCTCCTGTATATAAGCACTGTATATAAGTTCTCCTTTTATCAACCCTGTCAATGGATTGGTCTCTTTATGTTTTATGTATTTATTATGTATTTAAGTTATATGTATGTATTTCCGTTTGTTAAGAAAAACATAAGTGTGTGAATCCCCCAGACATCACAACCTGTAGAGACTCATTCCCCCCCCCCCCCGGAACGCAATCCGGACGCATGGTGTTCCCCCTCAACCAGCACACTATTCCTTCAGATGTGAATTCAAATGGTCAATGTAGTCCTCAAAACTATGTTCTAAATGTGTGAATTTTCATGTATAAATATAGAATTGTAGGCAATGCACTTAACAAAAAAATATTATGGGGAAGGGTATTCATTTGGACCCCCCCCAATGTCTAAACCATGGTTACGCCCTTGTAACAACTCATTCATTTGAAACAGGCGTGTTGAAGCTGGGAAACATCTAAAACATGCAGGACAGTGGCCCCTGAGGACGGAAATTTCCCAACCCTGATCTATAGCCTAACTAGATACAGTAGTTGTACAGTAACAACCTATTCACACCGGACCAATGGTGCAGTTTACACAGTTATACATCATGGACGATGATAGATCATAGACTTATATATTAATAGACACAGCTAGATTTTTCTTCCTAGATGGCATCCCCATTCATTTCTATGAAAAGTGCTCAGTGGCGCAGTGAGGCAAGCGAGAGCGTGAGATGGACCGCACCGTCTTTCCAGACTGACTCGTCCGGTCTTGCGCAGAAGCTTGTTCCTAGTTCCGAAACTCGTGCATGCTTGCACGAGCTGTACACGTCATACTTTGCGACAACCAGTTGCAAGCTTGTGAGGTAGAGCTAAGGCATTGCTAAGGCATTGCAGAAAAATGTCAGAACCCTACCGTCTCGTCATCTACCGCTTATCCGGGGGGTCGGGTCGCGGGGGCAGCAACCCAAGCAGGGAGGCCCAGACTTCCCTCTCCCCGGCCACTTCCACCAGCTCTTCCTGGGGGACCCCGAGGCGTTCCCAGGCCAGCCGAGAGACACAGTCCCTCCAGCGTGTCCTGGGTCTTCCCCGGGAACCTCTTCCCAGTAGGACGTGCCCAGAACACCTCACCAGGGAGGCGTCCAGGAAGCATCCTATCAGATGCCAGAGCCACCTCAGCTGGCTCCTCTCGAAGCGGAGGAGCAGTGGTTCTACTCTGAGTCCCTCCCGGATGACCAAGCTTCTCACCCTATCTCTAAGGGAGAGCCTGGACACCCTGCGGAGAAAGCTCATTTTGGCCGCTAGTATTCGCAATCTCGTTCTTTCGGTCACTACCCATAGTTTGTGACCATAGGTGAGGGTAGGACGTAGATCGACTGGTAAATAGAGAGCTTCGCCTTTCGACTCAGCTCCTTCTTCACCACGACGGACCGATGCAGAGCCCGCATTACTGCGGACGGCGCACCGGTCCACCTGTCGATCTCGCGCTCCGTTCTTCCCTCGTGAACAAGACCCCGAGATACTTGAACTCCTCCGCTTGGGTCAAGATCTCCTCCCTGACACGGAGATGGCATTACACCCTTTTCCGGTCGATAACCATGGCCTCAGATTTGGAGGTGCTGATTCGCATCCCAGCCGCTTCACATTCGGTTGCGAACCGCTCCAGTGAGAGCTGAAGGTCGCGGCCCGATGAAGCCAACAGGACCACATCATCTGCAAAAAGCAGCGATCCGATCCTGAGGTCACCAAACCAGGCCCCCTCACACCCTGGCTGCGCCTAGAAATTCTGTCCATATAAGTAATGAACAGAATCGGTGACAAAGGGCAACCCTGGCGGAGTCCAACCCTCACCGGAAACAAGTTTGACTTACTACCGGCAATGCGGACCAAACTTTGGCACCGGTCGTACAGGGACCGGACAGCCCCGATCAGGGAATCCAGTACCCAGTACTCTCGGAGCACCCCCCACATGAGCCCCCGAGGGACACGGTCGAACGCCTTTTCCAAATCAACAAAACATGTGTAGACTGGATGGGCGAACTCCCATGTACCCTCCAGGACTCTGCAGAGGGTATACAGCTGGTCCAATGTTCCACGGCCAGGACGAAAACCACATTGATCCTCCTGAATCCGAGGTTCGACAATCCACGGACCCTCCTGTCCAGGACCCCTGAATATACTTTCCCAGGGAGGCTGAGGAGTGTGATCCCCCTAAAGTTGGAGCACCCCCTCTGGTCCCCCTTTTTAAAGACAAAAAAAAAAGCCACTCTACTGAGCTCCAGAAGTTCAACATGGCGCTGACCATGTCTCGATTTTGCAAGCTTCAATGAGCCAATGAACACTTGCCACAGAAACTAGAGGGACACCATCTTTTAACAACTTCGATGCTTGGTCTACTTATTAATTGGTTTATGCCTGCAACGCCAGAACCCTCTAATTGATTGGCCAATATCTGTACATGCATACCAGTCATCACACGTTAGATACATAAAATATCATGTATCCTTTGTTTTATTTCAGGGTGTTCACCAACAAGGAACCAGATGATGTGTCCATCATCGAAACGCCATATGGCGGACGTCTGATGTTTGTGATGCCTGAGGGCAACATGCTTTATGTTCATTTAAAGGACAAGTCTCTGATCAGGAATAAGAAGAGGTGGTCCCAGGTAGGTATGGAGGCAGGAAAGGGGTGTGTGGCTGGCACAACCTGAAAGGGAAAGAAACTTCCAGTTTACACATTGATATTGTATGTAGACAGAATTCAACTTGTCTCTCTTACAGATCATGTATCTGTATTATCTGCTTGGCTGGAAAGGCTATATCGTAAAGAACCCTCAGAAGATTACAGTAAGGTTCACATACATCTCTTGAAATAGAATGCACTGGAAGGTTGTAGCACAAATCATGAGAGGATTTTTGTCTTTACAGAGGCAGAACAACCCCTGCCGCGCAAGCCTAATTTCTCTGGATGGTGAAAGCTTTCTGTTGCCTCAATACGACAACGACAGTAAGAGGAAGCACATCACAGACGACAACACCTACATCATGGCACTGGATGGAGACACAGACTTTCAGCCCAAAGCTCTCATCTTATTGGTCGACCGTCTCAGGATGTATGACAATGTGGGAGCAGCATGTGGGCGGATACACCCCACTGGGATGGGTGAGTACATACAGAACATAACTATCTTGATCATGGATCAGGGGGGTAGCCACAAGTGGGTCGTGTGTGTGTGTGTGTGGTGGTGGACGAGGCCCAGGCCCCCTCATTTACATGCCCAGATTTCTGATTGCTTACTATGGATGAGCGAGTGCAACATTATCTGTATTCATACTCAGAATGGGCATGGCTTAAATCGAAAAGTGGTGGAGTTAATGGCTAGCCATTTTTAATTCAACCCTGAAATTGATATCGGTTATCGGAAATTGCTATACTTTGGTAAAAACTTTACAAAAAAGCATCAGAATTGAGCATCAGAGCAACGTTTTTTTTTAAATCAACTTTAATGAATATGAATAAATCAGGGCTTGAAATTGCAACCATTTTGGTTGTATATGCTCCCAACATCTTATCTGTGTGACCTCAAATTATATTTAGGAATATTCGCGAGAGTGCGATTAATCATTTTGGTGTGACCTGTTTTAATATCTTTACATAACACTCGCTAATTAGCCTACTGCACAGTAAGCCTATGTGCCTGCTGTGAGCTGAACTGTAATCCAATGTTACATAACCAGATAAAGGGGTTATTGACTGCAAAACCGAGTTTACCTTGTCATAGTTGAATAACGACAGTTCGGTGGGTAAAATGGACATACAGTGAACCTCAAGTCCCATTGACACCGCTTTCCAAACATTGCACAATTTAAAAATGTAACTGTAAAACAGTAAATCAGTTTGGTGGCTCCACCTTTTTTCGCTCTGGTCTGTACCTTTGTGACGCCCCCAAAATGTAGATCTGAGACACTAGTTTAGCTGTGAGCTGCTCTGTGTACCTCAACAGGAATTACAAGAAGAAAGTTTGGAAGTTTTTCAAGGACATTGAAAATGGACCACGGTCGTAAATGCAGTGTTCCAGGCTGTACAGGGAATGCTGACATTTTTCATAGTCTTGACATGGTCGGTGCTCATACATTTTTGCTGGTACTCCCAACTTTGTGCTACCAAGTAAAAATATTAATTACAACAAAGGGGTCATTGATTGCAGAACAGAATTTACCTTGTCACAGTTGAAAAAAGACAGTTCAGTGGGTAAAATGGACATACAGTGAACCTCAAAGTCTATTGACACCTCTTTCCTATGTAAATCTCACAATTAAAAAATGTAGCTGTAACAGTCGGTTTTAAAAATCCCCCGTTGGGACGTCACGGGGCTCCACCTTTTTTGGCTCTGGTCTGTACCTTTGTCACGCCCCAAAATTTGCTGCACGCTGCTCTGTGTACTTCCACAGAATTACAAAGAAGAACGTTTTTCTAGCATATTGAAAATTGATTACGGTGGTAAATGCAGTGTTCCAGGCTGTTCACGTGTTAGGATAATTTCATAAGTAATGCACAGAGTCGTCGGATTCAAAGAAAGTACAATAGTTTAATTCCTGCCAGCAAGGAGACAAAGTCTACAAAGTTTGTCTGCTAGTTTGTCTGCTAGCATGTTGTGCTAGCTACCTATTTAAGCAGAACCGCTCTTTACAGTCATTGGTTAAGACAAAGGCATGCAAATGTTCCATTGCTCTTCTTCATTGGCTCCTTGCATGGACCTGGCTCGCGTGGGTGTGCGGGCGTGTTACGACATCAATCCTGATTGAAACACAACAACAGAATCTCCGGTCCTGGGGTCGTAAAACCCTAAAACTTTTGCAATATTTGGACTACGTAGACAACCAAGGTGTCAAACGTTTCGTCTTGGTAGCGATTGAGTTGCTTGTATTTGGATTTACGTTCCGTTGCACAGTTTAGGAGGTTACAACGTTTTTATGGCGACAAAGTGCCTTTTGTCGACGAAGGGTAATCTGTGCAAGCTACGTCACCACGTCAACACATGTTAGCAACGACGCATGGATACAACGTGATAGAGACTTTCTAGCTCGCAAATTGGAGCTTGGATTATGAGTGAAAAATGCCACCCCCAAAAAAATCCACACAGCCATTTGGCTTCGTAGAGAATGCGATTTCGAGTGGAACTGCAATCTCGCATTTTTGATTTAGGTTGTGACAGTCTTTGAAATTTGAGCGAGTGCAGGTCGCCCGTGAGACCGCCTCGTCTTTTAGGCGGCAGCCATGCTAGAAAGCGTCATAGTAGTATTTTTTGTAGCTAATTTTATAGTTCAATTTTACACGAAAAAAACGAAAGAGGGAAATGCCATGACGATATGACTATTGTGAAAACAGCCAGGTGGTGAGATTTTAATATAGATTGCAGTAAAAACGTTGATTTGTTTCGTACGTGAGAGTCTGTCAGCCTCCATTGACGATTGCGGCAGCAACAAGTCAACATCGTTGACACTCAGTTAACTGTCGATCTGCGTCTGGTGAGTATTTTCTTAATTTCGTACCAGGGTCAATTCTACATCTAAGTGGACAGCATTGTTTTAAAGATATGGCGATTGCAAAGACAGCCAGCGGGTCAGTAGTTTGTTATTTGTGTAAAACTTGGAATTTGAGTGAGACCGCGTCTTGTTTTGACGTTAGCCTCAAAGTCACAGACTCGGCTCGCCCACTGCCACTGGCAGTGTTGTAGTAGGCTACAGTACTGTCTTCTATGGCTTAACTTTATTATGTCTTATAATACGGGTGGATGAAATCAAGCATTCTGATTTCATTATTTCACTATTGAGCGATAAAGTACTGTACGCCTTTTCACATTAACCTTAAAAAGGGAGCGTTCCATATTAGTGCGCACTTAAAATAACTAAGAGTAGGGAGGACAGACCAAAAATTTCCTATCAGTTTTGCTCCGTTTTTCTTTCAATTCCGTATGTAACCTAACGTAATTTAAACTAATCCGAAATCAGATTTCAGTTACCTCTATTAGTTTTCTCATAAATCCAGTTTTTAGGCGTGATTTTAGGAATTTTTTTGAAACGTTCCACCGCTCTAAGCCTTGAGTTTTGTGGCACCGAGAAGCTGTGAAGCTCCCTTTAAGAACGCCATTGTTCTACGTCACAGAGCTCTGCTTCCAGCCAGGGCGGGAAATATGACTTACATTTGTCATTTAGCAGATGCTCTTATCAGATTTTCTGCTCTTATCCAGACTTACATTCTTTGTACATTGCGAGCTAATGCGGTGTCCAGTACTTCGCTATAAATAATTATGTTAAATCGAGACCACAAATATGCAAATGTTTATCACGTTTAGCACTACTGCTGTAATGTAACATTTTGGCCACTTGGGGGTGTATTTAACGTTGAACAGGGTGTTTGTGTGTGCTTGTTGTGACATTGCCCATTATTTTCAAATACTTTGATTTGAACACGTCTGTTTGTTTATGATGGACAAAAAGTATACACTAATCATATTATAAATAATATACTTTATTTATAGGGATATGAAACCTATGGTCCAAAATGTAGTCATTGCCTGTGAAAAAAACCTACAGGTTGATAGCTCTCAGAGGACAATTGGGCACCTCTGCATCAATGGTGAAGGTTCAGGGGAGCAACTTTTATCTATTACTTCTATACTAACTATGACAGTTTGTCTTAACAGGGAGTCACCCCATTACAGGGCCCCCTGTCTCATATCACCAAACTGTACTTCTTCTAATCCTACCTGTATCTACTTTTATAGACATTGTCTGTTTTAATATTGCAAAGCCAAGTCTGTCCGTGCCGCACAGGCCCACTTGATCAGACAACCCAATTCTAAAACCAAACAAATACTACTACTACTTACCCAATGCAGCTATCAGATATTATGGCAGACCATTTGGCTTAACAGGGAGTCACCCCCTTCTGTCTCATATCTCAAAATGGTCCATTATGAATATCCTCAAGCTACCACAAAGCCTGAATATTACATACCGATAGCTAAATGACACACTGCAAAGCTAAGTCTGTCAGTGCCGCACAGGCCCACTTGATCAGACAACCCAATGCTAAAACCAAACAAATGACTACTTACCCAATACAGTCTGAATATTACATACCCATTGCAAGACTACAAACCTAAATAGGTTCCTTTCACAGATGTCCGAGCTGAGGCGAGAACTTCAGCTCTTCTATCTGGATCTAACCCTGACAACCATTCCCAGGACCTATTCTGCTTAAACATGACCATACCCTCTAATGCTATTTTACTTGCCCTGAACTTTGATCTAATCAAATAATCAAATATCCCAAAATCCCTCTCGCATGAAACATTTGTTTTGGGCACTGATCTGAGGACATGATACTGATCTTCAGACACATCATCATACCGTCCATGTTCCAAGTGGTCCGCTACCAACCTACAGCAAACTTTCACTAAACCAGCAAATACAAGTTTTAGAACTTGTTGAGTCATAGCATCAAACTCTTCTGACGTCGACTCCAACAACTTATCTAAGATGGGTCCTCTGTGGATGTCTACATCCTCAAACAGAGTGACCTCACCCTTCATAAACTGCCTGCTGTCTGCCTGCCACTCTCTAAGCTTTATAACAGGCGTTCTATACCTATCATTCATTGCTAATACATGTTCAGTAGGCAGGGCCTCCCATATATGGGAACACTTTCTGGGGCCCTGCCGTGGTGAGGCCCAGCCGCGATGCCAGCAATAATCATGTTCGTCCTAAATATTTTAAGAAATTATAACCAATTTTATTTTGAACTGAAATACTCACGATTAGGGCCTACTTAAAAAAAGCAAACATAAACATTGTATTGTTGGCTTAACCGGTGAAGACCTCACCCTTTGTAACGAGTGGTGCGAACGCAGGGTTGGACCAAGTGTTGATTATTAAACAGAGTCAGGGTACAGGACAGACTACACAACATAACGCTAGACCAAGTTAGCCGGTGACAATGCTAGACAATGGTTGTTGTTGCTTGCTTTCCAGTCAACTTCGAAAGATGCTCCCAGCCAGGCTGCAGAGACCATCGATATATCTATGGCAGAGACGAGCAGCAGTAGCCATGATGCTAGCCAAGAGGAAGCTAGTTAGAGCAAAGCTGACACTGAGAAAGTGCATGTTCTGCATTGCTCATTGCTCTGAGGATATTCTGCACTTTACCATAACCACTTAACTGTGGCAGGAGGAGAAGGAGTCCTTAAGTAAACTCAAAATCATAAAAATTACTTGTGCTCCACAATGAGCCAGGAGAGGCTCAATCACAATACTTGCCATTGCGTGTGAAATGGCTAAACAAGTTGACTTCAAATACATCATAAAAGACTGCATCCAGAAAGACAAGGAAGATAGCTGTATAATAGGCAAAGATGAAGACAGGTAAATTGCATTTTATACTAGAAAATGTGGTGTGAGTGTAGCAGATCTCGGTGTGTCAAATTGTTATTTTTATGTGTGTGTGTGTCTGGCCCGGCGCCACACAAGTTGTTAAGGCCTCTCAGTTATATTTATTAAACTTTATGTTTAAGTTTTATGTATAAAGATGTATTTGTTTTTCTATAATGTAGCTCCCATCACTGAGTAAGTCTCTCTCAGTTAACATATGTTTTATTTAGAGAGAGAGAGAGCACACACGTACATGCGTTAATAAGTAGCCTAAAGACCTATTAGGGGGGCCCATTCACTGAACCTTTTCAGGGGCCCAGCCATTTCCATTAGATGTAGGTCCATTAGACTAGGGTGAGGTCTTCACCGGTTAAGCCAACAATACAATGTTTATGTTTGCTTTTTTTAAGTAGGCCCTAATCGTGAGTATTTCAGTTCAAAATAAAATTGGTTATAATTTCTTAAAATATTTAGGACGAACATGATTATTGCTGGCATCGCGGCTGGGCCTCACCACGGCAGGGCCCCAGAAAGTGGAAATGGAGGGCCCTGCCAGTAGGCCTACAGTGTTTGGTCATTTAAATTCTCTCTCTGTTTTGAGCTCTGCATTTACCTGCTCGAACACTTGCAAATTCCCTTTACATCCAACTTCAAGGTTATCTATGTGCAGTAGCTCAAACACCACACCGAGACACGATTCTTTATCACTAACTCTGACTAAATGATTGAATCGTTTCATCAGTTTACTTACAGCAGTATGTACTCTGTTCCATATTTTATCATCAAAGTAATGTTCGTGGAGTTTAAAGTTATTTGTAATTATATTAAACGTTACAAGGTGCACTGGCATTTGAAATACTAGGTTACGCTACGCGTGATAATGTCAATCATGATCCCATTTGTTAAGGTTTCTAATGGTAATCTACCACAAAATGATACCTAAACTTTTGCAAGTGGCTATGTGTTGCTCCCCCTCACCTACGAATGCAATTTCAGTAGTTCTTGTTTTTTTTATCTGCCATAGAATTTCTTTTCCATTGATTGCCAGAAAGAAAGAATATTTGCGCTTTAAAAAAAATAGTTTTGCCTTTCCTGACAGACAAAAAGGTAATGATTGGTTCTGATTTGTGCTACGTGACAACAGCATTTGCATATCACAACCATGAATCATTTTGGTAGAAACATGTATTTCAAAAGTCACAGAGAGTGGGTTTTATATTACCAGCGTTTGTTTTTTGATCTGCACACTGTAAATATACATGTAAAGTGTCTAAAATATATATGTTTTAAACCAGTAACCATGACCGATACTTGCATCCACATACGGGTATATATAATACGGCTAGTAGCACAACGTATGATGTGAATCAGTTGATTGAGCATTGGAAGCAGGCTAGCATGAATCAAGCGCGGGAGTTACAGAGGCTCAAAACGTCTGACGTCACAGGTTTCTGAAAGACTCATTCAGGGAGCCAAAACATAAAATGTATGTCTTTCGATTTTCTAAAAAATTTGACTGATGACGTCTTTATACGTAACCTAGCATTTCAGGAAGTGTCAATGTTGTGCCGACATGCTGAAAAAAGTTACATGGGAAAAACCAACCTTTTTCTCAATAGAACGTTCAGATTTCAATGCATTCCTATGGAATTTTCATCAACATGACTTCAACTTGATTTTTCTCAAAATGTATATGTTTTAAAATTGACTAAACATACCTTATTTTGAAGAAAACAACCTAAACTTTTGTTTAAGATATGTCTCCCGGTTGTGCCGACCTTCTATGAAAGGTAGCCAAAGCAACCAAAAAACTATAAACATTATTTTCATATACTTTCTCAATGTGCATTGCAACCAACATTTGATAGCATTAAGGGGTAAGTGTCTACATGTTAACTGGCATGTTTGTTTTTAATATCTCGCTAGTAGTCGCTAGTTATAGAGCTAAGAAAAGGACGTGGACCTTAAAATTCCGGTGCCAGATTTCTCAGTGGCGTTCTTAGCTACATTCAGGCTAACTTAGCATTCGATTCAATGCGTTTGCTACCGGCGTTCCACAGTATTTGACAGTTGGTTAGCCTTGGCCAAAAATGACGCGTTCTATTGTCCTCCCTACTAAGAGGTTGCCGAAGAAAAAGACTGTCTACTGTCTAAGTACTGGTGTTCAGCATTTATTAGCAAGCTGGACTAGCAACAGTCGGTTAATTTTTGAGCAATAATATTGCACTGTCCCGTGCTATCAGTGCTAACTAGCTGGTCTAGCTACTGAAACGTTGGACGGAAGCTCAGGTCCAGCCTAAAGTTGCTAACTAGATATCCACTTATTTAATTTTAGCTTCGTAGCCACGCAATTACATGACCTGGTCTTGGCTTCTCAAAACAACGTTTTCCACGGATGCACATGGAGATATCCAAATCAACATAAGCTAACCTTAACAACAGCCTAATGTTAGTCTATCGAGTCCCAAGTCACTCGTAACTAGTTTACAGCATTTGTAGGCTAGCTAGCATATACCCAGCGCCTACGAAACATTTATGATTGATTTAGAATGTTTAGGCCTGATATTTAAATTAATATTATTTTATCGAAAGTGTCCCATTGTCGTTATTAGTTTAAAGGCAACTTTTATAAAATGAGCATTGAGAATGAATGAAATGGTGCAAGATCTAGCTAGGCTAACAAACGTGAAGTTCACAATGTTGTTTGTCCGTTGCATAGCAACAACCACACGAACGGGACTATTTTCTCTCGGCTACTGAAATGCGATACACAACGCTTGTTGTCGATAACTATTTTGTGTTGAAAGACAGCTTACTATTTATTTACAATTTATAATTTTGCTGGTAACCGTATTATAAAAGCAATAAGGTACTCGAGGCAGTATATTATCGTCAATAATGTACGGGTTCCAGGGTTTGCCGTTTTGTTTGCTAACAACACCCTGGAACCCGTATATTATTGACGATAATGTACTGCCTCTGACCTTTTTTGAAACGTAAACAATAACAGACCAGTTTAGAACGCAAGGCCCTGAACTACATCCGGTTAGCGCATCTTATACATTAGTCGCTAGCCACTTTACAATCGAGTTAACATGACTAACGCATATTACCATCAATTAACTGGCTGTGAATAGCAGCATCGAATAGTGTCCCCTAACCGACCCACTATAATTTATTTTAGGCTGATCTGAAATTGATAGCCTACCTAAGGTACAGTAGCATAGAGCTAGAGCTAATCTATCCCGATGTCTACCACTATTTCAAATAGTAGCTACATAAGCCTACCAAATACAATTTGGTAGAGTGCGTTTACTGTCAGTAAAGAGGTTGGAGCTTATAAAAGTTTGATGCCTACAACTATTTCTTTATAAATGGGAGTCAACAAACAATGTACATATTAAGATAGAGACGGTTAGACCAGCTATGATGCATACTAAATGCAACGGTAGGGAAGGTGTGCAGCGGGTAGGCTGTAGGCTATCTGTGGTTACTTGTTGAATAACTGCTGTGAAATTGTAGTAATTAATAAATGCACCGATAAATGTTCAATATGATCTGTTGTTTTTGCATCACCCACCTGTCATTTCTGAACCCAGTGTATGGTCGAGGGTTAAAAAACAGGTGGATATGAGAGTTAGCCATAGCCTAGGACTACGCATGCAGTGTCAGATCCACAACCGTTTTATCTCTGCTGAAGTATATTTATTGTTCAGGTGGATCCTTGCCTGTTGCGCATATACATTTTAGTAACCTAATTGCCAGGACACGATTGCCACTGATGCTAGGCATAATTGGAAATTCCCTTCCATGACTAGTTATGGTACCCCAAACCACCTTTTTAAAGTAGCCTACTAACCCAGATAGCAAACTTCATTAAAACTACGCTTTCAACGCTAATTTCATTGAACCAACGCCAGACCATGTTGACCCATCATCATTTTGCACCCTTATTTAATGTTGAAACAACGTTGAAAAAACAACCCAAATCAATGCTATTCTAACGGTATTTCCCCCAATATTAGCTACTATTGAAACGTTGAAAGATCAACTATTATTTACAGCAGCAACCAAGTCATATCGTTGTCCCATTTTTTGGCACTGTAACGTGCTCACTTATGCTTCTAAACTAGCTGACTTCCATCAAAACAATCATTCGCAATCAATCAAACAATCAATCAGTCTGAAACCGGAAGCTTTCAAGGGCCAAACTTGACGAATTAAAATTCTAGAATGTTCATCAAAAAAGGTCTATTGCTTAATTATAACACGGCTGTTCTTAATGCTGTAGAATGCTCCATTCACTTGAATGAGGCATCCCAATGTTCTGCGGTGAACAATTTTCTCATATTTGACCGTTGCTATGCATATTTGATCGCTGTGAGCGTTTTTGCTTCTGATTCACGTCTTTCGTAGCACTCCGCAAGTAGTCCGGTCACTTTTCCGTTGCTTAGCGACGTCAGCTGATCTGAAGCCTAAAGAATGTTCAACGTCTATGAAGTTCAACGTCTTTGGCGAACTATTTCTCTGCTGATCAACACTACGAATGGTAACAAATAAATTGTAAAAAGACACACTGTGTTGAGTAATTTTGTTTGCAAGTAGCCGTGTAATAAGCGGGATATCCCTTACTTAGCAGATGGTACTATTTGGATTGCGATTCCATCTGAGAAAGCTCCTGCCGGTTACGTCGTTGTTAGAATAAGCTTCAAAGGGGGTTCTTTATTAATGAATGAATGCAATAAGAGTAGGCTAAATGCCTGAAAATATCACGAGAAGGGAAAAACGTTAAATGACATTTAGGTCAATTTTTACACCGGTCTGCCAAATGTATTCCTTTTAATTGGTGGCCAAGCCGCGAAGCGTCGAAGCCACATAAGTGATTCTACCTTTTCTTATTGGTGGCCAAGCCGCGAAGCGGCGAAGCCACATAAGTGATTCTACCTTTTCTTATTATTAGGGGCCAAGCAGCGAAGCTGCGAGGCACCTATTGTAATTGGTAGTATTATTAGGGGCCAAGCAGCAGCGAAGCTGCTGTGGCACCTATTGTAACTGTTAGTTTTATTATTATTATTATTATTATTATTATACTTAGGACTAGGAGTCTATGGCAGCCCATAGAACCGATTGGTGCGAAGTTTTGAAATTTGGCACACTGATTTGGAACGGTCTCCTGATTATCGTCACCAAGTTTCATGTCGATCCCTGAAGCACTATAGCGCCACCAAGGCGTGAAAGTTGGAGGTGCGTTTACGCCCACAACTTTTGAACCGTGAGACCGTTTTTCTTAATTGAGGTATCATTGGATTCCTTGGATGCAGACGATTCGATTGAACCCTGTGACGTCATTGTCGTCATGATGGTTTTTACGTCATTTGTATTTTAAGAAATTGCTACTTTTTCGAACTCGTCCTAGGCCGTTGCTCCGATTTTCATGAAAATTGCAACAGATCATCTTCAGACCATGCCGACAAAAAGTTATCAAAAGTTTATCGATAAGTCAAACCGTTCATGAGTAACGCGCCAACGATTTTGACAAGGAGCACGCCAAAGCGGACGTGAGGCCTTGTCTCTGCGACGGTTTACCGTATGGAGACGAAACTTTGATAATGTCATCACGAGCATGTCATGTAATCATCTTCCTACTACAATCACCTTGATATGTCAAAATATGACTGAATTACAGCTGTTTATTCTTGGGTCAAATCTGACAAAGCTCGCCGCGGGAGTAACGGCTTCCTGTTTTATATAATGTTACCGAACACAGCATTTTCCAGCAGCGAGAATAGCTCACAGGGATACGACGTGCTGCTTTGGAACGCAAGGTCGTAGGATTGACTCCAGCCACAGTCGTCAAGCATGTCGTGACACTGGATTATCTGTTTAGAGAAACCAGGTATGCCACTGTAGCTGTCTATTAGTATAATCGTATTAGTAACAGTAACATTTCATTGTCATGGGATTTATAGTCGAGAAGAAGTGGATTTATTGTGCTTTGTAGATACAACGCTGCTACATCTAGCCAGTGCATTTTGTCTCAAAATGACATGACTGTTTTATGATTTGTTTCTTTAGCTACTGAATTTCCATATTGAATGCTGCTTGGCCCCTTCATTGCTGCTTGCAGCTATATTTATTATTATTATTATTATACTTAGGACTAGGAGTCTATGGCAGCCCATAGAACCGATTGGTGCGAAGTTTTGAAATTTGGCACACTGATTTGGAACGGTCTCCTGATTATCGTCACCAAGTTTCATGTCGATCCCTGAAGCACTATAGCGCCACCAAGGCGTGAACGTTGGAGGTGCGTTTATGCCCACAACTTTTGAACCGTGAGACCGTTTTTCTTAATTGAGGTATCATTGGATTCCTTGGATGCAGACGATTCGATTGAACCCTGTGACGTCATTGTCGTCATGATGGTTTTTACGTCATTTGTATTTTAAGAAATTGCTACTTTTTCGAACTCGTCCTAGGCCGTTGCTCCGATTTTCATGAAAATTGCAACAGATCATCTTCAGACCATGCCGACAAAAAGTTATCAAAAGTTTATCGATAAGTCAAACCGTTCACGAGTAACGCGCCAACGATTTTGACAAGGAGCACGCCAAAGCGGACGTGAGGCCTTGTCTCTGCGACGGTTTACCGTATGGAGACGAAACTTTGATAATGTCATCACGAGCATGTCATCTAATCATCTTCCTACTACTTTCACCTTGATATGTCAAAATATGACTGAATTACAGCTGTTTATTCTCGGGTCAAATCTGACAAAGCTCGCCACGGGAGAAACGGCTTCCTTTTTTTTATAATGTAACCGAACACATGATTTTCCAGCAGAGAGAATAGCTCACTGGAATAAGACGTGCTGCTTTGGAATGCAAGGTCGTAGGATCGAATCCAGCCACAATCATCAAGCATGTCGTGACACTGGATTATCTGTTTAGCGAAGCCAGGTATGCCACAGTAGCTGTCTAGCAGTATAATCATAATAGTAACGATAACGTTTCATGGTCAGGGGATTTATATTTATACTTAGGACTAGGAGTCTATGGCAGCCCATACAACCGATTGGTGCGAAGTTTTGAAATTTGGCACACCGATTTGGAACGGTCTCCTGATTATCGTCACCAAGTTTCATGTCGATCCCTGAAGCACTATAGCGCCACCAAGGCGTGAAAGTTGGAGGTGCGTTTACGCCCACAACTTTTGAACCGTGAGACCATTTTTCTTAATTGAGGTATCATTGGATTCCTTGGATGCAGACGATTCGATTGAACCCTGTGACGTCATTGTCGTCATGATGGTTTTTACGTCATTTGTATTTTAAGAAATGCCAACTTTTTGAACTCCTCCTAGGCCGTTAATCCGATTTTCATGAAAATCGCAACAGATCATCTTCAGACCATGCCGACAAAAAGTTATCAAAATTGTATTGATGAGTCAAACCGTTCACGAGTAACTCGCAAACGATTTAGACAAAGAGCACGCCAAAGCGGACGTGAGGCCTTGTCTCTGTGACGGTTTACCGTATGGAGTCGAAACTTTGGAAATGTCATCACGAGCATGTCATGTAATCATCTTCCTACTACAATCACCTTGATATGTCAAAATATGACTGAATTACAGCTGTTTATTCTTGGGTCAAATCTGACAAAGCTCGCCGCGGGAGTAACGGCTTCCTGTTTTTTATAATGTTACCGAACACAGCATTTTCCAGCAGCGAGAATAGCTCACAGGGATACGACGTGCTGCTTTGGAACGCAAGGTCGTAGGATTGAATCCAGCCACAGCATGTCGTGACACTGGATTATCTGTTTAGCGAAACCAGGTATGCCACTGTAGCTGTCTATTAGTATAATCGTATTAGTAACAGTAACATTTCATTGTCATGGGATTTATAGTCGAGAAGAAGTGGATTTATTGTGCTTTGTAGATACAACGCTGCTACATCTAGCCAGTGCATTTTGTCTCAAAATGACATGACTGTTTTATGATTTGTTTCTTTAGCTACTGAATTTCCATATTGAATGCTGCTTGGCCCCTTCATTGCTGCTTGCAGCTATATTTAGGATTCCTCCGTAAGGAGGAAACCTATTGTTATTGGTGGTTTTATTATTTGTAATTCTTGTACCATGGGAGTCAATAGCAGCCCCTAGACCCCATCGACAACTTTTTGTGAAATTTGGCACACTCATTAAGGACAGTTTCTTCTATACCTACACCAAGTTTCATGTCTCCCATTAGACCACTCTAGCGCCACCAATGGGTCAAAGTTGGACTTGTGTTTACACACGCAACTTTTGAACCGTATGACTCATTTTCAAAAATGAGGTACCATTGGATTCCCTGGATCAAGCCGAGTTCAACGCACACCATGGCGTTAATTTCCGGTTATATAGATTTCCCGCCATTTCCGGTTTTATCAAAAACCTTTGAAAGCCTACTCCTCCTACAATTTTTGTCATATCTTCTTCAAAATCACCAGAGATGATCTTCAGACCAAGCCTCACAAAAGTTATCAAAGGAATTTTGATCCTCATAACCGTCTGTCCGGTACAGCCAATCAAATTCATCAGAAAAGCCGCCAAACAGGATGTGAAGTCATGTCTCAGCAAATCTTTGAGATATCAACACTAAACTTGGTAGATCGGAGGAAGACACTACAACATGTTACCATGTGCAAAGGCAAATTCATATCTCAAAAAATTATTGATATAAAGCAAATTGAACTTATCGCTAACGCTAAAATTATGCTTTACACATCAGCCATTCAAAAACTGATACTCTGATTCAATCACAAGTTCATATGAAAACTCTTGAGAATGTTCATAACACAAATCTGTGAAAAAGTTGACTGTAAGATGAAAGGTCGATTTTTGGTGAATATTTGAAACATGCTTGCTTGGCTAATTTCTAGGCAAATTTCCAATGAATGTCTCCCTTGCTCCTCCCCGCGCGTGCTCCAAAATCTCACACACACTCAGCCTTCCCTTGACACACGCGCGGCCAAGACGCACACG
Organism: Hypomesus nipponensis; assembly: GCF_054491055.1. Lineage (NCBI taxonomy): Eukaryota > Metazoa > Chordata > Actinopteri > Osmeriformes > Osmeridae > Hypomesus > Hypomesus nipponensis. Next base: position 7,573,643 of record NC_140371.1, on the reverse strand, counting down.
CAACATTTCAGGAGAGTGTGGGCTGACCAAGCCCCCACTCATTCCTTGGTCTTTAGCAAAGGCCCATGTGGCTCTTGATGGTATTGCATTTCCGATTTTGTATGCAATGGTAAAAAGGTCTCAAATCCTGAAACATTGATAGTGTAGGCCGAGAAACACTTTAACAAAAGCCCATGTGGATCTTGTTGGTATTGCATTTCCGATTTTGTATGCAATGGTAAAAAGTTATAAAAATCCTGAAACATTGATAGTATAGACCAAGAGTAACTACCACACCACAAATGGCCCACCATTACCCATAGGTGGCGCTACAGGCCACGCCAAAAAGCACAAATATACAAGGCTTTCTGGAATGGATAGGCTCACCAAGCCCCCTCCCTTCACTTATTGGCTTGAAAAAAAGGCCCATGTGGCTCTTGATGGTATTGCATTTCCGATTTTGTATGCAATGGTAAAAAGGTCTCAAAATCCTGAAACATTGATAGTATAGACCAAGAGTAACTACCACACCACAAATGGCCCACTATTACCCATAGGTCTTCCCTTGACACATGCGCGGGCTTGGCAAGACGCACACGCAACATTTCAGGAGAGTGTTCCTTGGTCTTTTGCAAAGGCCATGTGGATCTTGATGGTATTGCATTTCAGATTTTGTTTGCCATGGTAAAAAGTTATCCAAATCCTGAAACATTGATAGTAAAGGCCAAGAGTAACAACAACACTTTAACAAAAGCCCATGTGGATCTTGTTGGTATTGCATTTCCGATTTTGTATGCAATGGTAAAAAGTTAAAAACATCCTGAAACATTGATAGTATAGGCCAAGAGTAACTACCACACCACAAATGGCCCACCATTACCAATAGGTGTCGCTACAGGCCACGCCCTAAAGCACAAAGCACTTCACTTCTTGTGAAGATTAAAGCGCTTCACTTCTTGGCTTGAAATAAAGGCCCTTGTGGATGTTGATGTTATTGCATTTCAGATTTGGTATCCCATTGGAAATTCTGCAGCATTGATTTTTCTATACAGTTACAATTTGTCAAGAATATACATTTTTCAATGGTTCGCAATGCTTTACACGTAAGCCAGTCAAACAAGTTCATATGAAGACTCTTGAGAATGTTTAGTACACAAATCTGAGAAAAAGTTGACTCTAAGATGAAAGGTCGATTTTTGGTGAATCTTTGAAACATGCATGCTTGGCTAATTTCTAGGGAAATTTACAATGAAATGTGTCCCCTGCTCCTCCCCGCGCATGCTCCAAATTCTCAGACACTCATTCTTCCCTTGACACGCGCGGGCTTGGCAAGACACACACGCAACATATCAGGACTGTGTGGGCTGACCAAGCCCCCACTCATTCCTTGAATATCAGCATAGGCCCTTGAGGACCTTGGTGTCATTGCATTTCCTACTTTGTATGCAATAGTAAAAAGGTCTCCAAATCCTGACACATTGACAGTACAGGCCAAGAGTAACTACCACACTTTACCCAAAACCCATGTGGATCCTGTTGGTATTGCATTTCCGATTTTATATGCAATGGTAAAAAGTTTTTAAAATCCTGAAACATTAATAGTATAGGCCAAGAGTAACTACCACACCACAAATGGTCCACCATTACCCATAGGTGGCGCTACAGGCCACGCCTTAATGCATAAAGATACAAGGCTTTCTGGAATGGATAAGCTCACCAAGCCCCCTTCCTTCACTTACTGGCTTGAAATAAAGGCCCTTGTGGATCTTGATGGTATTGCATTTCAGATTTGGTATGCCATTGGTAATTCTGCAGCATACATTTTTCTATACAGTTACAATTTGTCAAAAATAAACATTTTTCAATGGTTCGCAGTGTTTGGAGGAATCCGCCATTACTGCTTGCAGTTATATTTAGGATTCCTCCGTAAGGAGGAAACCTATTGTTATTGGTGGTTTTATTATTTGTAATTCTTGTACCATGGGAGTCAATGGCAGCCCCTAGACCCCATCGACAACTTTTTGTGAAATTTGGCACACTCATTAAGGACAGTTTCTTCTATACCTACACCAAGTTTCATGTCTCCCATTAGACCACTCTAGCGCCACCAATGGGTCAAAGTTGGACTTGTGTTTACACACGCAACTTTTGAACCGTATGACTCATTTTCAAAAATGAGGTACCATTGGATTCCCTGGATCAAGCCGAGTTCAACGCACACCATGGCGTTAATTTCCGGTTATATAGATTTCCCGCCATTTCCGGTTTTATCAAAAACCTTTGAAAGCCTACTCCTCCTACAATTTTTGTCATATCTTCTTCAAAATCACCAGAGATGATCTTCAGACCAAGCCTCACAAAAGTTATCAAAGGAATTTTGATCCTCATAACCGTCTGTCCGGTACAGCCAATCAAATTCATCAGAAAAGCCGCCAAACAGGATGTGAAGTCATGTCTCAGCAAATCTTTGAGATATCAACACTAAACTTGGTAGATCGGAGGAAGACACTACAACATGTTACCATGTGCAAAGGCAAATTAATATCTCAAAAAATGATTGATATAAAGCAAATTGAACTTATCGCTAACGCTAAAATTATGCTTTACACATCAGCCATTCAAAAACTGATACTCTGATTCAATCACAAGTTCATATGAAAACTCTTGAGAATGTTCATAACACAAATCTGTGAAAAAGTTGACTGTAAGATGAAAGGTCGATTTTTGGTGAATATTTGAAACATGCTTGCTTGGCTAATTTCTAGGCAAATTTCCAATGAATGTCTCCCTTGCTCCTCCCCGCGCGTGCTCCAAAATCTCACACACACTCAGCCTTCCCTTGACACACGCGCGGCCAAGACGCACACGCAACATTTCAGGAGAGTGTGGGCTGACCAAGCCCCCACTCATTCCTTGGTCTTTAGCAAAGGCCCATGTGGCTCTTGATGGTATTGCATTTCCGATTTTGTATGCAATGGTAAAAAGGTCTCAAATCCTGAAACATTGATAGTGTAGGCCGAGAAACACTTTAACAAAAGCCCATGTGGATCTTGTTGGTATTGCATTTCCGATTTTGTATGCAATGGTAAAAAGTTATAAAAATCCTGAAACATTGATAGTATAGACCAAGAGTAACTACCACACCACAAATGGCCCACCATTACCCATAGGTGGCGCTACAGGCCACGCCAAAAAGCACAAATATACAAGGCTTTCTGGAATGGATAGGCTCACCAAGCCCCCTCCCTTCACTTATTGGCTTGAAAAAAAGGCCCATGTGGCTCTTGATGGTATTGCATTTCCGATTTTGTATGCAATGGTAAAAAGGTCTCAAAATCCTGAAACATAGATAGTATAGGCAAAGAAACACTTTAACAAAAAGCCCATGTGGATCTTGTTGGTATTGCTTTTCCGATTTTGTATACAATGGTAAAAAGTTATAAAAATCCTGAAACATTGATAGTATAGACCAAGAGTAACTACCACACCACAAATGGCCCACTATTACCCATAGGTCTTCCCTTGACACACGCGCGGGCTTGGCAAGACGCACACGCAACATTTCAGGAGAGTGTTCCTTGGTCTTTTGCAAAGGCCATGTGGATCTTGATGGTATTGCATTTCAGATTTTGTTTGCCATGGTAAAAAGTTATCCAAATCCTGAAACATTGATAGTAAAGGCCAAGAGTAACAACAACACTTTAACAAAAGCCCATGTGGATCTTGTTGGTATTGCATTTCCGATTTTGTATGCAATGGTAAAAAGTTAAAAACATCCTGAAACATTGATAGTATAGGCCAAGAGTAACTACCACACCACAAATGGCCCACCATTACCAATAGGTGTCGCTACAGGCCACGCCCTAAAGCACAAAGCACTTCACTTCTTGTGAAGATTAAAGCGCTTCACTTCTTGGCTTGAAATAAAGGCCCTTGTGGATCTTGATGTTATTGCATTTCAGATTTGGTATCCCATTGGAAATTCTGCAGCATTGATTTTTCTATACAGTTACAATTTGTCAAGAATATACATTTTTCAATGGTTCGCAATGCTTTACACGTAAGCCAGTCAAACAAGTTCATATGAAGACTCTTGAGAATGTTTAGTACACAAATCTGAGAAAAAGTTGACTCTAAGATGAAAGGTCGATTTTTGGTGAATCTTTGAAACATGCATGCTTGGCTAATTTCTAGGGAAATTTACAATGAAATGTGTCCCCTGCTCCTCCCCGCGCATGCTCCAAATTCTCAGACACTCATTCTTCCCTTGACACGCGCGGGCTTGGCAAGACACACACGCAACATATCAGGACTGTGTGGGCTGACCAAGCCCCCACTCATTCCTTGAATATCAGCATAGGCCCTTGAGGACCTTGGTGTCATTGCATTTCCTACTTTGTATGCAATAGTAAAAAGGTCTCCAAATCCTGACACATTGACAGTACAGGCCAAGAGTAACTACCACACTTTACCCAAAGCCCATGTGGATCCTGTTGGTATTGCATTTCCGATTTTATATGCAATGGTAAAAAGTTTTTAAAATCCTGAAACATTAATAGTATAGGCCAAGAGTAACTACCACACCACAAATGGTCCACCATTACCCATAGGTGGCGCTACAGGCCACGCCTTAATGCATAAAGATACAAGGCTTTCTGGAATGGATAAGCTCACCAAGCCCCCTTCCTTCACTTACTGGCTTGAAATAAAGGCCCTTGTGGATCTTGATGGTATTGCATTTCAGATTTGGTATGCCATTGGTAATTCTGCAGCATACATTTTTCTATACAGTTACAATTTGTCAAAAATAAACATTTTTCAATGGTTCGCAGTGTTTGGAGGAATCCGCCATTACTGCTTGCAGTTATATTTATTATTATTCTTCCGCCATGGGTGTCTATGGCAGCCCCCATAAGCGCTTGGTCGAAAGTTTTGAAATTTGGCACACTCATTGGGGACAGTCCCCTGGTCCAATTCACAAAGTTTCATGTCCCATGCTTTGGCACTCTAGCGCCACCAACGGGTCAAAGTTTGAGTTGTGTTTACACACGCAACTCTTGAACCGTATGACCCATTTTCAAAAATGAGGTACCACTGGATTCCCTGGATCACGCCGAGTTCAATGCACACCATGGCGTCAATTTCCGGTATACAGATTTTCCGCTATTTCCGGTTTTATCAAAAACCTTTGAAAGCCTACTTCTCCTACAATTCTTGTCGAATCTTCTTCAAAATTGCCACAGATGATCTTCAGACCAAGCCTCACAAAAGTTATCGAAGGATATTTGATTTACCAAACGTTTTGTCCAGTACAGCCAATCAAATTCTGCAGAAAAGCCGCCAAACAGGAAGTGAAGCCTTATCTCAGCAGTTCTTTGAAGCAGTGACACCAAAGTTGTTAGGCCTACTCGGAACTTTATTCTAAGGATGTCCTCCAAAAATGGTGTCATGTGACTAAAAGGGGGCGTGGCCGGAAGCATAAACGTGTTTTGGCTAATAACTATGGAAGTGTTTACCTTAAAGTAATTTCTTTGTCTCTTGATGTCTTGTGAGATATCTAGCCTGGCCATTGATAATATTTCATAATAACCGAATTGACGCGGCCGCCATTTTGGATTTCATGGAAAAGTGTAAAAACCTTTTGCACGTCCCAAATTTTGTCCAATGTTGACTAAATTTGGCACAGATGATCTTCAGACCAAGCTTCACAAAGGTGTTGCATGGATTTTCCATTTTCAAAACCGTTTGTTCGTTAGAGCTGATCAAAGGCGGCAGCGAAGCTGCAAAAGACACGTGAGAGCATAACTCAGCAAAAATGTGTCTGATCATCACCAAACTTTGGTTCCTTCGTTCCCATGAGGAGCAGAGGAGGCCTGTGGTGTTATACCAGAAAAAAATAAAAATTTGAACACTCAGTACTCTTGAACGCAAACAGATATTTCAACCAAACTTGGTGTGTTGCATGAGTGCAACAGGTTGCTGTGACTTCATTGTTGCGCATGTGCTATGGAGGCCTTGTCCTGCTCTGGACTGCTTGGCCCCTCCATTGCTGCTTGCAGCTATATTTATTATTATTATTATTACACTTCTTCTGTCATTGGAGTCTATGGCAGCCCCTAGAACCGTATGGTAAAAAGTTGTGAAATTTGGCACACTTATTAAGCACAGTCCCCTCTTTATATTCACCAAGTTTCATGTCTCTCATTGGAGCACTCTAGCGCCACCAACTGGTCAAAGTTGGACTTGTGTTTACACACGTAACTTTTGAACCGTATGACCGATTTTCAAAAATGAGGTACCATTGGATTCCCTGGATCAAGACGAGTTCAACACACCCTATGACGTCATTTTCCGGTTATATAGTTTTCCACCATTTTGAATTTTAAGGAAACACGTTTTTTCGCTTCAACTACTTCTATTTTTGTCAAATCTTCTGCAGAATTGGCACACATTATCATCAGACCAACCTTCACAGAAGGTATCAAAGGATATTCGATTTTCTACAGCCAATCAAAATCGGCAACAAAGCAACCAAACAGGAAGTTGGGTCATATCTCAGCTAATCTTTGAGAAATCAACACCAAACTTAATATAATGACTGAATGTCATGTGATCACTGGGCGTGGCCGCGGGAAGCAAAAATGTGTTTTGGCCAATAACTGTTGATTTGTTTGCTTTTATTAAGTGATTCCTTTGTCTCATGATATGTTGGGACATCCCGTATGTGATACATGATAACTTGTGATAATAGCCGAATTGATCCGGCTGCCATTTTGAATTCATTGAAAAACGTTTTTTCTTTACTCCTCTTACACATGTTGTCCAATCTTCACCAAATTTGGCAGAGAGTATCTTCAGACCAAGCCTCACAAAGGGCTTCACATGATTTTCTGATTTTCAGAACCGTTTGCCCGGTACAGGCAGTCAAAATGTGCCATTAAGCCAGCCAACAGGAAGTTGGGTCGTATCTCAGCAAATCTTTGATGGATTCACACCAACCTTGCTGCATGTTCTCGGAACCCTGTTTCGAGGATTTCTAAAGTGTTTTAGGGGTCATTTGACTGCTTGGCCACCACATTGCTGCTTGCAGCTATATTTCAACTATGAGGCTGCTGATCACCATTTCCCTTGCAGGGGAAATAAGACAATTATTTCATTCTACTCTCCACTCTTAGTATTTTGAGTGGTAAATGAGCAGGAAAAAACAAATCAAAGGCGGCTGCTGGTCTTTCAAAGAGGGGAAACCTAATTTTCGGCCTACATCATAAAATGTTTCAATTTATTTGGCTAGTTCACTGGCTAGTTCACCCCTACATCTCTAGCATAGCCTACGGTATGAATGAATGAACAAACAATCTAACAAAACAATATTAATCTTGAAGGAGGAAATGTGGGAATTAGGTTAAACTGAAACAAGGAATGTGGTGAATGAAATGTATGATGAAAATTGGCTAGCAATTTTGCCAATCAAATACCAATAAATAGGTTGCAGCAATTTGTCTTTCGACTACACTTGCAAAATCCGCGAAGGGACTTGTGCTCGCCTTTTTATAGTACAAAATCGCTGTCAATCAAAAGGAGACGCAGTCTTTTCGACAGACTCTCCAATCAACACGCGGAAGCCCAGCGTCCAGGCCAGCCCACTCCTCCATTCACCCCCAGAGACAGCAAGCGTCCAGGGCGGTACATAATCGCAGCATTTATCCAATGACCGTATAGTTTCGAAACACTGAAAAAAACTGTTCAAAGCAACCACATTAAAGTCCATGGAAGCTGAGCTTCAACAGGGAAATGACTGTGGCGCTACGGGAATGTATGAGAAGGAAATCAGTCAGTCGAGCTGCTAATATATGTAGATAATTCTGAACAAACTCGTCTTCGATATGAATGTGTTCTAACGCATTTAAAATGTTAACACAAGAGTAAATATTTGACCATGATTTTTATGTTAGAGGAAGCTGAGCTTCCCTTGCAGTCTTACAGAAATCGCCACTGTTTTAAATCTATGTAATCTTTATAAATAATAAGTAGCTATGCATTTTTTATATAAAATATACAGAAATCAGTTGTAAAAATGTTGTTAAAAAACGGACCCCTCTGCAACCGACGCAAGCAAGCGCACCCTACAATTTCCCCAGAAATTGTACCCCCTCTAGTTTTGTATTATTATTGTTTATTTTCGCCCCCCTAAGGATCAGTCAATATTTGGACTACATAGACAACGCCTGTGTCAAAATGTTTGTCTTGGGGCCTGTTCCTTAAAGGCCGCTCAAATAAGTTAGACTTAAAGTCCCAAACCAGATTTGAATTAGCTTAACAAGTCAAGCTGGGCTAAAGCGGTTCCATGAAGGCCAATATCAGCTCACGCAGTCCTACTAATTCAAGTCAGATTTAAGTAGTCAAGCTAATGGCGCGTGCAACCTATTCTTAGGCAGCCCGAGAAGTAAAACATGGATCATACAATCCACCACGGCAAAAGCAATGCACACGGCCATGTGACTTCTTCCAGAAAGAACGCTCCCTTTAAGCCTTGTACTATGACAGCTCCCTCATCCACCGCTTCATCAAAATGAAACGACACGCCATGATTGAAGTGAATGATAGGCTACGTAGGTCGAGGTCCCTTTTTAGACCTTTAGTTATTTTGTTGATTAAAAAACAGACACCTTTTAAACACATAAATTTACTTTTTTGACATTGATTTAAATAAATAGCCAACCATTAATCAATACATAAGACAGTAGTCTAACTTTTTAACATGGTTGTGTCGGGAAACTGGAGGATGTAGCCTATTGATTTAGGTTTGTTTTGAAATTGTAGACTTATTTTAACAACTATATAGCTATGATAATTATACTCGGATAATTTAGATTGAGATAGGCCTATGCCTGATTCCTACAGTAAACATTTGAAATCACAAACTAGCTACGTAACGTGGCGTGTATCAAATCATTGTTCATCATCGTTTAATGCATTAGGCTAAATGTTGTAGCCTACATAGGCTATTTAAGTTGATTTTCTATCAATGTTGAACATGAAAGTGAGAATATCCGAGGTAAATCATCGTTTCCCCATTGGGTCAGTGTTACAGGAAGGTCTGGTTAAGCACCAAGTCATGCTAAACCTGACAGTTAGCCTGCCCCGGACCAGACTAGTTTTGCAGCCTAAGTTGCCATAGTAACCAAGTTCGAATTACGTTGAGCCAGCTTTATGGAACCGAATTAACTACAAATGAGTCCGACTAACTGACATAAGTCTGGCTTATTCGGTAAACTCGCTTTATGGAACAGGTCTCGATTGCGTTGCTTGTATTTTTATTTACGTTCCGTTGCACAGTTTAGGTGGTTACAACGTTTTTAGGGTTAGCCCAGCACACGTTAGCAACAACGCATGGATTTGATGTGCAGTTGTACAGCGAGTATCGTGCCGTGTAGTGATGGGAAGTTCGGATCATTTTACTGATTCGGTTCTTTGAATCTCGTTCAGTAAAATGAACTAATCTTTTTTCGAGTCATTCGTTCATTTCAACGGGAGGGGGGGGGGGGGGGCTATACGTCCACTGCAAACACGTATTATATTCTCATGTAGGTTAGTGCATGACATGTGCACCAGTAGATACTATTTCAAAATAAATTCCAGCATTAAAATAATGTATCATAACAGTTTGTATGATCATTTATTATTACACTAGCATTTAATTATCACGGCAAACAATTACACTGCACGTGAAAAATGATCCAAAATCTCGTAGAAAGACCGAGTCGGGAAATGAACAAATTGTTCGTTTTCTATAGCTACCAGTACAGAGCCTATGCAGGTCACATGAAAAATGATCCAAAGACTTGTACCCGAAGACCGAGGCGGGAAATGAACTAATAATTTCTGTTTACTTGGACGAGCCTATGCAACAGTCCCAATGCGCGGCCACGACAAAATGAACAAATCACTCTTTGAGAGGACTCGTTACTCCCGAGTCCTTGTAAGGATTCATTCAAAATGAACGAATCGTTCACGAACGACACATCACTAGTGCCGTGGTGTACTAGCGTGCAGTGGTGTGCTAGCGTGCAGTGGTGTGCTAGCGTGCACATGTACATTTAAGCAAATCAAGACTTGCATATACAGTAAGTAATGTCACATTAAATAATGTATTTAAACTCAAGCTTGTGTGGGGTGTCGCTGTCTTCAATGTCATAGCCTAAACTTTATGTCAAAAGAAACATTTTCATTTCTTGCGCTTTCAAACAATCCCCTCAGTGATGTTTGGCTAGCAACAGCAGCTAGCTTGCTCGTAGCAAACTTCTTTTGAATTAGCCATTTCCCCCTAAATTAATGTCAAACTTGTTTACGTTTTGGGGGGCATATTTTCAGTTAGCAGACGGTACTGTTTGAATAGCGATTCCATCTGAAATACTGCCGGTGACAACGTTGTTACAGTAGATTATTTCAAAGGGGGTTCGCTTGTTTCAAAGGGGGTTCTTGAGTAGATAGATAAATACTTTATTAATGCTGTGGGGAAATTCAGGTATATCTCACAGCTCTCATACCACAACAACCACAGACAACATGTAGGCTACAGACAACACGATACAATACAAACAGACAACACAACAAGGCCATGATGTACAGTGTAGATAAGATGCAGTAGCTAGCTAGTAGCTAAGCTGCCAGCTACGGAGCCTGCTGGACTGTCCTGGCAGGACACGGCGGAGATGATCGACACCGCCCACGAGGGGCAAGAGCTTGCCCCGCATCCATATCTTGATCTTCACAACAGTCACGCCTTCCTGATCAGGGGCCCGTTCGTCATTAAGGTTTGAAGCTAAATTAATCAATTGTCCCTTTACATTTACATTTATTCATTTAGCAGACACTTTTATCCAAAGCAGCTTCCAAGAGAGAGCTTTACAAAGTGCATAGGTCACTGATAATAACAACAAGATAGCCCCAAAGCATTGCGGGTAGCCAAAAACAAGAAGTACACATTGTGAACAACCAAAAAATAAGTGCTAAAGGGAAGAAACCATAAGAGCATGTAGTTAAGCAAGTTACAATTAAACAACATGAATCTCTAAGTGCAGGTGTACCTGTAGGAAAGCAATAACAATTGGATGAACTAAAATAGAATACAACAGTTTAAATCAGCTACCACTAACCAACAAGAGCAACAGTCTAAGCAAGAGTCATTGTGATCCTTGAGGAAACTAGCATTGGGTTCAGCAAACCATTCCTAAGGACCGTTGTACTCCCGGAACAAGTGCGTTTTGAGCCTTCTCTTGAAGGTGGAGAGACAGTCTGTGTCTCTGATGGCCCTTTAGCCCGTTAACATTAGTGAGCTAATTGAGAACCGCAAATATTGGTTTGTCGACGGCTAATCCGCATCCAAATCATGTGGTTAATCTCAATCAGGCTAAACTCATTGGGGCAAGTGCACGTGCACGTCCTACTTGAAAAGGCAAGAAAGGTCGATCACCAAAACCGTGATTTTCTAAAGGTAGGTATGATGAAGACGAAAAAAAAGACGAAAAAGAAGACGAAAGAGAGAGCGGTGAGATTCTCGCCATCCGAGCAAACTAGTTTCTATGAAGACAATAAGCATATTATCATGGCTAAGTCAAACACCGCCACTGCTGCCAGAGCAAGACAGGCAGCTTGGCAATAAATTGCCAATAATCTAATGCGTTTTTTTGGTAAAATGTATAGGCTCATCTTAAGTGCCTTATTGCCCCAATCAATCAGATCACATTTCTTTAAATGTGCCTGCTGGCAGTAGGCTTAGTGGAAATTAAACGTGCAATGAGATCTTGCTAGCGAAAATAATGATATCAACTCTTTCAGAATAAGTATAATAACAAGGCCAAAGAGTATACGAATTCATAGACATTTAAGAGGATACATGTAGGTTTACTGAAAGTGCTTACATCATGTACTCTATATGTGTATATGCATGTAGGCCTATGTGCAAATCACTCTTTGATTTCATTGACTGGGACATGGCCAGGGAATATGATGAATTGATTCATCAGCTGGTTAAGCGCCAATAGCCTACACTTTTCTTACAGCAACGCATGCTGCGGCTTTGCCAATGATTTCTGCATCGCCTATACTGTATAAAAATGTACCTGACGCAAAAAACCTCATGGCTATGCAGAGTCTGAAGCACAGTAAAAGTTTCAAGTAGCTATATTGTCAATTTCTTCAAATGTCAAAACATAAAAAGAAATCGATATGACGTTTCCCACTCTCCCACAGTGAAGCATAAAAAGCACAGGCACAACAGATAAGACGAGACATTTCTTAAAACATAGCATTGCATATTCACACACAGCAGCATAAGTTCATAAAGTATAAAGCTTGCTGTGATATTTGCAATGTGTATGGCCCGAGAAGGTCTTGCAAATAAATAAGTCCTTTATATGTATATAATATAATTACATACATGTCAAAGTCAATATAATATATAATATAATTATATACATATTAATTATAATATAATTGTATATAATTTTGGTAAATTGATATGTTACTATGGTGATTTATCAAAAGTTGCTTCCACAAACCAAAAAGAGGGGCGTTTTTTGATAATCTTAGCCCGAAAATTAGCTCACTAAACCGCTTAGCGTGTTACGACGAATACCCCCCAGTCTGTCCAGCCTGTATCTCATCCTCGACCCAGAGCTGCCAACTCTCACGGTTCGCCATGTGACACACGCATTTCAACCATTTCTCACGCTCTCACGCCACACCTTGTGTATCTCACGCTCTAAAGGCAACGGCAGACAAGTAGCCAAGCTAACGTTGTAAACAGTAACGGACGACGCAACATGTGAAGCAACATTGACGCGCAAACAGCCGTGTAAATACGCCTTGTGGGTGGGGGGGGTGAAGCTCGCAAAGCCTCGCCGGGGGGGGGGGGGGGGGGTTGTTGTGAATTGAGACACAAAAATATCCCCTGTATTTTATTCCATTGCTACTGAGAAACAGCTGAAGTTATGCCAATACTGTACATCACAGCTGATTCCCAACTAGGAAACACTCAGGTGTTGAGGTTCTTTCCATTGCATGACCATATGGTATAGACAGTAAAGAGGACCTCTTTGGGCTGATCTGGTGTGGAAAGAACTGTGGAAGAACGGTATAGAGAAACACAAGAAAGTAAGAATAAGACAAGTACCAGGACAAGGGAGAGGTAGACAAGTACCAAGACAAGGGAGAGGAAGACAAGTACCAGGACAAGGGAGAGGAGTTAAAATGTGTGGTGGCGCTCAGAGAAGGGCCAGAGCTAGGGTAATACTGTAAATGGAAGCTATATTGCATATTTATTGCAGTAATGTCCTGTTGCAAATGAAGCATTTACTGCAGCAATTATGTTTCTGTCTTCTTTTTTTCAATACTGTAACCGTACATTCTGTAAAGCTTCTCAGAGATGGGTCATTGATTTTTTTGTTCTGAATTTCTGCAGCAAAAGAAACAAAATGCATGCATTTACAAAACCCAACAAAACAAAAATGTAGATAGGCTTCAAAAGAAACTGAATAGCAAACACAATCTGTAATCTATATACTGTGTGACCTGACACATACCTGCATAAATGAATAGTTTCTGTAATTCCATCTGATGTTAGTGTTTTTTATGACCTTGTGCTATGATAATAATGCCGGCAGTGTCCGCTGCTCCGGCTGGTCTAAATTACCACGTCCAACCGGCCAAGGAGACCACGAAAAAAAACATTTATGTAGGTAGATACAAACTACCCCAATACAAACAAAATCATCACAATAGAACAAAAATAAAGTTGAGAAAACAGTAGAAAAACGAAGAGCTGTTGAGACACAATTTTAGGCTAAATAGTAGTAGGCTAAATGTTTGAAAATATCACTAGATGGGAAAAACTTAAGGGGACAGACCCACCTGCAACCAACGCAAGCGAGCACACGCTACAATTTCCCCAGCGATTGTACCCTCTAGTTAAAAAAAATAAAATAATGTATCCGGACACGTTTTGCTCGCCTACTAGTTTCACACCGTCTAAGCTTGAAATACCATTCAAACATTTGATAAAGTCTGAACTGCTCTAGTGTGCTATTGCTTTTCTCATTGAAAAGTTTTTAAGATATTAAAGTTTAAAGTGCTAAAAAAAATGAATGGGTTTCAATGGTTCAGAATGTTCAAGTCAAATTCCATTGTGACGTCATGCACTGACAGAACAGCGTCCATTTTTGACAGTGTTTAACACTTTCCTGCCTAAATATGAATAGTTTTTCAAATTGTAGACCTGAAATTTTTATACAATTTTGAAGACAAGAAGTAGGGCCCTGCCCTGGACAAATCCTTGACAAGCCCTGGACAGAGGTGGAAAGTAACAAAATACATTTACGATACTGTATTGAGTAGATTGTTGTGTATTTTGTATTGTCCAAGTAGTTTTTAAAATAGGTAATTTAAAATGTACTGGATTACTTTTTGAGTGAAGTATTGTATTTCTCTACATTACAAATCACGTCCGTTGCATGAGTAAAAATAGGCCGAGGTCACCGAGTAGCCTACTGGCGGTACGGACAAAACCCCAGAAAACAATCGGTTTTACATAGCTCAAGTTGCAACAGCCAGCAGGTAACGCAGCCTGGCAACTGCAGATCTACACTCTGGGGGTATGAACATGCCCCCAGAGTGTAGCTCTGTAACTACCTGGTTGTGTTAGCTGTTGGCTGTAGCAATTTTACAAGTATTACACACTAAGTGCCCAGCCTGCCATCAGAGCATTTTGCATTTTTTTCTGAAATGTCCCTGACAGCGAGATTTTAGTTAAATTTTGTTAATTTATGGGGTCAAACACTTGATATGGCCTTGATGTGCTTATTATCTGTTGTGTTTGTGAAGAAAAGAAGGAGGATGGCCCTCAGCACTAACAATGTAGGCTATGGTACTTTCACTTTTAATTGATAGTTTGAAAACATTTTACATTTACATTTAGTCATTTAGCAGACGCTCTTATCCAGAGCGACACAGTATGTACAGGGACATTCCCCCTGAGGCAAGTAGGGTGAAGTGCCTTGCCCAAGGACACAACGTCATTTTGGCACGGCCAGGAATCGCAACCTTCAGATTACTAGCCCGATTCCCTCACCGTTCAGCCACCTGACTCCATCATTTTATGTGATGTTCTGTACTAAAATTGCACATTATATATTTATAAGGGTCTTACATGTCATATAAGACATGTTTATGTTGTTATTGCATTTGTATAGACTTGTATACATTTTTATAGATTTTTCTTTAATTAAAAACAAAATAGTTTGGGATCTGCCGGGTACGAATCTTTAGATCCTTTTTCACGTGATCTGCATAGGCTCAGTACTGGTAGCTAGATAAAACAGAAATTATTTGTTCATTTTGACTGGGTCTTCGGATACGGATATTTGGAACATTTTTCACGTGACCTGCATAGGCTCAGAAGAGGAAACAGAAAGGGTTTGTTTACCTCGTTCACATTCGCGTGACTAGGTTTAACCTCTTATGGATCCTGTTAAATGTTCCCAAAAACGCCTAAACAGCATACCCAAAGTAAATTGACTGCTGTTCTTGAACCATTTGGAGTACATGCATGTAAATGGTCTCTTTTGAAAGCTGACACTCTGAAGTTTCTTCCCCTGGTGTCAGGACCCCTGTAAGTCCTACTGGTGTTGAGTAATAGAAGCTAGAACACAAGGAAACTGAAAGTTTCAATTTCCGCCTAGATTTTGTGTTGAAAACAGAGGCCTGAAGAGGCCCAGAGGTGGTAGGTATTAGCTGGAAGACAGCATTGGACCACAGGTTGAAGCCTTACCCAATTCAGATCAAAAGTCAAACATAATACCACAATATATTCATATTTGACACATGTTTTTATAAGAGTACATCCATGCGTTTTCTAAAAGGGCCTTTTGGAGACTCCAAAAGGACCCTTGGAAACCATTGCCACATACCTAGCATAAAATGCTACAACTTTTGAACTATTTCACCTACAGTCATAAGTTTGGGCTCTAATGAAAGGTGACACTCAGGGCTATCATATCCCAGATTCAGATTCACCATTAGTGGTGTTGAAACAAAGTAACTGAGGCATAAGAGTGCTTACCTTCTTGAAACTAAATGTTGTGCAAATAAAAGAGTCAAAACAAGAGCTATTGTGTAAAAAAAAAAGAAGTTTATATAAGAAAAACACACCAAACTATTTACATACAGTGAATTGTGACAAATGATTTACAATTTTACAAAATGTTTTGGGCAACATGCCAGTCATTGTAGCAGTCTCGTTTGGGGACAAAGCACAAAGCCACATCACAGGTTGCACACTTCACTGGTGTGCGTAAACCACAGTGTTTGCACCTCAGCCGACCAGCGGTGCTGTCTCCACTGATATGCACTGGCCTGTGACTAGCTGTGGGTTGAGGCACGATGGAAGATGAGGGACCGGGTAAGGGTTGAGACCCCAACTCTGCAAGCTCAACAGCCAGGGTCTCTCTGAAGGCCTTCTGGGTCAGAGGTACCTGTCCTTTTCCTTTTGCGATGTCTTTGTGAAGGAGGAAGGCGTTCACAATCCCAATGTCCAGGAAATGATAAAAAAAAGTCTTGTACCATCTCTGGGTCTTGTGGAGGACTTTATAGTATCCGATCAGTGCATCGGAGAGGTCCACTCCACCCATGCACTGGTTGTAGTTCTTGACCACTGGCGGAACTGGGATGTCTTTCAGTACCCAGCGCTGATCTGCACCTTTGACCCTCCTCTGCACTGTGTCCTGTGAATGTGCTGTGTGGAGTGTTGAACACAGGAAGACGTCCCTTGTGTCTCGCCACTGGACAAAGAGGAGGGAGCCGTTCCTTATCCAGCGAATGCTGCCGCGCGGAGATTTAGAGTCCAGACAGTTTTCTTTTGTTTTCGGGAATCCAATTCTGTTTGTGCGGATGGTTCCGCATGCCCAGATCCTCTTCTGAAGGAGGTCAAGGAAAAGGGTGGGACTTGTGTAGAAATTGTCAACAAAAAGTTTGTACCCAGTGCCCAGCAACTGTGTGTCTATTAGCTCCATCACTGATTCATAGCTGAGACCTTTGCCAGTGTTTCCTTGGAGCTTTCCTTCATACACAAAAAAGTCCCATGTGTATCCGCTCTTTGAGTCAGCCAGAACAAACAGTTTGTATCCCCAGCGAACAGGCTTATTTTTCATATATTGTTTTAGTCCAATGCGAGCTTTGGAGGCAACCATCCTCTCGTCAATGGCAATATCCTGGTCTGGGTGATAGTTCCTTCTGCAGGCTTCTCTCATCTCCTGATAAACTGGGTTGATCTTGCAAAGACGGTTGAAGGCTGCTGTGCCTCTCCTCTGCTCATTAGCAGCATCGTCCGCCATGCTACTCAGATGAAGAGATCGGGACATTCGGAGGAACTTCTTCCCGGTCATTACTTGCTTTGGGAAAGGAAAGCTGTGCAGTTTGTCCTTTCGCCAGTAATCATTAAATGCAGAGCATTTTACCAGACCCATGTAGATTACCATGGAAATGAAGGTAAACATGTCCTGCAATGTCAGATCAATCCAGGGGTGAGTGGGTGTGGAGTGGTGAGTCGAGCCAAACTCATTGGTGTTTAGAAGGATTGTTTGTAAAACTGATTTTGTCCAAAACAGTTGGAAAAGCTGCAGGGCTGTGTAGGTCGCGGTCTGAATTAGCTGGGGTCCAGGTGGGTTTGTCGGCCTGAAAGTAGGCTGAGGTGGAGTGATGTCAGGAATGTCAACATCATTCCATCTCTCTCCAGATGGGGTTGTTGATGCTCCAGCTTTAGTTCTGCTGCTGCCTCTCCCCCTTCCTCTTCCCCTTCCTCTTCCTCTTGGCCTTCTCCTGCTGGCAGAACCTCTCTGTGGAGTTTGAGGCTCATCACTGGACGAGCTGCCGCTGCCCCCCTGTCCTGCTGCTGTACGGGGCCGCTTGCTGACTTGAGCAGGAATATCTGGCTCGTAGTCCTCATCAGATGTTTTCCTATAATGACAATATAAACAGCCAGTTACAAACCATTCCCATATTTTCTGTATTCTACTTTTCACAAGTTTACTGCCTCAAACATTAGCACTGAAACAAAGACACCCCCCACCCCCACAGTTCACACCTTGAAACAAAGAGCCACACACCTCCCCCAAATGCAGTTCAAAATTGGAAACACAAACACACACACGAACTTCTAAACTTCTAATGAATAAGTTATTATACACAAATATAGTTTTTCTGTTGCTAGAAGAAATACTGGGTGCTTTGGCTATGTAAAAACAATGTTATACCATGACAAATGGAGCTATCTGCTCTGATTCAGTAAAACAAGTCACAAAAACAATAACGAAAACAAAATGTTGCTGTGTGTTTGTTCCAAGTTTCACTAAATAAGATAAACTAATAGAGTTACTTACTGATATGGTATAAAACATTGTTTTTACAACGCCAAAGTAGCTATATTAGTATCTTGAAACGTGAAACAAAGAAACCTCAAATGATTACAAAAACACGGCAACATTTTGTTTTTGGATTTCAAACTAAAGCTTATTCATGCGGAATATACAGTAAACTGTTTTATAATATAAAACAAAACTTACTTATCCAGGGTAATATCTCCTCCTTCCAGAAATAATTCCTCAGCTTCTGAATCGAACTCTGAAAAATCTGTGTTTTCCTCAGATAAATTGTCAGAAAAATCACTCTCATGTCCAGTAACTTCTTCCAAAACTTCTGTGACACTATACTTTGTTTTCTGTGTCTTCTTTGCCATGATGAAATCGATATCCAACTGCGTCAAAACGCTGTATGATTCTCCGTTTACAAAATACGCACAACGCATGAACATATGTAGCTCCTTGCGCATAGAGTGTAGCTTTTAAAAGTTCACCTTTACCTGGGAAGTCCCACATCATTGTTTTCAGAAAGCGATTGGCTAAAAGACCTGTCAGTCATTTCCAAGATTGGTTTTGATTGGTCTGAGCTTCAAACAAAGAAAACAAAGGTGGGTGTGATGGGCCATCAAATTCAGATGAGTCGTTGGTTGGCTGTTGAAGGCCTTGGACAGGCAATGGAAGCTCCCAATAGGTCAATCATGGTGTCAATCAAAAGAGGAGGATTCAGCGGACATTTTGATGCCTTTGGATAGTAAATAGACCGTTGCTAGCCTGAGAAAAGACAACTTTTATGTGAACAACTTGTTTCTTTCGTCGGCTAACTAGTATAATGAAACAAAGGATAATGGCTATTCATGAATGTAATACATTCATTTGGACGAACTACTGGACATGGTTAGATACTTTGGACCTTTGGGAATGTAACGCAAATCAAGTTTTGATGGGTCGTTTGCATACTTGGACTATTCTGAACCTTTTAGGGTGAGTACAACGTTTTATTTTGTCTTTGTCTGGTGAACGATGTATGAACAAAGACATAAACAGTACTTGCTGTTGCTAGTTGAGCTTGAATTGGTTTATTTCAATGAAAGAACAAGAATCGTAGCTTTCCAACAAGGTATAATATGTGTAGCCGTCTAAAATAATATATTGTTAAAATTGAGTGCGTTCTCACTGAGGGAGGGGGCGCAGCGTTTCTGGCTCGCCGGCGAGCCAAGGAACGAGAACAGGTTAATAAGACATGAATGATATTCGTTCACAAGTAATAATAATTTTTTGCACTTTACTTACAGTTCAGTGCAGCGTAATGTGATAATAAATGACCATTTCAAATTATACAAACTCATGAATCATAATTTTAATGCAGGAATGTCTTTTAAAATAGTATCTGCTGGTTTACATGCACTAACCTACATCAGAATATGATATATGTGTTTGCCAGGGAATTGGCTATAAAATGTGAAGTGAGCAACACCAGCCCCCCCCCCCCCCGGACTCGAAAAAAGAAGAATTCACAGAACCGAGTCCGTAAAAGTATCCAAACTTCCCATCACTAGCCCTCACTGATATCAAGTAATGCTTACAACATCAAGCCTACGGCAACTCCCGAGGGACAAAACACCCATGCCCTTTGTCACGTAGAAAGGTCTGCTACTAGGCTATCCTCAGGATTTGCTAGCTAGCTTAACTTATACTATATCTAAAATAGTTTTGTAGACATAACAATGGATTCTGCCACTAAATGAGTGATTTGGCTTTATTTCTGGACATACTATCCACAACTGAAGTGTGTTACACAATGTGCATTGCTCTTGGTACCCAGAATGCCCTGCGGCAAGCTGAAAATCTACTAAGTTTAGGGCATTTGCTTAGTTAAATAAGCGTTGTTTGGAGTTCTATTGTTGTGTTCCTTCTGTTTTGATATATGTAATGCTATGGTCTATAGTTTAGATCATTTGAGTGTTCACTTTGATTGGGAAAGTTGTCTAGTTAGATCGGTATCCAAGCTGTCCGCTATGACAGTGCGTAATAACAGCAAGTCATGAGTATCACAACTAACTTTAACTTTAAGCAAATAAGTTCTGCCTACTCACTAGTTCTCTCAAATGCGTCATGAATTGTCATTTTTTTTGTCATTTTTTGTCTCCGGCAAAATTACTAGATAGCTTTTGTTTACCAACCACAGGTACATCTTTTGTGAGGTTTTTCTGCACTACAAGCGAACAAACCTTTAAGACAGAGCCGCCAAGTGCAAAAATGATTCATGCAATTTTCATCGATGTATCTACAAGAAGGCTGCACAACTATAAATGCTGAGCATGTGCAGTGAAGAAAACTATATGACAACAATAATGTTTAATGTAACTGGCCCCTCTAACAGTATAACTGTCCCCTAATTGCCCCCCCTCCCTGAATTGGTCTAGAACCGCCACTGAGTAGTACACCGGACAAGTATTCTAATAAACACAAAGGAGTTACTCCTTACATCTTATATTAGGTTTTATTTATGTGTCGCTTTTAAAAGTGTGACAATTGTGCTTTGTTAGTTGCAGGTTGTATTTGCGTGATAAAGATAGAACCCATAATGTTCCAATAAATATTTGTAGTGCCCCTCATTCCTCGGTTTTTGGCAAAAGACAAAATACTTGGTAAGGCGCCCTGAGATCTTTTTAACTAACATAAAAATATTAATTTGTAAGTTGTTCTTTTCAAAGATGCCAAAGGTGACTATAAAAAAAAAAAAAAAGATGCATCTGCATCCAACGTAACTTAAAACCTCTTTTAATATACATTTAATATATAAATTAATTAACATTTAATATATAAAAGATCAAAACTGGATAGACAAAATCAATGGCCTGAAATTATTCTTTTTACTAATTGAAAATAAAAACCCAAGCTTTTGAATGCCAGCTGTGGTGTGGCTCGGGTATGTTGGCCCACAGCATGAGATGGCGGCTGACGTCTATGGGCAACACGCGGCACAACCAGTTACCTCATGGCGTGGTGATGTTAGGAAAGTTGGTTGAGCAGATAGACGGCGTCCAGGGAGAATATTAACAGAGTTTTTAGAAGTATTTGATTGTCCAGAAGAATGGAAAGTTTCATGAATTTGGCTATCCGTCATTCTGTCTTTTCCAGTCTGACACAGTCCCTTAATGAATTGTAACCAACTCACCAATTACATTCATAATATGGTCACCTAGTTGATAACACATCCAACTTACTTAACTTTAATATCCTAAAGTTCAAGTTTTACAAGGACTGCAAAACTTATATAAAAACTCGACACACAAACTCTGATCTGCTCTCCACCATCTTCTGTTTCCATTCCTCCTAATATATATCCCGATAACAACAGGTCAAGGGTCAAAAGTAATCAACCAATAAGCTTAAACTGAAATCCAAATGTTAAGCCAGCTGAAACATAATTATATAAAAATGTGTTTACAACATTGGAACAGAAAAAATGAACAAACAAATGTAAATGCAATATCAAATTAAATCTTAGCAAGGTGCTAAACATTTTAGAACATACAAAAAAACACCACACTTTTTGTGTGATATGGTGCTTGATATCAGACTCTAATGCAATTGCCCTCCTCCAAAGGTCCAATGGTGTGGTACCAGAAATTTGAGTATGCTGTAGGACACTGGCTCCAAAAGACAGCTGAGCATGTGTTTGGTTCAGTCCTCTGCTCGCCTGGTTGCTTCAGTCTGTTCAGAGGTTCTGCCCTCATGGATGACAATGTCTTGAAGAGATACACAACCACAGCAACAAAAGCCTCGGAATATGTCCAGTACGACCAAGGTAACCAACTAACCATAAATTTTAACTCCAACTTAAACCTACATTCAGGTCTGAAATGGAAAGTCATCACCAAATCAATTGTTGAGTACTTTTAGGCCATTTAGGTCCAATCTGGTTTGACTTACTGGAAATATAAAGGAGTGCTTCATAATTATATTACACATATCTAAGGAGTCACTGTAATGCAATTAGCTACTTTCCCCTAATCAGTCAATACCTCCCCCCCAACCCCACACACACACTCCTCCCCCCACACACCTCTATCCAGGAGAGGACAGGTGGTTGTGCACGCTGCTGTTGCAACAGGGATGGAGGGTGGAGTACAATGCAGCATCTGACGCCTACACTAACTCGCCCCAGGAGTTTAAGGAGTTTTATAACCAGCGACGTCGCTGGGGTCCATCCACCTTGGCCAACACCCTGGATCTGCTGCACAGTGGAGGAGAGACTGTCAAAAGGAATAGCTCCATCTCAAGACTCTATATTTTCTACCAGATGTTCACTGTCAGCTCCTCCATCCTTGGACCAGCCTCTGTCTCCCTCATGATAGCAGGTAAAGCTCCAAACTCTAGACTTGTCTTCCTTTCACTACTCCTAATTTTTCTATTTAAAACTTGGCTTAGCTCATATCTACTTCCATCAGTAAGCAGCTCTACTTTTGCCTGTTTTGTCCTCCAATCCCATTATTCATGACTTTGTATATTGTTGGGCAGGCACTGGGAAGATAACATACTATAACATACAAGATAAAATCTTAGCTCAGCTGATCTCTATGAAGAAACAGTAATAATTAACGTTGGTACTGTCACGTTTCAGTCATCAGTAAATTAGGTTCTATACATTATGTAGCAGCATTAAACTCTGATAGAAAAGGGTGGTTTGACATGAACTTTGTTCTGACACCCAGAATTAGATTAACCCTTAAATGTTAAATAATAAAATGGTATACATACATAATTGTACTTAGTGTTTCTTGTTTCTTAGTGTTTCTTGTGTTTGCATTGTTTTCTTTCTAGGAGCTTTCCAGTTTGTGTTTCAGATTCCAGGGACCCTGTCCATCGTCATCTCAGTGATCCCACCTGTATTCTACATGTTTGTGTGCTTTGTGGCCAAACCCAACCTCCAGATCTCAATTGCAGCCATAATGAGTGTTCTCTATGCCTTCCTCATGACTGCTTCCTTCTTCTCCATTATTGGTGAGGCTCACCCATTAGCTGACTGGCTGGCTTTTGGTGGCACATACAGAGCTACAACAGTTCCTCAATTGCAGAGCATATCAAATTCTAAAGGCTCATTGCGTAAAAACACATACCAAACACAATCTAAGGCTTTACCGCAGCAGCCAGGGTTCAATTCCAGTCTGGGCCCTTTGCGGCACATGATCCCCGCACGCTTTCTCCTGGAAAGGTCCTGTCTGTCTCTTGCTGTCATTATCATTGATAAGCAGAAATGCCTAAAATTGTGCAAAAGTCAATATATATATATATAGACCTATATTTTTTATAAATATTTTTTTTTAAAGTAAAGCTAAAATGATTGAAAACAAAACAAAAACGAAAAGCCAAACAAAACAAAAAGCTAAATTTCACTTTCATACTACCAAATACAGAACAGTACAAGATGCTTAAAGTGCTTGAAGTACTTGAATTTTACTATTTGAAATTTAAGTCCTGGAAAACCCTTGAAAACAGTCATATTAATGACGAGGTACTTGAAAAGTGCTTGAATTAAGTGTTCATAAATATAAAAAAAGCTCAAAAGTAATGCCTCAGCCCATCCCCCTCCTACGAAATTAATTAAAGCACCATCCATTTTTTCTGGCATTCTTTGGTTTGCGTTATAGCATAGGATCATGTTCTCAATTATTTTAAGTGTTTTTCAAGACAAACGTCTAATAAACCCACTGCTGCCCGTCTCATTAATGTTAATCAAAGAACAAAAGAAAAAGAGAAAATCACTCGCTGCTCTTGATTGAATAACATATGTAGCTTTAATAAGGATTAATTTAAAGGAAATGAAGTATATGTTTGATAAAATCTCTGATTGTAGTCCTTGAAAACCCCCAAAATAGTGCTTAAAAAGTTTTTGAAAGTTCTGGAATTTGTGGTTGTAATGTTTTTTCACGTAAAAAAAAAATCTTGGATGCCTAAGACTTTTGCATAGTGCAATTCTTTAAAATAAAAATTTAGAATTTCTAGAATGGGTTTATATTGTGGAAGATTTATCGTTTGTGATGTTTATAGAACAATTTAGAAAGGAACACTTGGTAAACTCTGACAAAGCTTTGTCTGAATGATCAATTTACAAATGTATACAACATTGACAGCACTACTTCAAGAAGTTGTATGTTAAACCAGTATTGGTACCATATCACAGTACAGATAGTTTTGGCATAGGCTACTATAGGCTACTGGCACTTTGAAAAAAACAACAACCGTAAACCTAGTAGGCCGATCTGTCGGAACGCAGCAATAAACAGTTCTCTGTCTTTAGAGACATTCAAGATTTCAAGATATTCCACAATATTGCCGTAAAGAAGTGCATATCGACATATTTAAGTACTATGTGAAGACATAGTTTTTAAATATTTTTATTATTAACATTTAACATTTTTTGTTGAGGTCTGAGAAGTAGCCGATCGATTCCCAAAGTATTGATGAGGAAAGATTATGCGACTTACGTGACAGTGTTATGGAGCATTCACATCAACACGAACAATGCGTCGGGGAAACGCATTGCAATAAATTGCCAATGAAAATGAGATGATGGGATTTTACGGTCTACAACGCTCTGTTAAAATATGTTGATATAGCCTGCAGTATATTTTTACATTTTAATGTCATGTATGTCATTCCTCTAGGTGACATGGTTCAGCAGGAAACATTCCTCACGCCCACAGGGCTATTCCTGGTCTCCATGACAATCATGTACCTGGTTACAGCCATCTTGCACCCAGAGGAGTTCAGCATGATCATCTACGGACTAATGTACTTCATCTGCATCCCATCTGGCTACCTGCTACTAACTATCTACTCCCTGGTTAACATGCACATAGTGTCTTGGGGCACCAGAGAATCGAGCAAAGAGATGGAGGAGAAAAAAATGCAGAGTGTTCTCTGTGACCGTAATTGCAAACTCTGCTGCTGGGACGTGAAAATACAGGTTTGTATTGATACAGTGGGGATCTGTGCTCAGGAACAATGTAAAATAAAGGTTGTATTCTAATAGACTATAATTTTCATTTCATTACAGGTGACTCAAGAGACAGATAATATGATTCTGCAACAGATGCAGAATGCCATTAGTCAGAAGACCCAGGCAGTCCCTTCCTCATCTACATATGAGGAAGTACTACAGATCCCACAGGAAGGAAACAAACACCATGATGCCAGAAAGGAGATCCATCCAAGTGGCAAAAGGTGTTTCTCTGATAACAAACTACAGCATGAAGATGGAGACTCAGCGTCAGGCTATAGGTACACTGATAGAATTTCAGGATTAATTATAGTCTGAATGACACTTATTTAAAATTATATCAATATAATAATATACTATTTCAGTAGGAGTGACGACAGCGTCTCTAAGAATGTCAGTACAAACTCCAGCCTTGACAATGAAGATGACAATGAAGATGACGATGACACTATGACAATGTTTTACGATGACACTATGCATGTGGAGACAAAGTTGGTCCCTGATAGTGGTGGGTGGTCCAGCTCAGCTGTTTACATAATACAATACCTGTACCTAAGGTTTTACTTTTAGACACATTATTGACACAACTATTGTTTCAAATTACGATAGCTACTAATACTAAATGCAGACATTATTTTTTTCAATTTGCCATACCAGACTGGGTGGAGCCAGTCAAGACTGAGTTCTTAAAAAAGTTGACCTATGCCAACATGAAGAGGAATCTGCAAGAGCAGATCAGGTAGGCCTTACATCCAGTTAAATGTTAGTTCTAATATTATTGTTCTATTATTTTTGCTCTACTGTATATCCAGTTATAGGTTAGTTCTGGACCTGGAGTTCTACATCCAGGTACAGGTCGGTTCTATAACTCTAGTGCTATATATAGTTAAAAGTTAGTTGTATAACGATGGTTTTATATCCAGGTACAGGTCAGTTTTAGCTATGTGTCCAGGTAAAGGTTAGTTCTTTATCAAGCTCTGTATCCACGTACAGATATGCATAACTCTTTCTCAGGTACACACTGCGTAACAAGAACCAGGAGGATGTGTGTGAGGAGCTTGTTATGATGCTGACGGACACAGTAAATGGTGAACTGAAGGACAGGGTGGGACCAGAGGATATCCTTTCAGAGAGCAAGCTAGAGGAACTTCAGTATGCTCTGGATGAGCAGGCACGACGGATCCTGAAGACCAATCGAGCTGAGCGACTCGAGAGGAGGGTGAAGCGAGCCATCGAGAAAACACTTATTGCCCCTCAGGTGGAGAAACTGACAGAGGTAAGGCATATTGTGCATGTTTATACAACTGTAACTGACAAATGTTTACTTCAGAATAGGGTCCGTGGTCAAGCATTAAGCCATTGGGACCTTTGGCACAATATGTTGAGATTTGAATTCCACATCGGTATTTGTGATTCTGGGGCCTCATTACAGAAACGTCTGAAATCCTATCTTATCTCAGAATTTTTGGTATCACAGAAACGTGTTTCCTGTCGGAAAAAAATCCCATTTCATTTTAGGATAGGAATTTAGCTATTACAGAACCATCTTAACCTAGGAATTTTCATGAAGTTTCAATTCCTAAACTAGAGAGGGTACAATTTTTGGGGATGTAGGGTGTGCTTGCGT
The DNA here is from genome assembly GCF_054491055.1 of Hypomesus nipponensis. Lineage (NCBI taxonomy): Eukaryota > Metazoa > Chordata > Actinopteri > Osmeriformes > Osmeridae > Hypomesus > Hypomesus nipponensis. The sequence goes on along the minus strand of NC_140371.1, from coordinate 7,546,621 downwards.
CGGTTGCAGGTGGGTCCGTTTTCCCATCTTGTGATATTTTCAAGCATTTAGCCTAATCATATAGGCTCTGTGCACAATCGTACTGACGAACTTCCGCTGTAGCCAAAATTCGGGCTATCGGGCTATATTAGGCTATCATGTTTCAAAGAAAAACGATTATGGAAAGAGGGGCAGAAATACAAATGATAATACAAAAAAACGGACAGTTAGCGTTTCAAATAAAGACAATCAAGTTTCTATACTACACTAAAATGAACACATCGCTAACTAGCTTAGACGCTAGCCGACCGGAACACCACATTATACTACTTACGCTCATAGTTGTGCAGATAACTGGATATGTACAGTTTGAATCCCTTGTCCCGCTTGCTTGTTGGGGGAAAAGCATTTACGATGCGATGGACGTCACTGACGCTTATTTAAGGCAGGTCTTGGAGACATCTACTGAAGCTGAGCATTTTAGAAACTCAGGTGATTCTCTCCAGTAAACCAGAAACTGATTTCCCTAATTTTGGCTACAGCGGAAGTTCGTCAGTACGATTGTGCACAGAGCCTATTGCATAATTCATTAAGAACACCCTTTGAAACAAGAAACCCCCTTTGAAACAAGCTACTGTAACATTGTCACTGGCAGTATTTCAGATGGTTTTTTTATTCAAATAGTACCGTCTGCTAACTGACAAAAAGCCCCCCAAAACGTAAATAAGTTCGATATTAATTTATGGGGACATGGCTAATTAAAAAGCAGTTTGCTAGAGGCAAGCTAGCTGCTGTCCACACTTAACTGATTGTATGAAAGCGCCGGAAATGAGAATGTTTCTTCTTCGCGTCGGGGTGCTGTTCGCCCTGTCGGGGCTTATTTTCCCCAAAATAACCGGCATTCTATACATTATCCCGCTTAGTACACGGCTACTTGCCAACAAAAATAACTTAACCCAATGTGTCTTTTTACAATGTATTTGTTACCATTTGTATTGTTGATCAGCAGAGAAATAGTTCGCCAAAGACGTTGAACTTCATAGACTTTGAAGGTTCTTTAGGCTTCAAATCAGCTGACGTCGCTAAGCAACAGAGTACGCTGGGGTTGAAAAGTTACCGGACTAGCGGAGTGCTACGAAAGACGTGAATCCGAGGCAAAAAGGCCACTTCCCTTGACTGCTGTCAAATATGCATAGCAACGGTCAAATATGAGAAAATTGTTCACCGCAGAACGTTGGGAAGCCCCATTCAAGTGAATGAAGCATTCTACTGTATTAAGAACAGCCGTGTAATAAGACATAATAAAGTTTAGCCATAGCTGTGGCATTGAAGACAGTACTGTAGCCTACTACTACACACTGCCAGTGGGCGAGCCAAGTCTGTGACTCAGAGGCTATAACGTCAAAACAAGACGCGGTCTCACTCAAATTTCAAGTTTTACACAAATAACAAAAATATGCTGACCCGCTGGCTGTCTTCACAATCGCCATATCTTTAAAACACTGCTCTCCATTTGGATGTAGAATTGACCCTGGTACGAAATTAAGAAAATACTCATCAGATGCAGATCGACAACACTGTTATCGACGAGTGTCAATACTCGTTGCTGCCGCAATCGTCAATGGAGGCTGACGGGTCTCTCCCAAGTCAAACAAATCAAAGTTTTTACAGCAACCTACATTAAAATCTCACCACCTGGCTGTCTTCACAATAGTCATATCTTCATAAAATTTCCCTCTTTCTGTTTTTTCATGTAAAATTGAGCTATAAAATTAGCTACGAAAATACTACTATGATGCTTTCTAGCATGGCTGCCGACTAAAAGACTAGGCGGTCTCACGGGCGACCCGCACTCGCTCAAATTACAAAGACTTTGACGACCTAAATCAAACATCCGAGATTTCAGTTCCACTCAAGATCGCTTTTTCAACAAAGCAAAATAGTTGGGATTTTTTGGGGTGGGATTTTTAAATGAATGCTGTGGCAGGATCTGAAACCTCACTCTACTGGCTGGTTTCTGCAAGGAGTGGTCAAAAATTCACCAAAGTAGATTTGATTTGTTGCTATAAAAACCTGTTGGTTGAGGTTATTGCTGTGAAAGGAGGTGCGTGTGATACCCTATTAACTTATATCTTTGCACCCATGAAATCAGAGTTTTTGTTAAATGTCATGTAAAAATGTCATGTAAAATTAGTAGTGCTGTCAAACGATTAAAATATTTAATCGCGATTAATCGCATTAATGTCATAGTTAACTCGCGATTAATCACAATTAATCGCACATTTTTATCTATTCTAAATGTCCCTGATTTCTTTTTGTCCCAATCTTTTTTCAAATTTTAATGCTCTTATCAACATAGAAAAGTGGTTCGGATTTGCTTTATGCAAATATTTTTTTTATTGAAAACAACATTGCAATCGCCTGGCTGTGACGAGGGGGCAGAGAATTCGCATCAGCTGTGTGCTTGGCCATCAAGTGGTATTTCAGACTGGACGTGCTACGATGATAGCTCAGTTTACAACGACAAAACACACAGATCACTGGTCTTGTCAATAGAACCATTTGGCAACTTTTTAAAAGCAAACTTTCCATTCAGAATCTTACTGGCATCCATTTCGGCATCTCGCGCTCGTCATCCACTCAAAATAACGATATCCGTAAACGGGCTCTGCTAATACTCTTTAGCCAGCTCGCAAGCCAAACGAGTGTTTGGCGTGCCTGTTGTTTTGTTTCCGGTCTAACTAGATCCGGTGTGGTGTTGTAGTTTTTCCAACGTCGGTAGTTGTTGCAACAGCATGTGAAAAAAACTACAAAGTTTGCTAGGCCAAAAAGAGCGTTAATCGCGCGATAAAATAATTGACGCCGTTAATTTGGGTTTGCGTTAACGCCGTTAATAACGCGTTAAACTGACAGCACTAAAAATTAGTGAACAATGACATTTTCATTTTCTTTTGGGTCCATTATTTGGAATGTCAGTATTATGAATTGAGGTATACATTTACTATGGTTTCTTTTTTACAAAAATACTATCTCTGTAGGGTTTCGCAAAATTTCGAGTTTACTATCTTGTGTTTTCCTGTGTGTCTGAAGGATGAGACTGACTTCTGGATAAAGCTGCTTGAGAGGTACCTGTCTCCAATTGTCGATGACAAAGCTCAAAAGGAAGTGGTAACCAGAGAGCTTAAGTCCCTCAGGAACAAGGTGGGATTCCTAACTTCCTGTCCTTATTCAGTATTTGTCCATATTCTACGTATACACAAAACCTTAATTGTTTTATGGCAAAAACATGTTTTTGTTTTTTACAGGCTGTGTTCCTGTATTTCATTGTTAATGTTCTGTGGGTTGTGGCTACATTCTTCCTCCAAGCCATTGGAAATGATGTGATCAGCATCAAGATTCCCAAGTTCTACCCAAATGGAAGCCAGTCTGAAGATTATCTGAAGGTGGAGCCTCTTAGTTTGATGTTCTTGCTGTCCTTTGCTGTTCTGCTGATCATCCAGTTCCTGGCCATGCTCTACCACAGGTCAAACATTTGCTCTCTTTCATGCACACAGCCAAATATATCAGACAAGGAGTAATATATCTTTATAAATAGTAAGAGAAACACTGATGTGCTGCACCATCCAGCATGCTTGTTCTTGTAAGAACACAAACCAGACTTCAAGTTCTTGTAACCTGTGACTGTGTATTGTCTGCGTTTCCCCAGGATCTACACTCTGATCCACGTGGTGTCCTACAGGAGTTCAGAAAAAGACTACAAGGAAAAGAACGAAGTAAGTGACCCACATAGTTAATACTGCTGCAGTGTAACAAAAGAAAATCTGCACTGTAAGAAACACCTTACTGTGTCATTATTAGCTGACAACACCATTAAACAATTACGTTGTTGTAAAGCACATTTTTTAAATGACTAGAATGGACATATACAGTATATCCAGTTAAGAATCCATCTCCAAGTGTGCAATGGAGGAATGTAGGGGTATGTGTTTGTATCTGTATTGCTAAATTAATAGTAAATAATAAAGTATATTTTGGGGGGTTTGTGATGGTTATGTTTGTTGCTGATGTGTTTCTGCTTTACCATTTGCGCAGGAGGATGATGAGGGGCTTATTCTAGAGAACCAGATCGCCAACGGGCTGGTCATTACTAGTGACGACCTTTAACTAACTGCAACCGTCTGGTGACCATCTATTAATTGGGTTTGTTACTTTACTGCATGTTGATGAGTGAAAGCACTGCATTGTATGCACATTTAGTATGTGTGGAATTAAAACTCAACCACAGTGTGATGTGTAATTATTAGAACGTATTATTGTGTACAATAATGTTAGTGATTCTGGCCTAAAGTAAACAAAGCCCTTTTAAACATGTCATTTATAATAGTTTTTAATATTATTTTGGAGATTACTCATCTTCTTTATATAATTGATTGCATTTCAGGGACTGAAATAAAATGTGTGTATCCTGTCAAATTCAAGCTATCAATAAAACATATTGAAACAAGCTAGCACTCGACTTTCCTCAAAATATTTATTTTATCATTAGTCATACAGTATACAGAAAGTGGTTACACAGGCAATTCCAGAAGAGAAACCAAAAACATTGTTATTTTCATGTATATCTGGATTAAATGTTTTACTAGTAGTTTTTCAGAGATTGTGTGGAAATATTATAGCAAATAAATTAATCAAATGACAAAATACCATTACATACAGTTAACCATCATCTTCAGTCAACAGTTAACCATCATCTTCAGTCAACTATATAAGTAGATGTTTTTTTAATCTCGAACTTGTGTGTGATGCTGTAAAACAATTTAAACAAATTGTCTGCATGAAACTTGGATGATTGATTTCAGAGACATCAATAATTAAGTAAAAAGCATTTAGGTGGGTGTGACATGTTTTGGTAGAGTAGAACGTGTGTACCCAGGAAAATACTGGAGTCTGATGCTTTGGAGCTAAGAGGCCATCTTCTTCTCCATGCTGTAAAAGAACATTAATTAAAAATTGGTATTTTGACATTGCAATAGATGGGACTTTGAATAATTTATTGCGTTGTTTAAAGTTAATTACTGACAATGATAGGGAGATATTGAGTTATGCATATTTTCACCAGCCATGATTAGGTGAACTTGTTGATACGGTAACAATAACCTCGCACCAATGAAGTTACTTGTTTAACACAGAGTTGAATGTACTATTTGCAAAGCCAAACAACGCCCTTTTCAAATACTTGACCTCCATAAACTAGTAAGACTGAGAACTTAAAGTTTGGGCTTAATGGGGCCAGTTTTTAATATTTATCTGATGAAGCAATCACTGACAGCACAGAAACAATTGGTTATACTTGTATTTAATGAGTCGGCCTCCCTGGATGAGCTGAGCAGTCTCATTGGTCAGATGGCACGCAAATAACAGCCAATTCCTGGGTTGGACCTTGTAGGCAAACCTCATAAAAAGCAGCGAGTAGCAGGTCAGGGCTGCAGATGAGGAATTAAGGAGTGAGTTAAGTTAAGAGAGAGTGCGTGCATGTAAATGCATTTGTGTCTTGAAGTCATCTCACCAAAAGTCATCCTGCCACTGATGATCTCTGGGCTTTTCTTCATGTCTGAAATGGCAGCAATAGGCAGCCCCCAGTTGGCAACAGGGCCCCAGAAGTGCTGAAGAGGAGTGAACAGTAACACTTTAGAAGCCTGGTTCCCTCTATACCATTTTGTAGATGGTTCATCTTATGACTAGTCTTGGGCAACTGTACGTACAAAAAAAATTGTGTATAATAATGTACAACGGACTAACATAATATGCTTGGGAAAAGTCAACCAATCAGTAGATTGTATCTAATGACATTATTCTGTAACCTGGCTGGAACTTGTGGAAGGAGATCAGAATCCTTACCGTGCTAATCAATATGATTTGTCAAGGTTGCAGACACACAAACAAAAATGAGAAAAGAAACATTGTTAGGGCTTGCATGAAATACATGGGGCATTTAAGTGCATAATTGGATGGTAAGAGCTAAGACGGTATAGTCCAGGCATTTTATGAAAAAAGGTAGGACAAATTGCAACAGAAGCAAACTCAACAGATTTTGGATCCTTAATATGTTAAGAGTTTATTTTAATAAGTTTTGAAAAAGACCCAGATATAGCCTATTCATACGCCTATTCATTTTTTTCTCACATGAATAGGGTAAAGATTTGTACCTTTAGATATCACCGTGTAAACTACTGAGCTGATTACTCACATCAAGACAAACAAAAAATGTATGACAAGTTTTTTGAAATTGTTTGTTAACATGGGCAAACGGTGAATGATCTAATTAGGTATGTGCTAATTTGCATAAATACTAGGGGTGGAACGGTACACTGAAGTCACGGTTCGGTTCATACATCACGGTTCGGTACGAGTTCGGTACAATGGAGGGAAAAGCCAAACAAACCAGGTTCTTCTACGAGTGAATATGGCGCATTGAAGATTACATGTAAATTCCAATTGCTTCTGTGATTTTTTTGTTGCCCTATTTGTATGTGTATCTATAGGCTGGTTAAGCACTGTAGGGAGAAGTTAAATAGTTTTTTTTGTCTTGTTCCAGTGATTGGCACACCCGGCTGATGGCTTTGGATATGTTTAGTCACGTTATGTGCGCAAGCATGTTAGATGTATTTCCACTCACATACCCCACAACTGCTGAACAGCGCAGACACACAGTGCTTGTCTTATCCACCACTCTCTCGCCTGTAGCTGACTGGGAAACCGAAGTTTTCCTAAACTTGCGATCTTAAAGAAGCCAGCGGGTCCTCTATCTCTTGTGGGTCGCCACCACTCGCCATACACGCCCTTAGTGCTGCTAGCTATCTCTGACTCATGGCAGCGCCAATCAGAGCTTCAGAGCAAAGGCGGGGCAAGGTGTCCCTAAAGAACACAAGTATCTAACAGTAGTTCCTCATTACATGAATTAATTTGCACGCAACCTTTATTTATTATACCGTGTATTCTCTGTGTAATTTCATGCACCAAACCTTGAGCCCGTACCGTTTCAATACAAATACATGTACCGTTCCACCCCTAATTAATACTACAACAGAAAGAACGAAGGGGAACCTTCGGTTCATACTCGCATACGTATTCCAAAGGGAATACGTACGTAAGGATGCTGTTCATTGACAACACCACCATCCATTTCAGACTGGTCTCCAAGCTTGTGGACCTGGGACTAAGCACCTCCCTCTGCAAGTGGATCTTCCACTTCCTGACGGGGAGGCCACAGGTGGTGAGAATCGGTGACCGCACCTCATCCGTACTGATCACTAGGGCTGTCCCCACTTAGTCCACTTGTCGATTTTCTGGTCGATATGCTCTTGGTCGACTAAGATTTTTTTAGTCGAGCTGCCATATGGCAGTGTGAGATCTGATTCCCGCTAGGGCTAGGCGGTATGACGGTATATACCGTGCAACGGTAGAAATGTGTCTACCGGGAGAGATCTGGCTATACCGTTTCAACTGCGGTATACTCTTATACTATATTTTTGTATTACACGTGTCAATTATAGGGATGGGCGTGGTTAATCGAATATCCGGACATACTAAAGTAAGTTAGTATTCCAATACTTATGAGCGTAGTTTGATAAAAAAAAAAAAAGGTTGTATTGAAAAACCGTCGCGTCATGTTGTGAATTCTAATAGTTGTGACGTTACAAAATGATGAAAACCATCAAAAAAGGAAGGCTACGCCTGCGTTCTGCTGCGAGTCTCCTTTCATTTCATTTGGCGCTACAAGAAGCATAGTGTCCTGGCTAAGCAGTACCACGCAACAACCTCAGTTCCTGCAGTCTTTTCTACGCCGGCCTGCTCGTAAATCGACTCCGTACTAGCCTCTCCCCTGAGCATGTTTACATGCTAATTCTCCTGAATAAAAATGCGTATGGCTAATGCAGTTGTGGCTTATTTATTTTCTTACCAGTAGCCATGTAGAGCTAGCCTAATCGGCTGTTTATGTTCGCAATGTGTGGTGGCGCACCGTATCCTATAGGATTCCGGTTCCAAGTTAATATCCAAGTTAATATGCAATATTTCTCTGTGTCTTTCGTTTTTATGGAGGATAGCCTACCCAATGTGTTTAATTTAGTCCAATGTAGCCTACTTTTTATTTCACATAATAATAGGCTATCGCTTTTCCGCCAAATTAAGAGCCTACGTCTGAAGACGCAGCGTTTTTTCAAGTTCATTGTCTTTTCGTCATGTTAATAAATTGATCTTTCATTTGTTTTCTTTATTCAACCCTTATTTAATCTAATAGTTTAACAGTCCCAATTATTGCCAGAATGTGTGGTGGTTCATGTGATTAGTGTATGCTTTGCGTCACGTCAGGCTAATTACATAACGGAACCACATTAATAAAATAGATTATCCGGATATTCGAAAATAATTTTGGATACTATTCGAATAGTTAAATCAGTTCAAATCTCCATCCCTAGTCAATTAAATGTCTGGTTGTTGTATTGTATATAAGCCATCATTTAAATCGCATTCTTGCGATATTTAGTATTGTAGTTGAACTTTGATTTGATTTGCTATTTTCGTTTGACCGTTAAGCACATTTGCGTTGGTCTGACGGAATTTTCGATGTGGAGTGTATTTTGTCTAAGCGGACCACACTCATGCCAATGCTAATTAATTATATATTTGAGGACCCATTCTGCAGGTAACCAATTCGATTTGTTGTTCAAGTTTTGTCTCGTGCTGTAAAATTAATGCTGTAAAATTACACTGGTGGCGTTACTAGCATTCTTGATCTAGGATGAATAGTGAAGGCTAACTACTTACTAACTGAGAGTGGTCATGCCGGGAAATATCAAACTGAAGCTTTTACGTATCGAACGAGCTTTAACGAGGTTGATACACCGAAACCCAAGTTATATGGATAGTAAAACTCAGACTGATCGCTTTCACTTATTTTGAAATTTTCGTCGGAGGGCATTACGGATCCGCATTGAGCTGTGAGTAGGTCACCACGCGGATGGCATGACTGCGCATCAGCCAATCGTAACGCTCGTACTCGTAACTTTGAGTCTTTTGTTTTTAGCTCAAGTGTTGTCTCATGTGAGGCAGTTGTTTTTGTTTGTAATAAATAATCGAGTGCGATGATGAAGTACGGTATGGTTATTTTGTACCATTTCTTAATTGAATTTACAAAACAATTACTATACCGTGATATATACCGTAACCGTGATATAAAATTACTCATACCGTGATAGAAGATTTTGGCCATATCGCCCAACCCTAATTCCCGCTTGTGTCATCATTGCTGAATTAACGAAATGTTCAACAGAAATTATATATTATATTATTTAAGACAAATAAACCAACAAAAAATATATAATTTAAGAGAAAAGGTGATACAACTTTCCCTTTCATTAATCAGCGCTTTGTTTTGGTTTGGTATATTGCACACGGCACGAGCACAATTGGCTGCAGAACTACAAACTCTGCCATAGCCTACTTTGTCTGTTATTAGTCAAAATCGCAATGCACAGCTCCAACCTCCTTGTTAAGTTTGCTGACGACACAACCATCGTGGGCCTCATCTCTGACATCATGGTGCCAGGAGAATACTTGGCCACTTTAACAAGGCCAAGGACTCACACTGACTTTAAAATCACATTTTGCACAATGACACCCTGCACATTGCAATTTGCACTATTGTATCGTTTGCACTATCTGTATTTTTTGGTATTTTTAGGTTAAATTGTAAATTATGGCTACTTATATTTTTATTTTGTATTCCCCTTAGTATTAGCTAGACCCCCCTTAGTATTAGCTAGACTTTGCTCCTTTTGTACAGTTAGTCCACATATTTAAGTTTCAATATTCCTATATGTTTAATGTATTCACCTCCCTGCCAAAGTAAATTCCTTGTTTGTGCAAACACTCATGGCGAATAAAATCCCTTCCGATTCTGATAACCTCTCCCTCAACATCAGCAAGACCAAGGAGATGATTGTGGACTATAGGAGGCGGCAGGAGGAGGAGCATGCACCCTTACTCATCAACGGATCTGAAGTGGAGAAAGTCAGCTGCTTCATGTTCCTTGGGGTGAACATCAGCAACTACCTCACCTGGGGTCTCATTTAAAAAGCTTGCGTATGCACAAAACGGGGCTGAAAATGTGCATACGCCACTTTCCACGCAAAGGTTGTGATAAAAAAAAAAAAATCAACAGGAGAATGTGCGGTCTTCCACGCAAATCTGACCCATCCGTAGGCCTACGCACATTTTGGAGAAAGTGGGAATTGGCAATGCAGATGACTGTACTGTAGTCAGACTGCAGAAAGTAAATGTGGGAAGAACGAATTACTCGTAATATTTGGTGGCTAAGCCGCGAAGCGGCGAAGCCACATAAGTGATTCTACCTTTTCTTATTAGGATTCCTCCGTAAGGAGGAAACCTATTGTTATTGTTAGTTTTATTCTTTTTTTTTTTATTCTAGTGCCATGGGAGTCAATGGCAGCCCCTAGACCCCTTCGACAACTTTTTGTAAAATTTGGCACACTCATTAAGGACAGTTACTTCTATACTTAAACCAAGTTTCATATCTCCCATTAGACCACTCTAGCGCCACCAACGGGTCAAAGTTGGACTTGTGTTTACGCACGCAACTTTTGAACCGTATGACCGATTTTCAAAAATGAGGTACCATTGGATTCCCTGGATCAAGCCGAGTTCAACGCACCCTATGACGTCAATTTCCGGTTATATAGATTTTCCGCTATTTCCGGTTTAATCAAAAACCTTTGAAAGCCTACTCCTCCTACAATTTTTGTCAAAACTTCTTCAAAATAACCAGAGATGATCTTCAGACCAAGCCTCACAAAAGTTATCGATTAGAATTGTGATCCTCACAACCGTTTGTCCGGTACAGCCAATTAAATTCAGCAGAAAAGCAGCCAAACAGGAAGTGAAGTCATATCTCAGCAAATCTTCAAGATATCAACACCAAACTTGGTATGATGACTCGGAACCCTCTTCTGAGGATATCTAGACAATTTGGTGTCATGTGATCACTGGGCGTGGCCGCAGGAAGCAAAAATGTGTTTTGGCCAATAACTATTGATTTGTTTGCCTTTATTGAGTGATTCCTTTGTCTCATGATATCTTGGGACATCCCGTGTGTGACTCATAATAATTTGTGATAATAGCCGAATTTATGCGGCCGCCATTTTGAATTTAATGAAAAACGTTTTTTCTGTACTCCTCCTACACATGTAGTCAAATCTTCACCAAATTTAGCAGAGATGATCTTCAGACCAAGCCTCACAAAAGCTAACACATGGTTTTCTGATTTTCGAAACCGTTTTTCCGGTACAGGCAATCAAAATGTGCCGTTAAGCCAGCAAACAGGAAGTTGGGTTGTATCTCAGCAAATCTTTGATGGATTCACACCAAACTTGCTGCGTGTACTTGTTACCCTCTTCTGAGGATGTCTAAAATGTTTTCTGGGTTATTTGACTGCTTGGCCACCTCATTGCTGCTTGCAGCTATATTTGGAATTGGTCAGATTTGGTATCCCCTTGGTAAGTCAGCAGCATTGATTTTTCTATACAGTTACAATTTGTCAAGAATAAAAAAAATTCAATGGTTCACAATGTTTGGAGGAATCCGCCATTACTGCTTGCAGTTATATTTATTATTATTACACTTCTTCTGTCATTGGAGTCTATGGCAGCCCCTAGAACCGTATGGTAAAAAGTTGTGATATTTGGCACACTTATTAAGCACAGTCCCCTCTTTATATTCACCAAGTTTCATGTCTCTCATTGGAGCACTCTAGCGCCACCAACTGGTCAAAGTTGGACTTGTGTTTACACACGTAACTTTTGAACCGTATGACCGATTTTCAAAAATGAGGTACCATTGGATTCCCTGGATCAAGACGAGTTCAACACACCCTATGACGTCAATTTCCGGTTATATAGATTTTCCACCATTTTGAATTTTAAGGAAACACGTTTTTTCGCTTCAACTACTTTTATTTTTTTCAAATCTTCCCCAGAATTGGCACACATTATCATCAGACCAACCCTCACAGAAGTTATCAAAGGATATTCGATTTTCAAAACCGTTTGTCCGGTACAGCCAATCAAAATCGGCAACAAAGCAACCAAACAGGAAGTTGGGTCATATCTCAGCTAATCTTTGAGAAATCAACACCAAACTTAATATGATGACTCGGAACCCTCTTCTGAGGCTGTCCAATTAGTTTGGTGTCATGTGATCACTGGGCGTGGCCGCAGGAAGCAAAAATGTGTTTTGGCCAATAACTGTTGATTTGTTTGCTTTTATTAAGTGATTCCTTTGTCTCATGATATGTTGGGACATCCCCTATGTGATACATGATAACTTGTGATAATAGCCGAATTGATCCGGCCGCCATTTTGAATTAATTGAAAAACGTTTTTTCTTTACTCCTCCTACACATGTTGTCCAATCTTCACCAAATTTGGCAGAGAGCATCTTCAGACCAAGACTCACAAAGGGTTTCACATGATTTTTTGATTTTCAGAACCGTTTGCCCGGTACAGGGAGTCAAAATGTGCAATTAAGCCAGCAAACAGGAAGTTGGGTCGTATCTCAGAAAATCTTTGATGGATTCACACCAAACTTGCTGCATGCCCTCGGAACCCTGTTCTGAGGATTTCTTAAGTGTTTTATGGGTCATTTGACTGCTTGGCCACCACATTGCTGCTTGCAGCTATATTTATATATTTTGTTTTCCTCACACAAGTTTTTCTTCACTAAATTGCATCATTATCATGAAGATTTAATCCAGCAGTATTAGGCTATTTGAGCTTGTACTGAGTGATAATTGTTCCATAAACACCTTGCACAATTCAACTCAAATTTCAGCGCTGTCTTACCATCATATTGTCCACTACCGGAGCGCAGTAGGGGGAAATGCCCGACTGCATGGAACATCACATATCCTACCTTTAAATAACTCCAGAACACAGTGTATAACTAAATATATTTATTTAATACTGTGCATATATCATCATATGTCAAAAACTGGAAATACAGTCGTTAAGCTCCCGTGCAATCGCTACACTTTAAGTCCTCGTTATCAGTCCAGACTTTAATAGATTACTGTTTATAACAAAACGCTTTTATTTTCAAATTGTATCCCGACTTGCGGTATTCACTGGCACAGTTGACGCCACTCACAGTTTTTTAAATTGGTGATCTACCAGCCACCAAATTTACTGAGTTTTCGGGCTCCACCAATAGGCTAACAGTGTCTGAGAAGTTGTCATGCGCCATGATTTACCGTAAAGAACAATCGCATGCCAGGGTCATGATGAGATACGAGATAAGCATTCATGAGGTGCTTTGCATTGACCATTTATGGTTAAAAATGGGCGTGTTCATGGCGGGGTACAATGCTGATTCACGTACGCACACTTGTGGGTAATCTGTGATTTATAAAAGGAACATTGCGTACAAGTGTGCGTACGCACGGTTTTATAAATCTGAATGTGTGCGTACTAGGGCTGCACGATTAATCAAATTTTAATCACGATTTCGACTTCCCACGATCAAATTCACGTGATCGAGCGATATTTAAAACGCGTCATTCCGTTTTAGAACGCTCCGTATCAAAGTTATTTTTTGCAAAGCCAATCTAGCGCGCCTTAAACCAATAGGTGCGTTCGACATCGGCTGCGGCTGCATGATACAACACGAGAGAGTTGCCGCTTGCAGTCGGGGAGGAATTATAAACGGCTCTGTAAAGTCCGAAAATTTGTCATTTTAAGTATTGGGCTATGATAAACTCTTTCTGCAATCTGTAGGCTGCAGCCGGCTGCAGCGCTGCATGGAGTTGACTACACCTCATGTCTGATCACGAGATGTTCCCTGCACCACGCAGCTTAGTTTCTAGATGTAGACGGTAGAGGACAGAGGCCCCGTCCACGCTAGCCCGAGTAAATTTTAAAACGCATACATATGTCTGCGTTATCACCTCCCTTCCACACTAATGCGGCATATTCGGATACTGAAAAACTGAGCTTTTCGAATACGCTCCCCTAGCCGGAGACATGTGAAAAGGCTAGGTTCGCGTAGTAGGACAGGGTCCACAGAGCTTTTCCGATACAATGACATTCAGTTGCTATGGCATTGGGGGTAGCTTTTGCTCTATAGCTATAATGTCAAGATGAACATGGACGGTGAAAGAATCAATGCTACTCCATCTCTATAATGTATTTACCAGTTTAGTTACTGTAGCCTACTTCAAGTACAAGTATTATCACTTAATAGAAACGCGTTTCTCCTACGCAGAAGGCGAGCGTTGTAGGCCTACTCGGTGTGCCTGAACAATAGGGGGACAAGGCAGAGAAGACGGTTTATACCAAACAAAGAGCGGCGATTCTGGGTGAGATCTGGCTGAACAGCTAGCTGGTGGGACAATGTTAAAACACCAAATAGTATTGCCAGAGGAGTATGTAAACAGAGCAGCGTGGCGGGAGGGACAGGAGTAGCGTAACCATGACAACGATTGTCATGTACCGTGTTAGTGTGGACGGCAAACATTTGGAAAACGATATGAAAACGCTTGTTTGGACGGAGATAGTTTTTTTATTTATTGATTGTATATTTTGAGTTGTACACATTCACATCCATTCTGCAGGTACAATGCATAGTGACAATCAAATTTGATTAGGTTAAAATCAACAATTTGGCCATAATCGTGCAGCCCTAGTGCGTACTTTTGGGCGTACTTACACTTTTAGTAAGAATCCTACGCACAGTTTCATAAATGAGACCCCTGGTCTGTTCACACGGAAAGGTGGTCAAAGCGGCCCATAAACGCCTCTTCTTCCTGAGGAGACTGAAAAGTTTGTTATGGACTCAGTCTGGGGGTGGGCGGTATACCGGTATGAACGCGAATACCGGTATTGCGTTGTGCCATTATATGGATTTTGCCATATCATGGATATCACAATATATTAGTTTAGTGTTTCTGTTTGGTATAAAATATAAGTCAAGTGATACGGCCTGGTGCAGTGTTTCCCAAACTTTTTTTCGGAGGACCCATATTTTAAAAGTCACAAGCCTTTGCGACCCAAGCCAATAGAGATTATTTGTAACTCACAAAATAAAGGTAGATTGGACCATTATCGAACAATAATGAGGATATTTTACTGTTATTTTATTGTAATTTCAGAACTTGTAAGCCTACTGCTTGTTAATAAGCTATCTCAGACTGAGTGATCACTTCTCCCTGAACAATTGAACCAGCAATGTTTAAAGAAGGTATCCAATAAGTGCCTAATTTGACATTAAATGTAGGCTATAAAAACACATATAGCCCATTTCTTCTTTTTTTCAACATTCAATTGAACCAGAAATATTAATATATTTGTTATTATTAATATATTAATGCAAATATTAAGAAATATTTGCATCCACCTTTATCATTCAGAATGGCATACCTCTCTGTTGGAAAATAGCGATCAAAGTTCTCAATAAGTGCAACGAGATGAGTTTGATTAAGCGCAGATGGCTGCTGGTCTTTCAAATAGGGGAAGTTCATTTTTGGCCTAAATCATATCTATTTTACATTATTTTTCTAGTTCACCCTTACACTGACACTAGCCTAGCCTACTGTATGTAGTATGTATGTATGTATGAATGAATGAATGAATGAATGAATGAATGATCAACGAAACAATGTTAAACTCAAAGAAAATGAGGGAATAAGGTTCAACTGAAACAAGGCATGTGGTGTATAATTGTATGAAATGTATGATGAAAACTTGCTAGCAACTTTGCCCAGCAAATACCAAGAAATAGGTTGCAGCAGCTCTTTCGACTACACTTACAGAATCCGCGATGGGACTGAGCTTGAATAGCTTTTTGGAACTTTCCTGACGCGCTTAGATTCACAACTGCATTTTTTCTAAATTATATCCTCTACAGCCTATCAGATCGTCTCTTCCAATTTTAGCCAATGAGTCTGATAACTCTCTGTTGGGCTGTGACTATGGGGCGTGTTTCAACCAAACTCGTGAAACAAATGCCTCTTCGCTCAATTGGATAGACTTACAACCAATCAGAGCAATGTAATATGTTGTTTGTTGAAAACAAATTCAACCCAAGCGCTCTTTGGTGACGTTGTTGATTACGTTACTGTTAATCATCTGTCCATCATCGTATAAAACCCGCCCTGACAATTTCATTGGTCCGAACAGCTCCTGTTCGGGCAGTTTTTCCCTAAACGTGCCCCCCCAGACCCAACTTCCCGACCACATTTTTTTGTGAGTGGGGATAAATTGGGCTGGCAGCCAGGCTAATGTTCTTGTGCTACAACAAGTCAACAACACACCCTTTCAATGGATGGCTTGAAAACGACTTATATAATTTGTTTGCCGTTCAAATCGCTGCCCTGCGCTCTGCGATAAGCAGGCATTCCAGAACATTACCCACAAACATAAGATGTTCTAACGATTTCACTGCAGGGCATATGCATTTGCTATACTTTGTTTGAATGCTTCGGTCCTCTAGAATTCAGTTGTGTGATTAATTTTACAGTCAGTACATGTGTTTGAGATTTCCCCGCAAAACCGACCAGCTAGCATTGTTAGCAGTAGAACGTTAGCTTCTTGTTTATCTACTTGAGGCTCTAGTTTTTACATCAGGTCTCTGCTATTAGCCATAAATTGCAAATGTATGAGTGACAAATTGTGCTGTAATAATAAATAGAGTGAAGAGTAGAATGAAATAGTTGTCTTCTCATTTCCCCTGCAAGGGAAATGGTGATCAGCAACCTCATAGTTGAATCAAAACGAATACATTTGGCAGACCGGTGTAAAAATTGACCTAATCTCTATGACTTAAACGTCATTGTAAGTTTTTCCCTTCTCATGATATTTTCAGGCATTTAGCCTACTCATATTGCATTCATTCATCAATAAAGAACCCCCTTTTAAATGTATTTTAACAACGACGTTACCAGCAATAGCTAGCTATCTCAGAAGGAATCGCAACTGAAATAGTATCAATTGCTAAC
Organism: Hypomesus nipponensis; assembly: GCF_054491055.1. Lineage (NCBI taxonomy): Eukaryota > Metazoa > Chordata > Actinopteri > Osmeriformes > Osmeridae > Hypomesus > Hypomesus nipponensis. Next base: position 7,529,577 of record NC_140371.1, on the reverse strand, counting down.
TGAAAATATGCCCCCAAAAATTTGTTTAGGGGAAAATCACTCATTCACAAATATGTCAGTGGTAGTGATCATTGTCAGTATCAAGCCAAAATGCGATATAGCCCTGCTGTGTGGAGAAGCTGCCCCGGTAAATTGTAGGCTACAACTACTACTAGACTGTCCTGGTAGCAATTGCGTTGGTTTAATTCAATTTAACGTTACTTCCGTTGTACTGTCTAGGCTGAAATTGATTATTTTCATGAACAGCAGCTTAGCAGTCACTAGTCAGATAGTTTCACCTTTTGAAATACTTTTGATTTAAGTAAGGGTAGTGCCAAAACATGTGCCGCCGTTTGACTTCGTACTAGTACTGTAAACAGCTGTGGAGATGTTTTTGTTAGCTACAGGACTAGGCTACAGCGTTGCAGTGAGCTACACTGGTTTGAAACCACAGGTAATGATAATTTTACCAGCAAATTGTTAACTTGTAATCTAATGTCATAATAAATCGTACAACGAAAATGTATGTCAGGAATGTTTATTTTAACGATTGAAAACAGATGCATCATAGACCGCTGTAATATGTGTTGCCTGGGCAACAGAGGCTAATGTAATGATGCCAATGCTTCAGTGAAATAGTAGACTACTGTTTCCGAAAGTAGATGTAACTACTTCCTTATATCAGCGTATATTGTACATTACACTTCACAATTGTGTTTCATATCACAAAGTAAAATGAGTAAATAGTTATCACCCTGGCCTCTTTGCTTGTGGTGTTTCTGCAGCTCGTTTGCAGTAAAGCAGTTAGCCTAGCTATCTCCCAGAAGTTAACGAGTTGCTAAACTAATGTTCTGTTAGAGGTAGTCACGCGATAATTTGTGACATTAGTGACGTCAGTAGCGTCAGTGACTGTAGCTAGCAAGTTAGCCACCGTTAGCTTCACTTTTGCCACAAAAACGTAATTAAAACCTAAACCGTGCAACGGAACATAAATCCCAATAGAACCAACGCAATCACGACCAAGACGAACGTTTTGACATCAATGTTGTCTATGTAGTCCAAATATTGACTGAGCCTTAGGGGCGCTAAAATAAACAATAATAATAAATATATATGTGAGATAACAATGGTTTGTGCTCGCCGAGGGCAAGCACACCCCAAATATAGCTAGTTTATCTCTTATTACACACTTTTAGTGATACAAGCAGACAAAAGGAAACTTCAGTGGATTTTCTTTTAATTCAGCGCCTTCAACCAGGGACGCAGATCCTCAACTTTGGTTGGAGGTTGGTGCAAAGTAAATGTCGGACCTCTTCTTTCCATGGTCAAAACAATGATAATACAGGGTCTGATTGCGTTTTCTCCAGCTGTTATGGCAGCCACGAACTGCACAGTTCACGCTGGGCATCTCTATTAGCCTTAAAATAGTACCAGAGCCAGTTTAAGACATTCTCTTTTAGTACCATTATAAAGCGGAAAGTATCTAAACCGGAAATGAGAATACGCGGATGGCCGCGCCCATCGCGACTTACATTTACTCATTTAGCAGACGCTCTTATCCAGAGCGACTTAAAGTACAGGGACATTCCCCCCGAGGCAAGTAGGGTGAAGTGCCCTGCCCAAGGACACAACCAGCGACCTTCTGATTACTAACCCGATTCCCTAACCGCTCAGCCACCTACCTCCCCACCTGACTTCCGGAATAAGGTCAATATAGTGTTTCCCACGGAGCGGGGTGTTGGGCAGGCCTCCAGACTAACTTGTTGCCTTGGTTGCACTGGTGCGCCAAACTTTTTTATTTAGGTGCAACAGCACAGAATTTAGGTGCACCCACATTTTTCCTTGCGTTGCCACAATTTTAAGGTCACCTTTTTATCACACTCCATATACATCCATATATATATTATGTAAATGATCTTAAACAAGAATAAGGTGTAGGTATTAGGGCTGTGAAAAATAACGTTATGATTAAATTACAGTAGGGCTGCCACTAACGACTATTTTTCTTTCGATTAATCTGTAGAACATTTTATCGATTAGTCGATTAATCTAAACGATTCTTTTTCCTTTTTTTCTTTTTTTTTTTTTTAACAAAACTGTAGGTTTAAACTATCAACTCCAACGTTAATTAAAATATTTAGATAAGGTACATAACATATCCCAACATACACGAACACACACCCCTTGTAAACCTAAAATTCCAAGGTGCTGTTTCTGGGCTGGTGCTTATGCCAGTTCGGTAATGATTAGATAGCGATATTCGCCAATTATCTAAGAACCAGGTAGTCTACATTTACCATACTCCATAGCCGGAGTAGGGCTAACGTCTTTAAATCACTTCATACGCCTCCATTGTCCTAGCAAAGCGTCATGGTTACGGTTAACAAGTGAGCTAAATAGCAAGAGCTAACCTAGAGAGCCATCTTATCGACCAACGTAGAATAAACCCCGATTCTAACCTACCTAAACATTTATTCAATGGAAACTCTAAGGTAGCAGGCAGACAAATTTATAGCTTTAATAATGCGTGTATTTAGCAGCTACAATGACAACATAGATTAAAAAGGCTATCCCTTATAAACATGAATAGACAACACCAGACAACGGTGGTTTTGCCTTTTTTGCGCCTGTATGTTTTCTTTTCAGGTGCTCGTGCATAGCGCAAGTGCTGCTGTGGTAAGCCATTGAAACTTTGCACAGTGTACAAACCACCTTATTGTTTGGTGATAGCGTTAAGTCGAAGTATTCCCATACTTTTGAAGCCTCGGGTATTTGAGGACTCGGGTTTCGGAACCAAGTTGGACTCTGCATCTGCCATGATATTTGAGCATTGACTCGAGCCGACCAATGACTTGAACCAACAACGACTGACGTCATGCAAGCACCAATTACGATGTGATATTGAAGAAGAACACTTGTTATAATGAATTTAAGCGTTTTTTGTATTTTTGTAATAAAATTTTTTTTTTAAAAGATGCGTTGATTTAAAATATTGATGTCGACGCATTTTCGACGACGTCGACGAATCGCGGCAGCCCTAAATTCCAGGATTCATTTGTTATTTTTGTTTAACACATTTAACATAATATACCCACAATTACACCCAATCTGCAACTTCTGGATGAAAAGTTTGAGTTCCAAAAAAACTAAGATGGAACATCCAATAAAACAAAAGTGATATGATAACTCTGCAGGAAGACGTTATCGCTCTGGATAAGAGCGTCTGCTAAATGACTGAAAGTTATTGTTTCACCTAAGCAATACCAGCCTAAAGTAACCTATTCCATCTCAACGTGAAGCATGCGTTGGTCGGCGAGGGGAGTTCAAGTAGAATGCCCCAAACCACCCTTACTGAACAGCGTAGGGCCCTCACTTAGTCTGCCTGTGACAAGGTGACTAGCACAGTTGCGAAATGTATTGCAAAAAGCTGTAGACCGATTGATATTGTTGAGGAGTAAACCATTGTTTTGCGAGTGGCAACGGGTGACTTGAGCATCAAGGTACCGCAAAATCAAAGATCGACGCACACTAATGACAAAAATTCGGAAAATCGGTAATATGTAATTAATCATGATTAATCCACAGAAACCTGTGATTAATTTGATTAAAAAAAATAAAATAAAATCATAGGCCAAAAAATTATATATATATATATATATTTGAAGCACAATTATACTGTAAAAATAATAATATTAGTTTTAAAAAATATCACAGAGGTTCACTGAGCTGCCAAACTAAAACATTTTAATCAAAATAAAACATTTCAAAATAGAAATGCTACTGTTTAAAAGTGTTTCCCTGAAATGAGACCAAACATTTCATGGCTCAAAGTCTTATAGCGGGTCCCCCCTTGCTGTTGCATGCCCTTCAGATGTCCAACACCTGTAATTTGGCCTTTGGCCTTGGCTAAACCAGCTTGCCACACTCTCCCTAGCATCAAAATCCTAGCTCCATGGGTTAGCTCCATGGCCCAGCTCCGTAACTCAGGGGTGGGTTATACATTTTTACAAGGGGCCACATAAGAAACCTGAAATGTGTTGGGAGGGCCGCATCAACGATAACTTGAACTTAATTCTGCTCACTATTCATTTTCTCCCATTGTAAAAAGCAGTATAATAGATATTTTGATTAGCTGGTACTGGTTATCAGAATAATAAGGATATTCTGTAAATATTTATGTAAAATGTTGGTGTAGGTCAAATAGGAAAAGACTATAGAAGTAATAAACAGTAAAAACAAAAACAATCATTACATCAGTGTTTCATTTTATTTGTAACTAGTTAATCTTCACAAACGCTCAAAAGTTGTTTTGCAGTATGTTAAAGATTGATTAATTGCAATTGATCAACTTTATACAAAAAGCAATACTTTTTTCAGTTCATTTTGTTCTTTGAGAGAAATCCAGTGGGCTTGAACAAATGCATCAATATCTGGCTGAATGTCTGAGGTGTATATGCGAAGGACCGCTGATAGGTGATGATCAGGGTCTGCTGTTTAACTATGTCCGCTTAATTTTTCTTTAGTCCCTTAGTGCCGATTAAAATTGTAATCCTTCAACACAGCGACCTCTTCTCCACAAACTAAGAACACAGCTTTGACTTTCACCTCAGTTAATAGATACTTAAAAGTCCATGTCTTGTAAAAAAATAAATAAATACAAAACTCAATATTCCGTTTTTCATTTGAGGACTAATCAAAAGGTAACTCTCTTGTCGGTGAGGTTGCGCAAGCGCACATATGTAAGTCGCCTGATCACTGGTCTTTCAGGACTATATATTTACTACCACTCAACACTTTTTTTTTTTTTTTTTGATTTACCTCACGCGGGCCGGATTGGGACAGCCCGTGGGCCGGTTGTGGCCCGCGGTCTGCCATAACTGATTCTCTGGTGCTCAGATCGTAATGTCAATCATACAGCAAGGAGCATTGTAGGCCTACAAGAATATCTGGATCACAGCCAATCAGAGACAAAGACCCACCTCATCTCTGTCTCTGATTGGTTTAGACTACAATATGATCCAACCGAGAGTGTGAGTTCCGTCGAAGGAGAACAAACGCTTTGTTCGTGGAGAGGCAGCGGATGCAAGGAGGTTAGGTGCACCGGTGCGACCTAGGAAAAATTGTAGTCGCACCCATACAAATTTTGGTCACAATGTTCGTAGGTACCAAGCGAAAAGTAGCCTCAACTTTCCTAGACCTTTAACTATGGTACTAATGCTGAAGGCTCGCTGATATAGCTGTCGGGTTTACTAGAGGGGCGTAGGTATGCATCGTTGCTAACGTGTGCTGACGTAGTGACTGTGTGCATACATGAGAAAGATGCGTGAGCGCAGCTAAACCAATACGCTGCGTGTTTTAACCTAAATGTTGTTCAAAAAAAATACAAAACTAACATTTTTTTTTACGAAATATGTGGCGGCCGGTGTTGATTCTGTGGCGCACAGCCACAAATTAGTCTGTGTGGGAAACACTGCTATATCCAATGTTTAACTAGATATGTTGTGGTATTTATGCAAATTAGCACATTATTATGCAGCGTTTGCTCACGTTACCCCCAAAAGTTGTAATAAATGTTTTGGTTGTCTTAATGCAAATCATGAACTCAATAATTTTTATAGTGATATCTAAAGGTTAAAAGTTGTAGCCTTTTCACAGGAGAAAAGAATGAATAGGCGTATGTATAGGCTATAGGTATTCCACTTAAGGGATTCTTCAGGGCTTTTTTTTTCCATACTCAGGACGTATTGAGGAAAAAAATCAGTCGAGTTTGCTTCTGTTGCAATTTGTCCTAGGTTGACCCCCATTTTGGCTTAAAATGCCTGGACTACTGTAGTAGAGCTAAGACGGTAAACATACATACTGATTCTCAGACCAGTTTAGATTAACATACGTTACCTTGACCTCCCTAGCTAGTCGAACAAGTTGTTGAGTTTAAAGACATATGCGTCTGTCTAGCTATTAGCTGAAGAAAATAAACGCACGTCCAGAAAAACGAACAGTTTTCCCCTCTTCACTGCCTGAAAATACAAATATTCTAGTCTAATACCAACGCAGTGGATATTGCTCAAAAGAAATATTCTTGTCCTCACAAATGTTATCCTCTTAGCTCGTCTACACGTCATCATTGTCTATTTTTCTGACAAACCAGTGTGCCCTCTGTGGGGAGGCTAATGAACATATCGACGGGGTTTGACACACCAAAGTAGTAACCTACACAGCTAACGTTAAAAAACTATCATGCTAGCTAGGTACCACTAAGTGAGACTTACCTAGGTTGGCATGTAGCCTTACAGTTCAAACTACCATTTGAGTATTGTTGACGGTATTACAAAGGTCATAGGTAAGCTAAATCCTTCCTTGATACACTTCTACTTAAAACAAAGAAGAATCTCTACAGTAGACTAGCTAGCTATACCAAAAATTTCACGTTGGGGAGAAGTCTTACTAGTACGGTCACCTTCATTGCACAGCTCTAGACATTCATTGGCGAATTAATACTACGGTTTAGGATTAGATACTGAACAGTATAGGTCGGCTAACGAATAACTAGCGTAGGCTAAAAGCCGAGTGATATAGCAGGCAAAAATGTTGCGCTGAATAAACAGTTTCCCATACCTTGTTAAATAATCCCTGAACTCCTTGCTTTTCAGGTGGTCTACCGCCTTTCGTGCCAGTGTTCCTGCCATTGCTTTCTATTGTAAAAGTTCAGTTTGAGCAGAAATTGTATTTGGTATGACGATAGAGATTGTTAGAGGACAACGGTGGTCAAACCTAGCCCCAGATGGATCTTGAAGGTATTGCATTTCCGTTTTGGCACCCGGCTCGTTCCGGTGTTGTATCACCCGATGCATGACTCTCTGGATTGGCACCCCCTCGCGGGAGCGCGCGCGATTCAAAGAGTGAAAGATTTCGTCTTGATATTGCATCCAAAAGAAGGGGAGACAGAAGTCTCACATTATACCGTCTTTGTTGTTGAATTCAAGAGAAGGATGTCTGTTATCTGTGTAAATATCAGATGCTATTTTCAACACAAAATCCTTAAAATTCGTCATTCAAACGGTATACGCGAACCAACATTCTTGCTCCACGACATCGCATTCTGAGGAAATATACCCCAGTATGATCATGATTATTGCTACACAAAATGTATTTTGTGTTGCAGGTTCAAAGTATTTCACATGGCATAGCTCTTCATACTAATGTATAGGTTCAAAGGCATGCGATTTTAATGCAGTTAGCCTGTGCGTAGGCTGGGTTACTCAGACAGGTCGAAAACAACAGCCTTCTGATGCAGAATCAGCTGTCCTGAAAAGGGACCAAAGGTTCACATGCCTAGCCTACAAAAGACAAGTACTAAAAACAATGTATCAACCATGTATCAACATCAAAAGAACCATCGAATCCTTTTTTAAGATAGGAAATATTATTCTTATTGTTTAAGTCAATGAAATAAATGAAAAAATAAAACATAATAATCCCTCATCTTCCATGGACTATTCTGTTTTCAGACCTGTCCACCCTATACATACACATGTATTGGTATTCAATTTATGCTATTAAATGTACATAATGCTGGCGTAGAAGGATAGAAACGTATGTGGGGGGAGAGCATTTCATGGCAGGTTTTCCATGGGATGTAAGTGCAATGCACCCCCTGTTAACCCTGACTAGGACAGTGTGACATGCCTGAAACTTACTGTGCTTACTCATACTAGTGCCCTCAGTGTACAGTAAGAATCATTTGATGCAGGGATATACAGAACAGACAATAGAGGGGGGGGTGCATCTCACGACAGGCTTGTTTCATTCCTTCTTGTCACGAAATGCACCCCCCGCTAACCCTGATTAGGAAAGTGTCATATGCCTGAAACTTACTGTGCTTACTCATACTAGTGCCCTCAGTGTACAGTAAGAATCATTTGATGCTGGGATATACAGAACTGCCTTGACATAAAGAAATACTTTGTAAAGATGTACCTCAATAAACATTAGTAACAAAGAAAATAACACAAAAGGAGTCACGTATTTATCATACACTAGATTGTATTGGTTATGCATACAACTACAACAGGACAGTGGTTGTCCTGTCAGCTCATTTGTACTGTTTCCCAAAATCAAAATACCTACCAGCAGGTAATATGGGACTGCAACTGCATTGCAAATAATAAAAGGTTTATATTATTTAATTGTATTCAATATCTTTAATTTTATAGTGTCTGTTATTCACAGAGTGTGTGCAGTGCACAATATGGGGCTAGTATGAGTAACCACAGCAAGTTTCAGGCATGTAACACTTTCCTAGTCAGGGTTAGCAGGGGGTGCATTAAGCCTGTCGTGAGATGCACCCCCCCTCTATTGTCTGTTCTGTATATCCCAGCATCAAATGATTCTTACTGTACACTGAGGGCACTAGTATGAGTAAGCACAGTAAGTTTCAGGCATGTGACACTTTCCTAGTCAGGGTTAGCGGGGGGTGCATTTCGTGACAAGAAGGAATGAAACAAGCCTGTCGTGAGATGCACCCCCCCCTCTATTGTCTGTTCTGTATATCCCAGCATCAAATGATTCTTACTGTACACTGAGGGCACTAGTATGAGTAAGCACAGTAAGTTTCAGGCATGTGACACTTTCCTAGTCAGGGTTAGCGGGGGGTGCATTTTGTGACAAGAAGGAATGAAACAAGCCTGTCGTGAGATGAACCCCCCCTCTATTGTCTGTTCTGTATATCCCAGCATCAAATGATTCTTACTGTACACTGAGGGCAGTAGTATGAGTAAGCACAGTAAGTTTCAGGCATGTGACACTTTCCTAGTCAGGGTTAGCGGGGGGTGCATTTCGTGACTAGAAGGAATGAAACAAGCCTGTCGTGAGATGCACCCACCTCTCTATTGTCTGTTCTGTATATCCCTGCATCAAATGATTCTTACTGTACACTGAGGGCACTAGTATGAGTAAGCACAGTAAGTTTCAGGCATGTCACACTGTCCTAGTCAGGGTTAACTAGTCAGTGCATTGCACTTACATCCCATGGAAAACCTGCCATGAAATGCTCTCCCCCCACATACGTTTCTATCCTTCTACGCCAGCATTATGTACATTTAATAGCATAAATTGAATACCAATACATGTGTATGTATAGGGTGGACAGGTCTGAAAACAGAATAGTCCATGGAAGATGAGGGATTATTATGTTTTATTTTTTCATTTATTTCATTGACTTAAACAATAAGAATAATATTTCCTATCTTAAAAAAGGATTCGATGGTTCTTTTGATGTTGATACATGGTTGATACATTGTTTTTAGTACTTGTCTTTTGTAGGCTAGGCATGTGAACCTTTGGTCCCTTTTCAGGACAGCTGATTCTGCATCAGAAGGCTGTTGTTTTCGACCTGTCTGAGTAACCCAGCCTACGCACAGGCTAACTGCATTAAAATCGCATGCCTTTGAACCTATACATTAGTATGAAGAGCTATGCCATGTGAAATACTTTGAACCTGCAACACAAAATACATTTTGTGTAGCAATAATCATGATCATACTGGGGTATATTTCCTCAGAATGCGATGTCGTGGAGCAAGAATGTTGGTTCGCGTATACCGTTTGAATGACGAATTTTAAGGATTTTGTGTTGAAAATAGCATCTGATATTTACACAGATAACAGACATCCTTCTCTTGAATTCAACAACAAAGACGGTATAATGTGAGACTTCTGTCTCCCCTTCTTTTGGATGCAATATCAAGACGAAATCTTTCACTCTTTGAATCGCGCGCGCTCCCGCGAAGGGGTGCCAATCCAGAGAGTCATGCATCGGGTGATACAACACCTGTTAATGTATCTCTCAAAACAGCTGACTTAAATAGATGTGGACGTAGAACAGGTACTTCAGAGATTACGGAGAATTTCAAGTGTGATCTGAGAAATATACACTGCTCCCAAAAAAATTCAGGAACTGTTTTTTTTTTATCAGGATATGGCATGAATTAAATTGCACTTCTCTGATAATGATCTGGGGTCTCATTTATAAAGCTTGCGTACGCACAAAACGGGGCTGAAAATGTGCGTACGCCACTTTCCACGCAAAGGTTGTGATTTATAAAAAACAAACTTAACGGGAGAATGTGCGGTCCTCCACGCAAACTCTGACCCTCCCGTAGGCCTACGCACATTTTGAAAACGACGCAGATGACCGTACTGTAGTCAGACTGCAGAAATTGAATGTGGGAAGAACATACTCGTAATATTTATATATTTTGTTTTCCTCAAACACGTTTTTTTCATTCAATTTCATTTCATTCATGATTATCATGAAGATTACATCCAGCAGTGTTATTTGCGCTTGTAGCCTACTGAGTGACTCTTGTTCCATAAACACCTTGTACAATCCAACTCAAATTTTAAATAAAAATTCAGCACTTCCTCACCATCAGATTGTCCACTACGGGAGTTCAGGAGGGGGAGATTCCCCGACTGCATGGAATACAGGATAACATCACATATATTACCTTTAGATAACTGCACTGTGTATAACTAAATATATTTATTTAATACTGTGCAAATATCCTCATGAGTCAAAACAATACAGTCGTCACAGCGGCGCAACAATGACTTGGCGGGCCCGAGTGCAGATCTCACCAACGGGCCCCTTAACCGACCTATAGTCGGGCGAAATTATTGAGTGTTGATCTTAGCGAGGCGCATGGAAATTTACTTATTATCAGTGTTGCCTCTGAACACGTTCATGAACTTGCTCATAATTTTGGTGAACGTGAACTGAACGTAGCCTACTGTATTACTGCCTGGTGAACGATACTTTGCAGTGGACGCATTCATTCTGGTGTCTGTGAATGGCGTGTTTACTCTTTTTAATTTTGTTTAATAAGGTGCCAGATTTCTAGAGACTTCCAGGCTAAAAACACACCGTTAACAGTCTTGTGTATAGGGTAACCCAACCTGTCAATCGCTGCGTTCTTTATTTCTTTCTTTCTTCTACTGTATGCATGGCAAGTGTGACTGTGAGAACGCCGAATTGCGTAGAGACAGAGAGCGGTATTGCAGACGGCAGCCACATATTGAAAAAAAGAACTGAACTAACTTAGTTCATTATTTGGAGCATTAAACTTAGTTCAACATTTTGAATTAAGAACTGAACTAGTTCATGTAGAAAGTGAACTTTCCCAACACTGCTTATTACAATACACATTGTGAATTGATTGATTAGCCATGATGAGTGATTAGCCTATCTAGCGTTAGCTATTTTCCAACAACATCCTGCACATTGTTTTCAATATCTAACCTGGCTCCTGCCTTGTGCCTATATGTGCATTTAATGACTTTTAATAGCCATGTCTAAATGCATTCAATAGGATGCCAGACAGTAAATGTTAGCCTACCCTGGTGGCTGAGTTTCACGCATTGCTGTTGGGCTGGGGGTCAGACATAGCGTCCTCTTGAACACCTCGCCACAAATCCAAATGAAGATAATTTTGCCAGCGTTGCCACCCTTTCATCCTGCTCTTTGCGTTTGTGCCGCTTCCTGCAGCCACTTTTGTGTTTTTGAATGAAGGGCATGGGGTAGCGTAACCGCAATTACTCAATGCAACACAACAGGATGGCAAACGATCACAACGTGTGGGTGGGCGTTGACAACATATTACCTAGACAATATTACTTAATAAAAACGAGATTCGTTTCATTCAGCAAAAGGCAAATGAGGCAAAATGAATTAGGCTATTTTCTGTTGTTAAAAATGACTATTGTTAAAATGTTTATTAGGCAGGTGAGAATAACTGACACCATAATTGAGAAATGTTTGTGAATTGATCGGACTGGATCATGTGTTAACCTTTCTGTGATTTACGCGGAGCGAGGGGCCCGGTCAGTTCTTCAGGTAGAGTTCTCACTTGAGATCGAGGACGGGCCCCCTTTCGCCACGGGCCCTAGTGCGGCTGCACTCCCTGCACTCCCTATAGTTACGCCACTGGCTCGTGATGACATTATCAAAGTATTGTCTCCATACGGTAAACCGTTGCAGAGTCAAGGCCTCACGTCCGCTTTGGCGTCCTCTTTGTCAAAATCGTTTGTGCGTTACTCGTGAACGATTTGGCTCATCGATAAACTTTTGATAACTTTTTGTCGGCATGGTCTGAGCACCGGCCTAGGACTAGTTCGAAAAAGTTGGCATTTCTTATAATACAAATGACGTAAAAACCATCATGACGACAATGACGTCACAGGGTTCAATTGAATCGTCTGCATCCAAGGAATCCAATGATACCTCAATTTAAAAAAACAGTCTCACAGTTCAAAAGTTGTGGGTGTAAACGCACCTCCAACTTTGACGCCTTGGTGGCGCTATAGTGCTTCAGATTTCTACATTAAACTTGGTGACGATAATCAGGAGACTGTTCGAAATCAGTGTGCCAAATTTCAAAACTTCGCACCAATCGGTTCTATGGGCTGCCATAGACTCCTAGTCCTAAGTAAAAAGGAAAATTCCCTAACAATGGAACGTTCTCGTTACTATTATGATTATACTGCTAGACAGCTACTGTGGCATACCTGGCTTCGCTAAACAGATAATCCAGTCTCACGATATTCTTGATGACTGTGGCTGGATTACATCTTATTACCTTGCAATTCAAAGAAGCACGTCTTATCGCGATGAGCTATTCTGGCTGCTGGAAAATGCTGTGTTTGGTTACTTTATAAAAAAAAGGAAGCCGTTTCTCCCGTGGCGAGCTTTGTCAGATTTGACCCAAGAATAAACAGATGTAATCCAGTCATATTTTGACATATCAAGGTGATTGTGGTAGGAACATGATTAGATGACATGCTTGTGATTACATTATCAAAGTTTCGTCTCCATACAGTAAACCGTCGCAGAGACAAGGCCTCACGTCCACTTTGGCGTGCTCTTTGTCAAAATTGTTTGCGCGTTACTCGTGAACGGTTTGACTCAACAATAAAATGTTGACAACTTTTTGTCGGCATGGTCTGAAGATGATCTGTTACGATTCTCATGAAAATCGGAGCAACAGCCTAGGACGAGTTCGTAAAAGTAGTAATTTCTTAAAATACAAATGACGGAAACACCTTTGGGACGACAATGACGCCATAAGGTTCATTCGAATCGTCTGCATCCAAGGAATCCAATGATACCTCAATTAAGAAAAACGGTCTCACAGTTCAAAAGTTGTGGGCGTAAACGCACCTCCAACTTTCATGCCTTGGTGGCGCTATAGTGCTTCAGGGATCAACATGAAACTTGGTGACGATAATCAGGAGACCGTTCGAAATCAGTGTGCCAAATTTCAAAACTTCGCACCAATCGGTTCTATGGGCTGCCATAGACTCCTAGTCCTAAGTATAATAATAATAAATATAGCTGCAAGCAGCAATGAAGGGGCCAAGCAGCATTCAATATGGAAATTCAGTAGCTAAAGAAACAAATCATAAGACACAGTCATGTCATTTTGAGACAAAATGCACTGGCTAGATGTAGCAGCGTTGTATCTACAAAGCACAATAAATCCAATTCTTCTTGACTATAAATCCCATGACAATGAAACGTTATTGTTACTATTATACTGCTAGACAGCTACAGTGGCGTCGCTAAACAGATTATCCAGTGTCACGACATGTTCGACGACTGTGGCTGGATTCGATCTTACGACCTTGAAATTCAAAGAAGCACGTCTTATCCCGATGAGCTATTCTGGCTGCTGGAAAATGCTGTGTTTGGTTACTTTATAAAAAAAAGGAAGCCGTTTCTCCCGTGGCGAGCTTTGTCAGATTTGACCCAAGAATAAACAGATGTAATCCAGTCATATTTTGACATATCAAGGTGATTGTGGTAGGAACATGATTAGATGACATGCTTGTGATTACATTATCAAAGTTTCGTCTCCATACAGTAAACCGTCGCAGAGACAAGGCCTCACGTCCACTTTGGCGTGCTCTTTGTCAAAATTGTTTGCGCGTTACTCGTGAACGGTTTGACTCAACAATAAAATGTTGACAACTTTTTGTCGGCATGGTCTGAAGATGATCTGTTACGATTTTCATGAAAATCGGAGCAACGGCCTAGGACGAGTTCGTAAAAGTAGCAATTTCTTAAAATACAAATGACGGAAACACCTTTGGGACGACAATGACGCCATAAGGTTCATTCGAATCGTCTGCATCCAAGGAATCCAATGATACCTCAATTAAGAAAAACGGTCTCACAGTTCAAAAGTTGTGGGCGTAAACGCACCTCCAACTTTCATGCCTTGGTGGCGCTATAGTGCTTCAGGGATCAACATGAAACTTGGTGACGATAATCAGGAGACCGTTCGAAATCAGTGTGCCAAATTTCAAAACTTCGCACCAATCGGTTCTATGGGCTGCCATAGACTCCTAGTCCTAAGTATAATAATAATAAATATAGCTGCAAGCAGCAATGAAGGGGCCAAGCAGCATTCGATATGGAAATTCAGTAGCTAAAGAAACAAATCATAAGACACAGTCATGTCATTTTGAGACAAAATGCACTGGCTAGATGTAGCAGCGTTGTATCTACAAAGCACAATAAATCCAATTCTTCTTGACTATAAATCCCATGACAATGAAACGTTATTGTTACTATTATACTGCTAGACAGCTACAGTGGCGTCGCTAAACAGATTATCCAGTGTCACGACATGTTCGACGACTGTGGCTGGATTCGATCTTACGACCTTGAAATTCAAAGAAGCACGTCTTATCCCAATGAGCTATTCTGTCTGCTGGCAAATGCAGTGTTTGGTTACTTTATAAAAAAAAGGAAGCCGTTTCTCCCGTGGCGAGCTTTGTCAGATTTGACCCAAGTATAAACAGCTGTAATTCAGTCATATTTTGACATATCAAGGTGATTGTGGTAGAAAAATGAATAGATCACATGCTCGTGATGACAATTCCAAAGTTTCGACTCCATACGGTAAACCGTCGCAGAGACAAGGCCTCACGTCCGCTTTGGCGTGCTCTTTGTCGAAATCGTTTGCGCGTTACTCGTGAACGGTTTGACTCATCGATAACATTTTGATAACTTTTTGTCGGCATGGTCTGAAGATGATCTATTGCAATTTTCATGAAAATCAGAGCACCGGCCTAGGACGAGTTTGAAAAAGTAGCAATTTCTTAAAATACAAATGACGTAAAAACCATCATGACGACAATGACGTCACAGGGTTCAATCGAATCGTCTGCATCCAAGGAATCCAATGATACCTCAATTAAGAAAAACGGTCTCACGGTTCAAAAGTTGTGGGCGTAAACGCACCTCCAACTTTCACGCCTTGGTGGCGCTATAGTGCTTCAGGGATCGACATGAAACTTGGTGACGATAATCAGGAGACCGTTCCAAATCAGTGTGCCAAATTTCAAAACTTCGCACCAATCGGTTCTATGGGCTGCCATAGACTCCTAGTCCTAAGTATAAATATAAATCCCCTGACAATGAAACGTTATCGTTACTATTACGATTATACTGCTAGACAGCTACTGTGGCATACCTGGCTTCGCTAAACAGATAATCGACATGTGTCACGACATGCTTGATGACTGGCTGGATTCGATCCTACGACGTTACGTTCCCAAGCAGCACGTCTTATCCCAGTGAGCTATTCTCGCTGCTGGAAAAACATGTGTTCGGTTACATTATAAAAAAAAGGAAGCCGTTTCTCCCGTGGCGAGCTTTTTCAGATTTGACCCGAGAATAAACAGCTGTAATTCAGTCATATTTTGACATATCAAGGTGATTGTAGTAGGAAGATGATTACATGACATGCTCGTGATGACATTATCAGAGTTTTGTCTCCATACGGTAAACCGTCGCAGAGACAAGGCCTCACGTCCGCTTTGGCGTGCTCCTTGTCAAAATCGTTGGCGCGTTACTCGTGAACGGTTTGACTTATCGATAAACTTTTGATAACTTTTTGTCGGCATGGTCTGAAGATGATCTGTTGCAATTTTCATGAAAATCGGAGCAACGGCCTAGGACGAGTTCGAAAAAGTAGCAATTTCTTAAAATACAAATGACGTAAAAACCATCATGACGACAATGACGTCACAGGGTTCAATCGAATCGTCTGCATCCAAGGAATCCAATGATACCTCAATTAAGAAAAACGGTCTCACAGTTCAAAAGTTGTGGGCGTAAACGCACCTCCAACTTTCACGCCTTGGTGGCGCTATAGTGCTTCAGGGATCGACATGAAACTTGGTGACGATAATCAGGAGACCATTCCAAATCAGTGTGCCAAATTTCAAAACTTCGCACCAATCGGTTCTATGGGCTGCCATAGACTCCTAGTCCTAAGTATAATAATAATAATAAATATAACTGCAAGCAGTAATGGCGGATTCCTCCAAACACTGCGAACCATTGAAAAATGTTTATTCTTGACAAATTGTAACTGTATAGAAAAATGTATGCTGCAGAATTACCAATGGCATACCAAATCTGAAATGCAATACCATCAAGATCCACAAGGGCCTTTATTTCAAGCCAGTAAGTGAAGGAAGGGGGCTTGGTGAGCTTATCCATTCCAGAAAGCCTTGTATCTTTATGCATTAAGGCGTGGCCTGTAGCGCCACCTATGGGTAATGGTGGGCCATTTGTGGTGTGGTAGTTACTCTTGGCCTATACTATTAATGTTTCAGGATTTTAAAAACTTTTTACCACTGCATATAAAATCGAAAATGCAATACCAACAGGATCCACATGGCTTTGGGTAAAGTGTGGTAGTTACTCTTGGCCTGTACTGTCAATGTGTCAGGATTTGGAGACCTTTTTACTATTGCATACAAAGTAGGAAATGCAATGACACCAAGGTCCTCAAGGGCCTATGCTGATATTCAAGGAATGAGTTGGGGCTTGGTCAGCCCACACAGTCCTGATATGTTGCGTGTATGTCTTGCCAAGCCCGCGCGTGTCAAGGGAAGAATGAGTGTGTGAGAATTTGGAGCATGCGCGGGGAGGAGCAGGGGACACATTTCATTGTAAATTCCACTAGAAATTAGCCAAGCATGCATGTTTCAAAGATTCACCAAAAATCGACCTTTCATCTTAGAGTCAACTTTTTCTCAGATTTGTGTACTAAACATTCTCAAGAGTCTTCATATGAACTTGTTTGACTGGCTTACATGTAAAGCATTGCGAACCATTGAAAAATGTATATTCTTGACAAATTGTAACTGTATAGAAAAATCAATGCTGCAGAATTTCCAATGGGATACCAAATCTGAAATGCAATAACATCAAGATCCACAAGGGCCTTTATTTCAAGCCAAGAAGTGAAGTGCTTTAATCTTCACAAGAAGTGAAGTGCTTTGTGCTTTAAGGCGTGGCCTGTAGCGACACCTATTGGTAATGGTGGGCCATTTGTGGTGTGGTAGTTACTCTTGGCCTATACTATCAATGTTTCAGGATGTTTTTAACTTTTTACCATTGCATACAAAATCGGAAAAATATACCAACAATATCCACATGGGCTTTTGTTAAAGTGTTGTTGTTACTGTTGGCCTTTACTATCAATGTTTCAGGATTTGGAGAACTTTTTACCATGGCAAACAAAATCTGAAATGCAATACCATCAAGATCCACAAGGCCTTTGCAAAAGACCAAGGAATGAGTGGGGGCTTGGTAAGCCCACACTCTCCTGAAATGTTGCGTGTGCGTCTTGCCAAGCCCGCGCGTGTGTCAAGGGAAGACCTATGGGTAATAGTGGGCCATTTGTGGTGTGGTAGTTACTCTTGGTCTATACTATCAATGTTTCAGGATTTTTATAACTTTTTACCATTGTATACAAAATCGGAAAAGCAATACCAACAAGATCCACATGGGCTTTTTGTTAAACTGTTTCTTTGCCTATACTATCTATGTTTCAGGATTTTGAGACCTTTTTACCATTGCATACAAAATCGGAAATGCAATACCATCAAGATCCACATGGGCCTTTTTTCAAGCCAATACGTGAAGGGAGGGGGCTTGGTGAACCTATCCATTCCAGAAAGCCTTGTATCTTTGTGCTTTTGGGCGTGGCCTATAGCGCCACCTATGGGTAATGGTGGGCCATTTGAGGTGTGGTATTTACTCTTGGTCTATACTATCAATGTTTCAGGATTTGAGACCTTTTTACCATTGCATACAAAATCGGAAATGCAATACCATCAAGAGCCACATGGGCCTTTGCTAAAGACCAAGGAATGAGTGGGGGCTTGGTCAGCCCACACTCTCCTGAAATGTTGCGTGTGCGTCTTGGCCGCGCGTGTGTCAAGGGAAGGCTGAGTGTGTGTGAGATTTTGGAGCACGCGCGGGGAGGAGCAGGGGAGACATTCATTGGAAATTTGCCTAGAAATTAGCCAAGCAAGCATGTTTCAAATATTCACCAAAAATCGACCTTTCATCTTACAGTCAACTTTTTCACAGATTTGTGTTATGAACATTCTCAAGAGTCTTCATATGAACTTGTGATTGAATCAGAGTATCAGTTTTTGACTGGCTGATGTGTAAAGCATTATTTTAGCG
This sequence comes from Hypomesus nipponensis, assembly GCF_054491055.1. Classification (NCBI taxonomy): domain Eukaryota; kingdom Metazoa; phylum Chordata; class Actinopteri; order Osmeriformes; family Osmeridae; genus Hypomesus; species Hypomesus nipponensis. The sequence continues at coordinate 7,511,046 of NC_140371.1, read as the reverse complement.
TTAGCGATAAGTTCAATTTGCTTTATATCAATCATTTTTAGAGATATGAATTTGCCTTTGCACATGGTAACATGTTGTAGTGTCTTCCTCCGATCTACCAAGTTTAGTGTTGATATCTCAAAGATTTGCTGAGACATGACTTCACATCCTGTTTGGCGGCTTTTCTGATGAATTTGATTGGCTGTACCGGACAGACGGTTATGAGGATCAAAATTCCTTTGATAACTTTTGTGAGGCTTGGTCTGAAGATCATCTCTGGTGATTTTGAAGAAGATATGACAAAAATTGTAGGAGGAGTAGGCTTTCAAAGGTTTTTGATAAAACCGGAAATGGCGGGAAATCTATATAACCGGAAATTAACGCCATGGTGTGCGTTGAACTCGGCTTGATCCAGGGAATCCAATGGTACCTCATTTTTGAAAATGAGTCATACGGTTCAAAAGTTGCGTGTGTAAACACAAGTCCAACTTTGACCCATTGGTGGCGCTAGAGTGGTCTAATGGGAGACATGAAACTTGGTGTAGGTATAGAAGAAACTGTCCTTAATGAGTGTGCCAAATTTCACAAAAAGTTGTCGATGGGGTCTAGGGGCTGCCATTGACTCCCATGGTACAAGAATTACAAATAATAAAACCACCAATAACAATAGGTTTCCTCCTTACGGAGGAATCCTAAATATAACTGCAAGCAGTAATGGCGGATTCCTCCAAACACTGCGAACCATTGAAAAATGTTTATTTTTGACAAATTGTAACTGTATAGAAAAATGTATGCTGCAGAATTACCAATGGCATACCAAATCTGAAATGCAATACCATCAAGATCCACAAGGGCCTTTATTTCAAGCCAGTAAGTGAAGGAAGGGGGCTTGGTGAGCTTATCCATTCCAGAAAGCCTTGTATCTTTATGCATTAAGGCGTGGCCTGTAGCGCCACCTATGGGTAATGGTGGACCATTTGTGGTGTGGTAGTTACTCTTGGCCTATACTATTAATGTTTCAGGATTTTAAAAACTTTTTACCATTGCATATAAAATCGGAAATGCAATACCAACAGGATCCACATGGGCTTTGGGTAAAGTGTGGTAGTTACTCTTGGCCTGTACTGTCAATGTGTCAGGATTTGGAGACCTTTTTACTATTGCATACAAAGTAGGAAATGCAATGACACCAAGGTCCTCAAGGGCCTATGCTGATATTCAAGGAATGAGTGGGGGCTTGGTCAGCCCACACAGTCCTGATATGTTGCGTGTGTGTCTTGCCAAGCCCGCGCGTGTCAAGGGAAGAATGAGTGTCTGAGAATTTGGAGCATGCGCGGGGAGGAGCAGGGGACACATTTCATTGTAAATTTCCCTAGAAATTAGCCAAGCATGCATGTTTCAAAGATTCACCAAAAATCGACCTTTCATCTTAGAGTCAACTTTTTCTCAGATTTGTGTACTAAACATTCTCAAGAGTCTTCATATGAACTTGTTTGACTGGCTTACGTGTAAAGCATTGCGAACCATTGAAAAATGTATATTCTTGACAAATTGTAACTGTATAGAAAAATCAATGCTGCAGAATTTCCAATGGGATACCAAATCTGAAATGCAATAACATCAACATCCACAAGGGCCTTTATTTCAAGCCAAGAAGTGAAGCGCTTTAATCTTCACAAGAAGTGAAGTGCTTTGTGCTTTAGGGCGTGGCCTGTAGCGACACCTATTGGTAATGGTGGGCCATTTGTGGTGTGGTAGTTACTCTTGGCCTATACTATCAATGTTTCAGGATGTTTTTAACTTTTTACCATTGCATACAAAATCGGAAATGCAATACCAACAAGATCCACATGGGCTTTTGTTAAAGTGTTGTTGTTACTCTTGGCCTTTACTATCAATGTTTCAGGATTTGGAGAACTTTTTACCATGGCAAACAAAATCTGAAATGCAATACCATCAAGATCCACATGGCCTTTGCAAAAGACCAAGGAACACTCTCCTGAAATGTTGCGTGTGCGTCTTGCCAAGCCCGCGCGTGTGTCAAGGGAAGACCTATGGGTAATAGTGGGCCATTTGTGGTGTGGTAGTTACTCTTGGTCTATACTATCAATGTTTCAGGATTTTTATAACTTTTTACCATTGTATACAAAATCGGAAAAGCAATACCAACAAGATCCACATGGGCTTTTTGTTAAAGTGTTTCTTTGCCTATACTATCTATGTTTCAGGATTTTGAGACCTTTTTACCATTGCATACAAAATCGGAAATGCAATACCATCAAGAGCCACATGGGCCTTTTTTTCAAGCCAATAAGTGAAGGGAGGGGGCTTGGTGAGCCTATCCATTCCAGAAAGCCTTGTATATTTGTGCTTTTTGGCGTGGCCTGTAGCGCCACCTATGGGTAATGGTGGGCCATTTGTGGTGTGGTAGTTACTCTTGGTCTATACTATCAATGTTTCAGGATTTTTATAACTTTTTACCATTGCATACAAAATCGGAAATGCAATACCAACAAGATCCACATGGGCTTTTGTTAAAGTGTTTCTCGGCCTACACTATCAATGTTTCAGGATTTGAGACCTTTTTACCATTGCATACAAAATCGGAAATGCAATACCATCAAGAGCCACATGGGCCTTTGCTAAAGACCAAGGAATGAGTGGGGGCTTGGTCAGCCCACACTCTCCTGAAATGTTGCGTGTGCGTCTTGGCCGCGCGTGTGTCAAGGGAAGGCTGAGTGTGTGTGAGATTTTGGAGCACGCGCGGGGAGGAGCAAGGGAGACATTCATTGGAAATTTGCCTAGAAATTAGCCAAGCAAGCATGTTTCAAATATTCACCAAAAATCGACCTTTCATCTTACAGTCAACTTTTTCACAGATTTGTGTTATGAACATTCTCAAGAGTTTTCATATGAACTTGTGATTGAATCAGAGTATCAGTTTTTGAATGGCTGATGTGTAAAGCATAATTTTAGCGTTAGCGATAAGTTCAATTTGCTTTATATCAATCATTTTTTGAGATATGAATTTGCCTTTGCACATGGTAACATGTTGTAGTGTCTTCCTCCGATCTACCAAGTTTAGTGTTGATATCTCAAAGATTTGCTGAGACATGACTTCACATCCTGTTTTGCGGCTTTTCTGATGAATTTGATTGGCTGTACCGGACAGACGGTTATGAGGATCAAAATTCCTTTGATAACTTTTGTGAGGCTTGGTCTGAAGATCATCTCTGGTGATTTTGAAGAAGATATGACAAAAATTGTAGGAGGAGTAGGCTTTCAAAGGTTTTTGATAAAACCGGAAATGGCGGGAAATCTATATAACCGGAAATTAACGCCATGGTGTGCGTTGAACTCGGCTTGATCCAGGGAATCCAATGGTACCTCATTTTTGAAAATGAGTCATACGGTTCAAAAGTTGCGTGTGTAAACACAAGTCCAACTTTGACCCATTGGTGGCGCTAGAGTGGTCTAATGGGAGACATGAAACTTGGTGTAGGTATAGAAGAAACTGTCCTTAATGAGTGTGCCAAATTTCACAAAAAGTTGTCGATGGGGTCTAGGGGCTGCCATTGACTCCCATGGTACAAGAATTACAAAATATAACTGCAAGCAGTAATGGCGGATTCCTCCGAACACTGCGAACCATTGAAAAATGTTTATTTTTGACAAATTGTAACTGTATAGAAAAATTTATGCTGCAGAATTACCAATGGCATACCAAATCTGAAATGCAATACCATCAAGATCCACAAGGGCCTTTATTTCAAGCCAGTAAGTGAAGGAAGGGGGCTTGGTGAGCTTATCCATTCCAGAAAGCCTTGTATCTTTATGCATTAAGGCGTGGCCTGTAGCGCCACCTATGGGTAATGGTGGGCCATTTGTGGTGTGGTAGTTACTCTTGGCCTATACTATTAATGTTTCAGGATTTTAAAAACTTTTTACCATTGCATATAAAATCGGAAATGCAATACCAACAGGATCCACATGGGCTTTGGGTAAAGTGTGGTAGTTACTCTTGGCCTGTACTGTCAATGTGTCAGGATTTGGAGACCTTTTTACTATTGCATACAAAGTAGGAAATGCAATGACACCAAGGTCCTCAAGGGCCTATGCTGATATTCAAGGAATGAGTGGGGGCTTGGTCAGCCCACACAGTCCTGATATGTTGCGTGTGTGTCTTGCCAAGCCCGCGCGTGTCAAGGGAAGAATGAGTGTGTGAGAATTTGGAGCATGCGCGGGGAGGAGCAGGGGACACATTTCATTGTAAATTTCCCTAGAAATTAGCCAAGCATGCATGTTTCAAAGATTCACCAAAAATCGACCTTTCATCTTAGTCAACTTTTTCTCAGATTTGTGTACTAAACATTCTCAAGAGTCTTCATATGAACTTGTTTGACTGGCATACGTGTAAAGCATGTTTATTCTTGACAAATTGTAACTGTATAGAAAAATCAATGCTGCAGAATTTCCAATGGGATACCAAATCTGAAATGCAATAACATCAAGATCCACAAGGGCCTTTATTTCAAGCCAAGAAGTGAAGTGCTTTAATCTTCACAAGAAGTGAAGTGCTTTGTGCTTTAGGGCATGGCCTGTAGCGACACCTATTGGTAATGGTGGGCCATTTGTGGTGTGGTAGTTACTCTTGGCCTATACTATCAATGTTTCAGGATGTTTTTAACTTTTTACCATTGCATACAAAATCGGAAAAGCAATACCAACAAGATCCACATGGGTTTTTTGTTAAAGTGTTTCTTTGCCTATACTATCTATGTTTCAGGATTTTGAGACCTTTTTACCATTGCATACAAAATCGGAAATGCAATACCATCAAGATCCACATGGGCCTTTTTTTCAAGCCAATAAGTGAAGGGAGGGGGCTTGGTGAGCCTATCCATTCCAGAAAGCCTTGTATCTTTGTGCTTTTGGGCATGGCCTGTAGTGCCACCTATGGTTAATGGTGGGCCATTTGTGGTGTGGTAGTTACTCTTGGTCTATACTATCAATGTTTCAGGATTTTTATAACTTTTTACCATTGCATACAAAATCGGAAATGCAATACCAACAAGATCCACATGGGCTTTTGTTAAAGTGTTTCTCGGCCTACACTATCAATGTTTCAGGATTTGAGACCTTTTTACTATTGCATACAAAATCGGAAATGCAATACCATCAAGAGCCACATGGGCTCTTTGCTAAATACCAAGGAATGAGTGGGGGCTTGGTCAGCCCACACTCTCCTGAAATGTTGCGTGTGCGTCTTGGCCGCGCGTGTGTCAAGGGAAGGCTGAGTGTGTGTGAGATTTTGGAGCACGCGCGGGGAGGAGCAGGGGAGACATTCATTGGAAATTTGCCTAGAAATTAGCCAAGCAAGCATGTTTCAAATATTCACCAAAAATCGACCTTTCATCTTACAGTCAACTTTTTCACAGATTTGTGTTATGAACATTCTCAAGAGTCTTCATATGAACTTGTGATTGAATCAGAGTATCAGTTTTTGACTGGCTGATGTGTAAAGCATTATTTTAGCGTTAGCGATAAGTTCAATTTGCTTTATATCAATCATTTTTTGAGATATGAATTTGCTTTTGCACATGGTAACATGTTGTAGTGTCTTCCTCCGATCTACCAAGTTTAGTGTTGATATCTCAAAGATTTGCTGAGACATGACTTCACATCCTGTTTGGCGGCTTTTCTGATGAATTTGATTGGCTGTACCGGACAGACGGTTATGAGGATCAAAATTCCATTGATAACTTTTGTGAGGCTTGGTCTGAAGATCATCTCTGGTGATTTTGAAGAAGATATGACAAAAATTGTAGGAGGAGTAGGCTTTCAAAGGTTTTTGATAAAACCGGAAATGGCGGGAAATCTATATAACCGGAAATTAACGCCATGGTGTGTGTTGAACTCGGCTTGATCCAGGGAATCCAGTGGTACCTCATTTTTGAAAATGAGTCATACGGTTCAAAAGTTGCGTGTGTAAACACAAGTCCAACTTTGACCCATTGGTGGCGCTAGAGTGGTCTAATGGGAGACATGAAACTTGGTGTAGGTATAGAAGAAACTGTCCTTAATGAGTGTGCCAAATTTCACAAAAAGTTGTCGATGGGGTCTAGGGGCTGCCATTGACTCCCATGGTACAAGAATTACAAATAATAAAACCACCAATAACAATAGGTTTCCTCCTTACGGAGGAATCCTAATAATAAAACCACCAATAACAATAGGTTTCCTCCTTACGGAGGAATCCTAATAATAAATATAACTGCAAGCAGTAATGGCGGATTCCTCCAAACACTGCGAACCATTGAAAAATGTTTATTTTTGACAAATTGTAACTGTATAGAAAAATGTATGCTGCAGAATTACCAATGGCATACCAAATCTGAAATGCAATACCATCAAGATCCACAAGGGCCTTTATTTCAAGCCAGTAAGTGAAGGAAGGGGGCTTGGTGAGCTTATCCATTCCAGAAAGCCTTGTATCTTTATGCATTAAGGCGTGGCCTGTAGCGCCACCTATGGGTAATGGTGGACCATTTGTGGTGTGGTAGTTACTCTTGGCCTATACTATTAATGTTTCAGGATTTTAAAAACTTTTTACCATTGCATATAAAATCGGAAATGCAATACCAACAGGATCCACATGGGCTTTGGGTAAAGTGTGGTAGTTACTCTTGGCCTGTACTGTCAATGTGTCAGGATTTGGAGACCTTTTTACTATTGCATACAAAGTAGGAAATGCAATGACACCAAGGTCCTCAAGGGCCTATGCTGATATTCAAGGAATGAGTGGGGGCTTGGTCAGCCCACACAGTCCTGATATGTTGCGTGTGTGTCTTGCCAAGCCCGCGCGTGTCAAGGGAAGAATGAGTGTCTGAGAATTTGGAGCATGCGCGGGGAGGAGCAGGGGACACATTTCATTGTAAATTTCCCTAGAAATTAGCCAAGCATGCATGTTTCAAAGATTCACCAAAAATCGACCTTTCATCTTAGAGTCAACTTTTTCTCAGATTTGTGTACTAAACATTCTCAAGAGTCTTCATATGAACTTGTTTGACTGGCTTACGTGTAAAGCATTGCGAACCATTGAAAAATGTATATTCTTGACAAATTGTAACTGTATAGAAAAATCAATGCTGCAGAATTTCCAATGGGATACCAAATCTGAAATGCAATAACATCAACATCCACAAGGGCCTTTATTTCAAGCCAAGAAGTGAAGCGCTTTAATCTTCACAAGAAGTGAAGTGCTTTGTGCTTTAGGGCGTGGCCTGTAGCGACACCTATTGGTAATGGTGGGCCATTTGTGGTGTGGTAGTTACTCTTGGCCTATACTATCAATGTTTCAGGATGTTTTTAACTTTTTACCATTGCATACAAAATCGGAAATGCAATACCAACAAGATCCACATGGGCTTTTGTTAAAGTGTTGTTGTTACTCTTGGCCTTTACTATCAATGTTTCAGGATTTGGAGAACTTTTTACCATGGCAAACAAAATCTGAAATGCAATACCATCAAGATCCACATGGCCTTTGCAAAAGACCAAGGAACACTCTCCTGAAATGTTGCGTGTGCGTCTTGCCAAGCCCGCGCGTGTGTCAAGGGAAGACCTATGGGTAATAGTGGGCCATTTGTGGTGTGGTAGTTACTCTTGGTCTATACTATCAATGTTTCAGGATTTTTATAACTTTTTACCATTGTATACAAAATCGGAAAAGCAATACCAACAAGATCCACATGGGCTTTTTGTTAAAGTGTTTCTTTGCCTATACTATCTATGTTTCAGGATTTTGAGACCTTTTTACCATTGCATACAAAATCGGAAATGCAATACCATCAAGAGCCACATGGGCCTTTTTTTCAAGCCAATAAGTGAAGGGAGGGGGCTTGGTGAGCCTATCCATTCCAGAAAGCCTTGTATATTTGTGCTTTTTGGCGTGGCCTGTAGCGCCACCTATGGGTAATGGTGGGCCATTTGTGGTGTGGTAGTTACTCTTGGTCTATACTATCAATGTTTCAGGATTTTTATAACTTTTTACCATTGCATACAAAATCGGAAATGCAATACCAACAAGATCCACATGGGCTTTTGTTAAAGTGTTTCTCGGCCTACACTATCAATGTTTCAGGATTTGAGACATTTTTACCATTGCATACAAAATCGGAAATGCAATACCATCAAGAGCCACATGGGCCTTTGCTAAAGACCAAGGAATGAGTGGGGGCTTGGTCAGCCCACACTCTCCTGAAATGTTGCGTGTGCGTCTTGGCCGCGCGTGTGTCAAGGGAAGGCTGAGTGTGTGTGAGATTTTGGAGCACGCGCGGGGAGGAGCAAGGGAGACATTCATTGGAAATTTGCCTAGAAATTAGCCAAGCAAGCATGTTTCAAATATTCACCAAAAATCGACCTTTCATCTTACAGTCAACTTTTTCACAGATTTGTGTTATGAACATTCTCAAGAGTTTTCATATGAACTTGTGATTGAATCAGAGTATCAGTTTTTGAATGGCTGATGTGTAAAGCATAATTTTAGCGTTAGCGATAAGTTCAATTTGCTTTATATCAATCATTTTTTGAGATATGAATTTGCCTTTGCACATGGTAACATGTTGTAGTGTCTTCCTCCGATCTACCAAGTTTAGTGTTGATATCTCAAAGATTTGCTGAGACATGACTTCACATCCTGTTTTGCGGCTTTTCTGATGAATTTGATTGGCTGTACCGGACAGACGGTTATGAGGATCAAAATTCCTTTGATAACTTTTGTGAGGCTTGGTCTGAAGATCATCTCTGGTGATTTTGAAGAAGATATGACAAAAATTGTAGGAGGAGTAGGCTTTCAAAGGTTTTTGATAAAACCGGAAATGGCGGGAAATCTATATAACCGGAAATTAACGCCATGGTGTGCGTTGAACTCGGCTTGATCCAGGGAATCCAATGGTACCTCATTTTTGAAAATGAGTCATACGGTTCAAAAGTTGCGTGTGTAAACACAAGTCCAACTTTGACCCATTGGTGGCGCTAGAGTGGTCTAATGGGAGACATGAAACTTGGTGTAGGTATAGAAGAAACTGTCCTTAATGAGTGTGCCAAATTTCACAAAAAGTTGTCGATGGGGTCTAGGGGCTGCCATTGACTCCCATGGTACAAGAATTACAAATAAATATAACTGCAAGCAGTAATGGCGGATTCCTCCAAACACTGCAAACCATTGAACAATGTTTATTCTTGACAAATTGTAACTGTATAGAAGAATGTATGCTGCAGAATTACCAATGGCATACCAAATCTGAAATGCAATACCATCAAGATCCACAAGGGCCTTTATTTCAAGCCAGTAAGTGAAGGAAGGGGGCTTGGTGAGCTTATCCATTCCAGAAAGCCTTGTATCTTTATGCATTAAGGCGTGGCCTGTAGCGCCACCTATGGGTAATGGTGGGCCATTTGTGGTGTGGTAGTTACTCTTGGCCTATACTATTAATGTTTCAGGATTTTAAAAACTTTTTACCACTGCATATAAAATCGAAAATGCAATACCAACAGGATCCACATGGGCTTTGGGTAAAGTGTGGTAGTTACTCTTGGCCGGTACTGTCAATGTGTCAGGATTTGGAGACCTTTTTACTATTGCATACAAAGTAGGAAATGCAATGACACCAAGGTCCTCAAGGGCCTATGCTGATATTCAAGGAATGAGTTGGGGCTTGGTCAGCCCACACAGTCCTGATATGTTGCGTGTATGTCTTGCCAAGCCCGCGCGTGTCAAGGGAAGAATGAGTGTGTGAGAATTTGGAGCATGCGCGGGGAGGAGCAGGGGACACATTTCATTGTAAATTTCCCTAGAAATTAGCCAAGCATGCATGTTTCAAAGATTCACCAAAAATCGACCTTTCATCTTAGAGTCAACTTTTTCTCAGATTTGTGTACTAAACATTCTCAAGAGTCTTCATATGAACTTGTTTGACTGGCTTACATGTAAAGCATTGCGAACCATTGAAAAATGTATATTCTTGACAAATTGTAACTGTATAGAAAAATCAATGCTGCAGAATTTCCAATGGGATACCAAATTTGAAATGCAATAACATCAAGATCCACAAGGGCCTTTATTTCAAGCCAAGAAGTGAAGTGCTTTAATCTTCACAAGAAGTGAAGTGCTTTGTGCTTTAAGGCGTGGCCTGTAGCGACACCTATTGGTAATGGTGGGCCATTTGTGGTGTGGTAGTTACTCTTGGCCTATACTATCAATGTTTCAGGATGTTTTTAACTTTTTACCATTGCATACAAAATCGGAAAAAATACCAACAATATCCACATGGGCTTTTGTTAAAGTGTTGTTGTTACTGTTGGCCTTTACTATCAATGTTTCAGGATTTGGAGAACTTTTTACCATGGCAAACAAAATCTGAAATGCAATACCATCAAGATCCACAAGGCCTTTGCAAAAGACCAAGGAATGAGTGGGGGCTTGGTAAGCCCACACTCTCCTGAAATGTTGCGTGTGCGTCTTGCCAAGCCCGCGCGTGTGTCAAGGGAAGACCTATGGGTAATAGTGGGCCATTTGTGGTGTGGTAGTTACTCTTGGTCTATACTATCAATGTTTCAAGATTTTTATAACTTTTTACCATTGTATACAAAATCGGAAAAGCAATACCAACAAGATCCACATGGGCTTTTTGTTAAACTGTTTCTTTGCCTATACTATCTATGTTTCAGGATTTTGAGACCTTTTTACCATTGCATACAAAATCGGAAATGCAATACCATCAAGATCCACATGGGCCTTTTTTCAAGCCAATACGTGAAGGGAGGGGGCTTGGTGAACCTATCCATTCCAGAAAGCCTTGTATCTTTGTGCTTTTGGGCGTGGCCTATAGCGCCACCTATGGGTAATGGTGGGCCATTTGAGGTGTGGTATTTACTCTTGGTCTATACTATCAATGTTTCAGGATTTGAGACCTTTTTACCATTGCATACAAAATCGGAAATGCAATACCATCAAGAGCCACATGGGCCTTTGCTAAAGACCAAGGAATGAGTGGGGGCTTGGTCAGCCCACACTCTCCTGAAATGTTGCGTGTGCGTCTTGGCCGCGCGTGTGTCAAGGGAAGGCTGAGTGTGTGTGAGATTTTGGAGCACGCGCGGGGAGGAGCAGGGGAGACATTCATTGGAAATTTGCCTAGAAATTAGCCAAGCAAGCATGTTTCAAATATTCACCAAAAATCGACCTTTCATCTTACAGTCAACTTTTTCACAGATTTGTGTTATGAACATTCTCAAGAGTCTTCATATGAACTTGTGATTGAATCAGAGTATCAGTTTTTGACTGGCTGATGTGCAAAGCATTATTTTAGCGTTAGCGATAAGTTCAATTTGATTTATATCAATCATTTTTAGAGATATGAATTTGCCTTTGCACATGGTAATATGTTGTAGTGTCTTCCTCCGATCTACCAAGTTTAGTGTTGATATCTCAAAGATTTGCTGAGACATGACTTCACATCCTGTTTGGCGGCTTTTCTGATGAATTTGATTGGCTGTACCGGACAGACGGTTATGAGGATCAAAATTCCTTTGATAACTTTTGTGAGGCTTGGTTTGAAGATCATCTCTGGTCATTTTGAAGAAGTTTTGGCAAAAATTGTAGGAGAAGTAGGCTTTCAAAGGTTTTTGATAAAACCGGAAATAGCGGAAAATCTATATAACCGGAAATTGACGTCATAGGGTGCGTTGAACTCGGCTTGATCCAGGGAATCCAATGGTACCTCATTTGTGAAAATCGGTCATACGGTTCAAAAGTTGCGTGTGTAAACACAAGTCCAACTTTGACCCGTTGGTGGCGCTAGAGTGGTCTAATGGGAGACATGAAACTTGGTGTCGGTATAGAATGAACTGTCCTTAATGAGTGTGCCAAATTTTACAAAAAGTTGTCGAAGGGGTCTAGGGGCTGCCATTGACTCCCATGGTACAAGAATTACAAATAATAAAACCACCAATAACAATAGGTTTCCTCCTTACGGAGGAATCCTAATAAAACCACCAATAACAATAGGTTTCCTCCTTACGGAGGAATCCTAAATATAACTGCAAGCAGTAATGGCGGATTCCTCCAAACACTGCGAACCATTGAAAAATGTTTATTTTTGACAAATTGTAACTGTATAGAAAAATGTATGCTGCAGAATTACCAATGGCATACCAAATCTGAAATGCAATACCATCAAGATCCACAAGGGCCTTTATTTCAAGCCAGTAAGTGAAGGAAGGGGGCTTGGTGAGCTTATCCATTCCAGAAAGCCTTGTATCTTTATGCATTAAGGCGTGGCCTGTAGCGCCACCTATGGGTAATGGTGGACCATTTGTGGTGTGGTAGTTACTCTTGGCCTATACTATTAATGTTTCAGGATTTTAAAAACTTTTTACCATTGCATATAAAATCGGAAATGCAATACCAACAGGATCCACATGGGCTTTGGGTAAAGTGTGGTAGTTACTCTTGGCCTGTACTGTCAATGTGTCAGGATTTGGAGACCTTTTTACTATTGCATACAAAGTAGGAAATGCAATGACACCAAGGTCCTCAAGGGCCTATGCTGATATTCAAGGAATGAGTGGGGGCTTGGTCAGCCCACACAGTCCTGATATGTTGCGTGTGTGTCTTGCCAAGCCCGCGCGTGTCAAGGGAAGAATGAGTGTCTGAGAATTTGGAGCATGCGCGGGGAGGAGCAGGGGACACATTTCATTGTAAATTTCCCTAGAAATTAGCCAAGCATGCATGTTTCAAAGATTCACCAAAAATCGACCTTTCATCTTAGAGTCAACTTTTTCTCAGATTTGTGTACTAAACATTCTCAAGAGTCTTCATATGAACTTGTTTGACTGGCTTACGTGTAAAGCATTGCGAACCATTGAAAAATGTATATTCTTGACAAATTGTAACTGTATAGAAAAATCAATGCTGCAGAATTTCCAATGGGATACCAAATCTGAAATGCAATAACATCAAGATCCACAAGGGCCTTTATTTCAAGCCAAGAAGTGAAGCGCTTTAATCTTCACAAGAAGTGAAGTGCTTTGTGCTTTAGGGCGTGGCCTGTAGCGACACCTATTGGTAATGGTGGGCCATTTGTGGTGTGGTAGTTACTCTTGGCCTATACTATCAATGTTTCAGGATGTTTTTAACTTTTTACCATTGCATACAAAATCGGAAATGCAATACCAACAAGATCCACATGGGCTTTTGTTAAAGTGTTGTTGTTACTCTTGGCCTTTACTATCAATGTTTCAGGATTTGGAGAACTTTTTACCATGGCAAACAAAATCTGAAATGCAATACCATCAAGATCCACATGGCCTTTGCAAAAGACCAAGGAACACTCTCCTGAAATGTTGCGTGTGCGTCTTGCCAAGCCCGCGCGTGTGTCAAGGGAAGACCTATGGGTAATAGTGGGCCATTTGTGGTGTGGTAGTTACTCTTGGTCTATACTATCAATGTTTCAGGATTTTTATAACTTTTTACCATTGTATACAAAATCGGAAAAGCAATACCAACAAGATCCACATGGGCTTTTTGTTAAAGTGTTTCTTTGCCTATACTATCTATGTTTCAGGATTTTGAGACCTTTTTACCATTGCATACAAAATCGGAAATGCAATACCATCAAGAGCCACATGGGCCTTTTTTTCAAGCCAATAAGTGAAGGGAGGGGGCTTGGTGAGCCTATCCATTCCAGAAAGCCTTGTATATTTGTGCTTTTTGGCGTGGCCTGTAGCGCCACCTATGGGTAATGGTGGGCCATTTGTGGTGTGGTAGTTACTCTTGGTCTATACTATCAATGTTTCAGGATTTTTATAACTTTTTACCATTGCATACAAAATCGGAAATGCAATACCAACAAGATCCACATGGGCTTTTGTTAAAGTGTTTCTCGGCCTACACTATCAATGTTTCAGGATTTGAGACCTTTTTACCATTGCATACAAAATCGGAAATGCAATACCATCAAGAGCCACATGGGCCTTTGCTAAAGACCAAGGAATGAGTGGGGGCTTGGTCAGCCCACACTCTCCTGAAATGTTGCGTGTGCGTCTTGGCCGCGCGTGTGTCAAGGGAAGGCTGAGTGTGTGTGAGATTTTGGAGCACGCGCGGGGAGGAGCAAGGGAGACATTCATTGGAAATTTGCCTAGAAATTAGCCAAGCAAGCATGTTTCAAATATTCACCAAAAATCGACCTTTCATCTTACAGTCAACTTTTTCACAGATTTGTGTTATGAACATTCTCAAGAGTTTTCATATGAACTTGTGATTGAATCAGAGTATCAGTTTTTGAATGGCTGATGTGTAAAGCATAATTTTAGCGTTAGCGATAAGTTCAATTTGCTTTATATCAATCATTTTTTGAGATATGAATTTGCCTTTGCACATGGTAACATGTTGTAGTGTCTTCCTCCGATCTACCAAGTTTAGTGTTGATATCTCAAAGATTTGCTGAGACATGACTTCACATCCTGTTTTGCGGCTTTTCTGATGAATTTGATTGGCTGTACCGGACAGACGGTTATGAGGATCAAAATTCCTTTGATAACTTTTGTGAGGCTTGGTCTGAAGATCATCTCTGGTGATTTTGAAGAAGATATGACAAAAATTGTAGGAGGAGTAGGCTTTCAAAGGTTTTTGATAAAACCGGAAATGGCGGGAAATCTATATAACCGGAAATTAACGCCATGGTGTGCGTTGAACTCGGCTTGATCCAGGGAATCCAATGGTACCTCATTTTTGAAAATGAGTCATACGGTTCAAAAGTTGCGTGTGTAAACACAAGTCCAACTTTGACCCATTGGTGGCGCTAGAGTGGTCTAATGGGAGACATGAAACTTGGTGTAGGTATAGAAGAAACTGTCCTTAATGAGTGTGCCAAATTTCACAAAAAGTTGTCGATGGGGTCTAGGGGCTGCCATTGACTCCCATGGTACAAGAATTACAAATAATAAAACCACCAATAACAATAGGTTTCCTCCTTACGGAGGAATCCTAATAAAACTAACAGTTACAATAGGTGCCACAAAATATAGCTGCAAGCAGCAATGAAGGGGCCAAGCAGCATTCAATATGGAAATTCAGTAGCTAAAGAAACAAATCATAAAACAGTCATGTCATTTTGAGACAAAATGCACTGGCTAGATGTAGCAGCGTTGTATCTACAAAGCACAATAAATCCACTTCTTCTCGACTATAAATCCCATGACAATGAAATGTTACTGTTACTAATACGATTATACTAATAGACAGCTACAGTGGCATACCTGGTTTCGCTGAACAGATAATCCAGTGTCACGACATGCTTGACGACTGTGGCTGGATTCGATCCTACGACCTTGCCTTCCAAAGCAGCACGTCGTATCCCTGTGAGCTATTCTCGCTGCTGGAAAATGCTGTGTTCGGTAACATTATAAAAAACAGGAAGCCGTTTCTCCAGTGGCGAGCTTTGTGAGATTTGACCCAAGTATAAACAGCTGTAATTCAGTCATATTATGACATATTAAGGTTATTGTGGTAAGATGATGATTAAATTACATGCTTGTGATGACATTTCCAAAGTTTCGACTCCATACGGTAAACCGTTGCAGAGACAAGGCCTCACGTCCGCTTTGGCGTGCTCTTTGTTGAAATCTTTTGCGCGTTACTTGTGATTGGTTTGACTCATCGATAACATTTTGATAACTTTTTGTCGGCATGGTCTGAGGATGATCTGTTGCGATTTAACTTAACTTACTTAAGTGGTTGATAATAAAGGTATTAATAGTAGATTATAAAGTTGTATGGCATTTTGCAGAAAATGTACATTCTCTACTTGCCTCCGATTATAAACTGGTCCAGAGATGAAGAGCTTTTCTGAATCCTGTAGGGACAGATTCCTCAGCATACTCAGGCCGTAACCTATATGATGGCCTACAAAAGTTAAGGGCTCTTTCGTGACGTTGTTGATTACATTACTGTTGATCATCTGTCCATCATCGTATAAAGCTCGCCCTGGAAATTTCATTGGTCCGCCCAGATCCTGGTTTTATATAGTTGTTCCCAATACGAGACCCTCCAGACCCAACTTCCCGACCAAATTTTTTAGTGGGCGGGGCAAAGTTGGGCTGGCAGCCAGGCTATTGTTCCAATGCAGTGTTGAATGTGTCGGGACAGTATCGACACCTTAGGAAAAGTGGCCAAGATGGCGGCTCGAGCTGACGCTTTTTATTGAGCTTCACACCAAACTTAGCAAAGACAGTGGAAAAGAAAACTTAAGTGACAGCCTTTACTTATTCATTGTTAAATACATTTATTAGGATTCCTCCGTCAGGAGGAAACCTATTGTTATTGTTTGTTTTATTAGGATTCCTCCGTAAGGAGGAAACCTATTGTTATTGTTAGTTTTATTCTTTTTTTTTTTATTTTAGTGCCATGGGAGTCAATGGCAGCCCCTAGACCCCTTCGACAACTTTTTGTAAAATTTGGCACACTCATTAAGGACAGTTCATTCTATACCTACACCAAGTTTCAGGTCTCCCATTAGACCACTCTAGCGCCACCAACGGGTCAAAGTTGGACTTGTGTTTACACACGCAACTTTTGAACCGTATGACCGATTTTCACAAATGAGGTACCATTGGATTCCCTGGATCAAGCCGAGTTCAACGTCAATTTCCGGTTATATAGATTTTCCGCTATTTCCGGTTTTATCAAAAACCTTTGAAAGCCTACTCCTCCTACAATTTTTGTCAAAACTTCTTCAAAATGACCAGAGATGATCTTCAGACCAAGCCTCACAAAAGTTATCGATTAGAATTGTGATCCTCACAACCGTTTGTCCGGTACAGCCAATCAAATTCAGCAGAAAAGCAGCCAAACAGGAAGTGAAGTCATATCTCAGCAAATCTTCAAGATATCAACACCAAACTTGGTATGATGACTCAGAACCCTCTTCTGAGGATATCTAGACAATTTGGTGTCATGTGATCACTGGGCGTGGCCGCAAGAAGTAAAAATGTGTTTTGGCCAATAACTATTGATTTGTTTGCCTTTATTGAGTGATTCCTTTGTCTCATGATATCTTGGGACATCCCGTGTGTGACTCATAATAATTTGTGATAATAGCCGAATTTATGCGGCCGCCATTTTGAATTCAATGAAAAACGTTTTTTCTGTACTCCTCCTACACATGTTGTCAAATCTTCACCAAATTTAGCAGAGATTATCTTCAGACCAAGCCTCACAAAGGGTTTCACATGATTTTTTGATTTTCAGAACCATTTACCCGGTACAGGCAGTCAAAATGTGCCATTAAGCCAGCCAACAAGAAGTTGGGTCGTATCTCAGCAAATCTTCACACCAAACTTGCTGCATGCACTCGGAACCCTGTTCTGAGGATTTCTAAAGTGTTTTATGGGTCATTTGACTGCTTGGCCACCACATTGCTGCTTGCAGCTATATTCAGGGCTGGGACCCCCAAACCTTAAATGGCCCATTTTACCTGATATCACCCTATGTATGTGTATATGCATGTAGGCCTATGTGTAAATCCCTCTTTGATTTCATTGACTGGGGCATGGCCAGGAATATGATGAATTGATTCATCAGCTGGTTAAGCGCCAAGTACACTTTTCTTACAGCAACGCATGCTGTGGCTTTGCCAATGTTTTCTGCATCGCCTATACTGTATAAAAATGTAGCCTACCTGACGCGAAAAACCTCAAGGCTATGCAGAGGGTATGAAGCACAGTAAAAGTTTCAAGTAGCTTTATTGTCCATTTCTTCACGTCAAGACATAAAAAGGAATCGATATGACGTTTCCCACTCTCCCACAGTGAAACATAAAAAGCACAGGCACAACAGATAAGACATTTCTTAGAACATAGCGTTACATATTCACATACAGCAGCATAAGCTCATAAAGCATAGCTTGCTGCGGCGTGTGATATTTGGAATGTACGGCCCGAGAATGTCTTGCAAATAAATGAGTCCTTGTCGGCTGAATCGATATCGCTCAAACAAGAACTCATCCGTGTGAAATAAATGATCTTGGCGATCGTGAAGAACTATATTGGTATGGAAAGTTAATCGAACTATATCTCCTTGATCAGCTGGGTCTCTCAAAAAGGGAGCTGCCCATTATTTTCCGGGGGTGTGGCAAGCTTATCCACTTACGTTAGCCTGCTCTCGAGCAGGTTAGTGCTAATTGATATGTTACTATGGTGATTTATCTAAACTTGCTTCCACGAACCAAAAATAGGGGCGTGTTTTATCTTAGCCTGAAAATTAGCTCGCTAAACTGCTTAGCGAGCTACGACGAATACCCCCCTGCTTATCGTGATTGCGATTGTTAGGCTTCGCGTAGCCGGGTAACAAAGTAATCCAGAGCATGTTGATCTTGCTTCGTAGTACAGGCCCTAGATGAGGCGATCGTCGAAAAGAGGAGTTATGTCGCAAAAAGCAAAGCGTAAAGCAGCAGAGAGGTGTTGTTTCAGCAGCGTAAATTGATGTTTTGAGTTTTTTGGGAGTTGTCCCCAAAAAGGGCAATGTTGCCGCAATTAACATGGCAAGGGAGACAACTTGTCAAACCATTACGACCGTTAAAATGCGCATATTGTAGGTATACCAAATCTACTTAACAAATATATATATGCATTTATCTACTGATAATTAGCGTAATTTGATGAGCTGTCTGAAACCGTTCTGACAGGCTAGCCTATGGCCGATATTCTCAACAGGAGATTGAGAATAATAGCCCAAAAAAGAACGTGGGAGCAATTGAAAATTGTAGGATAAAATTCAAAACACTGAAGAAAGCCATGGTTAATTGCACTTGATGTGGGCTAATAATGTTTTTGTCTTCACATCTTGAACAAAATCAATAAATTACTTCAAAATAACTTTGCCACACGCATTTATTAACTGATAGGCTAAATGCTGAGCTTTAAGATAAAAAGGAAAGATAACCATGACTAAAATAGGGATTCACTGAAATGACTAGTATTGCACAGATCCAGCATTGACTTTTTAGATCAGAAGGTGACCCAAACTGCACACTTTGTTTGGCAGAACATTCATTTTAAATTGCTCAGCATGACTATCATTATTATATCACGAGTATTTCCAATTAACATAGTCTGCCACCACAGATCCAGAGGGGGCTTGGACAGTGATAGACTCACTTTGGGAAAGCATGCCCTACTGGGAACATTAGGGGAGATTGTTGGGCACAGCATCTAATTGGGAAGGAAGTGAAGTCATATCTCAGCAAATCTTCAAGATATCAACACCAAACTTGGTATGATGACTCAGAACCCTCTTCTGAGGATATCTAGACAATTTGGTGTCATGTGATCACTGGGCGTGGCCGCAAGAAGTAAAAATGTGTTTTGGCCAATAACTATTGATTTGTTTGCCTTTATTGAGTGATTCCTTTGTCTCATGATATCTTGGGACATCCCGTGTGTGACTCATAATAATTTGTGATAATAGCCGAATTTATGCGGCCGCCATTTTGAATTCAATGAAAAACGTTTTTTCTGTACTCCTCCTACACATGTTGTCAAATCTTCACCAAATTTAGCAGAGATTATCTTCAGACCAAGCCTCACAAAAGCTAACACATGGTTTTCTGATTTTCGAAACCGTTTTTCCGGTACAGGCAATCAAAATGTGCCGTTAAGCCAGCAAACAGGAAGTGTGGGTTGTATCTCAGCAAATCTTTGATGGATTCACACCAAACTTGCTGCGTGTACTTGTTACCCTCTTCTGAGGATGTCTAAAATGTTTTCTGGGTTATTTGACTGCTTGGCCACCTCATTGCTGCTTGCAGCTATATTTGGAATTGGTCAGATTTGGTATCCCCTTGGTAAGTCAGCAGCATTGATTTTTCTATACAGTTACAATTTGTCAAGAATAAAAAAAATTCAATGGTTCACAATGTTTGGAGGAATCCGCCATTACTGCTTGCAGTTATATTTAGGATTCCTCCGTAAGGAGGAAACCTATTGTTATTGGTGGTTTTATTATTTGTAATTCTTGTACCATGGGAGTCAATGGCAGCCCCTAGACCCCATCGACAACTTTTTGTGAAATTTGGCACACTCATTAAGGACAGTTTCTTCTATACCTACACCAAGTTTCATGTCTCCCATTAGACCACTCTAGCGCCACCAATGGGTCAAAGTTGGACTTGTGTTTACACATGCAACTTTTGAACCGTATGACTCATTTTCAAAAATGAGGTACCATTGGATTCCCTGGATCAAGCCGAGTTCAACGCACACCATGGCGTTAATTTCCGGTTATATAGATTTCCCGCCATTTCCGGTTTTATCAAAAACCTTTGAAAGCCTACTCCTCCTACAATTTTTGTCATATCTTCTTCAAAATCACCAGAGATGATCTTCAGACCAAGCCTCACAAAAGTTATCAAAGGAATTTTGATCCTCATAACCGTCTGTCCGGTACAGCCAATCAAATTCATCAGAAAAGCCGCCAAACAGGATGTGAAGTCATGTCTCAGCAAATCTTTGAGATATCAACACTAAACTTGGTAGATCGGAGGAAGACACTACAACATGTTACCATGTGCAAAGGCAAATTCATATCTCAAAAAATGATTGATATAAAGCAAATTGAACTTATCGCTAACGCTAAAATTATGCTTTACACATCAGCCATTCAAAAACTGATACTCTGATTCAATCACAAGTTCATATGAAAACTCTTGAGAATGTTCATAACACAAATCTGTGAAAAAGTTGACTGTAAGATGAAAGGTCGATTTTTGGTGAATATTTGAAACATGCTTGCTTGGCTAATTTCTAGGCAAATTTCCAATGAATGTCTCCCTTGCTCCTCCCCGCGCGTGCTCCAAAATCTCACACACACTCAGCCTTCCCTTGACACACGCGCGGCCAAGACGCACACGCAACATTTCAGGAGAGTGTGGGCTGACCAAGCCCCCACTCATTCCTTGGTCTTTAGCAAAGGCCCATGTGGCTCTTGATGGTATTGCATTTCCGATTTTGTATGCAATGGTAAAAAGGTCTCAAATCCTGAAACATTGATAGTATAGACCAAGAGTAAATACCACACCTCAAATGGCCCACCATTACCCATAGGTGGCGCTATAGGCCACGCCCAAAAGCACAAAGATACAAGGCTTTCTGGAATGGATAGGTTCACCAAGCCCCCTCCCTTCACGTATTGGCTTGAAAAAAGGCCCATGTGGATCTTGATGGTATTGCATTTCCGATTTTGTATGCAATGGTAAAAAGGTCTCAAAATCCTGAAACATAGATAGTATAGGCAAAGAAACAGTTTAACAAAAAGCCCATGTGGATCTTGTTGGTATTGCTTTTCCGATTTTGTATACAATGGTAAAAAGTTATAAAAATCCTGAAACATTGATAGTATAGACCAAGAGTAACTACCACACCACAAATGGCCCACTATTACCCATAGGTCTTCCCTTGACACACGCGCGGGCTTGGCAAGACGCACACGCAACATTTCAGGAGAGTGTGGGCTTACCAAGCCCCCACTCATTCCTTGGTCTTTTGCAAAGGCCTTGTGGATCTTGATGGTATTGCATTTCAGATTTTGTTTGCCATGGTAAAAAGTTCTCCAAATCCTGAAACATTGATAGTAAAGGCCAACAGTAACAACAACACTTTAACAAAAGCCCATGTGGATATTGTTGGTATATTTTTCCGATTTTGTATGCAATGGTAAAAAGTTAAAAACATCCTGAAACATTGATAGTATAGGCCAAGAGTAACTACCACACCACAAATGGCCCACCATTACCAATAGGTGTCGCTACAGGCCACGCCTTAAAGCACAAAGCACTTCACTTCTTGTGAAGATTAAAGCACTTCACTTCTTGGCTTGAAATAAAGGCCCTTGTGGATCTTGATGTTATTGCATTTCAGATTTGGTATCCCATTGGAAATTCTGCAGCATTGATTTTTCTATACAGTTACAATTTGTCAAGAATATACATTTTTCAATGGTTCGCAATGCTTTACATGTAAGCCAGTCAAACAAGTTCATATGAAGACTCTTGAGAATGTTTAGAACACAAATCTGAGAAAAAGTTGACTCTAAGATGAAAGGTCGATTTTTGGTGAATCTTTGAAACATGCATGCTTGGCTAATTTCTAGGGAAATTTACAATGAAATGTGTCCCCTGCTCGTCCCCGCGCATGCTCCAAATTCTCACACACTCATTCTTCCCTTGACACGCGCGGCAAGACATACACGCAACATATCAGGACTGTGTGGGCTGACCAAGCCCCAACTCATTCCTTGAATATCAGCATAGGCCCTTGAGGACCTTGGTGTCATTGCATTTCCTACTTTGTATGCAATAGTAAAAAGGTCTCCAAATCCTGACACATTGACAGTACAGGCCAAGAGTAACTACCACACTTTACCCAAAGCCCATGTGGATCCTGTTGGTATTGCATTTTCGATTTTATATGCAGTGGTAAAAAGTTTTTAAAATCCTGAAACATTAATAGTATAGGCCAAGAGTAACTACCACACCACAAATGGCCCACCATTACCCATAGGTGGCGCTACAGGCCACGCCTTAATGCATAAAGATACAAGGCTTTCTGGAATGGATAAGCTCACCAAGCCCCCTTCCTTCACTTACTGGCTTGAAATAAAGGCCCTTGTGGATCTTGATGGTATTGCATTTCAGATTTGGTATGCCATTGGTAATTCTGCAGCATACATTCTTCTATACAGTTACAATTTGTCAAGAATAAACATTGTTCAATGGTTTGCAGTGTTTGGAGGAATCCGCCATTACTGCTTGCAGTTATATTTATTATTATTCTTGTTCCATGGAAGTCAATGGCAGCTCCTAGAACCCTTCGACAACTTTTTGTGAAATTTGGCACACTCATTAAGGACAGTTGATTCTATACCTACACCAAGTTTCATGTCTCCCATTAGACCACTCCAGCGCCACCAACGGGTTAAAGTTGGACTTGTGTTTACACACGCAACTTTTGAACCGTATGACCGATTGTCAAAAATGAGGTACCATTGGATTCCCTAGATCAAGCCGAGTTCAACGCATCCCATTGCGTCAATTTCCGGTTATATAGATTTTCCGCTATTTCCGGTTTTATCAAAAACATTTGAAAGCCTACTCCTCCTACAATTTTTGTCAAATCTTCTTCAAAATAACCAGAGATGATCTTCAGACCAAGCCTCACAAAGGATATCAAAAGGAATTTTGATCCTCACAACCGTTTGTCCAGTACAGCCAATCAAATTCATCAGAAAAGCCGCCAAACAGGATGTGAAGTCATGTCTCAGCAAATCTTTGAGATATCAACACTAAACTTGGTAGATCGATGGAAGACACTACAATATGTTACCATGTGCAAAGGCAAATTCATATCTCTAAAAATGATTGATATAAAGCAAATTGAACTTATCGCTACCGCTAAAATAATGCTTTACACATCAGCCAGTCAAAAAGTGATACTCTGATTCAATCACAAGTTCATATGAAGACTCTTGAGAATGTTTATAACACAAATCTGTGAAAAAGTTGACTGTAAGATGAAAGGTCGATTTTTGGTGAATATTTGAAACATGCTTGCTTGGCTAATTTCTAGCCAAATTTCCAATGAATGTCTCCCCTCCTCCTGCTTGGCGTGCTCCACATCCTCACACACTCAGCCTTAACTTACACACGCGCGGGCTTGGCAAGACGCACACGCAACATTTCAGGAGAGTGTGGGCTGACCAAGCCCCCACTCATTCCTTGGTCTTTAGCAAAGGCCCATGTGCTTCTTGATGGTATTGCATTTCCGATTTTGTATGCAATGGTAAAAAGGTCTCAAATCCTGAAACATTGATAGTGTAGGCCGAGAAACACTTTAACAAAAGCCCATGTGGATCTTGTTGGTATTGCATTTCCGATTTTGTATGCAATGGTAAAAAGTTATAAAAATCCTGAAACATTGATAGTATAGACCAAGAGTAACTACCACACCACAAATGGCCCACCATTACCCATAGGTGGCGCTACAGGCCACGCCCAAAAGCACAAAGATACAAGGCTTTCTGGAATGGATAGGCTCACCAAGCCCCCTCCCTTCACTTATTGGCTTGAAAAAAAGGCCCATGTGGATCTTGATGGTATTGCATTTCCGATTTTGTATGCAATGGTAAAAAGGTCTCAAAATCCTGAAACATAGATAGTATAGGCAAAGAAACACTTTAACAAAAAACCCATGTGGATCTTGTTGGTATTGCTTTTCCGATTTTGTATACAATGGTAAAAAGTTATAAAAATCCTGAAACATTGATAGTATAGACCAAGAGTAACTACCACACCACAAATGGCCCACTATTACCCATAGGTCTTCCCTTGACACACGCGCGGGCTTGGCAAGACGCACACGCAACGTTTCAGGAGAGTGTGGGCTTACCAAGCCCCCACTCATTCCTTGGTCTTTTGCAAAGGCCTTGTGGATCTTGATGGTATTGCATTTCAGATTTTGTTTGCCATGGTAAAAAGTTCTCCAAATCCTGAAACATTGATAGTAAAGGCCAAGAGTAACAACAACACTTTAACAAAAGCCCATGTGGATCTTGTTGGTATTGCATTTCCGATTTTGTATGCAATGGTAAAAAGTTAAAAACATCCTGAAACATTGATAGTATAGGCCAAGAGTAACTACCACACCACAAATGGCCCACCATTACCAATAGGTGTCGCTACAGGCCACGCCCTAAAGCACAAAGCACTTCACTTCTTGTGAAGATTAAAGCACTTCACTTCTTGGCTTGAAATAAAGGCCCTTGTGGATCTTGATGTTATTGCATTTCAGATTTGGTATCCCATTGGAAATTCTGCAGCATAGATTTTTCTATACAGTTACAATTTGTCAAGAATATACATTTTTCAATGGTTCGCAATGCTTTACACGTAAGCCAGTCAAACAAGTTCATTTGAAGACTCTTGAGAATGTTTAGTACACAAATCTGAGAAAACGTTGACTCTAAGAATAAAGGTCGATTTTTGGTGAATCTTTGAATGCTTGGCTAATTTCTAGGGAAATTTACAATGAAATGTGTCCCCTGCTCCTCCCCGCGCATGCTCCAAATTCTCACACACTCATTCTTCCCTTGACACGCGCGGGCTTGGCAAGACACACCCGCAACATATCAGGACTGTGTGGGCTGACCAAGCCCCCACTCATTCCTTGAATATCAGCATAGGCCCTTGAGGACCTTGGTGTCATAGCATTTCCTACTTTGTATGCAATAGGAAAAAGGTAACCAAGAGTAACTACCACACCACAAATGGCCCACCATTACCCATAAGTGGCGCTACAGGCCACGCCTTAATGCATAAAGATACAAGGCTTTCTGTAATGGATAAGCTCACCAAGCCCCCTTCCTTCACTTACTGGCTTGAAATAAAGGCCCTTGTGGATCTTGATGGTATTGCATTTCA
This sequence comes from Hypomesus nipponensis, assembly GCF_054491055.1. Taxonomy (NCBI): domain Eukaryota; kingdom Metazoa; phylum Chordata; class Actinopteri; order Osmeriformes; family Osmeridae; genus Hypomesus; species Hypomesus nipponensis. The sequence goes on along the minus strand of NC_140371.1, from coordinate 7,485,538 downwards.
GATTTGGTATGCCATTGGTAATTCTGCAGCATACATTTTTCTATACAGTTACAATTTGTCAAGAATAAACATTTTTCAATGGTTCGCAGTGTTTGGAGGAATCCGCCATTACTGCTTGCAGTTATATTATTGGTTGTTACTGGATTTATAAAGGGCAAACTTTGCTGTAATGACCGAGCCAAGTCGTGACAGAAAAAGAAAGGAAAAAGCTAACCGTGTTCTTGCTAACAAAGATCAGAACGTGCTCATCGATAACTGCCACAACTACTCTATACCGTTGGATAATCCCAGGCTTTCCATGGCTGATGAAGTGGTATTTCCGTCTTTACCTCCTACACCAAACAAACCTCCCGCTGATAAAAAAAAGACCACAGATTCTGACATTGTGGCTACCCTTTCAGTGCTCATAAACTCTAGATTGGACGCCATTGAAGAGATGGTAAAATCAAACACACTGATGATTGAGGGTTTGAAGAAATCTGTAGAATTTGCATGTGCTGAAATTAAAGAAGTTAAAGGGGCAATTGACTGCAAAACCGATTTTACCTTGTCATAGTTGAATAACGACAGTTCGGTGGGTAAACTGAACATACCGTGAATATCAAAGTCCATTGACACCTCTTTCCTATTCAAATCTCAAAAAGAAAACATTTGGCTGTAAAACACTAGCTTTTCAACAAAGCTACCGGTCCTACGTAGGACCGGTGATCGCCCTCTTATTGGCTCTGGTCTGTATCTTTGTCACGCCCCAAAATTTACATCCAGACCAGCCCGAGGTAGCATCTATCTCTATACTATCTATACTATCTATACATCTATACTAGTTTAGCTGCGCGCTGCTCTGTGGAGGCTACTTATAAGGAATTACAAAGGAGAACGTTTTGAATTATAACAATGATATTGAAAATGGACCACGGTCGTAAATGCTGTGTTCCAGGCTGTACAGGGAAGGCTAACACTCACAGTCTTCCCAAGGAGCCAAACATTCAACAGGCATGGCTGCTGTTCGCTATGAGAAGATCCCGGCGAAGTTCGACACTCCATCAAAGCAGGATTTGCTAGGAAGCTGAACCTGGAAAGAGGTGCTGTTCCGACCGTATGCTCATTGCAACCGCAAGCTATAAGGACAGTATGATGTTGTGCTAACAGTTATTAGCAATGCTAACTTTTCCTGTATATAGCATACCAGGTAGAATGCTAAATACGTTTCTACACACATCAAATGACTCTAGCTAGACTAGCTGTAGTCGGCATTAGAAAGGAAGCTTCCGAAAAATAGCCAGAAAACGAACAGCAGTCTGGCTTATTGCTAATGCCTGTCTAGATAATCTATTTGAAAGAACTGGAGAAAGGCAGGTTCTAGATACAGGATACGTTAGCATTGCTAGTAACTGTTACTAGTAACACCTAGACTGTAGGCGTGTAAACAAGTTTAGCTTGCTAGTTAACGCAAGAGCATAGGTAGAATGTGTGATAATTCAGCCTAGTTTATTGGCAATGGGGCTAACGTTGATTCATGTTCCTGACTGTGTTTCATTCAAATAAATAACCTGTGTAATGAAAATCTACAATTCACGATGCATGTTTGTCCAGATCTTTGTCATGTTATTTTACAGCAAGATATCTAGAGCTAGCCTAGCTAGCTAACTGAAGCCGAGTAGAATCACAATATGGTTTGGTTGCTAAGCTGTAGCCTAACGTTCTACCCACCTAAGTCAATCCAGTTTTCTTCAACAACAGAAGTAGAAACAATTAATGTTATCATTTCAAATGATATATAGTCAATCTGTTGAAAAAAGTGTTGTGTAGACACAATAGATTTATTTGCACGTTTTTATTTCAAGTCTCCAACTTTGGTGTTTCAGCGAGTGCTGTTGTTGGCCGTGTTGCGTTTTTGCTCCCAGCTTCACTCGTTGATAAACAACCAATCAGCACGCAGCTTATCTAAATATTAATGAGCATACCATAAAAGGAGAAAAGCTGTTTTTTCCCGGGAACATTTCAGAGGATCTGTCAGAGGGCATAGAACAGCACCCGGGCCATTTTCAACCCAACCGATGTGACATACCCTATTCTGAGACCTTAAGGAACAGTGTGAAATACCCCCAAAAAACAGTCAATTGCCCCTTTAAAGGTAGAGTTACTGTAATTGAAAAAAGGGTGGAAAACTTTGCAGAACATCTCTGCCCAGAGGACAGAAAGGAGGAGCAGGTTGTGGCCACTCATTAAAAAAGCACGAGAGGAGGGCAAGGCCGCCTACTTTGTCGGCGGTCGAGGCTTTATCAATGGATCAGAAATAAACATTTCAAAGAAATCCTACCCCATCAAAAAATCCCATTGTGTATGATCAGGTAACTTACACTGTTAAGTAACAGATCTTTTTGTTATTATAAATGTTTTAATGATCAGATATTTTGTTTACAGTCCCAAGAGGAACACTTAAACTTCTCTGATATGAACTCAGGCCTTTAATTTCCAAGATGCCTAATTAAAGAGGCATATGTGCTGCTTTATATAAAGCCACTTTGGTTTGGTTCATAAAAGTAATTTATGTTTACTTGTTTTTGCAAGTGTAGTTTACGAAACCCAGTTATCGTATATGCTTTTTTTCACAATAACAGGTGTTGATGGTGCAGAGCTCAGTTCCCTATAGCTCACGTTCACAGTTCCCGCGAGTGTTTCAATGTTTCTAGCTGTTGAGCTTTTTTGTTTTTATTGTAATGTCTTTGTCTATTGTTTCTCTTAATGCTAGGGGGTTACGAAACAATCTGAAACGCAAGGCCTTGTTTTTAATTGCCAAACAACAACAAACAAACTTATGTTTTTTTCAAGAGTCACACTCAATTCCCTCCAATGTCAATTTTTGGAAATCACAATGGGGCAATGACACTTGGTTTTCCCATGGCTCAAAGCGTTCCGCTGGGGTCACTGTACTGAAGAACTCCTTTGGGGGTAAAACTCTACATGCAGACTATGATCCCTCTGAGCACTTTATTTTACTTATAAGTTACAATGACACTACATTTATTACAGTAAACGTTTATGGGTACAACACCAAACATGAGAATGATGAATTGTTCGAGTCTATAGAGAGGTCCTTGCTTCATTGGTTATCAACATTTCCTTATGCCTTATTGCTAATTGGTGGCGATTTGAACATTGCAATGGATAATTCATCTGATGGATGGCCACCAAGTCGGATAACCAATCAAAATATGGGACCGTTCATTCGCATGGAGTAATAAAACTGGCTCCAGGCGGTCCAGGATAGATTTTTGGCTAATCTCCAAATGTATTGACTTTGATTGTGTTACTACAAATATACTTATCATTCCCCTCACAGATCACAGAGCCATATACCTAAGTGTAAAGCTAGATTCCTTTGATACTAATATACGTAGCGCCTCCTTCTGGAAGCTAAATAGCTCTTTGCTGAACAGTAGCATTGTGAAGTTTGAAGTGAACAAACTGCTTTCACATTTCTGGAGACCGGCCTGTGTAGAAAAGTCTTACTGCAAAAACTGGGAGCTCTTTAAATTTGAGATTTCTAAATATTTCAGAAGGTACAGCAGTGTCCTTGCCAAGTCAAGAAGGGCTGAGGAGGATCAGGTTGTGGTTAAGATTGCTTCCCTCTCTCAGAGGTCACCTGATAGCCTGTCAGAAGAAGAAAGGATGGAATTGGTGGAGTTACAAAGCAAACTTGATGACATATATAGTTTAAAAGCAAAAGGTGCATTTATTAGATCTAGGAAGAAATGGCTTGAGGAGGGAGAACAAAATTCTTCTTCTTTAAACTTGAGAAATCACAATCTATAAATAACACTATTCATAAACTAAATATTGATGGTGTTATTACAGACGATCAAAAAATAATAGCAAACTATTGCAGTAAATTTTTACAGGAATCTTTATAGCTCGAAGTATTCACCAGAACCTAAAGATGTATTTTTTTACTCTTTGTGCAATGTTAGCTCCCTTACAGATATACAATCTAAACTGTTTGAGGAACCCTTTACTATTGTGGAAATAGTTTAACCGATTAAACATTTAAAGACCAATAAATCCCCAGGTACCGACGGTCTCACATCAGAATTTTATAACTTATTTCATGAACTAATGGACCCCTTTCTACTTGAGGTTTTCTCCGAGAGTATCAAAAACAGTGTTCTTCCACCTACTATGACACAAGGGTTAATTGCCTTGATCCCCAAGCCTAAAAGGATGTACTTCTTATTGATAACTGGCGTCCTATATGTCTTCTTAATAATGATTATAAGATTTTAGCCCTATTACTTGCAAAGAGAATTAGGGAAGTCTTAGACTCAATTATTGACGAAGCACTTGCAAAGAGAATTAGGGAAGTCTTAGACTCAATTATTGACGAAGCACAATCTGGATTTATGAGAAACAGGCACATATCGGATAATGTCAGACTAGTACTAGACTTACTTGACTATTCAGACTTAATAACAGACCATAGCTTTATATTATTTTTAGACTTTTATAAAGCCTTCGACACAGTTGAGCATTAGTTCCTTTTTCACTCCCTGAAGATATTTGGCTTTGGTGACTTTTTTTAAGGCTGTTAAGACTCTATTCCAATGGTACTAGCTGTATCAAACTAAAACACTTCTCCTCACCTAGATTTGACTTAAAGAGAGGGATTAGGCAAGGTTGTCCAATTTCGCTATATTTGTTTTTGTTAGTTACCGAACTCCTTGCACACTCTATAAAAAATAGTTGTTTAAAAGGTATTTACATAGCAGGTAGAGATTATCATAAGCCAGCTGGCTGATGATACTACACTTTTCCTAAAATACTCTAATCAGATTGTCTATTGAGGTGATAAAATCATTTTCCAAGGCATCTGGTCTATTTCTTAATATCAATACATTTGAATTAATGTCTGTCAAAGACTGTATGATGCCCACAATCTCTGGCATTCCAGTGAAATAAAGTGTTGTATATTTAGGCACTAACATTATTAAAGATGAAAAAATCAGAGGCTTACAAAACTTTAACCCTGTCATTAAGAAAGCTCAGCAGAAGCTAAATCATTGGCTACAGCGAGACTTATCTTTAAAAAGGTAGAGTCTTGATTACCAAAGTTGAAGGAATCTCTAGACTAACATATGCTGCTCTTTCTTTACATCTTGACAGTAAGTTAGGCAAGGAAATAGAACGGATGCTTTTTAATTTTCAATGGAAAAACCGAATACACTACATAAAAAAATATGTTGTAATGGGCTTGACTTTTTGGACTTTACTACTTTAAACAATACATTTAAGATCAATTGGTTTAGGCACTTTCTTAAAAAAACCTACCTCTTTATGGAACTTTATTCCTCATCATGTTTTTCTTCCCTTTGGTGGCCTTCAATTTATGTTGGGTTGCAATTATAATATTGACAAAATCCCAGTTAAACTCTCTGCTTTTCATAGACAGGCTTTTCTGTTATGGTCTTTAATCTATAAGCACAACTTTTCCCCACACAAATATTATATATGGAATAATCAAGACATATTGTACAAAAACAGATCATTATTTTTAGAATATTGGGTTCAAAATAATATACTATTGGTGAGTCAACTTGTTAATGAGGAGGGCTGTCTTCTGAGTTACGAGGAGTTCTTATGACTTTACAAGATCCCTATCACTCCTAAGGATTTTGCAATTGTCATGGATGCCATCCCCTCAGGTGTTGCACTATCGTTTAGGAATGTGTTAAGGCCTGACTCTCAGAACCTACCCCCTGCCAGTACACCTGTTGACTCACAAGTTGGGAAAATCTGTTTTTACTCTGGTCCTGACAATAACAATAGAGCTATACGTGCCTTGTTACAACATGATATTGTATCTACTTCCAGTGTAATTGGTGGCCAAGCCACGAAGCCACATAAGTGATTCTACCTTTTCTTATTGGTGGCCAAGCCGCGAGGCGGCGAAGCCACTTAAGTGTTTCTACCTTTTCTTATTATTGGTGGCCAAGCCGCGAAGCGGCGAAGCCACATAAGTGATTCTACCTTTTCTTATTATTGGTGGCCAAGCCGCGAAGCCACATAAGTGATTCTACCTTTTCTTGGGTGTGCTTTGCCTTCGGCAAGGGCACAACCATTGTTATCTCACATATATATTATTATTTATTTATTTTCCCACCCCTAAAACTTTGTCAATATTTGGACTACATAGGCAACCTAGGTGTCAAAAGTTTCGTCTTGGTAGCGATTGAGTTGCTTGTATCGGGATTTACGTTCCGTTGCACGGTTTAGTAGAAATTACGTTTTTGTGACGAAAAGTGAAGCTAACGGTGGCTAACTTGCCAGCCACAGTCACTGACGCCACTAACGTCACTAACGTCCCAGTCACTGACGCCACTAACGTCACTAACGTCACGAAAACTCGCGTGACTATCTCTAGCAGAACATTAGTTTAGCAGCTCGTTAACTTCTGGGAGATGGCTAGGCTTAGGCTAACTTCTTTACAGCTAGGCAGCTGCAGAAACGCCACAAACAAAGAGGCCTGGGTGATAACTATTTGCTCATTTTACTTTGTGATATGACACACAATTGTGATTTGTAATGTACAATATAAGGTAATATTATTAAGGAAGTACATTTACTTTCGGAAACGGTAGTCTACAATTTCACTGAAGCATTAGCATCATGACATTAGCCTCTGTTGCCCGGGCAACACATACTACTGCGGTCTATGATGCATCTGTTTTCAATCGTTAAAATAAACATTCCTCACAAATACATTTTCGTTGTAGGATTTATTATGACATTAGATTACAACTAAACGATTTGTTGGTGAAATTATCATTACCTGTGGTTTCAAACCAGTGTAGCTCACTGCAACGCTGTACTGTAGCCTAGTCTAGAAGAACGCTAGTAGCGTTAGCTAAAAAAAACATCTCCACACTGCAGCTGTTAACAGCTCGTAGGATGTCAAACGGCGGCTCATGTTTGGCACTACCCCTTACTTCAAAAGTCTTTCAATAGGTGAACCTATCTGACTAGTGACTACTAACCTGAACTCCATTGCCACAGCCTAAACTTTGTCAATCTGTTCATGAAAATAATTCATTTCAGCCTAGACCGTACAATGGAAGTAACGTTAAATCGAATTAAACCAACGCAATCGCTACCAAGACAGGCTAGTACTGTAGTAGCCTACAATTTACCGGGGCAGCTTCTCCACACAGCAGGGCTATATCGCATTTTGCCTTGTTACTGACAATGATCGCTACCACTGACATTTTTATGAATGAGTGATTTTCCCCTAACTAAATGTCAAGCTTATTCACGTTTTTGGGTGCATATTTTCAGTTAGCAGATGGTACTATTTTAATCGCGATTCCATCTGAGATAGCTACTGCTGGTACGTCGTTGTTAAAATAAGCTTCAAAGGGGGTTCTTTATTAACGAATGAATGCAATATGAGTAGGCTAAATGCCTGAAAATATCACGAGAAGGGAAAAACTTGCAATTACATTTAAGTCATAGAGATTAGGTCAATTTTTACACCGGTCTGCCAAATGTTTTCGTTTTACATTGTGATATGAAACACGTTTGTGAAATGTAGCTAGCTAGCTAAAAATGATAGCTCTATAGCTACTACGCTGATATTATTAGAGCTAAGCTAGTAGATCTACTTTCGGAAACAGTGGTCTGCTATTTCACAGAGAAGTTAGCTCTAGCTGTTACCCCAGCACATCTGCTACTATCTGCAGTGTTACCAAGTGTTAGACCTAGCTACAGCTAACTTGCTACCTTGTTAGTCTTCCGTTCCAGACCTCTTCTGGGAGGTACTGTACAAATCGTCCAGCCACCAGCTAGTGCCGTAGTGATAGTTAGCTAAAAAAAAATCTAGCTAGTCTAGTCAGCTTGTTGTCTTTGGTAGAATACAAAGTGATTATTTAAAGTCAAGTAGCTAAGTGAAATGTTCGGTTTACACATAACAACAGACCAGGATGGTTTACAAAGATGCCTTTTCCATTCATACGTCTGACCTTGCTTTTAAATAACAGAAAACATTAATATATGGAGTTTAGATGGTTTTATGAATCAAAGTCCTACACCAGCTTGCGATCTACTTGGGTCGGGAGTTGGGACACACCACTTGAGAAACACGGTCCTACACATAATTAGAATAACTGTAATATTGACGTCCCATAGCCTACAATTGACCCTTTAAATATAGCAAAGATGGGTGTTGATTTTTGAATCCTTAATGTATTGTGTAAAATTAGCTACATTATGCTGATGTCTTTCTCACCCGGTGCAACAGGTGCCCTGAGAGGATTAAGGAGTTGAAGAAGCAGATGCTGTGTCTTCCTCTTGTTGGGCAACCAACAAGTTGTTTATCTGATTACAATTTAATAAGTTACCTAGCGCTGCATCTTCATGAGCTACATTTGGCCTCCTTCTCTTCCAACCAACCAGTATCACCTCTCCTCCATCTGAGTGATGCATGTAATTTTTACAAACTTATTATCAAGGGAACACAATGGTCAGAACTGCAGTCATACACTTAAATGCTTTTTTAAATATGTAAACACCAGAAGACTATGGGCAGCTGGGGCAGCCGCAAGCACACCCTCACAATTTCCCCAGAAATTGTATGCTCTCTAGTTATTGGTGGCCAAGCCGCGAAGCGGCGAAGGCACATAAGTGATTCTACCTTTTCTTATTATTGGTGGCCAAGCCGCGAAGCGGCGAAGCCACATAAGTGATTCTACCTTTTCTTCTTCTTATTGGTGGCCAAGCCGCGAAGCCACATAAGTGATTCTACCTTTTATTATTATTATTGGTGGCCAAGCCGCGAAGCGGCGAAGCCACATAAGTGATTCTACCTTTTCTTATTAGGATTCCTCCGTAAGGAGGAAACCTATTGTTATTGGTGGTTTTATTAGGGGCCAAGCAGCGAAGCTGCGAGGCACCTATTGTTATTGTTAGTTTTATTATTATTATTATTAGGGGCCAAGCAGCGAAGCTGCGAGGCACCTATTGTTATTGTTAGTTTTATTATTTTTATTATTATTCTTCCGCCATGGGTGTCTATGGCAGCCCCCATAAGCGCTTGGTCGAAAGTTTTGAAATTTGGCACACTCATTGGGGACAGTCCCCTGGTACAATTCACAAAGTTTCATGTCCCATGCTTTGGCACTCTAGCGCCACCAACGGGTCAAAGTTTGAGTTGTGTTTACACACGCAACTCTTGAACCGTATGACCCATTTTCAAAAATGAGGTACCACTGGATTCCCTGGATCACGCCGAGTTCAATGCACACCATGGCGTCAATTTCCGGTATACAGATTTTCCGCTATTTCCGGTTTTATCAAAAACGTTTGAAAGCCTACTTCTCCTACAATTCTTGTCGAATCTTCTTCAAAATTGCCACAGATGATCTTCAGACCAAGCCTCACAAAAGTAATCGAAGAATATTTGATTTACCAAACCGTTTGTCCAGTACAGCCAATCAAATTCTGCAGAAAAGCTGCCAAACAGGAAGTGAAGCCATATCTCAGCAGTTCTTTGAAGCAGTGACACCAAAGTTGTTAGGCCTACTCTGAACTTTATTCTAAGGATGTCCTCCAAAAATGGTGTCATGTGACTAAAAGGGGGCGTGGCCGGAAGCATAAACGTGTTTTGGCTAATAACTATGGAAGTGTTTACCTTAATAAAGTAATGTCTTTGTCTCTTGATGTCTTGTGAGATATCAAGCCTGGCCATTGATAATATTTCATAATAACCGAATTGACGCGGCCGCCATTTTGGATTTCATGGAAAAGTGTAAAAACCTTTTGCACGCCCCAAATTTTGTCCAATGTTGACTAAATTTGGCACAGATGATCTTCAGACCAAGCTTCACAAAGGTGTTGCATGGATTTTCCATTTTCAAAACCGTTTGTTCGTTAGAGCTGATCAAAGGCGGCAGCGAAGCTGCAAAAGACACGTGAGAGCATAACTCAGCAAAAATGTGTCTGATTATCACCAAACTTCGGTTCCTTCGTTCCCATGAGGAGCAGAGGAGGCCTGTGGTGTTATACCAGAAAAAAATAAAAATTTGAACACTCAGTACTCTTGAACGCAAACAGATATTTCAACCAAACTTGGTGTGTTGCATGAGTGCAACAGGTTGCTGTGACTTCATTGTTGCGCATGTGCTATGGAGGCCTTGTCCCGCTCTGGACTGCTTGGCCCCTCCATTGCTGCTTGCAGCTATATTTGGTGGCCAAGCCGCGAAGCGGCGAAGCCACATAAGTGATTCTACCTTTTCTTATTGGTGGCCAAGCCGCGAAGCGGCGAAGCCACATAAGTGATTCTACCTTTTCTTATTATTAGGGGCCAAGCAGCGAAGCTGCGAGGCACCTATTGTAATTAGGGGCCAAGCAGCGAAGCTGCGAGGCACCTATTGTAATTGTTAGTATTATTATTATTAGGGGCCAAGCAGCGAAGCTGCGAGGCACCTATTGTAATTGTTAGTATTATTAGGATTCCTCCGTAAGGAGGAAACCTATTGTTATTGGTGGTTTTATTATTTGTAATTCTTGTACCATGGGAGTCAATGGCAGCCCCTAGACCCCATCGACAACTTTTTGTGAAATTTGGCACACTCATTAAGGACAGTTTCTTCTATACCTACACCAAGTTTCATGTCTCCCATTAGACCACTCTAGCGCCACCAATGGGTCAAAGTTGGACTTGTGTTTACACACGCAACTTTTGAACCGTATGACTCTTTTTCAAAAATGAGGTACCATTGGATTCCCTGGATCAAGCCGAGTTCAACGCACACCATGGCGTTAATTTCCGGTTATATAGATTTCCCGCCATTTCCGGTTTTATCAAAAACCTTTGAAAGCCTACTCCTCCTACAATTTTTGTCATATCTTCTTCAAAATCACCAGAGATGATCTTCAGACCAAGCCTCACAAAAGTTATCAAAGGAATTTTGATCCTCATAACCGTCTGTCCGGTACAGCCAATCAAATTCATCAGAAAAGCCGCCAAACAGGATGTGAAGTCATGTCTCAGCAAATCTTTGAGATATCACCACTAAACTTGGTAGATCGGAGGAAGACACTACAACATGTTACCATGTGCAAAGGCAAATTCATATCTCAAAAAATGATTGATATAAAGCAAATTGAACTTATCGCTAACGCTAAAATTATGCTTTACACATCAGCCATTCAAAAACTGATACTCTGATTCAATCACAAGTTCATATGAAAACTCTTGAGAATGTTCATAACACAAATCTGTGAAAAAGTTGACTGTAAGATGAAAGGTCGATTTTTGGTGAATATTTGAAACATGCTTGCTTGGCTAATTTCTAGGCAAATTTCCAATGAATGTCTCCCTTGCTCCTCCCCGCGCGTGCTCCAAAATCTCACACACACTCAGCCTTCCCTTGACACACGCGCGGCCAAGACGCACACGCAACATTTCAGGAGAGTGTGGGCTGACCAAGCCCCCACTCATTCCTTGGTCTTTAGCAAAGGCCCATGTGGCTCTTGATGGTATTGCATTTCCGATTTTGTATGCAATGGTAAAAAGGTCTCAAATCCTGAAACATTGATAGTGTAGGCCGAGAAACACTTTAACAAAAGCCCATGTGGATCTTGTTGGTATTGCATTTCCGATTTTGTATGCAATGGTAAAAAGTTATAAAAATCCTGAAACATTGATAGTATAGACCAAGAGTAACTACCACACCACAAATGGCCCACCATTACCCATAGGTGGCGCTACAGGCCACGCCAAAAAGCACAAATATACAAGGCTTTCTGGAATGGATAGGCTCACCAAGCCCCCTCCCTTCACTTATTGGCTTGAAAAAAAGGCCCATGTGGCTCTTGATGGTATTGCATTTCCGATTTTGTATGCAATGGTAAAAAGGTCTCAAAATCCTGAAACATAGATAGTATAGGCAAAGAAACACTTTAACAAAAAGCCCATGTGGATCTTGTTGGTATTGCTTTTCCGATTTTGTATACAATGGTAAAAAGTTATAAAAATCCTGAAACATTGATAGTATAGACCAAGAGTAACTACCACACCACAAATGGCCCACTATTACCCATAGGTCTTCCCTTGACACACGCGCGGGCTTGGCAAGACGCACACGCAACATTTCAGGAGAGTGTTCCTTGGTCTTTTGCAAAGGCCTTGTGGATCTTGATGGTATTGCATTTCAGATTTTGTTTGCCATGGTAAAAAGTTCTCCAAATCCTGAAACATTGATAGTAAAGGCCAAGAGTAACAACAACACTTTAACAAAAGCCCATGTGGATCTTGTTGGTATTGCATTTCCGATTTTGTATGCAATGGTAAAAAGTTAAAAACATCCTGAAACATTGATAGTATAGGCCAAGAGTAACTACCACACCACAAATGGCCCACCATTACCAATAGGTGTCGCTACAGGCCACGCCTTAAAGCACAAAGCACTTCACTTCTTGTGAAGATTAAAGCACTTCACTTCTTGGCTTGAAATAAAGGCCCTTGTGGATCTTGATGTTATTGCATTTCAAATTTGGTATCCCATTGGAAATTCTGCAGCATTGATTTTTCTATACAGTTACAATTTGTCAAGAATATACATTTTTCAATGGTTCGCAATGCTTTACATGTAAGCCAGTCAAACAAGTTCATATGAAGACTCTTGAGAATGTTTAGTACACAAATCTGAGAAAAAGTTGACTCTAAGATGAAAGGTCGATTTTTGGTGAATCTTTGAAACATGCATGCTTGGCTAATTTCTAGGGAAATTTACAATGAAATGTGTCCCCTGCTCCTCCCCGCGCATGCTCCAAATTCTCACACACTCATTCTTCCCTTGACACGCGCGGGCTTGGCAAGACATACACGCAACATATCAGGACTGTGTGGGCTGACCAAGCCCCAACTCATTCCTTGAATATCAGCATAGGCCCTTGAGGACCTTGGTGTCATTGCATTTCCTACTTTGTATGCAATAGTAAAAAGGTCTCCAAATCCTGACACATTGACAGTACCGGCCAAGAGTAACTACCACACTTTACCCAAAGCCCATGTGGATCCTGTTGGTATTGCATTTTCGATTTTATATGCAGTGGTAAAAAGTTTTTAAAATCCTGAAACATTAATAGTATAGGCCAAGAGTAACTACCACACCACAAATGGCCCACCATTACCCATAGGTGGCGCTACAGGCCACGCCTTAATGCATAAAGATACAAGGCTTTCTGGAATGGATAAGCTCACCAAGCCCCCTTCCTTCACTTACTGGCTTGAAATAAAGGCCCTTGTGGATCTTGATGGTATTGCATTTCAGATTTGGTATGCCATTGGTAATTCTGCAGCATACATTCTTCTATACAGTTACAATTTGTCAAGAATAAACATTGTTCAATGGTTCGCAGTGTTTGGAGGAATCCGCCATTACTGCTTGCAGTTATATTTATTATTAGGATTCCTCCGTAAGGAGGAAACCTATTGTTATTGGTGGTTTTATTATTTGTAATTCTTGTACCATGGGAGTCAATGGCAGCCCCTAGACCCCATCGACAACTTTTTGTGAAATTTGGCACACTCATTAAGGACAGTTTCTTCTATACCTACACAAAGTTTCATGTCTCCCATTAGACCACTCTAGCGCCACCAATGGGTCAAAGTTGGACTTGTGTTTACACACGCAACTTTTGAACCGTATGACTCATTTTCAAAAATGAGGTACCATTGGATTCCCTGGATCAAGCCGAGTTCAACGCACACCATGGCGTTAATTTCCGGTTATATAGATTTCCCGCCATTTCCGGTTTTATCAAAAACCTTTGAAAGCCTACTCCTCCTACAATTTTTGTCATATCTTCTTCAAAATCACCAGAGATGATCTTCAAACCAAGCCTCACAAAAGTTATCAAAGGAATTTTGATCCTCATAACCGTCTGTCCGGTACAGCCAATCAAATTCATCAGAAAAGCCGCCAAACAGGATGTGAAGTCATGTCTCAGCAAATCTTTGAGATATCAACACTAAACTTGGTAGATCGGAGGAAGACACTACAACATATTACCATGTGCAAAGGCAAATTCATATCTCTAAAAATGATTGATATAAATCAAATTGAACTTATCGCTAACGCTAAAATAATGCTTTGCACATCAGCCAGTCAAAAACTGATACTCTGATTCAATCACAAGTTCATATGAAGACTCTTGAGAATGTTCATAACACAAATCTGTGAAAAAGTTGACTGTAAGATGAAAGGTCGATTTTTGGTGAATATTTGAAACATGCTTGCTTGGCTAATTTCTAGGCAAATTTCCAATGAATGTCTCCCCTGCTCCTCCCCGCGCGTGCTCCAAAATCTCACACACACTCAGCCTTCCCTTGACACACACGCAACATTTCAGGAGAGTGTGGGCTGACCAAGCCCCCACTCATTCCTTGGTCTTTAGCAAAGGCCCATGTGGCTCTTGATGGTATTGCATTTCCGATTTTGTATGCAATGGTAAAAAGGTCTCAAATCCTGAAACATTGATAGTATAGACCAAGAGTAAATACCACACCTCAAATGGCCCACCATTACCCATAGGTGGCGCTATAGGCCACGCCCAAAAGCACAAAGATACAAGGCTTTCTGGAATGGATAGGTTCACCAAGCCCCCTCCCTTCACGTATTGGCTTGAAAAAAGGCCCATGTGGATCTTGATGGTATTGCATTTCCGATTTTGTATGCAATGGTAAAAAGGTCTCAAAATCCTGAAACATAGATAGTATAGGCAAAGAAACAGTTTAACAAAAAGCCCATGTGGATCTTGTTGGTATTGCTTTTCCGATTTTGTATACAATGGTAAAAAGTTATAAAAATCCTGAAACATTGATAGTATAGACCAAGAGTAACTACCACACCACAAATGGCCCACTATTACCCATAGGTCTTCCCTTGACACACGCGCGGGCTTGGCAAGACGCACACGCAACATTTCAGGAGAGTGTGGGCTTACCAAGCCCCCACTCATTCCTTGGTCTTTTGCAAAGGCCTTGTGGATCTTGATGGTATTGCATTTCAGATTTTGTTTGCCATGGTAAAAAGTTCTCCAAATCCTGAAACATTGATAGTAAAGGCCAACAGTAACAACAACACTTTAACAAAAGCCCATGTGGATCTTGTTGGTATATTTTTCCGATTTTGTATGCAATGGTAAAAAGTTAAAAACATCCTGAAACATTGATAGTATAGGCCAAGAGTAACTACCACACCACAAATGGCCCACCATTACCAATAGGTGTCGCTACAGGCCACGCCTTAAAGCACAAAGCACTTCACTTCTTGTGAAGATTAAAGCACTTCACTTCTTGGCTTGAAATAAAGGCCCTTGTGGATCTTGATGTTATTGCATTTCAGATTTGGTATCCCATTGGAAATTCTGCAGCATTGATTTTTCTATACAGTTACAATTTGTCAAGAATATACATTTTTCAATGGTTCGCAATGCTTTAAATGTAAGCCAGTCAAACAAGTTCATATGAAGACTCTTGAGAATGTTCATAACACAAATCTGTGAAAAAGTTGACTCTAAGATGAAAGGTCGATTTTTGGTGAATCTTTGAAACATGCATGCTTGGCTAATTTCTAGGGAAATTTACAATGAAATGTGTCCCCTGCTCCTCCCCGCGCATGCTCCAAATTCTCACACACTCATTCTTCCCTTGACACGCGCGGGCTTGGCAAGACATACACGCAACATATCAGGACTGTGTGGGCTGACCAAGCCCCAACTCATTCCTTGAATATCAGCATAGGCCCTTGAGGACCTTGGTGTCATTGCATTTCCTACTTTGTATGCAATAGTAAAAAGGTCTCCAAATCCTGACACATTGACAGTACAGGCCAAGAGTAACTACCACACTTTACCCAAAGCCCATGTGGATCCTGTTGGTATTGCATTTCCGATTTTATATGCAATGGTAAAAAGTTTTTAAAATCCTGAAACATTAATAGTATAGGCCAAGAGTAACTACCACACCACAAATGGCCCACCATTACCCATAGGTGGCGCTACAGGCCACGCCTTAATGCATAAAGATACAAGGCTTTCTGGAATGGATAAGCTCACCAAGCCCCCTTCCTTCACTTACTGGCATCAAAATGTTTCGTTAAGCCAGCAAACAGGAAGTTGGGTTGTATCTCAGCAAATCTTTGATGGATTCACACCAAACTTGCTGCGTGTACTTGTTACCCTCTTCTGAGGATTTCTAAAATGTTTTCTGGGTTATTTGACTGCTTGGCCACCTCATTGCTGCTTGCAGCTATATTTGGAATTGGTCAGATTTGGTATCCCCTTGGTAAGTCTGCAGCATTGATTTTTCTATACAGTTACAATTTGTCAAGAATAAAAAAAATTCAATGGTTCACGATGTTTGGAGGAATCCGCCATTACTGCTTGCAGTTATATTTAGGATTCCTCCGTAAGGAGGAAACCTATTGTTATTGGTGGTTTTATTATTTGTAATTCTTGTACCATGGGAGTCAATGGCAGCCCCTAGACCCCATCGACAACTTTTTGTGAAATTTGGCACACTCATTAAGGACAGTTTCTTCTATACCTACACCAAGTTTCATGTCTCCCATTAGACCACTCTAGCGCCACCAATGGGTCAAAGTTGGACTTGTGTTTACACACGCAACTTTTGAACCGTATGACTCATTTTCAAAAATGAGGTACCATTGGATTCCCTGGATCAAGCCGAGTTCAACGCACACCATGGCGTTAATTTCCGGTTATATAGATTTCCCGCCATTTCCGGTTTTATCAAAAACCTTTGAAAGCCTACTCCTCCTACAATTTTTGTCATATCTTCTTCAAAATCACCAGAGATGATCTTCAGACCAAGCCTCACAAAAGTTATCAAAGGAATTTTGATCCTCATAACCGTCTGTCCGGTACAGCCAATCAAATTCATCAGAAAAGCCGCCAAACAGGATGTGAAGTCATGTCTCAGCAAATCTTTGAGATATCAACACTAAACTTGGTAGATCGGAGGAAGACACTACAACATGTTACCATGTGCAAAGGCAAATTCATATCTCAAAAAATGATTGATATAAAGCAAATTGAACTTATCGCTAACGCTAAAATTATGCTTTACACATCAGCCATTCAAAAACTGATACTCTGATTCAATCACAAGTTCATATGAAAACTCTTGAGAATGTTCATAACACAAATCTGTGAAAAAGTTGACTGTAAGATGAAAGGTCGATTTTTGGTGAATATTTGAAACATGCTTGCTTGGCTAATTTCTAGGCAAATTTCCAATGAATGTCTCCCTTGCTCCTCCCCGCGCGTGCTCCAAAATCTCACACACACTCAGCCTTCCCTTGACACACGCGCGGCCAAGACGCACACGCAACATTTCAGGAGAGTGTGGGCTGACCAAGCCCCCACTCATTCCTTGGTCTTTAGCAAAGGCCCATGTGGCTCTTGATGGTATTGCATTTCCGATTTTGTATGCAATGGTAAAAAGGTCTCAAATCCTGAAACATTGATAGTGTAGGCCGAGAAACACTTTAACAAAAGCCCATGTGGCTCTTGATGGTATTGCATTTCCGATTTTGTATGCAATGGTAAAAAGGTCTCAAATCCTGAAACATTGATAGTATAGACCAAGAGTAAATACCACACCTCAAATGGCCCACCATTACCCATAGGTGGCGCTATAGGCCACGCCCAAAAGCACAAAGATACAAGGCTTTCTGGAATGGATAGGTTCACCAAGCCCCCTCCCTTCACGTATTGGCTTGAAAAAAGGCCCATGTGGATCTTGATGGTATTGCATTTCCGATTTTGTATGCAATGGTAAAAAGGTCTCAAAATCCTGAAACATAGATAGTATAGGCAAAGAAACAGTTTAACAAAAAGCCCATGTGGATCTTGTTGGTATTGCTTTTCCGATTTTGTATACAATGGTAAAAAGTTATAAAAATCTTGAAACATTGATAGTATAGACCAAGAGTAACTACCACACCACAAATGGCCCACTATTACCCATAGGTCTTCCCTTGACACACGCGCGGGCTTGGCAAGACGCACACGCAACATTTCAGGAGAGTGTGGGCTTACCAAGCCCCCACTCATTCCTTGGTCTTTTGCAAAGGCCTTGTGGATCTTGATGGTATTGCATTTCAGATTTTGTTTGCCATGGTAAAAAGTTCTCCAAATCCTGAAACATTGATAGTAAAGGCCAACAGTAACAACAACACTTTAACAAAAGCCCATGTGGATATTGTTGGTATTTTTTTCCGATTTTGTATGCAATGGTAAAAAGTTAAAAACATCCTGAAACATTGATAGTATAGGCCAAGAGTAACTACCACACCACAAATGGCCCACCATTACCAATAGGTGTCGCTACAGGCCACGCCTTAAAGCACAAAGCACTTCACTTCTTGTGAAGATTAAAGCACTTCACTTCTTGGCTTGAAATAAAGGCCCTTGTGGATCTTGATGTTATTGCATTTCAAATTTGGTATCCCATTGGAAATTCTGCAGCATTGATTTTTCTATACAGTTACAATTTGTCAAGAATATACATTTTTCAATGGTTCGCAATGCTTTACATGTAAGCCATTCAAACAAGTTCATATGAAGACTCTTGAGAATGTTCATAACACAAATCTGTGAAAAAGTTGACTCTAAGATGAAAGGTCGATTTTTGGTGAATCTTTGAAACATGCATGCTTGGCTAATTTCTAGGGAAATTTACAATGAAATGTGTCCCCTGCTCCTCCCCGCGCATGCTCCAAATTCTCACACACTCATTCTTCCCTTGACACGCGCGGGCTTGGCAAGACATACACGCAACATATCAGGACTGTGTGGGCTGACCAAGCCCCAACTCATTCCTTGAATATCAGCATAGGCCCTTGAGGACCTTGGTGTCATTGCATTTCCTACTTTGTATGCAATAGTAAAAAGGTCTCCAAATCCTGACACATTGACAGTACAGGCCAAGAGTAACTACCACACTTTACCCAAAGCCCATGTGGATCCTGTTGGTATTGCATTTCCGATTTTATATGCAATGGTAAAAAGTTTTTAAAATCCTGAAACATTAATAGTATAGGCCAAGAGTAACTACCACACCACAAATGGCCCACCATTACCCATAGGTGGCGCTACAGGCCACGCCTTAATGCATAAAGATACAAGGCTTTCTGGAATGGATAAGCTCACCAAGCCCCCTTCCTTCACTTACTGGCATCAAAATGTGCCGTTAAGCCAGCAAACAGGAAGTTGGGTTGTATCTCAGCAAATCTTTGATGGATTCACACCAAACTTGCTGCGTGTACTTGTTACCCTCTTCTGAGGATGTCTAAAATGTTTTCTGGGTTATTTGACTGCTTGGCCACCTCATTGCTGCTTGCAGCTATATTTGGAATTGGTCAGATTTGGTATCCCCTTGGTAAGTCTGCAGCATTGATTTTTCTATACAGTTACAATTTGTCAAGAATAAAAAAAATTCAATGGTTCACGATGTTTGGAGGAATCCGCCATTACTGCTTGCAGTTATATTTATTATTATTATTCTTAAGACTGGGTGTCTATGGCAGGCCCTAGAAGCGCTTGGTCGAAAGTTGTGAAATTTGGCACACTCATTAGGGACAGTCCCCTGGTCCAAGTCACAAAGTTTCATGTCCCATACTTTGGCACTCTAGCGCCACCAACGGGTCAAAGTTGGAGTTGTGTTTACACACGCAACTTTTGAACCGTATGTCCCATTTTCAAAAATGAGGTACCATTGGATTCCCTGGATCAAGCCGAGTGCAATGCACACCATGGCGTCAATTTCCGGTTATATAGATTTTCCGCTATTTCCGGTTTTATCAAAAACCTTTAAAAGCCTACTCCTCCTACAAATTTTGTCAAATCTTCTTCAAAATTACCAGATATGATCTTCAGACCAAGCCTCACAAAAGTTATCGAAGGATATTTGATTTTCAAAACCGTTTGTCCGGTACAGCCAATCAAATTCTGCAGAAAAGCCGCCAAACAGGAAGTGAAGCCATATCTCAGCAGTTCTTTGAAGCAGTGACACCAAAGTTGGTACGCCTACTCGGAACTTTATTCTAAGGATGTTCTCCAAAAATGGTGTCATGTGACTAAAAGGGGGCGTGGCCGGAAGCATAAACGTGTTTTGGCTAATAACTGTTGAAGTGTTTACCTTAATAAAGTAATTTTTTGTCTCTTGATGTCTTGTGAGATATCAAGCCTGGCCATTGATAACTTTTCATAATAACCGAATTGACGCGGCCGCCATTTTGGATTTCATGGAAAATATCAATATTCATCATATTTTTAACATGGTTTTTTTTTCTCAAATCCTCTCAATCCTCTTAAACTTCTTCAACGTTCTTCTTCCTCAATCTTTCAGCTACAGCCACCATTTAAACTTTAAAATGTTGACAAAACCCTAAACAATTTTTTCTGTAATTCAGCCTTTTGATATATTTTCAACTTTTTTTAATATCACTGATTATGTTTCATTAGTTTTTCAAACCGTTTCTGAGATTTACATGGGTGTCTATGTGAGAGTCTAGACTGCTGACTGAAACGCTTAGAGTGGAGGGGAGCTTCGAAATCAGTTTCAAAAAGTATTTCTAGTTTGCCAGCATTGCCACAATTTTCACTCTTCATGCTTCATTTTTGGATCAATAGATAGCTAATTATGTGTTGGTCGTAGACAGTTGTCTGTGGAATCCAACAGACTTACACATTTTTTCAGAGCCCCACAAAAGCGAGACAAAGTCCAACTCTCGCCCCATAGAGCCCAATGCAAATCTAGTGACACATTTCTCAGACAAAGCACAAGGACGACGATTTCTAAACTGCCAGTAGAGTCGTATTTCTTTCCGCACAGACATATAAAGGACATCTCTGGTTTCGGCAGAGTCTTGGGTCTCGGAAAATATCCTCATTTTTTTTATCGGACTTATAGTTTTGCGTCTAGGTTCACTTGTTTGAGGTGTGGATGCTAGGTAAATGTATATTATTCTCTCTGCCAAGCTTGTTAGCAATCATAGCTGCACCATCACCGTGGCAACCAAACAAACACGTTTGAGACCAATGTAAAATCTAGGGACACATTTCTCAGAAAAAGCACAAGGAAGACGATTTCTAAACTGCCAGTAGAGTCGTATTTCTGACCGCACAGACATATAAAGGACATCTCTGGTTTCGGCAGAGTCTTGGGTCTCGGAAAATATCCTAATTTTTTTGATTGGACTTATAGTTTTGCGTCTAGGTTAACTTGTTTGAGGTGTGGATGCTAGGTAAATGTATATTATTCTGTCTGCCCAGCTTGTTAGCAATCCTAGCTGCACAATCACCGTGGCAACCAAACAAACACGTTTTTGAAACTGCTGGTAGAGTCCTATTTCTGACCGTACAGACATATAAAGGATATCTATGGTATGGTATAAGATCACCGCAAGAGTTGGATTTACTGCTTCATTTTGAAAACTGAGTCGATCATACGAGGTAAGACAAGTTTCTTTACATGTGTTATCAATATTGTCAACATTGTTCAAATTAAAAGTCAAATGTTTTAGTTACGAAGCATTTATTTGTAGAACTAGGACTGGAGTGACGTGAGCAAAAAGAAGAACGATTTAGCTAATTTTGGGAAACCTGGATAATAAACATTAGCTAGGACCACCATGTACACTTTAAGCTAAATATTTATAACTTTTTGGGCAATTTAGCCGATTGTGGAATATAGTAAAACCTTGATAGTTACGCGGAGGAGTAACTACGCTGCTAGTTAGTTTTTCGACTTCACCCAATCGGTGCTTGTTGACAGGCAAGCAGCAAATCTCTTCTTATATCAACTTTTTTGTGTGTGTGAAGTAAATAGTTACTAGCAATACTATGTCATATTTTAGCTAAACATCAGTAACTTTTTGGGCCAATGTTGTTGCTTCCGTACATTTGCCTGAGGTTGGGATAGGTAGGTTCAGAACTGCCTGGAAACTGGTGTGCTACTGTAGTTGGATAAGTTTAGCTTGTTGATTTTCTCATGTCATGAAACATCCTTCTATATTTTTGCAGATAGCTATACCCATCCATCATACAGACGTGATTTTAGGATGTTTGTATCTTACTATTCGCAAGGAAGGTGTGAAAGGGCTGTCCACAGTTCAACGTTATGGTTTATCGGATTTGGGAAGAACACACTGCAGGCTACCAATTTGATTTTTTTCTGTTGTAGAGGTGAAGGAAGACTATCGCTGCAAGAGGAGGAGGCAGCTGACTGTTGATTACCAGCACACAGGAGGAGGATCTACTGAACCAGGAACTGCTGGAGGAAGACCAGGACGAGATGGAAAAATGAGATTGAACCTGATACCCAGCCAGGAACATCATCTGGGTATGTATCAATGTATATTATTTGTTTCTGTTTCCCATAAGACTAATACTCATAATAATCAGATTATTATGCTAAAACCTGTAGTCCCTCCTTTGTCGTCACTTCACACAACCCATATTCCCTAGAATGGAAAACATCCTGTAACACAGTGGTTCTCAAACCGGTCCTCAGGTACCACCTGTCCTGCATATGAGATGTTTTCCTGCTCCAACACACCTGATTCAAATAAATGGGTCGTTATCTAGCTCTGTAGAAGCCTGGTAACAAACATGCATTTGAATCAGGTGTGTTGGAGCAGGGAAACATCTAAAACATGCAGAACAGGTGGTATTTGAGGACAGGTTTGAGAACCACTGCCTGGCTATGCTAATCGTAAAAATAGGACTGAAAATAAAACAAAAGTAGTTTCTTGCGCGCCGAAATGTAATGGCAAACGACTTTGCTTGCTTTGCAATAGGAACTGTTTTCAGTTTTGGCAGTCATCTGAGTGTGACCAGTATCGCGACAAGGCGTAGATGAAAAAGGATGTGTTTATTGGTGTTGTCTTCCCCCTGCCTTTTTATCTCCCTGTCTTCTCCCTCTCTTCTCTCAACAGGGATTGCAGTTGAGTTTATGCATTTAAATATATATTCTGCTTCGCAGTTATTTATAAAAAAAATGATTTACAGTAGATAGTTAGAAAGTTTGCTGTTGTATGTTTTGCTGAGATATCATTCCCCTCACAGTTTAATGTTCAAAACAAATAAAGTGTGTGTTTTATTGAACACATAAAATGCATATTTCAGTGGTGGTGTCCGTTATTTTCAGGTGCAATTTATTGTATGCAAAGGTATTTGAGAAGTGGTCATGTGAAATGAATCTTGACATTCTAAATGCTTTAGCCTGTTTTCTCATTTATCACTAGAATGGTCATAACTTTTAAACAATACATTTATATCTGTCTGCTATTCTATATTGCCCACACAATTATGTAAGTGTCATACACTCAGGCAGCGGGGAAGCCGCCAAACGAGACGCAAGAGCCTATCTCAGCAACCATTTGTGCGATTGTCACCAAACATGGGTTCCATCGTTCCCACGAGGAGCAGAGGAGGCCTGCAGTGTTATACCAGAAAAATAACTTTGAACTCTCAGTACTCTTGAACGCAAACATATATTTCAACCAAACTTGGTGTGTTGCATGAGTGCAACAGGAATTGTGACTTAATTGTTGCGCAAGTGCTATGGAGGCCTTGTCCTGCTCTGGACTGCTTGGCCCCTCCATTGCTGCTTGCAGCTATATTTGGTAGTATTATTAGGGTTCCTCCGGTAGGAGGGAACCCTATTGTTATTGGTGGTTTTATTAGGATTCCTCCGTAAGGAGGAAACCTATTGTTATTGGTGGTTTTATTAGGATTCCTCCGTAAGGAGGAAACCTATTGTTATTGGTGGTTTTATTATTTGTAATTCTTGTACCATGGGAGTCAATGGCAGCCCCTAGACCCCATCGACAACTTTTTGTGAAATTTGGCACACTCATTAAGGACAGTTTCTTCTATACCTACACCAAGTTTCATGTCTCCCATTAGACCACTCTAGCGCCACCAATGGGTCAAAGTTGGACTTGTGTTTACACATGCAACTTTTGAACCGTATGACTCATTTTCAAAAATGAGGTACCATTGGATTCCCTGGATCAAGCCGAGTTCAACGCACACCATGGCGTTAATTTCCGGTTATATAGATTTCCCGCCATTTCCGGTTTTATCAAAAACCTTTGAAAGCCTACTCCTCCTACAATTTTTGTCATATCTTCTTCAAAATCACCAGAGATGATCTTCAGACCAAGCCTCACAAAAGTTATCAAAGGAATTTTGATCCTCATAACCGTCTGTCCGGTACAGCCAATCAAATTCATCAGAAAAGCCGCCAAACAGGATGTGAAGTCATGTCTCAGCAAATCTTTGAGATATCAACACTAAACTTGGTAGATCGGAGGAAGACACTACAACATGTTACCATGTGCAAAGGCAAATTCATATCTCAAAAAATGATTGATATAAAGCAAATTGAACTTATCGCTAACGCTAAAATTATGCTTTACACATCAGCCATTCAAAAACTGATACTCTGATTCAATCACAAGTTCATATGAAAACTCTTGAGAATGTTCATAACACAAATCTGTGAAAAAGTTGACTGTAAGATGAAAGGTCGATTTTTGGTGAATATTTGAAACATGCTTGCTTGGCTAATTTCTAGGCAAATTTCCAATGAATGTCTCCCTTGCTCCTCCCCGCGCGTGCTCCAAAATCTCACACACACTCAGCCTTCCCTTGACACACGCGCGGCCAAGACGCACACGCAACATTTCAGGAGAGTGTGGGCTGACCAAGCCCCCACTCATTCCTTGGTCTTTAGCAAAGGCCCATGTGGCTCTTGATGGTATTGCATTTCCGATTTTGTATGCAATGGTAAAAAGGTCTCAAATCCTGAAACATTGATAGTATAGACCAAGAGTAAATACCACACCTCAAATGGCCCACCATTACCCATAGGTGGCGCTATAGGCCACGCCCAAAAGCACAAAGATACAAGGCTTTCTGGAATGGATAGGTTCACCAAGCCCCCTCCCTTCACGTATTGGCTTGAAAAAAGGCCCATGTGGATCTTGATGGTATTGCATTTCCGATTTTGTATGCAATGGTAAAAAGGTCTCAAAATCCTGAAACATAGATAGTATAGGCAAAGAAACAGTTTAACAAAAAGCCCATGTGGATCTTGTTGGTATTGCTTTTCCGATTTTGTATACAATGGTAAAAAGTTATAAAAATCCTGAAACATTGATAGTATAGACCAAGAGTAACTACCACACCACAAATGGCCCACTATTACCCATAGGTCTTCCCTTGACACACGCGCGGGCTTGGCAAGACGCACACGCAACATTTCAGGAGAGTGTGGGCTTACCAAGCCCCCACTCATTCCTTGGTCTTTTGCAAAGGCCTTGTGGATCTTGATGGTATTGCATTTCAGATTTTGTTTGCCATGGTAAAAAGTTCTCCAAATCCTGAAACATTGATAGTAAAGGCCAACAGTAACAACAACACTTTAACAAAAGCCCATGTGGATATTGTTGGTATATTTTTCCGATTTTGTATGCAATGGTAAAAAGTTAAAAACAT
Source organism: Hypomesus nipponensis (assembly GCF_054491055.1). Taxonomy (NCBI): domain Eukaryota; kingdom Metazoa; phylum Chordata; class Actinopteri; order Osmeriformes; family Osmeridae; genus Hypomesus; species Hypomesus nipponensis. The sequence goes on along the minus strand of NC_140371.1, from coordinate 7,459,948 downwards.
CCTGAAACATTGATAGTATAGGCCAAGAGTAACTACCACACCACAAATGGCCCACCATTACCAATAGGTGTCGCTACAGGCCACGCCTTAAAGCACAAAGCACTTCACTTCTTGTGAAGATTAAAGCACTTCACTTCTTGGCTTGAAATAAAGGCCCTTGTGGATCTTGATGTTATTGCATTTCAGATTTGGTATCCCATTGGAAATTCTGCAGCATTGATTTTTCTATACAGTTACAATTTGTCAAGAATATACATTTTTCAATGGTTCGCAATGCTTTACATGTAAGCCAGTCAAACAAGTTCATATGAAGACTCTTGAGAATGTTTAGAACACAAATCTGAGAAAAAGTTGACTCTAAGATGAAAGGTCGATTTTTGGTGAATCTTTGAAACATGCATGCTTGGCTAATTTCTAGGGAAATTTACAATGAAATGTGTCCCCTGCTCGTCCCCGCGCATGCTCCAAATTCTCACACACTCATTCTTCCCTTGACACGCGCGGCAAGACATACACGCAACATATCAGGACTGTGTGGGCTGACCAAGCCCCAACTCATTCCTTGAATATCAGCATAGGCCCTTGAGGACCTTGGTGTCATTGCATGTCCTACTTTGTATGCAATAGTAAAAAGGTCTCCAAATCCTGACACATTGACAGTACAGGCCAAGAGTAACTACCACACTTTACCCAAAGCCCATGTGGATCCTGTTGGTATTGCATTTTCGATTTTATATGCAGTGGTAAAAAGTTTTTAAAATCCTGAAACATTAATAGTATAGGCCAAGAGTAACTACCACACCACAAATGGCCCACCATTACCCATAGGTGGCGCTACAGGCCACGCCTTAATGCATAAAGATACAAGGCTTTCTGGAATGGATAAGCTCACCAAGCCCCCTTCCTTCACTTACTGGCTTGAAATAAAGGCCCTTGTGGATCTTGATGGTATTGCATTTCAGATTTGGTATGCCATTGGTAATTCTGCAGCATACATTCTTCTATACAGTTACAATTTGTCAAGAATAAACATTGTTCAATGGTTTGCAGTGTTTGGAGGAATCCGCCATTACTGCTTGCAGTTATATTTATTATTATTCTTGTTCCATGGAAGTCAATGGCAGCTCCTAGAACCCTTCGACAACTTTTTGTGAAATTTGGCACACTCATTAAGGACAGTTGATTCTATACCTACACCAAGTTTCATGTCTCCCATTAGACCACTCCAGCGCCACCAACGGGTTAAAGTTGGACTTGTGTTTACACACGCAACTTTTGAACCGTATGACCGATTGTCAAAAATGAGGTACCATTGGATTCCCTAGATCAAGCCGAGTTCAACGCATCCCATTGCGTCAATTTCCGGTTATATAGATTTTCCGCTATTTCCGGTTTTATCAAAAACATTTGAAAGCCTACTCCTCCTACAATTTTTGTCAAATCTTCTTCAAAATAACCAGAGATGATCTTCAGACCAAGCCTCACAAAGGATATCAAAAGGAATTTTGATCCTCACAACCGTTTGTCCAGTACAGCCAATCAAATTCATCAGAAAAGCCGCCAAACAGGATGTGAAGTCATGTCTCAGCAAATCTTTGAGATATCAACACTAAACTTGGTAGATCGATGGAAGACACTACAATATGTTACCATGTGCAAAGGCAAATTCATATCTCTAAAAATGATTGATATAAAGCAAATTGAACTTATCGCTACCGCTAAAATAATGCTTTACACATCAGCCAGTCAAAAAGTGATACTCTGATTCAATCACAAGTTCATATGAAGACTCTTGAGAATGTTTATAACACAAATCTGTGAAAAAGTTGACTGTAAGATGAAAGGTCGATTTTTGGTGAATATTTGAAACATGCTTGCTTGGCTAATTTCTAGCCAAATTTCCAATGAATGTCTCCCCTCCTCCTGCTTGGCGTGCTCCACATCCTCACACACTCAGCCTTAACTTACACACGCGCGGGCTTGGCAAGACGCACACGCAACATTTCAGGAGAGTGTGGGCTGACCAAGCCCCCACTCATTCCTTGGTCTTTAGCAAAGGCCCATGTGCTTCTTGATGGTATTGCATTTCCGATTTTGTATGCAATGGTAAAAAGGTCTCAAATCCTGAAACATTGATAGTGTAGGCCGAGAAACACTTTAACAAAAGCCCATGTGGATCTTGTTGGTATTGCATTTCCGATTTTGTATGCAATGGTAAAAAGTTATAAAAATCCTGAAACATTGATAGTATAGACCAAGAGTAACTACCACACCACAAATGGCCCACCATTACCCATAGGTGGCGCTACAGGCCACGCCCAAAAGCACAAAGATACAAGGCTTTCTGGAATGGATAGGCTCACCAAGCCCCCTCCCTTCACTTATTGGCTTGAAAAAAAGGCCCATGTGGATCTTGATGGTATTGCATTTCCGATTTTGTATGCAATGGTAAAAAGGTCTCAAAATCCTGAAACATAGATAGTATAGGCAAAGAAACACTTTAACAAAAAACCCATGTGGATCTTGTTGGTATTGCTTTTCCGATTTTGTATACAATGGTAAAAAGTTATAAAAATCCTGAAACATTGATAGTATAGACCAAGAGTAACTACCACACCACAAATGGCCCACTATTACCCATAGGTCTTCCCTTGACACACGCGCGGGCTTGGCAAGACGCACACGCAACGTTTCAGGAGAGTGTGGGCTTACCAAGCCCCCACTCATTCCTTGGTCTTTTGCAAAGGCCTTGTGGATCTTGATGGTATTGCATTTCAGATTTTGTTTGCCATGGTAAAAAGTTCTCCAAATCCTGAAACATTGATAGTAAAGGCCAAGAGTAACAACAACACTTTAACAAAAGCCCATGTGGATCTTGTTGGTATTGCATTTCCGATTTTGTATGCAATGGTAAAAAGTTAAAAACATCCTGAAACATTGATAGTATAGGCCAAGAGTAACTACCACACCACAAATGGCCCACCATTACCAATAGGTGTCGCTACAGGCCACGCCCTAAAGCACAAAGCACTTCACTTCTTGTGAAGATTAAAGCACTTCACTTCTTGGCTTGAAATAAAGGCCCTTGTGGATCTTGATGTTATTGCATTTCAGATTTGGTATCCCATTGGAAATTCTGCAGCATAGATTTTTCTATACAGTTACAATTTGTCAAGAATATACATTTTTCAATGGTTCGCAATGCTTTACACGTAAGCCAGTCAAACAAGTTCATTTGAAGACTCTTGAGAATGTTTAGTACACAAATCTGAGAAAACGTTGACTCTAAGAATAAAGGTCGATTTTTGGTGAATCTTTGAATGCTTGGCTAATTTCTAGGGAAATTTACAATGAAATGTGTCCCCTGCTCCTCCCCGCGCATGCTCCAAATTCTCACACACTCATTCTTCCCTTGACACGCGCGGGCTTGGCAAGACACACCCGCAACATATCAGGACTGTGTGGGCTGACCAAGCCCCCACTCATTCCTTGAATATCAGCATAGGCCCTTGAGGACCTTGGTGTCATAGCATTTCCTACTTTGTATGCAATAGGAAAAAGGTAACCAAGAGTAACTACCACACCACAAATGGCCCACCATTACCCATAAGTGGCGCTACAGGCCACGCCTTAATGCATAAAGATACAAGGCTTTCTGTAATGGATAAGCTCACCAAGCCCCCTTCCTTCACTTACTGGCTTGAAATAAAGGCCCTTGTGGATCTTGATGGTATTGCATTTCAGATTTGGTATGCCATTGGTAATTCTGCAGCATACATTTTTCTATACAGTTACAATTTGTCAAGAATAAACATTTTTCAATGGTTCGCAGTGTTTGGAGGAATCCGCCATTACTGCTTGCAGTTATTAGGATTCCTCCGTAAGGAGGAAACCTATTGTTATTGGTGGTTTTATTATTTGTAATTCTTGTACCATGGGAGTCAATGGCAGCCCCTAGACCCCATCGACAACTTTTTGTGAAATTTGGCACACTCATTAAGGACAGTTTCTTCTATACCTACACCAAGTTTCATGTCTCCCATTAGACCACTCTAGCGCCACCAATGGGTCAAAGTTGGACTTGTGTTTACACACGCAACTTTTGAACCGTATGACTCATTTTCAAAAATGAGGTACCATTGGATTCCCTGGATCAAGCCGAGTTCAACGCACACCATGGCGTTAATTTCCGGTTATATAGATTTCCCGCCATTTCCGGTTTTATCAAAAACCTTTGAAAGCCTACTCCTCCTACAATTTTTGTCATATCTTCTTCAAAATCACCAGAGATGATCTTCAGACCAAGCCTCACAAAAGTTATCAAAGGAATTTTGATCCTCATAACCGTCTGTCCGGTACAGCCAATCAAATTCATCAGAAAAGCCGCCAAACAGGATGTGAAGTCATGTCTCAGCAAATCTTTGAGATATCAACACTAAACTTGGTAGATCGGAGGAAGACACTACAACATGTTACCATGTGCAAAGGCAAATTCATATCTCAAAAAATGATTGATATAAAGCAAATTGAACTTATCGCTAACGCTAAAATTATGCTTTACACATCAGCCATTCAAAAACTGATACTCTGATTCAATCACAAGTTCATATGAAAACTCTTGAGAATGTTCATAACACAAATCTGTGAAAAAGTTGACTGTAAGATGAAAGGTCGATTTTTGGTGAATATTTGAAACATGCTTGCTTGGCTAATTTCTAGGCAAATTTCCAATGAATGTCTCCCCTGCTCCTCCCCGCGCGTGCTCCAAAATCTCACACACACTCAGCCTTCCCTTGACACACGCGCGGCCAAGACGCACACGCAACATTTCAGGAGAGTGTGGGCTGACCAAGCCCCCACTCATTCCTTGGTCTTTAGCAAAGGCCCATGTGGCTCTTGATGGTATTGCATTTCCGATTTTGTATGCAATGGTAAAAAGGTCTCAAATCCTGAAACATTGATAGTGTAGGCCGAGAAACACTTTAACAAAAGCCCATGTGGATCTTGTTGGTATTGCATTTCCGATTTTGTATGCAATGGTAAAAAGTTATAAAAATCCTGAAACATTGATAGTATAGACCAAGAGTAACTACCACACCACAAATGGCCCACCATTACCCATAGGTGGCGCTACAGGCCACGCCAAAAAGCACAAATATACAAGGCTTTCTGGAATGGATAGGCTCACCAAGCCCCCTCCCTTCACTTATTGGCTTGAAAAAAAGGCCCATGTGGCTCTTGATGGTATTGCATTTCCGATTTTGTATGCAATGGTAAAAAGGTCTCAAAATCCTGAAACATAGATAGTATAGGCAAAGAAACACTTTAACAAAAAGCCCATGTGGATCTTGTTGGTATTGCTTTTCCGATTTTGTATACAATGGTAAAAAGTTATAAAAATCCTGAAACATTGATAGTATAGACCAAGAGTAACTACCACACCACAAATGGCCCACTATTACCCATAGGTCTTCCCTTGACACACGCGCGGGCTTGGCAAGACGCACACGCAACATTTCAGGAGAGTGTTCCTTGGTCTTTTGCAAAGGCCATGTGGATCTTGATGGTATTGCATTTCAGATTTTGTTTGCCATGGTAAAAAGTTCTCCAAATCCTGAAACATTGATAGTAAAGGCCAAGAGTAACAACAACACTTTAACAAAAGCCCATGTGGATCTTGTTGGTATTGCATTTCCGATTTTGTATGCAATGGTCAAAAGTTAAAAACATCCTGAAACATTGATAGTATAGGCCAAGAGTAACTACCACACCACAAATGGCCCACCATTACCAATAGGTGTCGCTACAGGCCACGCCCTAAAGCACAAAGCACTTCACTTCTTGTGAAGATTAAAGCGCTTCACTTCTTGGCTTGAAATAAAGGCCCTTGTGGATCTTGATGTTATTGCATTTCAGATTTGGTATCCCATTGGAAATTCTGCAGCATTGATTTTTCTATACAGTTACAATTTGTCAAGAATATACATTTTTCAATGGTTCGCAATGCTTTACACGTAAGCCAGTCAAACAAGTTCATATGAAGACTCTTGAGAATGTTTAGTACACAAATCTGAGAAAAAGTTGACTCTAAGATGAAAGGTCGATTTTTGGTGAATCTTTGAAACATGCATGCTTGGCTAATTTCTAGGGAAATTTACAATGAAATGTGTCCCCTGCTCCTCCCCGCGCATGCTCCAAATTCTCAGACACTCATTCTTCCCTTGACACGCGCGGGCTTGGCAAGACACACACGCAACATATCAGGACTGTGTGGGCTGACCAAGCCCCCACTCATTCCTTGAATATCAGCATAGGCCCTTGAGGACCTTGGTGTCATTGCATTTCCTACTTTGTATGCAATAGTAAAAAGGTCAGGTCGCTGACACATTGACAGTACAGGCCAAGAGTAACTACCACACTTTACCCAAAGCCCATGTGGATCCTGTTGGTATTGCATTTCCGATTTTATATGCAATGGTAAAAAGTTTTTAAAATCCTGAAACATTAATAGTATAGGCCAAGAGTAACTACCACACCACAAATGGCCCACCATTACCCATAGGTGGCGCTACAGGCCACGCCTTAATGCATAAAGATACAAGGCTTTCTGGAATGGATAAGCTCACCAAGCCCCCTTCCTTCACTTACTGGCTTGAAATAAAGGCCCTTGTGGATCTTGATGGTATTGCATTTCAGATTTGGTATGCCATTGGTAATTCTGCAGCATACATTTTTCTATACAGTTACAATTTGTCAAAAATAAACATTTTTCAATGGTTCGCAGTGTTTGGAGGAATCCGCCATTACTGCTTGCAGTTATATTTAGGATTCCTCCGTAAGGAGGAAACCTATTGTTATTGGTGGTTTTATTATTTGTAATTCTTGTACCATGGGAGTCAATGGCAGCCCCTAGACCCCATCGACAACTTTTTGTGAAATTTGGCACACTCATTAAGGACAGTTTCTTCTATACCTACACCAAGTTTCATGTCTCCCATTAGACCACTCTAGCGCCACCAATGGGTCAAAGTTGGACTTGTGTTTACACACGCAACTTTTGAACCGTATGACTAATTTTCAAAAATGAGGTACCATTGGATTCCCTGGATCAAGCCGAGTTCAACGCACACCATGGCGTTAATTTCCGGTTATATAGATTTCCCGCCATTTCCGGTTTTATCAAAAACCTTTGAAAGCCTACTCCTCCTACAATTTTTGTCATATATTCTTCAAAATCACCAGAGATGATCTTCAAACCAAGCCTCACAAAAGTTATCAAAGGAATTTTGATCCTCATAACCGTCTGTCCGGTACAGCCAATCAAATTCATCAGAAAAGCCGCCAAACAGGATGTGAAGTCATGTCTCAGCAAATCTTTGAGATATCAACACTAAACTTGGTAAATCGGAGGAAGACACTACAACATATTACCATGTGCAAAGGCAAATTCATATCTCTAAAAATGATTGATATAAATCAAATTGAACTTATCGCTAACGCTAAAATAATGCTTTGCACATCAGCCAGTCAAAAACTGATACTCTGATTCAATCACAAGTTCATATGAAGACTCTTGAGAATGTTCATAACACAAATCTGTGAAAAAGTTGACTGTAAGATGAAAGGTCGATTTTTGGTGAATATTTGAAACATGCTTGCTTGGCTAATTTCTAGGCAAATTTCCAATGAATGTCTCCCCTGCTCCTCCCCGCGCGTGCTCCAAAATCTCACACACACTCAGCCTTCCCTTGACACACGCGCGGCCAAGACGCACACGCAACATTTCAGGAGAGTGTGGGCTGACCAAGCCCCCACTCATTCCTTGGTCTTTAGCAAAGGCCCATGTGGCTCTTGATGGTATTGCATTTCCGATTTTGTATGCAATGGTAAAAAGGTCTCAAATCCTGAAACATTGATAGTATAGACCAAGAGTAAATACCACACCTCAAATGGCCCACCATTACCCATAGGTGGCGCTATAGGCCACGCCCAAAAGCACAAAGATACAAGGCTTTCTGGAATGGATAGGTTCACCAAGCCCCCTCCCTTCACGTATTGGCTTGAAAAAAGGCCCATGTGGATCTTGATGGTATTGCATTTCCGATTTTGTATGCAATGGTAAAAAGGTCTCAAAATCCTGAAACATAGATAGTATAGGCAAAGAAACAGTTTAACAAAAAGCCCATGTGGATCTTGTTGGTATTGCTTTTCCGATTTTGTATACAATGGTAAAAAGTTATAAAAATCCTGAAACATTGATAGTATAGACCAAGAGTAACTACCACACCACAAATGGCCCACTATTACCCATAGGTCTTCCCTTGACACACGCGCGGGCTTGGCAAGACGCACACGCAACATTTCAGGAGAGTGTGGGCTTACCAAGCCCCCACTCATTCCTTGGTCTTTTGCAAAGGCCTTGTGGATCTTGATGGTATTGCATTTCAGATTTTGTTTGCCATGGTAAAAAGTTCTCCAAATCCTGAAACATTGATAGTAAAGGCCAACAGTAACAACAACACTTTAACAAAAGCCCATGTGGATATTGTTGGTATATTTTTCCGATTTTGTATGCAATGGTAAAAAGTTAAAAACATCCTGAAACATTGATAGTATAGGCCAAGAGTAACTACCACACCACAAATGGCCCACCATTACCAATAGGTGTCGCTACAGGCCACGCCTTAAAGCACAAAGCACTTCACTTCTTGTGAAGATTAAAGCACTTCACTTCTTGGCTTGAAATAAAGGCCCTTGTGGATCTTGATGTTATTGCATTTCAGATTTGGTATCCCATTGGAAATTCTGCAGCATTGATTTTTCTATACAGTTACAATTTGTCAAGAATATACATTTTTCAATGGTTCGCAATGCTTTACATGTAAGCCAGTCAAACAAGTTCATATGAAGACTCTTGAGAATGTTTAGTACACAAATCTGAGAAAAAGTTGACTCTAAGATGAAAGGTCGATTTTTGGTGAATCTTTGAAACATGCATGCTTGGCTAATTTCTAGGGAAATTTACAATGAAATGTGTCCCCTGCTCCTCCCCGCGCATGCTCCAAATTCTCACACACTCATTCTTCCCTTGACACGCGCGGCAAGACATACACGCAACATATCAGGACTGTGCGGGCTGACCAAGCCCCAACTCATTCCTTGAATATCAGCATAGGCCCTTGAGGACCTTGGTGTCATTGCATTTCCTACTTTGTATGCAATAGTAAAAAGGTCTCCAAATCCTGACACATTGACAGTACAGGCCAAGAGTAACTACCACACTTTACCCAAAGCCCATGTGGATCCTGTTGGTATTGCATTTTCGATTTTATATGCAGTGGTAAAAAGTTTTTAAAATCCTGAAACATTAATAGTATAGGCCAAGAGTAACTACCACACCACAAATGGCCCACCATTACCCATAGGTGGCGCTACAGGCCACGCCTTAATGCATAAAGATACAAGGCTTTCTGGAATGGATAAGCTCACCAAGCCCCCTTCCTTCACTTACTGGCTTGAAATAAAGGCCCTTGTGGATCTTGATGGTATTGCATTTCAGATTTGGTATGCCATTGGTAATTCTGCAGCATACATTCTTCTATACAGTTACAATTTGTCAAGAATAAACATTGTTCAATGGTTTGCAGTGTTTGGAGGAATCCGCCATTACTGCTTGCAGTTATATTTAGGATTCCTCCGTAAGGAGGAAACCTATTGTTATTGGTGGTTTTATTATTTGTAATTCTTGTACCATGGGAGTCAATGGCAGCCCCTAGACCCCATCGACAACTTTTTGTGAAATTTGGCACACTCATTAAGGACAGTTTCTTCTATACCTACACCAAGTTTCATGTCTCCCATTAGACCACTCTAGCGCCACCAATGGGTCAAAGTTGGACTTGTGTTTACACACGCAACTTTTGAACCGTATGACTAATTTTCAAAAATGAGGTACCATTGGATTCCCTGGATCAAGCCGAGTTCAACGCACACCATGGCGTTAATTTCCGGTTATATAGATTTCCCGCCATTTCCGGTTTTATCAAAAACCTTTGAAAGCCTACTCCTCCTACAATTTTTGTCATATATTCTTCAAAATCACCAGAGATGATCTTCAAACCAAGCCTCACAAAAGTTATCAAAGGAATTTTGATCCTCATAACCGTCTGTCCGGTACAGCCAATCAAATTCATCAGAAAAGCCGCCAAACAGGATGTGAAGTCATGTCTCAGCAAATCTTTGAGATATCAACACTAAACTTGGTAGATCGGAGGAAGACACTACAACATATTACCATGTGCAAAGGCAAATTCATATCTCTAAAAATGATTGATATAAATCAAATTGAACTTATCGCTAACGCTAAAATAATGCTTTGCACATCAGCCAGTCAAAAACTGATACTCTGATTCAATCACAAGTTCATATGAAGACTCTTGAGAATGTTCATAACACAAATCTGTGAAAAAGTTGACTGTAAGATGAAAGGTCGATTTTTGGTGAATATTTGAAACATGCTTGCTTGGCTAATTTCTAGGCAAATTTCCAATGAATGTCTCCCCTGCTCCTCCCCGCGCGTGCTCCAAAATCTCACACACACTCAGCCTTCCCTTGACACACGCGCGGCCAAGACGCACACGCAACATTTCAGGAGAGTGTGGGCTGACCAAGCCCCCACTCATTCCTTGGTCTTTAGCAAAGGCCCATGTGGCTCTTGATGGTATTGCATTTCCGATTTTGTATGCAATGGTAAAAAGGTCTCAAATCTTGAAACATTGATAGTATAGACCAAGAGTAAATACCACACCTCAAATGGCCCACCATTACCCATAGGTGGCGCTATAGGCCACGCCCAAAAGCACAAAGATACAAGGCTTTCTGGAATGGATAGGTTCACCAAGCCCCCTCCCTTCACGTATTGGCTTGAAAAAAGGCCCATGTGGATCTTGATGGTATTGCATTTCCGATTTTGTATGCAATGGTAAAAAGGTCTCAAAATCCTGAAACATAGATAGTATAGGCAAAGAAACAGTTTAACAAAAAGCCCATGTGGATCTTGTTGGTATTGCTTTTCCGATTTTGTATACAATGGTAAAAAGTTATAAAAATCCTGAAACATTGATAGTATAGACCAAGAGTAACTACCACACCACAAATGGCCCACTATTACCCATAGGTCTTCCCTTGACACACGCGCGGGCTTGGCAAGACGCACACGCAACATTTCAGGAGAGTGTGGGCTTACCAAGCCCCCACTCATTCCTTGGTCTTTTGCAAAGGCCTTGTGGATCTTGATGGTATTGCATTTCAGATTTTGTTTGCCATGGTAAAAAGTTCTCCAAATCCTGAAACATTGATAGTAAAGGCCAACAGTAACAACAACACTTTAACAAAAGCCCATGTGGATATTGTTGGTATATTTTTCCGATTTTGTATGCAATGGTAAAAAGTCAAAAACATCCTGAAACATTGATAGTATAGGCCAAGAGTAACTACCACACCACAAATGGCCCACCATTACCAATAGGTGTCGCTACAGGCCACGCCTTAAAGCACAAAGCACTTCACTTCTTGTGAAGATTAAAGCACTTCACTTCTTGGCTTGAAATAAAGGCCCTTGTGGATCTTGATGTTATTGCATTTCAGATTTGGTATCCCATTGGAAATTCTGCAGCATTGATTTTTCTATACAGTTACAATTTGTCAAGAATATACATTTTTCAATGGTTCGCAATGCTTTACATGTAAGCCAGTCAAACAAGTTCATATGAAGACTCTTGAGAATGTTTAGTACACAAATCTGAGAAAAAGTTGACTCTAAGATGAAAGGTCGATTTTTGGTGAATCTTTGAAACATGCATGCTTGGCTAATTTCTAGGGAAATTTACAATGAAATGTGTCCCCTGCTCCTCCCCGCGCATGCTCCAAATTCTCACACACTCATTCTTCCCTTGACACGCGCGGGCTTGGCAAGACATACACGCAACATATCAGGACTGTGTGGTCTGACCAAGCCCCAACTCATTCCTTGAATATCAGCATAGGCCCTTGAGGACCTTGGTGTCATTGCATTTCCTACTTTGTATGCAATAGTAAAAAGGTCTCCAAATCCTGACACATTGACAGTACAGGCCAAGAGTAACTACCACACTTTACCCAAAGCCCATGTGGATCCTGTTGGTATTGCATTTTCGATTTTATATGCAGTGGTAAAAAGTTTTTAAAATCCTGAAACATTAATAGTATAGGCCAAGAGTAACTACCACACCACAAATGGCCCACCATTACCCATAGGTGGCGCTACAGGCCACGCCTTAATGCATAAAGATACAAGGCTTTCTGGAATGGATAAGCTCACCAAGCCCCCTTCCTTCACTTACTGGCTTGAAATAAAGGCCCTTGTGGATCTTGATGGTATTGCATTTCAGATTTGGTATGCCATTGGTAATTCTGCAGCATACATTCTTCTATACAGTTACAATTTGTCAAGAATAAACATTGTTCAATGGTTTGCAGTGTTTGGAGGAATCCGCCATTACTGCTTGCAGTTATATTATTTATTTGTAATTCTTGTACCATGGGAGTCAATGGCAGCCCCTAGACCCCATCGACAACTTTTTGTGAAATTTGGCACACTCATTAAGGACAGTTTCTTCTATACCTACACAAAGTTTCATGTCTCCCATTAGACCACTCTAGCGCCACCAATGGGTCAAAGTTGGACTTGTGTTTACACACGCAACTTTTGAACCGTATGACTCATTTTCAAAAATGAGGTACCATTGGATTCCCTGGATCAAGCCGAGTTCAACGCACACCATGGCGTTAATTTCCGGTTATATAGATTTCCCGCCATTTCCGGTTTTATCAAAAACCTTTGAAAGCCTACTCCTCCTACAATTTTTGTCATATCTTCTTCAAAATCACCAGAGATGATCTTCAAACCAAGCCTCACAAAAGTTATCAAAGGAATTTTGATCCTCATAACCGTCTGTCCGGTACAGCCAATCAAATTCATCAGAAAAGCCGCCAAACAGGATGTGAAGTCATGTCTCAGCAAATCTTTGAGATATCAACACTAAACTTGGTAGATCGGAGGAAGACACTACAACATATTACCATGTGCAAAGGCAAATTCATATCTCTAAAAATGATTGATATAAATCAAATTGAACTTATCGCTAACGCTAAAATAATGCTTTGCACATCAGCCAGTCAAAAACTGATACTCTGATTCAATCACAAGTTCATATGAAGACTCTTGAGAATGTTCATAACACAAATCTGTGAAAAAGTTGACTGTAAGATGAAAGGTCGATTTTTGGTGAATATTTGAAACATGCTTGCTTGGCTAATTTCTAGGCAAATTTCCAATGAATGTCTCCCCTGCTCCTCCCCGCGCGTGCTCCAAAATCTCACACACACTCAGCCTTCCCTTGACACACACGCAACATTTCAGGAGAGTGTGGGCTGACCAAGCCCCCACTCATTCCTTGGTCTTTAGCAAAGGCCCATGTGGCTCTTGATGGTATTGCATTTCCGATTTTGTATGCAATGGTAAAAAGGTCTCAAATCCTGAAACATTGATAGTATAGACCAAGAGTAAATACCACACCTCAAATGGCCCACCATTACCCATAGGTGGCGCTATAGGCCACGCCCAAAAGCACAAAGATACAAGGCTTTCTGGAATGGATAGGTTCACCAAGCCCCCTCCCTTCACGTATTGGCTTGAAAAAAGGCCCATGTGGATCTTGATGGTATTGCATTTCCGATTTTGTATGCAATGGTAAAAAGGTCTCAAAATCCTGAAACATAGATAGTATAGGCAAAGAAACAGTTTAACAAAAAGCCCATGTGGATCTTGTTGGTATTGCTTTTCCGATTTTGTATACAATGGTAAAAAGTTATAAAAATCCTGAAACATTGATAGTATAGACCAAGAGTAACTACCACACCACAAATGGCCCACTATTACCCATAGGTCTTCCCTTGACACACGCGCGGGCTTGGCAAGACGCACACGCAACATTTCAGGAGAGTGTGGGCTTACCAAGCCCCCACTCATTCCTTGGTCTTTTGCAAAGGCCTTGTGGATCTTGATGGTATTGCATTTCAGATTTTGTTTGCCATGGTAAAAAGTTCTCCAAATCCTGAAACATTGATAGTAAAGGCCAACAGTAACAACAACACTTTAACAAAAGCCCATGTGGATCTTGTTGGTATATTTTTCCGATTTTGTATGCAATGGTAAAAAGTTAAAAACATCCTGAAACATTGATAGTATAGGCCAAGAGTAACTACCACACCACAAATGGCCCACCATTACCAATAGGTGTCGCTACAGGCCACGCCTTAAAGCACAAAGCACTTCACTTCTTGTGAAGATTAAAGCACTTCACTTCTTGGCTTGAAATAAAGGCCCTTGTGGATCTTGATGTTATTGCATTTCAGATTTGGTATCCCATTGGAAATTCTGCAGCATTGATTTTTCTATACAGTTACAATTTGTCAAGAATATACATTTTTCAATGGTTCGCAATGCTTTACATGTAAGCCAGTCAAACAAGTTCATATGAAGACTCTTGAGAATGTTCATAACACAAATCTGTGAAAAAGTTGACTCTAAGATGAAAGGTCGATTTTTGGTGAATCTTTGAAACATGCATGCTTGGCTAATTTCTAGGGAAATTTACAATGAAATGTGTCCCCTGCTCCTCCCCGCGCATGCTCCAAATTCTCACACACTCATTCTTCCCTTGACACGCGCGGGCTTGGCAAGACATACACGCAACATATCAGGACTGTGTGGGCTGACCAAGCCCCAACTCATTCCTTGAATATCAGCATAGGCCCTTGAGGACCTTGGTGTCATTGCATTTCCTACTTTGTATGCAATAGTAAAAAGGTCTCCAAATCCTGACACATTGACAGTACAGGCCAAGAGTAACTACCACACTTTACCCAAAGCCCATGTGGATCCTGTTGGTATTGCATTTCCGATTTTATATGCAATGGTAAAAAGTTTTTAAAATCCTGAAACATTAATAGTATAGGCCAAGAGTAACTACCACACCACAAATGGCCCACCATTACCCATAGGTGGCGCTACAGGCCACGCCTTAATGCATAAAGATACAAGGCTTTCTGGAATGGATAAGCTCACCAAGCCCCCTTCCTTCACTTACTGGCATCAAAATGTTTCGTTAAGCCAGCAAACAGGAAGTTGGGTTGTATCTCAGCAAATCTTTGATGGATTCACACCAAACTTGCTGCGTGTACTTGTTACCCTCTTCTGAGGATTTCTAAAATGTTTTCTGGGTTATTTGACTGCTTGGCCACCTCATTGCTGCTTGCAGCTATATTTGGAATTGGTCAGATTTGGTATCCCCTTGGTAAGTCTGCAGCATTGATTTTTCTATACAGTTACAATTTGTCAAGAATAAAAAAAATTCAATGGTTCACGATGTTTGGAGGAATCCGCCATTACTGCTTGCAGTTATATTTATTATTATGTTTTACCCATGGGAGTCAATGGCAGCCCCTAGAGCACAATTGTAAAAAGTTGTGAAATTTGGCATGTTGAAACTGCAGACCATTAGTAACTACCATACCAAACATGGGCCATGTGAGACAACAGGTGGCGCTACAGGCCACGCCCCAATATGTCAATTTTTAAAGTGATGCCATTTGCAGGCCATAAGTCCCAAAATGCTGAAATTTATTACAGATGCCTTATTTCTCATGAGGAACAAAAAAGCCTCTAGAACCTATAACGGCCGCCATATTGGATTTTTCTGTACAATAAAGATTGAGGAAACACGTTTTTTCGCTACTCCTCCTACATTTTTGGTTAAAATTTTCTTCAAAGTTGCCAGAGAGGATCTCCAGACTGAGCCTCACAAAAGTTATCAATAGGATTTTTGATTTTCAAAACCGTTTGTCCAGTACAGCCAATCAAAATCATCAACAAAGGAACCAAACAGGAAGTTGGGTCAAATCTCAGCAAATCTTTGAGATATCAACACCAAACTTGGTATATCGGTAGAAGACAATACAACATGTTCCCATGTGAAAAATTGACTTAATATCTTAAAAAATGACTGACATAAATCAAATCAAATTTATCGCTAACGCTAAAATAATGCTTTACACATCCACCGGTCTAAAACGGATACTCTGATACTATCACTAGTTCATATGAAGACTCTTGAGAATGTTTAGTATTCAAATCTGAAAAAAAGTTGACTGTGAGATGAAAAGTATATTTTTGGTGAATATTTGAAACATGCATGCTTGGCTAATTTCAGAGCTATTCTGCAAAACCCTCTCTCCCCTCCTCCTGCCCGCGCGTGCTCCAAATTCTCACACACACTCAGTCTTCCCTTGACACACGCGCGGCCAAGACGCACACGCAACATTTCAGGAGAGTGTGGGCTGACCAAGCCCCCACTCATTCCTTGGTCTTAAGCAAAGGCCCATGTGGATCTTATATGTGGTATTGCATTTCCGATTTTGTATGCAATGGTAAAAAGGTCTCAAATCCTGAAAGATTGATAGTATAGGCCGAGAAAAACTTTAACAAAAGCCGATGTGGATCTTCTTGGTATTGCATTTCCGATTTTGTATGCAATGGTAAAAAGTTATATAAATCCTGAAACATTGATAGTATATAGACCAAAAGTAACTACCACACCACAAATGGCCCAACATTACCCATAGGTGGCGCTACAGGCCACGCCCTAAAGCACAAAGATACAAGACTTTCTGGAATGGATAGGCTCACCAAGCCCCCTCCCTTCACTTCTTGGCTTGAAATAAAGGCCCATGTGGATCTTGATGGTATTGCATTTCCGATTTTGTATGCAATGCTAAAAAGGTCTCAAAATCCTGAAACATAGACAGTATAGGCCAAGAAACACTTTAACAAAAGCCCATGTGGATCTTGTTGGTATTGCATTTCCGATTTTGTATACAATGGTAAAAAGTTCTCCAAATCCTGAAACATTGATAGTATAGGCCATGAGTAACTAACACACCACAAATGACCCACCATTATCCATAGGTGGCGCTACGGCCACCCCCCAATTGTCCATTTTCAAGGTGCTGCCATTTGCATCCCATTTGTCCCAAAATTCTGAAATTCATTACATATGCCTTATTTCTCATGAGGAACAAAAAAGCCTCTAGAACCTACGGCACCCACACAAATCTGAAAAGTAGTTCAATGTAAGATGAAAAGTAGATTCATTGTGAATATTTAAAATATGTATGCTTGGCTAATTTCTAAAGCTTTTTCCCCAAATCCTATCTGTAATTTGTTTAAACAAACGTAGCCTTTTAAACCTCTAGGTTTAATTCTCTCTTTTATAAATTTAAAGTTGGATTTGAGATTTAACAGACATTTAATCATTTAGCAAGTTGTTTGACTCAAAAATCATAACAATAGCAAGCTCCCACCTTCACTCCTTAGTCTAGTAGCCATTTTAGACTAGTAGGCATTGTGTGGTTAGTTTGGCCACAGCTAATTCTACTGTTAAAAGAAACAGAAGGTCTTCTTCTTCAGAACTATACAGTTGAATCAACCAAACACAGCTTGGTCATGTTATCATCTTCTTTGGCACATCTAAACTAAGGACTTGACTTTTAAGAAAGCATGACCAAAGCAATTGGGTGAGGGAGGGTTCCTACATAAACAGTTGCTGACAAAGAATTTCAGACTTAAACATAGTCTTGCATTAAGAGTAGAGTCAACAAATTGAATAACTGTGCTAATGGTTGTTGAAACTCATTGCTCTGCGTTGGTGCATGTCAATTTAGGCAGAAGTCCATGTCTGGTGATATTTGACAACCTCAAACACCATGAGTCTGCCACTGGGCCTATTGAAAAGGCTCTTGTTTTCATTTGCAATGCAACTATGGGGTGCCAAGCTGGGCCTAGTTGTACTGTTAGAAAGGCCAGTTACATTAAACATTATTGTTGTTATATAGTTTTCTTCCGAGCATTGCATGCACTAATAAAAGCAATGATGCCCAGAAATGTTTTGTAGGAGTTGCGAAAAAGAGAAGCAGAACAGTGGAACACCATCCCAACTCAAAATGTAGTAGCGTAGAATAGAGGAACTGGGTGTACAAGCATCTGCTTGCGGAATGAATGCTCCGTGCCATGTTTTAGAAAACTTGAGAAGTCTCCCTTTATTCGTGGTGTGTGTCCAGTATATAACGTCTCGCCCTGCTTTATCCTACCGCCCTGCTCCCCGGCCCCTTGTAGTAGCCTCATCTCCATGCCCATAACATTACGCCATTAACTAGATCCAGTAACATGACACTGGGAAATGGGTGCTGAAGTGGAAAGTCCCCAAAAACAGCATAAAACAAGGAAAATATTAATCCACCAGTCATTTTTACATTTTAAATATGGAGGCATCTATTGGAACTGGTGGTAACTCCTTTGTTGTACACCCAACAAAAATGGGGCTACTTTACATATAATATATATATAACTATACTTATAGGCCTTAATGTAGTTGTCGTCCTACCATTGCATACACGTCCTTTACTAAAGTGTATCTTCCCTTTCATAAAATTATTATTGTAATCAAAGCTTTTAAAGAATGGATCTCTGCATGATGGGCCTGACCAGAGCACAGGTGGCCTGACAGAACACGCTTCAAAGTTGTCACTTTCAAAAGGGTGGCATTTTAACCCTGTTTGTCCAAAATGTCTAAAAGTTGGTACGCATGCCTTATATTGCTCATGGGGAACAAAAGAGTGTCAATAACCCATAATGTCGGCAGCATGGATATTTCTCTACAGTGACAATTTGTGAAGAATTTCAGAAAATGACTTAAAATCAGCCATTGATCCAGTTGTCTTGAAATGTTGTGTACATGAATGAAATACATGTCTGTGTCATGTCAATTTGGTAATGGTTTGAAATGCTATGGAGGAACCCGCCATTGCTGCCTGCAGCTATATTTAGGATTCCTCCGTAAGGAGGAAACCTATTGTTATTGGTGGTTTTATTATTAGGATTCCTCCGTAAGGAGGAAACCTATTGTTATTGGTGGTTTTATTATTTGTAATTCTTGTACCATGGGAGTCAATGGCAGCCCCTAGACCCCATCGACAACTTTTTGTGAAATTTGGCACACTCATTAAGGACAGTTTCTTCTATACCTACACCAAGTTTCATGTCTCCCATTAGACCACTCTAGCGCCACCAATGGGTCAAAGTTGGACTTGTGTTTACACACGCAACTTTTGAACCGTATGACTAATTTTCAAAAATGAGATACCATTGGATTCCCTGGATCAAGCCGAGTTCAACGCACACCATGGCGTCAATTTCCGGTTATATAGATTTTCCGCTATTTCCGGTTTTATCAAAAACCTTTGAAAGCCTACTCCTCCTACAATTCTTGTCAAATCTTCTTCAAAGTTACCAGAGATGACCTTCAGACCGAGCCTCACAAAAGTTATCGAAAAGAATTTTGATCCTCACAACCGTTTGTCCGGTACAGCCAATCAAATTCATCAGAAAAGCCGCCAAACAGGATGTGAAGTCATGTCTCAGCAAATCTTTGAGATATCAACACTAAACTTGGTATATCGATGGAAGACACTACAACATGTTACCATGTGCAAAGGCAAATTCATATCTCTAAAAATGATTGATGTAAAGCAAATTGAACTTATCGCTACCGCTAAAATAATGCTTTACACATCAGCCAGTCAAAAAGTGATACTCTGATTCAATCACAAGTTCATATGAAGACTCTTGAGAATGTTCATAACACAAATCTGTGAAAAAGTTGACTGTAAGATGAAAGGTCGATTTTTGGTGAATATTTGAAACATGCTTGCTTGGCTAATTTCTAGGTAAATTTCCAATGAATGTCTCCCCTGCTCCTCCCCGCGCGTGCTCCAAAATCTCACACACAACTCAGCCTTCCCTTGACACACGCGCGGCCAAGACGCACACGCAACATTTCAGGAGAGTGTGGGCTGACCAAGCCCCCACTCATTCCTTGGTCTTTAGCAAAGGCCCATGTGGCTCTTGATGGTATTGCATTTCCGATTTTGTATGCAATGGTAAAAAGGTCTCAAATCCTGAAACATTGATAGTATAGACCAAGAGTAACTACCACACCACAAATGGCCCACCATTACCCATACGTGGCGCTACAGGCCACGCCCAAAAGCACAAAGATACAAGGCTTTCTGGAATGGATAGGCTCACCAAGCCCCCTCCCTTCTCTTATTGGCTTGAAAAAAAGGCCCATGTGGATCTTGATGGTATTTGCATTTCCGATTTTGTATGCAATGGTAAAAAGGTCTCAAAATCCTGAAACATAGATAGTATAGGCAAACAATCACTTTAACAAAAAGCCCATGTGGATCTTGTTGGTATTGCTTTTCCTATTTTGTATACAATGGTAAAAAGTTATAAAAATCCTGAAACATTGATAGTATAGACCAAGAGTAACTACCACACCACAAATGGCCCACTATTACCCATAGGTCTTCCCTTGACACACGCGCGGGCTTGGCAAGACGCACACGCAACATTTCAGGAGAGTGTGGGCTTACCAAGCCCCCACTCATTCCTTGAATATCAGCATAGGCCCTTGAGGACCTTGGTGTCATTGCATTTCCTACTTTGTATGCAATCGTAAAAAGGTCTCCAAATCCTGACACATTGACAGTACAGGCCAAGAGTAACTACCACACTTTACCCAAAGCCCATGTGGATCCTGTTGGTATTGCATTTCCGATTTTATATGCAATGGTAAAAAGTTTTTAAAATCCTGAAACATTAATAGTATAGGCCAAGAGTAACTACCACACCACAAATGGCCCACCATTACCCATAGGTGGCGCTACAGGCCACGCCTTAATGCATAAACATACAAGGCTTTCTGGAATGGATAAGCTCACCAAGCCCCCTTCCTTCACTTACTGGCTTGAAATAAAGGCCCTTGTGGATCTTGATGGTATTGCATTTCAGATTTGGTATGCCATTGGTAATTCTGCAGCATACATTTTTCTATACAGTTACAATTTGTCAAGAATAAAAAATGTTCAATGGTTCGCAGTGTTTGGAGGAATCCGCCATTACTGCTTGCAGTTATATTTTGTAATTCTTGTACCATGGGAGTCAATGGCAGCCCCTAGACCCCATCGACAACTTTTTGTGAAATTTGGCACACTCATTAAGGACAGTTTCTTCTATACCTACACCAAGTTTCATGTCTCCCATTAGACCACTCTAGCGCCACCAATGGGTCAAAGTTGGACTTGTGTTTACACACGCAACTTTTGAACCGTATGACTCATTTTCAAAAATGAGGTACCATTGGATTCCCTGGATCAAGCCGAGTTCAACGCACACCATGGCGTTAATTTCCGGTTATATAGATTTCCCGCCATTTCCGGTTTTATCAAAAACATTTGAAAGCCTACTCCTCCTACAATTTTTGTCATATCTTCTTCAAAATCACCAGAGATGATCTTCAGACCAAGCCTCACAAAAGTTATCAAAGGAATTTTGATCCTCATAACCGTCTGTCCGGTACAGCCAATCAAATTCATCAGAAAAGCCGCAAAACAGGATGTGAAGTCATGTCTCAGCAAATCTTTGAGATATCAACACTAAACTTGGTAGATCGGAGGAAGACACTACAACATGTTACCATGTGCAAAGGCAAATTCATATCTCAAAAAATGATTGATATAAAGCAAATTGAACTTATCGCTAACGCTAAAATTATGCTTTACACATCAGCCATTCAAAAACTGATACTCTGATTCAATCACAAGTTCATATGAAAACTCTTGAGAATGTTCATAACACAAATCTGTGAAAAAGTTGACTGTAAGATGAAAGGTCGATTTTTGGTGAATATTTGAAACATGCTAGCTTGGCTAATTTCTAGGCAAATTTCCAATGAATGTCTCCCCTGCTCCTCCCCGCGCGTGGTCCAAATTCTCACACACACTCAGCCTTCCCTTGACACACGCGCGGCCAAGACGCACACGCAACATTTCAGGAGAGTGTGGGCTGACCAAGCCCCCACTCATTCCTTGGTCTTTAGCAAAGGCCCATGTGGCTCTTGATGGTATTGCATTTCCGATTTTGTATGCAATGGTAAAAAGGTCTCAAATCCTGAAACATTGATAGTGTAGGCCGAGAAACACTTTAACAAAAGCCCATGTGGATCTTGTTGGTATTGCATTTCCGATTTTGTATGCAATGGTAAAAAGTTAAAAACATCCTGAAACATTGATAGTATAGGCCAAGAGTAACTACCACACCACAAATGGCCCACCATTACCAATAGGTGTCGCTACAGGCCACGCCCTAAAGCACAAAGCACTTCACTTCTTGTGAAGATTAAAGCACTTCACTTCTTGGCTTGAAATAAAGGCCCTTGTGGATCTTGATGTTATTGCATTTCAGATTTGGTATCCCATTGGAAATTCTGCAGCATTGATTTTTCTATACAGTTACAATTTGTCAAGAATATACATTTTTCAATGGTTCGCAATGCTTTACACGTAAGCCAGTCAAACAAGTTCATATGAAGACTCTTGAGAATGTTTAGTACACAAATCTGAGAACAAGTTGACTCTAAGATGAAAGGTCGATTTTTGGTGAATCTTTGAAACATGCATGCTTGGCTAATTTCTAGGGAAATTTACAATGAAATGTGTCCCCTGCTCCTCCCCGCGCATGCTCCAAATTCTCACACACTCATTCTTCCCTTGACTCGCGCGGGCTTGGCAAGACACACACGCAACATATCAGGACTGTGTGGGCTGACCAAGCCTCCACTCATTCCTTGAATATCAGCATAGGCCCTTGAGGACCTTGGTGTCATTGCATTTCCTACTTTGTATGCAATGGTAAAAAGGTCTCCAAATCCTGACACATTGACAGTACTGGCCAAGAGTAACTACCACACTTTACCCAAAGCCCATGTGGATCCTGTTGGTATTGCATTTCCGATTTTATATGCAATGGTAAAAAGTTTTTAAAATCCTGAAACATTAATAGTATAGGCCAAGAGTAACTACCACACCACAAATGGCCCACCATTACCCATAGGTGGCGCTACAGGCCACGCCTTAATGCATAAAGATACAAGGCTTTGTGGAATGGATAAGCTCACCAAGCCCCCTTCCTTCACTTACTGGCTTGAAATAAAGGCCCTTGTGGATCTTGATGGTATTCCATTTCAGATTTGGTATGCCATTGGTAATTCTGCAGCATACATTTTTCTATACAGTTACAATTTGTCAAGAATAAACATTTTTCAATGGTTCTCAATGCTTTACACGTAAGCCAGTCAAACAAGTTCATATGAAGAATCTTGAGAATGTTTAGTACACAAATCTGAGAAAAAGTTGACTCTAAGATGAAAGGTCGATTTTTGGTGAATCTTTGAAACATGCATGCTTGGCTAATTTCTAGGGAAATTTACAATGAAATGTGTCCCCTGCTCCTCCCCGCGCATGCTCCAAATTCTCACACACTCATTCTTCCCTTGACTCGCGCGGGCTTGGCAAGACACACACGCAACATATCAGGACTGTGTGGGCTGACCAAGCCCCCACTCATTCCTTGAATATCAGCATAGGCCCTTGAGGACCTTGGTGTCATTGCATTTCCTACTTTGTTTGCAATAGTAAAAAGGTCTCCAAATCCTGACACATTGACAGTACTGGCCAAGAGTAACTACCACACTTTACCCAAAGCCCATGTGGATCCTGTTGGTATTGCATTTCCGATTTTATATGCAATGGTAAAAAGTTTTTAAAATCCTGAAACATTAATAGTATAGGCCAAGAGTAACTACCACACCACAAATGGCCCACCATTACCCATAGGTGGCGCTACAGGCCACGCCTTAATGCATAAAGATACAAGGCTTTCTGGAATGGATAAGCTCACCAAGCCCCCTTCCTTCACTTACTGGCTTGAAATAAAGGCCCTTGTGGATCTTGATGGTATTGCATTTCAGATTTGGTATGCCATTGGTAATTCTGCAGCATACATTTTTCTATACAGTTACAATTTGTCAAGAATAAACATTTTTCAATGGTTCGCAGTGTTTGGAGGAATCCGCCATTACTGCTTGCAGTTATATTTATTATTATTATTACACTTCTTCTGTCATTGGAGTCTATGGCAGCCCCTAGAACTGTACGGTAAAAAGTTGTGAAATTTGGCACACTCATTAAGCACAGTCCCCTCTTTATATTCACCAAGTTCCATGTCTCTCATTGGAGCACTCTAGCGCCACCAACTGGTCAAAATTGGACTTGTGTTTACACATGTAACTTTTGAACCGTATGACCGATTTTCAAAAATGAGGTACCGTTGGATTCCCTGGATCAAGACGAGTTCAACACACCCTATGACGTCAATTTCCGGTTATATAGATTTTCCACCATTTTGAATTTTAAGGAAACACGTTTTTTCGCTTCAACTACTTCTATTTTTGTCAAATCTTCCCCAGAATTGGCACACATTATCATCAGACCAATCCTCACAGAAATTATCAAAGGATCTTTGATTTTCTAAACCGTTTGTCCGGTACAGCCAATCAAAATCGGCAACAAAGCAACCAAACAGGAAGTTGGGTCATATCTCAGCTAATCTTTGAGAAATCAACACCAAACTTAATATGATGATTCTGAACCCTCTTCTGAGGCTGTCCAATTAATTTGGTGTCAGAATTGGGTAACGTTTTGGAAACTGCAAAAAGAGTTGTATTTCTGACCGCACAGACACATATAGGATATCAATGGTTTCGGCAGAGTCTTGGGTCTCGGAAAATATCCGTATTTTTTGGATTGGACGTGTAGTTTTGCGTGTAGTTTAACTTGTTTGAGGTATGGATGCTAGGCAAATTTCTGTTATTCTCGACGAACCAATAAAGTTCATCATTCATCAAACCCGATTATTAGCAATTGTCGGTTCATGCCAATAATACAATTACTCCGTTTACATGTGTAATTAGTTATGCGATTACTCAATAAACACGTCTACATGATTCTTTTTTATTAATCGTTGTATGCTTCACGGACGAAACTTGCACCATCATCCTTCTGCAACAAAGTGTCGCCATGTCATCTTGTATCGGCCCTACTGCTGTATGTTTGAATCCTACTAAGAAAGCCGAGTAAATGCACTCAATGTTAGGCTACATCTGCTACTGCTATTACTATCTCAACTATATTTTCAGCTGTTAAAACGATAATATTCTTGTTATGACTAGCTAGCCTACTTCTTCTCTGTTTAACAGTTGAGCTTCCAGCTTCTCCCTCATTGTAGGCTATTTTAGCTCTTAGCTTTGTTAGATCATGCAGTTCAGCTTCCACACTGCCTCTTTTGTATGACTCACACATTTTTGAAATTCATTTCAGCTTTCAGCTTGCTGGTATTTTCACATTTCTGTATTTTCAGCAATAAAAAATAATAATTATATAATAAAACAAACGTTCAGCTCCTTCAGGAGATGTGTGCTGTGTTTTGGTATTTCTCCATTTTATACTTAAAAAAATGTTAAGGTTATTGTGCAAATTATTTTCCCTTTAAAAGTAATGGTAAATCCTTTCAAATCATTAAAAAATCTTCCTCTTTCAAACTTAACTTCTTCAGCATACTTTCAGTCCTCCTCTTTCAAACTTAACTACTTCAGCATACTTTCAGATAGAGACACCATTCAACCTTTAAAATGTTCACAAGACATTCAGCTTATAACTTTCTACTAAATGTTCACTATTTTCAGCTTTTTTAGCATGGTCAGCTATCCCCATTCAGGTTTTCAGCATTCTCACTGCTGTTTCGCAGGAACAGCCTTTTCTAGTTGTGAGAATGCTGTTAAGCATTCTCACTATTGTTTTTCTGTTTCTCTTTATTGTGAGAATGCTGTTCAGCATTGCTTTTCAACTTCTCAGTTCTTCCACCGTTGTTTGGCCTTTAACTAGTCCTGCATACTTTCACTGATTCCTAAAATTTTTGTATCAAAACGTCCAGCTCCTTCAGGAGATGATGGCTATGACTTCTGGTATTTCTCACTTTTATACTTTTTAAAGAATTAAGGTTTTTGTGCAAATTAAACATTTAGCTCCTTCTTGATTTTTATGTTCTTGATTTTCCTGATATTCAACTAAATTGACAAACAAATTCCTCTGACGTTCATATAGTTTATCTTACAGAAACAAGTTATACCTTAAAATGTAGTAAAACTTGTCCTCTTTCAGCCAATGTAACTACTTAAGAGCTCACATTTACAGATTTTCAGCTTTCAGCCTTGAAGCGAGAGCAGCCTTTCAAATTCTCTCACTAACTTCAATGGAGAGGTGGGTAAAATTCGTCAGATAATTTCGAAAGTAGACTTATTTTTAAACTGCCGGTAGAGTCGTATTTCTGACCGCACAGACATATAAAGGACATGTCTGGTTTCGGGAGAGTCTTGGGTCTCGGAAAATATCCTCATTTATTTGGATTGGACGTATAGTTTTGCGTCCAAGTTAACTTGTTTGAGGTGTGGAATCCAGCTAAATTCGTGATTCTCTGCCCAGCTCGTTAGCGAAGACAGCTGCTCCATTGCCGTGGCAACCAAACAAACACACACCAGGAAACCAAAAGGAACACGTTTTCAAGACTGCAGGTAGAGTCTATTTCTGACTGTACAGACATATAAAGAATATCTCTGGTTTCGGCAGAGTCTTGGGTCTCGGAAAATATCCTTATTTTTTGGATTGGACGTACAGTTTTGCGTCTAGGTTAACTTGTTTGAGGTGTGGATTCTAGCTACATTTCTCATAATCGAGCTAGCGTGATGCCTCTCCATAACTAGGCTAATAACGGTTCGACTTTTTTTCCACAATCGACCAAATTGGCCAAACAAGGTATGTGCATTGAGCTTAAAGTGTACATAATCTAGCTAGATCGTTTTTATTTTAAATTGAGGCTCGACAGTCATAGCTGACCGTCACGGACAGCCAAACCAGGGCTGGGGTAGGCCTAAGTGTTTGCTGCAGCTGGCGTTACTGTAATCCTACGAACAAACGCTTCGTAACTGGAAAGTTTTTACTTTTAATTGACGATATTGAACACAGATGTAAAGTAATGTAACGAGCTGAGTTATTGTGTTCCTGTTATTGTCAATCGGTTAAACGAATGTTTACATGGTTTTATGTTATGCACTAATGTTATCAGCAAGGTTGATGTGGATCTGCTGTTGAGGCCTATTGGGAGGGATTGTCCCGCGAGAGGGGGGAACAACCGGGAGTTGGTGAGAGCGAGAGAGTTGGGGTTTTGTGAAACAACTAGAAGCATACACGGCGTGGTCACGGCCAAGAGTGATAAGAATTCATCTGTTTTGCCTAAATAAATGCAAGGAAGTCGCAAACCATTCCTCGCCTCCTTAATCTAACATTGCAGCATTGAGGCGAACATTACAGTAACTTGTCTTTACTCTCAATATCTTCTCCGTTTTTAATTTGAAGTAGTAGATATAGCCTACTTATGTAGGAAATCTTCCATTGCATCATCTCTCTCTCTAGCTTCACGCCTTCGGTTATTATTCAAGCCTACGGTGTTAATACTGTTAGTACTTTTCTGCCTTCATCTTGTTGCAGGTCCTTTCTAACATACATTTCAGGCCTTTTGAAACTCCAGCAAATATTTTTTTGCTAAATGTTCACATTTTTATGCATTGTTTCTCTTCTTTCTGATTTTTTTCACTTTGTTTAGCGTTTTTCTTTTCTGTTGTTTTATGCCTTCGTCCAGCTCCAGCCCCTATTTAAAAAACCATCAAAAAAGGTAGGCTATGCCTGTGTTCTGCTGCGAGTCTCCTTTCATTTCATTTGGCGCTACAAGAAGCATAGTGTCCTGGCTAAGCAGTACCTCGCAGCAACCTCAGGTCCTGCAGTCTTTCGTACGCCGGCCTGCTCGTAAATCGACTCCGTACTCGCCTCTCCTCTGAGCATGTTTACATGCTAATTCTCCTGAATAAAAATGCGTATGGCTAATGCAGTTGTGGCTTATTTATTTTCTTACCAGTAGCCATGTAGAGCTAGCGTAATCGGCTGTTTATGTTTGCATTGTGTGGTGGCGCACCGTATCCTATAGGATTCAGGTTCCAAGTTAATATCCAAGTTAATATGCAATATTTCTCTGTGTCTTTCGTTTTTATGGTGGATAGCCTACCCAATGTGTTCAATTTAGTCCAATGTAGCCTACTTTTTATTTCACATAATAATAGGCTAATCGCTTTAAATTAAGAGCCTAAGTCTGAAGACGCAGCGTTTTTTCAAGTTCATTGTCTTTTCGTCATGTTAATAAATTGATCTTTCATTTGTTTTCTTTATCTCGTCTCGTCTCGTCATCTTCCGCTTGTCCGGGGATCGGGTCGCGGGGGCAACGACCTAAGCAGGGAGGCCCAGGCTTCCCTCTCCCCGGCCACTTCCACCACCTCTTCCTGGGGGACCCCGAGGCGTTCCCAGGCCAGCCGAGTGACATAGTCCCTCCAGCGTGTCCTGGGTCTTCCCCGGGGCCTCTTCCCAGTGGGACGTGCCCGGAACACCTCACCAGGGAGGCGTCCAGGAGGCATCCTAATCAGATGCCCGAGCCACCTCAGCTGGCTCCTCTCGACGCGGAGGAGCAGCGGTTCTACTCTGAGCCCCTCCCGGATGACCGAGCTTCTCACCCTATCTCTAAGGGAGAGCCCGGACACCCTGCGGAGGAAGCTCATTTCGGCCGCTTGTATTCGCGATCTCGTTCTTTCGGTCACTACCCATAGTTCGTGACCATAGGTGAGGGTAGGAACGTAGATCGACTGGTAAATAGAGAGCTTCGCCTTTCGACTCAGCTCCTTCTTCACCACGACGGACCGATGCAGAGCCCGCATCACTGCGGACGCCGCACCGATCCGCCTGTCGACCTCGCGCTCCATTCTTCCCTCACTCGTGAACAAGACCCCGAGATACTTGAACTCCTCCACTTGGTTCAGGATCTCCTCCCCGACCCGGAGATGGCACTCCACCCTTTTCCGGTTGTTTTCTTTATTCAACCCTTATTTAATCTAATAGTTTAACAGTCCCAATTATTGCCAGAATGTGTGGTGGTTCATGTGTTTACTGTATGCTTTGCGTCACGTCAGGCTAATTACATAACAGAACCACATTAACAAAATAGATTATCCGGATATTCGAAAATAATTTAGGATACTATTCGAATAGTGAAATCAGTTCAAATCTCCATCCCTACTTTGAAGCTTCAGCTTATAACTTTCTGAAAATGTTCACAATTTTAAGCTTTTTTTTTTTAGCGTGGTCAGCGATCCCCATTCAGGTTTTCAGCATTCTCACTGCTGTTTCGCAGGAACAGCCTTTTCGCAGGAACAGCCTTTTCTAGTTGTCACTATTGTTTTTCTGTTTCTCTATTATTATTATTATTGTGAGAATGCTGTTAAGCATTCTCACTATTGTTTTTCTGTTTCTCTTTATTATTATTATTATTATTATTATTGTGAGAAAGCTGTTCAGCATTCTCACTTTTGCTTTTCAACTTCTCAATTCTTCCACCGTTGTTTGGCCTTTAACTAGTCCTGCATACTTTCACCGATTCCTACAATTTTTGTATCAAAACGTCCAGGTCCTTCAAGAGATGATGGCTATGACTTCTGGTATTTCTCACTTTTATACTTTTTAAAGAATTAAGGTTTTTGTGCAAATTAAACATTTAGCTCCTTCTTGATTTTTATGGATATTCAACTAAATTGACAAACAAATTCCTCTGACGTTCATATAGTTTAACTTACAGAAACAAGTTATACCTTAAAATGTAGGAAAACTTGTCCTCTTTCAGCCAATGTAACTACTAAAGAGCTCACATTGACAGATTTTCAGCTTTGAGCCTTGAAGCGTGAGCAGCCTTTCAAATTCTCTCACTACAATGGAGAGGTGGGTAAAATTAGTCAGAGAATTTCGAAAGTAGACGTGTTTTTAAACTGCCGGTAGAGTCGTATATCCTCATTTTTTGAATTGGACGTATAGTTATGCCTCAAGGTTAACTTGTTTGAGGTGTGGATTCCAGCTAAATTTGTGATTCTCTGCCCAGCTTGTTAGCGATCACAGCTGCGCCATCACCGTGGCAACCAAACAGACACGAACCATGAAAGCAGAATTAGGTGACGTTATGGAAACTACCAAAAGAGTTGTATTTCTGACAGCACAGGCACATAAAGGATATCAATCGTTTCGGCAGAGTCTTGGGTCTCAGAATATATCCGTATTTTTGGGATTGGACGTACAGTTTTGCGTCTAGGTTAACTTGTTTGAGGTGTGGATTCTAGCTACATTTCTCATAATCGAGCTAGCGTGATGCCTCTCCATAACTAGGCTAATAACGGTTCGACCAAATTGGCCAAACAAGGTATGTGCATTGAGCTTAAAGTGTACATAATCTAGCTAGATCGTTTTTATTTTAAATTGAGGCTCGACAGTCATAGCTGACCGTCACGGACAGCCAAACCAGGGCTGGGGTAGGCCTAAGTGTTTGCTGCAGCTGGCGTTACTGTAATCCTACGAACAAACGCTTCGTAACTGGAAAGTTTTTACTTTTAATTGACGATATTGAACACAGATGTAAAGTAATGTAACGAGCTGAGTTATTGTGTTCCTGTTATTGTCAATCGGTTAAACGAATGTTTACATGGTTTTATGTTATGCACTAATGTTATCAGCAAGGTTGATGTGGATCTGCTGTTGAGGCCTATTGGGAGGGATTGTCCCGCGAGAGGGGGGAACAACCGGGAGTTGGTGAGAGCGAGAGAGTTGGGGTTTTGTGAAACAACTAGAAGCATAAAAGCTTAAAGTGTACATAATCTAGCTAGATCGTTTTCATTTTAGCAAGTTTCACAGAAATCTGCAAAAATCGAGGCTCAAGACAGTCATAGCTGACCGTCACGAACAGCCAAACCAGGGCTGGGGTAAGTGTTTGCTGCAGCTGGCATTAATCCTACCAACAAATGCTTCGTAACTGAAGTATTTACTTTTTATTGGCGATATTGACAACAGAGGTTAAGGAATTTGTCCTTAATCCAAAGATGGTCTCCGTTTTCAATTTGAAGCAGTAGATGTAGCTTATGTAGGAAATCTTCCATTGCATCCTCTCTCTACCGGTTATGCCTACAGTACGGTGTTAATAAATACCACTTTGACACACTTGCAAGAAATGATCTGCTGGTTAGATGTAGCATGATCTTGTTATTTACCAGAAAAAAACTCACCAGGGACAGACAACATCAGCGACCCTGTACTATGAATTATTATTTTGATGTAATCTTAAATTAAGTGTCTGAACAGGACTGGTGTGCAGGCACGCATGATTAGTTTCTCCTCCGTTTTGTGATTCTAGGTTAGAAATGTTGCCAGTCTATTGCCAATGACCAGCGGTTGATACATTTTTCCAGCAAGTTCCAGTCATTCCAGTGTTGTCCTCTTACCTTCAAATTCGTTCAACCCAGACTTCAGCAACTGGTTTTCTGCTAAATTTTCACAGTTTCCTGCAGCTCATCTTTCTGAAATGTTCCCCTTTTTGTTTTGCATTTTTCTTCTTATTTTCTTCCGTTTTATGCCTTCATCTTTCTCCAGGTCCTTTCAAAAATACATTTCACAGCAGTATCTTCCAACTGCCAGTACTTTAGCATTTTTTCCCTCTTTTCTGTACTTTTCTGCCTTCATCTTGCTGCAGGTCCTTCTTAACATACATTTTAGGCCTTTTGAAACTCCAGCAATTTTTTTTTGCTAAATGTTCACATTTCTATGCGTTGTTTCTCTTCTTTCTGATTTGTTTCACTTTGTTTAGCATTTTTCTTCTCTTTTCTATAGTTTTATGCCTTCGTCCAGCTCCAGCCTCTGTTTAAAATACCTTTCGGTCGCTTTGAAGCTTCAGCTTTTAACTTTCAGAAAACTTTCAACATTTTCACCTTTTTTACTATGGTTAGCTATCCCCATTCAGGTTTTCAGCATTCTCACTGCTGTTTCGCAGGAACAGCCTTTTCTATTTATTGTGAGAATGCTGTTAAGCATTCTCACTATTGTTTTTCTGTTTCTCTTTATTATTATTATTATTATTATTCCAACTTCTTAGTTCTTCCGTAGGTTTTTTGGCCTTTAACTAGTCCTGCATACTTTCACCGATTCCTACAATTTTGGTATCAAAACGTTCAGCTCCTTCAGGAGATGATGGCTATGACTTTTGGTATTTCTCATTTTTATATTTTTTAGACAATTGAGGCTTTTGTGCAAATTATTCTCCCATTAAAAGTAATGGTAAGCTCCTTCTTGGTTGAGCAGCCAGCAGGCTGCTCTTTTTCTGGTATTCAACTAAATTGTCAAACAAATTCCTCTGACGTTCATATAGTTTAACTTACAGAAACAAGTTATACCTTAAAATGTAGGAAAACTTGTCCTCTTTCAGCCAATGTAACTACTAAAGAGCTCACATTTACAGATTTTCAGCTTTGAGGCTTGAAGCGAGAGCAGCCTTTCAAATTCTCTCACTAACTTCAATGGAGAGGTGGGTAAAATTCGTCAGATAATTTCGAAAGTAGACGTATTTTTAAACTGCCGGTAGAGTCGTATTTCTGACCGCACAGACATATAAAGGACATGTCTGGTTTCGGGAGAGTCTTGGGTCTCGGAAAATATCCTCATTTTTTGGATTGGACGTATAGTTTTTCGTCTAGGTTAACTTGTTTGAGGTGTCGAATCCAGCTAAATTCGTGCTTCTCTGCCCAGCTCGTTAGCGAGCACAGCTGCTCCATTGCCGTGGCAACCAAACAAACACACCAGGGGCCTCATGTATAAAGGATTGCGCAGCTTTCATACCAGAAGATGGCGTACGGCCAAAACTCGGAAAAGTACGTACGCACAGAAATATTCACATGTATAAAACCGGTCGTACGCCAGATCCTGCGCACCTTTCCTTTATAAATCACAATCAACGTGAAATTGACCGCACGTGAACGAGCCACTGACCCCGCCTTGCCTCCTCCCATAAATTAATATGCAGTCGGCCTATAAATACGCCCCCGAGGTCGTTTCTCCGTCTGAATCAAAATGACTAAACAAGTAAAAAAGAGGAATTTCACCGACTGTGAGATCGAGGTTCTCATAACAGAGGTGGAGGCGAGAAAATGTGTTCTTTTTGGCGGCCTGTCATCGGGTATCAGTAATAAAAAAAAGTCGGCAGAGTGGCAAACTGTCACTAGGGCCGTAAATGCTGTGGGTTCGGAAAACCGGACCATAGCAGACATAAAAAAAAAATGGTCCGATGTCAAACTGGAAATTAAGAGAAGAGTGGTGGCGCATCGTAACAGCGTGGCAGCTACAGGTGGCAGGAGGAAAGGGTGGCTGCAATTATCGGCGAGACACTCATAGCTGGAGTTCTGCCAGCAAGTGAGGGGGACTCAAACATTCATCCTGGTAAGTATGAAATACACCACGACTCACACATGTAAAGGCCAGTTGCAAAAAACATTTCCGTCCAAATTACCCACAAGAAGTAGTCTGAACCAACTGATGTAGGCTAATTTCGTTTATTCCAGATAATTTCCAAACTGAGCTCGGCACGAGCGAGACCCAGGAGGAGGAGGGGGGGGGGGATACGGGGATCCATGTGTGGCCAGCACCTCCAGGGCAGGGGATGGAGCGCACACTGGATCGGCTGCGCCACGGGCCTCCGCTTCTGAGGGACGCCAGACGGGTCGTGTACTCACGGATGCTGTGCTGCAGTCACAAATTGAAATTGTTAACACCATGAGGGAAATCCTGACCGAATTAAAAAGAGTCAATGATGGTCTGACAAACATATGTGACGCAATAAAAGAACTAAAAAAGTAAATGCTTCTTGTCTTACCTTTTTACATGCTTCGTATGACCTGTAGCCGAAGCTGTAAGGCTGCTGCATTGGGCCTAATGTTGGGGGGTCCAGGGTCGGGTTCATCTATATCTGCCTCGGCCTGTGGCGGAGGCACACCACGTTTGTTTGCCACATTGTGCAGCACACTGCATGCCAACACAATCCGACAAACTTTTTGTGGGCTGTAAAGCAGCATGCCACCCGTCTTGTCCAGGCAGCGCCAACGGCCTTTCAGCTGCCCTATGGTCCGCTCCACCACTGACCGAGCCCGAGTATGTACATCATTGTACCGCCGCTCTTGCTCATTCTGGGGGTTTGTGAGTGGGGTGAAGAGCCCAGGTTTGCAAAGCGTAACCGCTGTCACCTATACGGGTAGTATACATTAACCAATATAAACTAATTGCCTCATTTTACCGTAGCTTAATGATCATAAATTACATGTATGCTATTACCAATAAGCCAGCCATCCTGCACAGCCCCTGCTTCAAGTCTGTTCCCCACACTGCTATTTCGCAGGATAAATGAATCATGGGTAGAGCCAGGCCACCGTGCCACAACATTTGTCAAACACATTTGTGCATCACATATCACTTGCACATTAATGGAGTGGAAGTGTTTTCTGTTCACATACCCAAATTCGTGATCAGATGGTGCCCTTATAGCAATGTGAGTGCAGTCGATGGCTCCGATTACATTTGGAAATCAGCTCATCGCTGCAAATTGCAGTTTAATGTTGGCCTGCTCACCGACAGTGAAGGGAAATGTTATATACCTGGGTGACATACGGATGAGACCGTTCCATACAGCTGGCATGGCGCGGCTCAGGGATGGCTGTGAAATTCCTGACCGGTCAGCCAGCTCTCGCTGGAAAGCCCCCGTTGCGAGGAAGCCCAGTGTGGTCAGCACTTGCAAGGGGACAGGTAATGCGTGGTTCCTTGCTGTCTCGCGTTCTAAAGCCGGCCCAAGCTCAGCACAGAGTTCCAACAGAATAGCCCTTGGCAACCTGAATCGACTCATAAGCCAGTCATCATCGTGGGCCAGCAAATCTGTTTGGTCCCTAAATACACGCTCTCTGCGGATTCTTCCATTTGCAATGTCTTCTAGCAGTGCCAGGGCAGCCATTTCACATCAAGTGGGCTATATTCATCTTTTACACCTCCTTTTAAAGGCCACACCTTATTTCCAACACCTTGTTCACTAATCCACGGGATCAATTGAGGATTGCACGTTAGTGATTTTGCCCACCTGCACTGCGTTTTATCCTTGGGAGGTGGATCCGTGCGTCATGGATCGTTCGTTTGACACCCTCAAGTTTAACAAACGTTATTAAGTGGTGGCGGATTAAACAATTGATAACATTTACCGTTTGGGTTTTTATCATCCACATCAATGATCAAACTTGTATTACCATGTAGCCTAATTATGTTTTTGAAAAACTAACGTTATATAGGCCCTACGTATGACAGAAACTGTAGTAGAAACTTTATTTTGTAATGTTTGGTGAGTTTCGGCACTTTTCAGTTGGAATTTGCCACGTTACAGAGCCAGACAAGACTTTGCGTACGGTCCGCACATTCTCACGTCTGCTCAAAAGTTTCCGTGACGGCCCGCACATTCTCACGTCAAGTAAATCTTTATACATCACAAAGTGTGCGTGAAAACCAGCGTACGCAAGCTTTTTGTGCGTACGCAACGTTTATACATGAGGCCCCAGGAAACCAAAAGGAACACGTTTTCAAGACTGCAGGTAGAGTCTATTTCTGACTGTACAGACATATAAAGAATATCTCTGGTTTCGGCAGAGTCTTGGGTCTCGGAAAATATCCTATTTTTTTGGGATTGGACGTACAGTTTTGCGTCTAGGTTAACTTGTTTGAGGTGTGGATTCTAGCTAAATGTGTCGTTCTCTCTGCTCAGCTCGTTAGCGAGTACAGCTGCTCCATTGCAGTGGCAACCAAACAGACACGCACCATGAAAGCAGAATTGGGTAACGTTTTGGAAACTGCAAAAAGAGTTGTATTTCTTACCGCACAGACACATAAAGGATATCAATGGTTTCGGCAGAGTCTTGGGTCTCGGAAAATATTCGTTTTTTAGGGGATTGGACGTGTAGTTTTGCGTGTAGTTTAACTTGTTTGAGGTATGGATGCTAGGCAAATTTCTGTTATTCTCGACGAACCAATAAAGTTCATCATTCATCAAACCTGATTATTAGCAATTGTCGGTTCATGCCAATAATACAATTACTCCGTTTACATGTGTAATTAGTTATGCGATTACTCAATAAACACGTCTACATGATTCTTTTTTATTAATCGTTGTATGCTTCACGGACGAAACTTGCACCATCATCCTTCTGCAACAAAGTGTCGCCATGTCTTCTTGTATCGGCCCTACTGCTGTATGTTTGAATCCTACTAAGAAAGCCGAGTAAATGCACTTAATGATAGGCTACATCTGCTACTGATATTACTATCCCAACTATAATTTCAGCTGTTAAAACTATAATATTCTTGTTACAACGATAGCCAACTTCTTCTTCTGTTTAACAGTTCAACTTTCAGCTTCTCCTGCATTGTAGGTAATTTAAGCTCTTATAGCTTTGTTGATGCAGTTCAGCTTCCACACTGCCTCTTGAAATTAAACTATTTCTTCGATTGCTTCACAACGTTCAAACGTATTCTCCCGCACAGTTTTTAAGCACTGAGCTTTGTTAGATGATGCAGTTCAGCTTCCACACTCCCTCTTTTGTGTAAGTCATACATTTGTTAAATTATTTTCAGCTTGAGGGTATTTTCTCATTTCTGTATTTTCAGCCATTAAAAAAATGTATTTCAGATTTCAGCATTGCAACGCATTTTCAGCAGGAAATCCCTTTTCTAGTTCCATATTCTTAGTTCTTCCGCCGTTTTTTGGCCTTTAACTAGTCCTGCATACTTTCACCGATTCCTACAATTTTGGTATCAAAACGTTCAGCTCCTTCAGGAGATGATGGCTATGACCTGTGGTATTTCTCACTTTTATACTTTTTAAAGAATTAAGGTTTTTGTGCAAATTATTCTCCCATAAAAAGTAATAAAATCATTAAAAAGCTTCCTCCTTTTTCAAACTTAACTAGTTCAGCATACTTTCAGCTAGAGACACCATTGAAACTTCAAAATGTTCACAAGACATTCAGCTATTCCCAAATGATTCAGCTTTTTTAAATATTCAGCCAATGTTGAATCGTGACAGTTTTAAATACATGAAAAATGTAGCTCCTTCTTGATTTGTATGGTTGAGCAGCCAGCAGAGCGGCACACTCAGCTGGCTGCTCTTTTTCTGATATTACACTAAATTGACAAACAAATTCCTCTGACGTTCATATAGTTTAACTTACAGAAACAAGTTATACCTTAAAATGTAGGAAACCGTGTCCTCTTTCAACCAATGTAACTACTAAAGAGCTCACATTTACAGATTTTCAGCTTTGAGCCTTGAAGCCTTTCAAATTCTCTCACTAACTTCAATGGAGAGGTGGGTAAAATTCGTCAGAGAATTTAGAAAGTAGACGTGTTTTTAAACTGCCGGTAGAGTCGTATTTCTGACCAAACAGACATATAAAGGACATGTCTGGTTTCGGGAGAGTCTTGGGTCTCGGAAAATATCCTTATATTTTGGATTGGACGTATAGTTTTGCGTCTAGGTTAACTTGTTTGAGGTGTGGATACTAGGTAAATGTTGGTTATTCTCTGCCCAGCTCGTTAGCGAGTACAGCTGCTCCATTGCCGTGGCAACCAAACAGATACGCACCATGAAAGCAGAATTGGGTAACGTTTTGGAAACTACAAAAAGAGTTGTATTTCTGACCACACAGACACATTAAGGATATCAATGGCTTCGACAGAGTTTTGGGTCTCGGAAAATATCCTTATTTTTTGGATTGGACGTATATTTTTGCGTCTAGGTTAACTTGTTTGAGGTGTGAATGCTTGGCAAATTTCTGTTATTCTCGACAAACCAATAAAGTTCATCATTCATCAAACCCGATTACTAGCAATTGTCGGTTTATGCCAATAATACAATTACTCCGTTTACATGTGTAATTAGTTAAGACAATCACGTATTAGATTTGAGCATTTATTGTTACATGACATGGACATGTAGACAGTGCCGCCGCTCCCATAACGTGCACTACTCGCTGTGCGTAGGGCACCAAGTCCTGAGGGGGCACCAAAAAATTGCCAACTGAAAAATCATAAGTTATTATAATTATAATGCCGATATTATTTCAGTAGGTCTATGTAAATATTACGCACCTTTTAGGCATGTATATCACAAAACAGGCAAGACTAGAGATATATTTAATTGCTCAAAAAACGTTACAATGGTGCCCCCCCCCCCCCCCCCCGCACAAAAAAAAAATATATACACACAACTTTCCGAAGCTCGCCGTGGGTGCCCTTTCCTATCTCAGTGGCCTGACAAACTTTGACAGTAGGCTAGGTAAACTTTTCGAAAATGGCAGGGTGTCAATGATGCCCGTGCATCACTTTCAGGTAAGTCCATGTTTAATTAGGCTATTGTTAAATACGGGAAATGTGCTGCTAACTTAGCCTATGCATACACCTCGAACTAGCTGACGTTATTGCTAATTTTAGCACACTCATATGTTGGGTGCAAACTCAATTTAGATTTTACTGTTAAACATTATCTATGCATTTGAAATAACTGGGGGGGGGGGGGGGGGGGGTCATCATAAAGGAATTATGCGTAGGGCACCAAAATGGCTAGCGGCGGGACTGCATGTAGATTTACTTTGGCGGAGTGGATGATCTAAGGGAAGCACTCCCTGCCTCCTCGATGCAACACATACATACATGACATATGAGGCAGGGAGCAATAGAGATATAATCCCCCTGTTGGATAGACATAGCATGGGGGAGAAGGGGACGGTGGAGGGTGGCAGCAGCACTGATCATACAACGACCGGGGTGAGTGTGTGTCTTGATTTTAATTATTGAGCAAGCCAGCAGAGTGGCACACTGCTGGCTGCTCTTTTTCTGATATTCAACTAAATTGTCAAACAAATTCCTCTGACGTTCATATAGTTTAACTTACAGAAACAAGTTATACCTTAAAATGTAGGAAAACTTGTCCTCTTTCAGCCAATGTAACTATTAAAAAGCTCACATATACAGATTTTCAGCTTTGAGCCTTGAAGCGAGAGCAGCCTTTCAAATTCTCTCACTAACTTCAATGGAGAGGTGAGTAAAATTCGTCAGAGAATTTCGAAAGTAGACGTGTTTTTAAACTGCCGGTAGAGTCGTATTTCTGACCGCACAGACATATAAAGGACATCTATGGTTTCGGCAGAGTCTTGGGTCTCGGAAAATATTCTTATTTTTGTGATTGGACGTACAGTTTTGCGTCTTGGTTAACTTGTTTGAGGTGTGGATTCTAGCTACATTTCTCATAAATCGAGCTAGCGCGAGGGCTCTCCATAACTAAAAACGGTTCAACTTTGTTTCCACAATCGACCAAATTGGCCAAACAAGATATGTACATTGAGCTTAAAGTGTATATAATATAGCTAGATCGTTTTTATTTTAGCAAGTTTTACAGAAGTCTGCAGGCTTGACTGTCATAGTTGACCGTCACGAACAGCCAAACCAGGGCTGGGGTAGCTTAAGTGTTTGCTGCAACTGGTGTTAATCCTACAAACAAACGCTTCCTAACTGGAAAGTTGTTACTTTTAATTTACGATATTGAACACAGATGTAAAGTAACTTGTCTTTACTCTAAATATCTTCTCCGTTTTCAATTTGAAGTAGTAGATCTAGCTTATGTAGGAAATGTTCCATTGCATCCTCTAGCTTCACGCCTTCGGTTATTATTCAAGCCGACGGTGTTAATACATACCACTTTGACACACTTGCATGAAATGATCCGCTAGTTAGATGTAGCATGATCTTGTTATATACTATAAAAAAAACTCACCAGGGACAACGACAACATCTGCAACCCTGCACTATGAATTATTATTTTGATGTAATCTTAAATTAAATTAGTGTCGGAACAGGACTGGGTGTGCAGGCACGCATGATTAGTTTCTCGGTCTTGAACCTGATACCTAGATTATTTTGCCAATGACCAACGGTTGCTACGTTTTTCCAGCAAGTTGAAGTCATTCCAGTGTTGTCCTTTTACCTTCAAATTCGTTCACCCAGACTTCAGCAACTGGTTTTCTGCTAAATCTTCACATTTTCCTGCAGCTCATCTTTCTGAAATGTTCCACTTTTTGTTTAACATTTTTCTTCTTCTTTTCTTCTGTTATCTGCCTTCATCTTTTTCCAGGTCCTTTCAAAAATACCATTCACAGCAGTATCTTCCAACTGCCAGTACTTTTGCATCTTTTTTCTCTTTTCTGTACTTTTCTGCCTTCATCTTGCTGCAGGTCTTTTCTCGTCTCGTCTCGTCATCTTCCGCTTGTCCGGGGATCGGGTCGCGGGGGCAACGACCTAAGCAGGGAGGCCCAGGCTTCCCTCTCCCCGGCCACTTCCACCACCTCTTCCTGGGGGACCCCGAGGCGTTCCCAGGCCAGCCGAGTGACATAGTCCCTCCAGCGTGTCCTGGGTCTTCCCCGGGGCCTCTTCCCAGTGGGACGTGCCCAGAACACCTCACCAGGGAGGCGTCCAGGAGGCATCCTAATCAGATGCCCGAGCCACCTCAGCTGGCTCCTCTCGACGTGGAGGAGCAGCGGTTCTACTCTGAGCCCCTCCCGGATGACCGAGCTTCTCACCCTATCTCTAAGGGAGAGCCCGGACACCCTGCGGAGAAAGCTCATTTCGGCCGCTTGTATTCGCGATCTCGTTCTTTCGGTCACTACCCATAGTTCGTGACCATAGGTGAGGGTAGGAACGTAGATCGACTGGTAAATAGAGAGCTTCGCCTTTCCACTCAGCTCCTTCTTCACCACGACGGACCGATGCAGAGCCCGCATCACTGCGGACGCCGCACCGATCCGCCTGTCGACCTCGCGCTCCATTCTTCCCTCATTCGTGAACAGGACCCCGAGATACTTGAACTCCTCCACTTGGTTCAGGATCTCCTCCCCGACGCGGAGATGGCACTCCACCCTTTTCCGGTCGATAACCATGGCCTCAGATTTGGAGGTGCTGATTCGCATCCCAGCCGCTTCACATTCGGTTGCGAACCGCTCCAGTGAGAGCTGAAGGTCACGGCCCGATGAAGCCAACAGGACCACATCATCTGCAAAAAGCAGCGACCCAATCCTGAGGTCACCAAACCGGACCCCCTCAACACCCTGGCTGCGCCTAGAAATCCTGTCCATATAGGTAATGAACAGAATCGGTGACATAGGGCAGCCCTGGCGGAGTCCAACCATCACCGGAAACAAGTTCGACTTACTACCGGCAATGCGGACCAAACTCTGGCACCGGTCGTACAGGGACCGGACAGCCCCGATCAGGGAATCCGGTACCCCGTACTCTCGGAGCACCCCCCACATGAGCCCCCGAGGGACACGGTCGAACGCCTTTTCCAAATCCACAAAACATGTGTAGACTGGTTGGGCGAACTCCCACGTACCCTCCAGGACTCCGCGGAGGGTATAGAGCTGGTCCACTGTTCCACGGCCAGGACGAAAACCACATTGCTCCTCCTGAATCCGAGGTTCGACAATCCGGCGGACCCTCCTCTCCAGGACCCCTGAATAGACTTTCCCAGGGAGGCTGAGGAGTGTGATCCCCCTAAAGTTGGAGCACACCCTCCGGTCCCCCTTTTTAAAGAGGGGAACCACCACCCCGGTCTGCCAGTCCAGAGGCACTGTCCCCGATGTCCACGCGATGTTGCAGAGTCGTGTCAACCAAGACAGCCCTACAACATCCAGAGCCTTAAGGAACTCCGGGCGGACCTCGTCCACCCCAGGGGCCCTGCCACCGCGGAGCTTTTCAATCACCTCGGCGACCTCGGCCCCAGAGATAGAAGGGCCCCCCCCGATGTCCCCAGACTCTGCCTCCACGTCGGAAAGCGTGTTGGTGGAATTAAGGAGGTCTTCAAAGTATTCCTTCCACCGATCCAGGACGTCCCCCGTCGAAGTCAGCAGCGCACCGTCCCCACCGTATACAGTGTTGACAGAGCACTGCTTCCCCCTCCTGAGTCGCCGGATGGTGGTCCAGAACCTTTTTGAAGCCGTTCGGAAGTCATTCTCCATGGCCTCGCCGAACTCCTCCCATGCCCGGGTTTTTGCCTCCGCGACCGCCAGAGCCGCGTTCCGCTTGGCCTGCCGGTACACATCAGCTGCCTCAGGAGTCCTACCAGCCAATAAAGCCCGATAGGCCTCCTTCTTCAGCTTGACGGCATCCCTCACCTCCGGAGTCCACCACCGGGTCCGAGGGTTACCGCCGCGACATGCACCGACCGCCTTGCGGCCGCAGCTCCGGTCAGCCGCTTCAACAATGGAGGCCCGGAACATGGCCCATTCGGACTCAATGTCCCCGGCCCCCCCCGAGACATGATCGAAGCTCTCCCGGAGGTGGGAGTTGAAGCTCCTTCTGACAGAGGGTTCCGCCAGCCGTTCCCAGCAGACCCTCACATTACGTTTGGGCCTGCCAGGCCTGACCGGCGTCCTCCCCCACCATCGGAGCCAACTCACCACCAGGTGGTGATCAGTTGACAGCTCCGCCCCTCTCCTCACCCGAGTGTCCAAGACATGCGGCCTCAAGTCCGACGACATGACTACGAAGTCGATCATCGAACTGAGACCTCGGGTGTCCATGTGCCAGGTGCACATATGGACACCCTTATGCTTGAACATGGTGTTCGTTATGGACAAACCGTGTTTAGCACAGAAGTCCAACAACAGAACACCACTCGGGTTCAGATCGGGGAGGCCGTTCCTCCCAATCACGCCCCTCCAGG
Organism: Hypomesus nipponensis; assembly: GCF_054491055.1. Taxonomy (NCBI): domain Eukaryota; kingdom Metazoa; phylum Chordata; class Actinopteri; order Osmeriformes; family Osmeridae; genus Hypomesus; species Hypomesus nipponensis. Next base: position 7,417,080 of record NC_140371.1, on the reverse strand, counting down.
TCTCACTGTCATTGCCCACATGAGCATTGAAGTCCCCCAGGAGGACGAGGGAATCCCCGGGAGGAGCGCTTTCCAGCACCCCCTCCAGAGACTCCAAAAAGGGTGGGTACTCTGAGCTGCCGTTTGGTGCATAAGCACAAACGACAGTGAGGACCCGTCCCCCCACCCGAAGGCGGAGGGAGGCTACCCTCTCATCCACCGGGGTGAACCCCAATGTACAGGCACCGAACCGAGGGGAAACAAGTATTCCCACCCCAGCTCGACGCCTCTCACCAAGGGCAACTCCAGAGTGGAAGAGAGTCCAGCCCCTCTCAAGGAGACTGGTTCCGGAGCCCGTGCTGTGCGTCGAGGCGAGGCCGACTATATCTAGCCGGAAACTCTCTACCTCGCGCACCAGGTCAGGCTCCTTTCCCGCCGGCGAGGTGACGTTCCACGTCCCTAAAGCTAGCTTCTGCAGCCGAGGATCGGACCGCCAAGGCCCCCGCCTTCGGCCGCCGCCCGCCTCACACTGCACCCGACCCCCATGACCCCTCCTGCGGATGGTGAGCCCACTGGAAGAGGGTCCCACGTTGTCTCTTCGGGCTGTGCCCGACCGGGCCCCATGGGAAAAGGCCCGGCCACCAGGCGCTCGCCATCGAGCCCCACCCCCGGGCCTGGCTCCAGGGGGGGGGCCCCGGTGACCCGCTTCCGGGCAGGGGCAACTGGGAACCATTGTTGTGTTTCTTCATGGTTGGTTTTTTTGAGCCACGCTTTGTCTGGTCTTTCACCTGGAACCTGTTTGCCTTGGGAGACCCTACCAGGGGCATAAAGCCCCCGACAACATAGCTTCCAGGATCACTAGGACACGCAAACCCCTCCACCGCGGTAAGGTGGTGACTCATGGAGGGGCTAACATAGCCCCTTTTCTAACATACATTTCAGGCCTTTTAAAACTCCAGTAAATAATTTTCAGCTAAATTCTCTAATTTGTATGCATTGTTTTCTCTTCTTTCTGATTTTTTCACTTTGTTTCGCATTTTTCTTCTCTTTTCTGTAGTTTTATGCCTTCGTCCAGCTCCAGCCCCTATTTAAAATATCTATTGGGCGCTTTGAAGCTTCAGTTTATAACTTTAAAAAATAAATAATAATTTTTAGCTTTTTTAGCATTGTCAGCTATCCCCATTCAGGTTTTCAGCATTCTCACAGCTGTTTCGCAGGAACAGCCTGTTCTAGTTATTATTTCTTTTTGCCCCCCTAAAACTTTTTTAATATTTGGACTACACAGACAACCTAGGTGTCAAACGTTTTGTCTTGGTATCGATTGAGTTGCTTGTATTGGCATTTACATTCCGTTGAACGCATGGGCGGAAATCCCGGGGGGGGGGACACGACCCCCCCAATCCTGGGAAGAATATGATTTGTCCCCCCCAATAAATCACTGTAAACTTAACTATGTAATTTCAATATCATTAATAATATGCAATTAAAGCGCTTTGCGGATTATGGACACAATGGCGCTTTTTAAAGTTTAAAAAGATTGCGAACCCCGCCCTTGGTCCCACAATGGTTTGATCCACAGCCCCAGCCCTCAGCAGTGATGCAGGTGCGTGTGTGAAAATCGGACAGTATCTGTGTGTGTCGTTAGTGGCTGATGTCCAGTAAGTAGTTGTAAGAAAAGATTGGTTTGACCATTTATTTCTAGCACTCAATACAATAAAACATTAATATCTGTCACAATTTTCCCTGCATTGATCACTATGTTAGCTAGCCAGCTAAGTATAGGGAGGACAATAGAACGCGTCATTTTTGGCCAAGGCTAACCAACTGTCAAATACTGTGGAACGCCGGTAGCAAACGCATTGAATCGAATGCTAAGTTAGCCTGAATGTAGCTAAGAACGCCACTGAGAAATCTGGCACCGGAATTTTAAGGTCCACGTCCTTTTCTTAGCTCTATAACTAGCGACTACTAGCGAGATATTAAAAACAAACATGCCAGTTAACATGTAGACACTTACCCCTTAATGCTATCAAATGTTGGTTGCAATGCACATTGAGAAAGTATATGAAAATAATGTTTATAGTTTTTGTTGCTTTGGCTACCTTTCATAGAAGGTCGGCACAACCGGGAGACATATCTTAAACGAAAGTTTAGGTTGTTTTCTTCAAAATAAGGTATGTTTAGTCAATTTTAAAACATATACATTTTGAGAAAAATCTAGTTGAAGTCATGTTGATGAAAATCCCATAGGAATGCATTGAAATCTGAACGTTCTATTGAGAAAAAGGTTGGTTTTTCCCATGTAACTGTTTTCAGCATGTCGGCACAACATTGACACTTCCTGAAATGCTAGGTTACGTATAAAGACGTCATCAGTCAAATTTTTTAGAAAATCGAAAGACATACATTTTTGTTTAGGCTCCCTGAATGAGTCTTTCAGAAGAACACTTTACATGTATATTTACAGTGTGCAGATCAAAAAACAAACGTTGGTAATATAAAACCCACTCTCTTGGTGACTTTTTAAATACATGTTTCTACCGAAATGATTCATGGTTGCGATATGCAAATGCTGTTGTCACGTAGCACAAATCGGAACCAATCATTACCTTTTTTGTCTGTCAGGAAATGCAAAACTATTTTTAAAAAAGCGCGAATATTCTTTCTTTCTGGCAATCAATGGAAAAGAAATTCTATGGCAGAAAAAAAACAAGAACTACTGAAATTGCATTCATAGGTGAGGGGGAGCAACACATAGCCACTTGCGCTTACAAGTTTAGGTATCATTTTGTGGTAAATTACCATTAGAAACCTTAACAAATGGGATCATGATCGACATTATCACGCGTAGCGTAACCTAGTATTTTAAATGCCAGTGCACCTTGTAACGTTTAATATAATTACAAATAACTTTAAACTCCACGAACATTACTTTGATGATAAAATATGGAACAGAGTACATACTGCTGTAAGTAAACTGATGAAACGATTCAATCATTTAGTCAGAGTTAGTGATAAAGAATCGTGTCTCGGTGTGGTGTTTGAGCTACTGCACATAGATCACCTTGAAGTTGGATGTAAAGGGAATTTGCAAGTGTTCGAGCAGGTAAATGCAGAGCTCAAAACAGAGAGAGAATTTAAATGACCAAACACTGTAGGCCTACTGGCAGGGCCGCCCATGGAAATGGCTGGGCCCCTGAAAAGGTTCAGTGAATGGGCCCCCCTAATAGGTCTTTAGGCTACTTATTAATGCATGTACGTGTGTGCTCTCTCTCTCTCTACATAAAACATATGTTAACTGAGAGAGACTTACTCAGTGATGGGAGCTACATTATAGAAAAACAAATACATCTTTATACATAAAACTTAAACATAAAGTTTAATAAATATAACTGAGAGGCCTTAACAACTTGTGTGGCGCCGGGCCAGACACACACACACATAAAAATAACAATTTGACACACCGAGATCTGCTACACTCACACCACATTTTCTAGTATAAAATGCAATTTACCTGTCTTCATCTTTGCCTATTATACAGCTATCTTCCTTGTCTTTCTGGATGCAGTCTTTTATAATGTATTTGAAGTCAACTTGTTTAGCCATTTCACACGCAATGGCAGGTATTGTGATTGAGCCTCTCCTGGCTCATTGTGGAGCACAAGTAATTTTTATGATTTTGAGTTTACTTAAGGACCTTTTTCCTCCTGCCACAGTTAAGTGGTTATGGTAAAGTGCAGAATATCCTCAGAGCAATGAGCAATGCAGAACATGCACTTTCTCAGTGTCAGCTTTGCTCTAACTAGCTTCCTCTTGGCTAGCATCGTGGCTACTGCTGCTCGTCTCTGCCATAGATATATCGATGGTCTCTGCAGCCTGGCTGGGAGCATCTTTCGAAGTTGACTGGAAAGCAAGCAACAACAACCATTGTCTAGCATTGTCACCGGCTAACTTGGTCTAGCGTTATGTTGTGTAGTCTGTCCTGTACCCTGACTCTGTTTAATAATCAACACTTGGTCCAACCCTGCGTTCGCACCACTCGTTACAAAGGGTGAGGTCTTCACCGGTTAAGCCAACAATACAATGTTTATGTTAGCTTTTTTTAAGTAGGCCCTAATCGTGAGTATTTCAGTTCAAAATAAAATTGGTTATCATTTCTTAAAATATTTAGGCTTTGTGGTAGCTTGAGGATATTCATAATGGACCATTTTGAGATATGAGACAGAAGGGGGTGACTCCCTGTTAAGCCAAATGGTCTGCCATAATATCTGATAGCTGCATTGGGTAAGTAGTAGTAGTATTTGTTTGGTTTTAGCATTGGGTTGTCTGATCAAGTGGGCCTGTGCGGCACAGACAGACTTGGCTTTGCGATATTAAAACAGACAATGTCTATAAAAGTAGATACAGGTAGGATTAGAAGAAGTACAGTTTGGTGATATGAGACAGGGGGCCCTGTAATGGGGTGACTCCCTGTTAAGACAAACTGTCATAGTTAGTATAGAAGTAATAGATAAAAGTTGCTCCCCTGAACCTTCACCATTGATGCAGAGGTGCCCAATTGTCCTCTGAGAGCTATCAACCTGTAGGTTTTTTTCACAGGCAATGACTACATTTTGGACCATAGGTTTCATATCCCTATAAATAAAGTATATTATTTATAATACGATTAGTGTATTCTTTTTGTCAATCATAAACAAACAGACGTGTTCAAATCAAAGTATTTGAAAATAATGGGCAATGTCACAACAAGCACACACAAACACCCTGTTCAACGTTAAATACACCCCCAAGCGGCCAAAATTTTACATTACAGCAGTAGTGCTAAACGTGACAAACATTTGCATATTTGTGGTCTCGATTTAACATAATTATTTATAGCGAAGTACTGGACACCGCATTAGCTCGCAATGTACAAAGAATGTAAGTCTGGATAAGAGCAGAAAATCTGATAAGAGCATCTGCTAAATGACAAATGTAAGTCATATTTCCCGCCCTGGCTGGAAGCAGAGCTCTGTGACGTAGAACAATGGCGTTCTTAAAGGGAGCTTCACAGCTTCTCGGTGCCACAAAACTCAAGGCTTAAAGCGGTGGAACGTTTCAAAAAATTACCTAAAATCACGCCTAAAAACTGGATTTATGAGAAAACTAATAGAGGTAACTGAAATCTGACTTCGGATTAGTTTAAGTTACGTTAGGTTACATACGGAATTGAAAGAAAAACGGAGCAAAACTGATAGGAAATTTTTGGTCTGTCCTCCCTACTAAGTAACATCACAAGCTTTTTGAATTAGAGTCAGAGAGAAGCTAGCAATGCAGTAGTTGTGTTCCTTATCTGACAAGGTGACATGAGTGTCTACCATCTGAAATGCACGTAGGTAACGTGAAATTAATCCAGTTAATCGCACCATAGCGATTTCACTATGTTGGCAAGGTTCACACACACTAAACTAACTAGCTGAATTTGCATAGCTAGCAAACGAACCGATGGAGCAAACATTAGCTAGCACCTATTCCATTTGGCGTCGTCAAAAGATGGAAACTTTGCTATCGTCAATTCAATCCAAGATCAGCACGGATATTGTAGTTCTTCGAAATACATTTGCCATGGTTAGCGATCCTGAACAGAACTATACTATATTCTACCATATTCATTATTATCTTAAATGGTCTCATTGTAAAAGCTAAATCGTCTATAGGGACTTTGAAACACCTGTGTGCCGATCTGGAGTAAACTGGCGATAGCAAAGATGATGGCAAATGCCACACAAACGGAATTAGGGCTCACTAGCTCTAAAAATTCAGCTATTCTGCGAAGCCAGCCTATGTAAAACCAAAACATGAATTATATTAATGTTTGCAGTTTGCGTTGTGTAAAGGGTGAACTCATACAGCTGTCAATCCTTGTCAATGCAATCCGTTTCACCTTTCCTAACTGTCTAGCTACCCGGTAGATCGAAGTCTATTCTAGAAGAATGGTAAGAAATGATAGAAGCCCATCCATCTCCTACTGTAAATAACCTGCACATTGTGTGTGCGGCCAGCATGGTAAAAAAATAAAGACGGACATCAGAGCATTTCAGAACACCAAAACGCAAAGAAAGAACCCTAGTGGCCTAATCTCAAAGACTAGTTGATAAAATGTTTATAAAAATGATGTGAACTGTGCTAATTGAATGTTTCATAATGATGCCATTAGGCAGAGGAGGCACCAGATGACAAACAGACAATATAGCTGCAGGTAGGCAGGAATTGATTTGCAGAGACAGGGGGTCTCGGGGAAGTTTGTTGAGTCTCTTGTTTGGCAACACGACGGGTTCTCTTCTTTACACTTCTAAAATAGGGACATAATGCCATGGATACCCCCACTCTCTAACTGGTGACTAAACCACGATTAGTTTGAGGCAATGGTATTGTTGTTGTGATTTATTGTGTAGTATTGGGTACTGGTAGTTAGGAGGATGGGTAACACCTTATGTCTTTTCTAGGTGACACTGTGAGTCAGTGAGGGTGGTAAAGGGCAAAGAGCCAAGGAGAGACTTCAGATGACAGTGTCACAGCCATGGCAGGACCGGGGGTCAACCTTTTTGCCAGCAGGAAACAGTGGCACTTACTGTCTCGTCACCTCAGTGGTGGCACAGAACCATATCAGCCACTTCAAGAGAAATGGTTTCGCAATGTTTCCCTGACTTTATGATGGTTCAATTGAGATTCTTTTAGAGGAGACTGCACCACGCCCATCGTAATTACATAACTGTACACAGAGTACAGTATATACCGGCCTTTCTTGGTATTGCTGCTTGTATATACTGTGCACCTGCATTCATACTTGACTGTTAATAAACACTACTTACAACTACATTTAAACAAGTTGAGACAACCTTTCAGTTACTAACTTTAAATTATCCAGGAGTATTAATTATGGTTCCTCAATATACATTTAACATATTACAATGTAGGCTGTGTTACAGCAATCATTTTGGTGTCCCCCTCAGAAATTTCTTGTGAGAAAATGTCATATAATTGTCCCCCCCAAAGTTGATAACTGATTTTCGCCACTGGTTGCACGGTTTATGTAGAAATTAAGTTTTGTGGCGAAAAGTGAAGGTAACGGTGGCTAACTTGCACGTCACTAACATCACGAAAACTCACGTGACTATCTCTAGCAGAACATTGGTTAAGCAGCTCGTTAACTTCTGGGAGATGGCTAGGCTAACTGCTTTACTGCAAGGCAGCTGCAGAAACGCCACAAGCAAAGAGGCCAAGGTGATAACTATTTGCTCATTTTACTTTGTGATGACACAATTGTAATGTGTAATGTACAATACAAGCTAATATTATTAAGTTAGTACATCTACTTTCAGAAACGGTAGTCTACTATTTCACTGAAGCATTAGCATCATGACATTAGCCTCTGTTGCCCGGGCAAAACATACAACAGCGGTCTATGATGTATCTGTTTTCAATCGTTAAAATTAACGATTCCTCACAAATACATTTTCGTTGTAGGATTTATTATGACATTAGATTACAAGTAAACGATTTGTGGGTGAAATTATCATTACCTATGGTGTCAAACCAGTGTAGCTCACTGCAACGTTGTAGCCTAGTCTAGTACCTAACAAAAACATCTCCACAGCTGTTTACAGTACTAGTAGGAAGTCAAACAGCGGCACATGTTCGGCACTACCCTTACTTAAATCAAAACTCAATAGGTGAAACTATCTGACTAGTGACTACTAACTTGAACTCCATTGCCACTGCCTAAACTTCAATCTGTTGATGAAAATAATTCATTTCAGCCTAGACCGTACAGCGGAAGTATTGTTAAATCGAATTCAACCAACGCATTCGCTACCAAGACAGTCTAGTAGTAGCCTACAATTTACTGGGGCAGCTTCTCCACACAGCAGGGCTATATCTCATTATGCCTTGTTACTGACAATGATCGCTACCACTGACATGTTTATGAATGAGTGATTTCCCCCTAAATAAATGTCAAGCTTATTTACTCTTTCCTGCCGGACCATTCAAATATGTACATTAAAATGACCATGGTTTTCTTCTTAATCTTTGCCGTCCAATCACCGATTTTTAATTCTGAAAACTGCTAGATACTCATGACAACTTAAGCTCAGAGTACATATCATTGGTTAAGGGGTTACTGGGAGGGGAAAATAAATGTATCGTTAGCAACGGCAGCCATTGTTTTTCGAGGCGGAGCCAGAGCGGAGACCATGGGAGATTACCTGCAGTGTTAAAATTACAGCTTCGAATTGAAATCGGAGACGATATTATGAGTAAAGACAAGTTTCTTAATATGTGTTGTCAATATTGTAAATTAAAAGTCTAAACTTTTTACTTACAAATAATTAGTTTTTGGGAGTGACGCAAGTTTTTTCAGGAAAGAATTACGTGTTCGGCTTGGCCGTTCGTGACAGGCAGCTCTGACGGTAGTAGCACTGTTTAGCCTCGATTTGAGCAGATTTCTAAAAAACTTGGAAAAACGACATTAACGAGCTAGATTATGTACACTGTAAACTAAACGTACATGCCTTGTTTGGTACATTTTTTTGTTATCGAGAGGAGTATCCAGCCATACCGCTAGCTACTTTTGCGGGAGGATCATTCCGGTTTCCCATGTCTCCATTAGTCACTAGAATGGTCATAACTTTTAATCAAAAATGATATTTCTAATCTAACTTCTGTTCTACATTGCCCACAGATTTGTGGATATTCCACCTACTTAAAGGGGTTAAAAAGTTGTCTGATGAGGTATGGTGGATGGAGAAGTTTTTGTAAAAAATGTGCCTGAAATCACCTTGATAAAATATGATTTGCCATAAGTAATCATATATTTATTCACATCATAAAAATCCCCTGGTTCTCCTCTTCAATATGGTATAAACAGTTAAGGTGTATGATTTAATATGAAAATTCATAAAATATGAATATCATTATGAATATCATATTTCAACAGCATATGGAATGTTCAGAATTTTGGCTCAGGCAGTAAAGGGTTAAGTTATAGAGATTAGGTCAATTTTTACACCGGTCTGCCATATGTATTAGTTTTGATTCAACTATGGTTGCTGATCACCATTCCTTCTTGCAGGGGAAATGAGAAGACAACTATTTATTCACTCTTAGTATTTTGAGTTGTAAATGAGCAGAATTTTTTTTGCTTTTAAATATATATCATCTTTATAAATAAGTAGGCTATGCATTTTTATATAAAATATACAGAAATATCAGCTGTAAAATGTAATTTAAATATGGACCCCTGGAACCAACGCAAGCAAGCACACCCTACAATTTCCCCAGAAATTGTACCCTCTCTAGTTTCATCTTCTTCTCCCATTGGAGTCTATGGCAGCCCCTAGAACCGTATGGTAAACAGTTGTGAAGTTTGGCACACATTAAGCCAAGTCCCCTCTTTATATTCACCAAGTTTCATGTCTCCCATTGGAGCACTCTAGCGCCACCAACGGGTCAAAGTTGGACTTGTGTTTGCACACGTAACTTTTGAACCATAAGACCGATTTTCAAAAACGACGTACCGTAGGATTCCCTGGATCGCGACAAGTTCAACACACTCTATGATGTAAATTTCCGGTTATATAGATTTTCTGACATTTTGAATTTTAAGAAAACATGTTTTTTCGCTACTCCTCCTTCAATTGTTGTCCAATCTTCCCCAGAATTGGCACACATCCTCGTCACAGCAACCCTCACAGAATTTTTCAAACTATTTTTGATTTTCAAAACTGTCCGGTACAGGCAACCAAACAGGAAGTTGGGTCATATCTCATCAAATCTTTGAGAATTTAACACCAAACTTGGTATGATGACTCAGAACCCTCTTCTGAGGCTGTCCAATTAATTTGGTGTCATGTGATCACTGGGCGTGGCCTCATGAAGCAAAAATGTGTTTTGGCCAATAACTGTTGATTTGTTTGCCTTTACTAAGTGATTCCTTTGTCTCATGATATCTTGGGACGTCCCGTGTGTGACCCATAATCATTTGTGATAATAGCTGAATTGATGCGGCCGCCATTTAGAATTTATTGAAAAACGTTTTTCTCTACTCCTCCCACACATATTGTCCAATCTTCACCAAATTTGGCAGAGATTATCTTCAGACCAAGCCTCACAAACGCCATCATATAATTGTTTTGATTTTCAGAACCGTTTGCCCGGTAAAGCCAATCAAAATGTGCAATTAAGCCAGCAAACAGGAAGTTGGGTCGTATCTCAGCAAATCTTTGATGGATTCACACCAAACTTGCTGCATGCATTCCAATCCCTGTTCTGAGGATTTCTAAAGTGTTTTATGGGTCATTTGACTGCTTGGCCACCTCATTGCTGCTTGCAGATATATTTTAGAATATACTTCCTCTAAAACGAGGTCACCAAGATTCAAACTCGCAAGACTTGTCTGGTAGGCAGAGCTCTTACAACGAGGCTATACTGAAGCTAACTTCTTGTTTGAATATTGCTATAAAAACCGAAACAGAAATATTATGAAACTAAAATGGCAAAGACCATTGTTGTTTATAATACAACAAAATATATGATAACATATATTTGAGACTTACACATTGACACATTTGTCACATAACCTTTATTTATAAAGTTTTCAATGACGATTGTGATATTGACGCCTCGAAGACTTGACGTCACTTGATTCCTTCCATCGCTTGATACAGTCGCCATACCATAATTTGACCAGCAGATGTCCCTATGGAGAAAATGTATCAACCGCTTCGAAAAAACTAAACTTTGTTTCCCCCATCACTAACCGAGGCTAGAATCGGGGTTCGGACTGGGGCTGCAGCTGGGGTAGGAACCAGGACTTGGGGTGGGCCTTCCGTTGCACACTCTTGGGTCCACCCAAATGCAAGGGAGTATGCAGCCATGTCGAAACAAAGGGTTTATTCTTGAAAAAGCCAGGGACACAGAAAGGGTCCTCACATAACAGGGGTAAAGACAATACAAAGACTGGACACAAAACAGGAACCTAAATACACAGAAACAAACAAGACACACGTGGACACAATGAAACTAACGAGAACTGAACGAGTCACAGCTGAAGACAATGAGACAGGGGCAGGGCAAAACCAACACGGCCTTGGCCGTGACAACAGCATCATTATGTACAGTTAAATATAAACACAGAATGGAGTAAAAAAAAAAAAAAGGTGGTACCAAGTCTAAATTGTTTTGTTTTATTCCATTTGAGTACAATTTACTATTTTCTTTGATGGCATGTTAGTGACATTTGACAGGTTTCCCAAGACAAAGGTGACGTATACTGATGAATGCCAATTCATTTTTCCAGACTTGATTAAGTGATTAAGTTGTACACATCTAAACCTAATAACATCAGAATTTCACATGCATCCTGGAAAGAATCTGAGAGATTGCATTACAGTATCTGCCATTCAGACAATTATCAACATAATTGAGACGAAGTGTGTGAGTTTGTAGTAAAGCTAACAAGTTAGTCACTGTAGCCAGGGGAGTTGTGCTGGTAGTCTCACCGTCTCTCCAAGAGGAGAGGGACTAAAGCCCAAGTTATACCACTCCATTTTCGGACACAGGGAACGCCCTCTCCGAGCCCTCGGAGAGCTTGTTGTGCACCTTCTGATTTTCGGACTCTCATACAAATTTTATGGATACCCCTTGGCCGTGATTGGTCCGCTAACGACATCATTTCCGAACGACATCATTTCTGGAATCTCACATCTCCGGACCTCACATTTCTTGTCAATATTTGTGTTCTATTCGCCATCGTTCACTGTGTGTGAGGAAAAGGTGGAAGGGGGTAAACAAACACTCGACGACTTCCACACACACAAAGACGTCATGGGGTAGGCTTCTCTAAGGTTCAAAAACGTTGTTCCACCTACTGTTCTGGCGGTGAATTGTTTTCAGCACCCACATACTTCGGAGTACTATAAATTCAGTAAATCAAATCCGTCCAAATCCGTTTATCCGTATTGGAGTCAGAGTAGTAGAAATCTAGCTTAACACATATATGGATGAAGAGAAAATAACACCCACACAGTGGCATTGACAACTTAATGTCATTTTGAAAGAAAATCTGATTGTTCAGCAAATTTATTGCCAAATGAATGAAAATCCTCCTGGTGTCCAAGTCTGTCTCTCCTGTCGACTGGAAACCACATTCCCTTTTACAGTTCTCTCTACTTCGGTTGTAGGACCTTCTCCACAAATATACCCTGCCTCTTCAAGCTGTTTCAACAGTGCCTCTCTATTGGCTCAGTGGTTAAAACATTGCTAAGTAACAGATCCGGGTTTGAGTTCACAGAAGTGGTTGAACTAAGAGTGGGGTGACTGCAATAGATGGGTGGATGTGAGTCTCTTCATGCCTCTTCTCTGAGCCAGACTGGAGGAGAGGACAGGCTCTAGCTTGGGGGTCTGGGGGAAGTGGTTCAGAGCTGAGTATGTAGCAGCCATTGCACCCTACAAGTATCACAGGATTAAATAAATTAGGGGTCGACATTAACATGTGTATTTGGTTAACAATGGCCCTTTTGTAATGTACTTGTTTTAATGTATAGTCCATCTTGTAATAGGTATTTCTATGAGGAGGGAGAAGGGTACGTAGAACACAAACGAACATTTGTAAAGGATTATTTAGCTTGTGGGAAACGAAAGGTCACGCCAAAGTCTGAAAAGCTTACCGCCTCGGGTCTACCTCCCCTCACCTTCACCAGGTGTGCATCCTGTGGCTGCAGTTGGGTTTGGGACAGCTGATCTCTTTCCACTACCCAGGCATGTCTGAGCACCTGAGAGGCCATCAGTCTTTGGTGGGGGTCCACGTGGAGCATCTTGGTCACAATGTCTTTGGCAGCATCCGACACTGTGCCCCAGTTGCCTCCGGTAAGGACATACTTACCACTGCCAATGCGAGCCAAGACTTCCTCAGGTGTGTCATTAGGCCCATTGGCGAATGGCGTGAATCTAAATAAGCAGTAAGATATGGATGCTGCTTGTTATTAGAGAAGTTCTAAAACAGCTTACAACTTTGAGATTACTCCAAAATCATCTATGCCTTGTTTATCTAGATATGGAGGTGAGGTTCTGGGTTGAGGATGTGATCAAATGGTTTGTAGTGTATAAAATGCTGTGTATTTTGGCTGGCATGATTCCAGGGTGCTAAGCTACAGATAGGTAGACAGGCAAACATGCAAAGACAGGCAGGTATTTTAACAGACAGAAAGACAGGAATACTTCATGACAGAGCCAAAGCTATGGATCCAGGTCCTGGGAGATTACGCTCCACTTAGAACAATTACAACCCCTCTGACTACCTCTAACTCTGGCTCCACCTCTGCCTTTATCTAGATTACTTTAAAAATCCCTTGCCGTCTGTCCTCAACATTATCTCCCTGCTGCTTAAACAAAAGCTAAAGCAGGAGACTTACCCTGCTAGCATTGTGTACAGAAGAATTCCCAGACTCCAGATGTCACAAGCTGCATCATAGCCCTGTTTCTTTAACACCTGTAACAAACAAATTACACCTCACAACCTTTGAATACTTCTTACATATCTATAACAAGTAATAATGTTCTGTAAACCTTTTTGGCATTCAATTTACATAAATATTATATGAACTACCAGGTAACTATGTAGCATTTGCTATGTAACTACAATGTCGTTACTACTACATCTAGGTAGTTTGAGGGAAAGTAGATGTTAACATTGATCTTGTGTTGGACACAACCTCCAACTGCCTCGCCCATATCCTTTACCTTCTTACACAATGTCAGATCATGTAGGTGCGCACATAACACAATACACATTTTATATTTTGAAAAGACACCCGATTTATTTTTAGAGCAGAAATCAGTCTAACTCAGAATGGAGGTAACTCTTGGAGGTAACGTAATCATTATAGATAAATCAAAATATTAAACTGGAAAAATTATAGCAGCAAAATCCTCCATACAGGACTTCCTCAGTTTGCTCCAAGATTTGCACTTGCAGTAGAATTGGCTGCATAGGTGGTAGACCTATGGAAGGTGGCCTTTCTTAACAATGGGTCACTGAAGTTCTCCATGTAGCACACTGTGTTGGAAGACATCATTACCTTTCTGGTGACAAGGGAGCTAAGCATCTCTGTGCTAAGGCTGGCACGGTACTTAGTCTTGTTCTTTGTCACCAAACTGAAGACTCTTTCACAGTCTGCATTACTGTGAAAAATTACAAGGAAACTAAGCATGACAGAAGATAGGCTTGCAAAAAGTTTTCTTCCTCCTGTCGCCATCATACCCAGTTCTCTCCAAGCTTCATCAGCCCTCTTTGTGAGGATATCATCATCCAAGGTTGTGGATTGAAACAGCCGAAACTCCTCTTCAACATCATCCACTGTGACTCCCTTGGGCGTCAAGCAGGGGAACCTCTCCATGAAATACCTTAGAGAGGAAAAGGTGACTGTTTGGCGTCTACTTAAGGCCGTTATATGGTACTCCGTACTTCAGGATTACGGACACATGGGAAGGGCCTACACCTAGAGGGAACGCCCTCTCCGTCGTCTCCGGGGCCGTCGGAGAGCTCTCCCCTCCACCGTTGAAATTCCTGTCCATCCGTCATGCCGTGCTGTACAGCGACGGATACCCCTTGGCCGTGATTGGTCCGCTACGTCAGGAAAGCCGGGAGGAGGTACATAAACACTCGACGACGACGCTGACGACTTTGACAGAAAGGCGGTTTCTCTAGGTCGTCCTCTTGAAAGACGTCCGTGATGAAAACTTTGTGGAGAGAAAGTTTATTATGAGCTAGTTTATGCTCTACTCTACTGAAACGTGAGTTTGTTGTCTGTGCACTGACTGCCACAGTTTAGTGACCTAGGGGGTATTCGTCGTGGCTCGCTAAGCAGTTTAGCGAGCTAACTTTCAGGCTAAGATAAAACACGCCCCTCTTTTTGGTTCGTGGAAGCAAGTTTAGATAAATCACCATAGTAACATATCAATTAGCACTAACCTGCTCGAGAGCAGGCTAACGTAAGTGTAGCTGGATAAGCTTGCCACACCCCCGGAAAATAATTGGCAGCTCCCCTTTTGAGAGACCCAGCTGACCAAGGAGCTATATAGTTCGATTAGCTTTCCATACCGATAGTTTTTCGCGATCGCCAATCCTTTATTTCACACGGATTAGTTCTTGTTTGAGCGATATCGATTCAGCCGACAAGGACTCATTTATTTGCAAGACCTTCTCGGGCCGTAGGCCTACATTGCAAATATCACAAGCCGCAGCAAGCTATGCTTTATGAGCTTATGCTGCTGTGTGAATATGTAACATTATGTTTTAAGAAATGTCTAATCCGTTGTGCCTGTGCTTTTTATGTTTCACTGTGGGAGAGTGGGAAACGTCATATCGATTCCTTTTTATGTCTTGACGTGAAGAAGTTGACAATAAAGCTACTTTAAACTTTTACTGTGCTTTAGACTCTCTGCATAGCCTTGAGGTTTTTTGCGTCAGGTAGGCTACATTTTTATACAGTATAGTCGATGCAGAAAACATTGGCAAAGCTGCAGCATGCGTTGCTGTAAGAAAAGTGTAGGCCTACTTGGCGCTTAACCAGCTGGCATGTCCCAGTCAATGAAATCAAAGACGGATTTACACATAGGCCTACATGCATATACATATAGGGTGATATCAGGTAAAATGGGCCATCATCTGTGTCCTTCACAAACACACCTACACATGTGTTGGAGTGTGTGTGAGTGTGTGTGTGTGTGTGTAAGGGTGTGTGTGTGTGTGTGTGTGTCACACCATGACAGTTAGTATGGCGAACGAGAAGGAAGCGAGAGGAGAGTAGAGAGGGAGAAGGAAAGGGAGAGAAAAGAGAGGATGGACCAGAGAGGAAAAGATACAAAGATAAAACAGGGATGGAAAGGAAGGCCAAACAATTACAATCTGTGGAAAGAGGAGAGGATGAAGGGGGCCTTAGATGAATACATGGAGGGAGAGAAGAAAGGAATTACAGTGAGTGTGCACCTCTTATTAAGAGTATGGGGTGTGCCGCGATCCACACTGCAAAGACGCATCAGTGGAAAGGTGACTGGCAGTGAACATGTGTCAGGGCGGAAGCCCTACCTTCCACAGGAGGCGGAAAGGGAGCTTGCTGCCACCCTCAACACATTGGCGCAGAGGGGGTTTCCCTTCACAAAACGTGATGTCCAGCAAGTGGCTTTTGATTTTGCAGCCAAGAACACCATATCTGGTTTCTTCAAGACAGCAGGGAGGGCCGGATATTACTGGTTTAAGAACTTTCTAAAGCACAACCAAGAGCTTGGGATGCACAAGCCAGAGGTCACCAGTATGAGAGTATGAGAGCCTTTTGGTTGAGCTGGGTATTGAGGGCCCACCGTCACATATATATGGAACTGTGACGAGTCTGGGCTTCAGGATCATAAAAAAAAAAAATTATTGCACATATGAATATGTGTGTTTAATGCAGTTCAAATGTTATGTGGCTGTATAAGCATCTGTGTTTTAAAATTAAAATTGATGATAAATTACAATATCCCTTTGCAGTTTCACTGGCCCATTTTACCTGAACAGCTGGTCCATTTTACCTGAAACTGCTCGTGCAAAAAAAGTTGGCACAGCTGATGTTTCAAGAACTGTAGGGCCTAAATAATTATATTTTATTACATCATTTCAACAAAAAAATCAAAAACAGTCATAAGTAATCATAAAAACACATGGAAAAGGTATAGCCTATGGTATTGTATTGTTGTCCCAAAGATTTACCAAAAAGTGGCCCATTTTACCTGATATCACCCTACATATATCCTCATAAGTGTCTATGAATTCGTATCAATTAGATACTCTTTGGCCTTGTTTTTATACTTATTCTGAAATAGTTGATATCATTATTTTCGCTAGCAAGATCTCAATCGATGATTAATTTCCATTAAGCCTACTGCCAGCAGGCACACAGAAATGTGATCTGATTGATTGGGGTAATAAGGTATGGAAGCAAATCGTGACCAAAATTCAAATGAAAATGCATTTCCAGAAATGCTTTTTCATTTTAAGAATGTGGCTGCATTATTTGACTCATAAATAAAATTAGTAATCAATCATCCTATTTGCATTTTAATTTTCTTCTTTAAGACTGCTCATTCTTTCACTTAATTAAAATGAAAACGAAAAACACATTTGAAATTTAATTTTCAAAATATGCCCCAGCAAATCGATACCAAAATTCTATTTGAAATGTAAAATTGGAAAATGAAAATGCATTTCCAGAAATGCGTTTTCATTTTAAGAACGTGGCTGCAAAATCGTGACCACAATTCAAATTCAAATGCATTTCCAGAAATGCTTTTTCATTTTCAAGAACATGGCTGCAAAATCGTGACCACAATTCAAATTCAAATGCATTTCCAGAAATGCATTTTCGTTTTCGTGTTCTGCCCGCAAAGAACTGCCCTTAATTCGAAAACGAAAATGCATTCTGAGCGGCGCAGCAGAGTGACGTCAGTAGCCTCTCTTTTTCAGCTCCCTGCTGACCGAGCTACCCATCTTGTTCGGTAGGGGGCGGTGTGCACATACGCATTGCATTACATGACAACATTTGCCGGGAAATTGACTGAATTGCCGAGTCTTTAGAGGACACATGTCATTGTGCTGATACTTGTAAGGTATTTTCTTGTGTGCTTTTATTGTGACAGGGGTGTGTGGTTCTGACGTTGGAAGAAAGTGAGTGGAGTGAAATGCTATGTGTGGGGGAGATACAGTAAAGATGTACAAAGTGTATGGAGCTAAAGCTGACAAAGGTATCTGAATTTGAATATGAAAGTTAAGAAATATTTGTATGTCGAATTTCATAAAACTGAAATATTTTGCTGTTTAATATATAATATCTGAATTATTTGTATGCCGAATTTAATAAAACGGAAATATTGGATCCAAAAATACACATTTCAAAAATTCAGATTCTTGAAATTCAGATTCTTGAAATTCAGATTCTTGAAATTCAGATTTCTGAAATTCAGATTCAGATTGCGGAAATTCAGATTTTGTCTGAAATAGGCCAAAGGTGAAACAGCTTGCTTTCACAGGGAAAAGCAGACGATTTCAGAAACCGAACTTTACCTCAGAACACAAGCTCAGTTGCTAATTGGAGGAACAGTATTGAGCAAGTGCTTATGAAACTTGTAAACACTTGTGTCTTCTCCTTTGCCAAAATCGGCAGTTACTGTTACCAAGTGAGTCGAGACAGACTCGGAGGGCGGCGGAGACCGATGGAAGACGTGGAACAACTGGCAAAGCCATAGCCTATATATTTGTTTCGTTGTTTTCTTTTCTGTGTTGGAGATCTTTTAAGAGCTTGATGACATCAACATCCAGCCTGATATAAAATCATGAACTTCAATTGTGTCTCTTAATTATAATACCCACACAGAAAATCCTGGTTGAATCAAGTACTGTATTGCTAATAGCCAATTTTGGATGGTCAAGCATATTTTTCATTGTCTCCTTATTCCTATCAAAGTCAATGTTCAGCCTATAGGCTATGTTCATTTGCTAAGTGACATTTCATATCGGTTATGGTTAGTGAAATATTTGCTTTCTGAGAGATCGGACATAGCCTATTTAACAGCATATAAGGAGTTATCTATCAGAATATATCTGTAGTGCGGCCGGGTGTGATTTGATTCATCGTCCAGACATAATCTGGAAGTCAGTTTCGATCAAATACCAACTATCTCCATACTACATTTTGCCGACGTATCTTATACACATCGGGCCAACGTCGGCAAGAAGTATGTGTGCTATCCCAGATGATCTGGGTCTTCCTCAAGCAACTAGCAACTCAGTTTGTTCTACTCGGTCACGGGCATCAGACTCAGATATATTATTAGTTTCTACCATCTCAGCTAATTCTATCAGTGTATGCATAATTTGAGGGAGCGCCATGATCTGTGATGCGTCCTCTAAATACCCGGCAATTCAGTCAATTTCTAGGCAAATTTGGTAATGTAATGCAATGCGTATGTGCACACCGCCCCCTACCGAACAAGATGGGTAGCTCGGTCAGCAGGTAGCTGAAAAAGAGAGGCTACTGACGTCACTCTGCTGCGCCGCTCAGAATGCATTTTCGTTTTCGAATTATGGGCAGTTCTTTGCGGGCAGAACACGAAAACGAAAATGCACTTCTGGAAATGCTTTTGAATTTGAATTGTGGTCACGATTTTGCAGCCATGTTCTTGAAAATGAAAAAGCATTTCTGGAAATGCATTTGAATTTGAATTGTGGTCACGATTTTGCAGCCACGTTCTTAAAATGAAAACGCATTTCTGGAAATGCGTTTTCATTTTCCAATTTTACATTTCAAATAGAATTTTGGTATCGATTTGCTGGGGCATATTTTGAAAATTAAATTTCAAATGTGTTTTTCGTTTTCATTTTAATTAAGTGAAAGAATGAGCAGTCTTAAAGAAGAAAATTAAAATGCAAATAGGATGATTGATTACTAATTGTATTTATGAGTCAAATAATGCAGCCACATTCTTAAAATGAAAAAGCATTTCTGGAAATGCATTTTCATTTGAATTTTGGTCACGATTTGCTTCCATAATAAGGCACTAAAGATGAGCCTATACATTTTACCAAAATACGCATTTAGTTTATCTGTATTTTTTTTTGCCAAGATGCCTGTCTTGCTCTGGCAGCGGTGGCGGTGTTTGACTTAGCCATGATAATATGCTTATTGTCTTCGTGGAGACTCATTTTAATAGTTTGCTCAGATGGCGAGAATATCACCGCTCTAACTTTCGTCTTTTCCGCCATCATACCGTTAGAAAATCACGGTTTTGGTGATCGACCTTGACTGCCTTTTGAAGTAGGACGTGCTCGTGCACTTGCCCTGATAAGTTTAGCCTGATTGAAATTAACCACATGATTTGGATGCGGATCAGCCGTCGACGAACCGATATTTGCGGTTCTCAATTAGCTCGCTAATGTTAACGGGCTAAAGGGACAAATGATTAACCTAGCTTCAACCCTTACGACGAACGGGCCCCTAGAGTAGTACATTGTAGTTTTGACTGCACATACAGTTTGTATGGATCTTTTTGTTTCCAATTATCAGTCTTTCAGTCTTTTTGTTTGTCATTTTTCACATTGGATTATACACTTGGTGGTGGAGAAATGAATTCACAAAACCAGAGCCTTGTCTATATCATATCGTCTCGTCACATTATCAAATAGAGGCTTGCCATAGCACAACAACATACATATTACCCAGCAATCGTCAATGCTAATCACAAAAATACCAAAGAAAATAAGAATGAATTCATTTAATGGAATCGTTTTTTAATAGTTTCTATAGTGTACATAAGATAAGCATATCATTTTGTTATAGAGTGCTACTATTTTCCCCACAAATAATACCTACCATGATAGAGATACGTTTGCTCTTTCAGGTCGTTATATAGCATTAAACACAGTCTTTAATATAATATGTGACTGCACCTGCTGCACTCATCGTCTGACTAGTGACAGCTGGTAGGAGGCTCACACGTGTGATGAGAGGTGGGAGATAAACAACGACGATTTCTAACTTACGAAGACGCAACAAAGCAACGTGTTTTCGACAAAACGCTTCTCCACCTACTGTTCTGGCGGTGAATTTTTTTCAGCACCCCCAGCCTTCGGAGAACCATAAAGGCAACAGAAATGCTAATTAATCCGTCCGATCCGGCGGCCCGCCCATCCGTAACAGTCGGAGTACCATACTGGCACTTTTATGTCAGCTACTGCAGCATGGTGCAGCAGTTCAGGGCTACCTTTGGTTGTATACGAGAGGCGTGGGCTGCCTTTGGTTGTATGGGAGTGGAGTGGGCTGCCTTTGGTTGTATGGGAGTGGCGTGGGCTGCCTTTGGATGTATGGATTTGGTGAATGCTACCTTTGCTTGTATGGGAGTGGCAGATGCTGCCTTTGGTTGTATGGGAGTGGCGTGGGCAAATTTTGGTTGTATGGATTTGGTGAATGCTACCTTTGCTTGTGTGGGAGTGGCAAATGCTTCCATTGACTGTGTGGGAGTGGCGAATGCTACCTTTGGCTGTCTTGATTTGACTGGTAAGGGCCTGTTTCCACCTTTTGACTTGCTGTTGCTTGCCGTAAGAGTGGACGAGGATGTGGGGGCAGCTGGGGTTGTAAGAGAACGAGCTGAGGAGTTTAATGGCATTGGATGCTTCTTTGTCCCTGCTGCTTCCTCTGAAAAAACACGGTCGTAGGCGATTCACACATTGGCCAAGGGATAGCCACCTTGTTGAGCACAATTTAATAATTTTTCTGACCTCAGCATCACACATCATTTGGACATTGCAAAGCATAGCTTTCCTCTTAATGCTCTTGTCCAGGTAGTAATACATTGTTATGAGCATGTCCTCAATGTCAATTTGTAGCTGTCTTGCAGCCTTCTCAGCAGCAATATGCATTAAGTGGCATGCAGGCCAATTATGTGCATCTGGGGATTTTTGCCTCTTATAAAGCCTGCAACTCCCCTTTTTAAGCCCTGCATTACTGATGTATTGTCAGTTCCAAAGCTGACACAGTTGCTCCATGGTATTCCCCTTTTGCTTAGCGCGTGGTCAACAAGATCATAAATGCCCTCCTCAGTAGAGTTCCTGCACTCAACAAGTTTCAGCAGCACAACAATAATCTTGCCCACGCTGGGATCAATGACTCGGACGAGCAAAGGATAGAGTTTAGCATCATCCATGTCCGTGCTGCCATCATTT
Source organism: Hypomesus nipponensis (assembly GCF_054491055.1). Taxonomy (NCBI): domain Eukaryota; kingdom Metazoa; phylum Chordata; class Actinopteri; order Osmeriformes; family Osmeridae; genus Hypomesus; species Hypomesus nipponensis. The sequence continues at coordinate 7,395,311 of NC_140371.1, read as the reverse complement.
GCTATGCTGTATGGGGATTTGATCATAAGCAGGCCCAAACGGAATACACGGGCGCAGAATTCCGACGAAAACCCGCGGATTTTCAAGTAGGCTAAATGTAAATACACTTTTCAACTCCTATTACGTCTCTGTTATTAATACGTTAGCCAAAAATGCTAAGAATTTAAAAGGAAACACTTATCGACCCAAATTACAGCAAGAGACAGAGCCAGGGAGTTTTCAGCTGATCATTATGAGGTTGGATCAATACTTTTTTGCAAAGTCTGTCAACATTCAATCGACCATATTTGCCGTCAAACTGTTGTGGAACATCTTCGGTCGCTCCAAGGTCATAAGGTTGGTGGTGGTCTGTTCATCATTCACCTAATCATTCATTCAGTCTTGCACAGCTGTACTGCTTGGCTATCTGGGAACATTTTCGGAAATAATGGCCCTGCATGATCAGCAATGGATAGTGGCAAATTGTGCTCTGCTATAAAATAAAAATGTTTCTGCGCGTATTGTGTGCGTATCCTGTTCTGCAAAACATTGCATTGTGGTATTTTCGGGCACTGATAATATAGTGCTTTTGAGCTTTTTATGTTTTGCCCCTTCAACGTGGCATCTGCAATCTAAAAATATTAACTACTTACTAACCGAGAGTGAGGTCATGCCGGGAAATATCAAACTGAGGCCTGAATGTATCGACCGAGCGATAGCGAGGTCAATATGGCAAAGCCGAGGTTAGATATTTCCCGGCATGACCAAACGGTCAAGGTTAGTAAGTTGTTAATAGGAAAGGAATATTAAATTCATGTTGGCTAGTCTCTAGCTTCTCTAGATATAAATACATTATTTAGAATAAATACCTTATTTATCTGAGGCATAAAGATAACTGTTGTAAATGTAGTATACCCCCAAGATTTTTCTGTTGTCCTGTCCAAGATTTTTTGGCCTTCATTTTATTAGTTACTATGCTGTTGCATGTTTGAACCAATAGACAGCATTCTGAGCTTATAAATAATGCAGTTCTGAACCACTTTAGTAGGCCTAATGAAATAAAAAAAGACTGATAGGCTACTGTTATAAGTGATAACTGCGACAACAAATTTGTAGCCTAATAAAACGTTTCTCTGCAGAAGTGAGCAACACGCAGAAGGCCTATTCAATTTCCTCTAGGAGGTTGTTTCACTCTAGAAGCTACTTAGGACCTTCTCACACAATGGTCATGTTGTATATTTTCCCTTTTTTAATTAACATATTTAACACAGCCTCATACCTGTCAAGTGTCATGTTTCATCACGTTTTTTTTTCTCCCCACATCGGACGTTTGAATGCAAGCCCAATTACATGATGTGATACCAGGACTAGACAACTGCTAAGACCAAATGATGGCACTGTGTTCATCTTCTTTATCATTTAATTAAATTCTAGTCAGTGGGAGAGTTTTATTAGGCTATTATCATTGGCCTATTATTAGTAGAATCATATAGCCTATTGACAAGAGCTGTGCGTAGGCCTACGTGTGGTCACCGTAGAAGGCTGTCGCAGACTTCGAGCATGAACTTAAGAACATCGGACATGTTCAAAATTGACAGGTAGGCCTATGATTCTCTGATAATATACATCATACTGTGTTCGTTACCTGTTGCTCCTTGGTGAATGATGTCAATATCGACATTGAACACTGTGCAGAAAGCATGGTGAGGAAGTCTGGACAAAGACATTTTTGAAGTGCATGCAACCTTTTTTTTTCGGTGGTTCTGCCACGGTAGCCTACTACAAGAGTTTGTCTGAAATTAGTAATATTAAAACACCAAGAAAACGTAACGTTTAACCATTTGTAACACAGCCAAGACACAGAACATGAAGACCGTATGGTTAGCTAACATCGATGGGCTCAAATTAAATTAATTTAATCTTATCTCTGCATTCCTCGTCAGTTTTCCTTTCAGTGTTTTTTTGTTTTGCTTAATGTCCTCACTGGAAGAATTGGCCAGATGTTGCTGAGAAGGGAGAGTTAGTCAGCTAGAGAAGTAGGCCAAGTCAGAGTGAAAAATTGCTGATACCTGATACCTAAACAGCGGTTGATTCTACTGACTGAAGAGTAACCTTGTACTCTCTGATTTCGAGGGTCATACAGAAGATAGTAACGATAGTAATCGCAGGGGGTCTGTGATTGGTCAAACTCCACTTCTGCTTCTTGCTCCGCTGCAACTTCTCATGTATGCTTTGGCGACTCGGCCGAAAATCGCCAAAGCATTATTGACCGTTATGCATACTTTTTAGAGCATCAACTCGTAACAGCGTACTTTAATGTCAAAATGAGTACCAGGTATGCAAAATGCGTACATGTTGGCAGGTCTGTTAATGTAAAGTGTTCCCATTTTTTTTATAGATAACACTCTGTGATAGGTAACAGTCATGGCACATGACTCTGATCCTGTAGACTCTATATTTGTTCATTTACCTCTGGAGCCACAAAATTTGCGGTGTAGCAAGGAGTCATCAACAGACCGTTCTCAGCCCGCAGCTGCTTTGCAAAACCAAAATCACAGATCCTGATGCATTCTGGGTCTCCAGTCTCATCAACATAAAGGATGTTACTAGGCTTCAGGTCTCTGTGAACCACCTGACACAAACAGAAATAACATAACAAATGAGCTTATCTATTGTTGAAACAAATAAAAACAAACAACCAATCCACATTCTGTTGTTTCTCTCATTCAGTCATTTTACCCCTACCATTTCTACCACTGTCACTCTCTCCCTCTTTCATTTTGTCTCTCTTTTTCTGTATTTACTGACCCCCTGTGAGTGGAGGAACTCCACAGTTTTGGTGATGGTGCATAGCACTACAGAAGCCTCTCTCTCAGAGAAACACTTGTGATGTAATATCCTGTCCAGCAGCTCTCCGCCTCTCATCAGCTCCATCACCAGGTACACATACTTCCCATCATCATATACCTGCAACACAGGCAGACAGCTAAAATACACACTGTTTTATAAGCACACATGCACATTATCAAGCACCAAGATTACAGATATTTACATCCTTTAGTGTAATGATGTTGGGATGCTGCCCGTATCTCAGCATGATTTCAATCTCCTCCGATGGATCTTTCTTAGCTCTGTCTATGATCTGAAATAAAAACAGTTACCCATTTTCTTTTACCGAACCAAAATAAATTATAATCTACATACAAAAGCAATTTAAAGTTGGCATGATGCAATGTTACTGGTGGCACACTTTTATGGTCAAGTGTGTCCACCAAGTTCCTATAACTGAGCTGTCCAGTGACTGATGTCCCTGAAAAGCCACCATACCTTAACAGCATATTCCACACTGGTGATCTTGTGGACGCAACGCTTGCAGATAGAGAATGCCCCCAAACCGAGTTCCTCCTTGATCTCATATGAATCTCTGAAATGGATGTTGTTGCCATGGAGTTGCTGCAAGTAAAGGCATAAACAACAGGAATACACAGAATGTTACTGTATGTTTAACATTAAAGCCTGTAGTCATATTCCCACTGAAGTGTCCCTTAAGACAGTGAAATTAAACTTTTCTCTTGGTTATGTTTGTATATGTTGTAGGGCTGTATTGGCAGAGACCTGAATGATTTAAACTACTTTTGCCATGTTGCTGTAGCTTAGCTAGCTACATTTCCCTAGGGGTTAGCTTCTGTAGTGAAGCTTCATTAAATGTAGTGTAACTGGTAGCTTGCCCAACACTGTATACAACTCTGACATCACTAACATTTTCCAAAATCACAAAAAACGTTAATTTGAAAATGAAAAATGTTTCATCCCAACAATAGGGGGTGCACCCGTGGTAAAATTGCCTATGGTTAAAGAGGAAGGTTGACTCTGATATTGTCATTAAAAGTTGTGTTGATTCACATACAGTTCTAAACAGCTTTTAATGTCATGTTTGGTATATTTTTGTTTATTCTTTTATGCATCACATCCTAGTAATACTTTCAGTGTTGTAAAATGTTTCAGTGTTGTAAAAATATATTTCCAGGGTTTACAGAGTTTGTGCATCCAGTAGAGATGGGCATTTGATTAAATTGTCTTAAACGATTGTCGGGAGAATTAACGATCGATTTTCGATTAATCATTAAAACAACTATAATAAAATTCACTATTTATAGGCTATATTAAAATGCAGTGAAAATAGAAAAAACACAGCGTGTTTCCGCATTGAGATCTGTAGCTATTACAAGAAGAACAACTATTCGCGTTTTTTTCCAAACATTGGCTTCGTTTGGTAAAATGTTTAATTGCTGCCACGTAGTGAAATCCATTGCATTCCTTCAAGACTCACACTACACAACAGAACACGCATTAGTTTTATCGATGCACAAATAATAATCATCGACGAAATTCTTAATGATCGATAATCGATCGTCGATTAATTATGCCCATCCCTAGCATCCAGTAATCAAAGGTGTTTACATATTGCTTTGTCTTGCAAAGACGTCACATTTGGTCTACTGCAGCCATTGGGTAAACCAGTGATGGTCCAATTACAATTTGTATGTGTATACAAGTTGGGTTTATATATGGCAAAGCTATACCGATCACTTTCAGTTTTTTTTACTATAGGAGCTCCGGTGCATTAGGCGCAAGAGCATGTGAGGGGAGCGGAGTGAGCGCTGAGCGGGCAGATTTTGGACAGAGCGCAGAGAGGGATTTTTTTAAAGGTCCCGCTCCAATTTCGTCCCGCTCCAATTTCGCTGCAGGAATGCGCACGCCACGAGTCTGAAGCATGCCCAAGCCCGACCCAGAATCCATCTGTGTCATGCAGTCATCAACACTGTTGTCAGTCAAAGAAAACGCCTCAATAATGGAGTTCACAAAGTACTTCAAAAAGAAACAGATAAGTCATACAGGTGTACGATTAATATTATTTATTTATTTCTCATTTATTTCAGGGACAATGCACACTGATCAACAGCAAAAACTGTAAGTGCGCCAGAGTTAGCCAGAGAGGCTATTTTTCATCTGCTGTCCCCAGCCAGATGTTTAAAGGCAGCCTGAAATTACAAAATATCAAATAACATACTAAGGTTAAAATAAGTCAATATACATACAGTAACGTAGACACACCCAGTTCACATATAAGCAACAGAAAAGTGTACCTACAGTACAAGCGCATGAGGCACATGACATGCATCAACACGGCAAACACACATATAAGCAGACAGTACATCAATGCTTGTATACCTGATTGGCAACAAGCCATTCCTTAGCGCTATGTTTGACTGTTTTGTATGTGTCTTTTGTGCGCATGTGTGATGGCTGAGCATTCCAAGTGTGTGCTGAATTTACAGAAAATGCTGATTTGCTAAAAGAGCTAGACCTATGTGAAATAATACAATCACCTCTTGAAGCAGATCTAGTGTGTCTGCCAGTCTGAGTGCGCTGTTTAATAAAATCACTAAGCGGAGGTGGAGCAATATCATTTAACATTTTAAAAACCAAACACACATCAGTGAATTTAACAAGGTTCTCCCAACTCAAGATATTGTGTTTGATGAGGATACTGCAGTGATGGTGACTTTTTAAAAATTTTAAGTGTTTTTAAAGCTTGTTTATGGAGAATATGGATAGATTTTAACATTGTGCTGCTGGTTGAACAGTAGGTCAGATGGGGGATAATCATTGCATTAAAATACAGTTTTAATGCTGTAAAATACAGCTTGCATGGTTTGACCATTTCTTGTATATCTAAAATTCATGAGGTTAAATTTTAAGACATTGGTCATGTTTTACCTGTTTTTTAAAAGGAGAGATTAGAGTCAATAAAGATTCCTAAATATTTAAAATCGGATACTACCTGTAGCCTTTTGCCAGCAACATAAACATCTGGTTCTGGTGACACCTTGCAAGCCCTTTTTTTAAGAACATACAAACAGTTTTCTTAACATTCAGATGAAGGCATGAATCTGCAAGCCATTTAGATACATTGGTCCTTGTGGATGTGAGCTTAAGCACAGCTTGTTCTTTGTTTTTTGGATGCATATAAATCCCTGTCATCAGCGTACATTTGAATATCACATCCATTGCAGACACCAGGCAAATCATTCATGTACAAGCTGAACAACAAAGGTCCTAAAACAGAACCTTGGGGGACTCCCACTTTGAATCCCAGAGTAGATGATGAGACATTACCCACTCTGACACACTGGATTCTTCCCTCAAGATACGATTTCAAGAAGGTAAGAGATTCTTGGCAAAAGTTAAAATTTGACAGCTTATTAATCAGGACATTTTGATTGACCATATCAAAAGCCTTCTTGAGGTCAAGTAAAACAGCTGCTACTACACCCCCTTTATCCATTTTAAGCTTCACATTCTCTAAGAAAAAGCAGTTGGCTGTTTCAGTCGAATGATCTCTGTAACCAAACTGCATAGGATGTAGCTGATATGGAGAACTGCTGAGGTGTTTTATAAGTTGCTCTGCAACACATTTCTCAGCAACTTTGGAAACAGCAGGGAGAATACTGATTGGCCGATAGTTAGAGACATCGGTTGAATCTCCTGACATAAAAATGGGTATTATTATGGCTGATTTTCATCCTTTTGGAAACACACACTGCCTGAGAGATTTGTTGACAATGCCTGTTATAGGGTGAGCGAGTGTGTCTATGTGTTTCTTCAGAAAGATATGATCAATTCCATAAACATCTTTTGTCCTCGAGTTCTAAAGTGAGGCCAGAACTCTACTCAATACTGGAGAATTGAGTTAACTCTAGCACTGAGTTGATAAAGTATGAATTGAAAGCAAATTACAAATATAAAGCAAATGTAAAACGATAACGAATTACAGCTTCATCTTGTGTAAGGCACCCGTTCACATTCATCACATACATCCCATATTAATTTAGAATCACCCCCTGCTTCTTCAATGATCTTGATAAAAAAAAAAAAAAGCTTTTGCCTTTGTCTAAGTTCTTTTGTTACCTGGTTTGTCAACATTATGAATTTCTGCCTATCATTTCCTAATTTAGAGTTGATTGACAGTTTCAATGCATAGTCCCCTTTTTCTTGAAATTCCAAATGTCAATATTTAGCCATGGAAGTGTGTTCTTTTCATTTTGTTTTACCTTGGCTTTTTTAAGGAAACTATTAATTGTGGTTTGTATTGTGGATAAGAAGATGTTGCCGTCTTCCTCCACACTTGCACCCGTTAAACGGTTGCTCCAATCAATTCCCTTTATAGCATCTTCAAATAAATGTTGGTGTAATGATATACCAGACGGGGTTGGATCTAAGCGCAGAGCGCAGATTTAATAGAATGGTCAGACAGGCAAGGTTCGGTACACGGCAGACAGGGCAATACAGGAGATCCAAAAACGGGGTAGAAAACTAAGGTCCCTTACGGAAAGAAAATATATTTACCAATATATGATTTGAAGTACATTTTAATATATTGTTAATATATTATTTTCCACTACATTGACCAATATATTATATATGGAAATACATGGGACAATATATTGATGATAAATATATTACTAATATATTATAAACTATAATATATATTCATGTAATATATTGCAATATATTGCAGAATACAGCAATGATTGCCGTTTTCCATATATTGCAATATATGGAACATGAATATATCATATATGTGGTTATATATCCCAAAATATATGCAATTATGTATTCATAAATAACCACCATAATCTATGCCGCTTTATATGGGAAAATGTATGGGTAATTTTTGTAAAGATATAGTGTCACATGTATGCTTCATATATGGTAGAATATATTTTAAATATATGTAAAATTATATGGAAAGATATATTGTACAATGCATGTGTACATATATGAGAACATGCACATACAATGTACAGACATATATGGTGATATTTACATTTAGTCATTTAGCAGATGATCTTATCCAGTGACTTACAGTAAGTACAGGGACATACCCCGAGGCAAGTAGGGTGAATTGCCTTGCCCAAGGACACAGCTTCATTTCTGCGCTTCCGGGGATCAAACCGGCAACCTTCTGATTAATAGCCTGATTCCCTAACTGCTCAGCCATCTACAAGGTATTCTAATAAGGTTGTCAACGACAGTATTTCAAATGGAATCCCGAATCAAACAGTACCACCTGCTAAGTGAAAATTTGCCCCCAAAAACGTAAATACCATAAGATTGACATTTATTTATATATGCCTGAATTAGAGCTGTTTGAGCTTGGACCAAATGTGACTATGATTGCCATAGGAGAAACGTTTTATTTTGTTATTCAGTAACTGAACACTGCAAAGTCTGGATCTTGGAATGGCTCAATTGGATGAGAGGTTGTGCTGGTAATTGAAGGGTTCGAGGTTCAACTCCAGGCAATGGCGTTTTTTTTACAAAACATTTTCTAGTTTTCTGGGTAATCCCGGTGTAACTATCTATTATGTCAATTTTACAATATTTTGCCATTTTGAAGGAGGAATTTGCCATTGCTGCTTGCAGCTATATTTTTTTTACATATAATTCAAATATATTCTACCATATATTAAACATACATGTGACACTATATATTTACATTTATTACAATTACATTTTCCCATATAAATCGGAATACCACCTTGCCACCAATCGGTGGTATTTATAGATATAAAATTGCATATATTTTGGGATATATAAACACATATTATATATTCATGTTGAATATGTTGCAATATATGGAAAACGGCAATCATTGCTGTATTCTGCAATATATGGCAATATATTACATGAATATATATTATAGTATATAATATATTAGTAATATATTTATCATCAATACATTATCCCATGTATTTCCGTACAATATAATTATTAAATCCCATATATGGACATATATTGCCTAATATATCACATCATATTTTCCAATATACTGCAATATATTTTCCTTCCGTAAGGGGTCAGCAACAGTAGAAGATTACTCAACAAGGCTCGGACTGAACTGCAAAACAAGATCAAGACTTTGCACTGGACAAACCAAAAACAGACACTTAAATACTAAAACCAAACAAGACACAGGTGTAGCCGATTGTCCTAATACTCTGGGGATGCTGAGCGTGGCAGCCAATTAACTGCAGAAGGCTCTGGCGTTACAGTTGGACACCTTTTGGTATTCTCAATTGATAAGCTTTTCTGGTAGAACAGATTTTAAAGCGTTTCTTTGTAAGTTTTCTTGTTAAAAGAATTATTAAATTATGGTCAGAAATACCAGTTACCATATTGTGTGTTTTGATTATTCTTTCTGGTTTATTGCTAAAAATCTAATCGATCTAGGACTGAGAAGAGCGGATTATACTTGTGGGTTTGTTCACCTCCCAATTTACATTAAAATCACCCACTAAAATAACCTCTTTGTCAAAGTCACATTCCTTTAACATGGAATTAAGCTGATCATAGAATTCACATTTGGACGATGGTGGTCTGTAGAGACAGATAAGAGTCAGAGACATTTGTGATGATAGTGACACTTTCAAACCAATACATTCAAATTTAATTTCACTTGACCACTCAATCTGGCTACAATTAAGGTGTTCTTTAATGTAAAACAATACTCCTCCTCCTTTACCACTAAGGTACCGATTTCCGGTGCGCCTAGAGATGGCTGCGCCGACGAGAGCTCCGCAAAAACCAAGCTTTTTGTTTGTCATTTTAAAGTTCGTTACTTGTTTTGTCAATGTTATATTGTTGTTTATTCAGTACGACCGGCAGACATTTCTGGACATTAAGTTGTCACTAGGCAAGGACTATTTTACGAACTTTAATTCTACTTTTCGGAGTGCGAGCTCGGACTGCAGCTGGCCCTTTGTTGTTCCGCCGCTCTGTTTACCTGCGAGACGGAGGAAGAAGAAACAAGGCCGGCGTGCGGGAGTTCTTGTTCGAACTCGGAAACGATGCTTCAAACCTGCTTTTCCAACCATCTTACTTGCTAACGTTCAGTCCATCGACAACAAAATGGATGAACTTAACGCTCATGTCAAATTCCAATGGGACATCAGGAACTGCTGTGTACTGGCGTTTGTCAAGACCTGGCTGTCTCCGGAGATCTTCGACACAGCGGTTACACCGTTGGGATTCACCATATACCGCCTGGGTTGATGCCGCGGTCCGGGCCAAGCTGAGAGCCCGCACTGTCGCCTTTAACTCTGGGGACCCTGATGAGTACAGGAAGACCAGATACGACCTTCTGAAGGCCATCAAAGCAGCAAAAAGGGCTTACAGGACCAAGGTGGTTCCAGCAACCATGGCTCTGACCCCAGGCGCATGTAGAGTGGACTTAAAGCCATTACTGACTACAAAGGGAGAGGCTACAATGAGACCCAGTCGTCTGTCCTACTACCAGACGGGCTGAATTCCTTCTACGCTCGCTTTGAGAGGGACAGTGACCCCCCTGCAGTGGAGCTACCTGAAGGCCAAGCCAGTGGTGTGCCTACACTAACTGTAGCCGAGGTGAGGCTGTGCTTTAAGAAGATCAACCCTCGCAAGGCACCTGGCCCAGACGGCATTTCAGGTAGGGCCCTCACGGGCTGCGCTGACCAGCTGGCAGGGGTCTTCAGTGACATCTTCAATCTCTCCCTTAACCTGTCTGTACTCCCCACCTGCTTCAAGAGGACCACCATTATCCCTGTGCCCAAGAACACCAAGGTCACATGTCTGAATGACCATCGCCAGATAGCACTGACCTCTGTCATCTTGAAGTGCTTTGAGCAGCTAGTCAAATCATTCATCTGCTCCTCGCTGCCCCCCACCCTGGACCCTATGCAGTTTGCATACCGGTCCAACAAGTCTACAGACAATGCCATCGCTCTGACTATGCACACCGTTCTCTCCCACCTGGACAAGGGGAATACATATGTGAGGATGCTGTTCATTGACTACAGCTCAGCATTCAACACCATCATCCCCTCCAGACTGGTCTCCAAGCTTGTGGACCTGGGACTAAGCACCTCCCTCTGCGAGTGGATCTTCCACTTCCTGACGGGAAGGCCACAGTTGGTGAGAATCGGTGACCACACCTCATCTGTACTGATCACCAACACAGGTACCCCCCCAGTGCTGTGTCCTCAGCCCTCTCCTGTTCTGCTTGTTCACTCACGACTGTGCGGCAAACACAGCTCCAACCTCCTTGTTAAGTTTGTTGACGACACAACCATCGTGGGCCTCATCTCTGACAGTGACGAGTCAGCCTACAGAGAGGTTGACACACTGACATCATGGTGTCAGGACAATAACCTCTCTCTCAACATCAGCAAGACCAAGGAGATGATTGTGCACTATAGGAGGCGGCAGGAGGAGGACCATGCACCCCTACTCATCAATAGATCTGAAGTGGAGAAGGTCAGCTGCTTCGAGTTCCTCGGGGTGAACATCAGCAACGACCTCACCTGGTCTGTTCACTTGGAAAATATAATTTGATACATTAGGAAATATATGTCCATATATGGGATTTTATATTTATATTGTTCGGAAATACATAGGATAATATATTGATGAAAAATATCTTACTAATATATTATCAACTATAATTTATATTCATGTAATATAATGCAAAATACACCAATGATTTCCGTTTTCCATATATTGCAACAAATTCAACATGAATATATAATATATGTGTTTATATATCCCAAAATATATGCAATTTTATGTCTATAAATACCACCATAATGTATTCCGATTTATCTGGGAAAATGTATTGGTAATATATGTAAAGATATAGTGTCACATTTATGTTTTAATATATGGTAGAATATATTTGAATTATATGTAGAAAATATAGTTGCAAGCAGCAATGGCAAATTCCTCCTTCAAAATGGCAAAATATTGTAAAATTGACATAATAGATAGTTACACCGGGATTACCCTGAAAACTAGAAACTGTTTTGTCAACAAAAAAAATGCCTATGTCTGGAGTTGAACCTCGAACCCTTCAATTACCAGCACAACCTCTCATCCAATTGAGCCATTCCAAGATCCAGACTTTGCAGTGTTCAGTTACTGAATAACAAAATAAAACGTTTCTCCTATGGCAATCATAGTCACATTTGGTCCAAGCTCAAACAGCTTGAACCTGGAACCCTTCGTTTAACAGCACAACCTCTAATCCAATTGAGCCATTCCAAGATTTAGCCTTTCCAGTTTCGCCTATGGCAATCATAGTCACATTTGGTCCAAGCTCAGACAGTTCTAATTCTAATTTCACATATTAAGGTGAAACTTTGCAGGGTACTTTAGGGGGGGAAGTCAACTTAAAGCCTATTCCTGATGGGGGAATCCTAATTATATGGAAAGATATACATGAAATAAATGTACAGATAGGTTTTCAATATATTGTGGAATATATTTTAAATATAGGTAAAATTATATGGAAAAATATTGAAATATATACTGACAAAGATCGCTTCCAGCAAACTTCTTTTGAATTAGCCATTTTCCCCTAAATAAATATCAATCTTATGATATTTACGTTTTTGGGGGCACATTTTCAGTTAGCAGGTGGTACTGTTTGAATCGGGATTCCAATACCTTCTAGATGGCTGAGCGGTTAGGGAATCAGGCTATTAATCAGAACGTTGCCGGTTCGATTCCCGGAAGCGCAATAATGAAGCTGTGTCCTTGGGCAAGGCAATTCACCTTACTTGCCTCAGGGTATGTCCCTGTAACTTACTGTAAGTCACTCTGGATAAGATCGACTGTTAAATGACTAAATGTAAATATCACCATATGTCTGTACATTGTATGGGCATGTTCTCATATATGTACACATGCATTGTACAATATATCTTTCCATATAATTTTACATATATTTAGAATATATTCTACCATATATGAAGCATACATGTGACACTATATCTTTACATATATTACCCATACATTTTCCCATATAAAGCGTCATACATTATGGTGGTTATTTATGAATACATAATTTTGGGATATATAACCACATATATTATATATTCATGTTCCATATATTGCAATATATGGAAAGCGGCACTCATTGCTGTATTCTGCAATATATTGCGATATAAACTAGGCCTAATATGGTTTGTTTAATTTAATTAGTGCTATTAATTTGTATTATCAATTAATTTGTATTTTATAGTGAGAGAGGAGCAGCATCAGCAACAAGAGAAAAGGGTTGAGGAATTCAAAGCTTTTTTTTCAACCATAACAAGGGAAAGAAAAAGAGAGCTGGATTTATTATTTAATGAAATGATTTACATGCAACACTTCGCCAATACGGCTCAACCGGGCTACACCCCCCCCCCCCCCCCCCCCCCCAACACTGTCCGGGACACGCTCATGCCACATGCCTTGGAAGAAATGGAAGCCAAACTGCAAGACCTACTGCAAAATGGTGATGGGTTGATTCTGTCAGCGGATATTTGGACCAGTAGAAGAGGGCACAGCTTCCTTGGCATCAATGGGATGTTCCGAGGGCATATGGTTTTGTTGGACTTTGAGCTTATACAGGGGCACCATAACGCAGATTGTATTTACTAAAAGTATGAAAGTGTACTGAAATATTGGAACATGCAACGACGTGTGATTCGGGTCGTCACTGACAGTGCCAGTAACATGATCAAGGCGTTTAACCTCCTCCCTGGCACTGAAGAGGAGGCCGAAGAGGAGTGACCGCGGATGCCAACAGCAGCGCTGAAGAGGAGGATGAGCATCCTCGCAAATCCAAGTGGAAGAGATAACCACCAATGTAGAAACCATAATAAATCAGTACTTTACTGTGTCAAATTTACATCTGAGATGCCCAATTCACATGTTTCAGCTGGTGATCAAAGACGCCGTTAATGAGCACAACAACATTAATAGGCGGTCAGTGAAAGTCGGGCACCTGGTGAAAAGGGTACGCAAGAGCACCTTGTACTTCGAGGAAATCGTCCGATTAGGTGTCCGGCTGACAACTGCTTGCCCCACTCGATGGAGCAGCCAGCTGCGGATGACTCAGTCGGTCATCCGGTTGCTCAAAAAGGAGCCGTTATGTCAAAACAAACTCAAGTCTAATGTTGCTAACATCACCCTGAATCAAGTACGGCAGCTGACACACCTTGTCAGTGTGCTGACACCGCTAGCAGACCTCACAGACAAAATGCAGAAGGAGCTGGGGAACCTGGGGAACCTTAGGATGATTCTCCCTGCTGTCATGGAAATCAAATCTCTGCTCTGCGATGGCACTCATGCTGCACTTCTAATGGACATCGCTGCTTTTGCAGAAACGGCAAACAATGTGTCAATTCGCTACGGAATATGCTTTACTGATAAACATCTCATTTTCACATCAGTGTTAGATCCCCGTTTTAAAGAGAGAATGGAAAATTTGAGATGAGTCAGTATGCAACAAACTCAGGGAAAGTGTGCCAAAGCCTGCCAAAGTAAATTCCTTGTTTGTGAAAACACTCAAGGCGAAAAAAATCCCTTCTGATTCTGAAATCCACAAACTCCACATCAAAGAAACTGAGGAAATTAACGATCCCTGCCAAACACCCGAGACTGACACCCTACCAGCTGCCGACCTGAATCCCAAGCTTGAAACAAAAAGAGCTTGCCTGTTTGGGTCATACTTCAGCGAGCTGAAACGTGTAACCGGAGGTTAAGGTGAAGGTTACCAAAGGTGAAGTCGAAAAGTACCTCTCATCCCCGAGACAGAACCCGGGCGCCGATGTTATTCGATTTAGGAAAGAACTCGACGGGTCCTATTTTAATGATCTGAAACGCAAGTATCAAAATGTGAAATGCAAGTAACTTTGTGGGCGGGACTCCGGCGCTGTTGCTATTATACCGGCTGGATAAATGACTAAAATGGGTTGGTCGGAAGTAGCTACATTACTCATAGGTGTGGTTTGGGCGGAACGTGCAATAAACCAATCAGAGCGTCATCTCACATTCCCTTTAAGAGCAGGCGCGCTTGTTCCATGGCGGATTGCTATTATAACAGCGGATTTGCCACGCGCACACCAGGAGCGGTTCACAGCCGAGGAGACCGACGTTCTCGTCAGGGCCGTAAAAGATAGAGAAGTGACATTGTATTGGAAAGGCAGAGCAGTTCTCATTGCAGTAAGTTGCCCGCTCATGCTGCTCATTCAAATTCTTATTCATATTTTTATTTATGTTTCATGTTATATTTTTTTTATAGTTTAGTTCTTAGAATTAGTTTAACTTACTTAATTTAAGACCTGTAAATGTTTACTGTTTGCACCTTCCTGCCACAATAAATTCTGTGTTTGTGTAACATACATGGCGAATAACCAACCTTTAATTCATAGCCCAACTGACTACTCTGACGACTATTCTGACTACTGGGATGGAAGAAGAAACCCACCCAAATTAGCTTCGGTTAAACAGACGTGGGTTGAAATTGCCACAAGTGTTACAAATCAAGTTCACATACATAGAGATTTCTTATGAAAATCGTTTTAATCATTGACATGAAAGAAATGTAACACAGCCATACAATAAATCAAAACAAAGTAACATAGCTTCGCAGGAAGAAGACCCCTGCCTCGCCAGCAGTGCGCACGGGCCAAGCATGCGCCCTTAAAATAGTATCTGAATAACACACCATTGACTTTACACCATGTTTTTCTTGGTCTGTGGCGGAATAGTTTTCTGAAACTGCAAAATAGCACCAGGGAACGTTTGCCGACATGTGTCTGTGAAGGGAAAAGTCCACTGTGCGTCGAGTGCAAAATAGGAATGATACTTGCGTCGGTGTACAAAGTCAATTGCGCTGGGTGCAAGATAGGGCCCCACGTCTTCCCCACCTGGCTAAAGTAGCTCGCATTGTGTTCAGCATCCTGAGCATCAGCAGGTCTGCGAGGGCAGAGAGAGTTTGTTCCGCTGCCGGCCTGCTGTCAAGAAACCACCGCACGAGTCTGAAGCCTCAGACTTTGGCCAAACTTGTGTTCTTGAAAGTGAACTCAAAAGAATGTTTGATAGGCTAAGGAAAGCAATACATTTTTATTTTGTTTTAAAGGTTGACAATTAATGTAGGCCAATTAAATTTTTTATGCACGTGCACTGTTCGTCAGCCAGACCCTCCAGGAATTTGCGATGTTGCGATCGCACCAATTCACGCAAATTCAACAATTCCCCGCGAATTCAGCGCGATGTTCCAGTTTTAACCAATCACCGCAATTTTCCAGCAACTTTGACCAATCATCGTCGTCTCCCACAACTCTCTCCACTAGGGGTTAAATCCAGTGTTGCGCCTGAATGTGTTCATTGAACGAAAGTTCATTAACTCATTCATAATTTTGATGAACGTGAACGGAACGTACTACATTATTGCCTGATGAACGGTACTGTGAACACGTTCATTCTGGTGTCTGTGAACTCTTTCACTCTTTATAATTTTGTTCAATAAGGTGCCAGATTTCTAGAGACTTCCAGGCGAAAAACACACCTCTGACAGTATAGATAGAGATAGAGATTAAAATATTTTTTGTAAAAAAAAGGGAGATTCCTCGCTTCAATGCAAATGTAAATCTTGGTTGGATAAGGATAAAAAAATGAATATGATGAAAATTAGCATGTTGGTAAGGTAATTTGTTCTCAGAATGTTTGTTAATTACTTATTTTTCAACCAATAACTCAATTAAAATTACAAAGAGGAAAATTCGCAACTTTTTATTGCAACTTTTACTTGCTCCTGCAATTTCATCGCAACAAAAACCTAAAAAACACAATCACATCACAACTTTTTGGAAAAACTCCAGCAAAATCTGGAATTCTGGCCCGCAACTATCACAAAAAAGGCCCACGAAATCCTGGGGGGACTGGTTAGCCTATAGGCCTAAAGATTTTGGGCTAATACTTAAATTACTTTAAAAACTTTGATGTGTAGCCTCACTAGCCAGCCAAGTAGGCCCATTGATTTAATTTTACAGAACTTTTTGTGTTGTATTCCTTTTTACGCAGGCCTAATTTGTAATTTGAAATAAATAATTTCAATTTGAAAAATTTTCATTGCTAAAGTTCTTTGGGCTGTGGTTTAAGCTAAAAGTTAAATACATGCAGATTTGTTTCTTTTTTTGGAACGAGCGCTAGGGCGATTTGAGTGGAGCGGGATGCAATCTGCGTTGAGCGCTGAGCGATAATGAGCGGAGCGGGTTTGAGCGGGGGGGGTTAACAACTCTGTGAGCGAGGAGCGGAGATTCTCACCGCTCCACTCCGCTTACATGCTCTGATTAATTGTGATTACCTTCATTAAAGGGGCAATTGACTGTTTTTTTGGGGTATTTCACACTGTTCCTTAAGGTCTCCGAATAGAGTATGTAACATTGGTTGGGTTGAAAATGGCCCGGGTGCTGTTCTATGTTCCCTGACAGATTCTCTGAAATGTTCCCGGGAAAAAACACTAGCTTTTCTCCTTTTATGGTATACTCATTAATATTTAGATAAGCTGCTCGCTGATTGGGTGGTTTTCAACGAGTGAAGCTGGGGAGCAAAAACGCAACATGGCCAACAGCAGCACTCGCTGAAACATCGAAGTTGGAGACTTGAAATAAAAACGTGCAAATAAATCTATTGTGTCTACACAACACGGTTTTCAACAGTTTGACTATATATCATTTGAAATGATAACATTACTTGTTTCCACTTCTGTTGTTGAAGCAAACTGGATTGGCTTAGGTGGGTAGAACTTTAGGCTACAGCTTAGCAACCAAACCATATTGTGATTCTACTCGGCTTCAGTTAGCTAGCTAGGTCTAGATATCTTGCTCAAAAATAACATGACAAAGATCTGGACAAACAAGCATCGTGAATTGTAGATTAACATTACACAGGATATTTATTTGAATGAAACACAGTCAGGAACATGAATCAACATTAGCCCTATTGGCAATAAACTAGGCTAAATTATCACACATTCTACCTATGCTCTTGCGTTAGCAGGCTAAACTTGTTTACATGCCTACAGTCTAGGTGTTACTACTAGTAACAGTTACTAGCAATGCTAACGTATCCTGTATCTAGCACCTGCCTTTTTCCAGTTCTTTTAAATAGATTATCTAGACAGCGTTAGCAATAAGCCAGACTGCTGTTCGTTTTCTGGCTATTTTTCGGAAGCTTCCCTTCTAATGCCGATTACAGCTAGTCTAGCTAGAGTCATTTGATTTGTGTAGAAAACATATTTAGCATTCTACCTGGTATGCTATATACAGGTAACGTTAGCATTGCTAATAACTGTTAGCACAACATCATACTGTCCTTATAGCTTGTAGTTGCAATGAGCATACGGTCGGAACAGCATCTCTTTCCAGGTTCAGCTTCCTAGCAAATCCTGCTCGAAATTGTCCAAGGTTGTCAAAACTGTCTTGGGTGAAATGTTCAGAGCAAATGAATGATTGAGTGTCGAACTTCGCCGGGATCTTATCATAGACAACAGCAGCCATGCCTGTTGAATGTTTGGCTCCTTTGGAAGACTGTGAGTGTTAGCCTTCCCTGTACAGCCTGGAACACAGCATTTACGACCGTGGTCCATTTTCAATATCCTTGTTAAAATTCAAAACGTTCTTCTTTGTAATTCCTTATAAGTAGCCTACACAGAGCAACGCGCAGCTAAACTAGTATCGGAGATAGACGCTACCTCGGGCTGGTCTGGATGTAAATTCTGGGGCGTGACAAAGATACAGACCAGAGCCAAAAGGGGCGGTCCCCGGACCTACGTAGGACCGGTGGCTTTGTTGAAAAGCTAGCGTTTTACAACCACATTTTTTCTTTTTGAGATTTGAATAGGAAAGAGGTGTCAATGGACTTTGATATTTACTGTATGTTCATTTTATCCACCGAACTGTCGTTATTCAAAAAATTGGTTTTGCAATCAATTGCCCCTTTAACGATAGGTCCAAAGATATGTTTTGTATTGATCGTTTCATTATAATTATGTATTGTTTATCTTACTATTTAGATACGAAAAACTATAATTTGCATTTAAAGCTGCTGGTTCTCCTTGTACGTATCGCTCAAACTAAGGCGGTGAAAACTTTGAGCTAGTTGACTTGATTTGGCAATTATTGTTTATAGAAATACACTTCTGAAGTAGGTGACAACTGAGTCACTTTCAGCAGGGCTTTCCATGCTCCTAAGTTGATATTGTAGCCTCTGGGGTCAGTTTACATACTGTGAGTCAATCTGCCTCCCTTTCCCTGGGTTGTAAAGTGTTAACTGATCAATAGAGAATGTTTATCAGTTGCTTGTGAAACAGACTGACTGAGTGAATTAGCCATAACCATGGCTGAGAAAGGAAAATAATCCTAAGGGTTTATAGGTTAATGGTGTGATCTTAACTGCTAAGGGGAAATCTTGTGGAATGTAAGAAACAATAGATTCTGATTTGTTTTAGAAACAATAGGTGTGTCCTTTATCCTGTAAGTCAGGATGGAGCCTTACTATTGATTAGGTTGATCATAGGGAGGACTTGTGACAGCCGTGTATACAAGGGGGGTCAGATGGCTGAGTGGTTAGGGAGTCGGGCTATTAATCCGAAGGTTGTTGGTTCACTTCCCGGCTGTGCCATATTAAGTTGTGTCCTTGGGCAAGGCACTTCACTCTACTTGCCTCGGGGAGAATGTCCTTGTACTTACTGTAAGTCGCTCTGGATAAGAGTGTCTGCTAAATGTAAATGTATACTGATAGGATCAACAGATGTTAGGACTGTCCTGCATAAAACTCAAAAGGCATGTCGACTAGCGTGTTGCCCTTTGTTAGACGGATCACAAATATCTTTGTTACCATTGGTGTTAATAAATAATTGGTGAAATCAGGAATCTCGACTTTTATCATACAGTTAGAGGTAAAAATTCCAAAACAGTTCTGGTGTCAGAAGGGGATGAGGTGCGGTAAAGGGCTTGGGCCAGATTTGAACCCAAGCCACCACTTGGGTTCAGCCTAAATAGTGTATGCATTAGTTTGGTGAGCCACTGGGGAGCCCCATGTTCTAATCCATCCTAAATCCAAAGTTATGGATGACCAGATAGACAAAGATGGTCTGCTAGGTGAGTTGAAGCCATGTCTGTTTACAGCATTTGTCTGTTTGTTGATAGTCTGGTCTGAGGGACAATGGATCTGCACATGGCTCAGTGAAGTATGAGGCAGATAACAGGATACCCTCAGATAGTTACATAACTGGAGCGGCTCAGAGCTGAAGACAGATTTAGAGCTGAGACTAGGAGGCATTACCTGTACAATGGGGTTGACAATGTTTGGTCGAAATCCGGCAATGGACTGTTCCTGTCCCAGACTGGTGGCAACAAAACTGAAACCCCTGAAGAGCTGGTGGGTGTTTGCACTGGGGGGGACTCCTGGGGAGTCTGGGGATGCAGGGGAAGAACAGACATCAGTCCTACTTTTTAGTCACACTCAAGCCATTAGGATATCTAGGACACTGAGGTTGCAGACGAGTCCTCCATCAGACAGTTGATTGGATGGCAGCCATATGTTGGAAGGCAGCAGGATTGGTATCAACCAATACACTAATCAACTGTATATCTTTTCAAATACTGCTGTGATCCAATTAACTGTCCGATGGACGGCTGTATAACACTGTATAACACTGTTGTGTTGTAATAGGTGACTGAAATACAGCATTGTGTTGACAGCTGATCAGATGAGAGAAGAGCTGGTATTGACATTATGTGTGATTGTGTCTTTGGATTCAGACCTGTGGGAGTTTGAGAAGTGAACTCAGGATCAAAGTGGAACGTGTCCTCAGGCCGTCCTACAGCTGGTTTGAATGGAGGCTTAATTTCTCTCCTGTATAGCTTCTACAGAACAAGAACAACACAGGAGGAGCTCAGAAGGGCTGTGATCATTCACTCAACTCAGGTCCAAGATTGCAGGTGCAATCATCGCTACCTTGGTTTTTATTGGCAAAACACAAGGAATAAGGGAGTAGGAAAATATCGAGTAGACAGCAAGTGTGTGTATATCAAGATTAAAAACACATCTAGGTTCAACTTAACAGTAGGTGCTATAAGTAAAAGACAAGTATCTACAGAAAATGAGAAACAGCTCTTCATTTTTAAGTTTTTCTGCCTGTTGCCGGTCTGTCTCCCTCCCTCCCTCCCACCTGCCCGCCAGCCAGCAGAGAAAGACATGGAGAGAGAAGGAGAATGTTCTCTCTATTCTAGAGAACATCCTGTTGAAATCAAATATATATTTTACACATGGCAACGTTTGCCTTTCAGGTAGGGGACAAGATAGAGGGCAGGGAGTAGAGATGGAGATTGAGTGGAGTGAGCAAAAAGGAGAGTGAGGTTTGTACCCAAGCAGGTTTGTACTTACATTCCAGTCTACAGGTGCAAAGAAATCATGTCTCTTGATCTCCTCTACCCCATCCGGTCCAGCTCCTAACACACGCACACACTGATTATTGTAGAATGTGGAAGTGAGTTTAGGGGGATGAGTGTAACCGAGTTAAGGCCAAAATAAACTACTCCATTTTCAAGGAGACGGACACAGGGAACACCCTCTCCGATGTGGAACGCCAAGTCCCTCGGAGAGGTCCACCTCCTGATTTTCCTGACTTTCTGTCCACTAGTCCGTCATTTTACGGATACCCCTTGGCTGTGATTAGTCCGCAATTGGTTCCACACACAAAGACGTCATGTGGCAGGCTTCAAAAATGTTGCTCCACCTACTTTTCTGGCAGTGAATTCTTTTCAGCACCCACAGCCTTCGGAGTACTATAAATTCAACGAATCCGTCCGACTCCGTCCGTCTGTCCGTAACAGAGTCGAAGTAGTATAATTCAGCCTTTAACCTCTCTCCTCAGTATAAATACCGCACACCCGTGCAATAGAATTGCTAGCTTTTCTGTGTTGTAGCTGGCTAAATCTGTGTTTATGAAAGGTGGTTGTAGCATGCCTGAGTCAGAAGACCCTCGTCCCGGGTTGAGCAAGTCAGGTAGGAAATAATACTGATAAGCAACGCAATGATACATCACATCAGCAGGTGATAAATCATGTATGAAGTGATTTATAGAACTATTTATATTTACCCTTCTGTCTGGCTAACCATAATCCGGTAACCCTTCCTTTTACAGTCCCTTAAGTACTGGGTATTTACCATGAAAGTAAAGGGTACGTTTTGTGTTTTATTGGGTATTACCGATTGGTACCAAGGTGGTAAATACCTAGATAATTTGAAGTATTTACCCATTAACTAAATACTAACATGCTGGTCATTATTGGATATGTTTTCTGTATTATTGGGTATGACTGATTGGTACCAGGGTGGTAAATACAGAGATAATTCAAAGTATTTATCTATTTACTAACATGCTGGTTATTACTGGGTATGTTCACTGGTCCTAATTAGGTAAAGACAGAAGACAAAACTTAGTATTTACCTGGAAACTTATAAATATTACTATTTAAATACCGCTGGTAGTAAGTTGGTAACTACGGGATGTATATATGGTAAATTATAATGTGTTCATTATAGTAGTGTCATGTTTTTCTTAGTAACATAATCCAAGTTTGTGTTTATTGCATGGAAAAGGGAATGAACAGTTTGAAAGGATATGGTAAGAGCCTGGTAACAACAGGAACACCAGGAAACAAACACGGCTTCCTTTTACAGTCCAGTTTCAGCTTACTTACTGAGTACATAGCCATGTTTTACCTGGTCTCGCCTTGGAACTTATATTACAAGTTCATACCAAGGGTATCATTGACAAAGTGGTATTCGTTTACAAAGAATATGGTAAGAGCCCAGTAACACCATGGAAACAAACACGGCTTCCTTTTACAGTCCAGTTTCAGACTACTTACTGAGTAAATAGTCCAAACATGCGCAAGAACAAACCCGGGATCCAAGTAGATTTACCATGATAGTAGAGGAAAACTCGTCCCGCGGAGGTAGGTATACCAGCCAAGTAAATGAGGCCATCATTGATAAATGTATCTGAAAAGGTATTTTACTGGAAAGTACTATCTTATATTGTCATTAGATGTGGACTGTTACCGACATAAAGGTAACTGCAGGGTAATAGTCGAGTATTTTGTTCATAATTCTGATGGAGTTTGGCCGTCTTTACCTACTTAGTAGCAGTGGTATTTACCCAACAACACATTATAATTTACCATATATCCCGTAGTTACCAACTTACTACAAGCGGTATTTAAATAGTATTATTTGAGTCTTTACCTAATTAGGACCAGTGAAAATTACCCAGTAATAACCAGCACGTTAGTAAATAGTTAATGGATAAATACTTCGAATTATCTCTGTATTTACCACCCTGGTACCAACCAGTCATACCCAATAATACAGAAAACATACCCAGTAGGGATGGGCATTCGATTAAATTGTCTTAATCGATCGTCGGGAGAATTAGCGATCGATTTTGGATTAATCATTAACATTTTTATTTTAATATTCACTATTTATAGGCTATATCAAAATGCAGTGAAAATAGAAAAAACACAACGTGTTTCCGCATTGAGATTTGTATTACAAGAAGAACAGCTATTTCTGTAACTCCTAGAAGCGGAGCCGACAGCTAGAAGCCGGTGCTCAAACACAACTGACCCTCGTTTTTTCCGGCTAATTAACAAAGCTTCATAAAAACCTTCGCCCTCAATAATACTTAAGGGTAGCATATCCATCTCAATGGACTTGCAGATCCGTTGGGTAATTTTCTCTGCTCGTTGTGCATCGCAGCTCCTCCGTGCTAACAACGAGAGCAGCTGCACCGCCAATAACCAGGGTTGGATGTACGTTCTTCAAGTGGTAGGCCTAGCTACATCTTTTGAGTCATGGAGGAGTTGTATTTATACTCAGCTTTGCAGTGTTGGAAATGAACAAAGTAATTTTTAAGTCAAAATGGTCTCACGCTACACTTTGCCGTGACCTCTTCATGTTTACTTTTGAAATACATGGAAACTCGCCGGTAACTGAGTAGGCTTGTGGCGTTTTTTTTTCCAAAGGTTTGCTTTGTTTGGTAAAATGTTTAGATCCTGCCACATAGCAAAATCCATTGCATTCCTTCAAGACTCAAACTGCGCAACGGAACATGCATTAGTTTTATCGATGAACAAATAATGTCATCAACGAAATTCTTAATGATCAATAATCGATCATCGATTAATTATGCCCATTCCTAATACCCAGTAATGACCAGCACATTAGTATTTAGTTAATGGGTAAATACTTCAAATTATCTAAGTATTTACCACCTTGGTACCAATCGGTAATACCCAAAAAAACACAAAACATACCCTTTACTTTCTTGGTAAATACCTAGTACTTACGGGACTGTAAAAGGAAGGATTACCCATAATCCTACCTGCTCAGCCCTCATGTCCTGCTGCAATACTGAAGCAAGACAGATTGATATACACAACACACACATATTCGTAACATAAACTGCCATATACTGTACCTAATCTGTTAGTAGGATTTCTTTTGAACAGTGCTCGTAATAAACTCTGTACCTCAGGGCTGAGGAACTGAGGCATGCCCAACTTTGCCCTGCAACAAAAAAACAAAGATCTTAAGCAAGTATCTTAACGGACATTTCAAACACAGAAACATAGGAACGTATAAGTGTCTTTGATCTTACTTCAGAATTAGAGCCATTGTCTCTTTACGGTCCTTCCCTTGGAAAGGTAGTGACCCTGTCAACATCTCAAACTGACATACAGGCAAACAAAAAACTGAAACAATTACAGAGCTGATATGTCCCACTTATTAAGTAAACAATGTAGATTAACCACACAAATTGCTGACTAAAGAATATTTTTTTCTTGATCTAACACTATTATTTTCTGTCGTCATTCCTCTTCATCCCTGTCTTTTTCTTTAGATTTAAATTGGAATTAATTGGAGCAGGTCTCTATATTAAAATAGTGCAATAATGTGCCAGTATGACCTGTCCTTATGTTTCCTATTATGCAACTGTTGATCTATGTGAGTGTGTATACTGTCACAGTGAAAGAAATTCACAAATTGGAACTCTTCAACACTGCATGGCTGGAGATGGGCCAAATCCTCTATAACAGCAGTAATGTACAGTGTATGAAGAGTAAATTGTGTCTATTTCATTGTAGATTCAGTTAATCAAAATCCTTAACTATAGCAAGGATGCCCTTATTATCCTGATTGGAGACATCATTCCTTTGTGTCATCCAACCATTCCCCTCTTACCACCTCTTTGCTCTCTTCTGTCCTCCATCCCCCAACTTCTTCTACTAGTGGAAATTCGAGTTTATAGACAGGTAGATTGTCTAATAAAACTAGACCTGTCCTGTCTGGTACAATTAAGAATACCACAGATAAAAAGGGAGGTGGAGAGTGGAGACACACCATTAATACACCAAATGACCACCAGTCAGCACTCTGGGTGTGTCCTCGCCTGTTGACCACCTCTGGAGCCATGTATTCAATGGTACCACAGAAAGAGTAGGTTCTTTTGTCATGCTGTATGGCCTCCTTACTCAGACCAAAATCTGCAAGGTAGAAAAACACAGAAACATGGAAAACTCAGGGAGTCACCACAATGAGCACTAATGCCCATAGGGGGGAGGGGGAAACAGATCCTCACCTGTTATTTTTATATGACCTTCCTCATCTAGAAGAATGCTGTGAACATAGAAGTTACCCAACATTTGTATATAATTCAAAGGGTTATAATACAGAATGTCAGATGGAGGAGGATTTTTTGAGTTTGTGGACTAGGTGTAGATGGCCCACAACTCCAGTT
Organism: Hypomesus nipponensis; assembly: GCF_054491055.1. NCBI lineage: Eukaryota > Metazoa > Chordata > Actinopteri > Osmeriformes > Osmeridae > Hypomesus > Hypomesus nipponensis. The sequence goes on along the minus strand of NC_140371.1, from coordinate 7,369,588 downwards.
GGAAATTTGCAAAGATTACAGTTGAAAATAGGGAGATGGGGACAGGCTGGTGGTAGAAGGTGGTTAGTGTGCCTGTGTGTGCCTTACTTCTCTGGTTTGAGGTCTCTGTAGATGATTCCCAGGCTGTGAAGATGGTCCAGGGCAAGAGCCAGCTCAGCCAGGTAAAACTTAACATCCTCCTCTGTGAACATTACCTGGAAGGCGAAGAGAGACAAACAAATAGTTAGGCCTCAATAATGAATGCTGCAAAAGGACATTGTACAATGACACTGAAAAGAGACTGGCGGGAAGAGGCTAGAGGAGTGCTCATAAGGAAAAAGAAAAAGGGAGCGTAAGCAGAGAGAGTAAGTTGGCACGTAGACATAAAGTTGCTGTTCCATATGAGAGATCTCATGTGAACCCCCAACACTCATTAATTAATATTTCAGACTGTCAACGTATGTACGCAGAGTACTTCCTGGCTTTTGCGGGTGAATAGCCGAATAGATGAAAGATGGACGGATAAATGGTTGAATGGACGGCCTGAAGGACAATGGATAGAGTGAGTGGCAAGGTGGGTGGAAGTACTAAACTTATTTACTGTTACTCATGTATCACATGCTTTTTTCCAATCCCTGGTCTTTCAGAGCAACCACAGGGGTTTCAAGAGCCAGTGTTTACACTCATGATAAATAAGAGTTGTGAAGGAACTGGAAACAAGATCTGAATGCTGCACTCACCTACAGTTCATCAGCACCAATAGGCTGGTTACCTACTGCAATACAGTAACAGTTCTCGATTTATGAAACACATTTAATAAACGTTTTTAAATCAGAAAACAACAAAACAGAACATGCAGCACCTAACTAGAACTATTTAACCTAAGAATTATATGTATTCCACATTCCATGTACATAAAATAAGACTTAATAATACAAGCAGTCAAAAAAAGCTACACAATTACAGCTGACACTGCATTCACTCCATTACTGTCAATCAGGTTACATTTTAAAATTTGAATTACTGGATATATTCTCTCACAATACAGTAAGGAAAATATGTCCTTGCATGGTGCATTAAAAGGTGTACCTGTTATGCATGAATCAGGCCGAACATTTTTATTGTATCTCAGCCTCCAGCTAAGTAACCCAACATCTACAATTTGACACGGGTCAATCATGACTGTATATTCAAATCCCAAACCAACTACATTCCATCAGGTCTGTCTACTACAGCATTATATTATATATTATATAGGATACACCTCGGAAGACAATCAATCGCACTGATTTATAGAGCCAATGTATAAACAAGTATTTAATAAAGTGATACATGAAAAACGATGTTTCATGTGGGAAGTTGCATTCTGTGAAAAAATAAAAATAAAAGACCACCTAAACAGCAACGGGGATTTTTCATCACACTGATTGGGAGCCTGTCACAGCTATCTAACCTTAAGATTGCACTGTACTTCAAACATCATGTACTCACCACTGGTTGGGTTGCTTGGGATTCAAAGCTCTTAAACAGCCTAAACCTAATGGCACAAGTTCAGTCAGGAAGACCAAACACTGTAGGTTTGGGTGGTAAATAACCATTCTACCACTACATACTCTGCCCGCTATGCGTGCTCTCCCCTTTGCTCTCCCCTTTTCCTCTACATCAACGCCTGGGCTCATCAGGGTTTCAGCTGTTCGACCAGCCGCTCACTTCTATCCAATAGGCCAGTGAAAAGACTTCTCCACTAGCGTATTGCACTGCTGCATGCCATATGTTTGCTCTCCCTGCCTTAGTTCATCCATGCTACCATTGTGCGTGACTCTCACTTTGCTCACTGTTTTGGGATTTTTTTCCGTTTGCCTTGGATTATTTACTGGACCATCGACTTCTTCATGATGTCAGATTCGAACCCTGATGGGTTTAGTGGACTATAACAGGACAAATAATAGTCCCCCTTTCTGGTGCAGGTGCAGTCTGCAGTTTGGACTAGCTACAGGCAAGGAAGGGATGACTGGCTGACTCCAAGAGTTACAATAATGAAGACAGGACAGACAACAAGTTGTCTTATGAGGAACACAGTTGGTAGTCTTAACCATTTCTGAACTGAGGGTATAAACAACTGCACAGAAAGATGGCAGTTAAGAGGTGTTGATAGGGAAATTAGTCACGATTGGGTGGGTGAATCAGAATTGTGTCGTCATGGTTATGTGCTGACCTCTTTAGATAGGCGTGTGAAGAGGTCTCCTCCTCTCAGGAAGTCCAAGATTAGATACAGCTTTCCCTCCGTCTGGAATGCTGATGCACACACAGACACATGGCACAAAGCAATGTCCAAGTTTACATTGCTCACAATCTTATAATGAATTGATTCTCACCATAATGCAGTTTGACTATAAAAGGGTGGTTGACTTCTGCCAGGATGTCCCTCTCCATTTTGGAACGCAATCGATCCCGAACTGAAACACAGATGCAGTTTGACAGTCTGATGACAGTCATCAGAATCGTGCTATGATATTTTATGAAAACACTGAGAAATTGTAACATGTGGGTGTGGTAGGGTAGAAGAGGGAGAACTAGAACTAGAACAGGGCTGCGTTTCCGAAAGCGTCTTAAGCCTAAGTTGATCGTAGAATCCATCGTACAATGAATAGTTTTACGGGCCGTTCCCAAAGATATTGTAGCTAAAGTGTCTCTTGAAAATGTGTGCTCTTGATTGCTCTTGAAAGTGCATAGATTAGCCTACTCCTTACGAGCATATTATAGATATTTGGGAAACGCACGTAAGAAATATCGATAGTTTTGTTTTTTTGCTCAATCTTTGCTACGATCCATCATTATCGGGAAACGCAGCCCAGAGCTCTACTTGTCTTTCCTGCCAAAGCACCCCGTCACCCAGTGGCGGATCTAGAACATTATACATGGGGTGGCAAGAGGTCTTGGCAGGGTGGCATGGGTAAACGGTACATGGGAATCCCTATATGTGAATGGCTTTAAGAAATTTAAGACACATTTTCAGCACGGGAGTGTAATGGCCCAAACTAGCCCACCCCCCACCAGGGACCGAGCCATACGTTGAACATTCAGGGCTTAAAGTGGAACTGAACTGTGTGGAAGAAATTTAGATTTCCTGTGTGCTTACATTATTCACTAATCAAGAGAACTAGTCATTGGATACTAGTTAGTATGTTCTCATGTAAGCTTGCTATTAATAAGAGTAGATTGTGTCTATGTGTCAGGGTTAATAGATGTTTGAGATCAGGAGAAAGTACTGGCTAAATGGTCCTTGTCATGACTACAAGGAGAGCTCCAACTATGAACTCTGTAGTTTGAGTGGTCATGTGTTGGGAGCTGTTAATCTCTTTCTCTGAGACTGTTGTAACGTCATTACTGCCTGACTGTCACTATCTATGTTTACATTCTTGTGCCCTATGAAAGATGGTCCTCCGGCCTTCAGAGCGGAGAGAGACTTGATTGAGACCTAAGCCTGGTGTTGTGTTGTCATTTATTGTCAGAGGTCTGGTTTTCTCTCCCAATCTGCCGATTGATAAATACTTATTAAAATCCAGAACTCAACTGAACTTAGTCACTCCGTTTATGAAGAGATGGACAAAACACTTTCTTCATCAACTGCGATTAGACAGTGATTTTATAATAGTATATACATTAAATGACATACAATGACAAAAATATATAACATACAACTGTAGGGCTGTCCGCACTCTGTCGACTAGTCGATTTTCTGGTCGATATGCTCTTGGTCGACTAAGATTCTTTTAGTCGAGCTGCCGTATGGCAGTGTGAGATCTGATTTCCGCTTGAGTCATCATTGCTGAATTAACAAAATGTTGTACAGAAATTGTAGGTTATATTATTTAAGACAAATAAAGCAACTCAATAATAATTTAAAATAAAAGGTGTTACTATTTTCCCTTTTGTTAATCTGCGCTTTGTTTTGGTATTTTGCACACGGCACGAGCACAATTGGCTGCAGAACTACATACTCTGCAATAACCTACTTTTTCGATGTTATTAGTCAAAATGGCAAAGAAATCTGTCGTATGGCAGCATTTCATTAAAGTACATTTACATTTACAAAGTACAAGGTAACTCGAAAAACGTTGAATGCAAACTCTGCCAACGACGGTTTATTTTTCATAGTTCAGATATCCCTTACAAAACAGAAGTATATTAAAGTATACTAAAATATGGATAGAATACTTAGTCCACTATTTATATACTTTTAAGAAGTATGCTTAGAAAATAGTTCACTTTTGATAAACATGTAAGTATGCTTCGAAAATAGTTCACTTTTGATATACTTTTAAGAAGTCTGGAGTAGGATGTACGTTTTCTATTATTATACAGCAAAAACAGTCCAAATCATTTTTAAGTACATTACAAGTAATTTTTTTTTGATCCATCTCATTCTAATTATAATGTCTATGAAAATCTATTATGCATTACAATTGAATCTTTTTTGGTATTGAAGCTGTAACCTTAATTACTTCCAAAACATTCTGAAGCCCTATAATCTTATACTTTTAATTATTAATTGGAGTATTAATGGAAAAAAATGAAAAATGTACTTGCGAAAGAAGCAGACAGAAGGGTTGCATTATGCATTTGAAGGTTATACTGTCAAACTGACTGAAGAACGAAAAACAACGTGAAACTAGAGAGGTTACAATTTCTGGGGAAATTGTAGGGTGTGCTTGCTTGCTTCAGTTGCAGTTGGGTCCGTTTTCCCTTCGAGTGATGTTTTCAAGCATTTAGCCTACTCATATTGCATCATTCATTAAGAACACCCTTTGAAACAAGGAACCCCCTTTGAACCATGCCAACATTGCATTTTCATTTTCGTGTTCTGCCCGCAAAGAACTGCCCACAATTTGAAAATAAAAATGCATTCTGAGCGGCGCAGCAGAGTGACGTCAGTAGCCGCTCTTCTTCTTCAGCTCCCTGCTGACCGAGCTACCCATCTTGTTCGGTACGGGGCGGTGGCATACGCTGAACAGCTCCGCTATTACCTTTATTTTTTAACCATTTAATAAATAGCTTTCAATGGACTCGAACGGGATGTTGATGGTTTAGGCTCCACAGCCTCAAACTATGGCAACCTCATTAATGTGTAAATCTGTGACGGCAGAGTATGCAGCCAAGCTCTCTATGACTTGTTCTACTCAGTCACGGGCATCAGAATCAGATATATTATTAGATTCTACCTGCTCAGCTAATTCCAACAGTGTTTGCACAATTTGAGGAAGCGCCATAATCTGTGATTGTAAATTATGGCTACTTTATATATTTTTTTTTATTCTAAATCCCCTTACTATTAGCTAGACTTTGCTCATTTTGTATAGTTAGTCCACATATTTAAGTTTTAAGATACCTATATGTTTAATGTATGCCTTCCGCCAAAGTAAATTCCTTGTCTGAGCAAACTTTCATGGAGAATAAAACCTTTTCTGATTCTGATGTAATGCAATGCAGATGTGCACACCGCCCCCTACCGAACAAGATGGGTAGCTTGGTCAGCAGGGAGCATAGGCAGGGAGCTGAAGAAGAGCAGCTACTGACGTCACTCTGCTGCGCCGCTCAGAATGCATTTTAATTTTCAAATTGTGGGCAGTTCTTTGCTAGCCTGGTCCTAACCAGATCCTCGTACATTTCATTTGTACAGAGGGTCTGGGATCGCTCCATTGACAAACGTTAACTTCCTCGGCGGGTCCTCTGTTGAAGTTTAAAACTTCAAATGAAAATAAGCCCCCCAAAACGTAAATAAGTTTGATATTAATTTAGGGGGACATGGCTAATTCAAAAGCAGTTTGCTAGAGGCAAGCTGGATGCCGTTGCTATCCACACTCCACTGATTGTTTGAAAGCGCAGGAAATTAGAACGTTTCTTTTGTAAGGGATAATGCGACGCGAAGCTGAAGGGGCTTATTTCACCAATAATGAGAGTGTGTACTGGCAGCATCAAGCACGCTTTACTGCGTTCTATACATTATCCCGCTTATTACACGTCTACTTGCCAACAAAAATAACTTAACACAGTGTGTCTTTTAAAATGTATTTGTTACCATTCGTATTGTTGATCAGCAGAGAAATAGTTCGCCAAAGACGTTGAACTTCATAGACTTTGAACATTCTTTAGGCTTCAAATCAGTTGACGTCGCTAAGCAACACGCTGGGGTTGAAAAGTTACCGGATTACTTGCGGAGTGCTACGAAAGACATGAATCCGAGGCAAAAAGGCCACTACCCTTGACAGCGGTCAAATATGCATAGCAACGGTCAAATATGAGAACGTTGTTCACCGCAAAACGTTGGGAAGCCGCATTCAAGTGAATGGAGCATTCTACAGCATTAAGAACAGCCGTGTAATAAGACAGAGCTAATAAAGTTTAGCAATAGCAGTGGCATTGAAGACAGTACTGTAACCTACTACTACACACTGCCAGTGGGCGAGCCGAGTCTGTGACTAAGAGGCTAACGTCAGAACAAGACGCGATCTCACTTAAATTCCAAGTGTGTTTACACACACACACAAAAAAAACTGACCCGCTGGCTGTCTTCTCAATCGCCATATCTTTAAAACACTGCTCTTCATTTGGATGTAGAATTGACCCTGGTACGAAATTAAGAAAATACTCATCAGACGCAGATCGACAACAGCTGCTGCAATCGTCCATGGAGGCTGACAGGCCTCTCACGTAGCTAACAACTCAACGATTATACAGCAACCTACATAAAAACCTAACCACCTGGCTGTCTTCACAATAGTCATATTGTCATAACATTTCCATCTTTCTGTTTTTTCGTGTAAAATTGAACTATAAAATTACGTAAATACAGTACTACTATGACGCTTTCTAGCATGGCTGCTGCCTAAAAGACTAGGCGGTCTCACGGGGCAACCCGCACTCGCTCAAATTACTTAGACTTTCACGACCTAACTCAAAAATCCGAGATTGCAGTTCCAATCGAAATCGCTTTCTCAACAAAGTCCAATGGTTGAGAATTTTTGGGAGTGGTATTTTTCACTCATAATCCAAGCTCCAACTTGCGTGCTACGTTGTATCCATGCGTCATTGCTAACCTGTGTTGACATGGTGACGTAGCTAGCACAGATTACCCTTCGTCGACTAAAGGCACTTTGTTGTCACAAAACATTGTGAACTGCAACGGAACGTAAATCCCAATACAAGCAACTCAATCGAGACCAAGACAAACATTTTGAGACAGGCATTGTGTATGTAGTCCAAATATTGACAACGTTTTTGGGGGGCAAAAAGAATATTATTATTAATAATAATAAATATGTGAGATAACAATGGTTTGTGCTCGTTGAAGGCAAGCACACCCCAATAATGAAGATGGTGTGGCTCATTGGCTAGTCAATTCCCATGATGCAAGGCGGTAAATAGTGTTAAAATTTGCTGATAAGTTTGCTGTTTGTTCGAAATACAAATGTAACTTCATGAATTTCGTTTTTTAAATGTGTCTGCTTAGAATGTAGTGTTTTGTTGCGTGGTAATTGTCATTGTTGTGTTGGTTTACCATTGTAACCATGAGTTAAATGACTGTTACATTTCATAAGAACAGCTGGATTCTTGAAAAGTTAATGCTCATGCAGTGAATAGTTTATTTCAGCTAAGAATCTGCAGTGAAATGTTCCAAAGGCCCAGTTTACAAGGACTAAATGTAAATGAGAGTCTGAACTGCTCTAGTGTGCTATTACTTTTCTCTAGTGATGGGGGAAACAAAGCTTTTCAAAGCAACGAGCTATTTGACACAATTGTCTCAGAAAGTATTGCTTTTTCGAAGCGTTTGATACATCTTCTCCATAGGGACATCTGCTGGTCAGTTTATGGTATGTCGACTGTATCGAGCGATGGAAGGACTCAAGTGACGTCAAGTCCTCGAGACGTCAGTCTCATAATCGTCATTGACAACTTGATAAATAAAGGTTATGTGACAAATGTTTCGATTTGCAAGTGTCAAAAATATGTTATCATATATCTTGTTGTATTATAAACAACGTAACGTCTTTGCTACTTTACGTTTATGATATTTATTTTTAGGTTCTTATAACATTAATTACACATATTCTTCAACTGAGTATGGCCTCATGGTAAAAGCGCAACCCCTCACTCAAATGTAGTGAGATCGCATCCCCTCACCCCGTTTTAGTAGAAGTATATGCTAAAAGAATATATTACTAGATGATAATGTAAGCTAGCGGTTAAGGTTTTGGAACATGCTTTTGCAACCGGGAAAGGGACGGCCACATTTGAAGGCTGGTAAAACTAGAGAAAGATGTAAGCTATGTGCTTGTGTACACCTACTATCTCTTATTTGTATCTATCTCTGTCTATCTAGCTCTGGCAATCTATCTGTATCTCTGGTTCTGTCATTGAATGTAGTGTCCTTAAATAGGCCTATGTCTCCTCTTTATAACCTACGAATATTAGTGATGTCTGATGTCTTGTAAGACAATGCTTCGGACGTCACTTCGACACTTCGACTCTGATCACGTGGTTTTTGGCCATTTGAAGCTACGCTCGACACGTTTGTATCGGTACAAATTGTTTCGAAAGGTCAATACCGCTTCGTGAGCACGGTATCGAGCGTAACATCACTACTTTTTGTACAGAGGGTCCGTTTTTGTTGGAATGCTGCTTCAGCATTCCGAGTATTGTTCTTTGAATCTTTATTGTTGGAATGCTGCTTCAGCATTCCAAGTATTGTTTTTTGAATCTTTATTGGGTGTGCTTTGCCTTTGGCAAGGGCACAACCATTGTTATCTCACATATATATTATTATTGTTATTATTTCTTTATGCCCCCCTAAAACTTTGTTAATATTTGGACTACATAGACAACCTAGGTGTCAAACGTTTCGTCTTGGTAGCCATTGAGTTGCTTGTATTGGGATTTACGTTCCGTTGCACGGTTTAAGTAGAAATTACGTTTTTGTGTCAAAAAGTGAAGCTAACAGTGGCTAACATGCTAGCCACAGTCACTGACGCCACTAACGTCACGAAAACTCGCGTGACTATCTCTAGCAGAACATTAGTTTAGCAGCTCGTTTACTTCTGGGAGATGGCCATTGCATTGGCTAGGCTAACTGCTTTACTGCAAGGCAGCTGCAGAAACGCCACAAGCAAAGACGCCTGGGTGATAACTATTTGCTCGTTTTACTTCGTGATATGACACACTATTGTGATGATTAATGTACAATATAAGGTAATATTATTAAGGAAGTACATCTACTTTCGGAAACAGTAGTCTACTATTTCACGGAAGCATTAGCATCATGACATTAGCCTCTGTTGCCCGGGCAACACATACTACAGCGGTCTATGAAGCATCTGTTTTCAATCGTTTAAATAAACATTTCTCACAAATACATTTTTGTTGTAGGATTTATTATGACATTAAATTACAAGTAAACGATGTGTGGGTGAAATTATCATTAACTGTGGTTTCAAACCAGTGTACAGTCACTGCAACGCTGTAGCCTAGTCTACTGTAGTAGCTAACAAAAACATACAGGCACAGCCGTTTACAGGAAGTCAAACGGCGGCTCATAATCGACACTACCCTTACAGTACTTAAAGTGTCTTTCAATTGGTGAAATTATCTGACTAGTGACTTCTAACCTAAACTCCATTGCCACAGTCAAAACTTGTCAATCTGTTGATGAAAATAATGCATTTCAGCCTAAACCGTACAACGGAACGTTAAATCGAATTCAACCAACGCAATCGCTACCAAGACGAAGTACTAGTACTGTACTGTAGTAGTACTTCAATTTACCAGGGCAGCTTCTCCACACAGGGCTATTTTGCGTTTTTACTGACAATGATCGCTACCACTGAGCTTTTTGAATGAGGGATTTCCCCCTAAATAAATGTCAAGCTTATTTACGTTTATGGGGGCATATTTTTCAGTTAGCGGATGGTACTATGTGAATCGCGATCCAATCTGAGATAGCTATGTGCCCGGTAACGTCGTTGTTACAATAAGCTTCAAAGGGGGTTCTTTATTAATGAATGAATGCAACATGAGTAGGCTAAATGCCTGACAATAACACTTAAAATTATGTTTAAATCATAGAGATTAGGTCCAGTTTTACACTGGTCTGCCAAATGTATTTGTTTTGATTCAACTATGAGGCTGCTCCCTCTTGCAGGGGAAATGAGAAGACAACTATTTCATCCTACTCTTCACTCTCAATATTTTGAGTTGTAAATGAGCAGAAAAAAATATGCTTTTAAATCTATTTAATCTTTATAGATAATACGTGGGCTATGCATTTTTTTATATAAAATATAGCCTACAGAAATATCAGTTGTAAAAATGTCATTAAAAAACGGACCCCTGTGCAACCGACAACCGGCAAGCAAGCACACCCTACAATTTCCCCAGAAATTGTACCCTCTCTAGTCCAAATTCTTCTATTTCTTCCGCGCCACCTTTCAGCGCCTTCAAATCTTCAGCTATTAAAACCGTTCAGCTATCAAAAAATTCAGCAGTTTCAGGCCATGGGCGTTATGACTTTTCAGCTTTGTACCTCTTATGGTTGAATTAATATAAATCAATATTCATAGTATTTTTAACATGGGTTTCCAATGGAGTTTTCTTTCAAATCCTTTCAAACATCTTAAAACGTCTTCAACTTTCAAATTCTCCTTCTTCCTCAATCTTTCAGCTAGAGCCACCATTTAAACTTTAAAACGTTGACAAAACCCTAAACTATTTTTATATAATTCAGCTTTTTGATATCTATTCTATTCTTTTTTTATATCACTGATTATGTTTCATGACTTTTTCAAACCGTTTCTGAGATTTACATGGGTGTTTACGAGAAAGCCCACAGTGCAGACTGAATCGCTTAGAGCAGAGGGGAGCTTCGGATGTTGTTGAAAACATATTTCTAGTTTGCCACCATTGCCACAATTTTCGCTCTTCATGCTTCGTTTTTGGATCAATAGATAGCTAATTTTGTGCTGGTTGTAGACAGTTGTCTGTGGAATCTAAAAGACTTACACATTTGTTCAGAGCCCCACGAAAGCGGACAAAGTCCAACTCTCGCCCCATTGAGTCCAATGCAAATGTGGTGACAAATTCGTCACAGAAAACAAAAAATAACAAGATTTATAAACTGCCGTTATAGTCGTATTTCTGAACGCACAGATATAAAAAGGACATCTCTGGTTTTGGCAGAGTCTTGGGTCTCGGAAAATATCTTATTAAATATATTATTTTTTGAATTGGATGTATATATTTGGGTCTACGTTAACTTGTTTGAGGTGTGGATTCTTGCTAAATTTCTGGTATTCTCTGCCCTCAGCGCATTAGCAGCCATAGCTGCACCATCACCGTGGCAACCACACAAACAAGCGCCTGTCTCTTACACAGGTGATTGGTATTAGCTGATTAGTGGAGACACAAGACAAGCGATTCAGTCAACTCGTCTCATTAAAAGACTTAAGCCTATTTTATACTTATGTCGCCGACACTTTTGAAATGGTCGAAGACGAAGAAAAAAAAGTGTCGTAGCTCATTTTGACAGGCATTATAAAGGTGTGGATGTGTTCTAACTTGCTCTGCCAATCTCTCCTCTTTTCCTTCCATCTTAAACAGCTGTTGAGCGTTCACTGAAAATTCAAAACAATGCAGTCAACGACGCGTGCCGTCTATCTAGCCAATCATATGGAAGGCCTAGTGGGCAAGTATTAAGACGCCCCCGTGTGTTAACCACGCGTAATTAACGCCGACTTGGCATGCGAAGTCGTCTCAACCACAGTATGTACAGTGATTGGAGGTAGCAGTTATGAAGTGATAGGTTCTCGTGCCAATATATTGTGATGCCAATTTGTTGAGCGGTCATCTTTCTTGTATAGACTTAGAAAAGTGAAATACACACGGTGAGATAAATAAAGGTTCATCGGCTGTCCTTCACATTCACACACTGTTGTCTTTATACTTAACAGATCATCTATAATGTCCCAAAGGCCCAACTCATTTCAGGTCAACTTATGGCAGCAACCTTGCAGGTGGGTTTCACTGTGCAACCAGTCCAAACCAAGCTGCTGCTGGGCCAAGGGATGATTGTAATGGCACACTGGGACTTGTAGATGACCTGAAATAAATATGTGTCTTTCTGCTGTGTAAGATGTAGGCCTAGTGCTTTTAACTTGAGTTGAATGCTGTTAAACACTGCCATGGTCATCAAACACTAGCCATGGCTCTACTTCAGAAAGGATACTGTTCACAGCTGTATGAGTCAATAGGACATTACCATTACCTGAATGACTTGTAGTGACCGGGAGGCTATGCCTGTTGTGATGATAGTATATAAACCAGATTGTTGCCTTTATGTGCACTGTTTGGGTCTCCTTTCTCTGTCTTCTGTTGCTGTGTCTTTGGTTCTGTTGCAGGTTGGTAGGCAGGTAGAGGAGCTGTGATTGCTGCAGGGGCACAGCTGTGACCTGTGCCTTGGTCCTTAATAAGCTGTGCCCTAACAAGCTGGGTCTCCATTACAAGCAGGAACATCATTACTGTTTGCTTTTTAGTTTGTAATGATTCTTTACACTCAACACTTGCACTGATCCCACACCCATTCCCTACACTACTAATTTACCAAAGGTTTCTTTGTAAGCACATTTTATTAAATAAATACATGTTTATTCTTATTACCGTGGCTTGTCACTTCCTGAAGTTCTTATCTAATCTTCTTATGAATCCAGTTATGACAGCATTAAACAAGCCCTGGTTGGCTACACACCTCATGCCGGGCTTATACAGATGTATGTATTGGCACTTTGAAAGGTTTAGTGTAGGCTACGACCTTGTGTGAATGAATACATTCAACGTTTGTATAGTGACCTGTATCCATTTACGACATGTCTAGCACCTCTACTCTAAGGAAAATACTATATTTTGACTATCTTTCTGTCCCCCTGGTCCTCCCCCAGCACCAAGGGTGTTTCCAGAGACCAACACCTGTGACATAACCCTGAGACTGCCCATACACACAACCCATGTACAGTTCAAACAGTACATGAAGTCTGGGATAATACAGTCACCCACCTTTGGGCAGGCATAATGTCACGGCCACAGCCGTGCCCCCGTTTTTGGTTTTGTCCTGCCCTACTGTGTCCTTGTGTCTGCCATTGTCTTCACCTGTGTCTCGTTGAGTGGTTTCAGTTCTTGTTTGTAATATCTTGTCCACCTGTGTCTTGTTTGGTTCTGTGTATTTTAGGTTCCTGTTTTGTGTCCAGTCTTTGTCTTGTCCTTACCCTTGTTAATGTGAGTACCCTGTCCAGTGCCGGTCTTTTCTATAGGCGACATGGGCAGCCGCCTAGGGCGGCATAAGAGTGGGTGCTGGTGAAAAATCTTGCCTAGGGCGCCAAATGTGCTAACACCTCTACAGACCCTGGCTTTTTCCCGTTTAAAAGAATAAACCCTTTGTTTGAGGCAATGTATGGCTACTCTCCTGCGTTTGGGTCATACCCCACCACACACTGTGACACATAAGGCATAATTGAATTAATTAAAGACATCAAATTAAATTGTATAACCTTACTTTTAGAGTGTTTGATTTTAAAAGGGTTTCTTAGTAGCAATTGGCTTCTGAGTGTAGGTGGCAACCTACAGATATTACCGTTGGACTTACAAAAATGTCTATTATAATTCTTTAAACTTCTCTTTAATCAATGCATCTGCAGTCGTAATCCTGAATGGAAGCTTAGTTAAAATCTAGTATTTTTCACCCTTTACCAAGACACTGTAGCCTAATGATGGTACATTGTGTTAGTTTGGAGTATGTTATTAGGCTGAATGTAGGGGAAAGTGTATTACATGAGAAGGAAATGTAACAAAAGATTAGGGTATGATTTCCCAGATAATGAAAATGGTGTTACCCATATAGATGGTGTCACCAAAGGGTCAATTACCTGAGCGTCAGGTCACCTCATAAAAGTAGAGGGCGCATTGCGTTATTTGTTATGGAAAATTATCCCTAGTAAGTGGGAACTGTGAAGATAAATGAAAGTTATCACAATTATTTTATTAGTAGCCTAACACTGCATTGCGAGAGCAGGTTTCTGCTCTTTTGTGTTTTTCTGCAGACATTGAGAACTTAGGTTGGACATCTTTGAACAGTGCTAGTTCATGACTATACCATATCAAGCTTGATTGTCTATTCGCCTACCATTTAGTTAGCTGACGATTAGCAGTGTACGATATTTTGTGTTAACCAGGTTCATAGAAAGATTAGATTGATACTTTATTGCTCCAGAAGTAAATGAAGGAAGTGGCAAGCCACATTAATATGGATAACAGCGTATTTATTCAATAGAAAGTGCTTGCAAAAAAACGGTTGTATGTGACGGTCATGTAAATTAGTAGTGTAGGGAATGGATGTGGGATCAGTGCAAGTATGGAGAATCATTACAAACTAAAAAGCAAACAGTGATGATGTTCCTGCAAGTAATGGAGAGACCCAGCTTGTTAGGGCACAGCTTATTAAGGACCAAGGCACAGGTCCCTGGTGTGCCCCTGCAGCAATCACAGCTCCTCTACCTGCCTGCCTGCCATCCTGTAACAGAACCAAAGACACAGAAACAGAAGACAGGGAGAGGAGACCCAAACAATACACAGAGCCAACCATCTAACATGGTTCATACTATCATCACAACAGGCATATCCTCCCGGTCACTACAAGTCATTCAGGTAATGGTAATGTCCTATTGACTCATACAGCTGTGAACAGTATCCTTTCTGAAGTAGAGCCATGGCTAGTGTTTGTTGACCATGGCAGTGTTTAACAGCATTCAACTCAAGTTAAAAGCAGTAGGCCTACATCTTACACAGCAGAAAGACAAATATTTATTTCAGGTCATCTGCAAGTCCCAGTGTGCCATTACAATCATCCCTTGGCCCAGCAGCAGCTTGGTTTGGACTGGTTGCACAGTGAAACCCACCTGCAAGGTTGCCGCAATAAGTTGACCTGAAATGAGTTGGGCCTTTGGGACATCATAGATGATCTGTTAAGTATAAAGACAACAGTGTGTGAATGTGAAGGACAGCCGATGAACTTTTATTTATCTCACCGTGTGTATTTCACTTTTCTAAGTCTATATCACTTCATAACTGCTACCTCCAATCACTGTACATACTGTCCTGTCACTGTACATACTGTCCTGTCAGTGTACATACTGCCCTGTCACTGTACATACTGCCCTGTCACTGTTGGCTACATATACGTTGACCCTGGTACCTTACTGTCATGTTTTTTAATATGGCATCATGGTCCTGGGGAAACTCTGTTTCGTTTGTACAACCAAAAGTAATACAAAATGACAATAAAATACACTTGACATGAATAGTAACAACAGTTGTATTTTGCCACCAACTGAGTTTGCACATTGCCTCTTACATTAAGGAATGTTGGCAGTGAAACCAAATCGCGCACAATACTGAGTCAACGCAATCGCAGTGCAAGGAAAGTTCACAAAGCTCCAAGCCAGACAACCAGCCAGCCTGATATTACTGCATTTATTTGTCTCTACCCCTTTCAAGTATTGCAATTGTGACCACCAACTTCATACTAATAGCTAACTAGCTAACCAACATTTCATTTCATAGTAGCTCGCACGAGCATCCCTAGACCTACTTGACTTACGTATTAGATGTTACAATTGTTGTCATAATTTCCCATCGGAGATTCAAGCAAGCAGACTTTAATTTTGGAAAACCAGACGCTGATTGTGCCAAACCAGGCGTTAATTTCGTGTGGTTTGCTAGACACGTCTCAAAATTTGAGACGCAATTTACGTGTGTAAATGGCAACGTGTCACGAGACACGTTCAAAGCACGCGTTTTTTTAGACGCGTGCTTTTGACACGTCTCAAAGTTTGAGACGTAATTTACGTGTGTAAATGGCAACGTGTCACGTGACACGCTTCAATTCGAGGCGAAAAAGACGCCGACTTTGTATGGAAGTCTGCGTTTTCTACGCGTGGTTGAGACGACTTTGCATGTCAAGTCGGCGTTAATTACGCGTGGTTGACACACGGGGGCGTCTTAATACTTGCCCACTAGGCCTTCCATACAATCTAAGTATAAATTGGGCTTTAAGCCTAGTTTATACTTATGTCGCCGACACTTTTGAAATGGTCGCCGACGAAGAAAAAAAAGTATCGCTGAAGCATTTATACTTCGGCAAACACGTAGCTATGGTTATATTGTTTACGCTTTGTAGCCTAGGTGATGGCTGTAGCTAATTTTGAGAGGCATTATAAAGGTGTGGATATGTTCTAACTTGCTCTGCCAATCTCTCCTCTATTCCTTCCATCTTAAACAGCTGTTGAGCGTTCACTGAAAATTCAAAACAATGCAGTCAACGACGCGTGCCGTCTATCTAGCCAATCACACTTGCGCGAAACTATGTGACGATATCAGCGCCAGTAGAAATTTCTCCTGGTAGGCGACACTTTCAAGCGACGGTTAAAAGTGTCGAACGTGACGCCATTTCTGTTGCCGACCTTTTCAAAAGTGTCTGCGACCTAAGTATAAATTGGGCTTAAGAGCACCACAACACAACTACTACCACTACTGATACTGCTATATCTTATGCCACACTACAACTACTAATTCTGAAGATGCTGCTCTTTTGCTAACTACTATGCTATTGCTACTGTTTTGTTCAACTACGCCACTGAGTGCGTTCACTTGACCATGAGAAACCCGATAGCAATTGTCAGTTTATGCCAATAATACAATTACTCCGTTTACATGTGTAATTGGGTGTGCTTTGCCTTCGGCAAGGGCACAACCATTGTTATCTCACATATATATTATTGTGAGAATGCTGTTAAGCATTCTCACTATTGTTTTTCTGTTTCTCTTTATTATTATTATTGTGAGAATGCTGTTAAGCATTCTCACTATTGCTTTTCAACTTCTCAATTCTTCCGCCGTTTTTTGGCCTTTAACTAGTCCTGCATACTTTCACCGATTCCTACAATTTTTGTATCAAAACGTTCAGCTCCTTCAGGAGATGATGGCTATGACTTTTGGTATTTCTCACTTTTATACTTTTTAAAGAATTAAGGTTTTTGTGCAAATTAAACATTTAGCTCATTTAGCTTGATTTTTATGATTTTTCTGGTATTCAACTAAATTGTCAAACTAATTCCTCTGACGTTCATATTGTTTAACTTACAGAAACAAGATATACCTTAAAATGTACGAAAACTTGTCCTCTTTCAGCCAATGTAACTACTAAAGAGCTCACATTTACAGATTTTCAGCTTTGAGCCTTGAAGCGAGAGCAGCCTTTCAAATTCTCTCACTAACTTCAATGGAGAGGTGGGTAAAATTCGTCAGAGAATTTCGAAAGTAGACGTGTGTTTAAACTGCCGGTAGAGTCGTATTTCTGACCGCACAGACATATAAAGGACATGTCTGGTTTCGGGAGAGTCTTGGGTCTCGGAAAATATCCTATTTTTTTGGATTGGACGTATAGTTTTGCGTCTAGGTTAACTTGTTTGAGGTGTGGATTCCAGCTAAATTTGTGATTCTTTGCCCGGCTTTTTAGCGATCACAGCTGCGCCATCACCGTGGCAACCAAACAGACACGCACCATGAAAGCAGAATTGGGTGACGTTTTGGAATCTGCCAAAAGAGTTGTATTTCTGACCGCACAGACACATAAAGGATATCAATGGTTTCGGCAGTCTTGGGTCTCAGAATATATCCTTATTTTTTGGATTGGACGTACAGTTTTGCGTCTAGGTTAACTTTTTTGAGGTGTGGATGCTAGGTAAATGTTTGTTTTTCTCTTTTAATCGAGCTAGCGCGATATGGCTCTCCATTCGACTTTTTCTTCAACTACAGTATCGACCAAATTGGCCAAACAAGGTATGTACATTGAGCTTAAAGTGTACACAATCTAGCTAGATCGTTTTTATTTTAGCAAGTTTTAGAGAAATATGCAAAAATCGAGGCGCGACTGACCGTCACGAACAGCCAAATCAGGGCTGGGGTAGCTTAGCTAAGTGTTTGCTGCAGCTGGCGTTACTGTAATCCTACGAACAAACGCTTAGTAACTGGAAAGCTTTTACTTTTAATTGACGATATTGAACACAGATGTTAAGTAACTTGTCTTTACTGTAAATATCTTCTCCGTTTTCAATTTGAAGTTGTACATCTAGCTTATGTAGGAAATCTTCCATTGCATCCTCTAGCTTCACGCCTTCGGTTATTATTCACGCTTCCGGTGTTAAAACATACAACTTTGACACACTTGCAAGAACTGATCCGCTGGTTAGAAGTAGCATGATCTTATTATTTACGTATAAAAAAACTCACCAGGGACAACAACAACATCGGCAACCCTGCACTATGAATTATCATTTTGATTTCATCTTAAATTAAGTGTCTGAACAGGACTGGGTGTGCAGGCACGCATGATTAGTTTCTCCTCCGTCTTGAACCTGAAACCTAGATTCTAGGTTAGAAATGTTGCCAGTCTGTTGCCAATGACCAACGGTTGCTAAGTTTTTCCAGCAAGTTCAAGTCATTCCAGTGTTGTCCTTTTACCTTCAAATTCGTTCACCCAGACTTCAGCAACTGGTTTTCTGCTAAATTTTCACATTTTCCTGCATCTCATCTTTCTGAATTTTTCCTCTTAATTTTTCTTTCTTTTCTTCCTTTTTCTGCCTTCATCTTGCACCAGGTCCTTTCAAAAATACCTTTCACAGTGGTACCTTCTAACTGCCAGTACTTTTGCATTTTTCTTATCTTTTCTGTACTTTTCTGCCTTCATCTTGCTGCAGGTCCTTTCTAACATACATTTCAGGCCTTTTGAAACTCCAGCAAATATTTGTTTTGCTAAATGTTCACATTTTTATGCATTGTTTCTCTTCTTTCTGATTTTTTTCACTTTGTTTAGCGTTTTTCTTCTCTTTTCTGTCGTTTTATGCCTTCGTCCAGCTCCAGCCCCTATTTAAAATACCTTTCGGTCGCTTTCAAGCTTCAGCTTATAACTTTCTGAAAACGTTAACAATTTTAAGCTTTTTCAGCATGGTCAGCGATCCCCATTCAGGTTTTCAGCATTCTCACTGCTGTTTCGCAGGAACAGCCTTTTCTAGTTGTGAGAATGCTGTTAAGCATTCTCACTATTGTTTTTCTGTTTCTCTATTATTATTATTATTGTGAGAATGCTGTTAAGCATTCTCACTATTGTTTTTCTGTTTCTCTTTATTATTATTATTGTTGGAATGCTGCTTCAGCATTCCAAGTATTGTTCTTTGAATCTTTATTCAACTTATTATTATTATTTATCTTCTATTTCTTCCGTGGCACCTTTCAGCGCCTTCAAATCTTCAGCTATTTAAACCATTCAACTATCAAAAAATTCAGCAGTTTCAGGCCATGGGGGCTATGACTTTTCAGCTTTGTACCTCTTATAGTTGAATTAATATAAATCAATATTCATAATATTTTTAACATGGGTTTCCAATGGAGTTTTCTTTCAAATCCTTTCAAACTTCTTCAAACTTCTTCAACTTCCAAATCCTTCTTCTTCCTCAATCTTTCAGCTAGAGCCACCATTTAAACTTTAAAACGTTGACAAAACCCTAAACTATTTTTAAATAATTCAGCTTTTTGATATCTATTCAACTTTTTTTTATATCACTGATTATGTTTCATGACTTTTTCGAACCGTTTCTGAGATTTACATGGGTGTGTACGAGGAAGCCCAGAGTGCAGACTGAATCGCTTAGAGCGGAAGGAAGCTTCTGGTGTCGTTGAAAACATATTTCTAGTTTGCCAGCATTGCCACAATTTTCGCTCTTCATGCTTCGTTTTTGGATCAATAGATAGCTAATTTTGTGCTAGTTGTAGACAGTTGTCTGTGGAATCCAAAAGACTTACACATTTGTTCAGAGCCCCACGAAAGCGAGACAACGTCCAACTCTCGCCCCATAGAGTCCAATGCAAATGTGGTGACAAATTCGTCACAGAAAACAAAAAATAACAAGATTTATAAACTGCCGTTATAGTCGTATTTCTGAACGCACAGCCATATAAAGGACATCTCTGGTTTCGGCAGAGTCTTGGGTCTCGGAAAATATCTTTATTTTTTGGATTGGACGTATAGTTTTGCATCTACGTTAACTTGTTTGAGGTGTGGATTCTTGCTAAATTTCTGGAAGTCTCTGCCTTCAGCGCATTAGCAGCCATAGCTGCACCATCACCGTGGCAACCACACAAACAAGCGCCAGTCTCTTACACAGGTGATTGGTATTAGCTGATTAGTGGAGACACAACAAGCGATTCAGTCAAGTCGTCTCATTAAAAGACTAAGAGCACCACAACACAACTACTACCACTACTGATACTGCTATATCTTATGCCACACAACAACTACTAATTCTGAAGATGCTGCTAATATCTCTTTTGCTAACTACTATGCTAATGCTACTGTTTTCTTCTACTACGCCACTGAGTGCGTTCTCTTGACCATGAAAAACCCGATAGCAATTGTCACTTTATACCAATAATACGCTTACTCCGTTTACATGTGTAATTAGTTATGCGATTACTCAAACACGTCTACATGATTCTTTTTATTAATCGTTGTATGGTCCACGGACAAAACGTGCACCATCATTCTTCTGCAGCAAAGTGTCGTCGTGTCTTCCCGTATCAGCCCTACTACTGCTGTATGTTTCAGTCAATCAAAACATTGAATCCTACTAGGAAAGACGAGTAAACACACTCAATGATAGGCTACATCTGCTACTGATATTACTATCCCAACTATAATTTCAGCTGTTAAAACTATAATATTCTCGTTACAACGATAACTTCTTCTGTTTAACAGTTCAACTTTCAGCTTATCCCGCATTGTAGGCAATTTAAGCTCTTATAGCTTTGTTGATGCAGTTCAGCTTCCACACTGCCTCTTGAAATTAAACTTTTTCTTCGATTGCTTCACAACGTTCAAACGTATTCTCCCGCATAGTTTTTAAGCACTGAGCTTCGTTAGATGATGCAGTTCAGCTTCCACACTCCCTCTTTTGTGTAAGTCATACATTTGTTAAATTAATTTCAGCTTGAGGGTATTTTCTCATTTCTGTATTTTCAGGCATTTAAAAAAAATATATTCAGATTTCAGCATTCCAACGCATTTTCAGCAGGAAATGCATGTTCTAGTTCCAACTTCTTAGTTCTTCCGTAGGTTTTTTGGCCTTTAACTAGTCCTGCATACTTTCACCGATTCCTACAATTTTGGTATCAAAACGTTCAGCTCCTTCAGGAGATGATGGCTATGACTTTTGGTATTTCTCACTTTTATACTTTTTAGACAATTGAGGTTTTTGTGCAAATTATTCTCCCATTAAAAGTAATGGTAAGCTCCTTCTTGGTTGAGCAGCCAGCAGAGTGGC
Organism: Hypomesus nipponensis; assembly: GCF_054491055.1. Taxonomy (NCBI): domain Eukaryota; kingdom Metazoa; phylum Chordata; class Actinopteri; order Osmeriformes; family Osmeridae; genus Hypomesus; species Hypomesus nipponensis. The sequence goes on along the minus strand of NC_140371.1, from coordinate 7,348,139 downwards.
ACACTCTGCTGGCTGCTCTTTTTCTGGTATTCAACTAAATTGTCAAACAAATTCCTCTGACGTTCATATAGTTTAACTTACAGAAACAAGTTATACCTTAAAATGTAGGAAAACTTGTCCTCTTTCAGCCAATGTAACTACTAAAGAGCTCACATTTACAGATTCTCAGCTTTGAGGCTTGAAGCGAGAGCAGCCTTTCAAATTATCTCACTACAATTAGGGAGGACAATAGAACGCGTCATTTTTGGCCAAGGCTAACCAACTGTCAAATACTGTGGAACGCCGGTAGAAGACGCATTGAATCGAATGCTAAGTTAGCCTGAATGTAGCTAAGAACGCCACTGAGAAATCTGGCACCGGAATTTTAAGGTCCACGTCCTTTTCTTAGCTCTATAACTAGCGACTACTATCGAGATATTAAAAACAAACATGCCAGTTAACATGTAGACACTTACCCCTTAATGCTATCAAATGTTGGTTGCAATACATATTGAGATAGTGTATGAAAATAATGTTTATAGTTTTTGGTGCTTTGGCTACCTTTCATAGAAGGTCGGCACCACCGGGAGACATATCTTAAATGAAAGAGTAGATTGTTTTCTTCAAAATAAGGTATATTTAGTCAATTTTAAATCATATACATTTTGAGAAAAATCAAGTTGAAGACATGTTGATGAAAATCCCATAGGAATGCATTGAAATCTGAACGTTCTATTGAGAAAAAGGTTGGTTTTTCCCTTGTAACTTTTTCCCGCATGTCGGCACCACCCTGACACTTCCTGAAAAGCAAGCTTACGTATAAAGACGTCAACAGTCAAATTTTAAAGAAAATCGAAAGACATACATTTTGTGTTTATGCTCCCTGAATGAGTCTTTCTGCAACCTATGACGTCAGACCCTGCTGTACCTCAGAAACTCCCGCGCTAGATTTAGACAAGGCTGCTTCAAATGCTCACACCGATTGAGTTACACAGTAAAGAGTTGCTAGCCCATATTTATATACCCGTATGTGGATGCAAGTATTGATCATGGTTACTGGTTTAAAAATAAATATATATTTAGACTTTACATGCATCTTTTCAGTGTGCAGAACAAAAAACAAACATTGGTCATATAAAACCCCCTCTCTTGGTGACTTTTTAAATACATTTTTCTACCGAAATGATTCATGGTAGTGATATGCAAATGTTGTTGTCACGTAGCACCAATTGGAACCAATCATTAACTTTTTTGTCTGTCAGGAAATGCAAATCTATTTAAAAACAAGCGCGAATATTCTTTCTTTCTTTCCAGCAATCAATTTAGCAAGAAAATAAATTATATGGCAGATAAAAAGACAAGAACTACTGAAATTGTATTCGCAGGTGAGGGGGAGCAAAACTCTTGCAAAAGTTTAGGTATCATTTTAGATCCAAATAGTAGGGTTTGTGGCAAATTACCATTAGAAACATTAACAAATGGGATCATGATCGAGATTATTACCCGTAGTCACAAATTAGCATTTAAAATGCCTGCGCACCTTGTAACGTTTAATATAGTTAAAAATAACTTTAAACTCCACGAATGTGACTTCGATGATAACATATGGAAGAGAATACATACTTTGGTAAGTAAGCTGATAAAACGATTTAATAATTTAGTCAGAGTTAGTGAAGACTCATGTCTAGGTGAGGTGTTTGAGCTACCGCCTCCATATGGGCGTGAAGTTGTAGAAACTCCACCCTGCGCGTCTCATGATGCCTGTGAGACAAGTCAAAATGACATTTTTGATGTTAGAGAAGCGAGTGATTTAGTGATTGGTTTACATGAACAAGTTAGCATAGTTAACAACAGTAGAGTACCAAAAAGTAGAAGTAGATATAGATAAATTAACTAAGGGATGTAAAGATATGGGGCTTAAAATATACCAGGCTGAGAAAGAAATAAAATCACTTAGAGCTAAATTAATCAAATCTACGGAAAGACAAAGTCTGGTAGAAAAATTAAGAGGAAAGACGTTCAAATAGATCACCTTAAAGCTCAAAGGGAAGTTGCAAGTAGGCTCTGCCCAATGCACTTTCGACACAATTGTTGAAATGGTGCATGATGTAGTCAACACGGTGCATGTAGAGGACGATAGGGGTGGGCTCTCAGACAGGATCTTTTCAAAAATTACTAATTTGATAGGCGATAAAGCAAGTACTAAGAAGAAATTTAATGAAATACTCTCTCAGTACCATATGCAAATATTGCCAGAAATAGTCGATGGTTATACTCAGTTACCTGACTCAGAAAAGTCTAAACTTGCTGTAGTCAATGAATTGTTTTGTGGGATGCATGTCATTGATGGACTGGCACATCAAACAGGTGTTACTTTAGATATGTGGGAGACACTAGTTTTTAAGGGAGATAAGGTAGGTTGCGTAAAGTTAGATTCAACCCTTAAATCAGGGGGGGAGAGCGGTAACGTGAGGCTCATCCGTTCTGTTTGTAAGACCGTGCAGGAGCGCGGCTGTGAGAAGAGTGGCAAACCCGTCCAATTCAGAACCTTCTTGTTTAATAAGCACGGTTCTGATCATGTTCCATTGGTTCCATTCAAAGGTAACCGTATTAATGTAATGTTCCATAATGCAGCAGGAGTTTACTATCTTTACCCTGACTTGTTGGAATTTACACGGTTATCTCAAAATGAACAGGTTAGTTCAGGTTGTCCATGCTGACCTTAATATTAGTCAGTTTATAGCAGGTCGTAGGGCATTAAGGATCATCTCCAAACAGGTTACAGAACTGTTCTGGAGAGTTCTTTCCAAGAAAGAACATGTATTAGCAATGAATGATAGGTATAGAACGCTTGTTATAAAGCTTAGAGAGTGGCAGGCAGACAGCAGGCAGTTTATGAAGGGTGAGGTCACTCTGTTTGAGGATGTAGACATCCACAGAGGACCCATCTTAGAGGAGGGGAGGGTTGAGTATAGTCAGACTTCCAAGTATTGAAATGCCACAGCAGTTACTTGGTAAGAGAGTTAAACATTTGTATGTAGAGCGTGGGTTAGATAGGTGGTTTAATGGGACAGTTATAGATTGTAAAAGAACAAAAGATGAAATGTTGTTCAAAATAAAATATGATGGCTATAGAAAAAAGTACTGGTTGCCCTTATGGACCGAATACCAGGAAAATAAACTAGTATTAATACTGGTTAGTGCAGAGGATCTTGTAGGGAAAAGAATAGCGCATATGTTTATTAGCAGTGAGGACGATAGTGTATGTTGGTGGCCAGGCAGAGTAGTTAGTTTTAATGGGAAAGATGGGTTCTTAATAGATAGAATAGGAGGAAGATGACAGAGTAGCCAGCTCAGTGGTAGAATACCCATTACTCACAGATTATTACGAGAATTAGGTTAGGATTCATAAATAGGTTTGCAGTCTTGCGATGGGTATGTAATATAAAGGCTGTATTGGGTAAGTAGTCATTTGTTTGGTTTTAGCATTGGGTTGTCTGATCAAGTGGGCCTGTGCGGCACTGACAGACTTAGCTTTGCAGTGTGTCATTTAGCTATTGGTATGTAATATTCAGGCTTTGTGGTAGCTTGAGGATATTCATGATGGACCATTTGGTGATATGAGACAGGGGATCCCAGTAGGGGGTGACTCCCTGTTAAGCCAAATGGTCTGCCATAATATCTGATAGCTGCATTGGGTAAGTAGTAGTAGTATTTGTTTGGTTTTAGCATTGGGTTGTCTGATCAAGTGGGCCTGTGCGGCACGGACAAACTTAGCTTTGCAATATTAAAACGGACTATGTCTATAAAAGTAGATACGATTAGAAGTAGTACAGTTTGGTGATATGAGACAGGGGGCCCTGTAATGGGGTGACTCCCTGTTAAGCCAAACTGTCATAGCTAGTATAAAAGTAATAGATACAAGTTGCTCCCTTGAACCTTCACCATGGATGCAGAGGTGCCCAATTGTCCTCTGAGAGCTATCAACCTGTAGGTTTTTTCACAGGCAATGACTACATGTCCGTCATAAACAAACAGACGTGTTCAAATCAAGGTATTTGAAAATAATAATGGCAATGTCACAACAAGCACACACAAATACCCTGTTCAATGTTAAATACACCCCCAAGTGGCCAAAAATGTACATTACAGCAGTAATGCTAAACGTGACAAACATTTGCATATTTGTGGTCTCGATTTAACATAATTATTCATAGCGAAGTACTGGACACCGCATTAGCTCGCAATGTACAAAGAATGTAAGTCTGGATAAGATCAGAGAATCTGATAAGAGCATCTGCTAAATGACAAATGTAAGTCATATTTCCCGCCCTGGCTAGAAGCAGACCTCTGTGACGCAGAACAATGGCGTTCTTAAAGGGAGCTTGACAGCTTCTCGGTGCCACAAAACTCAAGGTTTAAAGCGGTGGAACGTTTCATAAAATGACCTAAAATCACGCCTAAAAACTGGATTTGTGAGAAAACTAATAGAGGTAACTGAAATCTGACTTCGGATTAGTTTAAGTTACGTTAGGTTACATACGGAATTGAAAGAAAAACGGAGCAAAACTGATAGGAAATTTTTGGTCTGTCCTCCCTACTACAATGGAGAGGTGGGTAAAATTCGTCAGATAATTTCGAAAGTAGACGTATTTTTAAACTGCCGGTAGAGTCGTATTTCTGCACAGACATATAAAGGACATGTCTGGTTTCGGGAGAGTCTTGGGTCTCGGAAAATATCCTCATTTTTTGGATTGGACGTACAGTTTTGCGTCTAGGTTAACTTGTTTGAGGTGTGGAATCCAGCTAAATTCGTGTTTCTCTGCCCAGCTCGTTAGCGAGCACAGCTGCTCCATTGCCGTGGCAACCAAACAAACACACACCAGGAAACCAAAAGGAACACGTTTTCAAGACTGCAGGTAGAGTCTATTTCTGACTGTACAGACATATAAAGAATATCTCTGGTTTCGGCAGAGTCTTGGGTCTCGGAAAATATCCTAATTTTTTGGATTGGGCGTACAGTTTTGCGTCTAGGTTAACTTGTTTGAGGTGTGGATTCTAGCTAAATGTGTCGTTCTCTCTGCTCAGCTCGTTAGCGAGTACAGCTGCTCCATTGCAGTGGCAACCAAACAGACACGCACCATGAAAGCAGAATTGGGTAACGTTTTGGAAACTGCAAAAAGAGGTTGTATTTCTTACCGCACAGACACATAAAGGATATCAATGGTTTCGGCAGAGTCTTGGGTCTCGGAAAATATTCGTTTTTTAGGGGATTGGACGTGTAGTTTAACTTGTTTGAGTATGGATGCTAGGGAAATTTCTGTTATTCTCGACGAACCAATAAAGTTAATCATTCATCAAACCCGATTATTAGCAATTGTCGGTTCATGCCAATAATACAATTACTCCGTTTACATGTGTAATTAGTTATGCGATTACTCAATAAACACGTCTACAGTACATGATTCTTTTTTATTAATTGTTGTATGCTTCACGGACGAAACTTGCACCATCATCCTTCTGCAACAAAGTGTCGCCATGTCTTCTTGTATCGGCCCTACTGCTGTATGTTTGAATCCTACTAAGAAAGCCGAGTAAATGCACTCAATGTTAGGCTACATCTGCTACTGCTATTACTATCTCAACTATATTTTCAGCTGTTAAAACGATAATATTCTTGTTATGACTAGCTAGCCTACTTCTTCTCTGTTTAACAGTTCAGCTTTCAGCTTCTCCCTCATTGTAGGCTATTTTAGCTCTAGCATCTCCTTCAGGAGATGTGTGCTGTGTTTTGGTATTTTTCCCTTTTATACTTAAAAAAATGTTAAGGTTTTTGTGCAAATTATTCTCCCTTTAAAAGTAATGGTAAATCCTTTCAAATCATTAAAAAAAGCTTCCTCTTTCAAACTTAACTTCTTCAGTATACTTTCAGTCCTCCTCTTTCAAACTTAACTACTTCAGCATACTTTCAGATAGAGACACCATTCAACCTTTAAAATGTTCACAAGACATTCAGCTTATAACTTTCTACTACATTTTCACTATTTTCAGCTTTTTTAGCATGGTCAGCTATCCCCATTCAGGTTTTCAGCATTCTCACTGCTGTTTCGCAGGAACAGCCTTTTCTAGTTATTATTTATTTTCCCACCCCTAAAACTTTGTCAATATTTGGACTACATAGGCAACCTAGGTGTCAAAAGTTTAGTCTGGGTAGCGATTGAGTTGCTTGTATCGGGATTTACGTTCCGTTGCACGGTTTAGTAGAAATTACGTTTTCGTGACAAAAAGTGAAGCTAACGGTGGCTAACTTGCTAGCCACAGTCACTGACGCCACTAACGTCACTAACGTCCCAGTCACTGACGCGAAAACTCGCGTGACTATCTCTAGCAGAACATTAGTTTAGCAGCTGTTAACTTCTGGGAGATGGCTAGGCTTAGGCTAACTTCTTTACAGCAAGGCAGCTGCAGAAACGCCACAAACAAAGAAGCCTGGGTGATAACTATTTGCTCATTTTACTTTGTGATATGACACACAATTGTGATGTGTAATGTACAATATAAGGTAATATTATTAAGGAAGTACATCTAGTTTCGGAAACGGTAGTCTACAATTTCACTGAAGCATTCGCATCATGACATTAGCCTCTGTTGCCCGGGCAACACATACTGCGGTCTATGATGCATCTGTTTTCAATCGTTAAAATAAACATTCCTCACAAATACATTTTTGTTGTAGGATTTATTATGACATTAGATTACAACTAAACGATTTGTTGGTGAAATTATCATTACCTGTGGTTTTAAACCAGTGTAGCTCACTGCAACGCTGTACTGTAGCATAGTCTCTAGATTAGAAGAACGCTAGTAGCTCGTAGGATGTCAAACGGCGGCTCATGTTCGGCACTACCCCTTACTTCAAAAGTATTTCAATAGGTGAACCTATCTGACTAGTGACTACTAACCTGAACTCCATTGCCACAGCCTAAACTTTGTCAATCTGTTCATGAAAATAATTCATTTCAGCCTAGACCGTACAACGGAAGTAACGTTAAATCGAATTAAACCAACGCAATTGCTACCAAGACAGTAGTACAGTAGTAGTAGCCTACAATTTACCAGGGCAGCTTCTCCACACAGCAGGTCTATATTGCATTTTGCCTTGTTACTGACAATGATCGCTACCACTGACATGTTTATGAATTAGTGATTTCCCCCTAACTAAATGTCAAGTTTATTCACGTTTTTGGGGGCATATTTTCAGTTGGCAGATAGTACTATTTTAATCGCGATTCCATCTGAGATAGCTACTGCTGGTAACGTTGTTGTTAAAATAAGCTTCAAAGGGGGTTCTTTATTAATGAATGAATGCAATATGAGTAGGACCCTCACAATTTCCCCAGAAATTGTATGCTCTCTAGTTTAAGTCTGTTATTGTGTAAGTCTATAGTCCTTGCAAATTTAAATCAAGTTAACAAGTGATTATTGTTGTTTGTATTCTTCCCCTGCTAGCTAAATTACACATGTCTGTTGATTCGATAGCAATTGCTGCTCTTGCTCAGGTTTGTATTTTAGGTGGATTATTATGCTGAAGTAGTTTTAATTAATGAAAATGGGTTTATTGTTAATATTTTCTTCAGAATGCTTAGCCTATCAAGATCAAATGAAGCAAGCACTGTACATGCTTCAGAGTGGCCTACCTTAATCAATAGGCTAGGCTACTGACCTTTTACAATACGTTTTTATGTCAATTATTAATTGGCAGGATTTATGCCATTTAGAATATACTTTATGAGTGTATGGTGTCTTTAAGTAGCCTAACTTTATTGCTTTAGGGGAAATAGGACGAACATGTGTGTGTGTGTGTGTGGGGGGGGGGGGGGGATGTAAAACACCTGGGAATAAATACATTGATTAGAAAAAATAAGAAAAAAAAGAATATATATACATATATATATTAGTGCTGTCAGTTTAACGCATTATTAACGGCGTTAACGCAAACCCAAATTAACGGCGTCAATTATTTTACCGCGCGATTAACGCTCTTTTTGGCCTAGCAAACTTTGTAGTTTTTTTCACATGCTGTTGCAACAACTACCAACGTTAGAAAAACTACTGGAAAACTACACCGGATCTAGCTAGACCGGAAACAAAACAACAGGCACGCCAAACACTCGTTTGGCTTGCGAGCTGGCTAAAGAGTAGTAGCAGAGCCCATTTACGGATATTAGACATTCTCTGGTAGTAGGCTAACGTTACGTTTTGAGTGGATGACGAGCGCGAGATGCCGAAATGGATGCCAATAAGATTCTGAATGGAAAGTTTGCTTTTAAAAGTTGCCAAATGGTTCTATTGACAAGACCAGTGATCTGTGTGTTTTGTCGTTGTAAACTGAGCTATCATCGCAGCACGTCCAGTCTGAAATACCACTTGATGGCCAAGCACACAGCTGATGCGAATTCTCTGCCCCCTCGTCAAAGCCAGGCGATTGCAATGTTGTTTTCAATGAAAAAAATATTTGCACAAAGCAATCCGAACCACTTTTCTATGTTGATAAGAGCATTAAAATTTGAAAAAAGATTGGGACAAAAAGAAATCAGGGACATTTAGAATAGATAAAAATGTGCGATTAATTGTGATTAATCGCGAGTTAACTATGACATTAATGCGATTAATCGCGATTAAATATTTTAATCGTTTGACAGCACTAATATATATATATTTTTTGGAGCACCGAAGACCCATTTTGACCCAGGAAAAACCCTGACCTTCACCACTGTGTTGGGGGTAACATTATAAAGCCACTCTGCTTTTAGCCTCTTGGCTTTGAAGATGAACAAAAGAGGGCCGTAGTCCCCTGCAGCATTAAAGCTTGCCAAAGCTGTTGTCGTCTCCCCCTTTTCGCCTGACGTGACCTTGTAGCAGGCACTACCCACCTCTGAAATCACAGTAGCTGCCAGAAAATGGTCCTGCACTCCTAAACTGAGCTATCATCGCAGCACGTCCAGTCTGAAATACCACTTGATGGCCAAGCACACAGCTGACGCGATTCATGCAAATTCTTCGCCCCCTCGTCAAAGCCAGGCGATTGCAATGTTGTTTTCAATAAAAAAAATATTTGCACGAAGCAATCCAAACCACTTTTCCATGGTGATAAGAGCATTAAAATTTAAAAAAAGAATGGGACAAAAAGAAATCAAGGGACATTTAGAATAGATAACAATGTCCGATTAATTGTGATTAATCGCGAGTTAACTATGACATCAATGTGATTAATGGCGATTAAATATTTTAATCGTTTGACAGCACTAATTTTTAATTACCATCGCGATCACTGCAAGTTTGTTCAGTCAGATGGCTAAGCGGTGAGGGAGTCGGGCTAGTAATCAGCCGGATCGATTCCCCGCCGTGCCAAAATGACGTGTCCTTGGGCAAGGCACTTCACCCTACTTGCCTGGGGGGGAATGTCCCTGTACTTACTGTAAGTCGCTCTGGATAAGAGCGTCTGCTAAATGACTAAATGTAAATGTTTGTTGAATATGGTAGGCCACACCCCCCGGAAGTGTTGTCATAGCCAGACCTATATTTTCTTATCACATACTTAGGATGAGCTCAGTGGTGATTTTTAATGGAAACATATACATGTAAATAACAATTATAAAGCTTAACTGTCCCACTTTACCCATTGTCCCACTTTACCAGTATTCACCCTACAATAAACAGTGCCTTGCGAAAGTATTGGCCCCCCTTGAACTTTTTGACCTTTTGCCACATTTCAGGCTTCAAACACATTTTTTGAAAAAATCAACAACAAGTGGGACACAATAATGAAGTGTTTCCAACAATAGTGAAAAGTTTCCAACTTTTTTAACAAATCAAAAACTGAAAAATTGGACGTGCAAAAGTATTTGGCCCCCTTAACTTAATACTTTGTAGCGCCACCTTTTGCTGCGATTACAGCTGTAAGTCGCTTGGGGATGTCTCTATCTGTTGTGCACATCGAGAGACTGAAATTTTTGCCCATTCCTCCTTGCAAAACAGCTCAAGCTCAGTGAGGTTGGATGGAGAGCGTTTGTGAACAGCAGTTTACAGTTCTTTCCACAGATTCTTGATTGGATTCAGGTCTGGACTTTGACTTGGCTATTCTAACACCTGAATATGTTTATTTGTGAACCATTCCATGGTAGATTTTGCTTTATGTTTTGGATCATTGTCTTGTTGGAAGACAAATTTCCGTCCCAGTCTCAGGTCTTTTGCAGACTCGATCAGGTTTTCTTCCAGAATGGTCCTGTATTTGGCTCCATCCATCTTCCTATCAATTTTAACCATCTTCCCTGTCCCTGCTGAAGAAAAGCAGGCCCAAACCATGATGCTGCCACCACCATGTTTGACAATGGGGATTGTGTGTTCAGGGTGATGAGCTGTGTTGCTTTTACGCCAAACATAACGTTATGCATTGTTGCCAAAAAGTTCGATTTTGGATTCATCTGACCAGAGCACCTTCTTCCACATGTTTGGTGTGTCTCTCAGGTGGCTTTTGGCAAACTTTAAATGACACTTTATGGATATCTTTAAGAAATGTCTTTCTTCTTGCCACTCTTCCATAAAGGCCAGATTTGTGCAGTATACGACTGATTGCTGTCCGATGGATAGAGTCTCCCACCTCAGCTGTAGATCTCTGCAGTTCATCCAGAGTGATCATGGGCCTCTTGGTTGCATCTCTGATCAGTCTTCTCCTTGTATGAGCTGAAAGTTTAGAAGGACGGCCGGGTCTTCGTAGATTTGCAGTGGTCTGATACAACTTCCATTTCAATATTATCACTTGCACAGTGCTCCTTGGGATGTTTGAAGCTTGGGAAATCTTATTGTATCAAAATCCGGCTTTAAACTTCTCCACAACAGTATCTCGGACCTGCCTGGTGTGTTCCTTGTTCTTCATGATGCTCTTTGCGCTTTAAACGGACCTCTGAGACTATCACACAGCAGGTGCATTTATACGGAGATTTGATTACACAGAGGTGGATTCTATTTATCATCATTAGTCATTTAGGTCAACATTGGATCATTCAGAGATCCTCACTAAACTTCTGGAGAGTGTTTGCTGCACTGAAAGTAAAGGAGCCAAATACTTTTGCATGCCCAATTTTTCAGTTTTTGATTTGTTAAAAAAGTTTGAAATATCCAATAAATTTCTTTCCACTTCATGATTGTGTCCCACTTGTTGTTGATAAAAAAAATAAAAAAAAATGTTTTATATCTTTGTTTGAAGCCTGAAATGTGGCAAAAGGTCAAAAAGTTCAAGGGGGGCCAATACTTTCGCAAGGCACTGTAAGCTATTATTACACTGCTGTTCTTAACACTGTAGAAAGCTCCATTCACTTGAATAGGGTCCGATATCTTTTGATAACAGACCGTTGCTATGAATAACAGACTGCTGTCAAGGAAAACACTACGAATGGTAACACAAATTGTAAAAAGACACACTGTGTTAAGTAATTTTGTTGGCAAGTAGCCGTGTAATAAGCGGGATAATGTATAGAACGCCGGTCATTCTCGGGAAAATAAGCCCCTTCAGAGCGTCGGGGTGCTGTTTGCCGTCGTGGCTTATTTTCCCGATAATGACCGGCATTCTATACATTATCCCTTACATATTATTAAGGAAGTACATCTACTTTCGGAAACAGTAGTCTACTATTTCACTGAAGAATTAGCATTGTGACATTACTTAGCCTCTGTTGCCCGGGCAACACATACTACAGCGGTCTATGATGCATTTGTTTTAAATCGTTAAAATAAACATTCCTCATAAATAGATTTTCGTTGTAGGATTTATTATGACATTAGATTACTAGTAAATGATTTGTGGGTGAAATTATCATTACCTGTGGTTTCAAACCAGTGTAGCTCACTGCAACGCTGTAGCCTAGTCTAGTACTGTAGTTAGCTAACAAAAACACCTCCACAGCTGTTTACAGTCAAACAGCGGCACATGTTCGGCACTACTGTACCCTTACTTAAATCAAAAGTCTTTCAATAGGTAAAACTATTGGACCAGTGACTACTAACTTGAACTCCATTGACACAGCCTAAACTTTGTCAATCAATGTTCATGAAAATATTTGAGGGTTTTCACGACGCGCCATCAGACCGGAAGTCGCCATATTGGAGGCACTCTGCATCACAACAAAGCACAGACACTGAATGAAGTAGATCCCGAACGTCGTCAAGGAAAATGATGAATTATTACCGTGTTTCAGGTTGTACCAATAGGACAGACCGAGAAAGACATTTAGAATATGTTAGGTTGATTAAACACGTTATTGCGTTACTTACTTTGGCCTTCACAACACAACTGTCGTTGATAACTTGGTACTGCGTCTCCCTCACCCATCCACACACCATCTGGTTATAGACCTCCAAACCTTTGTAGGATTTAAGGTATTCCGCTGTGTATGGGCTCGGCGAGAAAACCAGGTACCAGGTAGTTGACTTAATCGGGATATGGGACTGAAGGAAGAATCAGCGGGTCGTCACGGACAGGGCCAGGTTAAGAACATCTTGGGTCCGGGGCAGAAGCCTCCCCGAGACCCCCCCCCCCCCCCGCCAAAGATCGTTATTATAACTGTTATTTTTATCAATATATTAGAGAGAGAGAGAGATAGGTAATTAAATTATGACAGAGACATAATGTAAAAAATAAATGTATCAGTCTGTGATAGGCCTACATTGTAATACATTGTAACAGGCACCCATTGGAACATGCAGTCTAGCGTGCACACACACACAGCCCAGCGAACATATAGGGCTTATAAACAAACAAGTCGATTGAACAATTTAATTATCAGGCTGTGGACGCCTACTGAAAAGAACAGTGTGGGACTAGTTTAAGTCCACTCGCCTACTTTTTTTGAAGGCAAAGTCACGAATCACATTGTTAAAGTCAATCTGGCGAAGCAAGTCAAACTATGTTGACATCAAAGTCAAGAAGTTCAATCTTGTCTCCGTCATGGTCGTCCGGAGACGTTTTTTTCCCAGCTTCCCAACGATCTTTCACCGGTAGCATTTGACACAAGGAGAGTCAGATACAGGGATGCAAACGGCGCGCTTTTCGGCGCCTCCCGCTTTTTTCACGTCAGTTTGGGTGACTTGTGTGAATCGTGCAGATCCGAAGAGGTTTTTTTTAAGGGGGGGGGGGGGGGGGTCTGATTATAATTGCACCAACAGTAATTCTGGATTGCCTCCATCAAACAAGTAAATAGGAAATAAGCAAATATTTGGCAGCCCCATTCAAGTCCCTGGATGCTGGGCTTCAACAGAGAAATGCACTGTGACGCTATGGGAAAGTATGAGAAGGAAATCGAGTCAGTCAACCTGCTACTATAATGTATCTGATTCTGAACGAACTCGTCTTCGAGATGAATGTGTTCTATCACATTCAAAATGTTAACACAATAGTAAATATTTGACCATACATTTTTTTGACATTTTAGGGGAAGCCGAGTTTCCCTTGCAGTCTTAAAGAAATCGCCTACTGTCATGGATTTTATTGGGAAGGTGACCATACACAGCTTGTGGCAAGTAGAATAAACTACCTCTCAAAAGTAAGACCCTACAGGCCTTGTCCTCCATTGATCCTGTGGTGAGGGGCCATTCCCAGGCTACTCAGCTGAAGGAGTTGGCTTGGATCATCAACATTTAGTGCCCTTAGGTGGCCAGGAAGAAGAGGAAGGAGTAAAACCAGAAGAAGTGCTAGATAGTTTAATAAGAGTTTATGTTTCGGAATAAAAAATGAAATGGAATATTCCAAATAAGTGTTGGTGTATTTTGATCTTCAGAATGTCATTTTACTCAATGTGCATGTAGGAGTGGGCCAGGGATGTCAGGGGGTTGGTGGCAAAGTAAGGATATAGATATTTGCTGCAGGGCGAGGGCTGAAATTACTTCTCTCTTTTTTGACCATACATGTGTTTGCATCCCTGCAGATACATCCTCAATGCAATATCCACGTTGGGAAAAGCACATTGTAGCTGCTGTTCTTTTAGGAGCCTCATCATATTACTGGGTGAGAGATCGGTGGTCATGTGCCTACACAACGAAACAAACTGCCCAGACAGCATTTACATCTGTGCCATATCCGTTTTCGAATCAGCCGATTCGCGCAGCAGTTGCACTCACAATTCAGATCTGCACCAAATGTGGGCAAGACCTCTATAGCAATTCTCATTGTGACATTCCGTCTGGCGGGTGCGGTGCCGATCCGGGGCAGCTGCGCAGACCAGACGCGCCACAACTGAATCGAGTCCGCACGGCGGGTGTGGGCCGGATCAGAGCCATGGGAGTCATGGGAGTCAGATGGCTGAGGGGTGAGGGAGTCAGGCTAGTAATCAGAAGGTTGCCGGATCGATTCCCCACCGTGCCAAATGACGTTGTGTCCTTGGGCAAGGCACTTCACCCTACTTGCCTCGGGGGGAATGTCCCTGTACTTACTCTAGGTCGCTCTGGATAAGAGTGTCTGCTAAATGACTAAATGTAAATGTAATATACCAATATGATAAAGTATTTTTCTATGGCTCTGGGCCGGATCCGTGGCAGCTGCGCAGACCAGACGCGCCACAACTGAATCGAGTCCGCACGGCGGGTGTGGGCCGGATCCGCGGGAGCTACGCAGGCCAAACGCGCCACAACTAACGGAACGCTTTTCCCCCTCATAAACCTGCCACTCTATCTGACTGCAGAGTGGGAGACCGCAGGCTGCAACGTCGTTGTGATTGTTGTGATTTATGATTGTTGGTAAGTGCATTATTAGTAGGCCAGGGGCCTATTCCATAAAGGCCGCTCAAAAAAGCTAGACTTAAAGTTCTAAACCAGACGTTTATAAGTAATAAGTTGAATTAGTCAAGCGGGCTTAAGCGGTTCCATAAAGGCCAATTTCAGCTCACGCAGTCCTACTAATTCAAGTCAGATTTACGTAGTCAAGCTAATTGCGCGTGCACCCTATTTTTTAACAGCCCGAGAGGTAAAACATGGATCATACAATCCACCACGGCAAAAGCAATGCACACGGCCACATGACTTCTTCCAGAAAGAACGTCCCCTTTAAATCGTGTACAATGACAGCTCCCTCATCCACCGCTTCAATCAAAGTAAAATGACACGCCATGATTGACGTCGTGAACGTAGACCTTCGTTGATTAAAAAATACCCTCTAAACTAATCTAAATTGACTTTTTTGACATTGTTTAAAATAAATTGCCTACTATTAATTAAAACATTATCCAGTAGCCTAGTGCTAACGTTTAACATGGGTTTTGTGTCGGGGAAATGGGGGGCGGATTTAGGTTTGTTTTGCAATTGTAGGCTACTGTTAACAATTATATTGCTATGATAATTATACTCGGATAATTTAGATTGAGATGTATGCCTATGCCTAAGTTGCCATAGTAACCGAGTTTGAACTACGTTGAGCTAGCTTTATGGAACCAAATGAACAAGAAATGAGTCCGACTAACTGACATAAGTCTGGCTTATTCGGTAAACTCGCTTTATGGAACAGGCATCTGGTGTTGAAGTCATGTTTGTCTGTTAAATATTTATTTTAAACATAAAAGTTTACAAACTTATAGTTTACACCACATTGTTCTTACAACCTCAGACGTAGCTTACGTGCTAGACAAGCTAGTAGCATAGCTACGGTTAGCTGGTACAGCAGGTTCTTTAAACATCCACAACTAATGTGAACATAAGGCCAAATTGGTTATCTTTGCTTATTTAGCCATGTTAGCGCTATAGCTACTATACCCACTCTTTTGTCTGTAGCTAGCCTAGCTGCTAGTACTAATAGTACTATACTGCGGTGATCTCTGCTAGCTACTGCCAGCACCGACTTCTCACGTCCAAATAAATTTACAAGTTCGTACGTCAGTACCATGTCTAAAGTCTCACTGTATTATACACATAGTCTTCAACATCAACACACTATGAAATAAAATTGAAATTAACTGGTACATAATCCCGTAACAGATGTTTTGTTATGCTGTAATGTTCTCTTGTGCCTGTTTAAAATAAAACGTTTGAAAATTACAAATTGTGTGGGTCCGACCTGTTCTGGTATTGGCCCGTTGGAAAGGATGAGCCCGGTCCAGGTCCGTGTAACGGATCTGCGCCAAATGCTTATGAAGACCTGGGCCAAATCTGGCCCAAACACATTTTGCTGTCTGGGTGGACAAGCTCATGTAACCTACACCCTACTGGCTCTTCACCTAGAGCCAGCGGTAAGCTAGAACAGTAGTTATCACGAAGGTGTGTTCAATTAAATGAAAAGGGGAGGAGGCGGCGTACAAAAATAATGCACTTTATTTATGGTACAGTTGGTGTTCCCTCGAGCCACTAGCACAACAAGCTGCACCAAGGCTGCAATCTTATTACGTTGCCTGTTACATAAAGTCAAATCAAACTAATATAATTAAATCAATCCAAACACAAGGGGGGCACTCTCACTGCAAAGAAACGAAAGGACAGAATAACGCCCGTCCAATAAAATAAATGACACACAAAACTTGGAGGTGGTTTACATAACAAAGGCACTCAACGGTGCACTCAACGGTGCCTGCTTCATCGGCTCTCTTCTTTCGCGTCACTTGGCGCATTGTTTCTGACCTGTACTGTTCGGAATAAGACATGCGCTTGGCGGCCAGTTCCAGTTCTTCAAAGCTGTTGCGCAAATCCTGAACGAAATCAATTAGTGATCGAATCAAGGCTACAGCCTTCACAAGATCCAAGTCCAGCGTTTGAAGGATTGTGCTTGTCGTCTGTAAACTCTGTAGGATTTTGTTCCAAAATATGCTCCAGAAAGCATTCTCTAGTTCTTTTTTTTTTACAAGGGATTTTGCTTCATCTCTAGTGTCAGCACTCTGACTTGTATCATTTGACAGGCTGCTCAAGACACCATGTATATTCCGATAGTTAATGGAAAGCGCTTCACTGGCTTGTGCGTGGGAAGCCCACCTTGTGCATTACAGTGACTTTAAGTTTCATAAACTTTTAGTTTATAGTTATAGTGATTTTATAGTTTTACACGAAAAAACAGAAAGATGGAAATGTTATGACAATATGACTATTGTGAAGACAGCCAGGTGGTTAGGTTTTTATGTAGGTTGCTGTATAATCGTTGATTTGTTAGCTACGTGAGAGGCCTGTCAGCCTCCATGGACGATTGCAGCAGCTGTTGTCAATCTGCGTCTGATGAGTATTTTCTTAATTTCGTACCAGGGTCAATTCTACATCCAAATGAAGAGCAGTGTTTTAAAGATATGGCGATTGAGAAGACAGCCAGCGGGTCAGTTATTTTTGTGTGTGTGTGTAAATACACTTGGAATTTAAGTGAGATCGCGTCTTGTTCTGACGTTAGCCTCTTAGTCACAGACTCGGCTCGCCCACTGGCAGTGTGTAGTAGTAGGTTACAGTACTGTCTTCAATGCCACTGCTATGGCTAAACTTTATTAGCTCTGTCTTATTACACGGCTGTTCTTAATGCTGTAGAATGCTCCATTCACTTGAATGCGGCTTCCCAACGTTTTGCGGTGAACAATGTTCTCATATTTGACCGTTGCTATGCATATTTGACCGCTGTCAAGGGTAGTGGCCTTTTTGCCTCGGATTCATGTCTTTCGTAGCACTCCGCAAGTAATCCGGTAACTTTTCAACCCCAGCGTGTTGCTTAGCAACGTCAGCTGATTTGAAGCCTAAAGAATGTTCAACGTCTTTGGCGAACTATTTCTCTGCTGATCAACAATACGAATGGTAACAAATACATTTTAAAAGACACACTGTGTTAAGTTATTTTTGTTGGCAAGTAGACGTGTAATAAGCGGGATAATGTATAGAACGCAGTAAAGCGTGCTTGATGCTGCCAGTACACACTCTCATTATTGGTGAAATAAGCCCCTTCAGCTTCGCGTCGCATTATCCCTTACAAAAGAAACGTTCTAATTTCCTGCGCTTTCAAACAATCAGTGGAGTGTGGATAGCAACGGCATCCAGCTTGCCTCTAGCAAACTGCTTTTGAATTAGCCATGTCCCCCTAAATTAATATCAAACTTATTTACGTTTTGGGGGGCTTATTTTCAGTTAGCAGACTACTAGTACTATTTGAATCGCAATTCCATCTGAAATACTGACAGTGTATGGAAGCAAATCTTGACCAAAATTCAAATGAAAATGCATTTCCAGAAATGCATTTTCATTTTAAGAATGTGGCTGCATTATTTCACTCATTTCCCGGTAATGGCGGCGGAAAAAGATGCGAGCAAAGCTATTCTGCGGTTGTGGCAACGCTGCCGAATATCCATAGGTTAAAGCCGGAGTAAGAACATTCCTTACTGAGTTTTGTTGGTGGCCATGATGTTGTGGCCCTCCTCCCCAAGGGGTTCGGGAAAAGTTTGATTTTCCAGCTACGGCAGCTAGCTCTGTTACAGTAGTGGTGAAGGAGTTGGCTAAGGCGAACGCTTGCGATTGGTTATGGCAAATCAGAGTGGCTCTGGGCAGATCCAATAGTTTTAAACTTCAACAGAGGACCCGCCTTCGAGGAAGTTAACGTTTGTCAATGGAGCGATCCCAGACCCTCTGTACAAATGAAATGTACGAGGATCTGGTTAGGACCAGGCTAGCAAAGAACTGCCCACAATTTGAAAATTAAAATGCATTCCGAGCGGCGCAGCAGAGTGACGTCAGTAGCTGCTCTTCTTCAGCTCCCTGCCTATGCTCCCTGCTGACCAAGCTACCCATCTTGTTCGGTAGGGGGCGGTGTGCACATCTGCATTGCATTACATCAGAATCAGAAAGGGTTTTATTCTCCATGAAAGTTTGCTCAGACAAGGAATTTACTTTGGCGGAAGGCATACATTAAACATATAGGTATCTTAAAACTTAAATATGTGGACTAACTATACAAAACGAGCAAAGTCTAGCTAATAGTAAGGGGATTTAGAATAAAAAATTAAATATAAAGTAGCCATAATTTACAATCACAGATTATGGCGCCTCCTCAAATTGTGCAAACACAGTTGGAATTAGCTGAGCAGGTAGAATCTTATAATATATCTGATTCTGATGCCCGTGACTGAGTAGAACAAGTCATAGAGAGCTTGGCTGCATACTCTGCCGTCACAGATTTACACATTAATGAGGTTGCCATAGTTTGAGGCTGTGGAGCCTCAACCATCAACATCCCGTTCGAGTCCATTGAAAGCTATTTATTAAATGGTTAAAAAATAAAGGTAATAGCAGAGCTGTTCGGCGTATGCCACCGCCCCGTACCGAACAAGATGGGTAGCTCGGTCAGCAGGGAGCTGAAGAAGAAGAGCGGCTACTGACGTCACTCTGCTGCGCCGCTCAGAATGCATTTTCATTTACAAATTGTGGGCAGTTCTTTGCGGGCAGAACACGAAAATGAAAGTGCAATGTTGGCTCTGTTTTCTTTTTGATTATGGCATAAAATGTGCAGTCTTGAAAAGAAGAAAATGCAGATAGGATGATTGATTACTAATTTCATTTATGAGTCAAATAATGCAGCCACATTCTTAAAATGAAAATGCATTTCTGGAAATTCATTTTCATTTGGTCACGATTTGCTTCCATACCAGTGACAAAGTTGTTACAGTAGCTTGTTTCAAAGGGGGTTCATTGTTTCAAAGGGTGTTCTTAATGAATGATGCAATATGAGTAGGCTAAATGCTTGAAAACATCACTCGAATGGAAAACGGACCCACCTGCAACTGAAGCAAGCAAGCACACCCTACAATTTCCCCAGAAATTGTAACCTCTCTAGTTTCACGTTGTTTTTCGTTCTTCAGTCAGTTTGACAGTATAACCTTCAAATGCATAATGCAACCCTTCTGTCTGCTTCTTTCGCAAGTACATTTTTCATTTTTTTTCCATGAATACTCTTCAGAATGTTTTGGAAGTAATTAAGGTTACAGCTTCAATACCAAAAAAGATTAGGTAGCTAAGCTACCTAGCTTAGCTAGCGCTTATGGTTAACATGTATGGGCACACGTAATGCTGATAGCACTGGCAGGTTTTAAAAGATTAAACATTTTTTGAATTTATGAATGCTTTGAAATGATAACCAGTTCCGATCTTTGCTGTGCGCAACTGAAAATGCCGCCTGAAGATTGAAAATGGAGGCCCCGCCTCTGCAATTCTCTCCTCTCTCGCGATTAGTTGTCAGATTAAACCAATCACAAACGTTTCTGCCCTCAGGACAACGTTGAGTAAAGAAAATTCCCACGAGCCAAGTGAACGCACTCAGTGGCGTAGTAGGACAAAACAGTTCCAGTAGCATAGTAGTTAGTGAAAGAGATATAGCAGTGTCAGTAGTGGTAGTAGTTGTCTTGTGGTGCGCTTCGTCTTTTATTGAGACGAGTTGACTGAATAGCTTGTGTCTCCACAAATCAGCTAAATACCAATCACCTTTGTGACCGTTCCCAGGGCCACGCCTCCTTAGCTACTGTTGCTATGTCCGACATAATTCCCGGAACTGTCAACCCAAAAGCCATGGTGAGTACGGGGATAAGCTCTATTGCTGTCGGTGTAAGTGAGGATTTTTGGAGTAATACCTCTGTGATATCTTCCAGATCCAGGCAGAAGGGACTGCAACATGCAGTGGCAGGATATATTCAAAATATTAAACTTAGCAACGAAGGGAAAACAACAAAAATCGAAGCCAACGCATACAGGTTTCAAGTAGCCTTGTCTGGCCAGGCACTTGAACAGCAAGCACAGGGTTGGGATACTCAGGAATAAGTCGCCCACTCACAAAATTTACGAAGATTAAAATAAAAGAATATATATATATTGGCTTGTTGGGACGTTTTGTTCAACATTGATACGGTATTTTAACCTCCTGGCAACTTGCTGGCGTTCGTTGGCTAGCTCAGCTTGCATTTTTACAGACGTTAACATTAACATTATGATTTTAACATTAACACATTTTTTGGAGTGACTAGTTATGCACTCGTAGTGGTAATAATACTAGTTTACATGAACCATAACTGTTTGGGGATGTTCTCTCAACTAACATCTTAATTATTGTTCGCTATCAGCTTAACGCTAGCTACCTTGGAGACATATGCTACGTGTGTTTGGTGATGTTCTCTAAATTAGGTTGGGAGTGAGGTATCCCACACTGTTTTTTCCACCGCCGGCACCTTCCCTCTTGAGTCTTCGGCTTTGCAAATGGAAAAAATCCCACACCTCCCTCTAAACTTTTGGGATATCTAGTGTCAGATCGTCACATCCCATAAGCACACCGTTTAACCATGTTGCTTCTGAGTCAAAGCTTGACGGACCTTCTTCTCTTGGTAGCGGTTGCTAAGGTACGATTGGACAAGGGCCGTTCTAGGGAGGAGTTTTGGGAACGGTCAATTACACATGTAAACGGAGTAATCGTATTATTGGCATAAACCGACAATTGCTATCGGGTTTCTCATGGTCAAGTGAACGCAAGTTAACCTAGACGCAAAACTATACGTCCAATCCAAAAAATAAGGACATTTTCCGAAACCCAAGACTCTGCCGAAACCAGATATTTCCTTTATATGTCTGTGCGGTCAGAAATATGACTCTACCAGCAGTTTCTAAATCTGGTTGTTTTTGCCTTCTCTGACAAATTTGTCACCAGATTTGCATTGGACTCTATGGGGCGAGAGTTGGACTTGGGGCGAGAGTCTACGACCAGCACAAAATTAGCTATCTATTGATCCAAAAACGAAGCATGAAGAGTGAAAATTGTGGCAATATGCTGGCAAACTATAAATACTTTTTGAAACTGATTTCGAAGCTCCCCTCCACTCTAAGCGTTTCAGTATGCACTCTTGGCTTTCACGTACACAGCCATGTAAATCTCAGAAACGGTTTAAAAAACGTATGAAATATAATCAGTGATATTACAAAAAGCTGAATAGTTTTAAAATAGTTTAGGGTTTGTCAACATTTTAAAGTTTAAATGGTGGCTGTAGCTGAAGGATTGAAGAAGAAGAAGGATTTGAAAATTGAAGTTTAAGAGGATTGAGAGGATTTGAAAAAAAAACTTCATTGGAAAACCATGTACAAAATTTGATGAATATTGATTTATATTAATTCAAGCATAAGAGGTACAAAGCTGGAAAGATATAGCAGTCATAGCCTGAAACTGCTAAATTTTTTGATAGCAGAACGGTTTTAATAAAGATTTGAAGGCACTGAAAGGTGTTGTGAAAGAAATAGAAGAAGAATATGAAGTTGAATAGATTCAAAGTACAATACTTGGAATGCTGCTTCAGCATTCCAACAATAATAATGAGAAACAGGAAAGCAAAGATGCCTATCCATATTTTTCTAGGCCTACCCCAAAATATTTTTCTGGCTACGCCCCTGGTTCAATTTAACAATGTAATGCAGTTTACACATATGGGGCCAGTTGCATAAACATACCTTCTACAATGCGAGTAAATCACTCGCACATGCAACCACATTTCACGACTAGCGACTAAATCTTTAATTAGCCAATCTTTAATTAGCCAATGGATAAATTGTTCGATTTCACTCGCCTGTGACTGAGTTAGAGGCAAATAATACGTTTAGTGCAGATTTCAATGATGCGCTTGACTGCGAGTTAAGATAGATTGGCTATGACAACAAACCTACAATTAGTTATTTTACTGCTGCTCAACGGAGGTTGCCAAAGTAACGGAAAGTTGATTTGTCGCTAGATAAGATTTATTGTCGCTAGGGAAGGTAAAAACGCTACACTGCCTCTGTCGCTTTCTCTCACAAAAAGATCGACTTGCTTTTTACGGCACTCGGCACGCACAAAGAGATGGATAGAAAAAAGCTACAATTCCAGTCTAAGCAGAAAACGCTTGTAGGGGGGTAGATATTGTCCAAACAACCAAAAGTAATTCCCCTATGGTTTAAAGGAAGATGGGAAACTGAAAAGTGTATTAGCATGAACCAAATAATGCAAATACCAATAAAATTCCAGGTATTTGACTCTATGGGTTAAATCAGAGCAAGAATGGTCAAAGTACGGTTAAATGAAATACGCATTTAATAACTTTGCAAATGAATGAAATCAATTACAAGGCAAACATGTTACAATATGAAAGCTTTCAATCTTACCTACTCTACCATGATCATTGTAAATCAGAGAGAAAGCAAGAGGTGATCAAGGAGTAGGACAGTAGGACAAGGGAGAACTGAGGAGAAGGTCTCAGGAGACGAAGAATCCAAAGAACAATGCATTACAATTCCCTTTATACACAAGAACAACCAATCAGACCACATCTTGAATGGGGTGAGAGCCATCAAGTTGAGACCGTCCAGAAACTCCAGACTTTAGCATATGAGAGGTGGGGGCAGGTTTGACACCCAGCCTTACACGCTTAATATTTTTTTTGTTATCAAGACAATTTAAGATTACTATTCCTTGTTCAGATTATTTTTGCTCTGCTTATCAGCTCTGCCAACTGCGAAAGAGCCTTCGGTGACCAAAAGAGAATACAATCAGATGTCCGCAGCAGTCTCACATCCTCACACCTTTCTGACCTGATCTTCATTTCATTAGAAGGCCCAGAGCTTCAGCAGCATGGGCGTCGCCACAATGTAACTTGGGGGGGTCACGTCCCCCAAAAAGTTGATTGGACCCCCCCACATTTGCGATCAAAATATTAGTGCATGACTGGTCTACTAGTCCAGCGATCTTTCCATTGCTTCACAATCAAATCTGTTCTACTTTGTCAGTAGTCTATGGAAAATACCTATAGCAATATAATTCCACTCCACGTTTTCTAGACAAACAGCATCACGCGCGCTGATTCAACTCCCATACTGTTTGATCGACGCATCATGATTGTAGCTGGCACTTCAGACATGACTGTTCCAGAGATAAGATGGACATAAGGAAGGTTTTTTGGAGGAAGAGGAAAGTAAGTCAGAGTTGCCCAAGTTTTCCCTTCAGTGGCCGAAGCAACCTTATGAGACATTCTCTGACTATACTAGCATTAGTTAAGTCACAAAGATCCTTCTGCAAACATTATGATTATTGCTAGCTAGATAAGCAAGCTTTTTACCTACATCTAGCACTAAGCAATACCATACTTTATTTACCCATTACAAGTGGAACAGTTGTTGATTTCTTAATCTGGGTCTGAAATATGTTGTGCTTTTTGGCCGTCTTCAGACCTCGGCGTCTTTTTCAGGCAGAAAGAGATGACAAGGATGTTTTTTCAAAGTAGCTAAAATAGAAATTGCTGGTGTTTTTTTTTTATCGTCATAACAACCATGAGCTAATCTGGAGTTAACCTTAGCTAACATGCTAGTTTTTCTAATGACTGAAAAAAAGAAAGAAAAACCCTTTATTTCAGAATTGTCTTCCAAATTAAACAAGGTTGCTCAACTTGTAATTTACCTGCGTGACGTTGGCCCCCCTTCCAACGCAAAACATCGTCAGAATAGTCTCAATCGTTTGTGCTGGTTTGTGCCGTTAAAATTTTCCTTTTTGCTGCTGTCATTTTTTAGATATTAAAGAATGTTTTATAGGTCATCCTGAGGTCACTCAGCCCCCCCCACATATTCTGAATGAACCCAACATAGTCTCAATGGTTTGTGCCGTTAACATTTTTGTTTGTGCTTTAGCGGTATTTTTTATATTATACATTTAATTATGGCCGATGACGTTACCAGCCCCCCCCCCCACACACACACACACACACACTTGCTCCAAATTGAATGTAAATAGTCGCAATCGTTTGTGCTGTCAAAAGAAATATTTGTGCTACTATGGATTTAAAGATATTATCGTTCCATTTTTCACACATGGCGTTACTCAGCCCCCCGTCAACGTCCAAATCTCATAAAAATGGTCTCAATCGTTTGTGCTACGTTTGTGCTGGTTTGTGCCGTAAACATTTTTGTTTGTGCTGCTCACTTTTTAGTTGATTAAGTCCCTGCTCTTTGTACACACCGCCCCCATAAGGACCCACGGTGACACAGTGTCACACGCCCTATGAATGCCCTGGATGGTTCCATGTTAAATGAATCCTTGATTTTTCACTGTTGAAGTCCCAGAGTAACACCTATAGCACATTTATGATAGGTCATGTGACCAATGTGGTGATCATGTGTTTCCATACCAACCGATCGAACTTGACTGAAAGTTGCATTTGGAAAAACCAGCTACCTAGCGAATTTGAAGTTGCTTTTTCAGAGGCTAAAAGGTAAGAATTATCTAATTCATGAATTGCAATGTTTAAATATCATGGTGTTTGTTAAAAATAAACCATTATTTACACATATCTTGAAGAACTTTTTTTTAACGAACAAGTGAATATTGGTGTGACACGGATGTCACATCGGGCAATTAGACTAAAAACTGTCGAAAAAATTTGTTGTGACTTATGTGTCACATTAAGAAAAATAATCATGATATGATCAGTTTACTTGGCTGATTCAATTATATTTAGTTATATATTGTTTATTCTAGCTTAATTAAACAATATCAGTTATATAATTTTATTCATGTGTTGCAATAAGACCCGTTGGGTAGCTAGTTACTAAAATGGCAAGTCTAGGACTACATCATGACATCAGCTGCAAGGCATGAATATTTACATTTTTTTCTCTCTAGATGAACAGGGAAAAGAAATGGGATTTGAATAAGCATAGCCAGTTGATTCTGGACATGATTCAGAATGGAGATGAAAGTGAGATTGAGGGATTTGGTGGTACCAGCTCGGATGAAGACGAGCTTGCTGAAGATCCAGATTACGCTCCTTTGAATCAGGAGTCAAGTGAGTCTGAATGTGAGTCAGAAGGTGATATACCTCAACCAGAGGGGGAAGTGTCTCAACCAAAAGAAATACCTCAACCAAGTACCTCAACCAAGAAACATCCTACTGGCCAAAAAAATATGTTCTCTTGGAGAAAGAAACCTTTTGAAGCCCCTGACTGCACGTTCAAAGGAGAGAGTGTCACACCTCCAGACGAGCTTCCCACTCCCCTGCAGTACTTCAGGAGGTTCATTACAAAAGAGATGATAGAGTCATTGATGGAGCAAACCAATCTGTACAGTGTCCAAACCACTGACACGCTCAAGAATGTGAACACCACAATCAAGGAGCTGGAAATCCTAATTGGCATGTACCTGCGCATGGGTCTTTGCCAGCTTCCAGGAAACCGTACCTACTGGGAAAACAACACAAGGTGTGCCATGGTAGCTGATAACATGTCACGCAACCGTTTTCAGACCCTCCTTGCATCTCTCCACTTCGCTGACAATACGGATTCATCAAACAGGCAAGAAGGGGACAAATGCTGGAAGATCCGTCCATGGCTTGATATGTTCCGCAAACAATGTCTTCAGATCACCCCAGATGAACAAATGGTGTCTTTCCGAGGAACGCGCAGCCCAATAAGGCAGTATGTCAAGAGCAAGCCCCACCCCTGGGGATTCAAGATCTGGGCCCGTTGCACTTCCACAGGAATCCTCTGTGATTTTCAGGTGTATGAAGGTGGCACTGGGAAAAGAACCACATTTGGCATGGGAGGAGACGTGGTGCTCAAGCTGTGTGAAACTCTTCCACCAGGCCAGACCTACAAAGTGTTCGCTGACAACCTGTTCTCTTCAGCACCACTGGTGCTTGAGCTTCTTCAGCGGCAGATCTTCTACACGGGTTACAGACACACACGCACGCACACACACACACACACATACTGACACACTTATGCACACTGACATACAAGTCTTGTTTTTGTTTCTAGTTTTGTCACTCATTTTGTCTTATTGTTTATGTATTACAGGAACACTCCGCAGCAATCGCTTGTCTGGATGTCAGCTTGAGGATGACAAGAGTTTAGCCAAGAGAGGCAGAGGATCTTTCAATTCCAGGGTTGAGAAAGAGGGATTCATGGCCATTGTAAAGTGGTATGACAACAGACCGGTCACCTTGATCTCTTCTCACACAGCAGTGGAACCACAAGACAAAGCTCGCCGCTGGAGCAAACAAGAGAAGGCATTCCTTGACGTCAACCGGCCACACATCGTCAAAGAGTACAACACCTTCATGGGGGGGTTGACCTCATTGATGGATGTATTGCCAGGTACAAATACAAAATGAGGTCACAGAGGTGGTACATCTACCTGTTCTGGCACAGCATCATGCTAGCCCTGGTCAACGCGTGGCTGACCTACCGCCGTGACTGCAAGCTGCTTGATCAGAGGCCACTAAATCAAAGAAGATTCCAGGCAGAGGTGGCAACTAGCCTCATCCAGGCACAAAGGGGGCGCCCATCACTCGACAGCAGAACCCCATCTCCATCAGCACTCAGAGAGTCCGTGTCGGAGGGCCTGATGATGTTCGTCTGGACCAGGTTTCACACTGGCCTGTGAAATGTGCCAAGCGTGGCCGCTGTAAAATCTGCGAAACCAATGTAACCACCACCGTGTGCGAGAAATGTGACGTGCGTCTCTGCTTCACTGAAGAGAGAAACTGTTTCAAAACATACCATTTTGCCTAGGCATACACATAAACGTTCAAGCTCTGGTCTATAGTTCTACTTTGCCCAGAAACAAATTTGTTACAAATTCCACAAAAGTTGTTGAGTTTTTAGGTTATTCATTGTGGAATTACAAATTTTATTTATATTATTCAGATGGTATTTATGTTGTTGGATGTTGATCTGAGGATAAACAAATAAAAAGACAAAGAAATACATTCTCAGGCTGATACATTTCAAAAGATTCAGATTAAGGTGTAATATATAATTTAACTGTTTTAAGCCCGAAGTGACATCTAGGTCACTTTTGAGATCTTTGTCACCTAGTGGCACAATTTTGAAAATTATTTGAGAAATGTGTTCTATGTGCTCTATTTAATATGTTTTATGCCCCCCATAATTTGCCTTGCTGTAGAAATGGGTCCGGGTCTTTATGGGTAGAATGTTTTGGTGGTCATCCTGAGGTCACCCAGCCCCCCCCCACATATTCCGAATGAACCCAAAATAGTCTCAATCGTTTGAGCAACGTTTGTGCTGGTTTTTGCTGTCAAAAGAAATATTTGTGCTACTATGGTTTAAGAGATATTACCGTTTTATTTCCGTCTAAATCGGGGGCTGGGTGACCTCAGGATGACCACCAAAACATTCTTTAATATCTAAAAAGTGATAGCAGCACAAACACAAAATGTTACGGCACAAACGTAGCACAAACGATTTAGACTATTTTTATGAGATTTGGACGTTGACGGGGGGCTAAGTGACGTCATGTGTGAAAAATGAAACGGTTATATCTTTAAAACCATAGTAGCACAAATATTTCTTTTGACAGCACAAACTATTGCGACTATTTACAATCAGTTTAGAGCAAGTGAGGGGGCTGGTGATGTCATCGGCCATATTAAAATGTCTGATATAAAAAATACCGCTGCAGCACAAACTAAAATGTTTACGGCAGAAACCAGCACAAACGATTGAGACTATTTTGGGTTCATTCGGAATATGTGTGTGTGTGGGGGTGGGGGGGCTGAGTAACCTCTGGATGGCCTATAAAACATTCTTTAATATCTAAAAAATGATAGCAGCAAAAACAAACATTTCAACGGCACAAACCAGAACAAACGATTGAGACTATTTTGACGATGTTTTGCGTTGGAAGGGGGGCCAACTTCACGCAGGTTTGTAATTTTGGCAATTCGCAGAATTTCATTGCTACATATTAGTCTATAACATGAAGGCAAAACTGATTTAACCATTAAAACCATATATCCTCTGAAAGCTTATACCCCCAGGATGTTATCTAATGGGACAAGAGACACGTCCTTCTCTACATATTAGTATGCTGCCCATGCATAATACATTTGGTATTGGTAAACGGAGTATATGGCTGATACTTTTTTTGATTCAACTGAAAGCTTACATCCTAAGGATGTGATCTGTGGAAAAGACTACAGGTTTAAACACACATTTGACCATTTCTGAACAGTCTAGTCATGCTTTAGGGAGATGCAATTTTTTTTTTACATAGCCTACATAATTATTAGGCTACTAATCCTATACCAATTGTGAATTTGATATGCTGATAACATGATTTACATCTCAGAAATCTTCATATGAACAATCTACATTAAGCTTATTTCAATTATTAATATGAAAGAATGCTCAATGCATCTCCATGTCTCCTGATATAGCCCAAGTCAGGGGTTCCCAATCCTGGTCCTCGGGCCTCCCTGCCCTGCATGTTTTAGATGTTTCCTTGTTCCAACACACCTGATTTAAATGAATGGTCGTTAGCAGGTTTCTGCATAACTAGATAACGACCCATTCATTGGAATCAGGTGTTGGAGCAGGGAAACATTTAAAACATTCAGGGCAAGGAGGCCCGAGGACCAGGATTGGGAACCCTTGGCCTAAGTGGTTGAGATTGAGAGTGAGTCAGAGGCAGGCACAGCATGCAGGGGCAGTGGAGACAACTCTGTTGCTGAGGTGAGTGCTGAAAGGTGACAGGTAGTTGAAGATGTCCCATTGCTTATTGGGAAGTTTTCCAAATATTTTAATGTCCAGCCTCTCAGTATATGTATAACAACTGTTGAGAGTGGATGAGTATAAATGTATGATACTATAATTGTTCAGGTTGCGCCTCATGGCATGAAGTCACGTGTGACTGATGACATCACTGTCTTATAAGAGGGATGTTCACCCCCTCTTTTCTCTCTCTACCTGACTCTCACGGAGAGCAGTATGTTATGCACAATCCTGCATTAAACAATGCCACGATTAATGGCTAAAGAGACAAACGTCTAGTCATCCCTTTATAAATTATTGTTTGCTGTACAGGTAGGCAGAAAGTATAAGCCTACCTGTTAACAGGTTATGGGCCCAGCTAATGGAGAATGATTCTAAAGTTTGACGGACACGTGCGTGGATAGCTAGCAAGACGGCGCTAGCATACAGAAGTAGGATTATCCAAAAGAGCGAGTTTAGCATAGGGAGTACCGGAAAGCTAAAGCTAGGCTAAAAAGAAGCTAAACTGGGCTACAAACTGAACAAGCCATGTAAACTAGTTTAGCTTACTAACGCAAGAGCATAGGTAGAATGTGTGATGATTTATCCTAGTTTATTGGCAATGGGGCTAACGTCATTTCATGTTCCTGACTGTGTTTCATTCAAATAAATAACCCGTGTTATGTAAATCTATAATTCAGGATGCATGTTTGTCCAGATCTTTGTCAGGTAATTTTTCAGCAAGATATCTAGAGCTAGCTAACTGAAGCTGAGTTGAATCACAATAGTTTGGTTGCAAAGCTATAGCGTTCTACCCACCCAAGTCAATCCAGTTTGCGTCGACAACAGAAGTGACAACTAATGTTATCATTTCAAATGATGTGTAGACGCAATAGATTTATTTGCACGTTTTTATTCTCTTTTATCTCTTTGGTGTTTCAGTGAGCGCTGTTGGCCGTGTTGCTTTTTTGCTACCCAGCTTCACTCGTTGAATACCAATCAGCGTGCAGCTCATCTAAATATTAATGAGCATACCTTAAAGGAGAAAAGCTAGTGTTTTTTCCTGGGACAATTTCAGATGATATATCAGGGGTCATAGAACAGCACCCGGGCCATTTTCAACCCAAACAATGTAACATACCCTATTTGGAGACCTTAAGGAACAGTGTGAAAAAGCCAAAAAAACTAGTCAATCACCCCTTTAAGTTGCCTTCTCAAGTTTGAGGTGCTTCCTCCTTGAATGGATAAGTTTTTAGCAAATTTGGCATTTTGCTTTTGTAGATGATACATTTTCAAAATGAGACTTATTTTTCTAGTGCTCATTCTCTTGACCGATTCCAATTTGTCTGGGGTCTCTTCTGCTTGCAAGTCACTTAATGCAAAACTGTGGGGGAGGCTGGGGAAGGGGCACAGTCCCAGGGCCGGCCCTAGCACATTTGGCGCTCTAGGCGAACTCCACTCTTGGTACCCCCCCCCCCCCCCCCCCCCGGATAAACACAACAACTATCGTAACGATGAGAATCCCTGAGAAAATGTCACGTATGTGCTGAACTACGCTCCGGCCACGCCCCCCTGTTCAACGGTGCACACACGGTGCATGGTCACATTCACTCCCTCATTGCCTGCAAATAATTTTTTTTAAGTCTCCTGTTCTGTTGATGGCTAGCAAACAACAATCTTAGAAGGTCTGGGTCACTTGTGGCACATATTATTCACTAATTTCAAGCAATCAATCTACCTGAACAAAATTAGATGAAACGGGATAGAAACAAAACACTTTTTTTACGGAAAATCATTGACCCTATTCTACAGGGAAGTTCTACAGGGAAGTAGTGCTTTATTCATTGCAAGAACACCAGTGCAAACTTACGTTGTTATGATTACTATTTCATGACACATCGAAAATGATGCAAATTGCGATACAGCTGAAGTTGGAACTAATCTTTGGACTGAATGGCAATAATAAGGAACGTCACTGGCTATCTAGCGTTAGCTAACTAGCTAGCAAGATTACATACAATCCATTCGCTAAAGTTGACAATACAACACTTGGATTTTTACCAGTATTCCTCACTTGTTGACAAATTGCCGAGTTTGTCTTCCTTAATGGGTGTGCTATGCAACGAGTAAGATATTTGTAATGTTGTTGCACTGGCTATTGGCTTTATTTGTGCGCCCCTATTTTAATGATGAATTTTTGGTAGAATGTAGAATAAATGGACATATCATTTTTGTGATACCCACCTCTGTAAAATCCTTACAGAACTATGTGACAGGGAGTAAGAAAACTTTCAATGATAAGGTACATCTTTTCTTAATTCCACTAAAGTGCCCACCTATTCACGCTTTTAGGCTACCTTTCGCCTTTGCACGTTTCTCTTCCTTTCTTTTCTTCTTAAATTCCGCCCCAGATGGCTTTTGCCTCTTCATTATTTCCTTCTTCAACATAAACCCACTCTAACCAAACGCCTCACTGTGCTTGCATGTTCTGATAACACCATGAAGTTACGTACCCCTTCCGTTTTCTATTTTTGGATCATTTTACCCTAATATTAGATTTTTTTTTGTTTTTATGTCAAAATATTGGATGGTACGGAGCCCCTAAAGGGACATGCAAAAAAAATCTGGTGCGCACGAGAACGTTTCTGGTGGGCACGAGAAAGTGTAGTTTTTGGGGGTGTTTAGTGTGAAATTTGACCCCTAGCAGTTCCAATATTTTACAAAGTACCAAGAGTTTACTAATGGGTACTATTTACAAACGAGGTAGGCTTGAGTTTAGTGCACCACTTTTGTCAATTTAGTTAAACCTCTTGAAGTCTTAGTTTAACAATGCTTTTATTTATTATTTGACTATCTGCACTACAGAGGCAGCTTATGTGCACTACTTTTGTCAATTTAGTTATTCCTCTTAAAGTCTTAAATTTACTTGAAAGAAGCTTTTATTTATTATTTGACAATTTGCACTACAGAGGCAACTTATTTGCACTACTACCTCAGATTTTCTGGCTAAATGACAACCAGGCATTTTGTTTTTGTGTCTGTCAAGTGTCAGATGTCTTCAGAAGTAAAATGTCTGAAAACTGAAGGTGTGTCTGTGATTAATCAATATGGGTCAAACTAAACCAGATCAACCTATTTCAGAAAACTTTCACACAGGACCATTACAAATTTCTAATTCTTTATGGCATTCTACCAAACATGCAAACATTTACACTTGGCAATGGCAATACATTCCTTTGAAGTGACTGGTTAAAAATGTACAATGTAAATAACAAAACAACTGTAAACATATTTGCTTAAACAAACGTCTTGTACATTTAAATGCTGCAACGAACATAGTCAAAACATTTTGAATAATGACAATGAAAACTTATAGGGGTTGTATTCTTAGCAGACAGTTTTGTCTGACATTATAAAGAGTGTAACATGTTTACTACACGCTCAGCATCACTGATACAACCGTATACAATACTGTGTTAAATGAATCACAACTACAGTATACTGGTAAGAAGATGGTCCCTGTTATGCATCCATGAATCACACGACTCCACACACTGGAAAGAGGATTGTTTCTTTTAAGGATCCAGATACTGTGTTAGGATTCTCCTGACCCTCTTCCCTTCTGCTGTCATGGAGTCACCTCTGACAACTGGTTGTGTGTCTGGCTGGTTGTCCCGGTCATACTGAATTGCCTCAATTACACTGTTGTCGTCTACTCTGTCCTTAGTAGCCTCACAGTAATTGTGCAGCACAAAACATGCATAAATTACGAAGGGCAGATCATTCAGATTAATGTCCATAGCCCTTCTCAGGGCTCCAAACCTGGCTTTGAGTCTGCCAAACGCACACTCTATCACCATCCGTGCTCGGCACAAAGATAGTCCAAAGTACTGCTCCTGGGCTGTGCTTCCCCCATTTACATTCTCTTTCATAACATATGGGAGCAGTGGATATGCAGGGTCACCGAGTATGTACACTTGTATGGCCTCTTCATCTTCAATGATTTGCCTTGGACAGGGAGGGATGTTTCCACTTTTTAAGGACGTGTTCAGTGAAGAGTTTGCAAAAATACAGGCGTCATGCACGCTCCCAGGCCATTTCACCACTATGTCCATGAAGGAATATTTATAATCGCAGGTGGCTTGAATGTTCAAGGTAAACCTCCCTTTTCTATTGAGGTAATCAGTAGAATTGGCCGATGGTTGCTTAATCTCTACATGTGTCCCATCCACAGCACCGAGGCACTGAGGGAGGCCATGAGCTTCTTCAAATCCCTTCACAAGTGATTGGACAGCAGTTTAATATATTTAGGACCCAAGTCAACTGTTATGGCTCTACACACCTGTCTGATTATTATGGAAACGGCCGATCTAGACAGACCGAATGCGTTTGCAGTTTTACGTAGTCTACCTTCATCAGATAAATAGTATAGGGTGAGGGCAACTTTTTTAACTACACTGACCGGCGACCGCATGACAGTAGTCTGACCTTCTATGGAGGGATGCAGTAACTCCGAAAGAGACAGTAGTGATGAGCGCGACATTCGGAAGTTCTCATGCCATTCCTCCGGGAGGACGACATCCTTCTCAAAGTTTTCCCACCAGACAGCGGTTCGCCCTGGTCGGATCCAAAACCGTCGGCGGCGACGTTGGCAGGCAATGTAACTTCGTCTTGGGAGTGAAAGCTGTAGAAGGACTGCTGACCTCCGTGCAGTTCTTCGCCTCTGCTCCTCGATATAAATAACTAGTTGTGTTTGTAAGTACAAACAGGCCAAAAGGGTTTGCAATAACGCAAAAATTAGCACTACCTTAACGTCCATGCTTAGCATCGATGATCAGTAAGCAAACTGTAAACATAGGACGCTCATATGACGTGATTAATTTTTAGTCGCATATTGTGACGTTTGAGAACCTAAAACTCTGTTTAACCTAGTGCACATGCAAACACAAAAACGGTGTTTTCAGAAATCTCCACTTTTGCCGGAGTTTTTAGAAATGATCGTTTTCCGTGATAAAACCTCCGTTTTCGTGTAAATGAAAGGCCAAACCGCATGAAAATATATGCGTTTTTCTTCCGTGTAAACGGGGCCTGAGTTACTCTAACATGGGAAACTCTGAAAATTCGGTTCCAAAAAAGCTGATATGAATTTGTTAACTCAACTCGGAGTACGTCAACTCAGAGTGAAGTGTGGGCATGAGAACTATTCAAAGCCAACATCAGTGGAGCTCCGATACTAGGATCAACCATGGCACCTGGCACCCAAAAAAATGTTGTCCTACTTCACCACACTTCCGATATAATTTTTTTTTTTGTGTTGATGGTCAATCTGAGCACATATTCCGGAAAAAAGCAACACGGCTGTAGCAGCGTATACAATTGTAGTGCCGAGTCAATGCATACATTTGAATGCAATAGGCAGTCCATACATTGAACATTTAACCCCCCTGTCAGTTAATATCATTAAGTGTTCATTGTTTTATTAAATGAAAAAACATGGTCATGCATATTTTGCTTAGGGTACGCTTGTGAATGTAGCCTCAACGTCACCTTGGTTTTAATCATATTCGCCATGATACCAAGTAAATAACAATTGGTGCCTATTTCAATTTGAAGTAGCAGTTTCCCCCAACAGAATGCTTATCATCAAAAGATGATGATTAAGACGACGAAGAGACATTGACTGCTGCTGCCGAAATGGATGCAGAAAATGTTGTATGGTAGCTACTGGTAGTTCTCTCCCATGTACTTTTATTTACAGGCTTGTGCGGAATTGTCAGTTACACTGACATTGTGAGA
Organism: Hypomesus nipponensis; assembly: GCF_054491055.1. Classification (NCBI taxonomy): domain Eukaryota; kingdom Metazoa; phylum Chordata; class Actinopteri; order Osmeriformes; family Osmeridae; genus Hypomesus; species Hypomesus nipponensis. The sequence continues at coordinate 7,312,835 of NC_140371.1, read as the reverse complement.
ATAATTAATATTAAAAAACGATTTGCACATTCTGATCCTGTTGAACAGGGCATGGATGGATGCTGTATACAGTGAGATGTTCATTTCATGACAGGTGAATTTTGCACGTGGAACAGTGAAATGTAGCTAATGTAATCTCATGTATACCCAGTTACAAGTAAATTAGTTGTACAAACTCCACCTCATGAAGAAAGTGCCAAAAACTGACCACTGAGATGGTGTAGGCCTACTTAGGGTAGAAGAATAAAGGCTAATCTCTAAAAAGATTTACTGGAACACCAGTTACGAGAAGATGCATGGTCACAGGTGATGTTAATTGTAGGAACAATAACCTTTATGAATATTAATAGTTGAATTTACTGAATTGTTATTTTGACCAAGAGATGGTGTACTTACGGCAGAAGAAAAAAGGCTGATCTTGTAAGGCTATCAAACTGCCCCCACCTCTCATATGGTAAAATATGGAGTTACTTGATGGAGTCTCAACTTCATGGCTCTCACTTCTTATTGTGTAACTTACTGTAGCATTGCTAGTCATGTTGATAAGTAAGGGTCAAGAATCTGGTGTGATTGTAGTTGTTCTTGGGTATAAAAGGAATTGTGAAGCATTGTTCTGTGGATTATTGATCTCCTGAGACGTTCTCCTCAGCTCTAGCTTGTCCTACTCCTTCTTCCTCACCTCTTGCTTCCTATCTCTGGTTTAAAATAATCATGGTAGAGTAGGCATAAGAGTCAACCTTCATTGATATCATTCATTTGCAATATGATAAAAAATATTTCACCTTAATTTGACCATTCTTGCTCTGATTTAACACACAAATCAAAATAGTCAAATGCCTGTAGGTATTGGCATTATTTGGTTAATGTCAATACACTGTTCAGTTTCCCATCTTCCTTTAAACCATAGGGGAATTAGTTTCGGTTGTTTGGCCAATATTGACCCCCTACAATGTTGAAATAGATTTGCTGAAACACCAGTTACAGGATGGTACATCCTGTAAATTGTAGGAATCATATGAATCATGTAAATTGTAAGAACAATAGCCGATATAAATAGGCTAGGGTACTCATTGTGATTTCTATTTGTAGGCAATGAAGAAGACCAAATACAATTTCAATTATTTGTATTTATTTCAGTGCCCAAAAGCGTTTGGTCAATTCTGAGTGCATGTCCACAGCATGTAACACTTGCAACGAAGGCCCAAGGGCTGAGAATGTTGCTATAATAAATTACAGATTGTGACGGGAAACGATAACGTTAATTTAGGTATTCATCAGGGAATTAAAGCACATCAAATCGCAGTCTTAAAATCGTCTCCCAGCGTATAACTAAGCAAATTAAATTTAGTTCGAGATCGCTCGGCTGAACCAGGAAATGATTTGCCATGTCTGCCAAAGCTATCAGGCTCATAAAGTGGGAGGGGATAGGTAGAAACGCAGAGTTTGGCATGGAAAACCTGCTAGCAAGCAGGTTAATTTCATGGAGCAAGTTACCATGGAAACTTGCCAAAAGGTTTCGTTACCTCTCTTTCTGGAACGTAGAACTCGGAGTATGCCTATTTTCAGGGTTAGACAACTCAAAGTTTTCACTAAACCCGCTACCTGGAATACCCTCCAGGGGTCTCATTTATAAACGTGGCTATCTCAACATCACATGGTCCACTATGGGTGCAGGAGGAGGAGATGCTCTGACTGCATGGAATATAGGATAACGTCATATATCCTACCTTTAGATAACTGCAGAACACAGTGCATAACTAAATATATGTATTTAATAATGTGCATATATCATCATGTCAAAAACTGGAAATACAGTTAAAAGCTCCGGCGCAATCGCTACACTTTACGTCCTCGTTATCATTTCAAACTTTAATACTGCTCATAACAAACCGCTTTTGTTTTCAAATTGTATCTCGACTCGGGGTATCGCTGGCACATGATGGCAGCAGCAATATGCTGCAACTCACACAGTTTTTATTCCTGATCCACCGGCCACCAATTAAAGTGGTTTTCGAGCCTCACCTCGCCTACAAGTAACAGTGTCAGAGAAGATACTTTCTCGTGCGCACCACAGAGTATCTTGTGCGCACCAGAAACTTTCTTGTGAGCAACAAAAAGTATCTCGTGCGCACCAGAATTGTTTTTCTTCATATCCCTTTACGGGCTCCGTAGGATGGAGATACAGAAGGGGGCGCAAAAAAACTGCCCAGCAAAAAAAACAAAACAAGAAAGATTTTTTTGTTGTTGCTGGGCGTATTTTTTCCCCCTCTGAGTGGCGCCCTAGGCGACCGTCTATACCGCCTGTAGGAAAGACCGCCCCTGCACAGTCCCCTTGGAGACAGCCATGACTGACAGCTGTATTTCAACACCGGCTCCACCCTTATTTGGCACCAACATGAAGTGCACTAGGCCCTACATATGTGTTAGATGATTTTCTGTCGGAGGATGGGCCAAGGAAAGCACCACAATGAAAAAGAGTTTACTTCATTTATTAAATCGAGCTGCTCGGATCAGGTCACCACGACAGGCAGAGTGGTTGACATGAGTGACAAACATGTCTCTCATATGGACATTATATGCATGAGCTGGACCATACAAATATAGTAACCACCAAAACATGTCCTTAAACGGTACACATTCCACAACTTAAGGCACAGGATAACAACACACAAGTGATGTGGTCATAGCTCATTGTTTATACTATTTTCTGCATGTTGCCCTTTCCGCAGGTTAAAGTGCACATTCTCCAATCTATTTGTGTATTGTCACTAGCCCACTGTGTGACCTCTTGACCACAGCAAGAGACAACCTCACATATGTATAGAAAACCCGCGTATCAATATGTAACCTGACCTCTTTCAATTGGTGTGAACTGTGAACTTGCTGCATGCCCCCCTCATATGGACAATGTCACTCAAAGTTCACAGACTTAAATCAATTGTTTCTTACACAGAATTTCAGATATAATATAAAACCATTTCACTTGTGTGGCAGATCATATTTTTTTAAGAAAACCTTCTCTATTAAATACAGTACAACATGACAGTTTGTATGGTTTTAAATTGTCATTTATTACACGAGCATTTAATTATCACGGCAAACAATTACACTGCACTAAACTAAGTGTAAATATAAATTAAAAATAACAAAACCAGTCAGTATGACTTGTGAACGAATATCCTTCACATCTTTCTATACTAAAAACAGCGGTCACGCAAAAGGGAATGAGGTAACTGTTTCCTCTACTAAACCAATGCTGGTCACGGGAAAAATAATTCAAAGATCCGTGTCCGAAGACCCAGTCAAAATGAAAAATCATTTCTGTTTTTGCTAGCTACCAGTACTGAGCCTATGCAGGTCACGTGAAAAAGGACTCGGTTGGCAGGAGAACGAAACATTGATCCGAAGACTCGGTTGGCAGGAGAACGAAACATTGATCCGAAGACACGGTTGGGAGATGAATGATTCGTTCATCTGCCCGATAGTCTTTGGATCCTTTTTCACATGACCTGCATAGACTCAGTACTGGTAGCTAGCGAAAACAGAAATGATTCGTTAATTTTGACTGGGTCTTCGGATACGGATCTTTGGATAATTTTTTACGTGACCTGCATTGTTTTTTTTGTAGAGGAAACAGAAAATGAACTAATCAATCTTTGAGAGGACTTGTTACTCCCGAGTCCTTGTAAGGATTCGTTCAAAATTAACAAATTGTTCACGAATGACACGAATGACACATCACTAACGCTCACTTTATTGATGCTAGCACCAGCCGGCATCTGCGTTGAAGTTGTTGATAAATGGATGTAGCATTGGGGTTAAATTAAGAAGCTTAAAAACACATATACTATTTGTTAACTTTTTCAATATTGGAGTATTACTCCAACACTCCAACAGATATAGGTTTTCATCAGGTTTAAATGTATCAATCTTTCGCCGTTAACTCCGCCATCTTTTTTTTCTTCGTGAGGTGTCTTATTTTACCTAGGCTAACAAACGTGAAGTTCACAATGTTGTTTGTCCGACCACATGAACGGGACTATTTTCTCTCGGCTACTGAAATGCGATACACAACGTTTGTTGTCTATAACTATCTTGTGCTGAAAGGCAGCTTACTATTTATTTACTATTTATAATTTTGCTGGTAACCGTATTATAAAAGCAATAAGGTACTCGAGGCAGTACATTATCGTCAATAATGTACGGGTTCCAGGGTTTGCCGTTTTGTTTGCTAACAACATCCCGGAACCCGTACATTATTGACGATAATGTACTGCCTCGAGTACCTTATTGCTTAATTATTACGGCTGTTATTAATGCTATAGAATGCTCAATTCACTTGAATGGAGCTTCCCAACGTTCTGGGGTGAACAATTCTCATATTTTACCGTTGCTATGCATATTGACCGCTGTCAAGGAAAGTGGCCTTTTTGCATCTGATTCAAGTCTTTTGTAGCATTCTGCAAGTAGTCCGGTCACTTTTCAACCCCAGCGTACTCCATTGCTTAGCGACGTCAGCTGATCTGAAGCCTAAAGAATGTTCAACGTCTTTGGCCAAGTATTTCTCTGCTACGAATGGTAACAAATAAATTGTATAAAGACACACCTGCTACAATTCTGACCCAGGGAAATTGTTATTTGTTATATTTAAACTGTTCAAGAGACAGAACCCCCGCAAAGCAGCTGGGCCGGACTCTGTCTCTCCAGCCACCCTCAAGAACTGTGCTGACCAGCTGTCTCCGGTGTTTACCTACATCTTCAACACCTCCCTGGAGACATGCCATGTGCCAGCCTGTCTCAAGTCCTCCATCATCATCCCTGTGCCCAAAAAGCCCAGGCCAACTGGACATAATGACTACAGACCCGTCGCCCTGACCTCTGTGGTAATGAAGTCTTTTGAGCGCCTGGTGCTGGCACACCTTAAATCCATCACAGACCCTCTATTGGACCCCCTGCAGTTTGCCTACAGAACCAACAGGTCTGTGGACGATGCAGTTAATATGGCCCTCCACTTCACCCTACAGCACCTGGACTCCCCAGCATCCTATGCCAGGATCCTGTTTGTGGACTTCAGCTCTGCCTTTAATACCATCATCCCCGCTCTGCTTCAGGACAAGCTCTCCCAGCTGAACGTGCCTGATTCCACCTGCAGGTGGATCACAGACTTCCTGTCTGACAGGAAGCAGTTAAGCTGGGAACACAAGTCTCTGATTCCCGGTCCATCAGCACTGGATCTCCCCAGGGCTGTGTCCTTTCTCCTCTGCTCTTCTCCCTGTACACCAACAGCTGCACCTCCAGTCATCCGTCCGTAAAACTCCTGAAGTTTGCGGACGACACCACCCTCATTGGGCTCATCTCTGGTGGAGACGAGTCTGATTATAGGTGGGAAGCAGACAACCTGGTAACCTGGTGCAGCCAGAACAACCTAGAGCTCAATGCTCTCAAGACAGTGGAGATGTTTGTGGACTTCAGGAAGAACACCGCCCCACTCACCCCCATCACCCTGTGTGACTCCCCAGTCAACACTGTGGAGTCCTTCCGCTTCCTGGGCACTATCCTCTCCCAGGACCTCAAGTGGGAACTGAACATTAGCTCCCTCACCAAGAAAGCACAACAGAGGATGTACTTCCTGCGGCAGCTGAAAAAATTCAACCTGCCAAAGACAATGATGGTGCACTTCTACACAGCCATCATTGAGTCCATCCTCACCTCCTTCATCACCACCTGGTACGCTGCTGCCACTGCCAAGGACAAGAGCAGGCTGCAGCGTATCATCCGCACTGCAGAGAAGGTGATTGGCTGCAACCTGCCTTCCCTTGAGGACCTTCACACCTCGAGGACCCTGAGAAGAGCGAAGAAGATTGTGGCAGACTCCTCCCACCCTGGACACTCCCTGTTTCAGTCACTCCCCTCCGGCAGAAGGCTGTGGTCCATCAGGACGAAAACCTCACGCCACACAAACAGTTTCTTCCCTTTTGCTGTTGGCCTCCTCAACAAGGCCAAGAGCTTACACTGACTAAGTATGTATGAAGTATTGAGCCTGAAAATAAAAACAAAACTTTAGCAAGCTACCAACTAAGCTACCAACACTGCTAGTGAAGGATACATATTTTATTTCCGTAAGCCTGTTATTATTGTAAAACTGTTGAAAAATTACTTAAAGTTATGACTACAAAGGAATATAATTATAGTTTCAAATACTTACTGAAAATATACTTACTGAAAATATACTTACTGAAAATGTCAAATGTCTTAACTATTTACATTTTGCACTACATTCAATTCCTCTAATATTTGTATTTTATATTGTATTTTATATTGTAAATTGGCAACTTATATTTTATTTTAATTATAGTCCACTTAGTATTGCTAGTTTATATATCCTTAGTATAGTTAGACCACATTTAAATGTAAGATTCCTATGTTTATTGTATGCACCTCCCTGCCAAAGCAAATTCCTTGTCTGTGCAAACCTTCATGGCGAATAAATCCCTTTCTGATTTTGATTCTGATTTTACAATATATTGACCATCTATGGTCAAAAACAACTAAAAAAGCTAATTTTACAATGTTTTTATTATACTAATAGCAGCCTGAAATTGGGTTTATTTTAACATTTTACTGCACCTATCCTGAAACTGAAAAAAATGAAAATAGCTTTACTTTTGAAGTAAACTAAACAAAGCAAATTGACTTTTAAAAAACAACAACAGAAAAACAGAAAGAAGGAATTCCAAAAAAAGGTCCACAACGTTGACTGAGCATCAACTGCCAGTTTTGGAATGTTGGGGCTTTGCAGTTTGCAGTTGGTACCTGAAGATCACTATCTCCCACTGCTCTCTCTTTTGGAACAATTTCAGTAAGTATTTGAAACTATAATTATATTCCTTTGTAGTCATAACTTTAAGTAATTTTTCAACAGTTTTACAATAATAACAGGCTTACGGAAATAAAATATGTATCCTTCACTAGCAGTGTTGGTAGCTTAGTTGGTAGCTTGCTAAAGTTTTGTTTTTATTTTCAGGCTCAATACTTCATACATACTTACCATGGGGAAAACCAAACATTGTAACACAGCTGAAGTGCCTCCAAAGAGGATACGTTCCCTAACATGTATTTTACATGTCTCAACTTTTTCTGAGTATGGTAATTTTACCACGATCAACGCATGCAAGGGGGGGGGAGCAAGCGAGAAGCTATCATATCTACACAGTATCCGAGATATGAGACTCTGTGAAGCAGCCAGTTCAACATACCGCATGATGGATATTTGTGAACAGATTCCATTAACATTAGAGGACCTGCCTTTGGATACAATTGGCTATCACCAAAACTGCTATAAAATCTTTACAGGGAAAATAGATCGTTTACAAGTGTCAAAGGCTTGTAAATCTGGTGAATCATCATCAATGAAAAAGGACTCTCTGCGCCATGTCAAATCTCTATCAGTTCAATCTGAAGGAGCTCCAAGAAGGTGTTCCTTTTTGTTTCCCATTCAGTGCATTTTCTGTGACAAAGCAAAATCCAAGTTCAAGGGCAAGACTGACGAGCTTACAAAGTTTCAGCGTTGGAAACACAAGGAACCAGCCTGGAAAGTTATTGAACCTAGGGCACAGGAATTAAAGAAAGAGGCTCTTTATCGCAAGGTGCAGGGCAAGGACCTTTTTGCAATGGAAGCTAAGTATCATTTATTATGCAGAAACAACTTCAACGCAGAGTACCAAACCCATGAGCGTGGAAGGGAGAGGGCAGAAAAGGCAGCAGTACACAAATCTTTTTCTTCTACGGAGACACAAAACTTTTTTTACAAGTACACAAATCTTTTTTGCAAGTACACAAATCATTTTCTACAGAGACACTAATCTTTTTTGCAAGTTACAAATCGTTTTTACAGAACTCGCTCTCCGGGCACTAATTTCACGCCATACAACTGGCTCTGAAATGAGCTAGTTATCCTTGTAGCTTAGCGCTAGCTGTAAATGACAATACCCCATTTGCTAGGTGTTGTGGAGCCTTCAAAATAAAAGGATTCGATTGTGCAATATGGTTGACAGAATTAATGTTCTTTGTGCGCCAATCCTGGGAATTAGATAAAGCACTCCAATGTGTTCATGCTTCAGTTTTTGTGTTTCAGTAATACTAATGAGGGATTTAGCTGGTATATATGATAGTTCTAAGTACCAACTTTCATTAGAGTTAACAATTATACCTTTTTATCCTAAGAATTTGACCTTGGTTACAAGGGTTAGGGTTAGGGTCAGGCGTTTTCTTTTGGAGTCTCCAAAAGAAAACGCCTGGATGTACTCTTATAAAAAGATGTGTCAAATATGAATATAATGTGGTATTATGTTTGATTTGAATTGGGTAAGGCTTCAACCTGTGGTCCAATGCTGTCTTCCAGCTAATACCTACCACCTCTAGGCCTCTTCAGGCCTCTGTTTTCAACACAAAATCTAGGCGGAAATAGAAACTCTCACTTTCCTTGTGTTTAAGCTTCTATTACTCAACACCAGTAGGACTAACAGGGGTCCTGACAACAAGGAACATGACTTCAGAGTGTCAGCTTTCAAAAGAGTCCATTTGCATGCATGTACTCCAAATGGTTCAAGAACAGCTGTCAATTTATTTTGGGTATGCCGTTTAGGCGTTTTTAGGCACATTTAACAGGAGTTAACGCAAGTGTGATGATATTGCATTGTTATCAATATATATATATACTTTTATACAAATGTTGGTGTGGATACACGCACGCAAACCACTTCTTATCCTTCACCCAGTGTTGGTTGGGTTTATTGTGAAATTCCTTTACATAAGTTAATGGGGAGTCCTCTTAGGTCAGATAGTGAGAGGATGGTCTATCGGGAGATCTGAGGCAAACTCCAGTATTACTTGACTTATGTTTCTTGTCTAATCGCACAGAAAGACCCAACTGGAAATTGGATCCAACTCTTGTCAGACAAGGGTTTCTGTGGATTAATATCCATGGCTATAGACAATTTTTTACGAGAGAATAAGTTGGACTCAGTGTCAGCTTCTCTCTTATGGGAGACCCTAAAGGTTGTAATTAGGAAATAATATCATACACTGCAAAACGCAACAAATACGACAGGTTAAGGCAGGAGCAACTCTTAGATTCAATACTTAAATTTGATCGTAGGTACTCCACATCACCTTCCCCTGAATTATACAAAGAGAGGCTGGGTTTACAAATGCAATATAACTTGCCATCGACTAAAAAAACTGAACAGCATTTGCTTCGGTCCCGAGGCCTTGTCTATGAGCATGGTCACAAGGCAGGCCAGCTCTTGGCACACCAGCTGAAATGTAGACCTGCTGATCAACTTATACCACAGATCCGGAAGAGTTCAGATGAACTCACAGTTGACCCTGTTGAAATAAATAATACATTTAAAACCTTTTATTCAAACTTATATAGTTCTGAATTCCCAGAGGATGGCTCAAATATGCGTTCATTTCTTGATAACTTCAATGCTCCATCCATAGCTTCGGATAAGAGGAAATATTTGGAGGAACCCCTTTCGCTAAAGGAACTTACCAACTCTGTTGCAGCAATGGAAACTGGCAAGGCTCCCGGACTAGACGGCTACCCCATTGAATTTTATAAAACATTTTCTTCCAAGCTAGCTCCTCTTCTCCTTGAAATGTTTGAACATTCCCTGGATCAGGGGACCTTCCCGCAAACACTCACAGACGCTACTATTACGCTTTTATTAAAGCCCGGGAAAGATGCAACAGCGTGCGGCTCCTATCGGTCGATATCGCTTTTGAATGCCGATGTAAAAATATTAGCCAAAATGCTCGCCACTAGATTGGACACCGTTAGGACAGACATAATTTCTATGGATCAAACTTGCTTTATTAAAGGTCGTCATTCTTTTACCAATATTCGCAAGATCCTTGGCGTCATTCACTCCTTGGCATCCTCTGAGACTCCCGAGATGGTGATCTCCTTGTGTAGTGGCTATCTAAAAACGTAAACCTCTTAGACGTATAACCACCGTGCCAGCAGTAATAGATAGCTCAACGCACCTGTAGATGTTGGTTCACAGTCCAGGTTTGGCATCCGACGTGTCTAAAGTTGATGTGGGCATGTGTTTGTGTGTGTAAGTGCGTAAGTGTATGTTTTTGTAAGTTAATGTATATTTGCGTGGTTGAAAAACGATATTGCTCTGCTGGCTCTATTAACAACTCCTCAGTTTGTGCATCCATGCTACGGCTCTCAGGAGGCCATTCCAGTTAGAATAATATTCAACAAGTCTGCTCATTGGGTTTCTTTCTTTAAGACTGATAGTGTTGACAACAGCCTCTTTTCTGATTTCTGGATCATCTGAAGACAGTGTGGTAACTCCAGCAGGAATCTGCGGCCATCTGGCTTCAGGCCTTGGTAGAAAATCAGGACCAATAAGCCATTGCTCGTTCTTCAGGAAAGCGTTTGCATTCAATCCCCTTGTGACATAATCCGCTGGATTTTGCTTGGAGCTCACGTACCTCCACTGTGATGGAGTGGATAGATCTCGGATCCTGGCTACGCGATTAGCAACAAATGTCTGGAATCTTCGTGTTTCATTATTTATGTACTTCAGCACTGTCTGTCCAGAACCTTGATTCCTTAAGTTGGATATGCAGTTCAACTTTCAACATCTTTTATCTGTGCTATAGCGCTCTCTTCTGTGGGCACTGACCTCAGGCAGTCGTCAACATAAAAGTTGTGCCTGATTGTGGATAGTGTCTCTTCATCATACTTGTCAAGATTTTCATCTGCTTCTCTTTGTAGTGCAAAGTTGGCACAGCTCGGAGATGAAATGGCTCCAAAGATATGGACTTTCATCCTGTAATCCTCCAGGGTCGAGTCTGGGGTGTCATCCGGCCACCAAAGAAAGCCAGGCAGTCAAGGTGATCAGCATGGACCTTTACTTGATAGAACATAGCCTCAATGTCTGCCATCATGGCTACTCGGTCCTGACGGAATTGGAGTAGAACCCCTAAGAGTGTGTTAGACAGATCTGGGCCCTGCAGAAGCTCGGTGTTGAGTGATGTGCCCTGATGTGTTGCTGTGCAATCAAACACAACTCTGATCTTTTTCTTTCTGTCATGGTAGACACCATGATGAGGTACATACCAGACATTCCCTTCCTCCTTCAGAAGCTGCTCTTGTGGGACTTTCTTGGCATAACCTTTCCTCAGTACGTCCGTCATGAAGTCCACTCCTCTTCTGAGTATACACATTTGGAAGGGGAAGGAACGTGTTGCCGTCAAGGCTGCATCCTTCCAGTCCAGTTAGCTTGTGGCACCGAACCAACTTCTCCTGGCCCATAGTTCGTAAGAAGATGTTTGTGCTCCTACCTTCTGCATGCAACTGCTTCATGAGTTCCTCTGTGCAGAACGTTGCAAAGCTGCCAGGATCCAAGAATGCGTATGTTGTTACGGTCTTGTCACTTTCACGGAGTTTCACGTGCACTCCTTACCAGCCCCAGTATTATCTCTGGCCGTCATGACCAGTGCGTTACTGACTATGGCTCCTTTCTGTCTGTCCTTCTTTGTGTCATCTGATGGTTTATTGTTTTCTATATGTAGAATGGTTGGGTGTCATCTTTGGCAGAGTTGACATGTTTGTCGTTGATTACAATGCTTACTAAGGTGTCCCTTGGTCAAACATCCAAAGCATAGGCCAGATGACTTTACGAACATAACCCTCTCTTTGTGCAGCTGGGCTTTGAGGCGTGAGCATGCACCCACGGAGTGCTCTCCTTCACAGAACATGCATCTATCCTCCTTCTGGGCACCATACTCTGTGTGTCTTCCTTGTTAGGTGAGCCAGCTGACTTCATGGTAGCAAAACTGCTTCTGGAACTCTTGAGCAGCTTGCTCTGTCTGTACTCTTTGGTGGTACTTGGTAGGTTCTTCCTAAGTACCACAGGGTCTTGTATGTCCCCGTATGAGGGATCTAACACAACGGTGGCTTGCTTCTCAATAAATTTAACCAAATCATGGAATTCTGCTCTGTGGTCTTTAAATTCCAGTATATCATTAGCAATGGATCATCATCTCTCCGTGTACTTGTAGGGTAATTTTAGGACAAGAAGCCTGAGATTCCATGGGCTGTTCTTCCAGATATTTCAGGTCTTGCATGGCATTATGGCAGCCCCTAAAATGGAGTCCATAGGCTTACATTGCTTTCCCATCCTCTACCTTAATGCTCGGCCAGTTCATGGCCTTTTCCATCTACGCATGTGTGATTTTGATCTCATTGCCAAATGTTTTTTCAAGCTGCTTTTTTGCTTCACTGTAACCTCTGGTAGATGGCATGTGCATGCAGCTACGCACAAGGTCTTTGGATTGTCCAGTAGTATACTATTCCAGAAAGTAGATCCTGTCCTCATTAATGCTTGTCTTACTCTCAATTCCATGCTCAAATGCCCTCATAAAAAATCTAAAGGTCAATGAGTCTCCTTCAAATACAGGGATTTCCCTTACTGGAAGCAGTGCCAGCTTTTGCTGTGCAAAAACAATTTCTGTAATGTCATTTTGTCTATGTATGACCTCTGATATCATACCTTGCTTGCTTCTTCTTGAGCAGGCACCTTGGATGCCGAGAAGGCGTTTGACCGAGTTGAGTGGCCATATTTGCGTTATTGGAAAAATTTGGATTTGGACCAAAACTTGCGTATCATGGATTTGCTTGTTATATGCCTCACCTAAAGCATCGGTAATGACTAATAAACTGTTACAAGCCTTTATCTTTTATCCAAAGCGACTTCCAAGAGAGCTTTAGTGCTAGGTCAATACCATAACAACGAGACATCCCCAAAACAAACAACGCACAGGCCGAGGGCACAGCCTGGAGAACAGGGGAAACACCAGCACCAGAACACGCCAACTTACCGAGCCCAGCAATGCGCGGCTAACCACTCCAGATCCAACACGGACCAGGCCAGACTTGATGACCACATAGACATACAAGTTAGATTCTGCGAAAAAAAACACTGTGCTACTCGCAGAACAGACATAACCCACGTTGTCCCGCCGAATCACGGCCACATTTCCACATTAGACCAAGTGTTCCCAAAGATTCAGCCCCACACAGCGGAATCCGCCAAATAACGACGTTACCCAAAGACACAATCTGTTCACGCCACCCAGGAACTAGATCGATCAGACACAGAGTTTGACTCAAGAAACAGCAGATTAACAGAAAGCAACCTGTGTCGCACTAGCAAAGCAGAGTGCAGCGATATCCTGATTCAATAGCCCGCCCTGCTAAGAAGGTGTGCCCCTACTGCGTGATATGATGCGCTGCTAATGAGGCGCTGCTAATGAGGCGCTACGTCTCGTGTCCCCCTGCATGAACCAGCTCCACTTGATTATAAATTAAACTTCTCAAAAAGCAAATGTTTTCTAGTCAATAATCCATCCCTTACAATTGTGTAGTCAGCCTTGCCCTTCCATCTTGCTAGGTCAGGATTTAAATATTTGGGAATCAATGTTACCCGTAATCTATCTGGTCTTTATAACAAAAATGTTGTACCCTTGATTAATAATCTTAAAACTGACCTCCAGAAGTGGAGTCTACTGCCAACATTGTTATATCTGTTTCAGAGCATCCCCGTCTTCCTGTCCAAATCTGTTGACAGTCTGATATCCTAATTTTTATGGGGTAACAAGCACCCCAGGGTTCGCAGGGTGCTCGAATCAATACTTTTTGTCATTATATATCGGCCACCCAAGCACTCGCCAATATTCATACAAGAATTCTCTGAACTATTATCACTGTGTCACTAGATATGACAAAGTAGTTTTAAACGGAGACTTAAATATCCAAGTAAATAAAAAAGCCGACCCAAGAAGTATTGAGTTATTTTCACCACCATTATTGACCAGCTGCTAAACACTGTCCCTACCCCCCCGCCATCCTCAGCAGTTAAATGTGAAGAGCTTGCTTTGTTCTTCAAGAACAAAATAACTTTGATCAGAGCTAGTACTAGTAATAGTGGGGTCGAAACTGACATCAGTAGATTCTGCAACATAACCATGAGCACATTTACCTGTATCACACTTGGTGAACTTTCAAAAATTGTCAGTGAATCTAACTCCACAACCTCAGATATTGATCCTATACCCACAACATTCTTTAAGCGAGTGTTTGATAGTGCCTCAGGTCCGGTGCTAGAGATTATAAACACATCCCTTAGATCTGGCGTCTTCCCAGATGCCTTCAAAACAGCTGTTGTAAAGCCCCTATTAAAGAAACCCAAATTGGATAACAGTCTACTTGCAAATTACAGACCAATATCAAACCTTCCATTTATTAGTAAAGTACTGGAAAAGATAGTTTCATTCCAACTAAATTCTTTTCTTGAAGAAAATAACATTCTGGAAGTCTCGCAGTCAGGTTTCAGGAAATATCACAGTACTGAAACTGCTCTCACCAAAATAATTAGCGACCTCATACTAAACTCTGATGCAAATAAAGTCTCTATCCTTATCCTTTTAGATCTCAGTGCAGCATTTGATACCATTGATCACAACATCCTAATCAATAGACTGGAAAAGCTTATTGGGTTCACGGATAGTGTATTGAACTGGATGAAATCATATATCACAGGAAGGAAGTTTTATGTTAGTTTAGGAGCCCATAGGTCTAAGAAACAAGAGAACTGCTACGGGGTTGCTCAAGGAAGCTGCCTAGGTCCATTACTCTTCTGTCTTTATATGTTACCACTCGGTGACATAATCAGACAACATAACATGAATTTCCATAGCTATGCGGACGACACACAACTATATATATCCACTGAACCCAACGATGCAACGGCCATCAATTCCATTACCAGCTGCCTGTTGGCAATAAACAAATGGATGAATGATAAACTTTCTTAAATTAAATGAAGACAACTGAAGTCCTACTATGTGGCCCCAAATCCAAAAGAGAGATGCTTACTAAGAATCTAGGAAGTTTAACCCCCTGGCTTAAACCAGAGGTGACAAGTCTCGGTGTAATCCTGGACTCAGATTTGAATTTCAACTCCCACATTAATAAAGTGACCAAAACTGCTTTCTTTCACCTGAGGAATATAGCAAAGGTATGACCATTCATAGACCAAAATGATGCAGAGAAGTTAATTCATGCTTTTATATCCAGCCGGCTGGACTACTGTAACGCACTTTTCGCTGGTCTTCCCCCAAAAAACACAAAGACTACAGCTCATTCAAAATTCTGCAGCTAGATTATTAACCAAAACTAAAAGGAGAGAACCAAAGGCACCCAAGGGTCACCCAAGGCAAACAGGTTCCAGGTGAAAGACCAGACAAAGCGTGGCTCAAAAAGACAACCATGAAGAAAAACATTAATGGTTCTCAGTTGCCCCTGCCCGGAAGCGGGTCACCGGGGCCCCCCCCTGGAGCCAGGCCCGGGGTTGGGGCTTGATGGCGAGCGCCTGGTGGCCGGGCCTTTTCCCATGGGGCCCGGTCGGGCACAGCCCGAATAGACAACATGGGACCCTCTTCCAGTGGGCTCACCATCCGCAGGAGGGGTCATGGGGGTCGGGTGCAGTGTGAGAGGGGCGGCGGCCGGAGGCGGGGGCCTTGGCGGTCCGATCCTCGGCTGCAGAAGCTAGCTTTAGGGACGTGGAATGTCACCTCGCTGGCGGGAAAGGAGCCTGAGCTGGTGCGCGAGGTAGAGAGTTTCCGGCTAGATATAGTCGGACTCGCCTCGACGCACAGCATAGCCTCCGGAACCAGTCTCCTTGAGAGGGGCTGGACTCTCTTCCACTCTGGACTTGCCCTTGGTGAGAGGCGTCGAGCTGGGGTGGGAATACTTGTTTCCCCTCGGTTCGGCGCCCGTACATTGGGGTTCACCCCGGTGGACGAGAGGGTAGCCTCCCTCCGCCTTCGGGTGGGGGGACGGGTCCTCACTGTCGTTTGTGCTTATGCACCATACGGCAGCTCAGAGTACCCACCCTTTTTGGAGTCTCTGGGGGGGGTGCTGGAAAGCGCTCCTCCTGGGGATTCCCTCGTCCTCCTGGGGGACTTCAATGCTCATGTGGGCAATGACAGTGAGACCTGGAGGGGCGTGATTGGGAGGAACGGCCCCCCCGATCTGAACCCGAGTGGTGTTTTGTTGCTGGACTTCTGTGCTAAACACGGTTTGTCCATAACGAACACCATGTTCAAGCATAAGGGTGTTCATATGTGCACCTGGCACCAGGACACCCAAGGTCTCAGTTCGATGATCGACTTTGTAGTCGTGTCGTCGGACTTGGGGCCGCATGTCTAGGACACTCGGGTGAAGAGAGGGGCGGAGCTGTCAACTGATCACCACCTGGTGGTGAGTTGGCTTCGATGGTGGGGGAAGATGCCGGTCAGGCCTGGCAGGCCCAAACGTAATGTGAGGGTCTGCTGGGAACGGCTGGCGGAACCCTCTGTCAGAAGGAGCTTCAACTCCCACCTCCGGGAGAGCTTCGATCATGTCTCGGGGGGAGCCGGGGACATTGAGTCCGAAAGGGCCATGTTCCGGGCCTCCATTGTTGAACAACTGACTGGAGATGCGGCCGCAAGGCGGTCGGTGCATGTCGCGGCGGTAACCCTCGGACCCGGTGGTGGACTTCGGAGGTGAGGGATGCCGTCAAGCTGAAGAAGGAGGCCTATCGGACTTTATTGGCTGGTAGGACTCCTGAGGCAGCTGATGTGTACCGGCAGGCCAAGCGGTATGCGGCTTTGGCGGTCGCGAAGGCAAAAACCTGGGCATGGGAGGAGTTCGGCGAGGCCATGGAGAATGACTTCCGAACGGCTTCAAAAAGGTTCTGGACCACCATCCGGCGGCTCAGGAGGGGGAAGCAGTGCTCTGTCAACACTGTATACAGTGGGGATGGTGCGCTGCTGACCTCGACAGGGGACGTCCTGGATCGGTGGAAGGAATACTTCAAAGACCCTCTTAATTCCACCAACACGCTTTCCGACGTGGAGGCAGAGTCTGGGGACATCGGGGGGGGCCCTTCTATCTCTGGGGCGGAGGTCACCGAGGTGGTTAAAAAGCTCCGCGGTGGCAGGGCCCCTGGGGTGGATGAGGTCCGCCCGGAGTTCCTTAAGGCTCTGGATGTTGTAGGGCTGTCTTGGTTGACACGACTCTGCAACATCGCGTGGACATCGGGGACAGTGCCTCTGGACTGGCAGACCGGGGTGGTGGTTCCCCTCTTTAAAAAGGACCGGAGGGTGTGCTCCAACTTTAGGGGGATCACACTCCTCAGCCTCCCTGGGAAAGTCTATTCAGGGGTCCTGGAGAGGAGGATCCGTCGGATTGTCGAACCTCGGATTCAGGAGGAGCAATGTGGTTTCCGTCCTGGCCGTGGAACAGTGGACCAGCTCTATACCCTCCGCGGAGTCCTGGAGGGTACATGGGAGTTCGCCCAACCAGTCTACACATGTTTTGTGGACCTGGAAAAGGCGTTCGACCATGTCCCTCGGGGGCTCATGTGGGGGGTGCTCCGAGAGTATGGGGTACCGGATTCCCTGATCGGGGCTGTCCGGTCCCTGTACGACCGGTGCCAGAGTTTGGTCCGCATTGCCGGTAGTAAGTCGAACTTGTTTCCGGTGAGGGTTGGACTCCGCCAGGGCTGCCCTATGTCACCGATTCTGTTTATTACCTATATGGACAGAATTTCTAGGCGTAGCCAGGGTGTTGAGGGGGTCCGGTTTGGTGACCTCAGGATCGGGTCGCTGCTTTTTGCAGATGATATGGTCCTGTTGGCTTCATCGGGCCGCGACCTTCAGCTCTCACTGGAGCGGTTCGCAACCGAATGTGAAGCGGCTGGGATGCGAATTAGCACCTCCAAATCTGAGGCCATGTTAATCGACCGGAAAAGGGTGGAGTGCCATCTCCGGGTCGGGGAGGAGATCCTGAACCAAGCGGAGGAGTTCAAGTATCTCGGGGTCTTGTTCACGAGTGAGGGAAAAATGGAGCGCGAGGTCGACAGGCGGATCGGTGCGGCGTCCGCAGTGATGCAGGCTCTGCATCGGTCCGTCGTGGTGAAGAAGGAGCTGAGTCGAAAGGCGAAGCTCTCTATTTACCAGTCGATCTACGTTCCTATCCTCACCTATGGTCACGAACTATGGGTAGTGACCGAAAGAACGAGATTGCGAATACAAGCAGCCTTTCTCTGCAGGGTGTCCGGGCTCTCCCTTAGAGATAGGGTGAGAAGCTCGGTCATCCGGGAGGGGCTCAGAGTAGAACCGCTGCTCCTCCGCGTCGAGAGGAGCCAGCTGAAGTGGCTTGGGCATCTGATTAGGATGCCTCCTGGACGCCTCCCTGGTGAGGTGTTCCGGGCATGTCCCACTGGGAAGAGGCCCCGGGGAAGACCCAGGACACGCTGGAGGGACTATGTCTCTCGGCTGGCCTGGGAACGCCTCGGGGTCCCCCAGGAAGAGCTGGTGGAAGTGGCCGGGGAGAGGGAAGTCTGGGCCTCCCTGCTTAGGTCGCTCCCCCCCGCGACTCGATCCCCGGACAAGCGGCAGATGATGGATGGATGGATGGAAAAGGAGAGAACACATTAGTCCTGTCCTAGCTACTTTACACTGGCTCCCTGTTACCTTCAGAATTGACTTTAAGGTCCTATTCCTCACATACAAAGCTCTACACGGACAAGGACCTAGCTACATTGCTAACTCTCTTATAAACTACACACCAGCTAGAACACTGCGATCATCAAATGCAGGCCTATTAGAGGTCGCCGGAAGCAGCCATAAGAAGATTGGTGATGCTGCCTTT
This sequence comes from Hypomesus nipponensis, assembly GCF_054491055.1. Classification (NCBI taxonomy): domain Eukaryota; kingdom Metazoa; phylum Chordata; class Actinopteri; order Osmeriformes; family Osmeridae; genus Hypomesus; species Hypomesus nipponensis. Next base: position 7,294,054 of record NC_140371.1, on the reverse strand, counting down.
GCCAATTACGCCCCAAAACTATGGAATAAATTACCCATAAATATCAGAGAAGCAAATACGCTAGACATTTTTAAAAGACAGCTCAAAACCTACCTTTTTACCAAAGCATTTAACTAATTTTTATCTCAGAAGGGCCTTACAACTGGTAGTAGTTATATTATTGTTTTAACAGATTTGCATTCCCGCAAAGATTGCAGCTTGTGTTTGACTTGCACTATTGCTTATGTGTTACATTTTATCCATTTTTGTTGAGTTATTGTATTTTGTTATTCTGTAGTTTCTATTATTATTATAATTTTACTCCGCAGATAGAGTGCGGCTTGTCTGGTTTGTTATATGTTTTAGATCTATTACTTTTATCACTTGTATTATTGTTTTTGTTGATTTTATGTAAAGCACCTTGAGCTATATAAATAAAGTCTTACTTACTTACTCCTCCAAAGGCATAGGGCACTGGCACTGCCTAACCTCATGTATTACTACTGGGTGGCAAACCTGCATAAAATTGTTAATTGGATACAGGTCCCGAATGCTGACTGGTGCCAATCGGAAGCAGACACCTGTACATCATCAGCACTTCCTGAACTAGTCGCTGCCATGCTTCCACTGTCTCCTAAACAATACTCCTTGTGCCCTATTGTAACTTCCACTCTTAGGATCTGGTCTCAGTTTAGACAAACTTTTAATTTGAAAGATTTCTCAATTTATGGTCCCATATGTAATAATCACCTCTTTCTCCCAGCCAAATTAGATCCTGTCTTTGCAGATTGGCAAAGAACAGACCTCTACAAATTAGCCCGTCCTTTCCCAGTCTACCGCCGAGAACGGGACTGGATATCATTTAGCAAATTCCTGTGCTCGCTAAGGGTCTCACCTCATGGATGTAAACTACTGTCATGTCTCTTAGTGACTTATCACTTAAGATCCTAGCAGACTTGGTTGAATAGCTTGGAATAGTTATATCTGATGACATATGGAATAATGCCTTGGGTAGGGTAAATGGATCAACATGTGCTCGCCTTGGTTTAATTACATTTAAGGTTCTTCATCGTGCACATTAGTCTAAGGCCAGGCTGTCCATGATCTACTATAACATAAATGACTTATGTGATCGTTGTCATACAGAAAAGGCAGACCTGTCCCACATTATTAGTAAAGTACTGGAAAAGATAGCTTTAGTCCAATTAAATTATTTTCTTGAAGAAAATAACATCCTGGAAGTCTCACAGTCAGGTTTCAGGAAATATCACAGTACTGAAACTGCTCTCACCAAAATAATTAGCGACCTCAGACTAAACTCTGATGCAAATAAAGTCTCTATCCTTATCCTGCTAGATCTCAGTGCAGCATTTGATACCATTGATCACAACATCCTAATCAATAAACTGGAAAAGCTTATTGGGTTCACGGATGGTGTATTGAACTGGATAAAATCATATATCACAGGAAGGAAGTTTTATGTTAGTTTAGGAGACTATAGGTCCAAGAAACATGAGAACTGCTATGGGGTTGCTCAAGGAAGCTGCTTGGGTCCATTACTTTTTTCTCTTTATATGTTACCACTCGGCGACATAATCAGAGAACATAACATAGATTTCCACAGCTATGCGGATGACGCACAACTATATATATCCACTGAACCCAACGATGCAACAGCCATCAATTCCATTACCAACTGCCTGTTGGCAATAAACAAATAGATGAATGATAACTTTCTTACCCTCTTCTGGATCCTGTTAAATGTTCCCAAAAAACACCTAAACAGCATACCCAAATTAAATTGACTGCTGTTCTTGAACCATTTGGAGTACATGCATGTAAATGGACTCTTTTGAAAGCTGATACTCTGAAGTTATGTTTCTTGTTGTCAGGACCCCTGTCAGTCCTACTGGTGTTGAGTAATAGAAGCTTGAACACAAGGAAAGTGAAAGTTTCTATTTCCGCCTAGAGTTTGTGTTGAAAACAGAGGCCTAAAGAGGCCTAGAGGTGGTAGGTATTAGCTGGAAGACAGCATTGGACCACAGGTTGAAGCCTTACCCAATTCAAATCAAAAGTCAAACATAATACCACAATATATTCAGATTTGACAAAGGTTTTTATAAGAGTACATCCAGGCGTTTTCTTTTGGAGACTCCAGGATGACCCTTGTAACCAAGGTCAAATTCTTAGTATAAAAAGGTATAATTGTTACCTATAATGAAAGGTGGTACTTAGAACTATCATATATAACAACTAAATCCCTCATTAGTATTACTGAAACACAAAAACTGAAGCATGAACACATTGGAGTGCTTTATCTGATTCCTAGGATTGGCACTCATAGAACACTGACATATTGTGCAATCGACTTTTATTTTGAAGGCTCCAAAACACCTAGCATATGGGGTATCGCCATTTACAGCTAGCTCTAAGCTACAAGGATAGCTAGCTCATTTAAGAGCCAGTCGAAGCCAGTTAGAGAAAATTGTGTAGAGGGGGTGGGGGAGGGGGGGTGGGATGCACAGACCTAGTTGGCTTTAGAGGGCTGTCACCAGGGCATGGAAGCTCCTATTGGGTCAATGAGGTGTCGTTCAAAAGCTTAGGGTGTAGCGGCTATTTTAAGACTATCCGCCCGTTTGTACTCTGCTCAGATCTTTTGCTATGAGCGATTGTTTGTGACAAATCAAAAACATTTTTTAACGAATGAAGCAACAAGATCGTGGCTGTTTGTGGATATAATTCATTGTTTGAACAACTACTCAACATGGTTTGATACTTTGGACCTTTGGGAATGTAAGCAGATGAGGTTTTGATGAGTTGTGTGCATACCTGGAACATTCCGAAGTAATCGTAGGTAAGTCAAACTTTTTTCTCTGGCATTGTTGAAGGAACGGTCACCGGACAAAGACGTTGACGGTACTTGCTGTTGCGAGTTGAGCTTGAATTGGTTCATTTCAATTAAAGCACAAGAATCGTAGCTTTCCAACGAGTATAGTAGTTTTTTTTTTTTTTATTGAGTGCGTTCTCACTGAGGGCGAGGTTTGCAGGCGAGCCAAGGAACGGGAAAAATGAAGACAAAACCGAAGTCCTATTATGTGGCCCCAAATCCAAAAGAGAGATGCTTACTAAGAATCTAGGAGGCTAAACCCCCTGTCTCAAACCAGAGGTGACGAGTCTCGGTGTAATCCTGGACACATAAATAAAGTGACCAAAACAGCTTTCTTTCACCTGAGGAATATAGCAAAGGTATGACCATTCATAAACCAAAATGATGCAGAGAAGTTAATTCATGCTTTTATATCCAGCCGGCTGGACTACTGTAACACACTTTTCACTGGTCTTCCCAAGAAAACCACTGAAAGACTACAGCTCATTCAAAATTCTGCAGCTGGATTATTAACCAAAACTAAAAAGAGAAAACACATTAGTCCTGTCCTAGCTCCTTTACACTGGCTCCCTGTCACTTTCAGAATTGACTTTAAGGTCCTTTTCCTCACATACAAAGCTCTACACGGACAAGGACCTAGCTACATTGCTAACTCCCTTATAAACTACACACCAGCTCGAACACTGCGATCATCAAATGCAGGCCTATTAGAGGTCACCAGAAGCAGTCATAAGAAGATTGGTCATTCGGCCTTTGCTAATTACGCCCCAAAACTATGGAACAAATTCCCCATAAATATTAGGGAAGCAAACACCCTAGACATTTTTTAAAGACAGCTTAAAACCTACCTTTTTACCGAAGCATTTAAGTAATTTTATCTCAGAAGGGTTTTACTACTTTTATTTATTATATTATTGTTGCTATTTTAATTATGACTTTTATCACTTGTATTATTGTTTTTATTGTTTGTATTGGTTTATGTAAAGCACCTTGAGCTACAATTCTTGTATGAAATGTGCTATATAAATAAAGTCTTACTTACTTACTTACATGTTTTGGTCCTGTAACAAGCTGAAAACTTTTTGGACTACTGTATTGCAGACCTTGTTTGAGGCATTTGACAGAGACGTCCGGCCTAGTGCTGAAATGGCTATTTTTGGTGTTCCAGGGGAAGGTGTACAAATGACAAGTAGACTAAAAGATGTGTTTGCCTTTGCAACTCTTGCGCGGAGAAGGATTTTGTTAGAGTGAAAATCAGAACATCAACCCAAAGCCTCGGCTTGGATGAACGACCTTATGCTATTTGTACAGTTAGAAAAGATGAAATATTCCAGTAGGGGGTCGATCCACAAAATTCCATGAGAGATGGGATTCTTTGGTTTCTCATTTTGAAAAGCTCAAGACTCTTCCCGAAAATTAAGTAGGATATAGCTAGGATTTAGTAGGGATATAGCCTACTATTTAGTTTGATGGTCCGCAAGTTTTTATTTATTGGCCGAGTGGTCCTTGCTCTGAAAAAGTTTGAGAAACACTGCTCTATTCGTACCTATGAATATTTATTTGTATTTGTTAATATGTATATGTTATTTTTTTTAATCATATTTGTTACTTTGTTTTAATATATATTTTAATTTTGTGAACTTATGTACTTTTTTCTGTACAATTGTTATTTGCATAGGCAGTGGGGGGGTGGGGGAAAAATAATAATAAAAAAAAGATTTTGTTGTCAAATATCTGTAAGCAATTGCTGTTCTTTTTTGCTAATACAAATATGTTTAAAATAAAAAGGAATGGGACAGCACCTTTGTGGCATTATCGGTAAAATAGTTATGTTGTTGGATCAAATTTAATGAAAGCAAAACTCCCCACCTCCATCAGGGACACTGACTGTCTCCCCACCTTCAAGAAAAGGCTCAAAACGCACTTGTTCCGGGAGTACAACGGCACTTAAGAAATGATTGGCTGGACCTGATGTTAGTTTCCTCCAGGATCACAATGACTTTTATTGAGAGACTTGTTGCTCTTGTTGGTTTTGAGGTTCCTGCTGTTTAATTGTAACTTGTCTAACTACATGCTCTTATTGTCTTCCCTTTGGACCTATTTGGTTTCATAATGTATGCTTCATGTTTGGCTACCCGCAATGTTTGGGGCTATCTCGTTGTTATGATCAGTGACCTATGCACTTTTGTAAAACTTTCTCTTGGAAGTCACTTTGGATAAAAGCGTCTGCTAAATGCGTAAATGTAAACAGTCATCATCATAATAATAGAAACATATATAGGCCTTTAACTTAGAACAATGACAGAGCCAGATATTTAAGTTTACAGTTTCTTTAATCTGGCACAATATCTATGCAGTCATACAAAAAAAACGAAGCAAAAAGAACAACATATGTGGTGCGTTCCATCTAGAACAGGCCTATATTTCTAAAAAGCATGTGTACTAATAACATTGATTTTCGTAAAGTTCTCATGATATATCTGCTTCTTGATCGGACTTGTACCCCATTCTGCCAGTTTTCTGACTACTGCAATGCCTTAACTCACACGCTCCCGACTGGTTGTAACAAAGTATGATTTATCCAGCCAGTTGCGAGCGTGTACGAGCCTTAAAGCTAGGAGCATGGCGAGCCACTGTAATGTGAAAGACCGGACAAGCCGGAACTGGAAGGAAGGAGGTGGTGCGGTCCGTTTCGCGCACTTGCTTGCCTCACTGCGCCACTGAGCACTTTCCATAGAAATGAACTTGGATGCAATCTTTAAAGACCTCCGTAGCTTGATGTAGTTATATAGGTCTACACTACGAGGTACGCAACCTCTGTGTCGCTTGAAGTGTTTTCGTATTGTTTGGTCAGCGTCTAAATTCCACATTAAACCCATTCAAAAGGTAGACAAACGTGTTCACATGTTTGGAGCAGTTTGAGCAGTAAGTTTAGAAGTAGGCTGACATGATTAACCCGCCATACTAGAGTGCCTGCAATCAGCCGCGATTGGCTCCGACAGTCGCGTCACAGCCATAACGCCTGGGACACACTTGCTGCAAAGCGCCGCGATTAGCGGCGAACCGCCTGGAAGTGCATCCTTTTTCCTTTCGGTGCCCTTGTTATCAAATTAGACTGGCCACACAGGCTGCGAAACTCTGCAAAGCACCGCAATCATCTTGTGCTCTGAAGCGATCATTTTGGCAGCTGGTCAAATCTTTCCACGAGATGTTTGCGAATTCGGCTGCAGTATGAGAAAATACAATATTTTATGATATATTTGGATAAAAAAAACATGTAATTACATGTTATCCCCTAAATAAATAAAGTTAGCATACTTAAAGACACCTTACAGTATGTTCTAAATGGCATAAATGCTGCCAATAAAAAATTCACGTAACGACTTATTGTAAATGGTGGCCTATAGGCTATAGCCTACAATAATAATACAACAACAGGCTTAAATAAACAGACAACATAAGTTATACGACTTACAGTTCTCAAGGACGCACGCGTAATCTCAACTGCGCTGTGAAGCGCGTGTCTGTGCTATTCTCCGGCATACGCTCTAATAATCACGGCTGATAGACGGCCTAAAATGTTGTACAGCCCTACTTCTGATACCGTGGCGGCAGAAATTTAATGGAAAAATCAACATAGCGGAAATACTACTGTTTAGCTGAAATATGAATTGTAAAAACTTACAGCAATGGCGGTCATAGGATTCTGTTTATCCTGTTCATCACGGCAACCACGCCACTGACCGATCACAGCCAAGGGCCTATCTGTAAGTATCCGAAATTACGACGGATAGTTAAACATTCAGGAGGTGCACGTCAAGCTCTCCGGGGCTCTGCGAGGGATCTCGGAGAACTTGGAGTTCCACGTAGACGAGGGCTTTCCCATGTGTCAGTCTTTTTTGAAAACGGAGAACCCTAATTCGGCCTTTACACGTCACAGACGCGTCCGGTGTGAATAGGGGGTAAATCCGTAAGTCTGTGAGGGTGGAGATCAGGCACGGATTGGCTAATCGGGAGCACCGGGAGAATGCCCAGTGGACCGGTCTGTTTTTTTGGCCGCGAGGGCCAGTGTTGTCATGGCACTGGGTAGAAACATGGATTCTGTCGCTAGTCTGCGTGCACTCACAGCAGCCCCACTCTTTATTTATTATTTTACCGCAGCCACTCTCTTTTGCACAGAAAGTGCAAAGGCGGCGCTGAAAAGGCCAAAATTATAAATAATTATAATAAATAAAGCTCTTGAGACTGATGCGGCCAAATGTTCTAAGCCAGTGGTTATCAACCTTGGTCCTCAGAGACCCCCTGTCCTGCATGGTTTAGATGTTTCCCTGCTTCAACACACCTGATTCAATTGAATGGGTTGTTATCTAGTTATGCAGAAGCCTGTTAACGACCGTTCATTTGAATCAGGTGTGTTGAAACAGGGAAATATCTAAAACATGCAGGACAGGGGGTCCCTGAGGACTAGGGTTGATAACCACTGTTTTAAGCTGTGTACATTTTTTCTCAAAATGACAAATGAAGACCGTGCGACGAGACAGATGGAGCAGTGCAAGATGCTAGCGGCCGTGCAAAACAATGTTCTGCTAACCACCTTTCATGTATCAAACTTTTTCTTGTAGCTCTTCAGCAGCAGCCTCTAGTCCGTTTTGCTGCTAACAGTGAAGAGCCAGGACCAGGCCCAGTACAGTAACGTTACTAAGCTCCAGTCATGAGCCCAACACACCGTAATGGGCTGGTAAGATTGTCATTGAGTAAATATAAGAATTAGAAGAAGTAATAGTAACGAAGAGCATGGTGTGTACACCTGCTCAATTAAAAATGCCCTGAGATAATTAATGATACCTGATGATTCAGCAATACATTAATGAAACTGACTTGACTTGAAAGCTTTGTAAAAATGGGAGATTTGTGGTGAGAAATAAATGTTTACAATTAGTTACAAGGCTGCAGAGAACAGTTCACTATTGCTGCCTTGTATTCTATGGTTTTAATTACATTATTTTAATATAGTCAGTCGTGAACTAAAGTGGGCTGTTCTAAGGCATGAAACTCCAGGACTGAAAATGAATCCCACTCCAGTTTCAGATTATTTTATTTGCATGAATTTTGATGGGCATTCCAACACAGGGCCCAGCTCACTCATTACAGAGATCCAATAGAAAATTCACACATTTTCTTTGTAGGCTAAAGCGAGATAATTGGCATAATTTATAGATAGTCTACACAATTTATTCCTGTTGATCAAGTAAAATGTTCTCTCTGCCTTTCGGTCACTCTGTCGCTGTATCACATCTAAAGAAATTGCATATGAATGGGTTTTAAAGTGCCCAGAAGTACGCAGATTTTCACACCACATGTTTTATCATAAATGTGAAATTGTGTATGTTTCTGCACCCATTTTCATGCGTACACGCCTTTGTACATTTGGTCCCAGGTGTTTACAGTTACAGTTTAATACCTTTCAGAGTGGCCTTCTTCAATACCTTCATGGCATACAGCTTCCCTGTGTCCAAGCCCCTGATCTTCCTCACAAGAAACACCTAGAGGAGAAATCATCATCACAATTTTTCTGTAAGTTTTAAGTAGTTTTAATTGTATTTTATATAAAGCACTAGCATTTTGATTTCAGGCCTAAGCATTTCTCTTGAGCAAATTTTTTCAAACAGAATTCACTTTTACCAAATAGTTAACATCCTGCCCCAAACTGGATCCCTTGACTTTCACAACAAGTCATGTGTCAACAAGTCACAACAAACAACACACACACAACAAGACAACAATTACAACAAGCATACAGCATACAAAGGTAGCAGCCAGACTCCAGTAACATTGCATGTATTGTCTGATCTCTCTTAACAGAACTAGCCTGTGGAAGGACGGATGGAGGCCTCCTGGAGTTAGCCTCAAAAAAGAAAGGAGTTACCACCTTTTTTTCATACCCTCGACCGAGGAACCTTTCAGTTAATGTTAAACTTTTTTGTAGAATAAAGTTTTTGGAGCTAACACCTTGTTTAAAACCTGCCTTTGGTGTACGACTATTTCGTGCAATTGTCCGCATCTCATGCCAATTCGCCTTGCTGTTGTCATTACAACAACAAAAAAACTTAAGCTACTGTTTGGACAAACCATGTAAAAACAAATGCAATACAATATCATTACAGTCAAAACATTTAAGCATGACACTGTTTTGCACTGCGTTGCAGTAAGAAAAATATCTATTTTCATGGTGCATTACAAAGTGTACCTTTTTCCCAGATTTATTTAAAGATTCTTGCAAATTAAGGAAACCTGTAAATCATATGGTCAACGGAGCATATGCTGCTCCAGCGAAGCTGCTGTGGCACCTATTGTTTTTGGTAGTTTTATTATCATTATTATTAGGGGCCACCTGTGGCACGTATTGTTTTTGTTAGTTTTATTATTATTAAGGGCCACCTGTGGCACCGATTGTTTTTATTAGTTTTAATAGGGTTCCTCCGGTAGGAGGAAACCTATTGTTTTTGTTAGTATTCTTATTATTAGGGTTCCTCCGGAAGGAGGAAACCTATTGTTTTTGTTAGTATTCTTATTATTTAGGGTTTTTCCGGTAGGAAGGAAAATGGGCTGAAAGTGTATTTATGTAAATGTCCAAATTGCCTCAATACCTTTTTTGTTAATAAATCAAATATCATTTTGACTGATTGTTTTTCAAACCTAATAGGGTTCAAGACGACATCAATCTCTAGTACCATAAACAATTTCACCTTGCTATGTCAATATATGATTGAATTCAATTGAATTGCTCCACAGTGCGCGCGCTCCAAATTCTCACAGACTCATCCTGCCCCTTGACCCTAGGGTGACCACCTGTCCCACTTTGCGTTGTGTCGCACAGCATTTTCACCCCTTGTTCCGCACGTAGCATATTGAAATGCTGTGCTTTACAGCGCAAAGAGGGACAGGTGGTCAACTTACTTGACACACGCGCGAGCTTGGCGAGACGCACATACATCCCCACCCTCACCCTCATTTCGCTTCCAATCGCAGCTTGCCTTTACGGATATAAACTATTTTTTGGCGGCCATTGTTGTTTTCAACTGGAATCACCTGAAAGCCGTGTCTGAGGCAGCCACGTTCGGTAAGTCCTATTTTTACAAATTTTAAGCTAGATTCAATGATTGAGTTCTTGAAAGTACACTACTCTTAAATTATTGTGAAGGTTTGAGCACTTTGAGACCTTTGGATCGTGAGTTTGAAGTGACGGAAAACCGAACTCGAAAAATAGCTAGCTTTTTCCCTCTGTGTAATTACAGTACTGAATCATGTAGGTTAGCATCTCGGCGAATTCATCAAAAAGCTAGAGGAGGGCAACTTGTAGGAGAACAAGCGATTCCCCACAGACCTGTCTGCTCAGAATTTTGATTTGGCTCGTGAAAGTCTTTGTAATAAGCCTATGCGCCAGGGAGACCGCATAGGCTGAGGCGCAGCCATGTTTTGGTCGCGTCATGTTCATAAGTTCACCATTTCACAGTTTGGTCGACATCAAAAATGTCGAGGAGGGCAACCTTTCGGAGATGTGGGAATTGTGCTTTTAGCCAGATGCTCCGATTATTTTTGTGATTTGTTGAAAACTTGCAAGTGGAGTGAGACTGCGTCCCGGGTGTACATTGTTTTGACTTAGCCTCAGTGACAGACTCGGCTCGCTCACTCACTGGCAGTGTGTAAACAATATCGTAATTCACTAAATTCTAGTCAGGGAGTGCTACTTTTTGTAGACAAGAGTCTGCTGAAGATAGCCAGTATATAGGATCTTTCAAAACAAGCCTATTTCATTTGTCATTTCCCTGAGAAAGTGACCTACTTTAGCCAGGCTAGTTTCACTCGGTCAGCCTATTTAAAGGTCTCTGACAGTCAGAATCACTGTTTACAGACAAAGGTCGTGCTGGTCTTTGGTCAGATGTGTATATTGACCAGTTTAGAGCTAAATACTCTTGCCAGAGCCTGGAATCGAGCCAAATGTTTGGAGTGACTTTGCATGGCCGGGTCTCCATCAGTTCAACACATTTGGATTTAAGTTCAAGTAATGCCATTGCATTTCACAGTCAAAACTGTAGTGTATGTCAAGTGTAGATGTAAAAAGCTTCATTTTTCACAACTGACATGGATCTTTTCTTCACTTGAACAGGTCTGGAGGGTCATGCAGAGGCCTGCTTAACAAAAAATACGGAGTGTAACAGAGGATGCCCCGAAGCCTTCATCCCCACCAGTTTGCCTACAGGGCAGATCCACAGGAGACGCAGTGGCGGCAGCACTCCATGCCACTCTGTCACACCTGGAACAGCAGGGGAGCTATGTGCGAATGCTCTTTGTGGATTACAGCTCTGCATTCAACACCATCCTCCCACACAAGCTAGTGATTAAGCTGGGGGACCTCTGGCTCCCTTACACCACATGCAGGTGGATCAGCGGCTTCCTCTCTGGCCGCAGACAGTCAGAGTGGGCCATCACACATCCACAGCCCTTAGCCTCAGCACTGGCTCCCCCCGGGGCTGTGTGCTCAGTCCCGTGCTCTACTTCCTCTACACACACGACTGCACCCCTGTCTATCACAGTAACACCATTGTAAAGTTTGTAAATGACACCACAGTGGCAGGGTTTATCTCTGGGGGGGATGAGCCTGCCTACAGAGAAGAAGTGGAGCGGCTGTCGAATTGTAGCACGGCCAACAACCGTCTCCTTAACACTGCAAAGACAAAATAACTCTTAATAGACTACAGGAGAAAGAAGACCGAGATCACACCATTGACCATCAGCCGAAACAGTGTGGAGAGGGTGGCAGACTTTTGCTTCCTGGGGGTCCACATACAGGACAGCCTATCCTGGAGTGTGGACACCTCTGAGCTGCTGAAAAAGGCCCAACAGAGACTGTCCTTCCTGAGAATACTCAGGAATTGAGGAGTAACATCACACAAAGACTGCTGGTGTTCTTTTACCGAGCCTCCATTGAAAGTATACTCACATACTGCATAGGCATTTGGTATACCAGCTGTACAGTGGCTCAGAGGAAATGCTCCAGAGGGTCATCAACACCGCTCAAAAGATTGTTGGCTGCCCTCTCCCCGCACTGGGAGACCTACACAGATCCCGTTGTCTCAAAAGAGCCCAGAACATCATAAAAGACACTTCACATCCTGGGCACTCCCTGTTTGAAATGTTGCCGTCAGGCAGACGGTACAGATCAATCAAGGCAAGGACAAACAGACTCAAACACAGTGGTTATTGCAGTTGGATAAAAACTGTCAATGCTGCCAAAAAAGAATGTGCACAATTTAATGTTATGTTTTATGTGATGACTGTGGATGTATGACATGGGTGTGTTGTTTATGGTACTGTCTCAGGTATATTTATTCTGATTTATTAGTTATTGTTGTTTATTTGAGTAATTTTAGTACTTTAGTAATTTGACCCTTTTATAGATTTTTAGGCCAATGAATGTTGCACTGACTGGAAGCACTTTAATTTCGTTGTACCTGTGACAATGACAAAGATCTATCTATCAGGATGCAACAGAGGATGCTGTGAGCAACACAGACCCCTTTCTGGACTACCCCTCTCTAGCTGGACAGCTTCTCTTCAGCCCTGACCCCAGGATGGCTTCATCCAGCTGGCCTGCTCTGCCTGCCTGCCTGCCTGCAGGCTCTGCTTGCCACTGCCTGCCAGCCCTCCAGAGACAGACAGTACAATACAAAATGGCTGAAAGGGGTGTATTTATGTAAATGTACACATTGCCTCAAATCTTTGTGATACTGATTATTTCTTTAATTAAACAGGTGTCCAGGTACACCACAGTATGACTAGCTGTATAGTCAAAATAGTAACGGTAATGTTTCATTCTGAGGGGATTCCTACACAATAGCCAAATCTGGCTCTTTTTTCATTTAACTGGCAAGTTTTCCTTTTACACGGTAGTTGCTATGGGTCAGGTGTCTTGACAATTGCGGTGGACATTTGAGAATGAATACACCCAAAGCTGCTAGAATGTAGTAAGTATTTATTGAATATAGCTTTTTGCAGAAAGGACCTGACACACACAGCGTACATTGGGTAGTCTGTCGGCATCTGATGAAACATTCTCCAGAGACAGGCTTTTTATACATGGAGATACAGCTGTAGACACCTGCACACATCAGTGTCTTGTTCATATTATTAGCACAAAGTATCAAACACAAGGCTACAGTTTTCTCAGAAACTTTCTAGAAAGTCACTAAATTATATATATTCACTACAACAGCTTGATGGATGGAAAGATTAACATTTCTTGTTTAGAACAGACAATAAGTCAGTCTTTTCAAAGGTATGCAATTTACTTAACCCTTGTGCTGCCTTCGGGTCACATGACCAAAAGGTTCATAACGAACCATCGTTGTGTTTACCCAATTTTACCCAATACAAAAGCAAATAAATGTTTTTTTCTTTTAACCTTCGCAATGTGGGGGGTCTGAGACAGCCCAATGGTTAAAAGAAAATGCTTCACTTTGTTTTTGTGTGCGGTAAAGTTGTCGCAAACGACGGTGGGTCACAATGACTGATGGGTCAGAATGACCCGAGGAGAACACAAGGGTTAAATGTTTAGTTCAATTGTTTATTTTATAGTTAATATAAAGGTGAATTGCCTTTTGTAATTAACAACCAAAAAAGTCATGATTTGCTTGCTCTATAGAAAGTCTACACAATTGATCGTTGGTTTCACTTGTTGCTTGTCTACCCTTTTGGTTTTCCATTTACTATGTAGTCTACTGTTGGTATTATAGGCTTGTGTGCTGTCAGTTATGTGTTTACTGCCTTTTTTCTTACTGTGCTGCCACATGCCAAAGAAAAATGTAATGGATGCATTTGATGAATAATAAAGTTTTGTTGTTTTACCATGTCTGGCCATTAAATCCATAGACATAATAAAGAATGTCTATGATTAAATCATTAAGTGACCTAAAAACAGGTGTGAAGCCTGGTCATTTCCGGTTATTTTCTGCCACGAGGTATGAAGGCAAACAAGCATCTAAGAGAAGCAACTACTAAATCAAAGTAAGTCATCACAAATTATGCATACAACTTAGATATATTATATATAGTCAACAGTGAATGAGTTTGTTAGGCTACTAGAGTAAAGTTAAGTTTGGTAATAATTTCAGTAGACCCTAACCGTTGTTTGGCGAGAACGAGAACTGAACGTTATGAGCTAGCCTAGCCTAGCTGTTGTTAGGTTCAGTTTTTCATGTTTTTTCCGCAAGATGATACAATCTCAACGTTTCATATGTTAAATATATAATTGAAAGAGGCACATAGTAGTACTATACAAATGTATTCGAAGGGTAGTGAGTTAGGTAGTCTGTGTTAGTCATTAAACTGAGTAGGATACCTGTTTAGTAGGCTTTGCATACACATGTGCCATCGAAACCCAGAAACCACAGAGCCCCCCGATATATCAAACCCCAATTTACAGTCTGAATCACGGAGCTATATCCGTGATACAGACTGTAGCCTGTTGCAACATTTCTTAAACGGTCTTAACAGCAGAGGTATTGTAGTCAAAAGGGAATGGGTCTCAATTGTTTCGTTACCTGGGCTTGCATGATTAAGTTAATGACTCGTGTATAGCGTTAGCTAGCTTGTAGCCGTGGAGTGCATTAATTAACACAGTGAATGAACTAGTTAGTACTGTTTAACCAACACGGTTGAATATAGTAGGTTTAGTTTGATTTGTTGCCAACGTGGGACAACTGCACAAGACTTCTCAGACATCACTCATGGTTCCCAACAGTTGGTGTGTAGCAGAGAGGATAGAGAGACTGACTTGTAACCATACGCTTATGAGTTCAAATCCCCATTCAGCCTATTGTTGTTGGCCAAACATGAAATCGTTTTGCTTCTACATTGTACATTTTTATCATATTTTGCCATTTAGAGGAGGAACCCGCATCGCTGCTTGCAGCTATATTTGGTGGCCAAGCCACGAAGCGGCGAAGCCACATAAGTGATTCTACCTTTTCTTATTATTATTGGTGGCCAAGCCGCGAAGCGGCAAAGCCACTTAAGTGTTTCTACCTTTTCTTATTATTGGTGTCCAAGCCGGCCAAGCAGCGAAGCTGCGAGGCACCTATTGTTAGTATTATTATTATTAGGGGCCAAGCAGCGAAGCTGCGAGGCACCTATTGTTATTGTTAGTATTATTATTATTATTATTATTATTATTAGGGGCGAAGCTGCGAGGCACCTATTGTTATTGTTAGTATTATTATTAGGGGCCAAGCAGCGAAGCACCTATTGTTATTGTTAGTATTATTATTAGGGGCCAAGCAGCAGCGAAGCTGCTGTGGCACCTATTGTAACTGTTAGTTTTATTATTATTATTATTATACTTAGGACTAGGAGTCTATGGCAGCCCATAGAACCGATTGGTGCGAAGTTTTGAAATTTGGCACACTGATTTGGAACGGCCTCCTGATTATCGTCACCAAGTTTCATGTCGATCCCTGAAGCACTATAGCGCCACCAAGGCGTGAAAGTTGAAGGTGCGTTTACGCCCACAACTTTTGAACCGTGAGACCGTTTTTCTTAATTGAGGTATCATTGGATTCCTTGGATGCAGACGATTCGATTGAACCCTGTGACGTCATTGTCGTCATGATGGTTTTTACGTCATTTGTATTTTAAGAAATTGCTACTTTTTCGAACTCGTCCTAGGCCGTTGCTCCGATTTTCATGAAAATTGCAACAGATCATCTTCAGACCATGCCGACAAAAAGTTATCAAAATAATATTGATGAGTCAAACTGTTCACGAGTAACGCGCAAATGATTTAGACAAAGAGCACGCCAAAGCGGACGTGAAGCCTTGTCTCTGTGACGGTTTACCGTATGGAGTCGAAACTTTGGAAATGTCATCACGAGCATGTCATGTAATCATCTTCCTACTACAATCACCTTGATATGTCAAAATATGACTGAATTACAGCTGTTTATTCTTGGGTCAAATCTGACAAAGCTCGCCGCGGGAGTAACGGCTTCCTGTTTTTTATAATGTTACCGAACACAGCATTTTCCAGCAGTGAGAATAGCTCACAGGGCTCGACGTGCTGCTTTGGAATGCAAGGTCGTAGGATCGAATCCAGCCACAGTCGTCAAGCATGTCGTGACACTGGATTATCTGTTTAGCGAAACCAGGTATGCCACTGTAGCTGTCTATTAGTATAATCGTATTAGTAACAGTAACATTTCATTGTCATGGGATTTATAGTCGAGAAGAAGTGGATTTATTGTGCTTTGTAGATATAACGCTGCTACATCTAGCCAGTGCATTTTGTCTCAAAATGACATGACTGTTTTATGATTTGTTTCTTTAGCTACTGAATTTCCATATTGAATGCTGCTTGGCCCCTTCATTGCTGCCTGCAGCTATATTTAGGATTCCTCCGTAAGGAGGAAACCTATTGTTATTGGTGGTTTTATTATTTGTAATTCTTGTACCATGGGAGTCAATGGCAGCCCCTAGACCCCATCGACAACTTTTTGTGAAATTTGGCACACTCATTAAGGACAGTTTCTTCTATACCTACACCAAGTTTCATGTCTCCCATTAGACCACTCTAGCGCCACCAATGGGTCAAAGTTGGACTTGTGTTTACACACGCAACTTTTGAACCGTATGACTCATTTTCAAAAATGAGGTACCATTGGATTCCCTGGATCAAGCCGAGTTCAACGCACACCATGGCGTTAATTTCCGGTTATATAGATTTCCCGCCATTTCCGGTTTTATCAAAAACCTTTGAAAGCCTACTCCTCCTACAATTTTTGTCATATCTTCTTCAAAATCACCAGAGATGATCTTCAGACCAAGCCTCACAAAAGTTATCAAAGGAATTTTGATCCTCATAACCGTCTGTCCGGTACAGCCAATCAAATTCATCAGAAAAGCCGCCAAACAGGATGTGAAGTCGTGTCTCAGCAAATCTTTGAGATATCAACACTAAACTTGGTAGATCGGAGGAAGACACTACAACATGTTACCATGTGCAAAGGCAAATTCATATCTCAAAAAATGATTGATATAAAGCAAATTGAACTTATCGCTAACGCTAAAATTATGCTTTACACATCAGCCATTCAAAAACTGATACTCTGATTCAATCACAAGTTCATATGAAAACTCTTGAGAATGTTCATAACACAAATCTGTGAAAAAGTTGACTGTAAGATGAAAGGTCGATTTTTGGTGAATATTTGAAACATGCTTGCTTGGCTAATTTCTAGGCAAATTTCCAATGAATGTCTCCCTTGCTCCTCCCCGCGCGTGCTCCAAAATCTCACACACACTCAGCCTTCCCTTGACACACGCGGCCAAGACGCACACGCAACATTTCAGGAGAGTGTGGGCTGACCAAGCCCCCACTCATTCCTTGGTCTTTAGCAAAGGCCCATGTGGCTGTTGATGGTATTGCATTTCCGATTTTGTATGCAATGGTAAAAAGGTCTCAAATCCTGAAACATTGATAGTGTAGGCCGAGAAACACTTTAACAAAAGCCCATGTGGATCTTGTTGGTATTGCATTTCCGATTTTGTATGCAATGGTAAAAAGTTATAAAAATCCTGAAACATTGATAGTATAGACCAAGAGTAACTACCACACCACAAATGGCCCACCATTACCCATAGGTGGCGCTACAGGCCACGCCAAAAAGCACAAATATACAAGGCTTTCTGGAATGGATAGGCTCACCAAGCCCCCTCCCTTCACTTATTGGCTTGAAAAAAAGGCCCATGTGGCTCTTGATGGTATTGCATTTCCGATTTTGTATGCAATGGTAAAAAGGTCTCAAAATCCTGAAACATAGATAGTATAGGCAAAGAAACACTTCAACAAAAAGCCCATGTGGATCTTGTTGGTATTGCTTTTCCGATTTTGTATACAATGGTAAAAAGTTATAAAAATCCTGAAACATTGATAGTATAGACCAAGAGTAACTACCACACCACAAATGGCCCACTATTACCCATAGGTCTTCCCTTGACACACGCGCGGGCTTGGCAAGACGCACACGCAACATTTCAGGAGAGTGTTCCTTGGTCTTTTGCAAAGGCCATGTGGATCTTGATGGTATTGCATTTCAGATTTTGTTTGCCATGGTAAAAAGTTCTCCAAATCCTGAAACATTGATAGTAAAGGCCAAGAGTAACAACAACACTTTAACAAAAGCCCATGTGGATCTTGTTGGTATTGCATTTCCGATTTTGTATGCAATGGTAAAAAGTTAAAAACATCCTGAAACATTGATAGTATAGGCCAAGAGTAACTACCACACCACAAATGGCCCACCATTACCAATAGGTGTCGCTACAGGCCACGCCCTAAAGCACAAAGCACTTCACTTCTTGTGAAGATTAAAGCGCTTCACTTCTTGGCTTGAAATAAAGGCCCTTGTGGATCTTGATGTTATTGCATTTCAGATTTGGTATCCCATTGGAAATTCTGCAGCATTGATTTTTCTATACAGTTACAATTTGTCAAGAATATACATTTTTCAATGGTTCGCAATGCTTTACACGTAAGCCAGTCAAACAAGTTCATATGAAGACTCTTGAGAATGTTTAGTACACAAATCTGAGAAAAAGTTGACTCTAAGATGAAAGGTCGATTTTTGGTGAATCTTTGAAACATGCATGCTTGGCTAATTTCTAGGGAAATTTACAATGAAATGTATCCCCTGCTCCTCCCCGCGCATGCTCCAAATTCTCAGACACTCATTCTTCCCTTGACACGCGCGGGCTTGGCAAGACACACACGCAACATATCAGGACTGTGTGGGCTGACCAAGCCCCCACTCATTCCTTGAATATCAGCATAGGCCCTTGAGGACCTTGGTGTCATTGCATTTCCTACTTTGTATGCAATAGTAAAAAGGTCTC
The DNA here is from genome assembly GCF_054491055.1 of Hypomesus nipponensis. Classification (NCBI taxonomy): domain Eukaryota; kingdom Metazoa; phylum Chordata; class Actinopteri; order Osmeriformes; family Osmeridae; genus Hypomesus; species Hypomesus nipponensis. The sequence goes on along the minus strand of NC_140371.1, from coordinate 7,275,243 downwards.
CAAATCCTGACACATTGACAGTACAGGCCAAGAGTAACTACCACACTTTACCCAAAGCCCATGTGGATCCTGTTGGTATTGCATTTCCGATTTTATATGCAATGGTAAAAAGTTTTTAAAATCCTGAAACATTAATAGTATAGGCCAAGAGTAACTACCACACCACAAATGGCCCACCATTACCCATAGGTGGCGCTACAGGCCACGCCTTAATGCATAAAGATACAAGGCTTTCTGGAATGGATAAGCTCACCAAGCCCCCTTCCTTCACTTACTGGCTTGAAATAAAGGCCCTTGTGGATCTTGATGGTATTGCATTTCAGATTTGGTATGCCATTGGTAATTCTGCAGCATACATTTTTCTATACAGTTACAATTTGTCAAAAATAAACATTTTTCAATGGTTCGCAGTGTTTGGAGGAATCCGCCATTACTGCTTGCAGTTATATTTAGGGTTCCTCCGGTAGGAGGGAACCCTATTGTTATTGGTGGTTTTATTATTATTATGTTTTACCCATGGGAGTCAATGGCAGCCCCTAGACCCCTTCGACAACTTTTTGTAAAATTTGGCACACTCATTAAGGACAGTTCATTCTATACCTACACCAAGTTTCACATCTCCCATTAGACCACTCTAGCGCCACCAACGGGTCAAAGTTGGACTTGTGTTTACACACGCAACTTTTGAACCGTATGACCGATTTTCACAAATGAGGTACCATTGGATTCCCTGGATCAAGCCGAGTTCAACGCACCCTATGACGTCAATTTCCGGTTATATAGATTTTCCGCTATTTCCGGTTTTATCAAAAACCTTTGAAAGCCTACTCCTCCTACAATTTTTGTCAAAACTTCTTCAAAATGACCAGACATGATCTTCAGACCAAGCCTCACAAAAGTTATCGATTAGAATTGTGATCCTCACAACCGTTTGTCCGGTACAGCCAATCAAATTCAGCAGAAAAGCAGCCAAACAGGAAGTGAAGTCATATCTCAGCAAATCTTCAAGATATCAACACCAAACTTGGTATGATGACTCGGAACCCTCTTCTGAGGATATCTACACAATTTACTGTCATGTGATCACTGGGCGTGGCCGCAGGAAGCAAAAGTGTGTTTTGGCCAATAACTATTGATTTGTTTGCCTTTATTGAGTGATTCCTTTGTCTCATGATATCTTGGGACATCCCGTGTGTGACTCATAATAATTTGTGATAATAGCCGAATTTATGCGGCCGCCATTTTGAATTCATTGAAAAACGTTTTTTCTGTACTCCTCCTACACATGTTGTCAAATCTTCACCAAATTTAGCAGAGATTATCTTCAGACCAAGCCTCACAAAATCTAACACATGGTTTTCTGATTTTCGAAACCGTTTTTCCGGTACAGGCAATCAAAATGTGCCGTTAAGCCAGCAAACAGGAAGTTGGGTTGTATCTCAGCAAATTTTTGATGGATTCACACCAAACTTGCTGCGTGTACTTGTTACCCTCTTCTGAGGATGTCTAAAATGTTTTCTGGGTTATTTGACTGCTTGGCCACCTCATTGCTGCTTGCAGCTATATTTGGAATTGGTCAGATTTGGTATCCCCTTGGTAAATCAGCAGCATTGATTTTTCTATACAGTTACAATTTGTCAAGAATTTAAAAAATTCAATGGTTCACAATGTTTGGAGGAATCCGCCATTACTGCTTGCAGTTATATTTATTATTAGGGTTCCTCCTGTAGGAGGGAACCCTATTGTTATTGGTGGTATTATTATTATTATGTTTTACCCATGGGAGTCAAGGGCAGCCCCTAGAGCACAATAGTAAAAAGTTGAGAAATTTGGCATGTTGAAACTGCAGACCATTAGTAACTACCATACCACACATGGGCCATGTGAGACAATAGGTGGCGCTACAGGCCACGCCCCAAAATGTCAATTTTTAAAGTGATGCCATTTGCAGGCCATAAGTCCCAAAATGCTGAAATGTATTACAGATGCCTTATTTCTTATGAGGAACAAAAAAGCCTCTAGAACCTATAACGGCCGCCATATTGGATTTTTCTGTACAATAAAGATTGAGGAAACACGTTTTTTTGCTACTCCTCCTACATTTTTGGTCGAATTTTCTTCAACGTTGCCAGACATGATCTCCAGACTGAGCCTCACAAAAGTTATCAATAGGATTTTTGATTTTCAAAACCGTTTGTCCGGTACAGCCAATCCAAATCATCAACAAAGGAACCAAACAGGAAGTTGGGTCAAATCTCAGCAAATCTTTAAGATATCAACCCCAAACTTTGTATATCGGTGGAAGACACTACAACATGTTCCCATGTGAAAAATTGACTTAATATCTTAAAAAATGACTGATGTAAAGCAAATCGAATTTATCGCTAACGCTAAAATAATGCTTTACACATCCACCTGTCTAAAACGGATACTCTGATACTATCACTAGTTCTTGTGAAGACTCTTGAGAATGTTTAGTCTTCAAATCTGAAAAAAAGTTGGTTGTAAGATGAAAAGTAGATTTTTAGTGAATATTTTAAATATACATGCTTGGCTAATTTCAGTGATTTTTGGCTAAATCCTCTCTCCCCTCTTCCTGCCCGCGCGTGCTCCAAATCCTCACACACACTCAGCCTTCCCTTGACACACGCGCGGGCTTGACAAGACGCACACGCAACATCTCCAGAGTGTGGGCTGACCAAGCCCCCACTCATTCCTTAGTTTCTAGCAAAGGCCTTGTGGATCTTGATGGTATTGCATTTCCGATTTTGTATGCAAAGGTAAAAAGTTCTCAAAATCCTGAAACATTGATGGTATAGGCCATGAGTAACTACCACACCACAATGACCCACCATCATCCATAGGTGGGCGTACGGCCAACCCCCCAATTGTCAATTTTCAAAGTGATGCCATTTGCATCCCATTTGTCCCAAAATTCTGAAATTCATTACATATGCCTTATTTCTCATGAGGAGCAAAAAAGCCTCTCGAACCTATAACGGCACCCCCACAAATCTGAAAAATAGTTTAATGTAAGATGAAAAGTAGATTAATTGTGAATATTTAAAATATGTATGCTTGGCTAATTTCTAGAGCTTTTACCCCAAATCCTGTCTGTAGTTTGTTTAAACAAATGTAGCCTTTTAAACCTCTAGGTTTAATTCTCTCTTTTATACATTTAAAGTTGGATTTGACATTTAATCATTTAGCAAGTTGTTTGACTCAAAAACCATAACAGTACATGGCCCCAACAGTACCAAGCTCCCACCTTCACTCCTTAGTCTAGTAGACATTTTAGACTAGTAGGCATTCTGTGATTAGTTTGGCCACAGCTAATTCTACTGTTAAAAGAAACAGAAGGTCTTCTTCTTCTTCAGAACTATACAGTTGAATCAACCAAACACAGCTTGGTCATGTTATCATCTTCTTTGGCACATCTAAATTAAGGACTAGACTTTTAAGAAAGCATGACCAAAGCAATTTGTTGAGGGATGGTTCCTCCATAAACAGTTGCCGACAAAGAATGTCAGACAATAACTTTAACATAGTCTTGCATTAAGAGTAGAGTCAACAAATTGAATAACTGTGCTGATGGTTGTTGAAACTCATTGCTCTGAGTTGGTGCATGTCAATTTAGGCAGAAGTCCATGTCTGGTGATATTTGACAACCTCAAACAGCATGAGTGTGCTCGACATACGTTCTTTTACTTATATTCATGTTACTTATTCATTTGCCTTTAACTTGTAAATTTTGTTCATTGCTAATAAAGTATTTGTTTATTCTAAAACTGCTATCTATCTTAAGACCTCACGGAATATTTACCTTGCTTACATCTCAAACAGATCATACAATAAGAAATAGTCAACCACCCAGCATTCACATACATTTCCAACACAACAATGATATGGACATATTACCACATTTAACTACACTGACTACAATTGATTTAAAATTGAGTGTGTATGTTTATGTAAGACACATATGTAGTTATTCTACTTTGACATCACAAAAACTATGAAATAAGAGTGAATGCAATTAGGAAGCAACTTTGTCCATGTACAATATGGTTGATGTTTGTTTATAACTGGAATATAAATGTGTGCACAACAATTAGTTCCATTCAAGTAAGTCTATTTTATTGGACAAGAAGCATTCCATGAGTGGTGACATTTGACAACCTCAGACAGTCTGCCACTGGGCCAAATGAAAAGCTCTATTCTTGATTTGCAATGCAGCTAGGGGAAGTCCTAGACCATAAGGGGCAAAGCTGCGGCCACTTGTGATGTTAAAAAGGCCAGTTACATACAAAATATTGCTGTCATATACCATATTTCTTTGATTAAACGCTGCAGACAAACAACTAGACAAGGAGGTCAAACAAACGCTGAGTGTAAAATTGAAGCTGCGCGTGTCTCTCCTTTTTGTAGAAATCTGAATTAGCATGCCAAAACATTCTTATATTTTAGCTTTCAAACAGAAAGCTGTGCAGAAAGCACTCACAAGCAGCAACAGACCTGTAGCACGCAAACTTGGGGTTGATGAAAGGCACATTGACCCAAGCCGAGGACTTCAAGTATCTCTGGGTCTTGTTCACGAGGGAAGAATGCAGCGCAAGATCGACAGGCGGATCGGTGCGGCGTTCGCAGTGATGCGGGCTCTGCATCGGTCCGTCGTGGTGAAGAAGGAGCTGAGTCGAAAGGCAAAGCTCGCTATTTACCAGTCGATCTACGTTCCTACCCTCACCAATGGTCACGAACTATGGGCGGTGACCGAATACAAGCGGCCGAAATGAGCTTTCTCCGCAGGGTGTCCGGGCTTTCCCTTAGAGATAGGGTAAGAAGCTCGGTCATCCGGGAGGGGCTCAGAGGAGAACCGCTGCTCCTCTGCGTCGAGAGGAGCCAGCTGAGGTGGCTCGGGCATCTGATCAGGATGCCTCCTGGACGCCTCCCTGGTGAGGTGTTTTGGGCACGTCCCACTGGGAAGGGGCCCCGGGGAAGACCCAGGACACGCTGGAGGGACTGTCTCTTGGCTGGCCTGGGAACGCCTCGGGGTCCCCCAGGGGGAGCTGGTGGAAGTGGCCGGGGAGAGGGAAGTCGGGGCCTGCTTAGGTTGCTGCCCCAGCGACCCGACCCCCGGACAAGCGGTAGATGACAACGACGACAACAGCATTTTAACCCCGTTTGTCCAAAATTTCTAAAAGTTGGTACGCATGCCTCATATTGCTCATGGGGAACAAAAGAGTATCAAGAACCCACAATGTCGGCAGCATGGACATTTCTCTACAGTGACAATTTGTGAAGAATTTTTGAAAATGACTTAAAATCAGCCACTGATCCAATTGTCTTGGAATATTGTGTACATGTGTGAAATACATGTCTGTGTCATGTCAATTTGGTAATGGTTTGCAATGTTAAGGAGGAAACCGCCATTGCTGCCTGCAGCTATATTTAGGATTCCTCCGTAAGGAGGAAACCTATTGTTATTGGTGGTTTTATTATTTGTAATTCTTGTACCATGGGAGTCAATGGCAGCCCCTAGACCCCATCGACAACTTTTTGTGAAATTTGGCACACTCATTAAGGACAGTTTCTTCTATACCTACACCAAGTTTCATGTCTCCCATTAGACCACTCTAGCGCCACCAATGGGTCAAAGTTGGACTTGTGTTTACACACGCAACTTTTGAACCGTATGACTAATTTTCAAAAATGAGGTACCATTGGATTCCCTGGATCAAGCCGAGTTCAACGCACACCATGGCGTTAATTTCCGGTTATATAGATTTCCCGCCATTTCCGGTTTTATCAAAAACCTTTGAAAGCCTACTCCTCCTACAATTTTTGTCATATATTCTTCAAAATCACCAGAGATGATCTTCAAACCAAGCCTCACAAAAGTTATCAAAGGAATTTTGATCCTCATAACCGTCTGTCCGGTACAGCCAATCAAATTCATCAGAAAAGCCGCCAAACAGGATGTGAAGTCATGTCTCAGCAAATCTTTGAGATATCAACACTAAACTTGGTAGATCGGAGGAAGACACTACAACATATTACCATGTGCAAAGGCAAATTCATATCTCTAAAAATGATTGATATAAATCAAATTGAACTTATCGCTAACGCTAAAATAATGCTTTGCACATCAGCCAGTCAAAAACTGATACTCTGATTCAATCACAAGTTCATATGAAGACTCTTGAGAATGTTCATAACACAAATCTGTGAAAAAGTTGACTGTAAGATGAAAGGTCGATTTTTGGTGAATATTTGAAACATGCTTGCTTGGCTAATTTCTAGGCAAATTTCCAATGAATGTCTCCCCTGCTCCTCCCCGCGCGTGCTCCAAAATCTCACACACACTCAGCCTTCCCTTGACACACGCGCGGCCAAGACGCACACGCAACATTTCAGGAGAGTGTGGGTTGACCAAGCCCCCACTCATTCCTTGGTCTTTAGCAAAGGCCCATGTGGCTCTTGATGGTATTGCATTTCCGATTTTGTATGCAATGGTAAAAAGGTCTCAAATCCTGAAACATTGATAGTATAGACCAAGAGTAAATACCACACCTCAAATGGCCCACCATTACCCATAGGTGGCGCTATAGGCCACGCCCAAAAGCACAAAGATACAAGGCTTTCTGGAATGGATAGGTTCACCAAGCCCCCTCCCTTCACGTATTGGCTTGAAAAAAGGCCCATGTGGATCTTGATGGTATTGCATTTCCGATTTTGTATGCAATGGTAAAAAGGTCTCAAAATCCTGAAACATAGATAGTATAGGCAAAGAAACAGTTTAACAAAAAGCCCATGTGGATCTTGTTGGTATTGCTTTTCCGATTTTGTATACAATGGTAAAAAGTTATAAAAATCCTGAAACATTGATAGTATAGACCAAGAGTAACTACCACACCACAAATGGCCCACTATTACCCATAGGTCTTCCCTTGACACACGCGCGGGCTTGGCAAGACGCACACGCAACATTTCAGGAGAGTGTGGGCTTACCAAGCCCCCACTCATTCCTTGGTCTTTTGCAAAGGCCTTGTGGATCTTGATGGTATTGCATTTCAGATTTTGTTTGCCATGGTAAAAAGTTCTCCAAATCCTGAAACATTGATAGTAAAGGCCAACAGTAACAACAACACTTTAACAAAAGCCCATGTGGATATTGTTGGTATATTTTTCCGATTTTGTATGCAATGGTAAAAAGTTAAAAACATCCTGAAACATTGATAGTATAGGCCAAGAGTAACTACCACACCACAAATGGCCCACCATTACCAATAGGTGTCGCTACAGGCCACGCCTTAAAGCACAAAGCACTTCACTTCTTGTGAAGATTAAAGCACTTCACTTCTTGGCTTGAAATAAAGGCCCTTGTGGATCTTGATGTTATTGCATTTCAGATTTGGTATCCCATTGGAAATTCTGCAGCATTGATTTTTCTATACAGTTACAATTTGTCAAGAATATACATTTTTCAATGGTTCGCAATGCTTTACATGTAAGCCAGTCAAACAAGTTCATATGAAGACTCTTGAGAATGTTTAGTACACAAATCTGAGAAAAAGTTGACTCTAAGATGAAAGGTCGATTTTTGGTGAATCTTTGAAACATGCATGCTTGGCTAATTTCTAGGGAAATTTACAATGAAATGTGTCCCCTGCTCCTCCCCGCGCATGCTCCAAATTCTCACACACTCATTCTTCCCTTGACACGCGCGGGCTTGGCAAGACATACACGCAACATATCAGGACTGTGTGGGCTGACCAAGCCCCAACTCATTCCTTGAATATCAGCATAGGCCCTTGAGGACCTTGGTGTCATTGCATTTCCTACTTTGTATGCAATAGTAAAAAGGTCTCCAAATCCTGACACATTGACAGTACCGGCCAAGAGTAACTACCACACTTTACCCAAAGCCCATGTGGATCCTGTTGGTATTGCATTTTCGATTTTATATGCAGTGGTAAAAAGTTTTTAAAATCCTGAAACATTAATAGTATAGGCCAAGAGTAACTACCACACCACAAATGGCCCACCATTACCCATAGGTGGCGCTACAGGCCACGCCTTAATGCATAAAGATACAAGGCTTTCTGGAATGGATAAGATCACCAAGCCCCCTTCCTTCACTTACTGGCTTGAAATAAAGGCCCTTGTGGATCTTGATGGTATTGCATTTCAGATTTGGTATGCCATTGGTAATTCTGCAGCATACATTTTTCTATACAGTTACAATTTGTCAAGAATAAACATTTTTCAATGGTTCGCAGTGTTTGGAGGAATCCGCCATTACTGCTTGCAGTTATATTTAGGATTCCTCCGTAAGGAGGAAACCTATTGTTATTGGTGGTTTTATTATTTGTAATTCTTGTACCATGGGAGTCAATGGCAGCCCCTAGACCCCATCGACAACTTTTTGTGAAATTTGGCACACTCATTAAGGACAGTTTCTTCTATACCTACACCAAGTTTCATGTCTCCCATTAGACCACTCTAGCGCCACCAATGGGTCAAAGTTGGACTTGTGTTTACACACGCAACTTTTGAACCGTATGACTCATTTTCAAAAATGAGGTACCATTGGATTCCCTGGATCAAGCCGAGTTCAACGCACACCATGGCGTTAATTTCCGGTTATATAGATTTCCCGCCATTTCCGGTTTTATCAAAAACCTTTGAAAGCCTACTCCTCCTACAATTTTTGTCATATCTTCTTCAAAATCACCAGAGATGATCTTCAGACCAAGCCTCACAAAAGTTATCAAAGGAATTTTGATCCTCATAACCGTCTGTCCGGTACAGCCAATCAAATTCATCAGAAAAGCCGCCAAACAGGATGTGAAGTCATGTCTCAGCAAATCTTTGAGATATCAACACTAAACTTGGTAGATCGGAGGAAGACACTACAACATGTTACCATGTGCAAAGGCAAATTAATATCTCAAAAAATGATTGATATAAAGCAAATTGAACTTATCGCTAACGCTAAAATTATGCTTTACACATCAGCCATTCAAAAACTGATACTCTGATTCAATCACAAGTTCATATGAAAACTCTTGAGAATGTTCATAACACAAATCTGTGAAAAAGTTGACTGTAAGATGAAAGGTCGATTTTTGGTGAATATTTGAAACATGCTTGCTTGGCTAATTTCTAGGCAAATTTCCAATGAATGTCTCCCTTGCTCCTCCCCGCGCGTGCTCCAAAATCTCACACACACTCAGCCTTCCCTTGACACACGCGCGGCCAAGACGCACACGCAACATTTCAGGAGAGTGTGGGCTGACCAAGCCCCCACTCATTCCTTGGTCTTTAGCAAAGGCCCATGTGGCTCTTGATGGTATTGCATTTCCGATTTTGTATGCAATGGTAAAAAGGTCTCAAATCCTGAAACATTGATAGTGTAGGCCGAGAAACACTTTAACAAAAGCCCATGTGGATCTTGTTGGTATTGCATTTCCGATTTTGTATGCAATGGTAAAAAGTTATAAAAATCCTGAAACATTGATAGTATAGACCAAGAGTAACTACCACACCACAAATGGCCCACCATTACCCATAGGTGGCGCTACAGGCCACGCCAAAAAGCACAAATATACAAGGCTTTCTGGAATGGATAGGCTCACCAAGCCCCCTCCCTTCACTTATTGGCTTGAAAAAAAGGCCCATGTGGCTCTTGATGGTATTGCATTTCCGATTTTGTATGCAATGGTAAAAAGGTCTCAAAATCCTGAAACATAGATAGTATAGGCAAAGAAACACTTTAACAAAAAGCCCATGTGGATCTTGTTGGTATTGCTTTTCCGATTTTGTATACAATGGTAAAAAGTTATAAAAATCCTGAAACATTGATAGTATAGACCAAGAGTAACTACCACACCACAAATGGCCCACTATTACCCATAGGTCTTCCCTTGACACACGCGCGGGCTTGGCAAGACGCACACGCAACATTTCAGGAGAGTGTTCCTTGGTCTTTTGCAAAGGCCATGTGGATCTTGATGGTATTGCATTTCAGATTTTGTTTGCCATGGTAAAAAGTTATCCAAATCCTGAAACATTGATAGTAAAGGCCAAGAGTAACAACAACACTTTAACAAAAGCCCATGTGGATCTTGTTGGTATTGCATTTCCGATTTTGTATGCAATGGTAAAAAGTTAAAAACATCCTGAAACATTGATAGTATAGGCCAAGAGTAACTACCACACCACAAATGGCCCACCATTACCAATAGGTGTCGCTACAGGCCACGCCCTAAAGCACAAAGCACTTCACTTCTTGTGAAGATTAAAGCGCTTCACTTCTTGGCTTGAAATAAAGGCCCTTGTGGATCTTGATGTTATTGCATTTCAGATTTGGTATCCCATTGGAAATTCTGCAGCATTGATTTTTCTATACAGTTACAATTTGTCAAGAATATACATTTTTCAATGGTTCGCAATGCTTTACACGTAAGCCAGTCAAACAAGTTCATATGAAGACTCTTGAGAATGTTTAGTACACAAATCTGAGAAAAAGTTGACTCTAAGATGAAAGGTCGATTTTTGGTGAATCTTTGAAACATGCATGCTTGGCTAATTTCTAGGGAAATTTACAATGAAATGTGTCCCCTGCTCCTCCCCGCGCATGCTCCAAATTCTCAGACACTCATTCTTCCCTTGACACGCGCGGGCTTGGCAAGACACACACGCAACATATCAGGACTGTGTGGGCTGACCAAGCCCCCACTCATTCCTTGAATATCAGCATAGGCCCTTGAGGACCTTGGTGTCATTGCATTTCCTACTTTGTATGCAATAGTAAAAAGGTCTCCAAATCCTGACACATTGACAGTACAGGCCAAGAGTAACTACCACACTTTACCCAAAGCCCATGTGGATCCTGTTGGTATTGCATTTCCGATTTTATATGCAATGGTAAAAAGTTTTTAAAATCCTGAAACATTAATAGTATAGGCCAAGAGTAACTACCACACCACAAATGGTCCACCATTACCCATAGGTGGCGCTACAGGCCACGCCTTAATGCATAAAGATACAAGGCTTTCTGGAATGGATAAGCTCACCAAGCCCCCTTCCTTCACTTACTGGCTTGAAATAAAGGCCCTTGTGGATCTTGATGGTATTGCATTTCAGATTTGGTATGCCATTGGTAATTCTGCAGCATACATTTTTCTATACAGTTACAATTTGTCAAAAATAAACATTTTTCAATGGTTCGCAGTGTTTGGAGGAATCCGCCATTACTGCTTGCAGTTATATTTAGGATTCCTCCGTAAGGAGGAAACCTATTGTTATTGGTGGTTTTATTATTTGTAATTCTTGTACCATGGGAGTCAATGGCAGCCCCTAGACCCCATCGACAACTTTTTGTGAAATTTGGCACACTCATTAAGGACAGTTTCTTCTATACCTACACCAAGTTTCATGTCTCCCATTAGACCACTCTAGCGCCACCAATGGGTCAAAGTTGGACTTGTGTTTACACACGCAACTTTTGAACCGTATGACTCATTTTCAAAAATGAGGTACCATTGGATTCCCTGGATCAAGCCGAGTTCAACGCACACCATGGCGTTAATTTCCGGTTATATAGATTTCCCGCCATTTCCGGTTTTATCAAAAACCTTTGAAAGCCTACTCCTCCTACAATTTTTGTCATATCTTCTTCAAAATCACCAGAGATGATCTTCAGACCAAGCCTCACAAAAGTTATCAAAGGAATTTTGATCCTCATAACCGTCTGTCCGGTACAGCCAATCAAATTCATCAGAAAAGCCGCAAAACAGGATGTGAAGTCATGTCTCAGCAAATCTTTGAGATATCAACACTAAACTTGGTAGATCGGAGGAAGACACTACAACATGTTACCATGTGCAAAGGCAAATTCATATCTCAAAAAATGATTGATATAAAGCAAATTGAACTTATCGCTAACGCTAAAATTATGCTTTACACATCAGCCATTCAAAAACTGATACTCTGATTCAATCACAAGTTCATATGAAAACTCTTGAGAATGTTCATAACACAAATCTGTGAAAAAGTTGACTGTAAGATGAAAGGTCGATTTTTGGTGAATATTTGAAACATGCTTGCTTGGCTAATTTCTAGGCAAATTTCCAATGAATGTCTCCCTTGCTCCTCCCCGCGCGTGCTCCAAAATCTCACACACACTCAGCCTTCCCTTGACACACGCGCGGCCAAGACGCACACGCAACATTTCAGGAGAGTGTGGGCTGACCAAGCCCCCACTCATTCCTTGGTCTTTAGCAAAGGCCCATGTGGCTCTTGATGGTATTGCATTTCCGATTTTGTATGCAATGGTAAAAAGGTCTCAAATCCTGAAACATTGATAGTGTAGGCCGAGAAACACTTTAACAAAAGCCCATGTGGATCTTGTTGGTATTGCATTTCCGATTTTGTATGCAATGGTAAAAAGTTATAAAAATCCTGAAACATTGATAGTATAGACCAAGAGTAACTACCACACCACAAATGGCCCACCATTACCCATAGGTGGCGCTACAGGCCACGCCAAAAAGCACAAATATACAAGGCTTTCTGGAATGGATAGGCTCACCAAGCCCCCTCCCTTCACTTATTGGCTTGAAAAAAAGGCCCATGTGGATCTTGATGGTATTGCATTTCCGATTTTGTATGCAATGGTAAAAAGGTCTCAAAATCCTGAAACATAGATAGTATAGGCAAAGAAACAGTTTAACAAAAAGCCCATGTGGATCTTGTTGGTATTGCTTTTCCGATTTTGTATACAATGGTAAAAAGTTATAAAAATCCTGAAACATTGATAGTATAGACCAAGAGTAACTACCACACCACAAATGGCCCACTATTACCCATAGGTCTTCCCTTGACACACGCGCGGGCTTGGCAAGACGCACACGCAACATTTCAGGAGAGTGTTCCTTGGTCTTTTGCAAAGGCCATGTGGATCTTGATGGTATTGCATTTCAGATTTTGTTTGCCATGGTAAAAAGTTATCCAAATCCTGAAACATTGATAGTAAAGGCCAAGAGTAACAACAACACTTTAACAAAAGCCCATGTGGATCTTGTTGGTATTGCATTTCCGATTTTGTATGCAATGGTAAAAAGTTAAAAACATCCTGAAACATTGATAGTATAGGCCAAGAGTAACTACCACACCACAAATGGCCCACCATTACCAATAGGTGTCGCTACAGGCCACGCCCTAAAGCACAAAGCACTTCACTTCTTGTGAAGATTAAAGCGCTTCACTTCTTGGCTTGAAATAAAGGCCCTTGTGGATGTTGATGTTATTGCATTTCAGATTTGGTATCCCATTGGAAATTCTGCAGCATTGATTTTTCTATACAGTTACAATTTGTCAAGAATATACATTTTTCAATGGTTCGCAATGCTTTACACGTAAGCCAGTCAAACAAGTTCATATGAAGACTCTTGAGAATGTTTAGTACACAAATCTGAGAAAAAGTTGACTCTAAGATGAAAGGTCGATTTTTGGTGAATCTTTGAAACATGCATGCTTGGCTAATTTCTAGGGAAATTTACAATGAAATGTGTCCCCTGCTCCTCCCCGCGCATGCTCCAAATTCTCAGACACTCATTCTTCCCTTGACACGCGCGGGCTTGGCAAGACACACACGCAACATATCAGGACTGTGTGGGCTGACCAAGCCCCCACTCATTCCTTGAATATCAGCATAGGCCCTTGAGGACCTTGGTGTCATTGCATTTCCTACTTTGTATGCAATAGTAAAAAGGTCTCCAAATCCTGACACATTGACAGTACAGGCCAAGAGTAACTACCACACTTTACCCAAAGCCCATGTGGATCCTGTTGGTATTGCATTTCCGATTTTATATGCAATGGTAAAAAGTTTTTAAAATCCTGAAACATTAATAGTATAGGCCAAGAGTAACTACCACACCACAAATGGTCCACCATTACCCATAGGTGGCGCTACAGGCCACGCCTTAATGCATAAAGATACAAGGCTTTCTGGAATGGATAAGCTCACCAAGCCCCCTTCCTTCACTTACTGGCTTGAAATAAAGGCCCTTGTGGATCTTGATGGTATTGCATTTCAGATTTGGTATGCCATTGGTAATTCTGCAGCATACATTTTTCTATACAGTTACAATTTGTCAAAAATAAACATTTTTCAATGGTTCGCAGTGTTTGGAGGAATCCGCCATTACTGCTTGCAGTTATATTTAGGATTCCTCCGTAAGGAGGAAACCTATTGTTATTGGTGGTTTTATTATTTGTAATTCTTGTACCATGGGAGTCAATGGCAGCCCCTAGACCCCATCGACAACTTTTTGTGAAATTTGGCACACTTATTAAGGACAGTTTCTTCTATACATACACCAAGTTTCATGTCTCCCATTAGACCACTCTAGCGCCACCAATGGGTCAAAGTTGGACTTGTGTTTACACACGCAACTTTTGAACTGTATGACTCATTTTCAAAAATGAGGTACCATTGGATTCCCTGGATCAAGCCGAGTTCAACGCACACCATGGCGTTAATTTCCGGTTATATAGATTTCCCGGCATTTCCGGTTTTATCAAAAACCTTTGAAAGCCTACTCCTCCTAAAATTTTTGCCATATCTTCTTCAAAATCACCAGAGATGATCTTCAGACCAAGCCTCACAAAAGTTATCAAAGGAATTTTGATCCTCATAACCGTCTGTCCGGTACAGCCAATCAAATTCATCAGAAAAGCCGCCAAACAGGATGTGAAGTCATGTCTCATCAAATCTTTGAGATATCAACACTAAACTTGGTAGATCTGAGGAAGACACTACAACATGTTACATGTGCAAAGGCAAATTCATATCTCTAAAAATGATTGATACAAAGCAAATTGAACTTATCGCTAACGCTAAAATAATGCTTTACACATCAGCCAGTAAAAAACTGATACTCTGATTCAATCACAAGTTCATATGAAGACTCTTGAGAATGTTCATAACACAAATCTGTGAAAAAGTTGACTGTAAGATGAAAGGTCGATTTTTGGTGAATATTTGAAACATGCTTGCTTGGCTAATTTCTAGGCAAATTTCCAATGAATGTCTCCCCTGCTCCTCCCCGCGCGTGCTCCAAAATCTCACACACACTCAGCCTTCCCTTGACACACGCGCGGCCAAGACGCACACGCAACATTTCAGGAGAGTGTGGGCTGGCCAAGCCCCCACTCATTCCTTGGTCTTTAGCAAAGGCCCATGTGGCTCTTGGTGGTATTGTATTTCCGATTTTGTATGCAATGGTAAAAAGGTCTCAAATCCTGAAACATTGATAGTGTAGGCCGAGAAACACTTTAACAAAAGCCCATGTGGATCTTGTTGGTATTGCATTTCCGATTTTGTATGCAATGGTAAAAAGTTATAAAAATCCTGAAACATTGATAGTATAGACCAAGAGTAACTACCACACCACAAATGACCCACCATTACCCATAGGTGGCGCTACAGGCCACGCCCAAAAGCACAAAGATACAAGGCTTTCTGGAATGGATAGGCTCACCAAGCCCCCTCCCTTCACTTATTGGCTTGAAAAAAAGGCCCATGTGGATCTTGATGGTATTGCATTTCAGATTTTGTATGCAATGGTAAAAAGGTCTCAAAATCCTGAAACATAGATAGTATAGGCAAATAAAAACTTTAACAAAAAGCCCATGTGGATCTTGTTGGTATTGCTTTTCCGATTTTGTATACAATGGTAAAAAGTTATAAAAATCCTGAAACATTGATAGTATAGACCAAGAGTAACTACCACACCACAAATGGCCCACTATTACCCATAGGTCTTCCCTTGACACACGCGCAGGCTTGGCAAAACGCACACGCAACATTTCAGGAGAGTGTGGGCTTACCAAGCCCCCACTCATTCCTTGGTCTTTTGCAAAGGCCTTGTGGATCTTGATGGTATTGCATTTCAGATTTTGTTTGCCATGGTAAAAAGTTCTCCAAATCCTGAAACATTGATAGTAAAGGCCAACAGTAACAACAACACTTTAACAAAAGCCCATGTGGATCTTGTTGGTATTGCATTTCCGATTTTGTATGCAATGGTAAAAAGTTAAAAACATCCTGAAACATTGATAGTATAGGCCAAGAGTTACTACCACACCACAAATGTCCCACTATTACCAATAGGTGTCGCTACAGGCCACGCCCTAAAGCACAAAGCACTTCACTTCTTGTGAAGATTAAAGCACTTCACTTCTTGGCTTGAAATAAAGGCCCTTGTGGATCTTGATGTTATTGCATTTCAGATTTGGTATCCCATTGGAAATTCTGCAGCATTGATTTTTCTATACAGTTACAATTTGTCAAGAATATACATTTTTCAATGGTTCGCAATGCTTTACACGTAAGCCAGTCAAACAAGTTCATATGAAGACTCTTGAGAATGTTTAGTACACAAATCTGAGAAAAAGTTGACTCTAAGATGAAAGGTCGATTTTTGGTGAATCTTTGAAACATGCATGCTTGGCTAATTTCAAGGGAAATTTACAATGAAATGTGTCCCCTGCTCCTCCCCGCGCATGCTCCAAATTCTCAGACACTCATTCTTCCCTTGACACGCGCGGGCTTGGCAAGACACACACGCAACATATCAGGACTGTGTGGGCTGACCAAGCCCCCACTCATTCCTTGAATATCAGCATAGGCCCTTGAGGACCTTGGTGTCATTGCATTTCCTACTTTGTATGCAATAGTAAAAAGGTCTCCAAATCCTGACACATTGACAGTACAGGCCAAGAGTAACTACCACACTTTACCCAAAGCCCATGTGGATCCTGTTGGTATTGCATTTCCGATTTTATATGCAATGGTAAAAAGTTTTTAAAATCCTGAAACATTAATAGTATAGGCCAAGAGTAACTACCACACCACAAATGGCCCACCATTACCCATAGGTGGCGCTACAGGCCACGCCTTAATGCATAAAGATACAAGGCTTTCTGGAATGGATAAGCTCACCAAGCCCCCTTCCTACACTTACTGGCTTGAAATAAAGGCCCTTGTGGATCTTGATGGTATTGCATTTCAGATTTGGTATGCCATTGGTAATTCTGCAGCATACATTTTTCTATACAGTTACAATTTGTCAAGAATAAACATTTTTCAATGGTTCGCAGTGTTTGGAGGAATCCGCCATTACTGCTTGCAGTTATATTTAGGATTCCTCCGTAAGGAGGAAACCTATTGTTATTGGTGGTTTTATTATTTGTAATTCTTGTACCATGGGAGTCAATGGCAGCCCCTAGACCCCATCGACAACTTTTTGTGAAATTTGGCACACTCATTAAGGACAGTTTCTTCTATACCTACACCAAGTTTCATGTCTCCCATTAGACCACTCTAGCGCCACCAATGGGTCAAAGTTGGACTTGTGTTTACACACGCAACTTTTGAACCGTATGACTCATTTTCAAAAATGAGGTACCATTGGATTCCCTGGATCAAGCCGAGTTCAACGCACACCATGGCGTTAATTTCCGGTTATATAGATTTCCCGCCATTTCCGGTTTTATCAAAAACCTTTGAAAGCCTACTCCTCCTACAATTTTTGTCATATCTTCTTCAAAATCACCAGAGATGATCTTCAGACCAAGCCTCACAAAAGTTATCAAAGGAATTTTGATCCTCATAACCGTCTGTCCGGTACAGCCAATCAAATTCATCAGAAAAGCCGCAAAACAGGATGTGAAGTCATGTCTCAGCAAATCTTTGAGATATCAACACTAAACTTGGTAGATCGGAGGAAGACACTACAACATGTTACCATGTGCAAAGGCAAATTCATATCTCAAAAAATGATTGATATAAAGCAAATTGAACTTATCGCTAACGCTAAAATTATGCTTTACACATCAGCCATTCAAAAACTGATACTCTGATTCAATCACAAGTTCATATGAAAACTCTTGAGAATGTTCATAACACAAATCTGTGAAAAAGTTGACTGTAAGATGAAAGGTCGATTTTTGGTGAATATTTGAAACATGCTTGCTTGGCTAATTTCTAGGCAAATTTCCAATGAATGTCTCCCTTGCTCCTCCCCGCGCGTGCTCCAAAATCTCACACACACTCAGCCTTCCCTTGACACACGCGCGGCCAAGACGCACACGCAACATTTCAGGAGAGTGTGGGCTGACCAAGCCCCCACTCATTCCTTGGTCTTCAGCAAAGGCCCATGTGGCTCTTGATGGTATTGCATTTCCGATTTTGTATGCAATGGTAAAAAGGTCTCAAATCCTGAAACATTGATAGTGTAGGCCGAGAAACACTTTAACAAAAGCCCATGTGGACATGCATGCTTGGCTAATTTCTAGGGAAATTTACAATGAAATGTGTCCCCTGCTCCTCCCCGCGCATGCTCCAAATTCTCAGACACTCATTCTTCCCTTGACACGCGCAGGCTTGGCAAGACACACACGCAACATATCAGGACTGTGTGGGCTGACCAAGCCCCCACTCATTCCTTGAATATCAGCATAGGCCCTTGAGGACCTTGGTGTCATTGCATTTCCTACTTTGTATGCAATAGTAAAAAGGTCTCCAAATCCTGACACATTGACAGTACAGGCCAAGAGTAACTACCACACTTTACCCAAAGCCCATGTGGATCCTGTTGGTATTGCATTTCCGATTTTATATGCAATGGTAAAAAGTTTTTAAAATCCTGAAACATTAATAGTATAGGCCAAGAGTAACTACCACACCACAAATGGTCCACCATTACCCATAGGTGGCGCTACAGGCCACGCCTTAATGCATAAAGATACAAGGCTTTCTGGAATGGATAAGCTCACCAAGCCCCCTTCCTTCACTTACTGGCTTGAAATAAAGGCCCTTGTGGATCTTGATGGTATTGCATTTCAGATTTGGTATGCCATTGGTAATTCTGCAGCATACATTTTTCTATACAGTTACAATTTGTCAAAAATAAACATTTTTCAATGGTTCGCAGTGTTTGGAGGAATCCGCCATTACTGCTTGCAGTTATATTTAGGATTCCTCCGTAAGGAGGAAACCTATTGTTATTGGTGGTTTTATTATTTGTAATTCTTGTACCATGGGAGTCAATGGCAGCCCCTAGACCCCATCGACAACTTTTTGTGAAATTTGGCACACTCATTAAGGACAGTTTCTTCTATACCTACACCAAGTTTCATGTCTCCCATTAGACCACTCTAGCGCCACCAATGGGTCAAAGTTGGACTTGTGTTTACACACGCAACTTTTGAACCGTATGACTCATTTTCAAAAATGAGGTACCATTGGATTCCCTGGATCAAGCCGAGTTCAACGCACACTATGGCGTTAATTTCCGGTTATATAGATTTCCCGCCATTTCCGGTTTTATCAAAAACCTTTGAAAGCCTACTCCTCCTACAATTTTTGTCATATCTTCTTCAAAATCACCAGAGATGATCTTCAGACCAAGCCTCACAAAAGTTATCAAAGGAATTTTGATCCTCATAACCGTCTGTCCGGTACAGCCAATCAAATTCATCAGAAAAGCCGCCAAACAGGATGTGAAGTCATGTCTCAGCAAATCTTTGAGATATCAACACTAAACTTGGTAGATCGGAGGAAGACACTACAACATGTTACCATGTGCAAAGGCAAATTCATATCTCTAAAAATGATTGATATAAAGCAAATTGAACTTATCGCTAACGCTAAAATAATGCTTTACACATCAGCCAGTCAAAAACTTATACTCTGATTCAATCACAAGTTCATATGAAGACTCTAGAGAATGTTCATAACACAAATGTGTGAAAAAGTTGACTGTAAGATGAAAGGTCGATTTTTGGTGAATATTTGAAACATGCTTGCTTGGCTAATTTCTAGCCAAATTTCCAATGAATGTCTCCCCTGCTCCTCCCCGCGCGTGCTCCAAAATCTCACACACACTCAGCCTTCCCTTGACACAGCGCGGCCAAGACGCACACGCAACATTTCAGGAGAGTGTGGGCTGACCAAGCCCCCACTCATTCCTTGGTCTTTAGCAAAGGCCCATGTGGCTGTTGATGGTATTGCATTTCCGATTTTGTATGCAATGGTAAAAAGGTCTCAAATCCTGAAACATTGATAGTGTAGGCCGAGAAACACTTTAACAAAAGCCCATGTGGATCTTGTTGGTATTGCATTTCCGATTTTGTATGCAATGGTAAAAAGTTATAAAAATCCTGAAACATTGATAGTATAGACCAAGAGTAACTACCACACCACAAATGGCCCACCATTACCCATAGGTGGCGCTACAGGCCACGCCAAAAAGCACAAATATACAAGGCTTTCTGGAATGGATAGGCTCACCAAGCCCCCTCCCTTCACTTATTGGCTTGAAAAAAAGGCCCATGTGGCTCTTGATGGTATTGCATTTCCGATTTTGTATGCAATGGTAAAAAGGTCTCAAAATCCTGAAACATAGATAGTATAGGCAAAGAAACACTTTAACAAAAAGCCCATGTGGATCTTGTTGGTATTGCTTTTCCGATTTTGTATACAATGGTAAAAAGTTATAAAAATCCTGAAACATTGATAGTATAGACCAAGAGTAACTACCACACCACAAATGGCCCACTATTACCCATAGGTCTTCCCTTGACACACGCGCGGGCTTGGCAAGACGCACACGCAACATTTCAGGAGAGTGTGGGCTTACCAAGCCCCCACTCATTCCTTGGTCTTTTGCAAAGGCCTTGTGGATCTTGATGGTATTGCATTTCAGATTTTGTTTGCCATGGTAAAAAGTTCTCCAAATCCTGAAACATTGATAGTAAAGGCCAAGAGTAACAACAACACTTTAACAAAAGCCCATGTGGATCTTGTTGGTATTGCATTTCCGATTTTGTATGCAATGGTAAAAAGTTAAAAACATCCTGAAACATTGATAGTATAGGCCAAGAGTAACTACCACACCACAAATGGCCCACCATTACCAATAGGTGTCGCTACAGGCCACGCCCTAAAGCACAAAGCACTTCACTTCTTGTGAAGATTAAAGCGCTTCACTTCTTGGCTTGAAATAAAGGCCCTTGTGGATCTTGATGTTATTGCATTTCAGATTTGGTATCCCATTGGAAATTCTGCAGCATTGATTTTTCTATACAGTTACAATTTGTCAAGAATATACATTTTTCAATGGTTCGCAATGCTTTACACGTAAGCCAGTCAAACAAGTTCATATGAAGACTCTTGAGAATGTTTAGTACACAAATCTGAGAAAAAGTTGACTCTAAGATGAAAGGTCGATTTTTGGTGAATCTTTGAAACATGCATGCTTGGCTAATTTCTAGGGAAATTTACAATGAAATGTGTCCCCTGCTCCTCCCCGCGCATGCTCCAAATTCTCAGACACTCATTCTTCCCTTGACACGCGCGGGCTTGGCAAGACACACACGCAACATATCAGGACTGTGTGGGCTGACCAAGCCCCCACTCATTCCTTGAATATCAGCATAGGCCCTTGAGGACCTTGGTGTCATTGCATTTCCTACTTTGTATGCAATAGTAAAAAGGTCTCCAAATCCTGACACATTGACAGTACAGGCCAAGAGTAACTACCACACTTTACCCAAAGCCCATGTGGATCCTGTTGGTATTGCATTTCCGATTTTATATGCAATGGTAAAAAGTTTTTAAAATCCTGAAACATTAATAGTATAGGCCAAGAGTAACTACCACACCACAAATGGCCCACCATTACCCATAGGTGGCGCTACAGGCCACGCCTTAATGCATAAAGATACAAGGCTTTCTGGAATGGATAAGCTCACCAAGCCCCCTTCCTTCACTTACTGGCTTGAAATAAAGGCCCTTGTGGATCTTGATGGTATTGCATTTCAGATTTGGTATGCCATTGGTAATTCTGCAGCATACATTTTTCTATACAGTTACAATTTGTCAAAAATAAACATTTTTCAATGGTTCGCAGTGTTTGGAGGAATCCGCCATTACTGCTTGCAGTTATATTTATTATTATTATTCTTAGGACTGGGTGTCTATGGCAGCCCCCATAAGCGCATGGTCGAAAGTTTTGAAATTTGGCACACTCATTGGGGACAGTCCCCTGGTCCAATTCAAAAAGTTTCATGTCCCATACTTGGGCACTCTAGCGCCACCAACGGGTCAAAGTTGGACTTATGTTTACACACGCAACTTTTGAACCGTATGACTCATTTTCAAAAATGAGATACCGTTGGATTCCGTGGATCAAGCCGAGTGCAATGCACACCATGGCGTCAATTTCCGGTTATATAGAGTGTCCGCTATTTCCGGTTTTATCAAAAACCTTTGAAAGCCTACTCCTCCTACAATTTTTGTCAAATCTTCTTAAAAATTCCCAGACATGATCTTCAGACCAAGCTTCACAAAAGTTATCGAAGGATATTTAATTTTCAAAACCGTTCGTCCGGTACAGCCAATCAAATTCTGCAGAAAAGCCGCCAAACAGGAAGTAAAGCCAAATCTCAGCAGTTCTTTGAGGCAGTGACACCAAAGTTGGCAGGCCTACTCAGAACTTTATTCTAAGGATGTCCTCCAAAAATGGTGTCATGTCACTAAAAGGGGGCGTGGCCGGAAGCATAAACGTGTTTTGGCTAATAACTGTTGAAGTGTTTACCTTAATAAAGTAATTTCTTTGTCTGTTGATGTCTTGTGAGATATCAAGCTTGACCATCGATAATATTTCATAACAACCGAATTGACGCGGCCGCCATTTTGGATTTCATGGAAAAGTGTAAAAACCTTTTACACGCCCCAAATTTAGTCCAATGTTTACTAAATTTGGCACAGATGATCTTCAGACCAAGCTTCACAAAGGTGTCTGATGGATTTTCAAATTTTCGAAACCGTTTGTTCGGTAGAGCCGATCAAAGGCGGCGGCGAAGCCACAAAAGACACGTTAGAGCGTAACTCAGCAACCATTTTAGCGATTGTCACTGAACTTGGGTTCCATCGTTCCCAAGAGGAGCAGAGGAGGCCTGTGGTGTTATACCAGAAAAAAACACTTTAAACACTCAGTACTTTGGAACGCAATCAGATATTTCAACCAAACTTGGTGTGTTGCATGAGTGCAACAGGTTGTTGTGACTTAATTGTTGCGCAAGTGCTATGGAGGCCATGTCCTGCTCTGGACTGCTTGGCCCCTCCATTGCTGCTTGCAGCTATATTTATTAGGATTCCTCCGTAAGGAGGAAACCTATTGTTATTGGTGGTTTTATTATTTGTAATTCTTGTACCATGGGAGTCAATGGCAGCCCCTAGACCCCATCGACAACTTTTTGTGAAATTTGGCACACTCATTAAGGACAGTTTCTTCTATACCTACACCAAGTTTCATGTCTCCCATTAGACCACTCTAGCGCCACCAATGGGTCAAAGTTGGACTTGTGTTTACACACGCAACTTTTGAACCGTACGACTCATTTTCAAAAATGAAGTACCATTGGATTCCCTGGATCAAGCCGAGTTCAACGCACACCATGGCGTTAATTTCCGGTTATATAGATTTCCCGCCATTTCCGGTTTTATCAAAAACCTTTGAAAGCCTACTCCTCCTACAATTTTTGTCATATCTTCTTCAAACTCACCAGAGATGATCTTCAGACCAAGCCTCACAAAAGTTATCAATGGAATTTTGATCCTCATAACCGTCTGTCCGGTACAGCCAATCAAATTCATCAGAAAAGCCGCCAAACAGGATGTGAAGTCATGTCTCAGCAAATCTTTGAGATATCAACACTAAACTTGGTAGATCGGAGAAAGACACTACAACATGTTACCATGTGCAAAGGCAAATTCATATCTCTAAAAATGATTGATATAAATCAAATTGAACTTATCGCTAACGCTAAAATAATGCTTTACACATCAGCCAGTCAAAAACTGATACTCTGATTCAATCACAAGTTCATATGAAGACTCTTGAGAATGTTCATAACACAAATCTGTGAAAAAGTTGACTGTAAGATGAAAGGTAGATTTTTGGTGAATATTTGAAACATGCTTGCTTGGCTAATTTCTAGGCAAATTTCCAATGAATGTCTCCCCTGCTCCTCCCCGCGCGTGCTCCAAAATCTCACACACACTCAGCCTTCCCTTGACACACGCGCGGCCAAGACGCACACGCAACATTTCAGGAGAGTGTGGGCTGACCAAGCCCCCACTCATTCCTTGGTCTTTAGCAAAGGCCCGTGTGGCTCTAGATGGTATTGCATTTCCGATTTTGTATGCAATGGTAAAAAGGTCTCAAATCCTGAAACATTGATAGTGTAGGCCGAGAAACACTTTAACAAAAGCCCATGTGGATCTTGTTGGTATTGCATTTCCGATTTTGTATGCAATGGTAAAAAGTTATACAAATCCTGAAACATTGATAGTATAGACCAAGAGTAACTACCCCACCACAAATGGCCCACCATTACCCATAGGTGGCGCTACAGGCCACGCCCAAAAGCACAAAGATACAAGGCTTTCTGGAATGGATAGGCTCAACAAGCCCCTTCACTTATTGGCTTGAAAAAAAGGCCCATGTGGATCTTGATGGTATTGCATTTCCGATTTTGTATGCAATGGTAAAAAGGTCTCAAAATCCTGAAACATAGATAGTATAGGCAAAGAAACACTTTAACAAAAGCCCATGTGGATCTTGTTGGTATTGCATTTCCGATTTTGTATGCAATGGTAAAAAGTTAAAAACATCCTGAAACATTGATAGTATAGGCCAAGAGTAACTACCACACCACAAATGGCCCACCATTACCAATAGGTGTCGCTACAGGCCACGCCCTAAAGCACAAAGCACTTCACTTCTTGGCTTGAAATAAAGGCCCTTGTGGATCTTGATGTTATTGCATTTCAGATTTTGTATCCCATTGGAAATTCTGCAGCATTGATTTTTCTATACAGTTACAATTTGTCAAGACTATACATTTTTCAATGGTTCGCAATGCTTTACATGTAAGCCAGTCAAACAAGTTCATATGAAGACTCTTGAGAATGTTTAGTACACAAATCTGAGAAAAAGTTGACTCTAAGATGAAAGGTCGATTTTCGGTGAATCTTTGAAACATGCATGCTTGGCTAATTTCTAGGGAAATTTACAATGAAATGTGTCCCCTGCTCCTCCCCGCGCATGCTCCAATTTCTCACACACTCATTCTTCCCTTGACACGCGCGGGCTTGGCAAGACATACACGCAACATATCAGGACTGTGTGGGCTGACCAAGCCCCCACTCATTCCTTGAATATCAGCATAGGCCCTTGAGGACCTTGGTGTCATTGCATTTCCTACTTTGTATGCAATAGTAAAAAGGTCTCCAAATCCTGACACATTGACAGTACAGGCCAAGAGTAACTACCACACTTTACCCAAAGCCCATGTGGATCCTGTTGGTATTGCATTTTCGATTTTATATGCAATGGTAAAAAGTTTTTAAAATCCTGAAACATTAATAGTATAGGCCAAGAGTAACTACCACACCACAAATGGCCCACCATTACCCATAGGTGGCGCTACAGGCCACGCCTTAATGCATAAAGATACAAGGCTTTCTGGAATGGATAAGCTCACCAAGCCCCCTTCCTTCACTAACTGGCTTGAAATAAAGGCCCTTGTGGATCTTGATGGTATTGCATTTCAGATTTGGTATGCCATTGGTAATTCTGCAGCATACATTTTTCTATACAGTTACAATTTGTCAAGAATAAACATTGTTCAATGGTTTGCAGTGTTTGGAGGAATCCGCCATTACTGCTTGCAGTTATATTTATTATTATTCTTCTGCCATGGGTGTCTATGGCAGCCCCCATAAGCGTTTGGTCGAAAGTTTTGAAATTTGGCACACTCATTGGGGACAGTCCCCTGGTTCAATTCACAAAGTTTCATGTCCCATGCTTTGGCACTCTAGCGCCACCAACGGGTCAAAGTTTGAGTTGTGTTTACACACGCAACTCTTGAACCGTATGACCCATTTTCAAAAATGAGGTACCACTGGATTCCCTGGATCACGCCGAGTTCAATGCACACCATGGCGTCAATTTCCGGTATACAGATTTTCCGCTATTTCCGGTTTTATCAAAAACCTTTGAAAGCCTACTTCTCCTACAATTCTTGTTGAATCTTCTTCAAAATTGCCACAGATGATCTTCAGACCAAGCCTCACAAAAGTTATCGAAGGATATTTGATTTACCAAACCGTTTGTCCAGTACAGCCAATCAAATTCTGCAGAAAAGCCGCCAAACAGGAAGTGAAGCCATATCTCAGCAGTTCTTTGAAGCAGTGACACCAAAGTTGTTAGGCCTACTTGGAACTTTATTCTAAGGATGTCCTCCAAAAATGGTGTCATGTGACTAAAAGGGGGCGTGGCCGGAAGCATAAACGTGTTTTGGCTAATAACTATGGAAGTGTTTACCTTAATAAAGTAATTTCTTTGTCTCTTGATGTCTTGTGAGATATCAAGCCTGGCCATTGATAATATTTCATAATAACCGAATTGACGCGGCCGCCATTTTGGATTTCATGGAAAAGTGTAAAAACCTTTTGCACGCCCCAAATTTTGTCCAATGTTGACTAAATTTGGCACAGATGATCTTCAGACCAAGCTTCACAAAGGTGTTGCATGGATTTTCCATTTTCAAAACCGTTTGTTCGTTAGAGCTGATCAAAGGCGGCAGCGAAGCTGCAAAAGACACGTGAGAGCATAACTCAGCAAAAATGTGTCTGATCATCACCAAACTTCGGTTCCTTCGTTCCCATGAGGAGCAGAGGAGGCCTGTGGTGTTATACCAGAAAAAAATAAAAATTTGAACACTCAGTACTCTTGAACGCAAACAGATATTTCAACCAAACTTGGTGTGTTGCATGAGTGCAACAGGTTGCTGTGACTTCATTGTTGCGCATGTGCTATGGAGGCCTTGTCCTGCTCTGGACTGCTTGGCCCCTCCATTGCTGCTTGCAGCTATATTTGGTGGCCAAGCCGCGAAGCGGCGAAGCCACATAAGTGATTCTACCTTTTCTTATTATTAGGATTCCTCCGTAAGGAGGAAACCTATTGTTATTGGTGGTTTTATTATTTGTAATTCTTGTACCATGGGAGTCAATGGCAGCCCCTAGACCCCATCGACAACTTTTTGTGAAATTTGGCACACTCATTAAGGACAGTTCATTCTATACCTACACCAAGTTTCATATCTCCCATTAGACCACTCTAGCGCCACCAACGGGTCAAAGTTGGACTTGTGTTTACACACGCAACTTTTGAACCGTATGACTAATTTTCAAAAATGAGGTACCATTGGATTCCCTGGATCAAGCCGAGTTCAACGCACACCATGGCGTTAATTTCCGGTTATATAGATTTCCCGCCATTTCCGGTTTTATCAAAAACCTTTGAAAGCCTACTCCTCCTACAATTTTTGTCATATATTCTTCAAAATCACCAGAGATGATCTTCAAACCAAGCCTCACAAAAGTTATCAAAGGAATTTTGATCCTCATAACCGTCTGTCCGGTACAGCCAATCAAATTCATCAGAAAAGCCGCCAAACAGGATGTGAAGTCATGTCTCAGCAAATCTTTGAGATATCAACACTAAACTTGGTAGATCGGAGGAAGACACTACAACATATTACCATCTGCAAAGGCAAATTCATATCTCTAAAAATGATTGATATAAATCAAATTGAACTTATCGCTAACGCTAAAATAATGCTTTGCACATCAGCCAGTCAAAAACTGATACTCTGATTCAATCACAAGTTCATATGAAGACTCTTGAGAATGTTCATAACACAAATCTGTGAAAAAGTTGACTGTAAGATGAAAGGTCGATTTTTGGTGAATATTTGAAACATGCTTGCTTGGCTAATTTCTAGGCAAATTTCCAATGAATGTCTCCCCTGCTCCTCCCCGCGCGTGCTCCAAAATCTCACACACACTCAGCCTTCCCTTGACACACGCGCGGCCAAGACGCACACGCAACATTTCAGGAGAGTGTGGGCTGACCAAGCCCCCACTCATTCCTTGGTCTTTAGCAAAGGCCCATGTGGCTCTTGATGGTATTGCATTTCCGATTTTGTATGCAATGGTAAAAAGGTCTCAAATCCTGAAACATTGATAGTATAGACCAAGAGTAAATACCACACCTCAAATGGCCCACCATTACCCATAGGTGGCGCTATAGGCCACGCCCAAAAGCACAAAGATACAAGGCTTTCTGGAATGGATAGGTTCACCAAGCCCCCTCCCTTCACGTATTGGCTTGAAAAAAGGCCCATGTGGATCTTGATGGTATTGCATTTCCGATTTTGTATGCAATGGTAAAAAGGTCTCAAAATCCTGAAACATAGATAGTATAGGCAAAGAAACAGTTTAACAAAAAGCCCATGTGGATCTTGTTGGTATTGCTTTTCCGATTTTGTATACAATGGTAAAAAGTTATAAAAATCCTGAAACATTGATAGTATAGACCAAGAGTAACTACCACACCACAAATGGCCCACTATTACCCATAGGTCTTCCCTTGACACACGCGCGGGCTTGGCAAGACGCACACGCAACATTTCAGGAGAGTGTGGGCTTACCAAGCCCCCACTCATTCCTTGGTCTTTTGCAAAGGCCTTGTGGATCTTGATGGTATTGCATTTCAGATTTTGTTTGCCATGGTAAAAAGTTCTCCAAATCCTGAAACATTGATAGTAAAGGCCAACAGTAACAACAACACTTTAACAAAAGCCCATGTGGATATTGTTGGTATATTTTTCCGATTTTGTATGCAATGGTAAAAAGTTAAAAACATCCTGAAACATTGATAGTATAGGCCAAGAGTAACTACCACACCACAAATGGCCCACCATTACCAATAGGTGTCGCTACAGGCCACGCCTTAAAGCACAAAGCACTTCAATTCTTGTGAAGATTAAAGCACTTCACTTCTTGGCTTGAAATAAAGGCCCTTGTGGATCTTGATGTTATTGCATTTCAGATTTGGTATCCCATTGGAAATTCTGCAGCATTGATTTTTCTATACAGTTACAATTTGTCAAGAATATACATTTTTCAATGGTTCGCAATGCTTTACATGTAAGCCAGTCAAACAAGTTCATATGAAGACTCTTGAGAATGTTTAGTACACAAATCTGAGAAAAAGTTGACTCTAAGATGAAAGGTCGATTTTTGGTGAATCTTTGAAACATGCATGCTTGGCTAATTTCTAGGGAAATTTACAATGAAATGTGTCCCCTGCTCCTCCCCGCGCATGCTCCAAATTCTCACACACTCATTCTTCCCTTGACACGCGCGGCAAGACATACACGCAACATATCAGGACTGTGTGGGCTGACCAAGCCCCAACTCATTCCTTGAATATCAGCATAGGCCCTTGAGGACCTTGGTGTCATTGCATTTCCTACTTTGTATGCAATAGTAAAAAGGTCTCCAAATCCTGACACATTGACAGTACAGGCCAAGAGTAACTACCACACTTTACCCAAAGCCCATGTGGATCCTGTTGGTATTGCATTTTCGATTTTATATGCAGTGGTAAAAAGTTTTTAAAATCCTGAAACATTAATAGTATAGACCAAGAGTAACTACCACACCACAAATGGCCCACCATTACCCATAGGTGGCGCTACAGGCCACGCCTTAATGCATAAAGATACAAGGCTTTCTGGAATGGATAAGCTCACCAAGCCCCCTTCCTTCACTTACTGGCTTGAAATAAAGGCCCTTGTGGATCTTGATGGTATTGCATTTCAGATTTGGTATGCCATTGGTAATTCTGCAGCATACATTCTTCTATACAGTTACAATTTGTCAAGAATAAACATTGTTCAATGGTTTGCAGTGTTTGGAGGAATCCGCCATTACTGCTTGCAGTTATATTTATTATTATTATTACACTTCTTCTGTCATTGGAGTCTATGGCAGCCCCTAGAACCGTATGGTAAAAAGTTGTGAAATTTGGCACACTTATTAAGCACAGTCCCCTCTTTATATTCACCAAGTTTCATGTCTCTCATTCGAGCACTCTAGCGCCACCAACTGGTCAAAGTTGGACTTGTGTTTACACACGTAACTTTTGAACCGTATGACCGATTTTCAAAAATGAGGTACCATTGGATTCCCTGGATCAAGACGAGTTCAACACACCCTATGACGCCAATTTCCGGTTATATAGATTTTCCAGCATTTTGAATTTTAAGGAAACACGTTTTTTCGCTTCAACTACTTCTATTTTTGTCAAATCTTCCCCAGAATTGGCACACATTATCATCAGACCAACCCTCACAGAAGATATCAAAGGATATTCGATTTTCAAAACCGTTTGTCCGGTACAGCCAATCAAAATCGTCAACAAAGCAACCAAACAGGAATTTGGGTCATATCTCAGCTAATCTTTGAGAAATCAACACCAAACTTAATATGATGACTCGGAACCCTCTTCTGAGGCTGTCCAATTAATTTGGTGTCATTTGATCACTGGGCGTGGCCGCAGGAAGCAAAATGTGTTTTGGCCAATAACTGTTGATTTGTTTGCTTTTATTAAGTGATTCCTTTGTCTCATGATATGTTGGGACATCCTGTATGTGATACATGATAACTTGTGATAATACCCGAATTGATCCGGCCGCCATTTTGAATTAATTGAAAAACGTTTTTTCTTTACTCCTCCTACACATGTTGTCCAATCGTCACCAAATTTGGCAGAGAGTATCTTCAGACCAAGCCTCACAAAGAGTTTCACATGATTTTTGATTTTCAGAACCGTTTGCCCGGTACAGGCAGTCAAAATGTGCCATTAAGCCAGCCAACAGGAAGTTGGGTCGTATCTCTGCAAATCTTTGATGGATTCACACCAAACTTGCTGCATGCACTTGGAACCCTGTTCTGAGGATTTCTTAAGTGTTTTATGGGTCATTCGACTGCTTGGCCACCACATTGCTGCTTGCAGCTATATTTGGTGGCCAAGCCGCGAAGCGGCGAAGCCACATAAGTGATTCTACCTTTTCTTATTATTATTATTATTATTACACTTTTTCTGTCATTGGAGTCTATGGCAGCCCCTAGAACCGTATGGTAAAAAGTTGTGAAATTTGGCGCACTCATTAAGCACAGTCCCCTCTTTATATTCACCAAGTTTCATGTCTCTCATTGGAGCACTCTAGCGCCACCAACTGGTCAAAATTGGACTTGTGTTTACACATGTAACTTTTGAACCGTATGACCGATTTTCAAAAATGAGGTACCATTGGATTCCCTGGATCAAGACGAGTTCAACACACCCTATGACGTCATTTTCCGATTATATAGATTTCCACCATTTTGAATTTTAAGGAAACACGTTTTTTAGCTTCAACTACTTCTATTTTTGTCAAATCTTCCCCAGAATTGGCACACATTATCATCAGACCAACATTCACAGAAATTATCAAAGGATATTCGATTTTCAAAACCGTTTGTCTGGTACAGCCAATCAAAATCGTCAACAAAGCAACCAAACAGGAAGTTGGGTCATATCTCAGCAAATCTTTGAGAAATCAACACCAAACTTAATATAATGACTCGGAACCCTCTTCTGAGGCTGTCCAATTAATTTGGTGTCATGTGATCACTGGGCGTGGCCGCAGGAAGCAAAAATGTGTTTTGGCCAATAACTGTTGATTTGTTTGCTTTTATTAAGTGATTCCTTTGTCTCATGATATGTTGGGACGTCCCGTGTGTGATATATGATAACTTGTGATAGTAGCCGAATTGATCCGGCCGCCATTTTGAATTCATTGAAAAACGTTTTTTCTTTACTCCTCCTACACATGTTGTCCAATCTTCACCAAATCTGGCAGAGAGTATCTTTAGACCAAGCCTCACAAAGGGTTTACACGATTTTCAGATTTTCAGAACCGTTTGCCCGGTACAGGCAGTCAAAATGTGCCATTAAGCCAGCAAACAGGAAGTTGGGTCGTATCTCAGAAAATCTTTGATGGATTCACACCAAACTTGCTGCATGCACTTGAAACCCTGTTCTGAGGATTTCTAACGTGTTTTATGGGTCATTTGACTGCTTGGCCACCTCATTGCTGCTTGCAGCTATATTTATTATTATATTTCTCCTCTAAATGGCCCAATAGCTCAAAAAGTGCTGGACCCGATTTTTTCCAATTTGGCCCAATGATACAACAGGTCACACATTACTCCCAGATGGCTAGTGGCCCATGTGCGCCCATAGGTGGCGCTATAAAACACGCCCAAAGTCTACGTGATTTCCCCAGTGCCCCATTACTCCAAAATGCCTGAAAATTGGTATACATGCCTTATTTCTCATGGGGAACACAAAAGCCTCAAGGACCCATATTGTCAGACTTATAAATTTTCTTGTACTGTCCAAATATGGTACAACCTTCAAAACCCTTTTACTCATAAACCACAGACCCAATCGACTTGAAATTTGTTCCAGATGTGTAGAATACATGTCTTTACATAGGGTGACATGGAATAAGTAATGGCTAATACAAAATGGCTGACATTTATGTAAATGTCCACACTGCCTCAATATCTTTGTGTAAATCTAATATAATTTCGACTGATTGTTTTTCAAACCTAATAGGGTTCAAGACGACATCACTCTGAAGCACCATAAACAATTTCACCTTGGTATGTCAATATATGATTGAATTCAAGTGAATTGCTCCACAGCGCATGCGCTCCAAATTCTCACAGACTCATCCTGCCCCTTGACACTAGGGTGACCACCTGTCCCGCTTTGCGTTGTGTCGCACATCATTTGCAACCCTTGTCCTGCACCTCGCATATTGAAAATGCTGTGCGATACAGCGCAAAGAGGGACAGGTGGTCAACCTACTTGACACGCGCAAGCTTGGCGAGACGCACACACATCCTTTCTGGAAATGGTGTGCTGCCCAAGCCCACCCTTGATCTTTAGCTCTTGTTTCATTTCGCTTCCAATTGCAGCTCGCCGTTACGAATATAAATTATATTTTGGCGGCCATTGTTGTTTTCAACTGGAATTGCCTGAAAGCCGTGTTGGAGGCCACGTTCGGTAAGTCCTATTTATACACATTTTAAGCTAGAATCAATGATTGGGTTTGTGAAAGTACACTACTCTGGAATTATTGTGAAGGTTTGAGCACTTTGAGACCTTTAGATCGTGAGTTTGAAGTGACGGAAAACCGAACTCCAAAAGTAGGTAGCTTTTTCCCTCTGTGTAATTACTGAATCATGTAACATCTCGGCGAATTCATCAAAAAGGTAGAGGAGGGCAGCTTTTAGGAGAATAAGCAATTCCCAACAGACCTGTCGGCTCAGAATTTTGATTTGGGTCGAGAAAGTCTTTGTTATAAGCCTATGCGCCAGGGAGACCGCATAGGTTTAAGCGGCAGCCATGTTTTGGTCGCGTCATGTTCATAAGTTCACCATTTCACAGTTCGGTCGACATCAAAAATGTCGAGGAGGGCAGCCTTTCAGAGATGTGGGAATTGTGCTTTTAGCCAGATGCTCCGATTATTTTTGTGATTTGTTGAAAACTTGCAAGTGGAGTGAGACTGCGTCCCGGGGGTACATTGTTTTGACAGCCTCAGTGACAGACTCGGCTCGCTCACTCACTGGCAGTGTGTAAACAATATCGTAATTCACTAAATTCTAGTCATAAAACGTCAGGGAGTGCTACTTTTTGTAGACAAGAGTCTGCTGAAGATAGCCAGTATATAGGATCTTTCAAAACAAGCCTATTTCATTTGTCATTTTCCTGAGAAAGTGACCTACTTTAGCCAGGCTAGTTTCACTCGGTCAGCCTATTTAAAGGTCTCTGACAGTCAGAATCACTGTTTACAGACAAAGGTCGTGCTGGTCTTTGGTCAGATGTGTATATTGACCAGTTTAGAGCTAAATACTCTTGCCAGAGCCTGGAATCGAGCCAAATGTTTGGAGTGACTTTGCATGGCCGGGTCTCCATCAGTTCAACACATTTGATTCAAGTTCAAGTAATGCCACTGCATTTCACAGTCAAAACTGTAGTTTATGTCAAGTGTAGATGTAAAAAGCTTCATTTTTCACAACTGACATGGATCCTTTCTTCACTTTTACAGATCTGGAGGGTCATGCAGAGGCCTGCTCAACAGAGTGCCTGCCTGCAGGCCCCGCTTGCCCCTGCCTGCCAGCCCTCCAGAGACAGACAGTCACCCCACAGACACAGTAGCTCTGCAGACTGCTTTTTTGAGAATTGATGAAAAAGGAAAATCCTGCATTTTTTACTTTGATGAAAGTCTAAATGTTAAATCCTTTCCATGTCCAGGCATGCCAAGCAGCTGACCTTTAGTGTCTTAAGTAATGAAACCAGTTCAAGTTATAGACTTTTGACCTGAATCTAATTATTAGTCATCTGAATAAATACCTCTCAAGAGAACTACTGCTTCTTGGATGATTTGTGCTCCACAATTTGATTTGTGCTTCCATGGTATTCATGGAATCTGTCTCTGGAAGGCTGGCAGGCCGTCAGCGCTCTTGGGTACCCAGCTTTTTTCCCAAGACTTTTGGAAAATCGTTTGGTTACAACAGTTATGCAAGAGATTTCAGTTGTTGCGTTTGTTCAGTTAGATGTCTGTAATATTGTTGTTCGTTAGTTAAAATAATCTCGTTGGTCACCCTGAGAGTGCATGTTGTGTGGTTTAATGGGAAATGAGAGTCGGCCAGTATACATTAATGTTTGCAAGGGGATGAACAAGGGCTATGCAATAAACCTTTTGCCAATGAGGCTTTTCTTGATTGCAAGATGACGGTGGTTCTGGAAAGCGGTCTTCAAGCCATCTTTGAGGAATTCTGGAAACAGTGTTATGATCGATGTGTTTTGAATGTGGGAGGCAATTTTTGATTGATTAGGAACGGTCTCCCGATTATCGTCACCAAGTTTCATGTTGCCCACTGAAGCACTATAGCGCCACCAAGTGGACAAATTTGAAAGTGTGTTTACGCCCATTAATTTTGAACCGTAAAACCGTTTTTCTTAACCCTTGTGTTATCTTCGGTTCATTCTAACCCATCAGTCATGGTGACCCACCGTCATTTGCAACAACTTTACCGCATACAACAACAAAATGAAGCATTTTCTTTTAATCGTTGGGCTGTCTCAGACCCCCCACATTGCGAAGGTTAAAAGAAAATTATTTTTATTTGCTTTTGTATTGGGTAAAATTGGGTAAACACAACAATGGTTCGTTATGAACCTTTGGGTCATGTGACCCGAAGGCAGCACAAGGGTTAAGTGAGGTATCATTGAATTTCTTAGATGCAGATGATTCGACTGAACCCTATCGCGACGTTATTAAAAGTTTTACTTTGCTGCTTAGCTACTGAATTTCCATATCGAATGCTGCTTGGCACCTTCATTGCTGCTTGCAGCTATATTTATCACTTAGGACTAGACTGCCCTACAAAGGCAAAAGACCGTAACTCGCCTAAGTGTAGAACTGAGAAAAACGACTTCAAAGTTTTTGCACTTTCAAGTAGTTGTCGTGCCAAATGTATTTTAGGTAGGACATTGGAAATCTAGCAGTGTAATGTTTTAGTGATTACACATTATCTAAATTAGAAAATTTTCAAAACAAAGGCAAAGAACCTTATCTGATGTTACGGCATTCTGCATTGGCTTTCTAATGCCAAAGCAGGCTTTTGGAAGTTACGGTTAAAACAAAAAAAAAATCTCTGAAAAACAGATGAGTTAATTTAAGATATTTGACCACATGATAAAGCAGACCTTAACTGTTCCGAAAATGAAAAAATATAATTTTCAACAAAATTGAAGTTACGGTCGTTGGCC
The DNA here is from genome assembly GCF_054491055.1 of Hypomesus nipponensis. Classification (NCBI taxonomy): domain Eukaryota; kingdom Metazoa; phylum Chordata; class Actinopteri; order Osmeriformes; family Osmeridae; genus Hypomesus; species Hypomesus nipponensis. The sequence goes on along the minus strand of NC_140371.1, from coordinate 7,239,358 downwards.
TTTGCACGGCAGTAGGAGTCTATGGCAGAACATAGAACCGATTAGTGTGAAGTTTTGAAATGTGGCACACTGATTGGGAACGGTCTCCTGATTATTGTCACCAAGTTTCATGTCGACCATTGAAGCACTTTAGCGCCACCAAGGGCTCAAAGTTGGAAGTTTGTTTATGCCCATAACTTTTGAACCGTAAGAAAAAGAAAAAAAAGTGATGTATTATTAGATTCCTTAGATGCAGACGACTTGACTGAACCCTATGGCGTCATTGTCGTCCAGAAGGGTTTTCCGTCATTTGTATTTTAAGAAATGCCAACTTTTTCAAACTCCTCCTAGGCCAGGGGTCGGCAACCCATAATGTTGAAAGAGCCATATTGGAGCAAAAAAAACTTAAACAAATCTGTCTGGAGCCGCAAAAAAATTAAAAGCCTTATATAAGCCTTATAATGAAGGCAACACATGCTGTAAGTGTCTATAGTAGCTATATTAGCCTACTATTTTCCATGCTTTATTCAGGGCTGCCAACCTTTGCAAAAACCTTGGAATGAGATTTGGTATTTGGCCCCACTCGTTATGCGAGCGCGCATAGCGCATCACTCCGGCCCTGCTCCCATCCATCCTCGCTGACGCATATCGTTACGGTAGGGCCCCCCGGCCCAGCTATCGGTAGCCTTTCTGAGAACGTTTTTGAAAAGACGGGCTATGGACCCAACCAACTCTATTTGGGAGGGGAAAACTCCCCTTGAGAGTGTGCGAAATGGTTGAAATGCGTGTCTCACGGCCAATGCGTGAGAGTTGGCAGCCCTGTATTTATTATCTCCCGGTTTGCAACGAAACTAGCAGCAGTAGTGGACTTGACTTTGGACATGCAATCCACTTCTTAAATCTATCTTGCGCTCGTCTAATTTCTCCAGAAGTAATGCAATCGCACTTTTTCTCTCACTCCCAACTGGGTAGGCTACTCGGCTGCAAATGTAGCATGCATTCCCTGGAAATGTCTTTCCACGTTACTCTTTTTGTTATTTGACAACTTCTCATTAAAAAGCAAACATTCAGGCAATCCTTCCGCATTGGCAATGAAAGCAAATGATTCGGTCCAAGAACTGTTGAATCCTCTTTCCTCAGCTATCTTTCTCTTTTTCCCTTTGGGACCCATGGCACACCTGCCGGTTTGATTGCAACAGCCACTGGCACTATGCCGAACTGAAAGAAACGTGTGTCGCAGGCTATGACGTAAATCTTTGTTGGCAGAACGAAGCAGACAGACAAAGCAGACAGAACAATATTAAAACATTTCTGTTTTAATAATTAAAACAAAAAAATAAGTTCACACCATCTTTTTTAATATTTTTGAAAAAGCTCCAGAGAGCCACTAGGGCCAACCCCTGTCCTAGGCCGTTGCTCCGATTTTCATGAAAATTGTAACAGATCATCATCAGATCATGCCGACAAAAAATCCTATAGAATTTTATAGATAAGTCAAATCTTTCACGAGTAACGCGCAAACGATTTTGACAAAGAGCACGCCAAAGCGGACGTGAGGCTTTATCAACGGTTTACCGTATGGAGACGAAACTTTGGAAATGTCATCACGAGCATGTCATCTAATCATCTTCAGACCACAATCACCTTGATATGTCACACACATGGGAGAAATGGCTTACTTTTTTAAATAAAGTAACCAAACACAGCATTTCCCAGCAGTGAGAATAGCTCACTGGGAAAAAGCTCCTTTGAAACGTAAGGTCGTAGGACAGAATCCAGCCAGAGTCATCAAGCATGTCGCAATACCGGATTTTCACTTTAGCGAAGACAGGTACACCACAGTAGCTGTCTACCAGTATAATGGTAACGATAATGTTTCATTCTCAGGGGATTTATACTCAAGAAGAGTCTGATTTATTGTGCTTTGTAGATATAACGCTGCTATATCTAGCCGGCGCATCGGATTTCTTGCATCATAAATTCTCAACGGTTTGACCAAAATTCGCATGATCGGACTCCTCCGATTCTTTGCGGCACGTCAAGTCGTAAAATATTACACTTTCCCACATTGGCCATTTTGGACGTCGGCCATTTCGAACGTTGTCTCAAAATGACATATTTACCGAATGCGTCGGCTTATTGTTACAAAACTCTGTAAACGTCTTTTGCGCAATGCCATGAAGGTAATCAAAAGTTTTGGGGTAGCGCCACCACGTTGCCGAAAAGTATAATGCAATTTTTAAAAAGCAAATATTTTATTAAAAGTTTTGCTTTGCTTCTTTTGCTACTGAATATCCATATCGAATGCTGATTGGCCCTTTAATTGCTGCTTGCAGCTATATTTATTGCTGACTTTTTAAACTTAACTCAGGGAGTTAAGTTTGAATTAGGCATCTTACAGAAGATAATTATGTCTCTCAATAAGCATAAGAAAACAAATTATTCAGTCCACTTTCGTGCCAGCTCTTGATTACGAAGACATTTTATTAATACCGCTAGCAAGTACTAAATCTTGTCACTGCAGGTTTTGAAAGTGCATTGTTTCACAGTTCACAGGTGGATATTTTTGTACTCAATAAAGTTAATTGCCTCTGTCTCAACTTACATAGATCCATGCATAGTTCATCTTAAAACATAAGACCCTGGAGCCGAGTGCACCAGCTGGGCGTACGCCTGGGCGTACACTATGTCCAACGTAGAACTGAAAGTTACGACTAACTTACAGTTACGACTCGTGCACCAGTTAAACTTAAGCCCTTTATGTGATGCACCTGGGTGTACATATAACGCCTAGTGGGGAGCAGGCGTAAGTTGGAAAATCGGACTAATATCCATGGTAATTATAATGTTCAACAGTTTGATGGCACATGCAGTGCGTCTTGTTGATAGGCAACATTTGGAAAGGGCATTAAGGTGAGAAAGAGTCAACTGTGATCGTACAAATCCACTGTCAACTTTATTGGTGATCGATATCCAAGCTAATTGTTTGTTAGTTTGTGTTGATATTATTAAATTTCCCCCGTGAGCACGCCTCTATTCTGAGTAAACAACTCTAGAAGTTTTCAAATTTCTCTATCAGTAAAATGTATTTTTCTTTTGTTTTTTTTAAAATCCATAGCTTGTTTTGAAGGAAGATAGGCTAGCTATAGAGTGCACTTTCGATAGACTCTTAAATGTGTTGCTTGGCAATGATTGACACTTTCGTATTTTCACAAGGACGCGCATCATAAAACCAGGCGTAGCTACGACCGTGGTCTGTCAAGCTTGGTGCACTTAGTGTAAATTCAAATCACAAAGTCGGACGTTGCTAAGACCGACATAGGAGTTAAGACCAACTTTTTTACGCCCAGCTGGTGCACTTGGCTCCTGTTGCCGAGGCTTCTGCCCCATTTAACCTCTGTACATTTCTAGGCTCACAAAACTTGGACTCAGGATTTGTTAACCCTGTCTGCAAGGATGAAATCTCTTAACAGGTAGACCGGACAGAGGCACGACGATTAGAAAAAAGGTTGGCTTAATTTATTAGCAACAACGTCGGATCATATCACCAATCCACAACAGAGTGGCTAGCATGAGTGAGAAACATGTCTCTCAGATGGACATTATATACATGAGCTGGACAGTACAGATATAGTAACCACCAAAAAATTTCCTTAAACAGTACACCTTCCACAACTTAATGCACAGGGAAAACAACACACAGGTGGTTCGATTATCACTCATTGTTTGTATTATATTCTGCATGTTGCTCTTTCCAAAGGTGAAAGTAGCACATTCTCCAATGTATATGTGTATTGTCAGAGGCTCACTGTGTGACCTCTTGACCACAGCAAGAGACAACCTCACATATGTATAGAAAATCTGCATATCAGTTTACTCCTATATCTGTAATTTGATTTGAATGGATTTGCAACACGTGAAATCTCTATACAAATGTCTGATAAGCCTGCGCCCTGTAAATCAGTCTGGAATCAACTTGAATTCCAATCACAATTATCAATGATGCATGAAGTTTCAAGAAAGAGGACGTCTTCAGAGGGTCAGCCGAACTCGAATTCCACTTTAGGCCGGACCTTTCCTTCTCCATCTGTTCAACTCAGTTTGTACTTATAATTACACATTGCATGGCATGCAACACTACCTTTCCTAATCACCATCATTGATGGAATCTTTGGATGAGAATGAACCTTCAGAAGGAGTATCAGAACGTCCTGTAATAGATTTGATGTTAACCGCTATATTGCCTGTGGTTATGACTAGCATGTTGGTAATGGACTGCAAAAATGTCACCATTAGCGCACAAATATTTGGAAAAAGCAACTCATGATCTATGTCAGTAGAGAATTTCCTTTGACCATGTTAGCTACGACATCCAAGATCTGATTCTTATAATATCCTCCTACCACTCTGGCTTCTCGATTAGTCCTAATAATATTCTCCTGAATGTCTCTAATATTGTCAATAACTTTAGACAAATTACCAAGACCTTCAAATTCGGACGGAAGACACGTACAACATGAATCGTCTCCCACAAAAGCACTAACACCTCCCTTTTGTAATGAACGGGTAGCTTAAGCAAATGTCTGATTCATTCATAGGAATATGATTCTGTACTTCAACTTCAAGAATACTCGCAGGTGTTGGAACGTTACGTTGTACATGTGTACGAACATGATCAGAGTTAGAATGCTCAATTAATTCCTTTTTGAAGCACTATCCCTACCTTGGTATTATTCCATAAAACATCATCCGAATTAGTAGGGTGTTCAAACATGACCGTAATCAACGCTAGAAGAAAGATGATGCTCCACACAACCACGAACTTGGTTCGAGTTCTCTGTGGAGTATCCCCCATCCTTTTTTCTGGTCTCACGGTGCTCACTGCTGGGTATTATCACCAATGTCTCCACTTCTATATATCGTGAAACAGAAAGAGCAAAACAACACCATATCCAAACTCAAGATAATGAAATATATATGCTGGGGTGTGAAATATTATCCATCCTTTGATGTTCATTTTGCTTCATTCCATAAGTCCTATACTGCATCTGCTATAGGATGTGCTTGTCATAGTCGAGACGCATGGATCCATTGTGGTTGGCCTTATAAACTACACACCAGCTAGAACACTGCGATCATCAAATGCAGGACTATTAGAGGTCACCAGAAGCAGTCATAAGAAGATTGGTCATTCGGCCTTTGCTAATTAAGCCCCAAAACTATGGAACAAATTACCCATAAATATTAGGGAAGCAAACACGCTAGACATTTTTAAAAGACAGCTTAAAACCTACCTTTTTACCGAAGCATTTAAGTAATTTTATCTCAAGTGTTTTACTACTTTTATTAGTTATATTATTGTTGCTATTTTAATTATGACTTTTATCACTTGTATTATTGTTTTTATTGATTTTAAAATTATGAATACTCTCATCGCCTGGGGGGTGTTCCATCAACGTCGCTAACGCAAGTCGCGCCAACACAAATAAGTCTCACTTGGGCAAACGTCAACTTAGACTTAAGCCTGAAGCCGTTCCACTAACGTTCCGTTCCACTAACAGGCAACGCTAATTCAAGCTAGACCTCAATAAGCTTAGACTCTGCAGCCCAGATCAGGCAATCGTCGAAAAGAGGAGTTATGTCGCAAAAAGCAAAGCGTAAAGCAGCAGAAAGGTGTTGTTTCAGCAGCGTAAATTGATTTGAGTTTTTTTTAGTTGTCCCCAAAAAGGGCAATGTTGCCGCAATTAACATGGCAAGGGAGATCAACTTGTCAAACCATTACGACCGTTAAAATGCGTATATTGTAGACCTACCAAATCTACTTAACATATATAGCCTATATATATGCATTTAGGCCTACTGATAATTAGCGTAATTTGATGAGCTGTCTGAAACCGTTCTGACAGGCTAGCCTATGGCCGATATTCTCAACAGGAGATTGAGAATAATAGCCCAAAAAAGAACGTGGGAGCAATTGAAAATTTTAGGATAAAATTCAAAACACTGAAGAAAGCCATGGTTAATTGCACTTGATGTGAGCTAATAATGTTTTTGTCTTCACATCTTGAATAAATTACTTCAAAATAACACGCATTTATTAACTGATAGGCTAAATGCTGAGCTTTAAGATAAAAGGGAAAGATAACCATGACTAAAATAGGGATTCACTGACTTTTTAGATCAGAAGGTGACCCAAACTGCACACTTTGTTTGGCAGAACAGTTATTTTAAATTGCTCAGCATGACTAGCATTATTATATCACAAGTAGGCTATTTACAATTAACATAGTCTGCCTCCACAGATCCAGAGGGGGCTTGGACAGTGATAGACTAACTTTGGGAAAGCATGCCCTACTGGGAACATTAGGGGAGACTGTTGGGCACAGCATCTAATTCTCTTCTTTGGAAAGGGCAACATGTGGGACACTGTCATGTAGGGGCAGCATAAAGGGCACTTCACAGCACCCTTTTCCATTGGAAGTAAGGGCATGGGAACAGTCCAATTTAGGCCATTATAAGGGCACCAAATAGGGTACTGCATCACATTTTCTATACTATAAAGGAACTCATTAAGACATGTTTTTACATTTATAGAGGGCACACTGTCATTTATTGTGTGGGGCATCCTGCAGGCACTCAAGCATATTTCACAATGTGAATGGCAGACAGTAGGGCACTTGGTCTAATTTTTACCACTCTGGGCATTTTAGAAACACTTTCAACCATGGGGGCACCAGGCAGTCACCCCCTGAGTCTTCCAATGGGCCTGGAAACACCCATGGGGACAGTATATTACACCTATAATATTCGGGAAGCCAGAGGAGAGGTAATATAGAGGCTTGTCAACATATAGGCTACTTTAAACAATGAAAATACTTTATACAATTGAATAAAAAGTCTCCTTGATGCTTTGTGTTTCATGTTTACCTGAAAAACTGATGATAATATTCAGGTACTGCTTGGAGCAAAGTATACCCTTCACATTTCCTGGCATAGTTCAAGAACGTCCCACATGCAAAGACATAGACAGCTGAAGCTATACTTCTTCCAGAGATACTGGTCAGGGAAGCATTACTTCTGTCTCTGAAGACCCTTGGGGCTGGTGGGATAAACGCTCTTTGTCTAATCTGAGCACCTTCATCCACCACAGGCTTGTCAAAGAACGGATACGCCATAATTGATTGTAACTTGTCTTGAGGCTCTGCTTAGTTTCTAAGGCCTTATTTTATGTCAATTAACCAATGGCTTTTGAAAACAGATAAAGTGACATTATTTCTTAACTTGTTATTTTATATTATTATATTTTTTGGAGATGAAGTAGACCTAAACACGAGAATCATTCATGTCTGCACTTCAAAAAGTCTGAATTTACGTTCCCGAACACGGACTAAAGTGCTTTGCGCGCAGGAATTTACTCGACGGAACTGTCTTTTGAGATTCTGTTTCCGCCTGTTTGAAATTATTTGCAACACATTTTAGTTTAGCTTGACTTTTAGCCTGACACGGATCAGGCTAGTCCCGATCCTTGGTTACGTAGCTCGAACTAGAATAATCCACCTTAATGGAACGGAACTCTCGCTAAAGTAAGTGTGACTTGGCGAAATAAGTCTCGCTTTCCCTTAATCGACGTTGATGGAACACCCCCCTGGAGTGGGAAGAGAATCTGTTACTTGTTGATTATTGTCAGACACAAAAGATCACAACTTCTTCACATAATTCTGTTGAGTCTCATCGACAAGGTTAATTCATTTGCTGGTGTTTTGTCCATGGGGGGCCAATCCTGTACCTGAATTAGCCATAGCTCTGATAGATAGAATCATCTGCCCAGGTTGTCTGTTTGGTCCAAAGTAATTTCACCAATTTTTCTTAACCGCTAGAAATGAGCCAAGCATGCATATTTTAAATATTCACAATGAATCTACTTTTCATCTTACATTGAACTATTTTTCAGATTTGTGGGGGTGGCCGTTATAGGTTCTAGAGGCTTTTTTGTTCTTCATGAGAAATAAGGCATATCTAATGAATTTCCGAATTTTGGGGCAAATTGGATGCAAATGGAATCATAATAATGGTGGGTCATTTGTGGTGTGGTAGTTACTCATGGCCTATACATGGGCGGAAATCCCAGGGGGGACACGCCCCCCCCCAATCCTGGGAAAAATATGATTTGCCCCCCCCCAATAAATCACTGTAAATATAACTAACTGTAATTTCAATAACATTAATAATATGCAATGAAAGCGCTTTGCTGATTATGGACACAATGGCCCTTGGTCCCACAATGGTTTGATCCACAGCACCAGCCCTCAGCAGTGATGCATGTGCATGTGTGAAAATCGGACAGTATCTGTTTGTGTCGTTGGTGGCTGATGTCCAGTAAGTAGTTGTAAGAAAGGATTGGTTTGACAATTTATTTCTACCACTCAATAGGGAGTTTGAAGAACCTGTGTGCCGATCTTGAGTAAACTGGTGATAGCAAAGATGATGGCAAATACCACACAAATGGAACTGGGGCTTGCTAGCTCTGCAAATTCAGATATTCTGGGAAGCCAGCCATTATAAAACAAAAACATGAATTATGGTTACTTGCCCTTTATGGGGCAAGTAACCATATTTATTCACTTCCGCACACATTCAAAATGCCCTCCCCCTGCCTCCATTTGGGGTTGTACAGTCATGTGGTTTTCTCTCAGCGAATCAGGGGAGATCAAGCTATCTGACAGATATTGACATCATGGCATTTGACCAATCAGCAGTGGCCTAGAGCATCTCAAACATTGCCTTCTTGCAGAAATCATAAATATTGCTTTTTTTAACCTGGCTTCTCCCACAGCTATGGTAATAGCATCATAACTAAACATGGTAAGTTGATGTAACTCACAAATTATTTAGTTGAATAGTTGTGTTAAAGATTGAGATTGTTGTTATTTGCATAGCATTTCTAGAAATTAGCTTAAATTTAGTCTGAAAGTTAAATGCACCCTATTTGATCATATGCCCCGTTCACCTATGACTAGCATCAGTGGCACAAGTGCCCGTTTTTAGACATATGCCTTTGTTGAATAGTTGTGTTAGACATTGAAATTGTTGTTATTTGCATAGTATGTTTGGCTGAAAGCTAAATGCACCCTATTTGATCATATGCCTCGTTCACTTAAGACTAGCATGAGTGGCCCAAGTGTCCATTTTTAGACATATGCCTTATGAATGTGTGTTTTTATCATAGTTAAATGGCATACACAAGTGCTTATTGATAGTGTGAGGCCTAGTTCTGTTTGAATTGATTTTAACAAATTAATTAAAGTTGGCTTAACGTTGACTTTAAAGCATATTCCTTTTGCAGCTGTCTGTTCGGCTCTTTTATGGGAAAAGGGATACGGCTGTTGTTCCCGTAAACAATGCCATCAGCGATGATGATAGTTCAGAGGAAGAAGACAACGATGTGGCAGATCCTGACTTCCTTCCACCCACCCACAACCTGGATATTGATGGCCCTTCTGCCAAAAGGAAGTGCGTGCGGCCTGCAGTGGAGGTGCTTGCAGATGAGGACCTGGATGAAAATGAGGATCTGGATGAAAATGATGACAATCAAGAGCTGGCACCAACAGCACAGAGACCCATCACCAAAAGGAAGCCAGAACCCCGGCGAACCCTCTGGAAGAAGGTTGACCTGGACAACCCACCGTTGCCTGAATACCAGCACATTCCCCCTGACTTCATACAAAGTCTGTTTGATTATTTCAGCAGGTACTTCAGTCGCGAAGTAATCTCGCACATAACATATCAAACCAACTTGTATGCAACCCAGATGAACATCAACACCACCTTTGCCACCACTGAGGATGAAATGATGAACTTTGTGGCTATACTATTGGCTATTTGTGGGATTGCTGAGCTTCCCTCCGTTGATGACTACTGGGCAATGGAGACCAGGGTCCCACAAGTTGCAAACCTGATGTCATCCAAGCGGTTCAAGTTATTGAAGAAGGTTGTCCACTTCAATAACAATGCTCAGATCCCTGGTAACAATGATCGCTTCTTCAAAGTCCGGCCATTGTTCAACTATCTGGTTACTGCCTTCAGAAGAGAGCCAGAGACCCCCAAGCGCTCTTTTGATGAGGTGATGGTTGCCTACAAAGGCAAGACTGCTGGCAACCTGAGGCAGTACATCAAATCCAAGCCAAACAAATGGGGTTTTAAATTATTTGCCAGGGCTTCACAGGATGGCTTCATTCACGACATAATCCTATACCAAGGGCAGACTACACTTGAGGCCCACGGTATCCCACTTACACCTGAACAACAAGTCATGGGTGTCACCAGCCAGACAGTCTCCGTCTTGGCCAAAACTATCTTTGCAGACAACTACTTTAGTGGCCTAGAGATCGTGCGATACCTCAAGAGTAAGAACTGCCGGTACACAGGAACAGCCAGGGACAACAGGACTGGCAAAGCTCCACTCAGGCCCATCAAAGAGATGGAGAAGAAGTCTGTCCCTCGTGGTACCTGTGACTACACTACCAGTGATGATGGGATCCTGATTGTCAGGTGGAAAGACAACAAGGTTGTCACTCTGATGTCAACAGACATGGGGTTAGAGCCTTCGCCCTCAGTCTACAGGTACTGCAGTGATACCAAGAGAAAGGAACAAGTGAGCTGTCCATATCTCATCAAGAGCTATAATGCAAACATGGGAGGGATTGACAAGAGTGACATGCTGGTCCACCTCTACCGTACTCCCTTGAGAGCCAAGAGATGGTACATGCGGCTCTTTGCATATGCCATTGATGTCAGCCTCACTAATGCCTGGATAATGTATAGGCGTGACAGCAAGGCTCTTGGTGTGAAGGATGGCCTGTCACTGAAAAACTTCAGGATCCAGGTGTTCAAGACGGCCAGTAGCTCAATGACATCTCGTCCCCGCAGGAGCTCAGCACCACTGCCAGGCTGCTCCAGCACCTCTGCTGATATCCCCAAGCCTATCCGGGGACACCGCAGTCACATGCCACACTACTCTGTGCGGTTTGATGTGTCACTGTTCCATGCCCCTGTCTATAGCAGCAGCCGCCAGACCTGCAAGCAATGCAGCAGGAAGGGGAACATCATGAGGTCAAACCTTGTCTGCAGGGTTTGCCAGCTCCACTTGTGCCTCAATGCTGAGCGCAACTGCTTTGTCAAGTACCATGAAACAGTTGCCTAAGTGAATCAACTGGCCTGAACTGGACTGACACAATAGAAGAAATTAGTTCATTATGCAATGTTCCTGGTCTATGACAGTGGCCAGTCCTCAGGAGAAAATTTTACTTAGTATTTTTTGTGTTTTTAAAACCATGATCTTCGTGGCTGCTGATATTTCATTTGTTGTTAGAATGATTTTGTATTCATCAAGTATTTATGATGTTATTCACTTTTCTTATTATTGTTTATTTGCAATTTCTATGCCAATTTTATTATTTATTTCTTCTTATTTGGCAATATTTTGACTGTTACTGTTGTAACAAGTCAAATGTTACAACGATGTTGTTGTTTTGTTATCGGTTCCATAAATGATTCCAAAACGGTTCTGAACTGAATGTTATGTGTATGTGTATTTGTTGAATATGTGTTTTTCTTGTATCAGTCAAGCCAGTATCAGTACCTCAAGACAGTGATGTCTCTAAATAAATGTTCCTTCCAATCACTCTGTATTTTTTTTTTACCCTAGACGGGCAAGTGCTCATATATGAGCTCTTTATTGACCTTGATTTGCAATGCAAAGATGAAAAATATTGATAAATTAAAAAATGCAAAAAATGTCCTGTACCATCCCCTGTTAGCTTTCTGAGGTTAAAATTGAGAATTTCCAAAGATTTCAATGAGTGCCCTATAAAGGGTTAATATGACAAAAGGTTGCAGTTTGCGTTGTGTAAAGGGTGAACTCATACAGCTGTTAATCCTTGTCAATGCAATCCGTTTCACCTTTCCTAACTGTCTAGCTACCTGGTAGATCGAAGCTTATTCTAGAAGAATGGTAATAAATGATAGAAGCCCATCTCCTACTGTAAATAACCTGCACATTGTGTGTGCAGCCAGCATGGTAGAAAAATTGCAGAAAAAAGAAAGACGGACATCAGAGCATTTCAGGACACCAGAACGCAAATAAAGAACCCTAGTGGCCAAATCTCAAAGACTAGTTGATAAAATGTTAATAACAATTATGTGAAATGTGTTATTAAATGTTTCATAATGACGCCATTAGGAGGCACCAGATGACAAACAGACAATAGAGCTGCAGGTAGGCAGGAACAGACTGGTAGAGACAGGGGGTCTCGGGTAAGTTGGTTAAGTCTGTTGTTTGGCAACATGATGGGTTATCTTCTTTAGACTTGTAAAATAGGGACATAATTGGGCAATGCCATGGATACCCCCACTCTGTACTTGGTGTACTTGTAACTGGTGACTGAACCAACATTAGTTTGAGGCAATGGTATGTTGTTGTGATTGTGTAGTATTGGGTACTGGTATTTAGGAGTGTGGCAAACACCTTATGTCTTTTTTCTAGGAGACAGACAGTGAGTCAGTGAGGGTGGTGAAAGGGAAAGAGCCAGGGAGAGACTTCAGATGACATTGTCACAGCCATGGCAGGACCGGGGGTCAACCTTTTTGCCAGCAGGAAACAGTGGCACAGTACTGTCTAGTCACCTCAGTGGTGGCACAGAACCATATAAGCCACACCCACAATTTATAGAACCGCAGACTCTTGCCAACAAAGTTTTGACACTTCAAGAGAAATGGTTTCACAATTTTCCCCGACTTTATGATGGTTCAATTGAGATTAATTTAGATAAGACTGCACCATGCCCATTGTAATTACATAAACTGCACCCATACAGTGTACAGTACATACTGGCCTTTCTTGGTATTGCTGGTTGTAAATACTGTACACCTGCATTCATACTTGACTGATAAGAAAGTTGAGACAACCCTTCAGTTACTAACTATAAATATATATATATCAAAAAAAGGCTGTATTACAGCAATCATTTTGGTGTCCCCCTCAGAAATTGCTCTTGAGAAAATGTCATATAATGTCCCCCCCAAAATTGATAGCAGATTTTCGCCACTGGGCCTATACAATCAATGTGTCAGGATTTGGAGACCTTTTACCATTGGATACAAAATCGGAAATGCAATACCATCAAGATCCACAAGGCCTTTGCTGAAGACCAAGGAATGAGTGGGAGCTTGGTCAGCCCACACTCTCCTGAAATGTTGCGTGTGCGTCTTGCCAAGCCCGCGCATGTGTCAAGGGAAGGCTGAGTGTGTGAGAATGTGGGGCGCGCGCTGAGGAGGAGAGAGAGAGGATTTGGGGAAAAAGGTCTAGAAATTAGCCAAGCATGCATGTTTCAAATATTCACCAAAAATCGACTTTTCATCTTACAGTAAACTTTTTCTCAGATCTGTGTACTAAACGTTCTCAGGTGTCTGCATATGAACTTGTGATAGTATCAGAGTATCAGTTTTTGACCAGTGGATGTGTAAAGCATTATTTTAGCGTTAGTGATAAATTCAATTTGCTTTCATATCAATCATTTTTGAAGATATTAAGTTAATTTTGCACATGGGAACATGTTGTAGTGTCTTCCACCGATATATACCAAGTTTGGTGTTGATATCTCAAAGATTTGCTAAGATTTGACCCAATCTGTTTGGTTCCTATGTTGATGATTTTGATTGGCTGTACCGGACAAACTGTTTCGAAAATTAAAATTCCAGTGATAACTTTTGTGAGGCCCAGTCTGGAGATCTTCTCTGGCAATTTTGAAGAAAACTAAAATGCAGGAAGAGTAGCAAAAAAACATTTTTCCTTAATCTTTATTGTACAGAAAAATCCAATATGGCGACCATTATAGGTTCTTGAGGCTTTTTTGTTCTTCATGAGAAAGAAGGCACATTTACTAAATTTCTAATAATAATACCACCAATAACAATAGGTTTCCTCCTACCGGAGGAACCCTAATAAATATAACTGCAAGCAGTAATTGCGGATTCCTCCAAACATTGCAAACCATTGAAAAATGTATATTCTTGACAAATTGTAACTGTATAGAAAAATCTATGCTGCAGAATTACCAATGGGATACCAAATCTGAAATGCAATACCATCAATATCCACAAGGGCCTTTATTTCAAGCCAAGAAGTGAAGGGGCTTGGTGAGCCTTTCCATTCCAGAAAGCCTTGTATCTTTGTGCTTTAGGGCATGGCCTGTAGCGCCACCTATGGGTAATGGTGGGCCCTTTGTGGTGTGGTAGTTACTCTTGGCCTATACTATCAGAGTTGGGGGTAACGAGTTACATAGTAACGGATTACAGTAACAATATTACTATTATAGTTAACAAAGTAAAGTAACTCATTACACTCAAAATATTGGTAACTACACTACTTTACAAGACCTCAGGAACACGCTTTCCTACGTTACCCAAGGCATTTTTGCCAGTCCGAAAAGTTCTCTTTTAGTGGCGCTTGCATGCTTGCCTGTGTGCTTGCTTGTCTGGGCACTGTTGCCACAGAGACCGATTTGAGTGACGTAGCTGTTGGTGCGTAGACACTAAGTGCGTTCGACTTCATGCAGCGCCAACAGCCGGCTGCCTTGAAGCTGAGAATGCCATTGGCTGCTTCAAGTCAGCCGGGCTGCAGGCGGCGCCGGCGCTGCATGAAGTCGAACGCACCTATTGACAACCCAGTATCACATAATTGATACTAGGTTGGCGTAGAAAGAGGGAAGCGGGAAAACGGATGAGACAGAGACAGGAGGGTTCAGCCAGTGGCAATATTCTCATTATTTTAACTTTGTTGCTCGAAAGGACAAAAATATCACAGTAAAATGCACCCTATGTCCAGGCGTGTCTTTCAACTGCTGTCAACTCAATGAGATTTTAAAGTGAGGCATATTTCTTTGGTCAGACAGTGTGGACAGGGTTAATGTTCGTTCAACTGAATGGCTGAGTTTTATATGCCATTTTGTTTTTCATGTATACAATTACAATACACTATGTGGAAAGGCTAAGAGATGCCCTTTATTGAAAATTTAAAAATTAAGTGATGAAAGTGATGATTAAGTGATGATGTTTGTCCATGTAACTTTGCGGTAAATGTGGACATTTGCTTAAATTTTTTTAAAGTAAAGTAACTAGTAGTGAAGTTAATTTTCAAATGCAGTCACTAGTAAAGTAATCTAGTAATTTTTTTTAGAAGTAACTTGTTACTTTTTCTGAGTAACTACCCCAACACTATATTTTCAGGATTTTTAGAACTTTTTACCATTGCATACATTCCCTGTGGTGTGGGGGGTTTGAGCTGTCAGGACCTGCCTGGTCGTCGGTCTGCCAACGCTGGACCAGGTCGTCAACCGGAATCCAGTCTCCATGATGGCTAAAAGCGAGTTTCCCGGTCCCATCCAACGTCTATAAAGCCAAACAATGGATTTTGGTGTTTCAAAACCCATTGACACTATATGACTATGTTTAGCTTGTGTTCTGCTCCTCTCTCTTACCAACTGTCTCTGGAGGAGGGGATCCCTCTCTGAATTGCTCCTCTCAAGGTTTCTTCAATTTTTTCTCCCGTTGGGAGTTTTTCCTTGTCTTCCTTGAGGGTTTAGGTTGGTTGAGGGCAAGGGCAAAATAGTCAATCAAACATTGGGGGGGACAGCTGTGGGACTTTCTGTGTTGGGCTTATTACCCCCATCTTACCCATATACATTCACTCATATTGGCCGCGTTTCCCAGATTCGATCGTTCTTAAGGACTTAAGGCTCTTAAAAAGGGTTTGGCTGAGAAGGAGCGCAAAGATAGGGGTGTCTCCCAGACGGGTTCTTAACTGCCTTCTTAAAATCCCGCCAAAGAAGCTTCTAAAGAAGCCCTTAGTGGGAGCTGTCCACCGCCGTGGTGTTGAAACTACATCAATCGATGCCAGGAAAATCGATCACCCACCACTTTATCAGCACATGAATCACGCCCAACACTGTGATGTATCGATAAAAAAATATAAATGTGCTACACTACAACAGGCAACCATGCACACTGTCCGAAATTATCACAAAAAATCTAATTCATTCCCCCCAATGTTGACTCCATGGCTACGGCCTTGAGCCCTATACATGATAGTTGATATGGGTTGTGTGATGGTAGTGGGTTTATTGTTGGGAGTAGGGTGGTGCTGATATCAGTGCTTGGTGACTGGTGGTGACGGGGTATGGGCTGATAGACATCAAAAGAGATTGACAAGCTCCTCTCTGGTCTGGACACCAGCTTGGTGGAGTACTGCTCGGGATTCGCGGGGGGCGAGGTTGGGGGCTTCATCTTCCGATGATTCCCCATCTTCATTCTCAGGAGGCCGCTCATCTGCTCCAACGCGCACTGCTTTGTTGTGCAGCATGGCTGTGACAACAATCAAGCAGCAACATTTTACAGGTGATAAGTGCAGCCCCCCCGACGAACGATGGATATATCAGAAACGACACTTCCACCGGCCGAACACCCGTTCAATGTGGGTCCTGGTGTGTGTGTGGGCCTCAATGTGTGGGCCTCTAAGACACCGATTACCCGGGGGATCCCAGCAATGACATGAAATCCACTGTGGACCTGGTGTGGTGGGCATTTGGAAAAAAAAACGCAGCGCGGCCAGGAGCTGTACCTCCGGGCTTAGGGAAAAATTGCAGCGGGTTGCCCTCCGGATGTGTGGTGACACTAGCGTGACGAGGCGTTGGATCTCCATACGGGGAAGCCGGTACTTAGACCGGAGTGCTGACGCACATAGGCATTTATAAACTATCTGGCTTTGCGCACGGCGACGCTGTTGATTAGCAGCGAGAATTTGCTATATTGCAGCCATGGTGTCTCACTCGCGTGGACTTCAGCAACGCCTTTATATATAGACTGGCAGGTGGAGCCTCTCTTGATGAGGTTCCAGCCGAGTTCAATTACACCTGTCAGTTTCCCTGATATCTGTGAAATACCACAGGGTTGTTGATGTTTTAATATCTAATGTAAACTCATGCAGATGCCGAATGTTTGTGAAAACGTAATGAGTGATGATTCATTTTATTTATGTAGCTACAGGAACACATGGGCAATTATTTATTTTTATATTGTTATTTTTCTTCCTATGCTATTATTTTTCTTGCGTCAGTGTTCTGCAGCTGTGGGCACACATTTATCATCACGCATGGTTTTAGTATTCCTTTGTGTCAGATATAACTTTCCCTGACGCGGCTGCAGTGAGCGTTTGGTCGCTCTCTGTTAAGAGTGGGTCAGGCTGATCTTACATTTCCTTTTTAGTGAAAGATCTTCTTAAGCTAAGTCCTTCTTTCACAAGAGCGCTCCTAAGAAGCTCTTAGCGCTCAAGAGCTTCTTAACGAATCTGGGAAATGCGGCCAATGTCAGTTAAGAGCTTTTAATGTCAGTCTGGTGTCGTGTACCTTAAAACATGAACTACTACTCTGTTAATAATGTCTAACATCTCCAGAAACATACCTTTTGTTTTTTCCAAAGAAATAACGGACGTCAGCTGCTGAAGTCATGTTCATTTTTGGCCACTATAACCTACTGCAAAATAAAACAGCAGCGCAATTCCATAGGGATGAAAATGATGAAGGAAGAATGGCAGGAGTCTAAAATAACTTGCGATAGCCCTATTCAGAGAACAGGAACATAGCCCAAAACGCTGTCAAAGCTTTGGTACGTTTGACTCTGCTGTAAAGCCAGGCTACATGCTAGCCTGTATAGGTTGCTGTCGGCTAGCTTGTCAAAAGTCCCATACAAGCTGTATAGTATTGCAATCGAAATTCGCACTAATTTCTACAATTCTCTCAAAATTGTAGTGCAATTTACCTAGTCCTTATCTCAAGGACTATGCTAGACAAATACTGGATATTTACCATCCATAAATAATTGCAAAATGTCTGTCTGATGTTGCTGCTAACTCACTCATTGACGTATAAGCTATAGGGAAAACATGACATGGATTTCAGGAGAAATACGTTTCGTTAATGTATAATGTAAGGCTAGTCAAATTCTAAAAGATTTGGGAAATGGACTGGCCAGGATTTGATACTTTCATTGCTGGAAAGAAAGACGTAGGCTAGCAGTCATCAATATTGCCTGCATAATCATACAGTATGAACAAATATTGGGGGGGAAATGTTTTCCTTTTTTAAATATTGGGGGGGACATGTCCCAGTTCTATAGGCGAATGTAAGGATTTGGAGAACTTATTACCATTGCATACAAAATCGGAAATGCAATGACACCAAGGTCCTCAAGGGCCTATGCTGACATTCAAGGAATGAGTGGGGGCTTGGTCAGCCCATACTTTCCGAAAATGTTGTGTGTGCGTCTCGCCAAGCTCGCGCGTGTGTCAAGGGAAAGGCTGAGTGTGTGAGAATTTGAAGCACGTGCAGGAAGGAGGATGGGAGACATTTTATTGGAAATTTCCCGAGAAATTAGCCAAGCATGCATGTTTCAAATATTCACAAAAAATCGACCTTTCATCTTAAGCCAAATTTATACTTGTCGCCGACACTTTTGAAATGGTTGCCGACGAAGAAAAAAAAAAGTGCCGCTCAGGTTGCTGCATTTATACTTTGGCAAACAGTCGCCTGTGCTCAAGGTTCACGAGACGTAAACAGAATCATTTTACCGTTACATTCATAGCGATGGTTACATTGTTTACGCTTTGTAGCCTAGGTGATCGATCGAGAAAATGGCTGTAGCTAATTTTGAGAGGCATTATAAAGGTGTGGATATGTTCTAACTTGCTCCGCCAATCTCTCCTTTATTCCTTCCATCTTAAACAGCTGTTGAGCGTTCACTGAAAATTCAAAACAATGAAGTCAATGACGCGTGCCGTCTATCTAGCCAATCACACTTGCGCGACACTATGAGACTATATCAGCTCCAGTCGAAATTTCTCCTGGTAGGCGTCACTTTCAAGTGACGGTTAAAAGTGTCGACCGTGACTTCATTTCTGTCGGCAACCTTTTCAAAAGTGTCTGCGACACAAGTATAAATTGGGCTTTACAGTCAACTTTTTCTCAGATTTGTGTACTAAACATTCTCAAGAGTCTTCATATGAACCGATTGAATTTGAGTAGCAGTTTATGACTGGCTGATGTGTAAAGCATTATTTTAGCGTTAACAATAAGTTAAATTTGCTATATATTAGTCATCATCATCATCGCCTACTACCCCTTCTGGGGCTTAGGCCGCAAACAAGAGTTCTCCAAGCATCTCGGTCCTGAGCCAACATCTCAAGCTGTCCCCAAGTGTAGCCCATTTTCTTGGCGTCTGCCTCCCAGTCTCTACGCCAGGTGTTTTGCGGCCGACCTCTCTTTCTTTCCCCTTGGGGATTCCACTTGAGGGACTTGTGGTGTTTGTGGCTGGTTTACAGAGAGTATGGCCTATCCATCTCTAACGTCGTTGGAGGATCTCTTTGTCCGCTGGCTTTTTGGTTGGTACGTTCCCACAGTTCTTTGTTACTGATGGTGTTAGTCCAGTGGATCTGGAGAATTTGTCGCAGACAGGTATTGATGAATGACTGAATTTTGTTTATCGTATTCAATGTAGTCCTCCATGTCTCAGCTCCGTAGAGTAGGACTGACTTTACATTGCTGTTAAAGATCTTGATCTTTGTTGTGATGGCCAGGTCTTTTACGCTCCAGATGTTTTTCAGTTGGAGGTACGCAACTCTGGCCTTGCCAATCCTGACTCTCACATCTGTTCCACCCTGCTTGTTGACAATGCTGCCGAGGTAGGTGAACTCCTCAACCTCCTCCAGAGCTTCGCCTTCCAGCATGATGGGTGCAGGATGATGCGCAGCGTAGCAATCTGGTCTATACACGATCTGTCCTTGCGGAAGCCAGCTTGCTGGTCTCTAAGCTGGGGGTCAATCACATCCTTCATCCTGTCCAGTAAGATTCTGAAGACAGAAGACCTTTCCTGGAATGGAGAGTAGCATGATCCCCCTATAGTTTCCACAGTTGCTCAGGTCCCCTTTCTTTGGCATCTTAACAAGATAGCCCTCCTTCCATTCGCATGGGATGTTTTCCTCCTCCCACATCTTCGTGAAGAGAGGGTGGAGCATCTCTCCCATGGACTCTGCGTCCGTCTTCAGAGCCTCAGCTAGAATGCTATGTTCCTGTGGCCTTGCCGTTTCTAAGCTTTTTAATTGCTTTCCTGATCTCCTCCCTTCTTGTTGCACTGAGGTCTATTGGCAGGTCCCTGTCTGCTTGTTGGATGTGTGGTGGGTCTTGTGGGGCTGGTCTGTTAAGTAGTTCCTCGAAATGTTCCATCCATCTTTTCTTCTGTCCTTCCTCCCCAATTATTGGATTCCCTCTTTGTCCTTTACCGGTCTTTGAGGTTTACTGGTCTTTCCTGCCAGCTTTTTGGTGGTTTCATACAGGTTTTTCAGATTCCGATGTCTAGCTGCTTCTTCTGCGTCTAATGCGAGGGCCTCTCTGTAGTTCCTATTGTCTGTCTTCAAGCTTTTTTTCACATTCTCATTTGCTTCCCTGTACTCTGTTTGTGCCTTCACTTTCTCTGCTCTTGTACAACTGCTGTTTAGAGCTGCCTTCTTTTCTTTCCTCTCCTTCACCTTCTTTATTGACTCTGCTGATATCCAAGCCTTGTGGTTATCTTTCTGTGGTCCCAGTGCTACATTGCAGGTTGTGATTACGGCTTCCTTTACTACCTTCCACATCCCATCTATGTTTCTTTCCTCACCTTCATCAAGCTCTTGCAGGGCATGGAACTTGTTCTTTAGTTCGATCTTGAATTTCTCTGCTGCTGCTGGGTCTCTTAATAGTGCTGTGTTGAATTTCTTTCTCTGGTTCTTCTCACCTGTCCAGTTTCTCCTTAACTTCAATTGGACTTTGGCAACGAGAAGATGGTGGTCTGATGCTACGTCAGCTCCTCTTCTGGCTCGTACATCTAGGAGGGACCTCCTAAACTTCTTTGTGACGCATACATGGTCTATTTGGTTCTCAGTGGAGAGGTCTGGTGATACCCATGTGGCTTTGTGTACTCGCCTGTGAGGGAAGACACTTCCTCCGATGACAAGGTTGTTATTTGCACATAGTTCTGCGAATCTCTCTCCATTTTCGTTCATCTCTCCTAGACCATGCTGCCCCATTATCCTCTCATAGCCTCTGTTGTTACTTCCAATTTTTGTATTGATGTCTCCCATTAAGGCCACGTTTACACATAGCCAGGTATTTACAGAATTTTTTTTTCTGCCCCTCTGTTTTCAAAAACAACGTCGTACACACAAGTACGTTTTCAAAAAATTTTCTGTTTACATGAACCCGCATATACGCCCCCGAGCGCCATCATATCTATGCCAAACCTGTAGGCGGTAGTGTAATGTAAAGGATATTAAGCCATGCAAACCAATCAACAACAACTACAAATAACACGATTGACTTCCTTTACCTTTCAGGCGCGAGGTTCATTGAAAGTGAATGAGGTAAACAAATCCTTTTTTTTTTTTTTTTTTACACATTGTTTTTCTTCTTCTAGTAGTCATCATGAAACGGGGAATGGACATTGCAGCCTTTTTTGTCCCAGTAAAAAAAAAAGTGAGAGAAACATATCAAGGTATTGATTAAATGTCATTTGTTTCTGTTTTTTAATGTGCCCCTCTGATTAAACACTGGCCCCCCCTTGGCCCCCCCAGTAAAATTTGTCTAGAACCGCCACTGGACGTTCACTTGACAACAAACCATCTAAGGAACAGCGCTAAAACAAAGCAGCTAACGTTTTGTCTCTGGCTTGGGACAGTGTAACCACTCGATAGGACTGCTCTAAACATCCACTATTCTGTCAAGAGCACCACACCGATCATCCACTGCATGCTTTAGTAGAATAATAGATTACGCAGGGAGGGGAATGTATCGAGTTTATAAGGTGGTTACGTTATATAATGACCAACGAAGGACGTTCCTGGAACGTCCCGAACGTCCATCAAAAGTTTTTTAACATAATGTCATTTCATAACCAACCAGGGACGTTGCTGGAAAGTCCCTTGAAATTTTAAAATTAAATGTCTATAACTGACTAAATTGTGACCTTTTAGGATATTTAATAACGTCTAAACAAAGTTTTAAGGACTTCCTAAGGATAACGTCACGGTATAAACTATAGGGGACCAATTAGGAACGTCACCGAATGTCCCCAGGACGTCCCTTGTTAGTTGGGAGTCTCGTCACATTACATGACTGTTCTGTGCCACTGCAAGCTCGCTAGCCCAGCCAACAAATGACTGGTTGAGTGACCGGTGGCGTAACATGTATTCTACTGTAATCTTGCACTAGTAAAATATTGTGTATTTTTAGTCAAATGTTTTGTAAAAGTGGTATTTTGATCGATATTGTGAGTACTACAGCTCTGTATTAACTTGTCTAACGCACCGTTAAAAGTGAAGTGTAGAATTAAATAGTTCACTTCTAATATATATATTTTTAATACATATATTTTAGTGCTGTCGAACAATAATAATATTTAATCGTGAATAATCGCATTAATGTCATAGTTAACTCGCGATTAATCACAATTAATTGCACATTTGTACCTATTCTAAATGTCCCTTTCTTTTTGTCCCATTATTTTTTTCTCATTTTAGTGCTCTTATCAACATGGAAAGGTGGAATGGATTGCTTGATGCAACATTGCAATCGCCTGGCTTTGACGAGGGGGTGGAGAATTTGCATCAGCTGTGTGCTTGGCCATCAAGTGGTATTTCAGACTGGATGTGCTGCGATGATAGCTCAGTTGACAACGACAAAACACACAGATCACTTTGGTCTTGTCAATGGAACCATTTGGCAACTTTTTAAAAGTAAACTTTCCATTCAGAATCTTGGCATCCATTTCGGCGTCTCGCGCTCGCCATCCACTCAAAACGTAACGTTACCCTATTACTCTTTAGCCAGCTCGCAAGACCAAAGAAGTGATGAACAATAAATGTTTTGCCAGGGTAACTGGATCTATCAGACTAATGAATATTTATGATGTCCCTGTGTTTATACGCTTGACTTGGGTCAATGACTTGATCATTGTCAACCAACAATAGAATGTTGATAATGTCAGGCTATGCATTTATAGACCAACTGCCTCAACCTGTGTGACATTCTTTATAATAAATTACATTTGCTTAATGATTGAAGGGCTAGACAACAATCGTTCAAATAAAATAGACCACTATCAACACGGAAATGAATGACAGATTGACGAAGGCCACTTCAGTTTCCGACCTTGCCTTGGCTGCACCGAGTGGAAGTCAACATTTTCTTTATATCTAGTGATCATTCAGGGCCTGACATTACTTTTAGAGGCACTACACTAGCCTACATTTACGTTTCACTTTTCCATGCACAAAAGTCACGTCCGGGTAAAGATTGTGCCTTTGACCAACGAAGATGAGCTGTAATGTTATACAAATGATAACAATTGAGGTGTTGTAAAACTGTATTTATTACATTAAACACTAACACAATTTCTGCAGAATGAAACACTTTCTGTTATGTACTGTATTGCAGCTTCGTCCCAATATGTCTACAGACCGTGCAGCTAATTTGAAGCTCAACACTTGAACGAGGGCTTATTACTTGAAAGAGGAATTATTTACTGCGTCTTCTCAGTTACATTATCATTATTATTACAATAATAAGGGCTTGGAAATACTGTGACTTGCTAAAGTAGGCAAATGGCTAGTAGTAGAACATAACATTTTATAATAATTTCAGTCAAACAGCTGCAAGACCCAGTGAAATGTTATATACAGCTAGCAAACTAACGTTAGCTAGCATAGAAACATGCCATTTTATTTTGTTTAAGTTTAAAATTTGTAGGGCAAGTACATTCTCTTCCACTTGCCCTACAAATCCACTTGTCCCAGACAATCATGTCGTTGTAGTTCAAATAAGTAGACTAGTATTACCGGTAAACGTAGCTCTATCTAGATCTAGAAGACATCATGTTAGCTATGGGCTAGCTATGGGTTAACTTGCCAGTCCCACCTGTAAAATCCCCCCAGGATCATCCCAAATTAAATATTTTCCCCAACGTTGTAAACACCTTTTCAATTAGATGTCCCACGTTTTGATGGTACTAGCAGAGCCCATATTACACATTCTCTGGTAATAGTCTAGTGTTTTTTTATTTTGTTTTTCGATTTCAATGGTCTCAAAGCGGACTTTGGTCTGTCGTCTCCCCAACGTGACGTTATGCAATGCATTGTGGGGGAAAGAAAAATAATTGCAAAAAGTAGCTACTTTTTCGTATTATATTGCGTTTTGTGACACCCAACAACATCAAATACAATGTATAACAGTTTAAATGTTTATTACCAACAAGCAAATAGCCAAATTTGTTGGAAAAATTAACCTACCATATGGACTTCTTTTGACAAGTCTCGCTTACTTCAGCGAGAGTTCCGTTCCATTAAAGTGCCTTAATCTAGTTCTAGCTACGTAACCAAGGTAACTTGGGAGTTAGGCTAGTGATCAGGAGGTTGCAGGATCGATTCCCCGCTGTGCCAAATGACGTTGTGTCCTTGGGCAAGGCACTTCACCCTACTTGCCTCGGGGGGAATGTCCCTGTACTTACTGTAAGTCGCTCTGGATAAGACCGTCTGCTAAATGACTAAATGTAAACTTATACTTCTGTACTAGCCTGCTCCATGTCAGGCTAAAAGTCGAGCTAAATTAAGATGTGTTGCAAATAATTTCAAACAGGCATAAACAGAATGTCAAAAGACAGTTCCGTCGAGTAAATTCCAGCACAAAGCACTTTAGTCCGTGTTATGAAACATAAGTGCAGACTTTTTCAAGTGCAGACATGAATGAATATACGTGTTTACCTGTCAGAAAAGTTAAATATGTAACCCTTTATCCTGTATAAGTATTATACTGATCAACAGTTCATGTGTGCAGGAGAGTAGCTACCCCTAAGTTAACTCTAGGCTTACGTAAACATACTGGACCCTTATCTTGACCTAGGAGGAAGGGTGAGCATTTGTTACAGACTAAGACTAAGAGGATGTTTGGGGGTTCGTGTGTTTAAAGGATATAGGAGCTTTTTAAGACACCATAACTAGAGTTTCAACCAGGGTTGGTGACGCATACACGCAAACACACGCGCGCAAGGTCTATGCAATGAAAGAAGAGCCATGTGACATGCCTGTGTATGAACCAATGACTGTGGAGAGCAGTTTCGTTTAAATGGTTAGCTGGCACAACATGCTAACAGACAACGGCTGGGTTTCCCAGATTTGCAATCGCCTGGCTTTGACGAGGGGGTGGAGAATTTGCATCAGCTGTGTGCTTGGCCATCAAGTGGTATTTCAGACTGGATGTGCTGCGATGATAGCTCAGTTGACAACGACAAAACACACAGATCACTTTGGTCTTGTCAATGGAACCATTTGGCAACTTTTTAAAAGTAAACTTTCCATTCAGAATCTTGGCATCCATTTCGGCGTCTCGCGCTCGCCATCCACTCAAAACGTAACGTTACCCTATTACTCTTTAGCCAGCTCGCAAGACCAAAGAAGTGATGAACAATAAATGTTTTGCCAGGGTAACTGGATCTATCAGACTAATGAATATTTATGATGTCCCTGTGTTTATACGCTTGACTTGGGTCAATGACTTGATCATTGTCAACCAACAATAGAATGTTGATAATGTCGGGCTATGCATTTATAGACCAACTGCCTCAACCTGTGTGACATTCTTTATAATAAATTACATTTGCTTAATGATTGAAGGGCTAGACAACAATCGTTCAAATAAAATAGACCACTATCAACACGGAAATGAATGACAGATTGACGAAGGCCACTTCAGTTTCCGACCTTGCCTTGGCTGCACCGAGTGGAAGTCAACATTTTCTTTATATCTAGTGATCATTCAGGGCCTGACATTACTTTTAGAGGCACTACACTAGCCTACATTTACGTTTCACTTTTCCATGCACAAAAGTCACGTCCGGGTAAAGATTGTGCCTTTGACCAACGAAGATGAGCTGTAATGTTATACAAATGATAACAATTGAGGTGTTGTAAAACTGTATTTATTACATTAAACACTAACACAATTTCTGCAGAATGAAACACTTTCTGTTATGTACTGTATTGCAGCTTCGTCCCAATATGTCTACAGACCGTGCAGCTAATTTGAAGCTCAACACTTGAACGAGGGCTTATTACTTGAAAGAGGAATTATTTACTGCGTCTTCTCAGTTACATTATCATTATTATTACAATAATAAGGGCTTGGAAATACTGTGACTTGCTAAAGTAGGCAAATGGCTAGTAGTAGAACATAACATTTTATAATAATTTCAGTCAAACAGCTGCAAGACCCAGTGAAATGTTATATACAGCTAGCAAACTAACGTTAGCTAGCATAGAAACATGCCATTTTATTTTGTTTAAGTTTAAAATTTGTAGGGCAAGTACATTCTCTTCCACTTGCCCTACAAATCCACTTGTCCCAGACAATCATGTCGTTGTAGTTCAAATAAGTAGACTAGTATTACCGGTAAACGTAGCTCTATCTAGATCTAGAAGACATCATGTTAGCTATGGGCTAGCTATGGGTTAACTTGCCAGTCCCACCTGTAAAATCCCCCCAGGATCATCCCAAATTAAATATTTTCCCCAACGTTGTAAACACCTTTTCAATTAGATGTCCCACGTTTTGATGGTACTAGCAGAGCCCATATTACACATTCTCTGGTAATAGTCTAGTGTTTTTTTATTTTGTTTTTCGATTTCAATGGTCTCAAAGCGGACTTTGGTCTGTCGTCTCCCCAACGTGACGTTATGCAATGCATTGTGGGGGAAAGAAAAATAATTGCAAAAAGTAGCTACTTTTTCGTATTATATTGCGTTTTGTGACACCCAACAACATCAAATACAATGTATAACAGTTTAAATGTTTATTACCAACAAGCAAATAGCCAAATTTGTTGGAAAAATTAACCTACCATATGGACTTCTTTTGACAAGTCTCGCTTACTTCAGCGAGAGTTCCGTTCCATTAAAGTGCCTTAATCTAGTTCTAGCTACGTAACCAAGGTAACTTGGGAGTTAGGCTAGTGATCAGGAGGTTGCAGGATCGATTCCCCGCTGTGCCAAATGACGTTGTGTCCTTGGGCAAGGCACTTCACCCTACTTGCCTCGGGGGGAATGTCCCTGTACTTACTGTAAGTCGCTCTGGATAAGACCGTCTGCTAAATGACTAAATGTAAACTTATACTTCTGTACTAGCCTGCTCCATGTCAGGCTAAAAGTCGAGCTAAATTAAGATGTGTTGCAAATAATTTCAAACAGGCATAAACAGAATGTCAAAAGACAGTTCCGTCGAGTAAATTCCAGCACAAAGCACTTTAGTCCGTGTTATGAAACATAAGTGCAGACTTTTTCAAGTGCAGACATGAATGAATATACGTGTTTACCTGTCAGAAAAGTTAAATATGTAACCCTTTATCCTGTATAAGTATTATACTGATCAACAGTTCATGTGTGCAGGAGAGTAGCTACCCCTAAGTTAACTCTAGGCTTACGTAAACATACTGGACCCTTATCTTGACCTAGGAGGAAGGGTGAGCATTTGTTACAGACTAAGACTAAGAGGATGTTTGGGGGTTCGTGTGTTTAAAGGATATAGGAGCTTTTTAAGACACCATAACTAGAGTTTCAACCAGGGTTGGTGACGCATACACGCAAACACACGCGCGCAAGGTCTATGCAATGAAAGAAGAGCCATGTGACATGCCTGTGTATGAACCAATGACTGTGGAGAGCAGTTTCGTTTAAATGGTTAGCTGGCACAACATGCTAACAGACAACGGCTGGGTTTCCCAGATTTGTTAAGAAGCTCTCTCTTAATACCATGGCATTTGATGTTTTGTCTCCTTGACAAAACTGTGTCAATATGAAATGCAATAAGCGTTCATTCAAAATTGTATTCAAAATAATACAAACTGAATTGCGGATTGCATTGTCATTTGCACATTGAATTGCCATTTGACAACTGCTTTCCCATTTGAATTGCGGATTGCTTTTGTCACTTTGTAAGCCCCGACCACAACACGGACATGTAACGTGGTGCAGTTGGTGCCCTTTGCTGGAAGTGCAGGAGGGTTAATTGGGTGTGCTTGAGTTGCTTGGATTTTTATTTACGTTCCGTTGCACGGTTTAGTACGGCAGCGTATTGCTGCCACACCAGAAAGAAAAAAAACGGATCAGTATCATGTTATAACATGATATGTTTCTTGTTATAACAAGATGTTTATCATGTTATAGCAAGTTATTTTCACGTTATAATGTGAAACTTATCACGTAATAACAAAAAACATTTCACGTTATAACGTGAAGTGCTGAGTACGCCCCTTCCCCTAGTATCCGGTTGTGAACTGCACGTGCACTTATCACTTAATTATGGTATTGACTCTTTTGCAATGAGCTACCATTACCAAGGCCCAAAACACTGACACACCACTGTTGAGATTTCTACGAAATTGCGGTGTACCAGAGGAGTACCTCTCACGCATGGAACAAGAACATGTAAGTACATGTTTACCGAGGCAAGTTCTTGTAAAAACCTGTATTGTATTCCTTTATTCCAATGTTACGTTGTGCATGGTTAGCTTAAGTTAACTAGCCAGTCAGCCTGAGTGGCTCTGTCTGGTAGGTATAGGCTACACCTTTATTTTCTAGGCGCCGGCTTGATGGGAATTAAGGTCACGCAACATAGCTTAAGTTATAGGCTATGTAAATAAGTTGGATCAGCTGCGTAGTGTTGGTTAGGGTAGCCGACTGTCATCACTAGAGTGAAAGTATGCCGGTGGTTCAAACACAAATCGCTGAAGGCGGCGTTTGATGGTCCTTGGCTGATGCGCTTTGCATTGTGGATGCATAAGAATAATAATCAAAAGCAGCTAAAAGTGCGCAGATTTAAACTCAAGACTCCAGTAGGCCTACAGTTATTAAGGGGCAGCCAAACCCTGCCAGAACACCACCTTACATGGTGTCTTTCCTTTCGGTATGTATGCATGAGCGTGTACATAGTGTGGTGGGGGAGGGTGTCCCAGGTCTTCCCAGTTTGGTCTTGAGTTGTAATAATATTGTATGTCTCCACAGATTGATGCGTCAATCATTGACTGTATGGACGATGAGACTCTGGCTGGCTACATCCCTGCATATGTCGATCGAATTGCAGCAAGACACTTCTGTTTGAAAAAACAAGGTCCAAGTGCAAAACAATCA
This sequence comes from Hypomesus nipponensis, assembly GCF_054491055.1. Taxonomy (NCBI): domain Eukaryota; kingdom Metazoa; phylum Chordata; class Actinopteri; order Osmeriformes; family Osmeridae; genus Hypomesus; species Hypomesus nipponensis. Next base: position 7,210,071 of record NC_140371.1, on the reverse strand, counting down.
CAAAAACATTCACTGTTTGAAAAACTAAAGAAAGGCATGGGTATCGGTGAGAATAATGATAGGAAATCTGACCATGAAGAGTCTTCTGCCTTAAAAAAAAAAAAAAAAACGCTTTGCAAAAAACAGATGGGCTGAAAAGACGACCAGAAAAGTTGAGTTGGGGTGGATTCATGAAGGTAAACAAGTAAGAAAACACAGAGGAGGGGGAACAAGGACCCTCAATGTACCCAAGGAACCCAAAAAAGATGACATATTACAGTATGCTAAAGACATTTTCTTCCCAAATGGGCAAAGTAAAATTGGAAGATGTGATACACTCAGTCATGACATATTAGACTATCAAGAGGAAGCTGTATTTGATGAAGATATCACAGTTGGGGAACTATACACAGCACTAGGAATGGGAGTGTTAAGATTCTACCTGTGTACAAAGAGCCTGACAGATGAGGGTGAAGGAGGATATGATGGGGGAAAATCTGTTGTAAACAATGATGTGCAACTGATACACACATGAAGAAAATGAGCAAGTTACTCAAACCGTTGTCACCCTGTCACCAGAAGTTGATGCGACTGCATTATCAGACACATCTGAAGTGATGTTGGCCCCTTCCTTGGAGAACCCATGGCTTGTCAACTGGATGACACTTTGATACACTTTGAAGAAGCTGAGTTGTTCATCACATCCATCACGCTTCCCCCAACAAGCACAGTATCTATAGGTGATGAAGCAAACAGTCCAACAGCTTCATAAAATGTTGAATGTGTCAACATCAAACTTCACAGGGTCAATCTTCTTGAGGAGATGATTAGCCAGTTCAAGGATCCAACACTCCCCAAACACCCTCTGAAATACACTTACATAAACTCCTCTAAAAAAGTTCGGAAACGTTTTTTTGGTCGATTGTTCCTCCCCTTCAATAATACCAATTGACATTGTATATTATATCGTTGAAGAGCCAGACGGTGAGGAACAGACTGCACATGGCCAGTCTTTGTGCTTATAAGGCTGCCAGGAAGCCTGCAATGACTGCCCATCACCGTCAGGCCCGTTTGCGCTGGTGTCGACTACACCGACAGTGGAACCTAAGAATGTGGGGCAACGTCATGTTCAGTGATGAATCAAGATTCTGTCTGTGGAAGTTGGATGGCAGGATCAAAATATGGAGACGGCGTGGAGAACGCTATGCAGATTGCTGCATAGATCGCGTGACACCTTTCAATGGGGGCAGTGTCATGGTGTGGGGCGGTATCTCTCTCACAGGCAAAACAGAACTTGTCATCATTGAAGGCAATCTCAATGCAGTGAGATATCGGAATGAGATACTGGAGTCAGTGGCGATCCTATATCTCCAGAATCTGGGACCTAACTCTATCCTCCAGGATGACAACGCTCGCCTCCACAGAGGCAGGATCATCAGAGTACCTTCAGAATTTGGGAGTGGAGAGGATGGAATGGCCTGCCGTGAGTCCAGACCTCAACCCAATTGAATACTTGTGGGATCACCTTGGGCGTGCTGTACGTGCTAGAGTTACCAACACAAACATGTTGGCTGACTTGCGACAAATCCTGGTTGAGGAATGGGATGCCATCCCACAGCAGTGTGTGACCAGGCTGGTGACCAGCATGAGGAGGAGGTGCCAAGCTATTGTGGCTGCGTAAGGATCTTCCACACGCTACTGAGGTCCCTGACAGTGTAAAATTAAGTGTAAAAATGGCCAATATGTATTGTTTTTTCCTTATTACTGTGGGAGAGTGCAATCATCCAATCCACCAAGCAATTCAAAACAAGCGTGAATACCAACAGAAGAATATTGCAGGGGATTTTGGCACATTTTTGGGGCCACTACCCACACAGTTAGCTGTGTTGCTCATTCCACGAATGCACGATCCTTACAAGTTGTACCTCGTTGTAAAGGTGACTAATAAAATACAATACCAATTGGTATTATAGAAGGGGAGGAATAATCGACTGAAATAACGTTTCCTAACTTTTTTTGAGGAGTTTAGATGAAAGAGGAGCTGATGCAGATGGTGTCTCTTCAGATGTGTACGCAGCATTCGAGACCACAGCATTTATGGACCACACAGCTGAAGGGGAAGATGTTAGGGTTCCATCACTGTCTCCTAAATGGCAGGAAGAAGAGTGGAAATCCATTGGCCGAATTCTACTAAAGGGATTTCAAGACCATGGATACTTTCCCTGTCGTTCTGCCCCTGTTTTCACAGTGGCACTTATTTTTGGTGAGAACAAAGTTTCAGATGAAATGCTGTTTGAAAGTTTTCTCCTGAACATAAGTCAGCCAGATAGAGATCTGATAACTAATGCATTAAAGGAAGATCTTTTAGATGAGGACAGGGATGAACTACTTGATCTTTTGGACCGCTTGGATGTAACAACGCTTCCAACACAAAGTAATTTGAAAGGCCTCCTTCTAAAAGTGTCACACAAGCAGTTAATCCAAAAACCAAGATACGCAACAGAAAAAATGTCATTAGTTGCAAGCCACTTCCTAAAAGAAGCATCTGTGAGGCCACAAGAAGTACTACAAATGCATGAGGATAAAAGCCAACAACAAGAAAGCTTTTAAAGTTGCTGCAAGCATCTCCTAAAACTCCAAAAAACCAGAGCTACCGTTTCCTGCAACAGTACATCCGAGGACTGGATGATGCAGGACTCAGAAGGATGTTAAGGTTTGTCACAGGGTCAGATATTATTTGTGTTAACAAGGTTGAGATCCTGTTCACATCAGTAGACGGATTGGCATGACGACCAGTCACGCATACCTGTGGGCCAGCTCTGGAACTGCCTTGGACATACACTTCCTACCCAGAACTACATACTGAACTGAACAGTATAGTGGCTGCTGAAAGCTCCAACACGTTCAGCATACTGTAGCTTAGGTCAGTAATAAGTTCATCTTTCTGGTACCAAGTCATACAATAAAAAGCATTGTTTAGTTCAACATGTACATGAGTTATAAGATAAAGCCATTGTTACATAAAAAAGGAAAAGAGTAAAATTGGGAGGGAACATGTATTTGTGAGTACAAAATTAGACCATCAATTAACTAAAGAATTCTAATAATAAATGTATCAATCACAAAGACAAAGGGATAACTTTGGGTAGTATAATGCACTCCTGAAAATAGGATGCTGAGTTGTTTTGAAGAGTTTCACTAAATGAAAGTTTGAAAATAGGTCATTAATAATGCAGCATCTGGCTGTTTTGTTTTTGAGGGTACTGTTTGACATTTAAAAGTCTTATCTGTTAAATAAATGTTTACCAAGTATTGGGAGGGAACATGTATTTGGGAAGTTATATGTATTTGGGAGAGAACATTTAGTTGGGAGTACAAAATGTGACCATCAAGGAACTAAAGAATTCTAATAATGAATGTATCAATAACACAGACAAAGGGATAACTTCGGGTAGTATAATGCACTCCTGAAAATAGGATGTTAAGTTGTTGAAGAGTTTCATTAAATGAAAGTTTGAAAATAGGTCATTAATAATGCAGCATCTGGCTGTTTTGTTTTTGAGGGTACTGTTTGATATTTCAAAATCTTACCTGTTAGAAAAATGTTTACCAAGTATGTTGAAGCAGTCTGGTACCTGTCAGTGCTGGTTTTGCATATAATGTTTTATAGAAATACACACTTTTTATAAACTGTTTGTTTAAAACACCAGTTCCATTTAAAACACCAGTTCCATTTAAAGCTGTTAAACGATTAGTTCCTAAAGAGAGCATGAAGTTCTGTGTGTAAGGGGAGATTTGTATTTGGACTGCTATTGCTTTGTTTTCCTAATATGTTTTTGTAAAGTGTTGACCTTAACAGCAGTCTATGGATTTAGACTTTTGGGGACACACATCTTTGTGATATTGTAATGGCTGCTCTGCATAATGTTATTAGAATTGGAAATTAACTGGAAATGAATGCACAGCTGCACTTTACAAACTGAAGAATTAGTCATTTTTGGTTTGTCAGAAAATTTGGAGGGGAGGCATGGCATATCAATCAGCCAATACCACTATAAAGAAAATAAAGGTACTTGATCTTTAAAAGTGTTTAAAATAGAAGTTAATAAACTGACCCATCTGCAAGCAAGCACACCCTACAATTTCCCCAGAAATTGTACCCTCTGTAGTTAATGGATGCACTTCGGAAAATGCCGCTCCCCTCTTCATACCGCCCTACAGAGCCGCCGGCACACTTGTCGTGAGCATGCATTTGCCCCACTACTTTTAAGTATTGAGAGCATTTACTGTATCTACCCTACTATTTAAAAACACTTGCAATTGAACACGTTGATAAAATAATTCTCAAAATTTCAGCCCCTTTACTCTGATGACTATAGCCATGGGCGTAGGTTTAGGGGGGTTACTAGGTACTAGTCCTCACCAATATTTTAAGATGACAAAATTGTCCCCACCAATATTTTTGCAAATTCGTTTGTGCTGCAATTTGGATCAATTCCGAAAAAAATATTTTGCACAATATATTTGCAAAACTCGTATTATTGTTTGTCGCCCAGAAAAGTGAAAAATACATTTCCAAGTTAACCAATGCGTCCTCGAGCCTGCGAGACAAGATGATGTATTAATTGGCTGAAATAGCAGAATCAGAATCACTTTGTGAATCTTGACTTGCAGAAAGAGAGCTGTCAGTAGTCTGACACTGTAAACTACTAAATACCCCAGGAAATAATACAGCCTATTCACATATTAGCTTGTCACATATTAGTATTTTGTTTGGTCTCAGCATTGATATTTCGACCCTTTTGTGCTTTGGAGATGGGAAAATGTCACACAAAAAGAAGAGATGTATCAAAAGTTGTTTCACCACCCAGAGAGTAAGTAGCTATCAAGAAGGTCGTTGTTAGATAGCTAGTAGCAAAACTACCCACACAGTGCAAACCTGCTAGCCTTACATCACCACTCATTCTATAATGGAATGAAAGTTGTTAGTGTAGTAGAGCATTTAACTTTTGCTTGTTTAAATCTACCCCTAGCGTCTGCAATCTTTCGACCAGTGTGTTAGCAGCAGCTGGTCTTGTTGAAGCCAGAAGGATAAAGCTAACCTACCCACATAATGGGAGCGAGCTATTTTAGCCTAGTATCAGCAGGCTAGCAACTCCAAAGTGAAATTAACTGGTAATAAGTAGTCCTATATGATCCCTTGGATAGTATTATGGCTATCCCTGTAATCTCGACCGATGTCAGCAGTCAACTAAGCATGGTTAGTGTCTGTATTAAATTGATGAATTACTGTGCAGGAAAAACAACACTCTGAAGCTACAGATGTAGAGCAGGTTGGTGATGAATCAGCATCAGAGGTTCAGGTGAGAAGTTGAATTGTCCATTTTGGTAAAGATTGCACTAAGAAAGCCGAGTAAACGCACTCAATGATAGGCTACATCTGCTACTGATATTACTATCCCAACTAATTTAAGCTGTTAAAACTATAATATTCTTGTTACAACTAGCTAGCCTACTTCTTCTTCTGTTCAACAGTTCAACTTTCAGCTTCTCCTGCATAGGCTATTTAAGCTCTTAGCTTTGTTAGATGATGCAGTTCAGCTTCCACACTGCCTCTTGAAATTCAACTTTTTCTTTGATTGCTTCACAACATTCAAACTTATTCTCCCGCATTGTATTTAAGCACTTAGCTTTGTTAGATGATGCAGTTCAGCTACCACACTGCCTCTTTATAGTGAGTCACACATTTTTTAAATTAATATCAGCTTGCAGGTATTTTCTCATTTCTGTATTTTCAGCCATTTAAAAAAAATAATTTCAGATTTCAGCATTCCAACGCATTTTCAGCAGGAAATGCCTTTTCTAGTTGTTGGAATGCTGCTTCAGCATTCCAAGTATTGTTCTTTGAATCGTTATTGTTGGAATGCTGCCTCAGCATCTTCTTCTTCTTGTATTTCTTCCATGTCACCATTCAGCGTCTTCAAATCTTCAGTTATTAAAACCGTTCAACTATCAAAACATTCAGCAGTTTCATGCCATGGGTGCTGTGACTTAATATAAATCAATATTCATAACATTTTTAACATGGGTTTCCAATGGAGATTTCTTTCAAATCCTCTCAAACTTCTTAAAACTTCTTCAACTTCCAAATACTTCTTCTTCCTCAATCTTTCAGCTAGAGCCACCATTTAAACTTTAAAACGTTGACAAAACCATAAACTATTTTTATATAATTCAGCTTTATTATATCTATTCAACTTTTGTCAATATCACTGATTATATTCAATGACTTTTTCAAACCGTTTCTGAGATTTACATGGGTGTGTACGAGAAAGCCTAGAGTGCAGACTGAATCGCTTAGAGTGGAGGGGAGCTTCGGATGTCGTTGAAAACATATTTCTAGTTTGCCAGCATTGCCACAATTTTCACTCTTCATGCTTCGTTTTTGGATCAATAGATAGCTAATTTTGTGCTGGTCGTAGACAGTTGTCTGTGGAATCCAGTGCCGCCGCTCCCATAACGCGCACTACGCGCTGTGCGTAGGGCGCCAAGACCTGAGGGGGCACCAAAAAATTGCCAACTGAAAAATCATCATAGTTATTATAATTATAATGCCGATATTATTTCTTGATTATTAGTACTTGATCTTTAAAAGTGTTTAAAATAGAAGTTAATAAACTGACCCATCTGCAAGCAAGCACACCCTACAATTTCCCCAGAAATTGTACCCTCTGTAGTTAATGGATGCACTTCGGAAAATGCCGCTCCCCTCTTCATACCGCCCTACAGAGCCGCCGGCACACTTGTCGTGAGCATGCATTTGCCCCACTACTTTTAAGTATTGAGAGCATTTACTGTATCTACCCTACTATTTAAAAACACTTGCAATTGAACACGTTGATAAAATAATTCTCAAAATTTCAGCCCCTTTACTCTGATGACTATAGCCATGGGCGTAGGTTTAGGGGGGTTACTAGGTACTAGTCCTCACCAATATTTTAAGATGACAAAATTGTCCCCACCAATATTTTTGCAAATTCGTTTGTGCTGCAATTTGGATCAATTCCGAAAAAAATATTTTGCACAATATATTTGCAAAACTCGTATTATTGTTTGTCGCCCAGAAAAGTGAAAAATACATTTCCAAGTTAACCAATGCGTCCTCGAGCCTGCGAGACAAGATGATGTATTAATTGGCTGAAATAGCAGAATCAGAATCACTTTGTGAATCTTGACTTGCAGAAAGAGAGCTGTCAGTAGTCTGACACTGTAAACTACTAAATACCCCAGGAAATAATACAGCCTATTCACATATTAGCTTGTCACATATTAGTATTTTGTTTGGTCTCAGCATTGATATTTCGACCCTTTTGTGCTTTGGAGATGGGAAAATGTCACACAAAAAGAAGAGATGTATCAAAAGTTGTTTCACCACCCAGAGAGTAAGTAGCTATCAAGAAGGTCGTTGTTAGATAGCTAGTAGCAAAACTACCCACACAGTGCAAACCTGCTAGCCTTACATCACCACTCATTCTATAATGGAATGAAAGTTGTTAGTGTAGTAGAGCATTTAACTTTTGCTTGTTTAAATCTACCCCTAGCGTCTGCAATCTTTCGACCAGTGTGTTAGCAGCAGCTGGTCTTGTTGAAGCCAGAAGGATAAAGCTAACCTACCCACATAATGGGAGCGAGCTATTTTAGCCTAGTATCAGCAGGCTAGCAACTCCAAAGTGAAATTAACTGGTAATAAGTAGTCCTATATGATCCCTTGGATAGTATTATGGCTATCCCTGTAATCTCGACCGATGTCAGCAGTCAACTAAGCATGGTTAGTGTCTGTATTAAATTGATGAATTACTGTGCAGGAAAAACAACACTCTGAAGCTACAGATGTAGAGCAGGTTGGTGATGAATCAGCATCAGAGGTTCAGGTGAGAAGTTGAATTGTCCATTTTGGTAAAGATTGCACTAAGAAAGCCGAGTAAACGCACTCAATGATAGGCTACATCTGCTACTGATATTACTATCCCAACTAATTTAAGCTGTTAAAACTATAATATTCTTGTTACAACTAGCTAGCCTACTTCTTCTTCTGTTCAACAGTTCAACTTTCAGCTTCTCCTGCATAGGCTATTTAAGCTCTTAGCTTTGTTAGATGATGCAGTTCAGCTTCCACACTGCCTCTTGAAATTCAACTTTTTCTTTGATTGCTTCACAACATTCAAACTTATTCTCCCGCATTGTATTTAAGCACTTAGCTTTGTTAGATGATGCAGTTCAGCTACCACACTGCCTCTTTATAGTGAGTCACACATTTTTTAAATTAATATCAGCTTGCAGGTATTTTCTCATTTCTGTATTTTCAGCCATTTAAAAAAAATAATTTCAGATTTCAGCATTCCAACGCATTTTCAGCAGGAAATGCCTTTTCTAGTTGTTGGAATGCTGCTTCAGCATTCCAAGTATTGTTCTTTGAATCGTTATTGTTGGAATGCTGCCTCAGCATCTTCTTCTTCTTGTATTTCTTCCATGTCACCATTCAGCGTCTTCAAATCTTCAGTTATTAAAACCGTTCAACTATCAAAACATTCAGCAGTTTCATGCCATGGGTGCTGTGACTTAATATAAATCAATATTCATAACATTTTTAACATGGGTTTCCAATGGAGATTTCTTTCAAATCCTCTCAAACTTCTTAAAACTTCTTCAACTTCCAAATACTTCTTCTTCCTCAATCTTTCAGCTAGAGCCACCATTTAAACTTTAAAACGTTGACAAAACCATAAACTATTTTTATATAATTCAGCTTTATTATATCTATTCAACTTTTGTCAATATCACTGATTATATTCAATGACTTTTTCAAACCGTTTCTGAGATTTACATGGGTGTGTACGAGAAAGCCTAGAGTGCAGACTGAATCGCTTAGAGTGGAGGGGAGCTTCGGATGTCGTTGAAAACATATTTCTAGTTTGCCAGCATTGCCACAATTTTCACTCTTCATGCTTCGTTTTTGGATCAATAGATAGCTAATTTTGTGCTGGTCGTAGACAGTTGTCTGTGGAATCCAGTGCCGCCGCTCCCATAACGCGCACTACGCGCTGTGCGTAGGGCGCCAAGACCTGAGGGGGCACCAAAAAATTGCCAACTGAAAAATCATCATAGTTATTATAATTATAATGCCGATATTATTTCAGTAGGTCTATATAAATATTACGCAACTTTTAGGCATATATATCACAAAACAGGCAAAACAAGATATATATTTAATTGCTCATTTAACCCCCAACCCACAAAAAAACAAATACACACTCAACTTTCCAAGCTCGCCGTGGGTGCCCTTTCCTATCTCAGTGGCCTGACGAACTTTGACAGTAGGCTAGGTAAACTTTTCGAAAATGTCCTCAAAAAGACAACAGGAGTCAGGGGCAGAAAAAGAAGAATGATGCCCGTGCATCACTTTCAGGTAAGTCCTTGTTTAATTATTGTTAAATAAGGGAAATGTGCAGCTAACTTATAGTTAGCCTATGCATACACCTCGAACTAGCTGACGTTATTGCTAATTTGAGCACAGTCAAATATGTTAGGTGCAAATTAAATTTAGATTTTACTGTTAAACATTATCTATGCATTTGAAATAACTGACGCCAGCTAGATGTTACTTTACTGTACATTCTATGATGCTTTTATATTCGATTGATCAAATAGTTTTTAAATGAGAAATAAAGGTGGAGAGCTCCTTGGCTGCATTCTTTCAGTTTTAAATGTTTATAATTAATTTGGAAAACCATGCTAAGAAACGTAAGGGTGGGGCTGAAAAATTAAGAGACAAAAATACATCACCTTCACTAGACAAGGTTTTACCAATTGAAAAACGGCAGTTTATTTTACATATTTTGTTTATGCTCCAAAAACTATTATGCACTCAAATAAAGGCCCAAAAATTTCGCTCACGCGCATTGCGCGCTCGCTAGACAGGGCAGCTGTGGTGGGTGGGGGGGGGGGGGGGGGCATAAAGGAATTATGCTTAGGGCACCAAAATGGCTAGCGGCGGCACTGGTGGAATCCAACAGACTTATACATTTGTTCAGAGCCCCACAAAAGCGAGACAAAGTCCAACTCTCGCCCCATAGAGTCCAATGCAAATCTGGTGACAAATTTGTCAGAAAAGGCAAAAACAACCAGATTCAGAAACTGCCGGTAGAGTCGTATTTCTGACCGCACAAACATATTAAGGATATCTCTGGTTTCGGCAGTCTTGGGTCTCGGAAAATACCTTTATTTTTTGGATTGGGCGTATAGTTTTGCGTCTAGGTTAACTTGCCTGAGGTGTGGATTCTTGCTAAATTTCTGCTATTCTCTGCCCTCAGCGAATAAGCTGCACCATCACCGTGGCAACCACACAAACACGCGCCAGTCTCTTACACAGGTGATTGGTATTAGCTGATTAGTGGAGACACAAGACAAGCTATTCAGTCAACTCGTCTCATTAAAAGACTTAGAGCCAGGGTCAGGTTAAGGTCATCTGGGGCCCGGGGCAGAAGCCTCCCCGAGGCCCCCCCCCCCTCCCCCCCAACACCGCAAAAGTTTTTAAGTATATATATATTATTATTACTATGATTTTTATCAATATATATTAGAGAGAGAGAATGATTGATGATTAAATTATGACAGACAAAAATATGAGTATGTGATACATTGTAATCAGTGGCGGCTGCTGGTCTATCACAGAGGGGAAGCAAATTTTCGGCCTACATCCCAATTTTTTTTAATTAATTGGCTAGTTCACTGGCTAGTTCACCCCTACGACAAGCCTAGCCTACAAATGAATTAATGAACAAACGATCTCACAAAACAATATTAATCAAGGAGGAAATGTGGAAATGAGGTTAAACAAGGAACGTGGTGTATAATTGTATGAAATGTATGATGAAAATTTGTGAGCAATTTCGCCAACCAAATACCAAGAAATAGGTTGCTGCAGTTTGTCTTTTAACTACAGTTGCAAAATCCACGATGGGACTGAGCTTGAATAGCTTTGGTGACTTTTTGTAGTACAAAATTACTGTCAATCAAAAGGAGATGCAGTCTTTTGACAGACCCTCCAATCATCACGCGGAAACCCAGCGTCCAGGCCAGTACACTCCTCCATTCACCCCCAGAGATGCTGAGCGTCCAGGGCGAGACATAATCGCAGCATTTGTCCAATGACCTTATCCAATCACCTTCATGCGAAGCCATTGTTGTCTTACATGCTTTGATACCAGCAACGATACGTGACGCTAAGAGAACGTGCACTTCGCTACGGGTGGGTAAATGCATAAAAAATCTCCCGTGCCGGGGCCCCCTCGTGGCCGGGGCCCGGGGCAGCAGCTCCTCCTGCCCATTGCACAAACACGGCCCTGCTTAGAGCACCACAACACAACTACTACCACTACCGATACTGCTATATCTTATACCACACTACAACTACTAATTCTGCAGATGCTGCTAATATCTCTTTTACCAACTACAATGCTAATGGTACTATTTTGTTGTACTACGCCACTGACTGCGTTCACTTGACCATGAGAAACCCGATAGCAATTGTCGGTTTATGCCAATAATACGATTACTCCCTTTACATGTGTAATTAGTTATTCGATTACTCAAACACGTCTACATAATTCTTTTTAATAATTGTTGTATGCGCCACGGACAAAACTTGCACCATCATCCTTCTGCAACAAAGTGTCGTTGTGTCTTCCTGTATCAGCGCTACTGCTGTATGTTTCATTCAATCAAAACATTGAATCCTACTAAGAAAGCCAAGTAAACGCACGCAATGATAGGCTACATCTGCTACTGATATTACTATCCCAACTATAATTTCAGCTGTTAAAACTATAATATTCTTGTTACAACTAGCTAGCCTACTTCTTCTTCTGTTTAACAATTCAACTTTCAGCTTCTCCCGCATTGTAGGCTATTTAAACTCTTAGCTTTGTTGATGCAGTTCAGCTTCCACACTGCCACTTGAAATTAAACTATTTCTTCGATTGCTTCACAACGTTCAAACGTATTCACGCGCATTGTATTTAAGCACTGAGCTTTGTTAGATGATGCAGTTCAGCTTCCACACTCCCTCTTTTGGGTGAATCATTCATTTTTTTAATTGATTTCAGCTTGCGGGTATTTTCTCATTTCTGTATTTTCAGCCATTTAAAAAAATTAATTTCATATTTCAGCATTCCAACTCATTTTCAGCAGGAAATGCATGTTCTAGTTTAGAACTTGTTCTAGTCTAGAACTTCTGACTACAATTTTTTTATCAAAACGTTCAGCTCCTTCAGGAGATGATGGATAGGATATTTGGTATTTCTCACTTTTATACTTTTTAAAGAATTAAGGTTTTTGTGCAAATTATTCTCCCATTAAAAGTAATGGTAAATCCTTTAAAATCATTAAAAAGCTTCATCCTCTTTCAAACTTAACTACTTCAGCATACTTTCAGCTAGAGACACCATTCAACCTTTAAAATGTTCACAAGACATTCAGCTATTCCCAAATGATTCAGCGTTTTCCAAATATTCAGCCAATTTTGATCGTGACAGTTTTAAGTTGGGCTGTGACTACGGGGGCGTGTTTCAACCAAACTCGTAAAACAAATGCCTCTACGCTCAATTGGATAGACCTACAACCAATCAGAGCAACGTAATATGTCAATGTTTGTTGAAAACAAATTTAACCCAAGGGCTCTTTCGTGACGTTGTTGATTACGTTACTGTTGATCATTTGTCCATCATCGTATAAAGCCCGCCCTGGCAATTTCCTTGGTCCGTCCCGATCCTGGTTTTATGTAGTTGTTCCCAATACGAGACCCTCCAGACCCAACTTCCCAACCACATTTTTTTGTGGGCGGGGAGAAGTTGGGCTGGCAGCCAGACTATAACTTCAATGGAGAGGTGGGTAAAATTTGTCAGAGAATTTCGAAAGGAAGACAATTTTAAAACTGCCGGTAGAGTCGTATTTCTGACCGCACAGACATATAAAGGACATCTCTGGTTTCGGCAGAGTCTTGGGTCTCGGAAAATATCCAATTTTTGGATTGGACGTATAGCTTTGCGTCTAGGTTAACTTGTTTGAGGTGTGGATGCTCGCTAAATGTGCAGTTCTCTCTGCCCAGCTCGTTAGCGAGTACAGCTGCTCCATTGCCGTGGCAAACAAACAAACACACACCAGGAAACCAAAAGGAACAAGTTTTCGAAACGGCAGGTTCTGTCTATTTCTGACTGCACAGACATTTAAATAATATCTCTGGTTTCGGCAGTCTTGGAAAATATTCGTATTTTTTGGATTGGACGTACAGTTTTGCGTCTAAGTTAACTTGTTTGAGGTGTGGATTCGAACTTAATTTCTGTTATTCTCTGCCCTCAGCGCTTTCGCAATCATAGCTGCACCATCACCGTGGCTTCCACACTGCCTCTTTTGTGTGACTGACATTTTAAAGGGGCAATTGACTGCAAAACCGATTTTACCTCGTCATAGTTGAATAACGATGGTTCGGTGGGTAAAATGAACATACCGTGAATATCAAAGTCCATTGACACCTCTTTCCTATTCAAATCTCAAAAAGAAAAAATTTGGCTGTAAAATGCTACCTTTTCAACAAAGCTACCGGTCCTACGTAGGACCGGGGACCGCCCTTTTTGGCTCTGGTCTGTATCTTTGTCACGCCCCCGAATTTACATCCAGACCAGCCCGAGGTAGCATCTATCTCCGACACTAGTTTAGCTGCGCGCTGCTCTGTGTAAGCTACTTATAAGGATTTACAAAGAAGAACGTTTTGAATAATAACAAGGATATTGAAAATGGACCATGGTCGTAAATGCTGTGTTCCAGGCTGTACAGGGAAGGCTAACACTCACAGTCTTCCCAAGGAGCCAAACATTCAACAGGCATGGCTGCTGTTGTCTTATGAGAAGATCCCGGCAAAGTTCGACACTCAATCATTCATTTGCTCTGAACATTTCACCCAAGACAGTTTTGACAAACTTGGACAATTGCAAGCAGGATTTGCTAGGAAGCTGAACCTGGAAAGAGGTGCTGTTCCGACCGTATGCTCATTGCAACCACAATCCACAAGGACAGTATGATGTTGTGCTAACAGTTATTAGCAATGCTAACGTTTCCTGTATAATATAGCATACCAGGTAGAATGCTAAATAAGTTTCTACACACATCAAATGACTCTAGCTAGACTAGCTGTAGTCGGCATTAGAAGGGAAGCTTCCGAAAAATAACCAGAAAACGAACAGCAGTCTGGCTTATTGCTAACGCCTGTCTAGATAATCTATTTGAAAGAACTGGAGAAAGGCAGGTGCTTGATACAGGATACGTTAGCATTGCTGGTAACTGTTACTAGTAACACCTAGACTGTAGACATGTAAACAAGTTTAGCTTGCTAACGCAAGAGCATAGGTAGAATGTGTGATAATTTAGCCTAGTTTATTGGCAATGGGGCTAACGTTGATTCATGTTCCTGACTGTGTTTCGTTCAATAAATAACCTGTGTAATGTAAATCTACAATTCACGATGCATGTTTGTCCAGATCTTGGTCATGTTATTTTTCAGCAAGTTATTTAGAGCTAGCTAGCTAACTGAAGCCAAGTAGAATCAGGATATGGTTTGGTTGCTAAGCTGTAGCCTAACGTTCTACCCACCGGAAGTGGGTACAAGTAATGTCATCATTTCAAATGATATATAGTCAATCTGTTGAAAACAGTGTTGTGTAGACACAATAGATTTATTTGCGCGTTTTTATTTCAAGTCTCCAACTTCGGTGTTTCAGCGAGTGCTGCTGTTGGCCGTGTTGCGTTTTTGCTCCCCAGCTTCACTCGTTGAAAACCAACCAATCAGCGCACATCTTATCTAAATATTAATGAGCATACCATAAAAGGAGAAAAGCTAGTGTTTTTCCCCGGGAACATTTCAGAGGATCTGTCAGTGGGCATAGAACAGCACCCGGGCCATTTTCAACCCAACAAATGTTACATACCCTATTCGGAGACCTTAAGGAACAGTGTGAAATACCCCAAAAAACCCAGTCAATTACCCCTTTAAAAATGTATTTCAGCTTTCGGGTATTTTTCTCATTTCTGTATTTTCAGCATAAAAAAAAAAAACTTTCAGCTCCTTCAGGAGATGTTTGCTATGTGTTTTGGTATTTTTCACTTTTATACTTTTTAAAATATTAAGGTTTTTGTGCAAATTATTCTCCCTTTAAAAGTAATGGTTTATCCTTTCAAATCAATAAAAAAGCTTCCTCCTCTTTCAAACTTAACTACTTCAGCATACTTTCAGCTGGAGACACCATTCAACCTTTAATATGTTCACAAGACATTCAGCTAATAAGTTTCTACTAAATGTTCACTATTTTTGGCTTTTTTAGCATGTTCAGCTATCCCCATTCAGATTTTCAGCATTTTGCTGAAACTGCTGTTTCGCAGGAACAGCGTTTTCTAGTTATTATTACTGTTGACGAATCATCAACATTTGTTTTCTTGGCACTGTATAGACCTACCTAGTCCTATCATGTTACGTTTCATTTCAATAAAATAACACAACACTCAAGTCAGGGTGGCCGCGGGTCCTTAAAAAGCCATATAAAGTATTAAATTGTCTTACATTCAGATTGGATGGGTACACTTAGTACACTTTAAGTATACGGCTATGTCCATATACTTAAAGTGTACTAAGTATACTTGAAGTTGTTCCACTTTAGCACATAAAAGTACACTTAATACACTTTTGCTTTAGTACAATTTAATTACAATTTAAATATATTTAATACAAAATAAGTTGTTCCAAAATAGCACACTTCAAATGAATTAATCATTCAATAATTTTAAGTATACTGATGACTAATCAGTCTTCAAGTATACTCAAGTATGCTATGATTAAGTATACTTAATATATACTTTTTTTACCTGGACCCCCAGAGGGGCATTTCGGCCAAATCGGAGTACAACCCGCACTGGAGAACAAGTCGCACTATCAATGCAAACGTACCATTGCGCAGCCAACGTTGAGCGAAAGTTTTACACATGATGGATTACTTGCATTATAGCTTCTTGTAACGGATAGCTTGGATAGCTATCTAACTAGACAACATTCACAATCAGGGTGAACACTCAAATTATCTAAACTATAGACCATAGCATTACACATATCAAAACAAAACGAACACAACAATAGAACTCCAAACAATGCTTATTTAATCAAGCTAATGCCCTTAACTTATTAGCTTTTCAGCTTGCCGCAGGGCATTCTGGGTACCAAGAGCAATGCACGAGTATAGGCGATCTTACAGCATTGTGTAACACTTTGGTTGTGGATACTTGTATTTTCAGAAATAAAGCCACTTATTTAGTGGCAGAATCCATTGTTATGTCTACGAAATTATTTTTTTATACGTTTAGTTAGCTACCTTGCAAATCATGAGGATAGACTATTGTAGCAGACCTTTCTATGTGATAAAGGACAAGGGTGTTTTGTCCCTCAGGAGTTGCTTTAGGCTTAATGAGGAAACCATTATCCATCCATCATCTGCCGCTTGTCCGGGGATCGGGTCGCGGGGGCAGTGACCTAAGCAGGGAGGCCCAGACTTCCCTCTCCTCGGCCACTTCCACCAGCTCTTCCTGGGGAACCCCGAGGCGTTCCCAGCCCAGCCGAGAGACATAGTCCCTCCAGCGTG
The DNA here is from genome assembly GCF_054491055.1 of Hypomesus nipponensis. Taxonomy (NCBI): domain Eukaryota; kingdom Metazoa; phylum Chordata; class Actinopteri; order Osmeriformes; family Osmeridae; genus Hypomesus; species Hypomesus nipponensis. The sequence continues at coordinate 7,193,356 of NC_140371.1, read as the reverse complement.
TCCTGGGTCTTCCCCGGGGCATCTTCCCAGTGGGACGTGCCCGGAACACCTCACCAGGGAGGCGTCCAGGAGGCATCCTAGTCAGATGCCCGAGCCACTTCAGCTGGCTCCTCTCGACGCGGAGGAGCAGCGGTTCTACTCTGAGCCCCTCCCGGATGACCGAGCTTCTCACCCTATCTCTAAGGGAGAGCCCGGACACCCTGCGGAGAAAGCTCATTTCGGCCGCTTGTATTCACGATCTCGTTCTTTCGGTCACTACCCATAGTTCGTGACCATAGCACCGACCATCGCGGCATGCACCGACCGCCTTGCGGCCGCAGCTCCAGTCAGCCGCTTCAACAATGGAGGCCCGGAACATGGCCCATTCGGACTCAATGTCCCCGGCTCCCCCCGAGACATGATCGAAGCTCTCCCGGAGGTGGGAGTTGAAGCTCCTTCTGACAGAGGGTTCCGCCAGCCGTTCCCAGCAGACCCTCACATTACGTTTGGGCCTGCCAGGCCTGACCGGCGTCCTCCCCCACCATCGAAGCCAACTCACCACCAGGTGGTAATCAGTTGACAGCTCCGCCCCTCTCTTCACCCGAGTGTCCAAGACATGCGGCCCCAAGTCCGACGACACGACTACAAAGTCGATCATTGAACTGAGACCTTGGGTGTCCTGGTACCAGGTGCACATATGGACACCCTTATGCTTGAACATGGTGTTCGTTATGGACAAGCCGTGTCTAGCACAGAAGTCCAACAACAAAACACCACTCGGGTTCAGATCGGGGGGGGCGTTCCTCCCAATCACGCCCCTCCAGGTCTCACTGTCATTGCCCACATGAGCATTGAAGTCCCCCAGGAGGACGAGGGAATCCCCGGGAGGAGCGCTTTCCAGCACCCCCCCAGAGACTCCAAAAAGGGTGGGTACTCTGAGCTCCCGCTTGGTGCATAAGCACAAACGACAGTGAGGACCCGTCCCCCCACCCGGAGGCGGAGGGAGGCTACCCTCTCGTCCACCGGGGTGAACCCCAATGTACAGGCGCCGAACCGAGGGGAAACAAGTATTCCCACCCCAGCTCGACGCCTCTCACCAAGGGCAACTCCAGAGTGGAAGAGAGTCCAGCCCCTCTCAAGGAGACTGGTTCAGGAGCCTATGCTGTGCGTCGAGGCGAGGCCGACTATATCTAGCTGGAAACTCTCTACCTCGCGCACCAGCTCAGGCTCCTTTCCCGCCAGCGAGGTGACATTCCACGTCCCTAGAGCTAGCTTCTGCAGCCGAGGATTGGACCGCCAAGGCCCCCGCCTTTGGCCGCCGCCCGTCTCACACTGCACCCGACCCCCATGACCCCTGCAGATGGTAAGCCCACTGGAAGAGGGTCCCACGTTGTCTCTTCGAGCTGTGCCCGACCTGGCCCCATGGAAAAAGGCCCGGCCACCAGGCGCTCGCCATTGAGCCCCACCCCCGGGCCTGGCTGGGGGGGGCCCCGGTGACCCGCTTCTGGGCAGGGGCAACTGAGAACCATTAATGTTTTTCTTCATGGTTGTTTTTTTGAGCCACGCTTTGTCTGGTCTTTCACCTGGAACCTGTTTGCCTTGGGTGACCCTACCAGGGGCATAAAGCCCCCGACAACATAGCTTCCAGGATCACTAGGACACGCAAACCCCTCCACCGCGGTAAGGTGGTGACTCAAGGAGGCGCTGAAACCATTAGTTTACGTAAAATCAGTGAGGGCTGTTCAAATGGCTATGTCAAGAAGAGCAGTGGTAAAATACAAGTTTTGAAAAGATACCGCGTCTCATGGTCCACACGATCATATACAATTACATTTAAAACGAGCTTAAAAAGAGCTTGTTTACACTACCAAAGTTGAATTATTAATGTTAGCAATGCTAGCGTTAGCTTGCTAGCTAGCCTATAACATTTCACTGGGTCTTGCAGCTGTTTGATTAACTGAAATTATTATGAAATGTTATGTTCTACAAGCCATTTGCCTACTTTAGCAAGTCACTGTATTTCCAAGCACTGATAGTGCAACTGAGACAATACCGAAAATAATTCCTCAAGTAATAAGCCCCCGTTCAAGTGCATTAAATAGAGATCTTGAAAGAAGCCAGAAGAAAAAAAAGAGGTACCCTACTTTACTCTACTACACACTATAGTACAGCAAATGTATACCAGTACACTGAAGGCTGATGAAGGGACTTCGAAAGTAACTTAAAATATCCTAACATTTCAGCATATTAAAATGTTTATTTTTAAAGTAAGCTTTAAGTGCACTGTTACAAAGATAATTTTTAGCATCCATTTTAAAATATACAAATAATATGTTTAAACACAAAGTTCCAGTTGTACACTTTAGAAATTAAATATACGTTTTACTTAAAGTATATATTTTTATAATATATTCACTAAAGGTGTACTGTATTACAATTTTTTAAAAGTGTGTTCAACGTATTAACGTAAAAATTGGTAAAAGCTTGATGGTAGTATACTTTTTAAATATTCACAGATAGTACACTTTTTCTTAGTATATTTAAAATGTACTATTGAAAATGTGAATATGCTTGAAATACTCTTAAGTATACTTTTTTTCACCTGGGAGTGCACAGATTTATAATTATTACAAAACGGATTTGGCTAAATAATAATGACCGATGGAAGAAACGCCTGGTGCTGCTTCTCTGGCAATGTGTGATTTGTCTTTAACAAGAAGCGGTGGCTTTGTACCCTTTATGGCTCTGGTTCAGAACAGCGGCAAAACTTCAAATCAGTTTGTGACTTTGAAGCATTGAACGTCATCTATCACGTGGTTATCGTAATTTGATACAAGCTCCAAAACACTTTTTCGAAACCATACGTCTATACGTCCCATCCCTAGTTTGATATTCCCATTTGTTAATCTTATTTCTTTCAGAGCTGCCAACTCTCACGGTTTCGCCGTGTGACACACGCATTTCAACCATTTGTCACGCTCTCACGCCACACCTTGTGTATCTCACACTGAAAAGGCAACGCCAAACAAGTAGCCAAGCTAGCATTGTAAACAGTAACGGACGACGCGCAGGTTAACGGAGTGAAGCAACATCGCAAACATCCGTGTAAACTCGCCTTGGGGGGGGGGGGGGGTGAAGCTCGCAAATCCTCGCCTCGTGGGGGGGGGTTTGATAAGTTGGCAGCCGTGTTTCTTTTGTCTTCCCAGGGAGGAGGGGAAGCACCAGGGGACCACCCCCTGTATTTTGGTTAGGGCGTTCTGCTCGAGCGCCAGTTTAACAGTTATTGTTTGTTAGGTAGTTAGGACAGGGGCCCATTCTCCGTACGTCACTAACTCAGTTAGCTGTATTTGATTGTTGATGATTTGTCATTATCTTGGATCAGGCTTGGATCAGGCTTATTTAATGTAAACAACATTTGATTGCGACTTTATAAGCAGAGGTGATACTGGAAGTCTGTCACAGACACGTCTTGTCTGTTTTTATGACAACAACCCTGTTGCGGAAGGTGCAAGAATAATTTGCAGAATTTAACATAAAACCGAATTAATTGGTCATTGCGTGATAGATGGATCCTTAAGCACAGCGCGAGTACTCGCCTATACTTTTTGAGAGATAGTGTTTTTTTTCTGAGGGTGTCATTTACGTCATACATTTGTTGAAACCACATTATATGACATTAAAGATGATAAACAAAGTATGAAAATACAAAAACATAGGCCTAGCCTATTGTAATAAGCGATAAAACATCTAAAGTGGTCACTACTATTAATTGGTCTGCTACTTTTTGACAGCCCTCTTTCTTGGATTTTGCAGATTTTGAGGTGTTCCCTGGCGTTCTGATTAAATCTTCAAATTCAGAGTAAAGGCCGTTATATGCTACTCCGTACTATACGATTACGGACACATGGGGAGGGCCTACGCATAGTTGGAACGCCCTGAAACGCCCTATCCGTCGTCTGCGGGGCCGACGGAGACCTTTCCCGTGCACCGTTTAAATTCCTGTTGATCCGTCGTGCCGTGCTGTACGCGACGGATACCCCTTGGCCGTGATTGGTCCGCTACGACATCATTTCCAAACGACATCATTTCCGACTTCGACAGAAAGGCGTTTTCTCTAAGGTCGTCTTTTTGAAAGACGTCTGTGATGAGAACTTCTTGGAGATAATTTTTTTTGTGAGCTAGTTTATGCTCTACTCTAGCGAATTCAGAAACGTGAGTTTGTTGTCTGTGCACTGACTGCCACAGTTTAGTGACCTAGAGTAGTACATTGCAGTTTTGACTGTACATACAGTTTGTATGGATCTTTTTGTTTCCAATTATATCAGTCTTTTTGTTTATCATTTTTCACATTGGATTATACACTTGGTGGAGAAATGAATTCACAAAACCTTGTCTATATCGCAGGGGTGTCAAACTCATTTTCACCGAGGGCCACATCAGCATGGTTGCCGTCAAAGGGCCAGTTGTAACTACGATGTAACGTCAGTAACGATGTAAAAACATGGTGTTTTTGTTGTAGCTTTTGTGAACATAGGGCATATTATGCTGCAATTTAAGTCCGCCTTTTAATTCTTGGACAATCTGCTGTTTTTCTTGGAGGATAAATTTGCAAATTTTTCTCAGTGTTTGGTGACAAAATGCAAGCGCGCATAGCGCAAGAGCAAAACTTGTTTTGCCCTTCATCTGAACGCAGAATAGCTTTTTGAGCTTTATGTAAAATAAACATTGCCGTTTTCCAATAGGTAAAACCTTGTCTAATGAAGGTGATGTCTTCATCATTGCTGGCTCCAAATTGTCGATAAGGGAAGCAGAAACATGCTAGCTTGGCTGAGTACTCTAACCAAGTTCGAGAGCGAAACCAACTTGGGTTGAATGCCCGAGGACCTTGGCTGAAAATGCACATGGGGTACGTTCGCAGAACCGGCTGCATTGGAGTGCTGTCATTCAAACCATGCTCGCCTTCACCCAGTTAAACTTTGCGTTTAACACTGATGTGCATACACTGCTTTCTAGAGGCGGGATGTCGTCACTTTGCCGTAACACAATTGAAATGCATGGTGAGAGATGTCGTTTATGGTCAATGCACACTGTAAAGCAGCGTAGACTTATTTCAATAGCCCATTAATCTTCTGCGGGCCACATCAAATGACGTGGCAGGCCTTGAGTTTGTCTTTAATATAATATTATGTGACTGCACCTGCTGCACTCATCGTCTGACTAGTGACAGCTGGTAAGAGTGTCACACGTGTGATGAGAGGTGGGAGATAAACAACGACGATTTCTAATTTACAAAGACGCAACAAAGCAACGAGTTTTCGACAAAAAACGCTTCTCCACCTACTGTTCTGGCGGTGAATTGTTTTCAGCACCCCCAGCCTTCGGAGAACCATAAAGGCAACAGAAATGCTAATTAATCCGTCCTATCCGGCGGCCCGCCCATCCGTAACGGAGTCGGAGTACCATACTGGCACCTTAACCTTCGAACAAGCTGTTGGCTCTGTTGCGGAAAAAACGGGGCGCTCTTTTTGGCCATGGTGAGCAGCCATAGACTTATGTGAGCAGCCAATAGCAGCGTTGCTGATCAAGGTTTCTACTATCGATACCCCCTTTTAGACCAACGCATAACTCAATCCAGCTATACTAATTATAAGCAACATGGGTGTTCGAAGAACCGAATTAGCCAGATCATGATTAGCAAGATGATGTAATCTTGGATGTGTCATTGGATCTCGGATGCAATAAGCGACGTACGGTGAACAGGCCCCAGGGGCCTGTACTACGAATCAAGATCAACATGCTCTGGATTACTTTCAGTTACCCTGCTACGCGAAGCCTAACGGTGTGTTCACACTGCAGACTTTTTTAACGCTCTGCACCGCCAGCCTTCCCACAGTGCACCACGCTCGGGGGCATTTCAGACAGATTCATTCAGAGCTGTAGTTCTCTTAAATCACTGTTGTAGTTCGTATAATGTCATGGCAAATGTGCAGACAAAATACAACTTTTACACACATTAAACAAAAATCCGATACGCATTCTAGATCTGACATGATGTTATCTACAGCACTCAATAGATTATCTTTTTCCACACTTTTTAGGCCGAGTGAAAGATTAAATGCCACCCGCACTCTATGTAACGGGTCTGTTCTGGCTGGAAAAAAGATGCATCAGACATAAACGTTGACATGTGTAACCTTTTATTATATTACTCGAAATCTCTGCAAATCAATTTCTAGATTATGACATGCCTCTACACATTCACTGTATGGATACCGAGTGGCTGCCAGCCAGCATTTCAGCGTTGAATGTCAATCGTGTGCCGGGTGAGCTAGCTAGACTACGCAGCTAGCACAGAAGAAAGTTACGTAATGTGAAGAAACTGAATTAAAGTACAAAATACAGCACACCAGGGACGCCGACAACCTCAGAAACCCTGCGCCAGGCATCATTTTTTTTGTTTACGTCTCTGTAATCGAACCTAGACGTATCATACAACACTGGGTATGAAGACACACATGCATGAGTTGCTCTTCCATCTTGAAATTGTCAAACCTAGAAATGTTTACCATGAGCAACAGTTGCTACGTTACAAGAAACAAGAAACCAACCCAATTGGCCATCGCTGGCGTTTTCACGCTCCTCATTTACATAAAGTTGATAAAATCCAACTTTCGCCGCCCCGCTTGCCTTCCCATAATCCCCTACGCGAGCGTCACCGCCCCGCTCGTCTTCCCACAATGCCCTACGCGGGCGTCAACGCCTGGTTTCATTGAAAATGAATGGGAAGCCGACGCCCCGCTCTGCCCGCCCCGCTGCAGTGTGAACGCACCGTAACAATTGCAGTCACGATAAGCGGTACTACGACGGCGGTTATCAACTCTCTAACTCAACCCAGATCTTTCCAATCTAGAGACGTGCGCGTTCACATAAAGGGGCGGTGTTTGAACCGTATGTCCAATCGCAAACATGGACGAAACAAGAGCCGCATATTTCACGGAGGAGGAGCAGACAATCTTACAAACTTTGTCTACTCCTCCTGCGTGAAATATTGTAATACAAGCATATAAGGAATACAGACATAATACAGGCAAAATTCAACAAAGTCGCTGCTGCCAAGCTGGCAAAAAATAGCATACGCTGTAAATGCGTAAGATACATGACTTATTGAAGATGTGACCATAATTACACAGGTGCATACCACAACGTTAAACTTTTGTTGCTGTATTATTTTAGTTGCAACCCTGCAGTGGCAAACGATCGTGAGAGCAAATGCTAAATAAATATAAAACCATAATTCAAAACGATAAGTAGCAGTAGGCAATACTTGCACATATTTTAAGGCCAACAAGTACAAGGCTGAATTGCCTGAATTAGTCCCTTTTGTAGGATATTGTATAGCTACAAAAGGCCTATAGAATAATGAAATTGCCTGCAGCCAACAGGAAGAAAAATTTGGCAACTGGTGGCAGCAGGTTGGAAGCCCAGGCATATGTATGTTTCAAGTAATCTATGTGACCATGTTCATTCAACAATTATTTATGAATATTGTAGGAGTGAAATGTATTACTGTTCTCTGCAGTGACAGGAAATACAGTGGTGTTGCTGCCACCACCCACTGTCGTCCCACTGTGCCATACAGAGGTAACAGTGAAACTAATAGTCATACGCCAGTATGTATGCCATATGTGATTGCTGAATATTGATCAAATATACCATTTACTTTCAAGTGGAGGTCCTAGATGATCAGGAAACTGTGTCTGCCTGCTCATTTTGGGGGTACACTTTTGAGTTGTATTTACCACTTGCAACACAGATGGTGAGAGTGTGTGAACATGTGGCTGTGATTTAAGTCTCTGTGATGACTTACTAATTGTGGTGGTCTCAACATAAGACACAAGTCCTTAAATTGCTCATTTCAAATATGACTCAATTGATTATATTGCTATGGTGTTAAACTCAGCAGGAAGAGGAACGTCTTCCTCCCCCTGAGCCTAGGGCCTCCACTTCAAAGCCAAGACAAAGACACAAGGTATAAGCAATGAACATTGTAATAGTCAAATGGACACCTTCAACTTTGACCAAGTGTGCCTTGGAAAGGGACAATGTTCTTTTGTTTCAGGTTGGAGCAGACAATATGAGGGGCCCTGTATAAAAGAACCCTGGAGCTTGATTATAAGAGGCTTTTAATAAAAAAAAACAAGGCGGGAGACAGAAAAACTGGACTATGAGAATACATAGTAATTGACTGAATGAATGACACTAAACTTAGTTAAACTGACATTTTTCTGTGTTCCTAGGGAAGGGAGAACACATGAGGATGTATTTGTTAAACTTTGTTTTACGTTTTGGTCTTTTTAATACCTTTTTGTGGCTTTCTTGTTGTGCCTTTTGAATATTTTCTGGGGGTTTTCACCACTTATTTCTTTCAATGTCCTATTTATAATTTTTGAAAATGCTATAAAAGTGAACAAAACATCAAAATTCAATGAAAGTAGTGAAATGATCATGTATGTATCACTTGTGAAGAGCTTTGTATAGATACCCATTGTTCTTTTTGGTTTGAAAGGTTTTGATTGGAAATTTTCAAAAAATTCTAATATGGAAATGATTAGAAAATGGCTCAAAGCAACCCAAGGACAACAGAATGGGTTAAGGGGAGACACCCCAGTGAATAGGGATAATATATCAACATGAAACCTCCCCAGTTGATAACTAATAGTAGGCTAGGTCAAATATTGTTTTCATTACCAGTTTCCTGTAAATGTATGTTTAAATGAGCAAATGTTTTTAAGTTGTAAAATATGATATCATTTGGATACATTTCCAGAACGGAAATCAGAACATTGAGTGAAAAACCTTGTTTCATTTTGTCAACATATTAGTCCAAAGTTTTTACAAAGGGCACTTTGGAAATCTCTTTTTCATCACTACATTCAGGGATGCAAACGGCGCGCCGTTCGGCGCCTCCCGCTTTTTTCACGTCAGTTTGGGTGACTTGTGTGAATCGTGCAGATCCGAAGAGTGGGGGGGGCTGATTATAATTGCACCAACAGGGGCTGATTATAATTGCACCAACAGTAATTCTGGATTATAATTGCACCAACAGTAATTCTGGATTGCCTCCACCAAACAAGTAAATAGGAAAAAGCAAATCAGCAGTATGTGCGCAAGCCTACTCGTGTGTCTTATTGCTGCGTATCTTTTACTGTCTATGGCGAGGTGACTCAATAGGCAGATCCGGACCTAGACGCAATACAAGCAAGTTTTCATTGGTGCGTGTCCAATCTAAAGCTCCATCAGGAGCTGTAATAACTGTAATCACCATGACAACTCACTCACTCAACATTGGCCGCAACCTTTGTGGGTCACGCAGGTCGTGTGTGTCATTGGCAACAACGCAGGCTCATCAATTTGGCTAGCAATGGCTAGCAATTTCGTCAACAAATACCAAGAAATAGGTTGCAGCAGTTTGTCTTTTGACTACACTTGCAAAATCCGCTAAGAGGACTGAGCTTGAATAGCTTCGGCGACTTTTTATAGTACAAAATCCAGACATCCCGAAATGCAGAAACTCATTTCCGGGAGATAATTGCAGAATTTATCCAGTGACCGTATAGTTTAGAAGCACCAAAAAAACTGTTCAAAGCAGCTCCATTCAAGTCCCTGGATGCTGGGCTTCAACAGAGAAATGCACTGTGACGCTATGGGAAAGTATGACAAGGAAATCGAGTCAGTCGACCTGCTACTATAATGTATCTGATTCTGAACGAACTCGTCTTCGAGATGAACGTGTTCTAACACATTCAAAATGTTAACACAATAGTAAATATTTGACCATACTTTTTTTTTTGACATTTTAGGGGAAGCCGAGTTTCCCTTGCAGTCTTAAAGAAATCGCCTACTGTCATGGATTTTATTGGGAAGGTGACCATACACAGCTTGTGGCAAGTAGAATAAACTACCTCTCAAAAGTAAGACCCTACAGGCCTTGTCCTCCATTGATCCTGTGGTGAGGGGCCATTCCCAGGCTACTCAGCTGAAGGAGTTGGCTTGGATCATCAACATTTAGTGCCCTTAGGTGGCCAGGAAGAAGAGGAAGGAGTAAAACCAGAAGAAGTGCTAGATAGTTTAATAAGAGTTTATGTATCGGAATAAAAAATGAAATAGAATATTCCAAATAAGTGTTGGTGTATTTTGATCTTCAGAATGTCATTTTACTCAATTTGCATGTAGGGGTGGGCCAGGGATGTCAGGGGGTTGGTGGCAAAGTAAGGATATGGATATTTGCTGCGGGGCGAGGGCTGAAATTACTTCTCTCTTTTTTGACCATACATGTTTGCATCCCTGTACATTAATCAGAATATGGTGGCAACAGTCATTAAAGAAAATCCGTTGCAAATTGCGCAGCAGACCGTGTTCTTGCTTAGGTTCTCTGCATCACCCACACTATAAAAGTACCCATAGCGAAATAACGAAACGCCATGCATACAGTCTGTGGGACTGTGAGTGCACAGCTTCAATGTGTCGCATTGGCAACATACGGCTCAAGAAGCTGGCAATGTACGTAATTCCCTCTGCTAAGAACCTATATCCTTCAGAAAGATACTCATGAGGGAATGCGAAAGGGTTTTGTCAGTCTCTAAATGTTCTGTTTCTTCTGAGCGCACCTCTGAATATCCGCGCACCAAGCTCCACAGGATCTTCTACGAACGGTGACGACATTATTGTCAAGAATTAGTTAATGGGCGGGGTTTTCATACCGGTTGATCTCTGATCTCCAACTTAACCTGCTCCCGACCAGGTTAGCCGTTCAGCATATGTTACCATGGCGATCTACCCCGGTAACAAGTGATCCACCGTCGTAGTACAGAAAACCCTGGGTTGAACCTGAAATTACCTCGCTAACGCCAAATCTTGATTCGTAGTACAGGCCCCTGTGGGGTGGGCTGTATTTTGTTTTCTTTGGTCCCGTCCAGTCCCTTCTCCCTACTTTTACCGTGGCTAATAAATGCCCATTTTAAAGCGGTAACTTTGTGTCTGTGCCCTTGCCTGCACCCATGACTCCAAACCTCTTTGTGTGACAGCTGGGGGTCCATGAGCGGCGAGGTGTAGCCGGGGTAGTGCATACCAATTGTCATTATCAGTTACATTCTCCAGAATTCTCATGCATATGTTATTCAGATATTCAGCATTCGTGCAACATGGTGGCCTATAACAACAGCATGTCAATATAGGTTTCAGATGTGGGATATGAATTTGGAGCCATAAGGCTTCTACTTCAACCATACCTAGATCTTTCCTTATTTTAGCTGGAATATGATTTTGAATGTAGAAAGCAGTACCTCCCCCATACCTGTATCTGTCCAATCTAAGTATCATATAACCTTGAAATGAAACAGCTGCATCCTCTTGGCTTCTTCCAAGTGAGTCTCTGACACAGCCATAATATGAATATAATTTTCGTGTAAAATAGCACATAGCTCTTGAACCTTGTTCTTTAAACTACAGACGTTTAAATGAGCAAACTCAAACCTTTTTTTCGGTAGTTTAATAGACATTAAATAAAAAATTAAAAACAGAAGGTCCTTAAATTCAGTGTCTTGAATTTATACATAACCTCCAAATAAAATGTTCAATTGCCGCTATGTTCTTTTTTTTGGCTATTATTCTCAACCTCCTGTTGAGAATATTGGCCAGTGATTACTGTCAGAACGGTTTGACAGGTCATCAAATTACGCAAATTATCAGTAGGCCTAAATGCATTAGTTATGTTAAGTAGATTTGGTAGGCCTACAATTAATAAATTTAAACAGTCAACAATGTTTTGCCAGATCGTCTCCCTTGACCTGTTAATTGCAGCCGTATTGCAATTTTTTGCGATAACTTAAAAAATCCAGTTACGCTGCCGAAAATAACACGGCTCTGCTGGTATATGCTCTGCTTTTTGCGACATAATTGTTATTTTCGACAATCGCCTGATCTGGGCTGCTTTGGTTTTCCGTGTCTGCGCACAATCTAAGCTTATTAGCAAAACCCTTGAAATGCACCTGCTAGTTTACAGACAGTTAGTTGAATGCATAACTACATATCTGTTGACATGCTACTAAGTAGTTAATGATAACCTATAGTGTGTCAACAGACGGACCATCAAAATAAAGTGTTACCCCCCCCCCCAGAGCCACACACATGTATATATTTTGTATATATATATATATATATATATATGAATAATTATACTTTTAATTTTATATCAACGATTCCTTCATTTGTTATTGTAATAAATCAGTTATCTGGGGGGTCGTAATATAAATGAGCCCAGGCCCCCTCGTGGCTATTCTACTGCTAGATCGACAAATACATTCAGAATGATGTTTGTTCAATTATGTCTTTGATGACTAAGAGCTTTGTAGGAAACCAACATTCACAAGAAAATAAATGTATCTGCTTTAACTTTTTGTTATTTCAATCATTGCTTACAAATTCAGAAAAATATAAAGTGTATACAGGTACAGAGAACAGAGAGGAAGGAAAGCCATACAGTACCTTTCCATAGGAGCCCTGCCCCAACACCTTGAGCAGTGCAAACTGAGAAGGATCAGCCTTCTCACAACCTTCTCTGACATGGTGGGAGATATCAATCTCCTTCAGGATACTGTCGTCCTAAGAACATAGATACACACACCACAGTAAGGAAGAGACTGGTATAAAGAGTAATTGTATCATTACACCATGCAAGTACAGTCACATCACCAGTAAATATGGTCTTGGTTTTGCCCAACACAGATAAAGTCATGGTACATGTGTGCAGCAGACAGGGTACATGCCTTGAGGGAGTTCTGTGATAGGTACTGTTATGCTAGGAGAACAAAGGCTGGTGGGGGGAGTATTTACTCTCGAAATGTACACCCTTAAAGCAAATGCATATCCATATTACATCCTCTGTCAGATACCAATGTTTCTTTGACACAGCAGTGAGTGTGTGGGCATTTGTGTATCAAAAACAAACATGTAGGTCACCAGCTGCTCATAGTGTGTGTGTGTAATCTCTCTAATAATTCCAGGAACCTTTGTGTGTGTACAAATTAGAATGGCTTAAGTTTCCCACAATCAGCTCAAGAACCGGGAACTTCGGACTCTGCAAAGTTCATATTTTGCAAGTGTCCCTTTTATAATCTGTTGTAGTGCAGATTTACGTTTTTTGGATAAGCATTTCAACAAAAAACTAGAAAAGGTACATTTTCTAAAGAGAATGTGTGTGTTTGCTGAAAGCAGTTGAAATGATTTTGTTTTGATGGCTTGAATAGTGAAGAAGGTTTAAAACCGTTTTAACAATAGGTAACTGCAATATACAATGTGAGAGTATGTTGTGAAAGTATGTAAGTGAGAAAGTGTTCAATGTTTTGAATATGAATATATGTTTTAAACATTTAATGACATCAACTTAAGTATATCGGCAATAATGTTGGAAATGTGTTTTTAGCTTAAACAGTGTGAGAGTATGTAAACAGTGTGAAAGTAAGAAGGTGAAAGAAAGTGTTGCTTTACAAACAAAATGGTGGAAAAAAGTGTTAAAGATGCTGTAAAGTGGAATTCAAAATTAGTTTTTGAGTTCATCACACCACAGAAGAATGTGTTGTTGACTACCCATCCAAATTCGAATGAAAAAAAAACACGGACAAGTATGTTAAATTAGGCTTTGAAATCGTGAGAAAATCTGCAGTCTTCTCTGCTTATGACTGGGGGGGCTTGTCGTCTGAAGGAGCTGAAACTGAATTTATTGAATTTAGCAACAACAGCAATACTAGCTAAATCAATTGCAGATATTAGAACAGACCTACCTGCAGTCTCTGAGTGTTTTATGTGTTAATTACTTTGTCTTTGCATCGTACCAGCTGAGTAACAGAATGCAACCGTCTGTGATCTGATGTAGATAGGTCGCTGTAAAATAGATATGTTGGGTTTTGGTTCCGCCTATACAAAACCTGAGCTGAAAACGGAAGAGAAACTGTTCAACGGTCTAACTCCACATTTCAGTGCGACAACGTTTTTGCGCTTTGCACATTCTTTCATGAACTCATTTCACACGTATATAATGAACTGAGAAGCAAATCATGGAATTTGCTTTACAGCATCTTTAAAAGTATATCTGTCATTGTTGTGCATTGCAATATTTTCTTACTGTTGAAAAAGGTGAAAAAAGAGTGATGAAAAGAGTATCTTATTTACTTTCATACATTTAAAAGCGTTTAGTATTAAAGATTGAAAGATTGAGAAACGGAAAAAAGTTTGAACAGTGTGAAAGTGAAAAAAAGTGTTGCTTTAAAACCCAAAAAACAGTCTTAAAAGTATATCTATCATTGTTATGCATTATGCTATTTTCTTACTGTTGAAAAAAAGAGAAAAAAAAGTGAGGAAAAGAGTATCTTATTGACTTTCATACATTTTAAAGCGTTTAAAGTATTAAGATTGAAAGATTGAGAAACAGAAAAAAGTTTGAATACTGGAACAGTGTTTCTAGCGCTCTAGTTCGAAAAATGAGCAAATATAGTGATGAAAAGAATATATTGCATAACAGGTATCAATAGCATAGCAGACAAAAGTATATCAGTAGTATGAAGGTGAAAAAAAGTGTTGCGTTAAAAACAAAATGGTGAAAAAAAGTTACGTATTTTCTTACAATCTCGTCACATTACGTGACTTTTTTTCTGTGCCACTGCTACTGCTAGAGCTAGCTCGCTAGCCAACACATGACTGGTTGAGTGACCGGTGGCGTAACATGTACTGTAATCTTTCACATGTTGCTAAAAAGAGACTTTTGTATAGTATATCCACCTGCAGGTGGATCACAGACTTCCTGTCTGACAGGAAGCAGTGTGTTAAGCTGGGAACACGAGTCTCTGACTCCTGGTCCATCTGCACCGGATCTCCTTAGGGCTGCATCCTTTCCCCTCTGCTCTTCTCCCTGTACACCAACAGCTGCACCTCCAGTTATCCGTCCGTCAAACTCCTGAAGTTTGCGGACAACACCACCCTCATTGGGCTCATCTCAGGTGGGGATGAATCTGACAATAGGTGGGAACCTAATGACCTGGTGCAGCCAGAAACACTTAGAGCTCAATGCTCTTAAGACAGTGGAGATGGTTAGAAATAATACAGCCCCACTTTCCCCCAGTCAACACTGTGGAGTCCTTCCGCTTCCTGGGTACTATCCTCTCCCAGGACCTCAAGTGGGAACTAAACATCAGCTCCCTCACGAAGAAAGCACAACAGAGGATGTACTTCCTACGGCAGCTGAAGAAATTCAACCTGCCAAGGACAATGATGGTGCACTTCTACACAGCCATCATTTAGTCCATCCTCACCTCCTCCATCACCATCTGGTACGCTGCTGCCACTGCCAAGGACAACAGCAGACTGCAGCGTATCATTCGCACTGCTGGGAAGGTGATTGGCTGCAATCTGCCTTCCCTCGAGGACTTGCACACCTCAAGGACCCTGAGGCGTGCGAGGAAGATTGCAGCTGACTCCTCCCACCCTGGACACACTCAGTTTCAGCAAATCCCCTCCGGCAGAAGGCTGTTGGCCTCTTCAACAAGGCCAAGGGCTCACACTGACTTTAATCACAATCTGCACAATGACACCTTGCCACTCTGCAATTTGCACTATATTACACTATTTGCATCTCTTGTACTATTTGTATTTTTTGAATTTTTTATATTGTAAATTATTTGGCTACTTAATATTTTATTTTATATTTTAATTCTAAATCCCCTTAGTATTAGTTAGTGTAAGAGTGCCCGGTCCCAATACAAGCTCTTTTCCTGTCTGGCCCCCGAATGGTGGAATCAACTCCCCACCTCCATCAGGGACAGGCTCAAGACGCACTTGTTGTGGTAGTACAACGGCACTTAGGAATGATTAGCTGGACCTGATGTTAGTTTCCTCCAGGATCACAATGACTCTTATTGAGAGACTTGTTGCTCTTGTTGGTTTGTTGTAACTGTCTTTAAATTATTGTACTCGCTGTGAAATATATTATTGTTGCCTGCTTTTTCCACAGGTATACTCTTATTGTTCTACCCTTTGGGACTTATTTTGATTTCACTATGTATGCTTCATGTTTGGCTACCCGCAATGTTTGGGGCTATCTCATTGTTATGATCAGTGACTTATGCACTTTTGTATAACTCTCTCTTGGACGTCGCTTTGGACAAAGGCGTCTGTTAAAATGCATAAATGTAGTTCGACTTTGTACCTTTAGTATAGTTAGACCACATATTTAAGTTTTAAGATTCCTATATGTTTAATGAATGCACCTTCCTGACAAAGTAAATTCCTTGTCTGTGCAAACCTTTTTTCATGGCAAATAAAACCCTTTCTGATTCTGAAACTAGTTAGGCGGCAAAAAAGTGGTCGGAAGAGGAATAATAATAACTAGAAAGTACATTTCCTGCAGAAAATGTATTGGAAGGCTGAAAGATTAAATGAAAAAAAAAAAACAGTTTTGATCCATCCTCCTCGCAGGGGAGCTAGCATAGAATTGCGTATTTCTTCAATTAAGCGCTGCCCTCGAATAAACGCTGCACCAAAAATGAACAATGTGTAATAAATGCCGCCCCAGAAATGCGGTATAGCAGCATGTCATTTTTATGAACATTCTCTTCTGTTGCACTAGGGGCCCACTGCTAGCTAAATACGTTTTAAATACACATCAACATACCTTACTTAGCAAATGACTAGCTAGAGACTAGCTGTTAGTCAGCATTAGAAGGGAAGTTTATGAAAAACTAGCCAGAAAACTAATAGCAGTCTAGCCTATTGCTAACGTCTGTATAGATTATCTATTAAAAGAACTGGAGAGGCAGGTGCTCTTGCGTTAGCAAGCTAAACTAGTTTAGACAACATGGCTACAGGTGTTTTCGCTATCTAGCTGTTCTTGCATTCCTTGCAAATCAGCGTTAATAAAGAGCAGATGAGATAGAGCTAGCTAGTCTACCTAACATTTACATTTGCTTGTTGCTTAATCGGTGATTTAGAAAACAGTACTGTTCAAACTAGCTAAGAACTAGCAAGCTTGTCTTAAGACACTATAACATACTAGCACAGCTAGCCTATAATACCATATTTCTTAGATTAAACGCTGCCCTTGAATATACGCCGCACCAAAAATGAACATAGTCTAACGCTGCGTCGTTTAATAGAAGAAATACGGTAGTTGAATTTCAAAAGAGGCAGTGTGCAGAGAATGTCTAATATGGGGAGAACTGCCACTCTGAAAGCTTCCGGGTTCTGAGCTGATTTCAGTTCCAGTCTGGTTCTATTTGAGGGCACTCACCAGTGATTGCAGAATGAATGGAGGTCTATGGAGCTATACCCCTAAAATCCACTTTTCTCAGGATATAATTTTTTCTCGTAATTTGAATGCTGTGTTTGAAAGAGGAGGTAAAGAAAATACACACTCCTGGGTGTTAGATTTGTTGTCACTTTTTGTTCTAAAATGTCAATGACGTCATACAATCAGCATTCATTAGCAGCCTGTAAGAAATCAAAAGGATATAAGCACTTGTTCATTCAACTGACAACCTATAATTCATGTTGAACTTGCAAAAACTACAACGAAATCTGAGACCTCTCAACGACAATCAGGCGAAAGAGACAAATTTAGCCGTCTAGCTCCATAGACTCCCCTTCATTTTGAACTCATTGCCTGATGCCGGCGATCGCCCCAAGTGGAACTCTGGTGGAACTGAAACCAAATTCGGTACAATGGGGCTTAATAGGGAATGGACAGGCTCTCCGTAGACAGGCTCTGCAGTGTGGAAGCTGAAGTGCATCATCCAGACCCCCACCCCTTGGCTTGAGGCAACGGCCCCAGTGGATGTCGGTGGTATTGCATTTCCGATTAGGTAACCGGCGCATCTGGTCGTTTTATTCTATTAATTCAAGTACCATTTTCAAAACTATCTCCCCCAATAATTGTTGTTTGATTCTCGAACTTGGCTCATACTACTAGCTTTTTCATAGAATAATTGTGTTAATTTTGAAACCAATCCGAAATGGGTAAACTAGCACCCCATTTATTTGGTTACGTCAAGAAAAGTTGCCTGGAAATGTGCTCGCAGATACGAACAAGGCACGAGCACAAAAGTGAACATTAGCCAATTGGTGATTTACCTGAGCTAAATTAGCACAAGGAGAAAGGGCTTTATAATCTCATAATCTACAGTTGCCTGTCTTTGCTGTAGCCAGTTTTACAAATGGTTGCACACATACATGACAGTTGTCTGTAGAGTTTATTTCCATTATTTTAAAGCAGATTTAACTACATTGTAATGAACGTTATTATGTTAATGGTATGACAAACATAACTAGAGAGCGTACAATTTCTGGGGAAATACACACCAACTGTTGAGAATGTATGAGTAGAAAGGGCAGAGAAATAGCTTTGGGCAGCTTTGGGACAAAGGTTAAGAAGCGGTTCACGTTTCAAAGTGGAATTGCATGAAATTGCGCATGGTATTTCATAATGATGTCATCCTGTTTAACTAAACAGATATTCAAATTTAAGACAGGCTAAAAGACTGCGGCTGGATTCAAACCTGCAACCTTATACTTTGCAGGTCACTGTCCCAGTCCATTGAGCTATTCATTGAGCTAAGAGTTGTTAGATTCAGCCAAAGTTTAAACTACTCAAATTCAATCATATTTTGACATGCCAACGTGAAATTGTTGATGGTACTTCAAAGTGATGTCATCTTGAACCCAATAAGGTTTGTAAACCATCAGTCAAAATGATATTTGATTTATTGACACAAAGATATTGAGGCAATGTGGACATTTACATAAATACACCCCTTTCAGACATTTTGTATTACATTTCTCATTCCATTTCACCCTATAAAAAAAAAACACCTGCCCGCACACTATCCCAATCTATGCCGTTTACCTCCCTCCCAGCGCAAATCACGCCAAAGCAGAAATACTGTTGCGGACGCATGAGGTTTAGATGACGACCAAAAATTGCCTCTCACAGTCAAAACACATTGCTCTCAACACTGTTTCCAGAATTTCTCAAAGATGGCTTGAAGACCGCTTTCCAGAACCACAGTCATCTTACAATGAAGAATAGCCCCATTGGTAAAAGGTCTATGGCACAGCCCATGATGATCTCCTTGCCAACATAAATGTATGAGGTCGACTCTCACTTCCCATTAAACCACACAACATGCACTCTCAGGGTGACCAACAAGATTATTTTAACTAACAAACAAAAATATTACAAACATCTAAATGAACGAACGCAACAACTGAAATCCCTTGCATAGCTGTTGTAACCAAACTATTTACCACAAGTCTTGGCGTTTTTTGACATGTTGCACTGCATGCTGGGTACCCAAGAGCGCTGACGCTGATGATCTAGCTGTGCTCCGACTGCGTGATATGACGAGATAGTACTGACGCGCTAAGGTCTCGGCGTCTCCTGAAATGTAACGCGTCTTTCTGCCTTGAAGCTGCATGCGCATCATCATCAAGACCCCATGTATATGTCAAGATAACATCCAAGCTAACAATTTCGCCAAATCTGACTGCAGCTTTGTATACCATGTGTAGCCTACTGTGTTATGGTTGTTTGAGTTAAACAACTTGCTTAATGAATTCAATGGCTGTTAAATGTCAAATACAACTATACATTTATAAAAGAGAGAGTTCCAATCAAATCTGAATTATTTTTAAACCTAGAGGTTTAAAAGACAACCTTTGCCTAAACTGACATGCACCAACTCAGAGAACTGAGTTTCAACATCCATTTACACATTTAGGGTTTCTACAGGTGTAAACAAGTTACATTTAAGACTTTTTAAGTCCTTTTAATACCCCTTCCAATTGAAATTAAAGACCAAATTTACAATGGAAATACAGATCAAAAGTGGAAATATACAGTACTGTTCCCAAACACTGATGTCTGTTCAATATGAAGAGTCTGGTAAAATGACAACAATCGGTTGAGTTTAAGAACATTGACTAAATGTGTGTAATGCGAAAAGATAACACAAAAATGGAATTGACTAATCATTGGATTCAGGTCAAAAGTCTATAACTTGAACTGGTTTCATTACATAAGACACTAAAAGTCAGCAGGTTGGCATGCTGGGACATGGAAAGGATTACAAATTTAGACTTTCATCAAAGTAAAAAATGCTGGTTTCTCCTTTTTCATCAATGTCCTCAAAAAAGCAGTCTGCTGAGCTACTGTGTCTGTGAGGTGACTGTCTGCCTCTGGAGGGGCAAGCAGGGCCTGGCAGGCAGTCAGGGCAGGCCAGCTGGATGAAGCTGTCCTGGAGTCAGGGCTGAGGAGAAGCTGTCCTGATTCTGATTCTGTCCAGCAAGAGGGGGGTAGTCCAGCAAGGGATCAGTTTTTCTCTCAGCATCCTCTGTTGAGCAGGCCTCTGCATGACCCTCCAGACTGTAAAAGTGAAGAAAGGATCCATGTCAGTTGTGAAAAATGAAGCTTTTTACATCTACACTTGACATAAACTACAGTTTTGACTGTGAAATGCAGTGCCATTACTTGAGCTTGAATCCAAACGTGTTGAACTGATGGAGACCCGACCATGCAGAGTCACTCCAAACATTTGGCTCGATTCCAGGCTCTGGCAAAAGTATTTAGCGCTAAACTGGTCAATATACACATCTGACCAAAGACCAGCTCGACCTTTGCCTGTAAACAGTGATTCTGACTGTCAGAGACCTTTAAATAGGCTGACAGAGTAAAACTAGCCTGGCTAATGTAGGTCGCTTTCTCAGGAAAATGACAAATGAAACAATCTTGTTTTGAAGGATCCTATATACTGGCTATCTTCAAAAGACTCTTGTTTACAAAAAGCAGCCCTCCCTGACGTTTTAGGACTAGAATTTAGTGAATTACGATATTGTTGACACACTGCCAGTGAGTGAGCGAGCCGAGTCTGTCATTGAGGCAAAGTCAAAACAATGTACCCTCGGGACGCAGTCTCAATCCACTTGCAAGTTTCCACAAATCACAAAAATAATCGGAGAATCTGGCTACAAGCACAATTCCTACATCTCCTAAAGGCTTCCCTCCTCGAGGTTTAGTAACAAACACATTTTTGGTGTCGACCGAACTGTAAAATGGTGAACTTATGAACATGACGCGACAAAAACATGGCTGCCGCCTAAGCTAATTTTGATTTGGGTCGAGAAAGTCTTTGTAATAAGCCTATGCGCCAGGGAGACCGCATAGGCTTATTACAAAGACTTTCTCGACCCAAATCAAAATTCTGAGCCGACAGGTCTGTGGGGAATTGCTTCTTCTCCTAAAAGCTGCCCTCCTCTACCGTTTTGATGAATTCGCCGAGATGCTACATGATTCAGTAATTACACAGAGGGAAAAACCTAGCTACTTTTCGAGTTTGGTTTTCCGTCACTTCAAACTCACGATCTCAAGGTCTCAAAGTGCTCAAACCTTCAACATAATTCAAGAGTAGTGTACTTTCACGAACCCAATCATTGATTCTAGCTTAAAATGTGTAAAAAATAGGACTTACCGAACGTGGCTGCCTCCAACAAGGCTTTCAGGTGCTTCCAGTTGATAACAACAATGGCCGCCAAAAAATAATTTATATTCGTAAAGGCGAGCTGCGATTGGAAGCGAAATGAGGGTGAGGGTGGGGCTTGGTCAGCACACCATTTCCAGAAAGGATGTGTGTGCGTCTCGCCAAGCTCGCGCGTGTGTCAAGTAAGTTGACCACCTGTCCCTCTTTGCGCTGTATAGCACTGCATTTCAAAATGCTACGTGCGGAACAAGGGGTGAAAATGCTGTGCGACACAACGCAAAGCGGGACGGGTGGTCACCCTAGTGTCAAAGGGCAGGAGTCTTTGAGAATTTGGAGCGCGCACTGTGGAGCAATTCAATTGAATTCAATCATATATTGACATACCAAGGTGAAATTGTTTATGGTACTTCAGAGTGATGTCGTCTTGAACCCTATTAGTTTTGAAAGACAATCAGTCAAAATTATATTTGATTTATTAACACAAAGATATTGAGGCAATTTGGACATTTACATAAATACACTTCTTTCAGCCATTTTGTATTGTATTTCTTATTCCATGTCACCCTATGTAAAGACATATGTTCTACGCATCTGTAACACATTTCAAGTCGATTGGATCTATGGTTCATGCGGAGAAGGGTTTTGAAGGTTGTACCAAATTTGGACAGTACAGCAAAATCTATCATGGCGGACCTTATGGGTTCTTGAGGCTTTTTTGTTCCCCATGAGAAATAAGGCATGTATACCAATTTTCAGGCATTTTGGAATAATAAGGCGCTGGGGAAATCACGTTGACTTTGGGCGTGTTTTATAGCGCCACCTATGGGCGTACATGGGCCACTAGCCGTCTGGGAGTAATGAGTGACCTGTTGAATCATTGGAGCAAATTGGAAAAAATCGGATCCAGGACTTTTTGAGCTATTGGGCCATTAAGCGGAGAAATATAATAATAAGAAGAATAAGAATACTAACAAAAACAATACCGGAGGAACCCTAATAATAATATATATGTGAGATAACAATGGTTTTTGCTTGCCAAAGGCAAGCACACCCCAATGAGAAAAAATTGGTTGAGTCAACAAGTGGAAGTGCAACAAACCCTACACAGGATTAAGAAAAGTAATGTGACACATTACTTACATGCAAGTCTTAAATTGGCTTAATGTTATGGTGTTCTTTTCCCAGACAAGCTGTCAATAAAAATCCACCCGTTAAGTTTGTGTTATATTGAGAATTTTGTTTAAAGTAGGCCAATCTAATCACAATATCTGATTGTCCATGTGCAACTGATATACTTTTCCAGACCTCCCACCTCAGCAAACCAGACAGCAGAAGTCTCACACACAGGTAAACACAATAGGACATATTTCAAAAGCATTGAAGTGTATGAC
Organism: Hypomesus nipponensis; assembly: GCF_054491055.1. Classification (NCBI taxonomy): domain Eukaryota; kingdom Metazoa; phylum Chordata; class Actinopteri; order Osmeriformes; family Osmeridae; genus Hypomesus; species Hypomesus nipponensis. The sequence continues at coordinate 7,170,411 of NC_140371.1, read as the reverse complement.
TGCAGTTTCAAGACCATTATGTTCCCTTGATAATATATATTTGTAAAATTACATATATTACTCAGCTGGAGGAGTGGTGTTAGCCTACTGGTTGGTTGGAAGAGAAGGAGGCCAAATGAAGAGGCAGCGCTCAGGATGAAACTTAGAAAGTAAATTCTAATCAGATTTAAACAATTTGTTGGTTGCCCAACATGAGGAAGACAGCCTGCTTCTTCAACGACTAATTAGTCCTCTCAAGGGCAAATGATTCAAAAATGAACACCCAGCTTTGCTGTATTGAAAGGGTCCCATGTAAGCTATGGGACGTATATTGCATTTGTCTATTTGTAGGACCGTGTTTCTCAGGTGGTGGGTCCCAACCCAAAAGTGGATCGCAAGCTGGTGTAGGTCATGTTGATTCATAAAAGCATCTTAATACATATGTTTTATGTTATTTAAAAGCAAGCTCAGAAACGTATGGATGTAAAAGGCATCTTTGTAAACCACTCTGATCTGTTGTAATGTGTAGGCCTGTAACTATGTAAACCGAACATTTAACTTACTTGACTGTAAAGAATGACTTTGTATTCTAGCTAACCAACAGCTCAAAGACAACAAAGCTGACTAGATGTAAAAAAATATATATATATATACATATCTGGCTACTACAGTACGGCACTATCTGGTGGCTGGACGAATTGTCAAGTAACCCCGAAAGCGGTCTGGAACGGAAGACGAAAGGTAGAAAATTAGCTGTAGGATTAATTAATTTGTCGTTATAGCTGCCACTCGTATTGTACAGTACCGTAGCTACCTCCCCAGGCCGAAGCGATCTGGAACGGAAGACTACAAGGTCGCAAATTAGTTCTAGCTTTAACTTACGGTCTAACACTTTTGGTAACAGATAGTAGCAGAGATGTACCGGGGAAACAGTACCGGGGAAACAGTACCGGGGAAACAGCGGGGAAACAACCTCTGTGAAAATAGGGGACCGTTTAGCGTTACTGTACACTGTTTACGAAAGTAGAGCTAGACTAGCTAGCTATCTCTAGCTATAATCATCAGATTACACGTTTCACAAGTGTTTCATATCACACTTTTTTTTGCTAGTCAAATCGTTTACTAATGAAATAATAAATCGTTTACTAATGAAATTATAAATCCAAAAACGAAAATGTATTTGTGAGGAATGTTTAATTAAAGATTGAAAACAGATTTATTATGTTATGTTGTATGTATGTGCCCTGTGTCGCCCGGGCAACAGAAGCTATGTCAAGACTCATGAAGATAACACCTCAGTCGCAGACTATTGTTTCCGAAAATAGATGTACTAGCTTAATAACCATGCGTACATCAAATTGTACACTACATTTCATAATTTTGAGTAAATAGTTATCACCCTGGTCTCTTTGCTTGTGGCGTTTCTAGTTAGCCTATCATCTCCCAGAAGTTAACGAGTTGCTAAACTGTTCTGCTACAGGTAGTCAAGTGTGTTTTCGTGACGTTAGTGACGTTAGCAACGTCAGTGACTGTGGCTAGCAAGTTAGCCACCGTTAGCTTCACGTTTCGCCACAAAACCTTAATTCCTACTTAAACCGTGCAACAGAACGTAAATCCCAATACAAGCAACTCAATCGCTACCAAGACGAAACGTTTGACACCTAGGTTGTCTATGTAGTCCAAATATTAACAAAGTTTTAGGGGGGCAAAAAGAACTAGAAAAGGCTGTTCCTGCGAAACAGCAGTGAGAATGCTGAAAAACTGAATGGGGATAGCTAACCATAATAAAAAAGGTGAAAATGTTGAAAGTTTTCTGAAAGTTAAAAGCTGAAGCTTCAAAGCGACCGAAAGGTATTTTAAACAGAGGCTGGAGCTGGACGAAGGCATAAAACTATAGAAAAGAGAAGAAAAATGCTAAACAAAGTGAAACAAATCAGAAAGAAGAGAAACAACGCATAGAAATGTGAACATTTAGCAAAAAAAAATTGCTGGAGTTTCAAAAGGCCTAAAATGTATGTTAAGAAGGACCTGCAGCAAGATGAAGGCAGAAAAGTACAGAAAAGAGGGAAAAAATGCTAAAGTACTGGCAGTTGGAAGATACTGCTGTGAAATGTATTTTTGAAAGGACCTGGAGCAAGATGAAGGCATAAAACGGAAGAAAATAAGAAGAAAAATGCAAAACAAAAATTTCAGAAAGATGAGCTGCAGGAAACTGTGAAAATTTAGCAGAAAACCAGTTGCTGAAGTCTGGGTTGAACGAATTTGAAGGTAAGAGGACAACACTGGAATGACTGGAACTTGCTGGAAAAATGTATCAACCGCTGGTCATTGGCAATAGACTGGCAACATTTCTAACCTAGAATCACAAAACGGAGGAGAAACTAATCATGCGTGCCTGCACACCAGTCCTGTTCAGACACTTAATTTAAGATTACATCAAAATAATAATTCATAGTACAGGGTCGCTGATGTTGTCTGTCCCTGGTGAGTTTTTTTCTGGTAAATAACAAGATCATGCTACATCTAACCAGCAGATCATTTCTTGCAAGTGTGTCAAAGTGGTATTTATTAACACCGTACTGTAGGCATAACCGGTAGAGAGAGGATGCAATGGAAGATTTCCTACATAAGCTACATCTACTGCTTCAAATTGAAAACGGAGACCATCTTTGGATTAAGGACAAGTTCCTTAACCTCTGTTGTCAATATCGCCAATAAAAAAGTAAATACTTCAGTTACGAAGCATTTGTTGGTAGGATTAATGCCAGCTGCAGCAAACACTTACCCCAGCCCTGGTTTGGCTGTTCGTGACGGTCAGCTATGACTGTCTTGAGCCTCGATTTTTGCAGATTTCTGTGAAACTTGCTTAAATGAAAACGATCTAGCTAGATTATGTACACTTTAAGCTGAATGTACATAGCTTGTTTGGCCAATTTGGTCGATTGTGGAAAAAAAGTCGAACCGTTATTAGCCTAGTTATGGAGAGGCATCACGCTAGCTCGATTATGAGAAATGTAGCTAGAATCCACACCTCAAACAAGTTAACCTAGACGCAAAACTGTACGTCCAATCCCAAAAATACGGATATTTTCCGAGACCCAAGACTCTGCCGAAACCATTGATATCCTTTATGTGTCTGTGCGGTCAGAAATACAACTCTTTAGGCAGTTTCCAAAACGTCACCCAATTCTGCTTTCATGGTGCGTGTCTGTTTGGTTGCCACGGCAATGGAGCAGCTGTGCTCGCTAACGAGCTGGGCAGAGAATGACACATTTAGCTAGCATCCACACCTCAAACAAGTTAACCTAGACGCAAAACTATACGTCCAATCCAAAAAATGAGGATATTTTACGAGACCCAAGACTCTCCCGAAACCAGAAATGTCCTTTATATGTCTGTGCGGTCAGAAATACGACTCTACCGGCAGTTTAAAAATACGTCTACTTTCGAAATTCTCTGACGAATTTTACCCACCTCTCCATTGAAGTTAGTGAGAGAATTTGAAAGGCTGCTCTCGCTTCAAGGCTCAAAGCTGAAAATCTGTAAATGTGAGCTCTTTAGTAGTTACATTGGCTGAAAGAGGACAAGTTTTCCTACATTTTAAGGTATAACTTGTTTCTGTAAGTTAAACTATATGAACGTCAGAGGAATTTGTTTGACAATTTAGTTGAATACCAGAAAAAGAGCAGCCAGCAGAGTGTGCCACTCTGCTGGCTGCTCAACCAAGAAGGAGCTTACCATTACTTTTAATGGGAGAATAATTTGCACAAAAACCTCAATTGTCTAAAAAGTATAAAAGTGAGAAATACCAAAAGTCATAGCCATCATCTCCTGAAGGAGCTGAACGTTTTGATACCAAAATTTTAGGAATCGGTGAAAGTATGCAGGACTAGTTAAAGGCCAAAAAACCTACGGAAGAACTAAGAAGTTGGAATAATAATAATAAAGAGAAACAGAAAAACAATAGTGAGAATGCTTAACAGCATTCTCACAATAATAATAATATATATGTGACATAACAAAGGTTTGTGCTCGCCGAAGGCACACCACAATTAGAGACAGTTAGAGAACATTATATATATCCTATACAGTATATATATATGAGTATGTAACAACTGTACACTGAGTTTATCGTCTCAAACAGTTTGAAAATCATATTTGGACTTATTTGTATTGTTACATGAAAGCCATCGCATACATTTTAGGCTGTGACATTGAAGACAGTGACGCACCACACAAGCTTGAGTTTAAATGCATTATTTAATGTGACATTACTTACTGTACATGCAAGTCTTGAATTGCTTAAATATATAATGCTGCTACACCATGGCACGATACAATACTTGCTGTGAGTGCAACAGCATCAATGCACGTTGTATCCATGCGTCGTTGTTAACGTGTGCTGAAGTCGGCTAGCACAGTTCCCTTCGTTGACACAAGGCACTTTTTGCCCCAAAACTGAATTTCAGCCTAAACCGTGCAACGGAACGTAAATAAAAATACAAGCAACTCAATCGCTACCAAAACAAAACTTTTGACATTTGCGATTAGCGGGAGGGGGCCTCAAAAAAAGAAAAAAGGTTCATAGCCCAGGGGCCTCAAGTGTTTTTAAGACGCCCCTGCCAGTGATAGCCAACATATTACCTAGGAAAACGTAGTGGTGGCAGTGATTGTTAGCTTTGCAGATGAGTTACACTTCACACAAGCGAAAGCAATGTTTACAACCGAGGTGAAATCAGTTTCATATTCAAGATTCAACAGACATTCATATTCGGTCCGTGTACTTTGCGGCCAACGGATTTTCGTTTTAAAATTAGAAAACCAAAATCTGGAAACGAGCTGTTCCCCGATTACCATTTAGAAATAGAAAAAAAAAATGGAAAGCGACCCGTTTTCCGGTTTGATAATAGAAAACGGAAAACGAAAAAACGACCCGTTAACTGATTTTCTTTGATGTGCTTAAACATGGAAATCGGGAAGTAAAATAGTGTGTGGAAATGTTCTTTCTCAATTTTGCATAGATTTTTGTGGAGTGACCCGGAAGTTGCTCCCACAAGCTTGACAGTCACTCTGGTCCACATATTTAGGATGTCAGCAGAGGGCGCGCTGCCATTTGTACGAAAGCAAATCAGTGACATGTTTTGAATTTTATAAGGCATTGAATATTTAATATTGAAATTTAAACAAAACCGAATTCACATCTGAATATACATTTCAATGAAAAAAAAATCTGACTCAAAAATTCAAGACTCGGAAATTCATGTTGCTCAAATTTGAGCCCCACAAAAATTTCAGAGCCTATCAGCTTTGAGCCAAAAATGTATATCTTAAAAAATGTGAGCCTTATGGAACAATAGGTTCATTGGAATCAATAGGAAATCATTGGTTAAATAGGCTATGATTGGTATGAATTGTGTTTAGTTATGCATTGTGTTTGTGAATGATGTTATCATTTAGATGTCTGGTAACCTTTTTGAATATAAAGCTTTCTCAAAATGTTTTAATTTAAACTGTACTTATAGAGAATACAACAAGATATGTAAAGCAATACTGATACCATTACAGTTAGTGCACTACATTTACATTTAGTCATTTAGCGGACGCTCTTATCCAGAGGCAAAGTAGGGTGAAGAGTCTTGCCCAAGGACACAACGTCATTTTGCACGGCCGGGAATCGATCTGGCAACCTTCAGATTACAGGCCCGATTCCCTAACCGCTCAGCCACCTGACTCCCAGTTCAAAGCACATTGTTATATGTAAGAACAAGACCTTTACCAAATGTTTTTATTAATGATTGTACTTTATTTGACAGTAAATGTAATAATACATATATTAGTGATGCTTTGAAATCTAAAAAAAAAAATTATAACAGAGGATTGTGTGTACAGGTTCCGAATATGGTTGCATTGTCCATTTAAAAAAAACATTTCAAATTCATTAAATGGCCCATTTCCCCAAAAGTCAAAGAAACTCACTTTAAAATAATTTATCAAATATATCCGGTCGCTGACTTTCTTAGAAAAATATTCAAATTTGGTGTAGAACCACAGAATGTCTAATATAATATGTCTAATATAATATATAAATCCTTAAACAGGCTTTGGTAGAACCTTCTTTATTTTGTGAGGTGGCTGATGAGACTCTGGAAACATGCTTCAGTCTGATGTAATCAAATTTTGCATTGAGGCTCTATTGCTCTGCGAGCAATTTTATCGTTCATCTGCTCTCCTATGTCCTCCTACTGTCTGGCTCGTGGGAGCAACTTCCGGGTCACAACACAAAAATCTACGCAAAATTGAGAAAGAAGATTTCCACACACTATATTACTTCCCGATTTCCATGTTTAAGCATATCAAATCAGATAACGGGTCGTTTTTTCATTTTCCGTGTCCCGATTTTGGTTTTCTAATTTTAAAACGAAAATCCATTGGCCGCAAAATACACGGACCATATTCGTACCTCCGCGTCATATTTAAGGACCGGGGTAAAAGAGTTGACAATCCAAATGTTTCTTTGATGTCTTTGTCAAAATCGACCATACAAACTTCAAACTTGTTGCACATTATTTTACTACTGACTGACCAATTTGTCCAAGCTTTGGTTTGGTGATAATGTTAATTATTGATTAACCAATAGCCAATAAATCAATAAAATCATACATTTTCCAGTATTTCCTCAATATCTTTGTCAAAAATTACCACAGAAACGTCAAACTTGTTTCACATTCTTCTACTACTATCTTAAGTTGTCCAAGCTTTGGTTTGGTGATAAAGACAATTATCGATTAATCAGGGCTATAGCAGTAAATCAATAAAAACACACATTTTCAAGTATTTCCTCAATATCTTTGCCAAAAATGACCACAGAACCTTCAGATCTGTTTCAAATTCTTCTACTACTAGCTGACCAAGTTGTCCAAGCTTTGGTTTGGTGATAAAGTTGATTATTGATTAACCCATTGCCAATAAATCAACAAAAACACAAATATTTCAGGATTTCCTCAATAACTTTGTCAATAATGAACATAGAACCTTCAGACTGGTTTCACATTCTTCTTCTACTAGCAGACTAAGTTGTCCAACCTTTGGTTTGGTGATAAAGTTGATTATTGATTAATCCATAGCCAATAAGTCAATAAAAACACCAATATTTCAGTATTTCCTCAATAGCTTTGTCAAAAATGAACATAGAAACTTCAAACTTATATTTTTAGGAAATACTGAAATATTGTTGTTTTTATTGACTTATTGGCTATGGCCCTGGTTAATCAACAATCGTCTTTATCACCAAAATAAAGCTTGGACAACTTGTTCAGCTAGTAGTAGAATCATGTGAAACAGGTCTGAAGTTTCTATGTTCCTTTTTGACAAAGTTATTGAAGAAATACTGAAATCTTGGTGTTGTTGTTGATTTATTGGCTATGGGTTAATCAATAATCAACTTTATCACCAAACCAAAGCTTGGACAACTTGGTCGGCTAGTAGTAGAATAATGTGAAACAGGTCTGAAGTTGTTATGTTCTTTATTGACAAAGATATTGAGGAAATACTGGAAAATGTGTTTTTATTGATTTATTGGCTATGGGTTAATCAATAATCAACTTTAAAACCAAAACAAAGCTTGGAAAACTTGGCCGGCTAGTAGTAGAATAATGTGAAACAGGTCTGAAGTTTTTATGTTCTTTATTGACAAAGATATTGAGGAAATACTGGAAAATGTGTTTTTATTAATTTATTGGCTATGGGTTAATCAATAATCAACTTTATCATCAAACCAAAGCTTGGACAACTTGGTCAGCTAGTAGTAGGAGAATTTGAAACAGGTCTGAAGGTTCTGTGGTCATTTTTGGCAAAGATATTGAGGAAATACTTGAAAATGTGTGTTTTTATTGATTTTTTGCTATGGCCTTGGTTAATAATCGTCTTTATCACCAAACCAAAGCTTGGACAACTTGTTCAGATAGTAGTAGAAGAATGTGAAACAAGCTTGACGTTTCTGTGGTAATTTTTGACAAAGATATTGAGGAAATACTGGAAAATGTGTGATTTTATTGATTTATTGGCTATAGGTTAATCAATTATTAACATTATCACCAAACCAAAGCTTGGACAAATTGGTCAGTCAGTAGTAGAAGAATGTGCAACAAGTTTGAAGTTTGTATGGTCGATTTTGACAAAGATATTTAAGAAACATTCGGTTTGTCAACTCTTTTACCCCGGTCTAAATATGACGCGGAGGTACGAATATGAATGTCTGTTGAATCTCAAATATGAAACTGATTTCATGTAACTTCAGCGCTACCTTGTAGCTATCAAAGACTAAGTCCCCAAACATAGGATACTAGGTCACCGCCATCACTCCCATCGGGAACCAATGATAAAACATATGGGCAAAGCTTGTCTACATTGTATGCTTTTTGGCAGTGCGATGCCACTGTCATCCCCCATACAGGTAGCATTGCTATCTAGGAATCTAGGTGTGCAGCTGCGTTGGCCTGGAGATAACCACGCCCCTCTCGTTTGCATGTGAGATCGGAAATGAATACAGCACAGAAATAAATGTGGTGTGGAAATAAATGTGGTGTGGAAATATATGTGGAAATAAATGTGGTGCGTTAAAGTCTCACAAAATAAATAAATGTTGTCTTTACAAAAACGTCATTTTGACATAAATAAATGTATTTATTTATTGATGTCGGTAAATGGATTCAGCTATATAATTATATAATGCTATATTTATCTAATTATTTAATTTTGAATAACTCTGCGTTCCATAAATAGAACCATCTGCTAACTGAAAATATGCCCCCAAAAACGTGAATAAGCTTGACATTTATTTAGGGGAAAATCTCTCATTCATAAAAAGCTCAGTGGTAGCAATCATTGTCAGTAACAACGCAAAATGCGATATAGCCCTGTGTGGAGATAGTTTCACCTATTGAAAGACTTTTGGATTAAGTAAGCAAGGGGAGTGCCGAACATGTTCTGTCGCCGTTTGAAATCCTAAAAACCTGTGGATGTTTTTGTTAGCTACTAGTGTCTTGCGTAGCCTACAGCGTTGCAGTGAGCTACACTGGTTTGAAACCACAGGTCATGATAATTTCACCCACAAATCGTTTACTTGTAATCTAATGTTATAATAAATCCTACAATGAATTTATTTGTAAGGAATGTTTATTTTAACGATTGAAAACAGATGCATCATAGACCAGTGGAGTATGTGTTGCCCTGTCAACAGAGGCTAATGTCATGATGCTAATACTTCAGTGAAATAGTAGACTACTGTTTCCGAAAGTAGATGTACTTCCTTAAGAATATCAGCAAATATTGTACATTACACATCACAATTGTGTTTCATATCACAAAGTAAAATTAGGAAATAGTTATCACCCTGGCCTCTTTGCTTGTGGCATTTCTGCAGCTGCCTTGCAGTAAAGCCTAGCTATCCCCAGAAGTTAACATGATGCAAAACGAATGGTCTGCTACAGGTAGTCACCTGCGTGTTTTCGTGACGTTAGGGACATTAGTGACGTCAGTGACTGTGGCTAGCAAATTAGCCAACGCCAGCTTAACTTTTCACCACAAAAACGCAATTTCTACTTAAACCATGCAACGCCACGTAAATAAAAATAGCACCAACACAATCGCTACCAAGACGAACCTTTTGACACCAACATTGTCTATGTAGTCCAAATATTGAGGGATCCTTGGGGGTGCGAAAATAAACAATAACTAGAAAAAGGTGTTCCTGCAAAACAGCAGTGAGAATGCTGAAAACCTGAATGGGGATAGCTGACCATGCTAAAAAAGCTGAAAATAGTAAAAATGTTGTGGAAAGTTCTAAGCTGAAGCTTCAAAGCGCCCAAAAGGTATTTTTGAAAAGGGCTGGAGCTGGAAGAGGGCATAAAACTACAGAAAATGTATGTTAGCAAGGACCTGCTGAAGGCAGAAAAGTACAGAAAAGATAAGAAAAATGCAGTACTGGTAGTTGGAAAGGTACGGCTGTGAAAGGTATTTGAAAGGACCTGGAGCAAGATGAAGGCAGAAAAGAGAAGAAAATAAGAAAAATGCAAAACAAAAAGGGAAAAATTTCAGAAAGATGAGCTGTGGGATAATGTGAAAATTGTAGGAATCAATGAAAGTATGCAGGACTAGTTAAAGACCGAAAAACCTACGGAAGAACTAAGAAGTTGGAACTAGAACATACATTTCCTGCTGAAAATGTGTTGGAATGCTGAAATCTGAAATATATTTTTTTAAATGGCTGAAAATACAGAAATGAGAAAATACCCGCAAGCTGAAAGTTGAAATTAATTTAAAAAAATAATGATTCACACTATTGATCCAAAAACGAAGCATGAAGAGCGAAAATTGTGGCAATGCTGGCAAACTATAAATATTTTTTCAACAACATCCGATGCTCCACCTCCACTCTAAGCGTTCAGAGTGCACTCTCGGCTTTCACGTACACACCCATGTAAATCTCAGAAACGGTTTGAAAAAGTCCTGAAACATAATCAGTGATATTGAAAAAAGTTGAGCAGATATCGAAAAGCTGAATTATTTAAAAATAGTTTAGGGTTTTGTCAACATTTTAAAGTTTAAATGGTGGCTCTAGATGAAAGAAGCAGCATTCCAACAATGATAATAATTATAAAGAAAAACAGAAAAACAATAATAAGAAATATATATGTGAGAGAACAAAGGTTGCGCTCTTGTCAAAGGCAAGCACACCCAATTGTAGCCTTATTTAAAAAGTGATATTGTCGCATGTTATGGCGAGCCACTATTGTGCGCAAGACCGGACGAGCCGGAACTGGAAAGATGGCATGGTCCGTTTCGCGCTCTCGCTTGCCTCACTGTGCCACTGAGCACTTTTCATAGATATGAATGGGGACCCATCTTGAAAGAGCAGGCTTGCTGTGTCTACTGTATATAAGTCTATAGCATCATCTAACAAAGCTAAGAGCTGAAATACAATGCGGGAGAAGCTGAAAGCTGAACTGTTAAACTGTAGAAGTAGCAGAAGAAGTAGTCGTAACAATAATATTAGTTTTAGTAGCTGAAGTTGCTGAAGCAGCATTCCAACAATAAGTATGCAGAATAACAGTCGTATCTTTGCTTTCAGCAAACACACTAATAAAGAAAACACTGCACGCAAACATGTTGTCATTCAGGAGCACATAGCATGTGTTCCCAACAGGAATCAAATTGTGGTGTCACATGTCAGCCAATATATCACAAGGACATCTCATGTCAGACCAGTTTCAGATCAGTGAAGCAATGCTCCTGCAGTATAGGACTTGAACCATGGACTTGCACTTGTCATACTGTTTCAAGGACTGTAATGATGCAGTAACTGTAAGGCACCTACAGTATACAACAGCTAGTCCACAAATTAAACCGGCATTCCATACTTCTTTGATATGGTGTAATTTATCACAATCTTCCTCAGAAATATGTATATTGTCGAAATTCTACAAGCTGAGAATGACTCATCAGCCTCTATTACCTGACAGGCCAGCCTCATCAAGAGACGGCTAAAAATAGGACATACCTACAACAACATTGGTAATAACGGAAACAGAGAGGTAGGCTGAACACGTGTTAATAGTGATTGGTTGAATAAACCAAAACATTATTCAATTCGCAACACATTCAAGTATTTGGCCATGCACACCAACATTTTTCCAAGATGCTGCATAGTATGTCTAAACTAGTTCCACCAACAATGGAATACAATACAAACCTCTAATTTGCAGAGACTAGAGTTTTTGGATCGTGATTTCTTATGAAGGTATACAGAAAACCATCTCCGGACGGTAAATTTTCGCGAGTTTGTTTCCATGTTCCAATTTGGTCCCGTGTCCTGTTGTTCAACAGTTGTAAATCACAATACCTGCGTCCAGGTCTGCAGGGTAACTACGGGGATTTAATCGTTTCCACTGTCCATTAATCCATTCTGCTGAATTATTCAGAGGATAAAACAAAGCTGGTGTGTTTCCTGTTGACTCTGTTAAGGTGCCCATTTGAAAGGCTCTGATATGACAGTCGCCCCGTGCATGCAGCAAAGATACCGGACCGGTGACTTGCTGTCCACAGAACCTTGCGTAAAGCAATGTTTCGCTGTGTTTTCGCTGCCTAAGGAGGCAGTAATCCTGTAATCGCGGTTACATGGAGCGATGTAACCGCGTGAAGGGGGTTCAGTTTTTCCTTCCGAGTTCTCTCTGCGTCCAATCAGACGGCACAGTGACTGCCACTGGCCACAGTTGAACGACAGCCTCCCTCCTCCTCCTTGCGCATTGAAAACCAGCTGGCGAATTTTTCCCAGATGTTGCTGAATTTACCTCCTGCCACCAAGGGCCGTTGGTATGACGATAGATAAGCGACAGAGTTCATGCAAAGCTGTGCAACAGTAATCTTAATGGCGCTGGTGAATTTGATAAATCGGAATAAAATAGGAATATAATTAGATTAGCACAATAGGCCTGCGCGGTAGATTAAACACATCCGCTTGTCTCTCAGCCCAAAAAACGCGCTGGAGATATGAAGCTAGTCTACACACTCATTTGGAGTAATGATCTTATAAAAATAAATATCTATCTGTTATCCGCTGCATTAAGCACTACAGACACACAATGAAAGCATATATCACTCCCAAACCTAAAATTCAAGCGTCAACCTAGACTAAAATATCTGATTGAATGGTCTGAGGACAGCCTATAGGTTTCCACTACTAAAGAGCAGAAACACCATTCTGGAGTACAGAAGAGGGAAGCAAATTGGAGAGATACTTACTGTTGCAGGGCAGCATATTGATGCATCACGCAGGAGCATAGTGATTTTGTTTGACCAGAAGGTCAGAGGTCGGTAGTCACCATAAGAAACCAACAAAAAGCCAATCTACTAACATCACTAAGAAGACAAACCAAACCATCTGAATCATCAAAACATAGACAATGGATATCTCTCCTCTCATATCTTTACATCTGTCCTCAAGCCTATTTTTCTCCTATCCTCCCCTTTCCTTTTTTCATTTGGCCTTAAGAGCTAGGAGGTGTTCACTCAGGTGAAACAACCAGCAGACCAGCAGTTCTCAATCCAACAGATGGCAGATGTTGCCCCTACACCAAAGCATCCAGAGCAGAAAATAAGTGAACTTAAATGATAGTAACAGCAGTATTTGTAATTTTCTTCAGGTTTAACCTTACTTCAATATCACTCTTTATTAACTTTTAAAATAGCAGATGCAAACGTTATCTGCTGCAAAAGTAAGAAAAGTGGTAGTATGTGTAACCAAGTTGAATTGTTTAAACACTCATCTGTATTAAACTGCCCATCCATGCAATCAGGCAGAAATCTGTTTACAAAAGTGGTTTGTAAGGTGTGTGAGTGAGTGGACCTGAGATTGAATCCTGAAGTGAGAAGCAAAAGACAAACAGCACAATGACACCTGTGACATTTAACCTGAACAGATTCTGGGCTGGCAGTGTGCCGTAATGGCAACTCATCATCTCCTTGACAAAATAGAACAGTACAGAGTAGGAGAGACAGGACAGTTCTAAAAGAAAGTTATCACAATTTCTCAACTCAGCCCATGTCTGTAAAATGATCTTGAAAGAGATTCACAGTAATTCACAATGTATATTACCTTCCTGACTGTTTTCATACAGATCTGCTGTCTACAGCCATACAGTACATCTGCAGTAACTAAGGCCTTGGTGAGCTGGGGGCACGGTAGGGTTATTAGGACTGAGAATAGGACACATCAGCACATTTACCCAGCTGCAGCTCTGATAATTGCAGCCTGACAGTTTATGTAAGAAGACACTGCTTTGATTAGCATTACAGATAGCTCCCCTCTCCTCTATCAATCATCCTCATCTTTATGTGGGTTCAGATCTGATCTGACCACAACTGATATGTAACAGACTAGTGTTGTTTTTGGTGCTCTTTTTTAATTGTAGTTTTAGTCTCGTCTTTTTGTGAAGCTGTCATTTTAGTTTTTATTAGTTTTAGTCACGTTCATACTCTTTTTAGTCTAGTCAAGTTCCAGTCAACTAAAAGTCTGAGGGCCTCATGTACTAACGCTTTTCCGCCCACTTTAGGCGTATTTTTGTTTTGTAATTTGCACGTAAAAGCACGGCGAGGTATGTACTAACATGCCGCACTGAGGTAAAAGCGCAGACTGCCTGTCGCAGCAACTGAAAATGGCAAATTGCACTTTTCCGTGTCATGCATATGCATTCACGGGAGGGTCAAGGGGAAAGTGGGAGTTTTCCAAAAAGAGATGGGAGGGGATGCGTAAAGTGCGCCAAATTATGTATTCCGCGGCATGTACAAAAAAGTGCACTTCTATTTAGCGGTAAAAATTCTCCGCCTGTTTAAAGCAGGCGTAAACCAGGATGCGCATATGCCTCTTGGTGAAATGGCAGCCGTAACCCGAGCAAGAGCACACTTTTTGAGTTGAGTGAACACAAAATCATTAAGCATTACAGATTAAGCAGCCATGCAATATTACAGTTACTGGAAGAAATCAAAGATTACATCAAATCTCTGACTCAGCGTTCACATTCCATTCCAGCAGTTGTTAAACTCCTCGCTACATTACAAAGGTTGGCATCAGTATCATTTCAAACAGTCATCCTGTTTTGACTTTGGTGGCTGATCTATGATAGAAAGAGAGGAGGCTCATTCAATTGCGCGTTTAAATGCTCGCAATGTGCGGTATAGTGGACGGAGAAAGGCGCTGATTACCCGATGACCTGCAAGTTTCGGAAATACGTAAACTGAAGTAGGCTATCACAGCGTGCGCAATCTGTGGGTTGGCCATGGCCAAAAAACGCAACGTTTGCAAATGTAGGTTTCATATGCTGATTTGGGAAACAATTAAGAATAATCACGTTGTATGTGCATGCAGCTCTGCGAGCATCGTATGACCAACATTTTCAGGAATCTGGGCCCAACTACGTATCATGATGTTATATAACATTCTCATGCATGGGCATGCCTATTACTGGATAAAACATGCAGTAATAGGAAGAACAGCAAAACTCTATATTATCAATCTTTTAGTCTTCACAATAAAAAAAGGAAGAGATGAGAGATAGATAGATAGGACCAAAGAGAGGAGTGTAATTTTCTAGTTCAGGCAGGGATTTGTCTGAAATCTGGTTGGGGATTTACCTTCTTTTCCCTTTTCATCACTGTGACAATCAGGTCCCCCTGTCTCAGATCAGCATCACCAGAGTACTAAGAGGGTACTCCCTCTTCACACCTGCAAACAATGAAACCAATCAGTCCACTCCCTTCTGCTCTGTATTTAAGCCAGTCACTCCCTTCACTCTGTGCTGAGTCTTGTTAACAGTAGAGTAACATTCTAAGCAATATACAGATAGACCCTGTGATATACTGACCTTGTGTTTGCCCCCGACTTTGTATCTGCTTCATCTGAACTATTCCTAGACGCCGTGTTTCAGACCCTTGCCTGTCCTGTGGAACTTGCCCAAGCCTAGCCTTCATTGCCCAGTCCGCACCTGTTTGACCTACGCCTGTGACCGGACTACCCTTTTGGATTTCCTCTCTGACTGTGTATGACCCCTGCTTGTCCGACCACGCCTAAATAAGTCTGCACTTGGATCCAGTACCTGTTGTCTTGGGAGTCTGTCTGCTACAATCACATTGACACAAATATCCCATATTTTGGTTGAGAACATACAGTTTAGAAAGTCCAGGTTCTGAGAATGTTGACTAACAGTTCTTACATTTTAGTTCAGCATATACCAGTGTTTTCCACACAGACTAATTTGTGGTGGTGCGCCACAGAATCAACGCAGACCGCCACATATCGCGTTTCATTATTCTACTTTGTTTATTTTGTTGTCGCTATTTAAAACACGCAGCGTATTCGTTCAGCTGCATTTCCTTTCCCTGCTCTCCCTCCGTCACTCACACGTCTCTCTCACATACACATACAGCCCCTCCCCTCCATGCACACAGCATCTGTTGTGGAAGCTTGGCCTATTTGGTGCAGAGAAGATGGCTGGCAAAATTTGCAAGTTTACGAAAGCTTTGCATCTCATGAACACCTTGACACAATCACACTTTAAAAAGTGTTATAAAAAATATTTAATATTCTGAATACAATGTTGTCAATGTGTGGGTGAGGGTTAGTGGATGTGTAGAACCATATAGGTAGGGTAGGACTGGATAGGGGCTGTTCGTATTTTATCACCACACACAATCTTGAATGTCGGCCAGAACACAACTTCAGTTGGAGGCCAGGATCTTCAAGGCAGGAGAGGTGCATGTTGGAGATGAGGTAATGATGAGATGAGATCTGATGCAACCACTTTGTATTGAAGATGAATCAATTTACAGGATTCTCTAACAGAGGTATTTAGTATGTTGCAAGCAACCAGTGCGTTATCACAGTGTGTGGTTAAGGTGTGTGTGGAGTATGTGTGGTTATCTTTCATGGACGTACACGTCGAACTAACAGGGTTTCTTGGTCTCAACAACATGGAACACAGAATTGCTGCTTCAGGAGCGCCACAGATAAAAGTAAAAACTATGTGCTTTCTTTCTCTGGCATGACATATGGTGTTGCTACTACAAATTAAGAGTCATTCAACATGAAAAGGAGAAATAACATATTAAAGTCCAGAGCCTTTTGTACAGCCTCCCCCGAATGTACATAGTACATCAGTGGTTTCCAAACTTTTCTGGCTCATGTCACCCCTAAACATATCTCTCTCCATCCACGGCACCCCTATTTTTTACTTTTTACTCTCAACTTCCTTTGTGTCATATTTGTACTTTATGCCATTTGATTTGACCTTGTGATATGTTAAATAGGCTATAGGCCTAACTGCTTTTATTATAGGTATTACATTGAGAAAGTGAGGTTTATCTCATTTTTGTTATATTCAAATGAACCACTCTCTTTACTTTAACTCTTTTATTTGAACTTTTGAATGAATAGTTAACAGAATATAAACAGTCTGTCCCTGTCACAATTATATCACTGTCACCCTGGGTACCTCATCTCCTAACATGTTCAATGCAAGATGTAACTTGTTCAACTACATGCTCTTATGGTTCTTCCCTTTGGGACGTTTTTAGTTTTCACAATGTATGATTCATGTTTTGGCTACCCGCAATGTTTGGGACTATTTCAATGTTATGATCAGTGACCTATGCACATTTGTAAAACCCTCGTTTGGAAGTCGCTTTGGATAAATGCGTCTGAATGCATAAATGTAATGGTAGCATGGTTGTCCAGTTCTTTGCTAACTAAAAAGTTATCTGTAAATTTGTCCATTGTCCTTATCCACATATCTCAAGTTAGCGATCAGCTGGCAAAGGCCACTAGCATCAGTGGAGTCTATTTGAAGCGCAAATTTCAACCCTAGCCATAGTTTTTCATACAGTATACAGATTTCATGTCCTCCGACATATCATCAATGTGACGTTTGATCGTGTTATCAGAGAGGGGGATTTTTTATTTTGCAGCATCTGGCCTTAGCATTACCTCATCCTTTTTTGCAGGCTGGTAATATGAGCGACTGTTAAAGTGTGTGGCTTTTTAGATTTAGCAAACAACTCGTCAACTAAAATAACAAGCCTTTTGTGCCTTCACATACACGCACGGTAGAAAGCATATGTTCGCTCTGAGTGGTATTCTGTGTTTTAAGTCTTTTAAAATATTCAATATCTTTGTTCTGGTGTGCTGGGTGCTTGGTCTCCAGGTACCTTGCCAATTTGCTGGGCACCATGGCTGCATTAGCTAACAACTCCCTGCAGACCAGGCATAGGCTACTGGTGTGGGGCACGTTACCTACTGGAGAGTCGTTATGCCTTTTTTTTCTCCTTGCTGATTTAGATTCCGATGTCTGTTCCTGTGGAGGTGGATGCATTCTCTTTAAAAAAGTATCCATTGCCCCTACCTGCACTCCTCCATCTGCTGTCAATACGGAATAACAAACAAAGTCAACGAAAGAACTGTTGTTGACGTTAATCCCTGAATCAACTGTGAACTGTAGCTGATTGTTGAGTCGCAAATAGCCTACACATTTGTATTGATATAATATCAATAAAAAAAAATAATAATTAAATGATCAAGCCTTGGGCCATTCCGCGGCACCCCTGAGCACTTTGAAAACCCCTATAGTACATTTGAACCACGCCAAAGGTTAGACTGTACTCGTCTAAACATTACCCAAAGGGTGACTGTCATCTTCAGCTGGAAGGGCAGGTAGGATAACCAGCTGGGCAACCGGTCGAGTGTACATTCTGTCCTTGACCTTCACGTCTGCTGACCTGATGTGTCCATCAGGACTGGGGTGAACTTTGATGATGTGCCCAGTAGGCCACAAGGCCCTAGGCAGCTGGGGGTCCACAATCATCGCCACAGAGCCCTCTGTGACGTCGGCCTGAGATTACTTCCACTTGGGTCAGGCCTTCAGTCGAGGTAAGTACAGTCAAATTAAACGAGCCCAAAAGTGGTCAGCAAGTACTTGTGCATGTGTTGTGGACTCAAATTTGTTCTCTCTTTGGTCCAAGGCGAAATGATTAGACAAAAACTTAGTCTCTTAATTAAAGATGGTTATAACAAAAGGTATACTTTATTGTGCCAGGACCTTGGAATACATTCACTAGGCGGTCTCAGCTCCAGAGACAACCCGCCTTCAAAATGGTACAGAGGGATATTTATACAAGATATGTACGTCACACAAATATTTTGTTGGTAACCGGATACACAGATAGGCCTATTTCACAATACATGTTGATTCATTTTTCATAGGGCAAACTTCCCCCCCTCTTCCCTCCCACAGCTGCTGTTCCATGTCACCCTGACCTGTGGAGGTATCAGTAGGGAACAGAGCATTCTCCTGCTGTCAATCGGACCCCCGGGCAGGCACATATAAGGATACGCCCTGTGGCTGTTGGCAATCTCACAAGCCCAGCGTCAGCCTGCTCTGTGTTAAATACTAAAATGGGTTTACTATTCTGGGCTAACCTGCTTCAGGCCTTTTCCTTAATACAGGTTTCCAAAACCACTACACATGCTTCCACAGCCGGCAACTGAGAAGCTCCTCCTTGGGGTAAACGATCTGAGGCAGGGAGCCGTCAGGCCGCCCCATCAGCAGGCAGTTGGGTGTCACAGGGTCGGATCGCTGACATCAGATGTAATGTAGCCCAACGGTTTGGAGTTCAGGATCCCTTCCACTTCAATGAGGACGGTGCGGAGGACCTCTTCCTGCAAGGGCTGTGCACCGACTGGTGTACAGGGCAGTCTTCACGGACCGAATCTCCCGCTCCCACACTCCCCCGAAGTGAGGAGCACCAACTTTGAATAATGTTTGGCAGGGGTTCCCTTCCTAGCTATAAACCTACCCAGGACCATTAGAAAGGAGTCAGTGTCAATTGAGGTCAGGATGTCCAGGGTACATCCCTGACAGTGAGGCATTTAAATATTATTCCCCACCTCTTTTCTGTGCGCCACCCCACTTTGACCACAAACGGCCCGAAGCAGTCATTGAATGTTGGCTTAGCTTTCCAACGGCGGCATTCTGCACAATTTCTTTGGAAGCGACGGACTGCTTCTCTTCCCCGCAAAATCCAGTACATGCGTCGGATTTCAGCAAGACACGTTCTGGTCCTGGGTGCCTCAGACGACTGTCAAAGTCCTGTATGAGGAGGCAGGTCACTGGGTTTGAGGGATCCAGGACCACAGGGTGTAGGCTGGTGTAGATCAGATCTTCTGACCGGCGGAGACGACCACTGACCCTGATGAGTTCTCGAATGTCGTCCAGCTCTGGGGACAGGTTCAGGAGGCGGCTTCTGCGTTGAACAGGTTTTTCCAGCTTTAAGGAGACAGAGTTCTTCAGGGAAGCTGTCACGCTGATCCCTGCTATGGATAAGTCTCCCAGCCTGGCTGTAATCCTCTGCATTAGCGCAGCTCTCCTCTGTAGCCGCCCCATGTAGCTCCTGGACAGTGGCTTGTAGCAGTTCCTTCCATGTGCTGTATTGGTGTAGGTCTGAATTTGACTGATTTACGGCTGATGCCACATCACAGAAAGTTGACTTGCGCGACTCAGTAGCGTCTGAGGATCTCTGACTGCACTGGTAGGATCGTCAGGCCACCGATTAGGATCCCTAAGCAGAAAGGGGGGCCTTTGACTACATCTGTTGAGTCTTACCAGATCCTGAAGACCTTTGCCACGAGTGGACGTAGTCTAGTCGACGTATCGCCATCTGTGCTGGTCAGTTCTTGAATCTCAGCTACACGAGTGCCAACGAAGACCTTGAAATGGCAAGATTCCGATCGCAGCCAGGTCAGCACTGTTGTAGAGTCGGTCCACATGACTGTCCTCTTAATCTCTTGAGCTCATCACTAAGGAGTTTGGAGAGCTGGGCTCCTGTGAGTGCACCACACAGCTCCAGTCGGGGCATTGAGTGCAAACGTCTTGGAGCTACCCTGGATTGGGCCAACAAGGCCTGGTGTACGGTGATGTCATTGTCCATCTTTCTAAGATATGCCACCGCCCCATTGGCCTGCTCAGATGCGTCACAAAATATGTGCAGCTATTTTTCTCTCCCTGAGGCAGCGATATCCTTGGGTAGGTATGGACGAGTGAGGCTTACTTAAGGGAGGAAGCGCAGCCCTTCTTCCCAGTCTCTCCACTGCTTGACAAGGTATGGAGGCAGCTGGGTGTCATCCCATCCTCTGTGCTTGTCCCACAGGCATCTCACCAGCATCTTGGCTCTTGTAGTGTACGGCAGGATAAAACCTAAGAGATCGTATTGGCTGGCGAGCACCTTGTAGATATTGCGCATGGTGGGCTCACCATACTGGACTGGACGATGTTTGTACCCCAGCGCCTCAGTAGAGAAGTGCCAGCTGAGGCCTAGCGTGGACTCAGGACTGTCCGTGCTGTCTTGTGCGAGCCAGAGTTCAGCACTGTTGGACCTAGCATCTTTGGGAAGGTGGCTAATGATGCTAGGTTCATTGCTGGCCCACTGGCGGAGCACAAAGCCAGCTGAGGACAGAAGGGCTCTTAGCTTGTCTACTAGGTCACGTGCTGCGGTGGTGGAGGGAAGACTCTGGAGGCAATTATCCACATAGAAGCATTTTTCAATGGAGTTCCTCACCTCATCTTCTGGCTGTCTGTTTTCTCATGTATGACGTTGCACGGCAAACGTGGCACAGCACGGACTACACGTGGTGCCAAAGGGGAGTACCTGCCAGTCATATACTGCTGCCGGCTCATTTTGGTGCAGGTCGCGCAACACAAAGCGCAGGAGACGGCGGTCTTCAGGGAGCAGACGAACTTGCGGAACACGCCCTTTATGTCTCCACTTATGGCAACTGCGTGTTCCCGGAATCTGAGGAGGACTCCCAGCAGCATTGCCCCCAGAGTAGGCCCAGGTAAGAGGTAGTCATTCAGGTTGTGCCCTCGATATTGGAATGAACAGTTTAATTCCATGGCGGTGTTTGCCATTATGGCAAACTAGGTGGTGGGGGGGATGTACATTACATTTACATTTATTCATTTAGCAGACGCTTTTATCCAAAGCGACTTCCAAGAGAGAGCTTTACAAAGTGCATAGGTCACTGATAATAACAACAATAAGATAGCCCCAAAGCATTGCGGTTAGCCAAAACAAGAAGCACACATTGTGAACAGACAAAAAATAAGTGCCAAAGGAAAGAACCATAAGAGCATGTAGTTAAGCAAGTTACAATTTAAACAACATGAATCTCTAAGTGCAAGTGTACCTGTAGAAAAAGCAGCAGCAGTAAAAATAAAAATAAGATTAACTAAACTAGAATATTTTGCAGCAAATACAACAGTTTAAATCAGTTGCCACTAACCAACAAGAGCAACAAGTCTCGAAGCAAGAGTCATTGTGATCCTTGAGGAAACTAGCATTGGGTTCAGCAAACCATTCCTAAGTAGTACCGTTGTACTCCCGGAACAAGTGCGTCTTGAGCCTTCTCTTGAAGGTGGAGAGACAGTCTGTGTCTCTGATGGAGGTGGGGAGTTGATTCCACCACTTAGGGGGCCAGGCAGGAGAAGAGCTTGTGTTGGGACCGGGCGGTCTTGAGCGGTGGGACCACCAAGCGGTTGTCTGAAGAAGACCGTAGGTGGCGGGTGGGGATGTAAGGCTACAGGAGAGACTTGATGTAGTCGGGTGCAGTCCCGTTCACTGCTCGGAAGGTCAGTACCAGGGTCTTGAATCTGATGCGAGCCGTGATGGGTAGCCAGTGGAAGGAGATGAGGAGCGGAGTAACGTGGGAGCGTCTGGGTAGGTTGCAGACCAGGTGTGCCGCTGCATTCTGTATCCTCTGAAGAGGGCGGGTTGCGCATGCTGGGAGACCGGCGAGCAGCGAGTTGCAGTAGTCCAACTTGGAGAGGACAAGTGCTTGGACAAGCAGCTGGGTGGAGTGCTCAGACAAGTATCTCCTGATCTTCCGGATGTTGTAGAGGGTGATCTACACGACCGGGACACTGCAGCAATGTGGGCCGTGAGGGAGAGCTCATCATCCATGAACCGAAGGTTCCTGGCAGAGGATGAGGGGGTCACCGTCGCAGATCCCAGAGTGATTGAGAGGTCGTGGAAGATGGAGGGTTTGGCCGGGATGATGAAGTTCTGTTTTGGTGAGGTTCAGCTGGAGGTGGTGCTCGGTCATCCAGGCGGAGATGTCTGCGAGGCAGGAGTCAATCCTAGCTGGGATGCCCGGATCGGTCGGGAGGAACGACAGGTACAGCTGCGTGTCGTCAGCGTAGCAGTGGTAGGAGAAGCCATGGGAAGTGATGATTGGTCTGAGTGAGGTGGTGTACAGAGAGAAGAGGAGGGGTCCTAAGACGGAGCCCTGTGGGACACCAGTGGAGAGCTGGCGAGGGTCTGACAGTTTGCCTCCCCAGGAGACCTGGTAGGATCTTCCCAACAGGTAGGATGAGATCCACTGGAGTGCAGTGCCAGTAATGCCCATCTCAGAAAGTCTGTAGAGCAGGATCGGGTGGTTAACCGTATCAAACACTGCAGAAAGGTCCAGCAGAATGATGGATGAGCTTGAAGCCGCTCTGGCAGACTGGAGGACAGTGGTGACTAAAAGGAGGGCAGTCTCTGTGGAGTGTCTTTGGACTTGCACCATCTCCTCTCAGCTGCTCGAAAAGTGGACCGTTCTTCACGAATAACATCCGTGAGCCACGGGCAGGAGGGAGAAGATTGTGTAGGCCTGGTTGACAGGGGACAGAGAGAGTCAAGTGATGCAGTTAAAGTGGTTAACAGGGTGTCAGTGGCAGTGTTAGTTGGGTGGGACGAGAACTCGTCAATGGGAGGGAGGATGTTACAATAGAGGAGAAATGGGAGGGGGATAGGGAGCGGAGGTTGCGAGGGGAGGTAGGAGGAGTTGGAGGGAGAGAGACAGAGAATTGGATAAAGTAGTGATCAGAAATATGCAGTGGGGTTACAGAGGTTAAGTCAGTGATACAGTTACGTGTCAGGATGAGGTCTAGCTGTTTGCCTGCCTTGTGGGTCGCCGGTGTGCTCAGCAGTGCCAGGTCGAAGGAAGTCAGGAGAGACAAGAAGTCGACAGCCTGCGTTCCTTGGAGGTGTATGTTTAAGTCCCCAAGGACTATCAGCGGGTTCTATCATCCGGGAGGACGCTGAGGAGCATGTCCAGCTCCTCCACAAAGTCGGCTAGCGGTCGTGGTGGGCGATAAAGAACAATTAAGCATGCTGTGATAAGATCAGTTAGCATCACATAATGGTGTTCAAATTATTTGGCAGTAACAGAGAGTGGTGTGGATGTGTATTTAATATGTGGGGAAAGAAGCAAACCTGTCACACCA
Source organism: Hypomesus nipponensis (assembly GCF_054491055.1). Classification (NCBI taxonomy): domain Eukaryota; kingdom Metazoa; phylum Chordata; class Actinopteri; order Osmeriformes; family Osmeridae; genus Hypomesus; species Hypomesus nipponensis. Next base: position 7,146,568 of record NC_140371.1, on the reverse strand, counting down.
CCCCGCCCGGTTGAGCGAGGTGAGTGAGCGAAGGAGTGGTTGACGGAGAGAGCAGCTGGAGTTGCAGTGTTCTCTGGGCGGATCCACGTCTCTGTCAGTGCGAGGGCATAAGGAGCAGCATGAGATGCAAACGCCGGGATGAAGTCTGCCTTGTTCACAGCAGACTGGCAGTTCCAGAGCCCTAAAGAAAGAGAGAGGGCAGGTGGAGAAGATCTGGATAGGTACTGAAGGTTAGAGGTTGACCGTATATACTTTGTTGAAACATCTATGTCTACGGGTAGTGTAATGAACAGGAATGCTCAGGAAACACATGCTAGCTATGAATAAGTTCTAGGTAGAATATAATCTAAATATGAATAGGTTGATACTCATCAGAAGAGGTGATTTGCCACGTCGGCCTTCCTCGGTGGACTCCCGCCGGTAGACTCCCTGTCTTTGTTCGACCGAGTCTTTGTGCGCCGAGGCTGCCTCTGTAGTGCTAGCCGGCTTAAATATGGTAATGCACAGATACAACGCCCCCAATTACTGTCAAACAAAAGAATACCCTGAGTACCCTGAAACCGAAAATGACTCACTGGCTAGCTACTCTTTGACCAGTTTAAGCTAGTTATCTAACTGCTGACCCTTCAGCTCTACCCAAGAGACTAAGTTTTAGCTCAACTCAATAATGTACCATACCTCATCTCCCTTGTTCTGATGGGTCCAGCTTGACAACTGACCCGGCCTGGATCAACTTCTCCATCTCTACTCGGTACACCTTGGCCTTTTTGGGGTCTCTCTGGAGTCTTCTCTCTACTCCTCTCAAGCTAGACATGACGGGGTCAGGGGTAGCTTGGCATATTTTTGCGGCGCAGCAGTGGGGTTGCATAGCGCAATATGCCATCAACCTCCACACGGGTGGTTTTGTCTTCTAGGAGGCTGACGGCTAAGTTGTCTTCCTGTGAGCGTGTCACCACCTTGCTGCTCCTAAGGGGTATGACATCAGTCTGCTAGAGTTTCTCTACATGTTTCATTAGCTCGCTCACCTGAGGTGGGACAGAGGTCAACAGACACTGTTGTGGGCTGTTCAGTCGGCAGATGACACTGGAGGGGCCCCTGTAATGTCCAGCCCAGCCGGGTGTGGTTGTCAGCAGGGCCGCCGGGAGGTCTCAAATGCACAGGCTCAGTGGGAGTGATGAGGTGTGGGTGGTCACTGCCTGTTATATATAATATATATATATATATATATATATATAGGGGGGAGGGGGGATCTGGACATTTGTGATCACTGAGATTGATTATAAACACTTTGTATTGTATTAACACAAATGAGGAATGAAATGTAGGTAGGTGAGTGCGTGTGTGGTTCTGAAAGTAAAGTACAAACAGAAATATATGTTAATACACAACCCTGTATTAACATTGAAATATGAAATTATACAGGGAACTAACTGTAAGAATTCAACCTATTAAGTAAAGACATGCTACTAGCTTAATTTAAGAACAACAAGGGCATGTACGCTAAATGAAAGACCACTCAAAAGCATCGGTAAACTTCAAAACTCACTTTGTACATTAGCAGTTTATGCTAAGTGAGTTCACGAACAGTACCATCATGCTAGGTTAAACAAATTACACTCGTCATTACAATTATGAGCAAGGTAAACTGTCACGAACATATAATGACGACATACAAAGTCAAACTTAAGTATACATGGACGCACACAAATTCGACAGTGTCCCGTACATTTATGAGTAATTATTACTCGAAACAAACTGCCACTCCATCTATTCGTGCCGTGAAGCAAACCTAAATTATACAGTGTGGAGTGGAGTCACATGACCAACACAATTACCAAACATGGTCATTATCCAAAATCTGCTCCGTCTGGGCAACTTAACAACTAACTACTATTGCCTTTTTAACACTGCCTATGAGCAGTAGTGGTTTGATCTTCTTGAACTGCTGGAGGGGTAGCCCGGACAGATGCTTATACATCTTCTGGAGTGATTCTATTGGGTAAGTATGATCAGCGAGGTCGATGCGAGCTGCTGTGAAGGCGTTGGTGATGCGATAGCGGGTCTTGGGCCAAGCTTTGGTTGAGATGAGGAAGGAGACACAGTTGCCCTGGAGGGTTTGCGTGTCCTGCCTGATGGTATGTAAAGGAAGGGTTTCTCGTGTGTCTTGGAGGACTCATTTCTGAGTCGCAGTCGGCAGCAGCATCGTTCTCTCCAACCCATCGTCCAGCACTGCATATGTATTGAGGGTGCAGCTGCCATGGTGCAGGGACACAGGAACGACTTTGAGAAGGATCCAACTGCCCTCTGTTGGTCGGTCGAGATAAAACACCCTTGTTGGCGCCTCGCCTCTATCCTGAGTTACCACTGCCTGTGTTGTTCCTTTCTGCTGCCCCGTGTTTACATCACGTAGAACTTGTAAATGGTGACTGTTGCACAGCCTGCAGGGCTTCTTTAAATTGCACTGTGCTGCTTGGTGTGAGCGAACACAGTGCCAGCATCTTTTGTTGGACTTAATCCACTCCGTCAGCTGGTCTTTGTTGAATTTCCTTATGGCTACACACTGGCTTAGGTGGTGTTCACGGTTATCACAGAAGGCACAGTAAGGTGAAGGCTTACCATTGGTGGGTGAGCTACTGGGAAGTTTCATTTCCTAATGAATTTCAATTTTCCAAATTGCTTGTGAGGCTTTGGGGTATTCTGGTGGTCTTTGGCTGATGTGGAGGATAGCTGACCATCAAAATCTTGGCACCAGGACTCATACTTCAGCCATTCAGCTAGGTCGTTGAGGGTGTAGGTATTACCTGACCGACTGAACGTGCATCTGTGGAACTACGCTCGCTGCTCGTGGGGTAACTTGCTGAGCAGGCGAGCAACATGGGAACCGCACTGCAGCTCCACTTCTCCATCAGCACCAAGCGTTTTCATACCCACCAGTGTCTGGATCTGAAAAGAGAATTTCTCGAAGGCAGCCACATCTCCACGCCTGATGTCGGATGAGTCCATTACTGTGGCAATTTGCTTCAGTGCTAACCGGTCAGCCGAACTTCTCATTCAGAGCCATCATGGTGTCCATAAATGGTGTCTGGGAGTTGAGGTAAGTGTCAGCAATCAGTTTGGCCTCCTCCAGTTTAAGGTGGTCTGTGAGCATGTGATACTTAAACAGTTCTGAGCTGTCAGGAGGTAACAAGTTCTCTTGGGCGATCTTGAGGTGAGTGAACTCATCCGGATTTCGATGTGAGAGATGGGGAATGGTTGGACGAGGACCACGGTACGTTGTGTCCAAGCTGGTGCTCTGATAAGACGGCCTTGAGTACATGGACATCTGACTTGGCGTGTATAGAGGGCGCTGAGGAGGTGGCGGGTGCTGAACAGGCTGTTGGCAGCGTGCAGGTGGGTTTACAGGCACTTTATATGGCGTGGAGGTGAACCTGGGTGGTGCCGGAGCCACACCGGACCAGGCAGGCAGCTGTATCGGGGGAGCCGCAAGAGCATAGATGGGGTGGCTAGCCCTGGTAGGTCTCCAGGCTGAGGCTGTTGGCAGCAGCTGATCTGGTGTTGTCTGGTTCTGCTTGACTGCTAAAGTCTCATCTTCATGACTTGCAGTTCACTCATAAGTCTGTCGAGCAGTTCAATCGCAGGTTGGTTGCTGGTTGCCTCTCCGTTGCACAGCGGCGTCATCATCCTCATCGATGTTCACTGTCTTCAGGTGGTTGTCAGACGCCTCTTGTGACTGTTGGAGGCTGTGTGTAGTGTTGACTAGCTGTTGCATGTTTGAGCGGACTGCTTTCAATTCTTCCTGGTCGGCTGACATACGCTGATGAGACTGTTGAAGCAGGCGCCGCTCACGCTGGATCTCATCTAACTATTCTGAAAACTGTGCCTTGCTGAGTTTCGTGGTGTGGGTCATAACTGGGGGTAAGATGATCACGTGACCTCTCTTCTCCTCTGTCTTGACGTGACTGGGGGGCTGTTCCTGTTCCTCTTGGTCATGCAGCAGACATTTGGGTGCGTAGCATGCATCGTTTTCGTGGAGGGAAGCATCCCAGTTCAGCACCGGGCGTATTGAAGTAGAATATTGAGAGGTGAGGGTGGTCTTCTCGGCCGCTACCTTCATGTGAGTCATCTGTTTCATGTCCGCGCCAGTGATATCCAAGGCCATGGAGATTTACCTCATAGTCTTCAAAATGAAAAGGGGGGCGTCTGGGGAGTGCAGCGTAGTCTTCAAACCCATGAAGATCGATCTTGATCTAGATTGAGTGCGATGTATATCTGTCTCAAAGGACCATTTATGTGGGTGAGGGGTAGTGGATGTGTAGAACCGTATAGGTAACGTAGGACTGTATAGGGGCTGTTTGTATTTCATCACCACACATAATCACGAGTGTCGGCCAGAACACTACTTTAAGGACAGGATCTTCAGGGCAGGAGAGGTGTGCGTTGGAGATGAGGTAATGATGAGACAAGATCTGAAGCAACCACTTTGTATTGAAGACAAATCAATTTACAGGATTCTCGAACAGAGGTATTGTACAAGCAACCAGTGTGTTTTCACAATGTGTGGTTAAGGTGTGTGTGGAGTATGTGTGGTTATCTTTCATAGACGCACATGTCGAACTAAAGGGGTTTCTTGGTCTCAACAACATGGAACACATAAAATTGCTGCTTCAGGAGCGCGACAGATAAAAGTAAAAACAATGTGTGTTCTGGCATGACGTATGGTGTTGCTACTACAAACTAGAGAGGGTACAATTTCTGGGGAAATTGTGTGCTTGCTTGCGTCAGTTGCAGAGGGGTTCCGTTTTGTAATGACATTTTTACAACTGATTTCTGTATATTTTATATTAAAAATGCATAGCCTACTTTTTATTTATAAAGATTACATAGATTTAAAACAGTGGCGATTTCTGTAAGACTGCAAGGAAAGCTCAGCTTCCTCTAACATAAAAAAAAATCATGGTCAAATATTTACTATTGTGTTAACATTTTAAATGTGTTAGAACACATTCATATCGAAGACGAGTTTGTTCAGAATTATCTACATATATTAGCAGCTCGACTGACTGATTTCCTTCTCATACATTCCCGTAGCGCCACAGTCATTTCCCTGTTGAAGTTCATACAGTAGGCTATGCTAAAGATGTAAGGGTGAACTAGCCAGTGAACTAGCCAAATAAATTGAAACATTTTATGATGTAGGCCGAAAATTAGGTTTCCCCTCTTTGAAAGACCAGCAGCCCCATTAGATTTTTTTTTCAGCTCATTTACCACTCAAAATACTAAGAGTGGAGAGTAGAATGAAATAGTTGTCTTTTCATTTCCCCTGCAAGGAAAATGGTGATCAGCAGCCTCATAGTTGAATTAAAACGAATGCATTTGGCAGTGTAAAAATGTACCTGATCTCTATGACTTAAACGTAATTTAAAGTTTTTCCCTTGTCGTGATATTTTCAGGCATTTAGCCTACTCATATTGCATTCATTCATTAATAAAGAACCCCCTTTGAAGCTAATTCTGACAACGACATTACCGGCAGGAGCTTTCTCAGATGGAATCGCAATTCAAATAGTACCATCTGCTAAGTAAGGGATATCCTGCTTATTACACGGCTACTTGCCAACAAAATTACTCAACACAGTGTGTCTTTTTACAATTTATTTGTTGCCATTCGTAGTGTTGATCAGCAGAGAAATAGTTAGCCAAAGACGTTGAACTTCATAGACGTTGAACATTCTTTAGGCTTCAGGTCAGCTGACGTCGACAAGCAACAGAGTACGCTGGGGTTGAAAATACTACTATGACGCTTTCTAGCATGGCTGCCGCCTAAAAGACGAGGCGGTCTCAAGGGCGAGGTCTCAAAAGTGACCGGACTACTTACGGAGTGCTACGAAGGACGTGAATCAGAAGCAAAAACGCCACTTTCCTTGACAGCGGTCAAATATGCATACAGTACTTTATCGCTCAATAATGCACACCCCGGAACTCCCTCTCAACCAATCAGAATGCTTGATTTCATCCACCCGTATTATAAGACATAATAAAGTTTAGCCATAGCTGTGGCATTGAAGACAGACTAACTACTGACCCGCTGGGTGTCTTCGCAATCACCATATCTTTAAAACACTGCTGTCCACTTAGATGTAGAATTGACCCTGGTACGAAATTAAGAAAATACTCACCCGACGCAGATTGACAGTTGACTGAGTGTCAACACTGTTGACTCGTTGCTGCTGCAATCGTCAATGGAGGCTGACAGGCTCTCACGTAGCAAACAAATCAACATTTTTACAGAAATCTATATTAAAATCTCACCACCTGGCTGTTTTCACAATAGTCATATCATCATAACATTTCCCTCTCAGTTTTTTCGTGTAAAATTGAACTATAAAATTAGCTACAAAAAATACTACTATGACGCTTTCTAGCATGGCTGCCGCCTAAAAGACGAGGCGGTCTCAAGGGCAAGGTCTCAAAAGTGACCGGACTACTTGCGGAGTGCTACGAAGGACGTGAATCAGAAGCAAAAACGCCACTTTCCTTGACAGCGGTCAAATATGCATAGCAACAGTCAAATATGAGAAAATTGTTCACCGCAGAACGTTGGGAGCCCCATTAAAGTGAATGAAGCATTCTACAGCATGAACTGTAGTAAGAACTGCCGTGTAATAATTAAGCAATAAGGTACTCGAGGCAGTACATTATCGTCAATAATGTACGGGTTCCAGGGTGTTGTTAGCAAACAAAACGGCAAACCCTGGAACCCGTACATTATTGACGATAATGTACTGCCTCGAGTACCTTATTGCTTTCATAATACGGTTAACAGCGAAATTATAAATAGCAAATAAATAGTAAGCTGCCTTTCAGCACCAAATAGTTACAGACAACAAACATTGTGTATCGCATTTCAGTAGCCGAGAGAAAATAGTCCCGTTCGTGTGGTTGTTGCTATGCAACGGACAAACAACATTGTGAACTTCACGTTTGTTAGCCTAGCTAGATCTTGCACCATTTCATTCATTCTCAATGCTCATTTTATTCTTTATTTTTTGCCTTTAAACTAACAACGACAATGGGACACTTTCGATAAAATAATATTTAATTTAAATATCAGGCCTAAACATTCTAAATCAATCATAAATGTTTTGTAGGCACTGGGTATATGCTAGCTAGCTAGCTAGCCTACACATGCTGTTAACTAGTTACGAGTGACTCGGGACTCGATAGACTAACATTAGGCTGTTGTTGAGGTTAGTTTATGTTGATTTGGATATCTCCATGTGCATCCGTGGAAAACGTTGTTTTAAGAAGCCAAGACCAGGTCATGTAATTGCGTGGCTACGAAGCTAAAATTAAATAAGTGGATATCTAGTTAGCAACTTTAGGCTAGACCTGAGCTTCCGTCCAACGTTTCAGTAGCTAGACCAGCTAGTTAGCACTGATAGCACGGGACAGTGCAATATTATTGCTCAAAAATTAACAGACTGTTGCTAGTCTAACTTGCTAATAAACTGCTGAACACCAGTACTTGTAGACAGTCTTCTTCTTTGGCAACCTCTTAGTTATTTTAAGTGCGCACTAATATGAAACGCTCTCTTTTTAAGGTTAATGTGAAAAGGCATACAGTACTTTATCGCTCAATAATGCACACCCCGGAACTCCCTCTCAACCAATCAGAATGCTTGATTTCATCCACCCGTATTATAAGACATAATAAAGTTTAGCCATAGCTGTGGCATTGAAGACAGACTAACTACTGACCCGCTGGGTGTCTTCGCAATCACCATATCTTTAAAACACTGCTGTCCACTTAGATGTAGAATTGACCCTGGTACGAAATTAAGAAAATACTCACCCGACGCAGATTGACAGTTGACTGAGTGTCAACACTGTTGACTCGTTGCTGCTGCAATCGTCAATGGAGGCTGACAGGCTCTCACGTAGCAAACAAATCAACATTTTTACAGAAATCTATATTAAAATCTCACCACCTGGCTGTTTTCACAATAGTCATATCATCATAACATTTCCCTCTTTCAGTTTTTTCGTGTAAAATTGAACTATAAAATTATTATGTATTTTTCACTCGTAATCCAAGCTCCAATTTGCGAGCTAGAAAGTATCCATGCGTCATTGCTAACGTGTGTTGACGTGGTGACGTAGCTTGCACAGATTACCCTTCGTCGACAAAAGGCACTTTGTCGCCACAAAAACGTTGTAACCTCCTAAACTGCAACGGAACATAAATCCAAATACAAGCAACTCAATCGCTACCAAGACGAAACGTTTGACACCAACGTTGTCTATGTAGTCCAAATATTGACAAAGTTTTAGGGGGGCAAAAAGAATAATAACTAGAAAAGGCTGTTTCTGCGAAACAGCAGTGAGACTGCTGAAAACCTGAATGGGGATAGCTGACCATGCTAAAAAAGCTGAAAATGTTCAGAAAGTTATAAGCTGAAGCTTCAAAGCGAACGAAAGGTATTTTACATAGGGGCTGGAGCTGGACGAAGGCATAAAACTGTAGTTTTAAAAAAAAGAAGAAGAGAAAAGAGAAGAAAAATGCTAAACAAAGTGAAAAAAATCAGAAAGAAGAGAAACAATGCATAAAAATTTGAACATTTAGCAAAAAAAAAATTGCTGGAGTTTCAAAAGGCCTGAAATGTATGTTAGAAAGGACTTGCAGAAAGATGAAGGCAGAAAAGTACAGAAAAGAGGGAAAAAATGCAAAAGTACTGGCAGTTGGAAGATACTGCTGTGAAATGTATTTTTGAAAGGACCTGGAGCAAGATGAAGGCAGAAAACGGAAGAAAATAAGAAGAAAAATGCAAAACAAAAAGGGGAACAAAATGTGAAAATTTAGCAGAAAACCAGTTGCTGAAGTCTGGGTTGAGCGAATTTGAAGGTAACAGTGCGTGTCCACTGCAGCAAAGCGATGTAAGCGACATGTTTTCCATTCATTTTCTATGGAGCCAGGCGAATCGCTTGCGTGGTGCATTCTGGGTAGCGACGTTACAGAGTTGAGATTTTCTCAACTTTATGCAAATGAGGAGCGATTTTTGCAAGCGATGGCCAATCATAGTGTTTTCTTGTTTTTCGTAAAAAAGCAACCATGGTAAACATTTCTAGCTTTATAGGTTTCAAGGTGGAGGAGAAACTAATCGTTTGTGTGGCTGCTTACCCAGTCCTGTACGATACATAGCTGTATTTGTACAGAGATGTTAATAATAAAAAAACAATGCAGGGCGCAAGGTTGCCAAAGTTGTTGGTGCTTGTACTTTGTAATTCAGTCTGTTGACATACGTTACTTCGTTCTGTTGTAACTAGCTAGCTTGCTAGCCTGGCTGGAACTCACTATCATATCGACATATTAGCAGAGACTGAGGAATATAGTAAAACTTTTTTTACACATGTCAACGTGTATGTCTATTAAACAGTTTTGTATTTTGTATACAAGTTGTTTTTGATCGATGTTGCAACTAACCTACGTAAACCCAAGTCTGCACACTTGGCCATGACAACTACAACAGCGATTTTAGAGAACTACATTCTACATTCATATGTTTGAAACGCCCCCAAGAACTGTGAACTGTGGGAAGGCGAGCGATGGCAAGCGATTTTCGACGAAAATCTTCCCACAGTTCACCACGCTCGGGGGCGTTTCAAACGGATGAATGTAGATGTAGTTCTCTAAAATCGCTGTTGTAGTTGTCATGGCCATGTGTGCAGACTTAGGGTTACGTAGTTGCAACATCGATCAAAATACAACTTGTATACAAAATACAAAACAAAGTTAGCTAGTTACTACAGAACGAAGTTACGTAATGTCACTAGACTGAATTAGAAAGTACAAGCACCAACAACTTCGGCAACCTTGCGCCATGCATCGTTTTTTATTATTCTCTCTCTCTCTCTTTATTATTCTCTTATCTCTGTACAAATACAACTATGTACAGGACTGGGTAAGCAACCAAACAAACGATTAGTTTCTCCTCCACCTTGAAACCTAGAAAGCTTGAAATGTTTACCATGGTTGCTACGTTACGAGAAACAAGAAAACACTCCGATTGGCCATCGCTAGCGAAAATCGCTCCTCATTTGCGTAACGTTGAGAAAATCTCAACTCTGTTGCGTCGCGTCGCTACCCACAATGCACCACACAAGCGATTCGCCTGGCTCCATATAAAAATAAATGGAAAACATGTTGTCGCTTGCATCGCGTCGCTGCAGTGGACACGCACTGTAAGAGAACAACACTGGAATGACAGGAACTTGCTGGAAAAACGTAGCAACCGCTAGTCATTGGCAACAGACTGGCAACATTTCTAACCTAGAATCTCAAAACGGAGGAGAAAATAATCATGCGTGCCTGCATACAAAGTCCTGTTCAGACACTTATTACATTAAAATAATAATTCACAGTGCAGGGTTGCTGATGTTGATGTTGTCCCTGGTGAGTTTTTTTAATAGTAAATAACAAGATCATGCTACATCTAACCAGCGGATCATTTCTTGCAAGTGTGTCAAAGTGGTATGTAGATCCACTATTTCAAATTGAAAACAGAGAAGATATTTAGAGTAAAGACAAGTTACTTTACATCTGTGTTCAATATCGTCAATTAAAAGTCAAATCTTTCCAGTTACGAAGCGTTTGTTCGTAGGATTAACGCCAGCTGCAGCAAACACTTAGCTAAGCTACCCCAGCCCTGGTTTGGCTGTTCGTGACGGTCAGCTATGACAGTCGCGCCTCGATTTTTGCATATTTCTCTAAAACTTGCTAAAATAAAAACGATCTAGCGAGATTATGTACACTTTAAGCTCAATGTACATACCTTGTTTGGCCAATTTGGTCGATTGTGGGGGAAAAAAAAGTCGAACCGTTTTTAGATATGGAGAGAGCCATCGCGCTAGCTCGATTATGAGAGATGTAGCCAGAATCCACACCCCAAACAAGTTAACCTAGACGCAAATCTGTACGTCCAATCCAAAGAATAAGACCCAAGACTCTGCCGAAACCATAGATATCCTTGTCTCCTCCGTGTCTGTGCGGTCAGAAATATGACTCTACCGGCAGTTTTAAGAGTTGTCTTCCTTTCGGCCTTCTCTGACGAATTTTACTCACCTCTCCATTGAACTTAGTGAGAGAATTTGAAAGGCTGCTCTTGCTTCAAGGCTCATGGCTGAAAATCTGTAAATGTGAGCTCTTTAGTAGTTACATTGGCTGAAAGAGGACAAGTTTTCCAACATTTTACCATCTACAATGTAGATGCTACTGTGTGTAATCTTCACAGCATTCTCACAATTGTTTTTCAACTTCTCAGTTCTTCCGCCGTTTTTTGGCCTTTAACTAGTCCTGCATACTTTCACCGATTCCTACAATTTTGGATGTGGTTGCTAGGTAAATGTTGTTTATTCTCTCTTCCCAGCTAGTTAGCGATCACAGCTGCGCCATCACCATGGCAACCAAACAAACAAGCACCATGAAAGCAGAATTGGGTAAACGTTGTTTTTCAGACCGCACAGATACATAAAGGATATCTATGGTTTCGGCAGAGTCTTGGGTCTCGGAAAATATCCTTATTTTTGGGATTGGACGTACAGTTTTGCGTCTAGGTTAACTTGTTTGAGGTGTGGATTCTGGCTACATCTCTCATAATCGAGCCTTTCCAATGAAAGACTAGCCTGGTTCAATAACTAAAGATAAGGTTATAACCAGTGGCGGTTCTACATTGAATTACACCCAGGGCGAGATGCCCCCCCCCTCCCCCCTCCCCTGACAAAAAAAAACACAATTCTGGAAAAGGTTATATTTTATTTGAACAACATAAGAGAAAGAGAACATTTCTCAATTGGACAAATCCTTCATTAGAAGGTTTTTAAAACACACTTAAGGGAATCCAGTTATTGAACTATTGCAATTACAACAGGAAACACACTTTTTAAGGTGCTCCAACTCCAACATTGCCAAAAGACAATGAACACAATTCTGCACAAAATATGACAGTATAAGTTATCAGAACTTAAATAAATATACACTATATATATATATATATATATATATACACATATGCCAATCAGATATATACAAAAATTAACAATAGCAAAGAGAAACAATAATATAAAATATTAATAATTATATACAAATGGCACATATCCTTCCTCACACAAATGTCAAAACACAATAAAGAGAATCGAATTATTGCACTAAGAACAAAAACACAAACTAAAACCTGACTTTTCTGGCCTTTCTTGATGCAAAACCTTCAATGATGTCATCGTATGAAATCTGTTCCCCTAATGAGTGATTGATGCTGATGACGGTAAGGCTAGTGAGCCGTTCCAGGGACATGGTTGACCTCAGGTATGACTTGATCAACTTTAGTTTTGAAAAGCTCCTCTTTGCTTGAGCCACTGTGACTGGCAGAGTAAGTGCGATCCTGAGAGCAGTCCAATAGTTGGGGTAGATCTCCGATAGATCCTTGTCATGCATAAAAGTGATAGGAGGCTCATGGTCTTTGATGGCAGGTCAGGAAAGTTATTTATTTCCTGCACAAGCTCTCTACTCTCTCTCTCTACTGTCCAAATCAGAGTGCCCCTTAAAGTGCAGTGTTGTGCCTAGTGCTTCGCATTGCTCTGTCAGCTCCTCTTGTGCAAGACTTGGGAAATTTGTCAAAACCCCAAATTTCATTCCCACATTTTCCATTGTAGAAAATCTCTCCTTGATGGCTGACGTGGCTGCATCAACAACAACGTTGAAGAATCCAACCTCCAACTTCCTAACGGTGCGTTCACACTGCTGACTTTTTTACCGCTTAGCACCGCCGGCCTTCCCACGGTGCACCACGCTCGGGGGCGTGCCAGACAGATTCATTCAGAGCTGTAGTTCTCTTAAATCACTGTTGTAGTTCTATAATGTCATGTGCAGACAAAATACAACTTTTACACACATTAAGCAAGAATCCGACACGCTTTCTAGATCTGACATGATCTTATCTTCAGCACACAATAGTTATCTTTTTCCACACTTTTTTTAGGCCGAGTGAAAGATTAAATGCCACCCGCACTCTATGTAACGGGTCTTTTTCCGGCTGGAAAAAAAGATGCATCAGACATAAACGTTGACATGTGTAACCTTTTATTATATTACTCGAAATCTGTGCAAATCATTTGCTAGATTATGACTTGCCTCTACACATTTACTGTATGGATAGCGAGTGGCCGCCAGCCAGCATTTCAGCGTTGAATGTCAATCGTGTGCCGGGTGAGCTAGCTAGACTATGCAGCTAGCACAGAAGAAAGTTACGTAATGTGAAGAAACTGAATTAAAGTACAAAATACAACACACCAAGGAGGCCGACAACCTCAGCAACCCTGCGCCAGGCATATTTTTTTTTGTTTACGTCGCTGTAATCTAACATAGACGTATCATACAATACTGGGTATGAAGACACACATACGATGAGTTGCTCTTCCATCTTGAAAATTGTCAAACCTAGAAATGTTTACCATTACCAACAGTCGCTACGTTACAAGAAACAAGAAACCAACCCAATTGGCCATCGCTGGCGTTTTCACACTCCTCATTTACATAAAGTTCAGAAAATCCAACTTTCGCCGCCCCGCTCGCCTTCCCACAATGCCCTACGCGAGCGTCGCCGCCCCGCTCACCTTCCCACAATGCCCTACGCGGGCGTCAACGCCTGGTTTCATTGAAAATAAATGGGAAGCCGACGCCCTGCTCTGCCCGCCCCGCTGCAGTGTGAACGCACCGTTAGTGCATCACTGAAAGGCTCATCATATGATTCGTATGAGAACTGGCACTTTGTGGACCTCAGCCTTTTTTGCTTCAAAACAGCCTCCACATTCACACGTCTTTGTCCGCCATCTGTGCAGTCACGAAGCCATTTGTCCTGTAGCTCTGGAGACCTCGCTCAGTCTTTTTCAAAAGACTCACAGCTAGGTCCACATGCATATCCGGAGACTGCATGAGTTTGCTGGCATGCTGTATTGCAGATAGCATGTCAACAACCGTGCAGATGCTGAAGCGGTACGACCCCACCTCCTCAGACAAGGACTGGGCCTCAACCTTTATAGCAGGGTCTTTGGTGTGGTCTCTCACCTCAATTAAAGCCTCTCTCACGGCAGCTCCCTGGTACCTCATGGGCTCGATGCTCTTGACCTTGCTCTCCCACCTTGTTTCTGCCCACATCTTTAAGGTGATGCTCACATGCTTCTTCAGTATGGCCCATCTTTGGGTGGAGGCTGAAAATAATGTGTATAGCTTTTGCAGGACACCAAAGTAACTCATTGCATCAACTGATCCCTTAGCAGCATCACACATAACTAAATTCAATGTATGTGCCCCACATGGCACAAACAGAGCTCGGGGATTCTTTTCTAAGAGCCTGGCTTGAACTCCCTTATTCTTGCCTTTCATGTTTGCCCCGTTGTCATATGACTGTCCTCTGCAGTCTTCAAAAGGAATTCCCAACTACTCTAGTCTTGACAGGATCATGGATGCCAATTGCTGGCCTGTGGACTCCTCTGCTTCCAAAAATCCCATAAAATGTTCCCTGATATGGGGCTTCTCCGTCAGTGACACCACTCTGATGACCACCGACAACTGTTCTGTGTGGCTTATATCTGGGGTGCAGTCCAGAATGACAGAAAAAAACTTTGCCTGGTTGATTTCATCCACTATAGCAGATATGATTTTGCCGCTCAACAAATCAATCAGCTCATTCTGCACATGATGGCCTAGGTAGCTGATGTGACTTGCTATTCCTCTTTTGACACGGTTAAGGTGATCTTCCATAATGGGATCAAACCTGGTTTCTGTGTGTCCCCTTAGAGCCAAATTTCGAACTGCCAGTGACTGCACAATAGCAATGAAACGTGTCAGCACTGCTCTCCATCTTACCCTCTCAGCCTCCAGAAGTGCCATCTCCAGTTTGTCTATAGTTTCCCCACTTTTTAACCTCACTGACAGTTCCTTCCATGCTTTCATGGAATCGAGGTGTTCTGCGCTGTTTTCGTGTGATGTGAGGTATTCGCTCGCATGTTTCCAATTTGACATTCCTGTATTTGTCAAATTAATTTGCCTCTTAGGAAACAATTTGCAGCAGAAGCAAAAGAGGCTGTTGTTCTTTGTTGAATAAATAAGCCAACTTCTTTCCATCTTTTCACCACTGACTAATGTTTTGTGAAAATATTGGTGGTGGCAACTTCTCCCATCACTCTCATTCCTACAGAAAACATAACCAGGTGGCACCTTACTTGGTCCTCTGCGAACCAGCTCAGTCCGAATCCTGTCAGTCAGATGTGAGGGCCAGTTAGCAGGGTCTGTTGACAGAGGCTGATCCTCAGCAGTGGGGCTCAGTGGGGGTTCTGCTCCAGGCATTTCTATCAGACAGCATATTGGCACATTACTTAAAGCAAATAGCAGTGGAACATAACACATAGGCCAACGCAGAAATTATCAAAATATTAAAATTACATTAACTTGCAGTTGTCTTGTAGCCTCCCCACAAACACACACACACATACATACAGACATGTGCAAAAACCCACCTGAAGGCTCATGCTGGGAAGAAGTAGAGGCAAAGAGGTCTTCATTCTCAATATCTGATTTTTGTGGAGATATTTGTGTAACTGAGGACATAGATGGTAGCTCATCCTGAAGGGTTGAGACTATTCAAGGAGAGGCCTGTGTAGCTGATGAGGTAGATGGCTCATCCTGACCAGTGGCAGAGGATGCTCCAAAATATTTTAAAAGTGCCCCTGAAATTGCAACTGAAATCATAAGGCTGTTATGGTAAGACCGATTTTGTTCTATACAGCTAAAACAGCCTGGGGTCAAATTGACACCAAACATAATAGGAGGGTTACATAAACATGCCCTTACACGCTAAATGTCTGTTATTACATGCTATATTAATATAACTTTTAGGGAGGAACACTTTTAGTTATGACGTTAAACTATACTTTGTCACTAAATATAGTTGTAGCAAATAGCAAATGTTCGTCTTTGAAACTACCTACAGATTGGAAAATTCCGTTGGCTAATTACAGTGCCTAACCTAAATAATGAAAATAAATAATAACTGAACTTGTAACAGTTTTGTTGCAAAGTACACTATTATGGTGAAATGTTATCTCGTGTTTGTTGAGTTAAAACCGAAATATTGTTGTTGCATAGCAAGTATCATAGCAAATAGGCTAACAAATGTAAAAGTTAGCCTATACCCACCAATTAACATTAGCCCTTCATTCATGACATGGATACCGTAATAATCGTACAGAGACATATTTGCATACCTTTATCTTTTTCTCGTTTCTCCTCTTCTTCTTTTCTTTTCGAAATTGGGCACCTGATGGCTTACTTGACCTTTTCCTGTCCATCTTATTTGTGTCAACAGATTACCCATCCCCCCAACACTGTCACTCACGACCAGAAGTCGAGACTAAACCAATTCACCTTGGTGACCACAATCGTTTTGTGTTACATATTTTTATTAGCCATTTCACACAATAAAAAAACAACAAAAATGTGCAGGAACTCTAGGCCTATATTTATAATATTATGAGTGAAATGTGCGTTATTTGGAAGAAAGTCGAGGTGCAACTGACTTTATCCCACTAATTTCGAGTATTGCACTATACAGTGGACCCCCCCCCCCCCTTGTCCGTTCCATTTGGGAGACCCAGTCAGGTGAGCTGTCTGTCCCCCTCCCCTTTTTTCACACAGCTTCTGTGCACGGCACCTTCTCAGCAAGCAGGGGTGCCTGCAGCTGCCTGAAGGGGGCGCCAATTTGGCAATTCCACACACAGTGAAACAATAGAAAAGAGAAAACCGCTTCGCGGGGCAGAGATTATTTATTTATTTATTTTGTGCTCGTGCGCCCCCCACGTGACATGAGAAAATGCCGCCCCAGGGCGGCTGCCCGGTCCGCCCGTACCTAAAACCGCCCCTGGTTATAACGAGCACAGTATCACACAAGATACTTGTTTCTGTAAGTTAAACTAAATGAACGTCAGAGGAATTTGTTTGACAATTTAGTTTAATATCAGAAAGAGAGCAGCCTCTGCTCAATCATAAAAATCAAGAAGGAGCTAAATTTTTCATGTATTAAATACTGTCACAATTCAAAATTGGCTGAATATATTTGAAAAAGCTGAATCATTTGGGAATAGCTGAATGTCTTGTGATCATTTTAAAGGTTGAATGGTGTTTCTGGCTGAAAGTATGCTGAATTAGTTAAATTTGAAAGAGGACGAAGCTTTTTAATGATTTGACAGGATTTACCATTACTTTTAATGGGAGAATAATATGCAAAAAAAACTTAATTCTTTAAAAAAGTATAAAAGTGAGAAATACCAAAAGTCATAGCCATCATCTCCTGAAGGAGCTGAACGTTTTGATACAAGCAAGGACTAGTTAAAGGCCAAAAAACGGCGGAAAAACTCAGAAGTTGTAAAACAATTGTGAGAATGCTCTCACAATAATATATATGTGAGATAACAATATATAATATATGTGGTGTGCTTCGCCGAAGGCGAATTACATTCAACCGCTTTCCCTTTCCTGGCTGTATATGTATAATGCTGTGCAAAGCGCAGCCTCACTTTGTATTTTTCTCTCTATTTTAACAACCTACTATACAACACTTTGTTACTTTTGTCTAATTATCTACTCAGCAAATTTACAAGCATTAAATTCTGGCCAATGGTGTTATCTATTGCTATTCCAGCGATATGCGCGGTTTCCTATCTAACAAAGTACTTTGATTCTCTTTTCACCAAGGGAGTCTGCCGGCTCTATCCGAGAGTTAAACTCACTCTCTGGGCAACAATTGTACTCCCGTACTGCCCTCTGTCGTCCTTTGATAAACTCTCAAAAGACAATATATTTATTACATACTATGTTTTCCTTTGATAAACTGTTGTCAGGAAACAATGTATATTAAACTACTCTCTACACCTAGCCGACCTGCGGTCTCCGTCTATGAGCCTCGAGAGCGCTCACAAATCACACATTTGCCTTCCAGTGCTCAGTGGCAGATAACTCCAAGTCAAGCGATCAGCAAGGGTTAAATCACAAAGTATATTAATATCTATTCTCTGCATTTTGCTGCTATAGCCAGCCAAATTAAGCCCAGAGCGAATATTAGACAACCTAGAAGCCAGCAAATTATAGCCGAGCGAGACATATTCAATCATTACCTTTCCGCACCACTGGTCCTATCCCTTTTGTCCCTGTTTGTAGTCGCCAATTGATGAAGTTAAAATTCAAAGTACAAAGTCTAAGACTTTGATCAAAAATTCTCTAAGTTTGAAACAGCACAAGAAATCCGACAGTTTGATGCAAAGAGTTTTATTAGAATCCAAAAAGGCAGGGTGATTAAAAAAAAAACGTGAGTGTGATTCTGCAGAACCAGACTGAAGAAATTCTCTCCAAACACATAGGTCTTTTATATCAAAACCTTATCAGTTCTCTAAGTTTACTATCGGTACAATATTTGTTTTGTCACAATTCATTTTACTTCTTATTGGATCTCTCTCTCTGAGAGATTCAGATTGCAGGTGCGTAGAGAATTCATCTATTTTTTGTAGACCTATTTTCACCCTGGCCAGTTACACTGGGCTCCGGCCTCATTACTGCTGGGTCTTGTAGTTTTTCTTATGATAGGAACTTGCTCACATAGATTTATCTCACATCCATCCACAATCATCCAGATTAACACTTTTGGGTTTAAATTTCCTTCTATATTTTAGGGAAATACTAAACAGTCAACAATTTTGCATCAGGCTTTTTCAATAGTGTAACATATAAAGGTATAAGAAATAACATATAAATATATAAAGTGTATAACTATACAAGTATAAAAGTGATTAAATGGCATTCTTCATCATATAATCCATACTCATTCATCTTCATAGTTACAACAGTGTGATATTATTCCACTTCAGACGCATGCCTGACACACATTAGGTAAATGTCCCAGCCAAAACTGACTCAATGTGCAGTAGGTTCTACATCCATGCGCAGCTCCGCAATGGTGGCCTGATCTAATGGGCAGTCGATGTCTGGGACTACAACTCCATTATCTGGATCCTCTTCAAATCCTGTGGCATCCCGGTCAATGTCATCAACCTCCATTTCCTAAAATGGAGAACAGATTATTAGAAATACTTCAATTTTTAAAACCCAAATCAAATGGGTTCCAGGATCTGTTATTTCAGTGTCCTGACAGGGTTTATTGTAATTAGGCCTTTAAGGCTGGGTTGCACCAACAAGGATTAACTCTTAAAGGTTTAAACCATGTTTGTCTTTTAATCCAGTTGCACCAAACTTTAAACCTAGTTCAACTTTAGTTTACAATTAACCCTGGGTAAATCTAACCCCTTGGCAATCTCTGTTTAATTTCCCTTTACATCTAGATTAAAATCAAATCTGTTGCACCAGTCATTTTAAACCTAGTCTCAACCTGAATTAGCGCTTATATTTAAACCATCCCTGGAGGAGGTTTATCTCAGTTTTATTGACAACATGGCTGCATATCTTCGCTGGATGGGGTTAGAGGGTGATATGGAAGAATTCAAGTGGCACTGTGTAGATCTGAATAGTCAAGGGAAATGGTTTTAATACAATTTATTTAGATTATACAATTACAAATGATTAAACAAAGCTTTGCTGATCAGTCTCAACGAAGGAGTTGCCATCCACACAGGTCGTTCGTTAGAGTGATAAAGGACAATAAGGAAAGGCTCCCTTATATGAACAGATACCAGATGTTAATAATCAATCAATACAGCAGTCCCCAGCGCTCGTGATGACATTATCAAAGTTTTGTCTCCATACGGTAAACTGTCACAGAGACAAGGCCTCACGTCCGCTTTGGTGTGCTCTTTGTCAAAATTGTTTGTGCGTTAGTCGTGAACGGTTTGACTTATCGATAATATTCGAAATATTTTTTGACGCCATGGTCTGAAGATGATCTTTTACAATTTTCATAAAAATCGGAGCAACGGCCTAGGAGGAGTTAGAAAAAGTTGGCATTTCTTAAAATACAAATGACGGAAAATCCTTCGGGACGACAATGACACCATAGGGTTCAGTCGAATCGTCTGCATCTCAGGAATCCAATCATACCTCAATTAAGAAAAATGGTCTAACGGTTCAAAAGTTATGGCCCCCATTTCTACAGTAAATTATTACATAGAAATAAGAAAAATATGAAAGGCATTTCGAATGTATGAAATAATATGATCAAGAAAAACTTTTGATCAAGATAAAAATGTTGAGGACCATAAAGATGTGGTTCATAATTTCAATAAATGTTTTGTAAGTGTGGGACTTAAACTGGCAGAAAAAATCCCTGATCCTATAACAGCTGGAGCTCTGAGTGAAACATTTATCAGCAGAAATCCTTATTCAATGTTTCTCACTGCAGTGGGAGAAAGTGAGATTTTAGATATTGTCAGTAAATGTAAAAACAAAAGGTCAACTGACTGTGATGACATTTACACAACAATAATTAAGAAAGTAATTGAGAACATTATTCAGCCTCTGACTTACATCTGTAATCTGTCATTTCAAGTGGGTACATTTCAGAAAAGATGAAAATGGCAAAAGTCATTCCACTTCATAAATCTAGGGACAGACACCATTTCACAAATTATAAGCCTGTTTCTCAACTTCCAAAATGTTTGAAAAATTAAATAAACTAGAGAGGGTACAATTTCTGGGGAAACTGTGTACCCTGTGTGCTTGCTTACTTGCGTTGGTTGCAGGGTTCCGTATTTAAATTAAATTTCTGTATATTTTATATTAAAATGCATAGCCTACTTATTATTTATAAAGATTACATAGATTTAAAAGCATATTTGTTCTGCTCATTTACAACTCAAAATACTAAGAGTGAAGAGTAGAATGAAATAGTTGTCTTCTCATTTCCCCTGCAAGAGGGAATAGTGATCAGCAACCTCATAGTAGAATCAAAACAAATATATTTGGCAGACCGGTGTTCAAATAGTAACATCTGCTAACTGAAAATATGCCCCCAAAAACGTAAATAAGCTTGACATTTATTTAGGGGAAAATCACTCATTCATAAGAATGTCAGTGGTAGCGATCATTGTCAGTAACAAGGCAAAATGCGATATAGCCCTGCTGTGTGGAGAAGCTGCCCCGGTAAATTGTAGGCTACAACTACTACTAAACTGTCTTGGTAGCGATTGCGTTGGTTGAATTCGATTTAACGTTACTTCAGTTGTACGGTCTAGGCTGAAATGAATTATTTTCATGAACAGATTGAAGTTTAGGCAGTGGCAATGGAGTTCAGGTTAGTAGTCACTAACATGTGCCGCCGTTTGACTTCCTACGTAGGCTACTGTAAACAGCTGTGATGTTTTTTTTAGCTACTAGACTACTGTAGGCTACAGTACAGCGTTGCAGTGAGCTACACTGGTTTGAAACCACAGGTAATTTAAATTTTACCAACAAATCGTTTACTTGTAATCTAATGTTAAAATAAATCCTACAACAAAAATGTATTTGTGAGGAATGTTTATTTTAACGATTGAAAACAGATGCATTATAGACCGCTGTAGTATGTGTTGCCCGAGCAACAGAGGATAATGTCATGATGCTAATGCTTCAGTGAAATAGTAGACTACTGTTTCGGAAAGTAGATGTAACTACTTCCTTATATCAGCTTATATTGTACATTACACTTCACAATTGTGTTTCATATCACAAAGTAAAATGGGTAAATAGTTATCACCCTGGCCTCTTTGCTTTGCACGCGATATTTTGTGACGTTAGTGACGTTAGTAGCGTCAGTGACTGTGGCTAGCAAGTTAGCCACCGTTAGCTTCACTTTTGCCAGAAAAACTTAATAAAAACCTAAACCGTGCAACGGAACATAAATCCCAATAGAACCAACGCAATCGCGACCAAGACAAACTTTTTGACATCGACGTTGTCTATGTAGGCCAAATATTGACTGAGCCTTAGGGTCGCGAAAATAAACAATAATAATAATAATAAATATATATGTGAGATAACAATGGTTTGTGCTCGCCGAAGGCAAGCACACCCCAATTAGAACAAACCAACCGCATAGTTACGTACAGTATACTAATTTCAAACGCGTCTCACAGAAGCACAACCCAGTATCACATAATCTAATATTTCGTGACAGGTTCATGAAATTGGCACTTTTTTCATGTCTATGCCACGTTTTTTCAACCAGTGCATTTCAATTGAGAGAATATTTCGTGACCTCTGCACGTTTTAATTAACCAATTCATTTCAATGGAGCAACACAATGGTGACATTTTTTCTTGTACATTTAAGGCTTTGTTCAAATTTTTAAGCGATAAAAAACTAGTTCATAAAATAACTTGCCGTGTTCTTTTTTTTAAGAGGTAGGTGAAATAGGCTACGTTGCCTATAGTTAAATATTATGAACTCCACGCCACTACATCTCGGAGATTTGCCTAATCCTGACAGTTTTCCACTCCCTCACACCTCACTTGAATCAGGAATCAGAAATGAGAAAGGGTTTTAATCGCCATGAAAGTTTGCACAGACAAGGAATTTGCTTTGGCAGGAAGGTGCATACATTCAACATAGGAATCTTAAAAATGTATATATGAGATCGAACTATACTAAAGGTACATAGACTAGCAATGCTTAGAAAATAAAATATGCACTAACATATACAGTTGCCCTAATTTACAGTAGGCCTATAAAAATACAAGTATTACAAAAAAATACCCCAAAAATATTAGGCTCCATTTATTAGAATAACATGCTAGCCTTACCTATTAAAGCCTACTACTTAACTGATCCGTGCTTTTACTTATCCTTTACCACCCGTATTAAACCGATCTTCCTATTTATAACCAAGAAAGGACTTAACAATAACGGAGAAAAGATAGAAGATGTCAACTATGTCATTCATAATGGAACGAGGCCTGGACAAGGAGCGCACGCAACCTGGCACGCGACCTGACTGGTTTTCCTGGCTACTATCTACCGCACAATTTTAACCTTCAGTGGGACTTCATCCCCTTCCTGGTAAGTAGCATATAAATGAACCTGCTCGTTTTCTCATGTGAAGTCTACGTTTGATGAAGTTGCTAGCCATAATTCCTCTGTTTATCAACAAAACATAGAAGCCCAACTGTATTGCAATTTTTGCAAATGTAATAAAAGAAAAGAAAAGAACGGCAGTATAAACATTTAAGAACAGGAGGCATATTAGCTAGCTAAAGCTAGCATTGTACAGTGCATGCGTTGGCCAGCCTGCCAGATTTGAGCGGGCTCAGCTAGCGTTAGCTGAGCTAGTAAATGTATCTACCAATTTCCTGCTTGCAGGACTCGAAATTTAGCAAGATGAGCACCAGTAGTAGTCTGTAATATCAGGCAGAATAGTTGACATAATTTCAGATGGGCTGGTTAGACTACGAAAATCAATGTCTTCTATAACTACTTCTATAATGCTCTTGTTCACTTCTTTTTGTAACCTTCTGTAGCAGCTCCATTAAACCCATTTGCCCTTCTCCACAACCTACTACCTGTTTGTTATCAAACCAAGCCAAAGGCTCTTTTAAGAACCACATCTTTCTTTCTTATTCTATTACTCTCTCTATCTCTCTCTCATTCTGTCCTCTCTGACTGTGTCAGTTTTCAGTATTTTAAATGGCAGGAGGATCTATAAAAAAGAGCTGCCATTTTTGCAAAGCCTCAATGTTTTGTGCTCAAAAAATATGTGGCAGCTGTAAGCAGCCAAGGCCAAAAGAAGCCTTTTAAATGTGAAGTGTTAACCCCGCGTTCCATCCTTAATGAATGCTCTCAGGACTGAATGAGCAATATAAGGGAGGTATATGCAGTCTTGTGTGAAG
Organism: Hypomesus nipponensis; assembly: GCF_054491055.1. Taxonomy (NCBI): domain Eukaryota; kingdom Metazoa; phylum Chordata; class Actinopteri; order Osmeriformes; family Osmeridae; genus Hypomesus; species Hypomesus nipponensis. Next base: position 7,122,659 of record NC_140371.1, on the reverse strand, counting down.
GTAAAACCTATTTTAATTAATCTAATAATCAGTGAACCAACAGCAGTTGATGTTGCATTGTTCCCCTGGTATCAGCAGGCCAGATATTACAAAGCACACATAGCTGTTTCACATTCAGTCTAGCAAGTTTTAGATTCCTAGATAGAATGTATTAACTTTATGACAGTCATACACAGTACAAACATGAAACTCACACGAATACACTTCAAATTAAATTAAGTATGTTTTCCTCCTCATAGGGCATATCGGAGATTTTTGTGGACTGGCAGCCTTGCCCAGTGTGTTATGTACTCATTTTAGATGATTCTTTGTATCATGCGTGATGCTTGATCTAAGTAATCGTTGGATTGGATCATTTTATTGACTCGGTTCTTTGAATCTCAACCCTGAGGACAGGGTTAAAAACCACTGTCTTAGTGTATCTAAACTAGCATAGATTACACATTAGTGTGGCAGATACAATTTTAAAAGAAACTAATGCATCATCATGTTACACAGTTTGTATGATTTGAAATTGTCATTTATTATAAAACTAGCATTTAATTATCTCTGCAAACAATTACACTGCACTGAACTATAAGTAAAGTACAACAAATAAAAAATAAAATAAAAAATAATTATTACTATTAATATTATTATTAATACTATTATTAGTATTAATAAATCCCATGGATTTGGTACTTTTAAAGGTGTTTCAAGTAGTCGTTTTGGGTCAGTGGTGGAATGTTTGTTTGCCCCATAGGGCCACTAGGGTTGGGGCGTAACACTTATGAACAAATATCTTTTTTTCTGTTTCCTCTTCTTAGCCTACACAGGTCATGTGAAAAATGACTTCAGCATATTTACTTTATTTTCAGTGGAGAGGAGTGGCCCGAGTCCTGGCAGCCGAAGGCGACCATACAACCTGTCACATCAATATGAATAAATAAAAATCCATTCTTTCTCCTTGTATTCATCTTAGCTACAATATGTTGAATAGGATGTGTGCAGGGTTGGGTTTTTTTCAGTAGGTTTATTGATACCAACAAAGTCTCATCAGGAACAGGAAGTTATATTAAGAATTAAATTTGACATACCGGTCTTTAAATGATCTCTTTCTACATCTGTATTTCTGACCAAAATGTAACCAGTGCTTCGGCGTGGAACAACCTGGATGCCTGCAGCAAATGTAGGTTTGTATGGCGAGTCTCTGAAGCAAGCATCTACTGAGGGCCTGTATCAATTAACGAAGATTCTATTGATCAAGGGAATGATCTGCGCTACCAAAACTACTTTCTATTTATTCATTTAACGTATTATATGTTTCACTTTCTCTTGTTATTTCTTCTATATCCTGGAGAAAACCATTACCGGTTCATACGGACCATTCAAATATGGAAAACATTCTCATGATTCCTGACTACAACAAACAGCTCTTTATAACTCGAGACAACTATCGTCTCAATATTGACCAAACACGTTAATATCGATTAGTGACCGTGAAATCCGAGTCTGGATGATGACCTAAAATGATAAGCGTAGATACAAACAGGTGCGTTCGACATGGACTGCATGACTTCATGCAGCGCTGCAGGTGGCTGCAGCCGACTCCCTTGAATCTGAGAATGCCATTGGCTGCTTCAAGTCTGCGGCGCTGCATGATGCCAGTCCAAGTCGAACGCACCTAATGAATGGGAAGCTGTAGCCAAATGGGGAATGCTGAGTTAGCTGAAAGCTAATGATAGCTAACTGTCGTTCTTTAAACAAACGAGATTCCAAACAATTGTAAAACGGAGTAATCGGATAGTTTCTAATAATATGTGTTTAATTATGCGAAATTACACATGATGACAAACCAAACTGGTTAAATATAGCTACGAACTTATCTTGCCATACAGTACACCATGATATGAGTAGGCCTAGCCTACACAAAAAAATTAAGTGATGAATGGGCCATCATGTTTGTCCATGTATCTTTGCGGTAAAATTGGACATTTGCTTAAAAAATGTTAAGTAAAGTAGGCCTAACTAGTAGCAAAGTTACTTTTCAAATGCAGAAACTAATAAAGTAGTTACAATTTTCAGAAGTAACTAGTAACCTGTAACTCGTTACTTTTTCAGAGTAGCTATCCCAACATTGCGCTCCACTTAACTAAAATGATTACCATAGTTAATTTACATGGACCACAAATATGGCGCATATTAGGGGTAAAACATTGGCGGGGTCAGAGAATGTCTAATATAGAGAGAACTGCCACTCTCGGGAAACTTCCGGGTTCTGAACTGGTTGAAGTTCCATGTGAGGGTGCTAATGAGCGAGTGCAAAATGAATGGAGGTCTATGGAGCTATACCCCTCAAAATCCACGATATAATTTTTCGTCTAGTAATCTGAATTCTGAATTCGAAAGGGGAGGCAAGAAAATACACACTGCTGGCTGTTAGATTTTTTTAAAGTCATCTTTCTGTTCTAAAAAGCTTTTGAAAATGTAATTGACGTCATACACATCGTACGACCAGAGCTACTGCTTTACGGCAAGCTCTGGTCACTTACTTTTTTCTCTCAGGGCATCGACAACACAGCTGACAGGTTAGGCTCTTCCTGTCAATGCACATGCTAGAAAGAGTTTTGGCTTGCTAATGTTGTTGCTAATGTTGCTGCTTATGTTGCTAATGCTCTGACATTCTGATTCCACTTCGGATGCCATCAAGCAAGAGCTCTGGTCGTATCAGTTCTTCACTAACCAATCAGCATTCATTAGCAGAATGCTAGCGTATTATAGGCAACAACGACTCACCCTGTAAGAAATCAAAAGGACATAAGTACTCGTTCATTCAACTTTCGACCTATAATCTATGTTGAACATGCAAAAACTACAATCAAATCGGAGATTTCTCAACGACAATCAGGCAAAAGAGACAAATGTAGCCGTTCAGCTCCAGAGACTCCCATTCAACATGCACTCGCTCGCGATCACCCCCAGTGGAACTCTGGTGGAACTGCAACCAAATTCGGTACAATGGGGCTTAATAGGCAGTGGCAAGGCTCTCCTTAAACAGGCTCTGGCGGGGTCCTGGGAAATGTAGTTCAATTTTCCTTTCTATTTAAAAACTCATTTTTTGAGAAGATCTTTGTCCTCAGTTACATTTAAATCACTCAATATGACAAATATACATTCATTGGTCTTATATGAAAGACAAAATGTATCAGTACTCGAAAAGTCAACATTTGACTGTATTTACATTTACTTAACATTATTTTACATCATAATCTTTGAACATGGTTCCAGTATGATGTGAAGAGGGTCAATATTGGTCTAAATACAAAATCCCAGGCTGATACTAGCCTCAGCTAAAAAAACCTAATTTAATTTAATTTCAGGAAATTACCTTTTGTAGGTGGCGCTGTTGATACCCTGTAGGGGCTAGGATTATGGAATTGAAAGAAACTGTTTATCTAACCCCAGTTATTAACTCTACCAAGCCAGAACTATGTGCCATGAAGGGAACCCTAACCCTAATTACCCCAATTAGGGTTATATGGCTTTAAAGGTCACCCTGACATGGGTTCAAAGGTCAATATATCAGATAAGGGTTGACAGAAATGTGTCAAACTTACATAAATTAACTTAAAAGCTAAGACCTTTCCACAAATGGGTTCAATTTCGTTGTACGACAAAATCTTTTTTTAATCCAAAACTGCCATTGCAGTGAGGCGTCTTTCCAAGTAGGCTATAGATTCAAAGACCATTCATAATCTAAATAGACTACATCAGTGATCAAAGTCAAATTATATTTTCGTGGCACATAGTCCTGGTTTAGCACAAACAATATCAGGGTACAGACCCACTTGTGTATTTGTTTATCCCCAAACTTAAAAGATGATAATTAGCTCTGCATAAGACATGGTCTAAACAGACCACACTGTCAAATTATGGTTAGGGGTTTGTTGTCCTTGGTGGTAGCCTACATGTTCATGGTTCATAATAGATTATAATATAATGGAGGTGTTGAAGAGGTAATCAATATTACATTCCCTTGTTGGCAATGGAGTAGTATTCTAAATTAGATGGGATGCATCGAGGTATTAGACTTAATGCAGCGCCAGCGGCACCGACTGTAGCAGGCGTTTGAGTGATTGTGGTTTATAAAGTTATTTTCTGAAGCTAAATCATGCAGTACCAGGATTGAGAAATTCTGCATTAAATTAGCCTGGCTGCCAGCCCAACTTCTCCCCGCCCACAAAAAAATTTGGTCGGGAAGTTGGGTCTGGAGGGTCTCGTATTGGGAACAACTACATAAAACCAGGATCTGGGCGGACCAATGAAATTGCCAGGGCGGGCTTTATACGATGATGGACAAATGATCAACAGTAACGTAATCAACAACGTCACGAAAGAGCCCTTGGGTTGAATTTGTTTTCAACAAACATTGACATATTACGTTGCTCTGATTGGTTGTAGGTCTATCCAATTGAACGTAGAGGCATTTGTTTTACGAGTTTGGTTGAAACACGCCCCGTAGTCACAGCCCAACGGAGAGTTTTCAGACTCATCAATCGCCAAGCAGAAAGACCCTGTAGGTTGACCTACAGCTGCCTTGTAGTACTGGCGAACCAGCCGCAATCTTCTTCTGACAGTCTTAGTTGCAGTGGACAACGTAGTCCATTATTTTCCTCCCCAAACAATTTAAAATGTAGCAAGACAATATGCAGAACCTCATTTAAGTGTCTCAATGTATGTCAAATCTGCAGATTTTTTCCCCTAAACTTATATTGCTCATTATTACCCTCTTCTGCAATCTTTGTACTGAGGACAGAGGACAGTTTTTTCAGCCAGGTGCAGTGTTGGGTCATCTCACAGACCAGGATCGTCCTCTCCTCTTGCAGGCGTGTGGTCAGCATATGTTGATCATGCATCCTCTTTTTCGTTGCAATGGACACGAGTGATTCTAAATAATTTAATAAATAAGTACATCTGTTGTTTTGTAATTTCTGTAGACTGTAGAGATACAAGTGAAACGTTGATACCTTTAGGGACACACTTCTAAAAAGACACATACCATTGCACAGCACCCCCCATGGCCATAGCAGTGACTCTGCACTCGATCCAGCCAGCGACCCCTCTAACACAGCCACATTGATGATGACATCTTCAGGTACCATGCCATTGTATTTTGAGACCTGCTCAAAAAGCCGCCTTTTATCCTCTGCCAACCTAGAGCGTAAGCGATGACGAAGCTTGTTGCTGTCTGTAAAACATCAGAAGAGTTCTGACTGGTGTGAGAAAATGTTATCTTTATGAAATGATCTGTAATGTAATTGTATTATGTTCTTCATAATTCATACATTTACATTTAGTCATTTAGCAGATGCTCTTATCCAGAGCGACTTACAGTAAGTACAGGGACATTCCCCCGAGGCAAGTAGGGTGAAGTGCCTTGCACAACGTCATTTGGCACGGCGGGGAATCAATCCAGCAACCTTTTGATTACAAGCCCGACTCCCTCACCGCTCAGCCATCTATCTTTTTAAAGAACAGAATGCCCACATACCATTCTGACGGTAGAGTCTTTGTTTTCGTGCATGCACACTCATATGAAGCCCCTCAATGGACTGCTGCAGAGCCTGAAGGTCAGGGTTTGTGGTACTGGTTTGCCAGTACATCACATAGAAATAAGTATGTGATGAAAAAGCACTCGGTGAATGTTGTCTATTTCACAGTAGTAATTCTGTATGTTGTGTACTTTTATGTGTAGTTAACCTTGAACAGTCAGTAACAAAGTGTAGGGCTGCTACCTAGAACACAGATTATGCCTCAAAAAGGGCTCACGGGAGGGGTGCCATCCTTACCGCTTACTGCCCAATCCTGAACATCAGCAACCCACTCCAGTGCCAACTGGTCGGAGCAATGTAGCTCTGCTCGGACAGTTTTGCTGCCTCAACCACAGCCCTTTGACAAGTCTGTTTTATAATAATAATTATTAAATATTACTATTCAATTGTGGGATTTCTTTGGAACCACCATATAGATTTCCTTACAGAAGTGGACACATACACAAAATACAATAAGACAGCTAACATGAATACCTTCACATATCTTGTGGAAAGGGCCTGGTGAAGTGTAATGTAATAGCAATCTAAGAAGAGAACAGATACTCAATTAGTCGTAAAAGTAGCCAACCTGATTTGGACATGTATTTGGTTGTCAGGGCGCAATGGGAGAGGAAACTGTTGACTTGTTCAACTTCTTCACCGGCGGTTGTGCCTGCTCCGCTCTGGTTCCTTCCACTCCATTTGATCTGATTGGGGTAACAATGACAATGTTGGGGAACTAAATACTATGAACATTTACATTTTGGTTGAATGTGCTCAATCTACTTCCTTTATAATGTAATGTAGCAAAATGTTAACAGATACATACCTCACACTTAGTGGCATGGGCTCTAGCATGCATGATGCTGAGGAAGGGCTTCGTATCAAGGAGCCCCTGGAGAGATGACACAACACCAGCCACCTTTTCTAGGTAGGGCCAGTATTTGCAAGCAACGTCCATTGCAAAGAACCTGATGTTTTCGGTGGCATGTAGCTCTTTCTGTAGATACAGTGGGTATGCCAATATCTCCCCCCTGTACATGCTGAGGCCTTTCAGCAAATATCCGTGGCGACACACAGCCACCTCAACACCTTCCTCATCCAGCTTGTTGGCCCTCCTGGAAGTCTCCCTTGCAGCTGTCCACTGTGAGGCACCATACGTGCCCCTCCCTTGAGTCTGTGAAGACAATTCATAAACAAATACATTCAATAACAATTAAATCTAAAACTTTGTATTAGCTTAACACGTGTTTGGTAAAAACTTTTTACAGCACTGTGGATGAGGTCAACAAAACTTGCCACCTCTCTGTCCTTCGCAAAGAACAGCCCATCAAAAAATGCAGCTTCATCAGAACTAGAGAAAAAACAATCATGTAAATTGCGTTGAGTTGTAATTGAAATGTATTTTAATTAGATACCAAACTCACCTTCCTTATCGCTGAAAGCGGTAAAGCTTACGGTTACCATCCACTGACACGGCAACTGTTTGTGGTGTGCAGGCTGGACAGGTGAAGGGGGTCACACAGCAGAGCTGCTCTTTCTGAAAGGAACAGTACACAAACTCCAGAAAGCTCCGCTGCAGTGCATCCCCGTTGATTTGACCAGACTGAAATATAATAAATAAATAAAATTACAGAAATTCACAACAAGAAAATACAAAAAACAAACATAAAATGGCTGATATGCTTTTCTCTTTTACACTTACTCTTCCAGCACGCTGTTTGCGATGTTCAAGCAATTTTGTGAAGGCCTGCCTGGACAAGCCTGGAGAGATCCCCTTCAGCTCCTGGAATGAGTTTAGGAGGTCAACAGAGTATAGGGTCTGTGAAATTGTTGTAGCTGGCCAATAACCACTTTTGATCAGGTCCCTGACTTCTGGGGTCCACTTTTGCATACAGATATTGCACAAATACACAGGTTTATGCAAGTCATAACGTCCTGGTGAAAAATTTGTAAATAATGTAAACATTCTATACTTTGTGTACATACACTAACTAAAGAATGTTAAATGAGGGGAATTTCTTGCTTTACCATTTATGGTAATGACGATTACTGCTCTTCCAGCCAACACAGTGACGCAATTTTTGACACAGGAACACAATTTAAGAGCAGGCACTGTGGGTAAAATGCAAGCTGGAAAAAATATTTTATAAACACGTATATTCAACTAATCATGCAGACGGAACACAGAAACATACTGTACCAGGACCAGTTAAGTTCACATTTGCTCTTCAACTGATAATCAAAAATAACCAATTCAAAATCTTAGTATTATAACAGGGTAAAAGAAGCGTACCTTGCTCTTGGGTGGTGTAGTGCCCAGCTTCACCAATAGCTAGATAGGTGGATGGAGGAATGGTTCTGAAGAATCCATCTACCACACTGTCTCAGTTGTGGAGTGGCCATCTTTTATGAATGTGGACATCACATGCCTCACAAAGCCACTCCTCAGGAAGACAATCTCTGCACCTAAGAAAGGAAAACAAGGTTTATTAGCTAGCTATTTTAGTGTTTCAGTTGTCAGAATAAAATGGAGGTGCAAACTACTTTTTACTCCCAAAGACGTAGCTAGAAAATGCAAACAAGTGGTCCAACCGTATGACAGCAGTCTCCTGGCAGATGTAGCACAGTTCCTGGCCAACATCTTCTGAGTCCAGAAGACATTTCAGGTGAAATAGCCGAGCTTCTTCCCAATGCTCTTGACTGTCAGGTGACATGAAGGCAAAGATGAAATGGTTTGTGGGGACTCCGTTGGCATTGCAACTGGGCAAGACTTCAACATTCCGAAAGTTTCTCCATGTTTCGGTCTATAGAAGAAATGGTTTAAATTAGCCATGTTGGACAAATTAAGATTCGAATCTGTAGAGACAATATTACCAAATTCTTCTTGAGTTTGGAGCTTTGGAGAGGATTCCTCTGCACTGGAAGGAGTTCCTGTGAAACAAGACATGAGAGAATAAATAAAACAGATTTTAGATGTCAGATTTTTGTATTGTATTTAGACCGAATTTACGTTCAGTGATTCTCAAAAGGTTACGCCACAGTGTCAGACTATTATCTTTCCTAAGTGTGATAAATAGAGGTAAATTCAGACTGGCATATGAAACATTTGTATGAATAAAGAACACCAATCAGTAGTTGAGCCCTGCCTTCGCCCACCACATCTTCCCCTAGGCTTGCCTCGTGGACCAACTACACATCCCCTTTTAATCGGTGGAGTAGCCTCTCCGGATGCTCCATTACTCCGTTTCTGTGAAAAATATAGTTTGACTGTGATCCTTGAAATGCTACTGTATAATGGTACGGTATAGCAACCTAAATGTAGGATTATTGTAAAAGCACTAACCCTCGCATCACTTAAAAAATGTTTAAGCTTGATGGAGAGCGCAGTGAGTCTGCCCCCTTGGTTGAGATTATCTGATGGACGTTGGGACGCCATCATTGGACAGACAGACACAGAAAGAGAGAGATAGAGAGAGCAATAGAATAAGAAAGAAAGATGTGGTTCTTAAAAGAGCCTTTGGGTTGGTTTGGTAACAAACAGGTAGTAGGTTTTGGAGAAGGGAAAATGGGTTTAATGGAGCTGCAACAGAAGGTTAAAAAAAGAAGTGAACAAGAGCATATAGAAGTAGTTATAGAAGACATTGATTTTCGTAGTCTAACCAGCCCATCTGAAATTATGTCAACTATTCTGCCTGATATTACAGACTACTACTGGTGCTCATCTTGCTAAATTTCGAGTCCTTTGCAATTGCAATACAGTTGGGCTTCTATGTTTTGTTGATAAACAGAGGAATTATGGCTAGCAACTTCATCAAACGTAGACTTCACATGAGAAAACGAGCAGGTTCATTTATATGCTACTTACCAGGAAGGGGATGAAGTCGCACTGAAGGTTAAAATTGTGCGGTAGATAGTAGCCAGGAAAACCAGTCAGGTCGCGTGCCAGGTTGCGTGCGCTCCTTGTCCAGGCCTCGTTCCATTATGAATGACATAGTTGACATCTTCTATCTTTTCTCCGTTATTGTTAAGTCCTTTCTTGGTTATAAATAGGAAGATCGGTTTAATACGGGTGGTAAAGGATAAGTAAAAGCACGGATCAGTTAAGTAGTAGGCTTTAATAGGTAAGGCTAGCATGTTATTCTAATAAATGGAGCCTAATATTTTTTGGGTATTTTTTTGTAATACTTGTATTTTTATAGGCCTACTGTAAATTAGGGCAACTGTATATGTTAGTGCATATTTTATTTTCTAAGCATTGCTAGTCTATGTACCTTTAGTATAGTTAGATCTCATATACACATTTTTTAGATTCCTATGTTGAATGTATGCACCTTCCTGCCAAAGCAAATTCCTTGTCTCTGCAAACTTTCATGGCGATTAAAACCCTTTCTCATTTCTGATTCTGATTCCTGATTCAAGTAAGGTGTGAGGGAGTGGAAAACTGTCAGGATTAGGCAAATCTCCGAGATGTAGTGGCGTGGAGTTCATAATATTTAACTATGGGCAACGTAGCCTATTTCACCTACCTCTTTAAAAAAAGAACACGGCAAGTTATTTTATGAACTAGTTTTTTATCGCTTAAAAATTTGAACAAAACCTTAAATGTACACGAAAAAATGCTCCATTGAAATGAATTGGTTAATTAAAACGTGCCGAGGTCACGAAATATTCTCTCCATTGAAATGCACTGGTTGAAAAAACGTGGCATAGTCACGAAAAAAGTGCCAATTTCATGAACCTGTCACGAAATATTAGATTATTTTTCGTGACTGGTTCACGAAATTATGTGATACTGGGTTGAGAAGCAAGTATAATGCTAAAGGTTTTAAGGCTTGCTAGCCTGTACTGTCTGTACAAAGAGAATTCCTTAGCTCAGCTAGCTCAGCTAGATTAGGTCCTGTTTACAACAGTATAAAAGTATTCAGTTATCATACGAATACAAACAAATACATTTTTTGTACTGCCGTTGTAGGCTGTTATTACTCACTGTCAAATGTAACAATGAAAATCTGGTGACCTGGTGCAGCCAGAACAACCTAGAGCTCAATGCTCTCAAGACAATGAGCCTCCTCAACAAGGCCAAAGCTCACACTGACTGAATGTCCTTAAAAACTTTTTGCACTACACTCAACTCCTGTAATATTTGTATTTTATATTGTAAATTGGCAACTTATATTCTACTTTACTGTATATTTTATTTTAATTGTATTCCACTTAGTATTGCTAGTTTATGTATCCTTAGTATAGTTAGACCACATATTTAAAATTAAGATTCCTATATGTTTACTGTATGCACCTTCCTGCCAAAGCAAATTCCTTGTCTGTGCAAACTTTCATGGCGAATAAATCCCATTCTGATTCTGATTGACTTTATGAAAAGTTGTACACATTTCAACAAAAGGCACCTGATATAGCTAAATGACCAGCTAACCAAACCCAAACTTTCCTTATCTTATCCCTATTTTTTTATGTCTCTGTTTTTGTTTAACACTATGCTTAAGCACAATGGAGATGGTTGTGGACTTCAGGAAGAACACAGCCCCACTCACCCCCATCACCCTGTGTGACTCCCCAGTCAACACTGTGGAGTCCTTCCGCTTCCTGGGCACTATCCTCTCCCAGGACCTCAAGTGGGAACTGAACATTAGCTCCCTCACCAAGAAAGCACAACAGAGGATGTACTTCCTGCGGCAGATGAAGAAATTCAACCTGCCAAAGACAATGATGGTGCACTTCTACACAGCCATCATTGAGTCCATCCTCACCTCCTCTATCACCACCTGGTACGCTGTTGCCACTGCCAAGGACAAGAGCAGGCTGCAGCGTATCATCCGCACTGCAGAGAAGGTGATGGCTGCAATCTGCCTTCCCTCGAGGACCTGCACACCTCGAGTACCGTGAGACGGGCAAAGAAGATTGTGGCTGACTCCCCCCACCCTGGACATTCCCTGTTTCAGTCCCTCCCCTCTGGCAGAAGGCTGCGGTCCATCAGGACCAAAACCTCACGCCATACAAACAGTTTCTTCCCTTCCGCTGTTGGCCTCCTCAACAAGGCCAAAGCTCACACTGACTGAATGTCCTTAAAAACTTTTTGCACTACACTCAACTCCTGTAATATTTGTATTTTATATTGTAAATTGGCAACTTATATTCTACTTTACTGTATATTTTATTTTAATTGTATTCCACTTAGTATTGCTAGTTTATGTATCCTTAGTATAGTTAGACCACATATTTAAAATTAAGATTCCTATATGTTTACTGTATGCACCTTCCTGCCAAAGCAAATTCCTTGTCTGTGCAAACTTTCATGGCGAATAAATCCCATTCTGATTCTGATTGACTTTATGAAAAGTTGTACACATTTCAACAAAAGGCACCTGATATAGCTAAATGACCAGCTAACCAAACCCAAACTTTCCTTATCTTATCCCTATTTTTTTATGTCTCTGTTTTTGTTTAACACTATGCTTAAGCATCCCACAGAGCCATGCTCGTGGTGACTGTTTTGAATGATCAGCAGTGTTTGGGGGGGGGGGGGGAGGCTTGTCTTTACTCACACACTGTGCTCGTAAAAAAAAATTGCAGTTCGCGCACACATCAAATTTTAGGGGTATATGCGAGTCAAATAGTTGCACTGTTGAGCCCTGAATTGGCTTATTATTGTCAACAACAGAGACTCGTTATGAAGTTAGGGTGAGCTCACCAGAGGATTGTCCTGCAAAGGCAGCTGGAGTTTGCACCGTTGCGACTCAGACACAGTCGAAGTACTGCATTTCATCTTTATCTGATGCAGGTGCTTTTTCATCGCAGTCGTTTTCCCCCCTTTTCAAGAAATTACTTTAGAACATATATTGCACTTTGCTTTGTCTTTATCTTTGGCTTTAATAAAATGTAGCCAAGCCTTTGACCGTTTCGTGCGTTCTGCCATCGTAGCTAGCAACAAAATGATAAATAAAGCGAAGTAGCGCGTGAGGCAATTACATTCTTCTTTGTTTAGTTTAAAGGCGGTTGGCAGGCATTTCAATTGAATTAGTCATTTTATTAGTCAAACATTGTATGATCAACGTTACATTATATTACTTGGTCTCGATAGCGGTATCGATAAGCTTGGACCTTATTGATATTCGGGTTTTGAGAAATTTGGAACCGGGTCCTTACAGAACCGGTTCTCGATACCCATCCCTAATCCCTAGCGTCTGCAATCTTTCGACCAGTGTGTTAGCAGCGGCTTGTCTTGTTGAAGCCAGAAAGATAAACCTAACCTTCCCACATAGTGGGACCGTGCTAGTTTAGCCTGGTACCAGCAGGCTAGCAACTCACAAGTGATATTAACTGGTAATAAGTAGGCCTATATGATCCCTTGGATAGTAATATGCTTATCCCTGTAATCTCGACCAATGTCAGCAGTCAACTAAGCATTGTTAGAGTCTGTATTAAATTGATGAATTACTGTGGAGGAAAAACAACACCCTGAAGATACAGATGTAGAACAGGTTGGTGATGAATCAGCATCAGGGGTTAAGGTGAGAAGATGAATTGACCATTTTGGTAAGTATTGCATTAAATTGCAGTTTTATAAGGGATGTTTAGACAATGGTACCCATGAATGTTATCATTCACACTTATACTTGTAGATAGTAAAAAGGTGCTATAAATTGGGATGCCCAAATGTATGCATCATATATGATTTAATTGCTCAGAAGTCCAGTACAGATAATGTAACTGCTAGGCCTAGCACAGCTCTATAAAACCTGAACCAATTACCTACCCGACATATAAAAAAAATAATTCTGAACAAACAAGTGTCCCTACCAAAGCTGAGACCAAACCTGAGCCCCAAAAAAGGGGCAATTTTACATTTAAACACGAATGGCTTGATGAAATTGTTCAAACGGACACAAGCGATGGTCCAGGTTGGCTGGTGAAGCTTTCTGATATATTTAGCTACAAAGAGTTCTCTGCAAACTTTGCTCACAGTACTGAGGTTTGCGCTCAGACAGATTTCTATTTGCTCAGTGCGAACATTTTTTTGAGTGAGCATTGGCCTGGATACACCCATGGGGAAAGTACATTGCACCTAACATTGGGGAAGCCAGAAGGAGAGGATGAAGTACTTTAAACAATGAAAATGCCGTATACAATTGAATAAAAAGTCTCCTTGATTCTTTGTGTTTCAAGATGACCTGGAAAACTGATGGTAATATTCAGATACTGCTTTGGAGCAAGGTATTGTAGTGGTCGGCTATGGCCAAGTGATGGCGCACTGATATGATGTTATGATACACGTGTGAGATGAAGTATAATAAAAGTTGTCGAGTTGCATCCTGATGGTTGTGTCCCGAGTACCGAGTATATAGGCACAATACATGGTGTCAGAAGCGTATAACCCGTGACAGACAAAGTCTAGAGGTACAGACAACTTGTTGGATTAATTTAACGGGTGGAGAGTGAAGACGGTGACGTGTGGAGCTAGAGAGACAGTTTGACGGTGAAAGCTAATATCAACCTAGCGGTAAGCTACTAGCACACAGCATGGATCACATTTTTACCATCCCACCACCGGGACCCTTCGACTTCAAGCTAAGCTCGTGGCCCGCATGGATTACAAGATTCGACCGCTTCAGGCTTGCTTCTGGATTGAAAGAAAAAAACAAAGCTTACCAGGTGAATTCTCTCATTTACACAATGGGTGATAAAGCTGATGATATCCTGAGCTCATTGCAGTTGGCTTAGGATAAACAAAATGACTATGACGAGGTAAAAAATGCTTTTGATGGACATTTTGTAGGAGTGCATAATGTAATTTTTGAACGAGTCAAGTTTAATAAACAAAGTCAGGAAGTTGGCGAATCTGCAGAAAACTTTATCACAGCAGTGCACAAGCAAGCTGAACATTGCAAAAATGGCGTCTTGCGTGAAGAGCTGATCCGAGGCAGGAGTGTTGTCGGGATACGTGATGCCAAATTGTCTGAAAAGATGGTTGGATTGGATTTAGCTTCAGCCATAGTTCAAGTGAAGCAGCACGAAGAGGTGGAAAAAGCAGCAAATTGTTCTTCGGTCAGCCGATTCACCAGAGCAAATAGATGCAGTGTCTTACAACAGCAAGAGAAATGCTTATAGGAAAAATTCTGCTCAACGTGTAAGCCGTTTTCAGCCTCAGCCTGCCTCTACTAGCCCAAAGCAGAGTGGGAAGTGTGGCAAAACCCCTACACATGCATGGACTGAATGCCCAGCAGAAGATGCTGAATGTAGAAAATGTCAGAAGAGGGGACACTTGCATCTGTGTGCAGATCAGCTCAAAACCTAGATTCCATTGAGGAGGATTATGGGGCGGCTTATTTGGGAGCTGTTGACTATCCACAGTCGTCTACATGGACTGAAATGCTTACCATAAATGGTGGCCCAATGTGCTTTAAAGTGGACACTGGTGCATCTGTGACTGCCATCCCAGAAACAGAATACACGCAAGAGAAATATGGCAGGTACACACTGACACGCAGACCCCTGCTGGTCCCCACCAGTCAACCTCTGGATGTCAAAGGGCAAGTGCATGCTGTCATTCAGAGAGACGACAGAAAGATTGAGGTGGAGGTGTTCATTGTGAAAGCCCTGACCACACCCTTATTGGGCATGCCAGCCATTCGCAGACTGCAGATGATTCCTCAGCTCCATAGCATAGACGATGCAGAGACACACTTCCGCTCAACCTACGCAGATGTCTTTACAGGGCTAGGTAAACTTAAAGGTGAATATAAAATTAAGCTGAAAGACAATGCACCACCCTATGCCCTCTCTGCCCCATGACGTGTAGCCATCCCACTCCGGGCCAAAGTTAAAGAGGAACTACACCGGATGGAGAAAATGGAGGTCATAGCCCGTGTTGAAGAACCAACTGAATGGTGTGCAGGCATGGTCCCTATCGTGAAAACATCGGGGAAACTACGCATTGGTGTAGATTTAACCCATTTGAACGAGAGCGTCATCAGAGAGAGACACATCTTACTGGCAGTGGACGAGACGCTGGCTAAGCTGGAAGGAGTCAGAGTCTTCACAAAGATTGATGCAACGTCAGGCTTTTGGCAAGTACCGCTCCATCAAGACTCAATGCTGTTGACCACGTTCATCACACCAGAGGGCAGATATTACTTCAAGAGGTTACCTTTTGGTATATCATCGGCACTTTCACTATAAGAACAGATCACAAGCCACTCATAACACTCCTGAAGTCCAGAGCACTGGATGATCTTCCGCCGAGGATTATCAGATTCAGATTAAGGCTGCTCAGATTCAATTTCAACATCATCCATGTCCCAGGTAAAAACCTGATAACAGCTGATGTTCTGTCCAGAGTGCCTCTTCCAGACACAGCCACGGAGGCAGAGCTACCTGGAAAAGGAATTCAAAGCGTACTTGGACAGTTTAGTAGAAAGCCTGCCAGCCACACCGACACTGACGATAGTTTTAGTTTGACATGGAGCAGGCTAGTTCCGAAGTATAAGTTACCTTGGTTACGTAGCTAGAACTAGAATAGACCTTAATGGAACGGAACTCTTGCTGAAGTAAGTAAGTAAGTAAGACTTTATTTATATAGCACATTTCATACAAGAATTGTAGCTCAAGGTGCTTTACATAAAATCAATAAAAACAATAATACAAGTGATAAAAGTCATAATTAAAATAGCAAAAATAATATAACTAATAAAAGTAGTGAAACACTTATGAGATAAAATTACTTAAATGCTTCGGTAAAAAGGTAGGTTTTAAGCTGTCTTTTAAAAATGTCTAGCGTGTTTGCTTCCCTAATACTTATGGGTAATTTGTTCCATAGTTTTGGGGCGTAATTAGCAAAGGCCGAATGACCAATCTTCTTTTGACTGCTTCTGGTGACCTCTAATAGGCCTGCATTTGATGATCGCAGTGTTCTAGCTGGTGTGTAGTTTATAAGGGAGTTAGCAATGTAGCTAGTTCCTTGTTCCAATTCTGAAAGTGACAGGGAGCCAGTGTAAAGTAGCTAGGACAGGACTAGTTGAAATTCAAATCTGAGTCCAGGATTACACCGAGACTCGTCACCTCTGGTTTAAGACAGGGGGTTAAGCCTCCTAGATTCTTAGTAAGCATCTCTCTTTTGGATTTGGGGCCACATAATAGGACTTCGGTTTTGTCTTCATTTAATTTAAGAAAGTTATCATTCATCCATTTGTTTATTGCCAACAGACAGTTGGTAATGGAATTGATGGCCATTGCATCGTTGGGTTCAGTGGATATATATAGTTGTGTGTCATCCGCATAGCTATGGAAATCTATGTTATGTTCTCTGATTATGTCGCAGAGTGGTAACATATAAAGAGAAAAAAGTAATGGACCCAAGCAGCTTCCTTGAGCAACCCCATAGCAGTTCTCATGTTTCTTGGACCTATGGTCTCCTAAACTAACATAAAACTTCCTTCCTGTGATATATGATTTTCTCCAGTTCAATACACTATCCGTGAACCCAATAAGCTTTTCCAGTCTATTGATTGGGGTGTCGTGATCAATGGTATCAAATGCTGCACTGAGATTTAGCAGGATAAGGATCGAGACTTTATTTGCATCAGAGTTTAGTCTGAGGTCGCTAATTATTTTGGTGAGAGCAGTTTCAGTACTGTGATATTTCCTGAAACCTAACTGCGAGACTTCCAGGATGTTATTTTCTTCAAGAAAATAATTTAATTGGACTAAAACTATCTTTTCCAGTACTTTACTAATAAATGGAAGGTTTGATATTGGTCTGTAATTTGCAAGTAGACTGTTATCCAATTTGGGTTTCTTTAATAGGGGCTTTACAACAGCTGTTTTGAAGGCATCTGGGAAGACGCCAGTTCTAAGGGATGTGTTTATAATCTCTAGCACCGGACCTGGGACACTATCAAACACTCGCTTAAAGAATGTTGTGGGTATAGGATCAATATCTGAGGTTGTGGAGTTAGATTCGCTGACAATTTTGGAAAGTTTACTAAGTGTGATACAGGTAAATGTGCTCATGGTTATGTTGCAGAATCTACTGATGTCAGTTTCGACCCCACTTTTAATAATACTAGCTCTGATCAAAGTTATTTTGTTCTTGAAGAACAAAGCAAGCTCTTCACATGTAACTGCTGAGGATGGGGGTGGGACAGGGACAGTGTTTAGCAGCTGGTCAATGGTGGAGAAAAGAACTCTGGAATTTCTGGCATTTTCTGTAATAATGTTGGAGAAATATTCTCTCTTTGCTAGACGGATGGTTATGTTATAGGTGGTTAGTGTATCTTTGAAGATATTGTAGTGGATAGTGATCTTTGTTTTCCTCCATTTTCTCTCTGCTGCATGGCATTTTCTTTTCGTTTCACTAACATTTTTATTTCTCAGCCATGGGGAGGTTCTGCTCGTGCACTTCTTTTTGGTTTTCAGTGGTGCAACAGACTCTAACACAGATAATAGTGCATCATTGAGGTTCTCTACCATTTCATTCAGAGAGCAATCATGACTAGTTGGCTCATATAGAGCAAATTGTTCAGAAAA
The DNA here is from genome assembly GCF_054491055.1 of Hypomesus nipponensis. Taxonomy (NCBI): domain Eukaryota; kingdom Metazoa; phylum Chordata; class Actinopteri; order Osmeriformes; family Osmeridae; genus Hypomesus; species Hypomesus nipponensis. Next base: position 7,104,546 of record NC_140371.1, on the reverse strand, counting down.
TTTCATAATAGCTGTATCGTCTAAATTTCTTCTTTGGACTAAGAATTGTTTTGTGTTTTTTGTTAGGATAATTTCCACATTAAAAAGTATATAATGGTGGTCTGAGAGGGGTAGATCAGTTATTGAAATATTATTGATATTTAGTCCAGTTGTTATCACTAGATTTAGTGTGTTTCCGTGCCGGTGTGTTGGGTCTGTTATGTGTTGAAGTAGATTGAAACTGTCAAGGAGATTTAAGAGCTCAATAGTTCTTGGGTCTGCTTTTTTATTTACTTGGATATTTAAGTCTCCGTTTAAAACTACTTTGTCATATTTAGTGACACATAGTGATAATAGTTCAGAGAATTCTTGTATGAATATTGGCGAGTGCTTGGGTGGCCGATATATAATAACAAAAAGTATTGATTCGGTTTTGAGCTCTATAGCAAGATATTCATATGATGTGAATTCACCTAGCTCAGTGATTTTGAACAACAGTTTAGAGGAGAAAATAGCTGCGACTCCTCCACCTTTTTTTGATTTCCTAGAAACTTGGTGAAAGCTGTAATCGGGTGGACACGCTTCTATCAGAGTTGCTGTTGCCGTGTCATTGTTTAGCCAGGTTTTTGTTAGACAGATGCAGTCTAAGTTGTTTTCTTTGATCAGATCATTAACTAGAAATGTTTTGTTATTTAGTGATCTAACATTTAGAAGGGCCAGTTTAATCTGTGGGGTATTAACAGACAAAACAGGTGTTGATAAATCTGTTGGAAGAATATGGATAGTTCTGTGACTTCTAACACTAGTTTCAGGTTTGTAACGATGCATTTTACCATGCCATTTTCTGTTTTTGATGATGACCGGTATGTCTAATAAAATAGCATGGTGGCTGTCCTAGAGTACCGTTTCTTGGAGAAAGTCTATGACACTGAGCTGTTCCATCACAAGGGAGTTCATCTGGGGGGTACAGATCTGTGCAGGACCCATGACCTTGCAGGAGGCTGTTTGAATGTTCTGTTCTCTTCCATGGGAGGTTGATTGGGATGCGTCAGTCAGCTTAGACACAACAGGGATAGGGAGAGAAACTTGATTTGTGGTCAGGAGCACGTGACTGATGTTTGCTGTTAGTAGTCGAGATCCTCTACGGTTTGGGTGGAGTCCGTCAGCTTGAAAACGGTCTGCACAGTTCCAGAACACATTGAAATTATCGATAAATGTCAGTTTGTGTGCCAGACAGACAGATGCCAACCATGTGGTGAAAGATAGTAGTCGACTGAAGGCTTCTTTTCCTCTGTGAAAGCATGCAATCGGTCCACTGATGAATACATCTTGATATCTGTTGAGTGTGTTCAGTAGCTGGGTGAAATGTTTTTTAAGTATCTCAGTGCCAGTTTTCTTGTGTAGGATATCAAACGAGCCAGTGTGGATGATAATCTCAGGGCTGTTTGGTTTATTGTTGAGGATTGTTTGTACCTCTGACGACAGTTCCTCGACAGATGTGTTGCTAAGACAAATATTTTCTGTCTTTGCCAGTTTAACATGTGCTGTCATGGCATCTCCAATCAAGATAGTGGTCATATGTGGTGTTGTGTTTGCATTTCTAGTGTTTGCCTTATCAGTAGCTGCGGAGCCAGTTCTTAGCTTATTTGGGTTAGCAAAGATAGGACTTTGTGCTAAACCAAGGTTAACCACTGTGTCAGTGCTAGCAGTAGATTCTTTAGTGCTAGCAGCGTTAGCTCTTCTAAGTGCTGATGGGCTGTGGGTAGTCTTAGCATACCTTGGATCTTGATAATCCTGTGGTATTGTTGTCTGATTAGGCTTGATAGGGGGTCGAACAGCGCCCCGAGTGGTCCTAGAGGGGCTTGGAGTAAAATGGGAGACTCCCGGTCGCAGCAGACGATGATGTGTTGGATTTGCATGTGTGTAGTAGCTACCATCATGGTGTGTCGGCAATCTGGGCCCTTCATGTTTGTAAGCTGCGTGGCTAGCACTCCTGTGCCTCTTTGCCTTGGATTCCACACACAAGGGAGAGAAAGTTCCCAGTGGTTCAAATCTGTTTCTGAGTGGGACAGGAGGAGAGGTGATGTGGGAAGAGTCTCTGCCTCGCTTTTTATCCTTGGTGACAGTCCCAACTCCGATGAAGGTAGAAGCAGCGCTGGGCCTCTTTGGTTTAGAACCGAGAGCAGGCCATGACTCAAAGCTGGTTCCAAGGATGGCTCATTAGCCAGTAGGTTAGCCTCCGGGCTAGGTAGCATGGAATCTATAAAGTCTTCGGTCTTTCTGATATCTAAGAGGGTTCTGACTCTTAGCTCCAGTTCGACTATCCTCTGAGTAAGTTGTTTGCAGTCTTTGCAAGCCATAGTTCTACAAGGAACAAGCTTAAGCTTGCTTGCCTGTGGTCAGTCTTGGAGAGTAGCCCAAAATACCTCTGCTCTCCTTGGGCTTCAGTCCCTCAGGTCGTTCCTTTTAGTGGTTGTAGTCGATCCAGTTTGCCCCAATCAGAAGTATTTGATTTTGAGTGATATCATCAAAAACTATCCAAATGATTGAAACTGCAGAGCATTTCTCGGTGAATAGGACAATAGATAGGATAGGATAGAAGCCAAGCAGGGAAGCAAGCAGGGAAGGTCAGGGGGAGGACAGGGAAAGAAAATGCGACTGCCTTCGTTGAGAGCCAAGTAGTAGTAGTAAGCGAGACTTGGCAAAATAAATCTCGCTTTTCCTTAATCTACGAACGGTCGAGGTTAGTAAGTAGTTTATTATATGGCATTTTTAGCTTCTTTTCATTTTGTAAACGAAAATAAATGGTACCTCTAGGCTAATTGTAGCTAGCTCTCAAGTCTTCTCACGCTGTGTTTCATGTGTTGCCTTGCAACTCATTACTTTTGATAGAAAGCGGACAACATGGTTCTGCTAAAATGGCATAATTTCAACACAAAAAAAACTCAGCAGCTGACTCGTTGTTCATTTTGCAGATGACGTCAGAGGGCAATACGGAGCCGTATTGACCGCTGAGGAGGGCAATACGCGTCTGGCATGACTACCCATTAGCCAATCAGAAAGCTTGTACCGTCATTGCCATATAATAATTATTGTGAGAATTCTGTTAAGCTATTGTTTTTCTGTTTCTCTTTATTATTATTCCAACGTTCTTCCGCCGTTTTTTGGCCTTTAACTAGTCCTGCATAATTTCACCGATTCCTACAATTATGGTATCAAAACGTTCAGCTCCTTCAGGTGATGATGGCTCTGACTTCTGGTATTTCTCACTTTTATACTTTTTAAAGAATTAAGGTTTTTGTGCAAATTATTCTCCCATTAAAAGTAATGGTAAATCCTTTCAAATCATTAAAAAGCTTCCTTTTTTTCAAACTTAACTAGTTCAGCATACTTTCAGCTAGAGACACCATTCAAACATTAAAATGTTCACAAGACATTCAGCTATTCCCAAATGATTCAGGTTTTTCAAATATATTCAGCCAATTTTGAATCGTGACAGTTTTAAATACATGAAAAATGTAGCTCCTTCTTGATTTTTATGGTTGAGCAGCCACTCTGCTGGCTGCTCTTTTTTTGATATTCAACTAAATTGACAAACAAATTCCTCTGACGTTCATATAATTTAACTTACAGAAACAAGTTATACCTTAAAATGTAGGAAAACTTGTCCTCTTTCAGCCAATGTAACTACTAAAGAGCTCACATTTACAGATTTTCAGCTTTGAGCCTTGAGGCGAGAGCAGCCTTTCAAATTCGCTCACTCACTTCAATAGGTAAAATTCGTCAGAGAATTTCGAATGTAGACGTGTTTTTAAACTGCCGGTAGAGTTGTATTTCTGACCGCACAGACATATAAAGGACATGTCTGGTTTCGGGAGAGTCTTGGGTCTCGGAAAATATCCTTATTTTTTGGATTGGACGTACGGTTTTGCGTCTAGGTTAACTTGTTTGAGGTGTGGATTCTGGCTACATCATCATAATCGAGCTAGCGCGATGGCTCTCTCCATAACTAAAAACGGTTTGACTTTTCACAATCGACCAAATTGGCCAAACAAGGTATGTACAGTGAGCTTAAAGTGTACATAATCTAGCAGGATCGTTTTTATTTTAACAAGTTTTAGAGAAATATGCAAAAATCGAGGCGCGACTGTCATAGCTGACCATCACAAACAGCCAAACCAGGGCTGGGGTAGCTTAGCTAAGTGTTTGCTGCAGCTGGCGTTAATCCTACGAACAAACGCTTCGTAACTGGAAAGCTTTTACTTTTAATTGACGATATTGAACACAGATGTAAAGTAACTTGTCTTTACTCTAAATATCTTCTCCGTTTTCAATTTGAAGTAGTAGATCTACATACCACTTTGACACACTTGCGAGAAATGATCCACTGGTTAGATGTAGCATGATCTTGTTATTTACTATAAAAAACTCCAGGGACAACGACAACATCACCAACCTTGCACTATGAATTATTATATTGATGTCATCTTAATTAAGTGTCTGAACAGGACTGGGTGTGCAGGCACGCATTATAAGTTTCTCCTCCATCTTTGTGAAAGAAAGGGCCTATGTACAATTGGGCCTATGTACAATTAATATGTTTTAGAAGAAGTTTACAGTTGGATAAGAAGCTTGATACAATGTATGTGGATTCAACTCATTTGGTAGAGATGCCACCTGTAGTTTTATAACACCTAACTAGGAGACGTGAAGTCTAGGAGACGGGAAGTCTGGGTGACCTGAAAGAGTTCTTGTCACCTGGGGGGAAGAGACAGTTGTTCCGAAGACAATGTGGATTCAACTGTATTGTTCTAAGGATTTAACCAATGACAGAAGAGATTTGGTATAGCTTCATGTCTGTAGGATGGACCAATCACTTTTGAGAACTGTTGTATCTATAAAATGGTCTGTTGAAGAATGTTCTGGGGGGGTTCAGGGCCATCAGCTGAGTAGTGCTGGTGGGCTGGATTCTCCTGGTTCCATTCTAGAATGCTAGATGGAGCTGTATGGAATTGTCTTTGTGTTATTGTCTTATGTTTGTGTGCTGATGATATTATGTTGGGAACGTTATTATCTTAAAAATCTACGTCAAATAAACATTAAATCTGTACTCAACCCGACTGCAGCTTAAACGATTGATTCTCTCAAAAATGTCCACAACAGTTTTGGAGGGGGCACTAGGATGTTCATTGAGGTGCAACCTGGACTCGTGAGTGGCAAGAATTCTTCCTCAGTGTCAGGTGATTCAATGCAGCATTTTGAACAGGGGAAAGTGGTGAGTTACTGAGATCGATTACTTTGAGCGAAGTTATGGTGAGGTTGAAGTTATTGTTGAATTTGACAGGGTTTTGTTTGAATGGTACAATTTTAGTCTGATAAATAGATGTGCAATTCTATCTTTTACATTTACTTAATTTGGGTCCAAATTGTGATATTGCTACATTCCTACTGTAAATCCTCTGTGTTTAGTCTTTGAGTAGTTCAAAGATGCAGTTGTGGTCTGTGTTAAGTCTTTGATGTTTTTCAAGGCTGCAGATGTGGCCAGTTTATTTGTTTCTGCGCCAGTTGTCATATGCATAGTGCATATGGTTGTCCATCCATGGGTGTGTGGATGAGTGTTTGGGTAATGTGGAATGTTCTTGAAATTCACAGTGGATGATCTGTGAATGGATTGGTTGAAATTGTCATATCTAGTTACCAATTTTTTTTTCTTTCTCACAAATACATGTTATTGCGATATTTTAGCGAATTGAATGAGCTATCTAGGTCTATTGAAGTCATGTAATTACTAAGGTATACTAATACATGTTAAAGGGTTCGAGGCCCTTTGCGTTGAAGTCGTACAAAGGATCTTGAGTCCCATTAGGGGTTACGAGTTCTGCATGAGTTTACTGCTACTGAAATGTGTGTGTTATGATTAATTCTTAGTTTGGTGGTGGACCAATGCGTGGCCAACATTGGTTAATAAATCCTAACCAAATTGACATGTTGCAGATTGTCGACCAGAACTGAGATGGATGTGTAAACGGCTAATCTGATGTGTTTTCCATGTTGAATTTGAATCCCGACTTCTCTTTTATGTGAGGAAAGAGAAGTTAAAGAAAAAGTGAGGAAATTGTATAAGTTTGTCTTTTGTGTTAGATGTTTGTTTGAAACAACGAGGAGTAGAAACCTAGATTCTATTTAAAAATGTTGCCAGTCTGTTGCCAATGACCAACGGTTGCTACGTTTTTCCAGCAAGTTCAAGTAATTCCAGTGTTGCCTTTTACCTTCAAATTCGTTCAACCCAGACTTCAGCAACTGTTTTTCTGCTAAATTTTCACATTTTCCCTTTTGTTTTGCATTTTTCTTCTCTTTTCTGCCTTCATCTTGCTCCAGGTCCTTTCAAAAATACCTTTCACAGCAGTACCTTCCAACTGCCAGTACTTTAGCATTTTTCTTCTCTTTTCTGTATTTTTTCTGCCTTCATCTTGCTGCAGGTCCTTTCTAACATACATTTCAGGCCTTTTAAAACTCCATTTTCTGCTAAATTTTCTCATTTTTATGCATTGTTTCTCTTCTTTCAGATTTTTTTCACTTTTTGGTTTGAATTTTTCTTCTATTTTCTGTAGTTTCATGCCTTCGTCCAGCTCCAGCCCCTATTTAAAATACCTATTGGGCGCATTGAAGCTTCAGCTTATAACTTTCTAAACATTTTCACATTTTTCAGCTTTTTTAGCATGGTCAGCTATTCAGGTTTTCAGCATTCTCACTGCTGTTTGGCAGGAACAGCCTTTTCTAGTTCTTTTTGCCCCCCTAAAACTTTGTCAATATTTGGACTACATAGGTGTCAAACGTTTTGTCTTGGTAGCGATTGAGTTGCTAGTATTTGGATTCCATTGCACAGTTTAGGAGGTTACAACGTTTTTGTGGCGACAAAGTGCCTTTTGTCGACGAAGGGTAATCTGTGCAAGCTACGTCACCACGTCAACACACGTTAGCAACGACGCATGGATACAACGTGATACTTTCTAGCTAGCAAATTGGAGCTTTGATTACGAGTGAAAAATACCACCCCCAAAAAAATCACAACCACTTGGCTTTGTAGAGCATGCGATTTCGAGTGGAACTGCAATCTCGCATTTTTGATTTAGGTTGTGACAGTCTTTGAAATTTGAGCGAGTGCAGGTCGCCCGTGAGACCGCCTCGTCTTTTAGGCGGCAGCCATGCTAGAAAGCGTCATAGTAGTATTTTTTGTAGCTAATTTTATAGTTCAATTTTACACAAAAAAACAGAAAGAGGGAAATGTTATGACGATATGACTATTGTGAAAACAGCCAGGTGGTGAGATTTTAATATAGATTACTGTAAAAACGTTGATTTGTTTGCTACGTGAGAGCCTGTCAGCTTCCATTGACGATTGCGGCAGGAACAAGTCAACAGTGTTGATACTCAGGCAACTGTCGATCTGCGTCTGGTGAGTATTTTCTTAATTTCGTACCAGGGTCAATTCTACATCTAAGTGGACAGCAGTGTTTTACAGATATGGCGATTGTGAAGACAGCCAGCGGCTCAGGTCTAGCCTAAAGTTGCTAACTAGATATCCACTTATTTAATTTTAGCTTCGTAGCCACACAATTACATGACCTGGTCTTGGCTTCTTAAAACAACGTTTTCCACGGATGCTCATGGAGATATCCAAATCAACATAAGCTAACCTCAACAACAGCCTAATGTTAGTCTATCGAGTCCCGAGTCACTCGTAAGTAGTTTACAGCATGTGTAGGCTAGCTAGCTAGCTAGCATATACCCAGTGCCTACAAAACATTTCATTGATTTAGAATGTTTAGGCCTGATATTTAAATTAAATATTATTTTATCGAAAGTGTCCCATTGTCGTTAGTTTAAAGGCAAACAATAAAAAATAAAATGAGCATTGAGAATGAATGAAATGGGGCAAGATCTAGCTAGGCTAACAAACGTGAAGTTCACAATGTTGTTTGTCCGTTGCATAGCAACAACCACACGAACGGGACTATTTTCTCTCGGCTACTGAAATGCGATACACAATGTTTGTTGTCTGTAACTATTTTGTGCTGAAAGGCAGCTTACTATTTATTTGCTATTTATAATTTCGCTGGTAACCGTATTATAAAAGCAATAAGGTACTCGAGGCAGTACATTATCGTCAATGATGTGCGGGTTCTAGGGTTTGCCGTTGTAGGGGGGTAAATATTGTCCAAACAACCAAAACGAATTCCCCTATGGTTTAAAAGAAGATGGGAAACTGAACAATGTATTAGCATGAACCAAATAATACCAATACCAATAGAATTCCAGGTATTTGACTCTATGGGTTAAATCAGAGCAAGAATGGTCAAAGTACGGTTAAATGAAATACGCATTTAATAACTTTGCAAATGAATGAAATCAATTACAAGGCAAACATGTTACAATATGAAAGCTTTCAATCTTACCTACTCTACCATGATCATTGTAAATCAGAGAGAAAGCAAGAGGTGAGCAAGGAGTAGGACAAGGGAGAACTGAGGAGAAGGTCTCAGGAGACGAAGAATCCAAAGAACAATGCATTACAATTCCCTTTATACACAAGAACAACCAATCAGACCAAATCTTGAATGGGGTGTGAGAGCCATCAAGTTGAGACCGTCCAGAAACTCCAGACTTTAGCATATGAGAGGTGGGGGCAGGTTTGACACCCAGCCTTACAATCCTCCCTCTTGGACACAAAAGCACAGCAAAAGCTGCAGTGTTCATCGTGTGATAACCTGCACCCATAGGAAAAGGAACTTGATTGCAGACAGGTCAGCATTGAGATTCTAATGGTCATGGCTATTGCTCAGAGGATCACTTTTGGATCATGGCTATTGCTCAGAGGATCACTTGGAAGAACACAAGAACACAATTGGAGCACAGCACTTGGTTAACAATGAAAATTGTAAAGTTTGGAGTGGTCTGGGGTCTGAGTGAGTCGGATTGGATACAAATGGAAATTAGTGAGACAGTGTCCTAAAACTCAAATGGAAAAAATAGGTGAACAACAGTCCTCCCTTTTGATAGATGAGAGGTACACAAACATATCATCTAGCAGATGAAAATGGCAATTAAAACAAAAGCGTTCTTGGGTCCAAAATAAACAAAACACAAATTACACAGCAATAATAAAATAAAATACAAGTTATACCAATCTACATTTACAGGTCAGGAACCATTGTGAGTTTAGCTAAAACCTAGAACATTTACCACCAACTCTATAAAACACACAAAGGTACATACTGATCCACAATACCCAAATCTCATCCACACAAACCAACATAGGAACTCATGGATGGACAAACCATATGCACTATGCATATGCAGCTAAAGGAACTGGAGCAGCAACAAATAAACTGTCCCCAACGAATCTTTGAACTACAACAAAGACTAAACACAGGGGTAATACAGTAGGAATGTAGCAATATCACAATTTGGACCTGAATTAAGTAAATGTAAAAGATAGTTGAAATTGCATGCAATCACGTTAAAAAGTTTAAGATTTGGTTGTCTTGGTAAAGGTTCAGCTTATGCTGCATGAAAAATGGGGGAGGCCTACCCTTTCCCAGATCCCAACATTTGGACTCAGTGTGACCACTTCTTAGACAAGCACGACAAAATCTAACTTTGTTGTTAGCATAAAACAAGCGTGTGGGTGGAATAGGCATATTTCTGCCAAGATCCCAACATCGCATTTCGGTGTGTCCTTGTCTTTTACAGAAGTTACACTGTATATGATGGGGCTGCTGGGGCTTGGGTTTTACTTCTGTCGCCATTTTTATGGCAGCAATGCGTGGCGGATCAGGAGCACGACAGTTCTTTGTAGAGCGCGGTTTGGGAATTTGCGCACCAATTCCACTCTCTTTGTCTGAACACTCATTAGTAGAATGTGAGCCAGCATGGCTGGTCTCTTCACTGCTTTTATTAGCGGTGTCTTGCCTTGTGGCACTAAAAGGTGTCGCTGCTTTGAGGACAGAGTTGAGAAGACATTTGCCTATTAAATGTACAGTAATCTTCAATGTTTGTTTCTTTTCTGCTTTCTTTTCATGGACTCCTACAGTTCGCCAATGTTCAATTATTTCAGCTAGCGTAAACTCAATTTTAAGACCGTTCTTGTCTTTCTTGCTCAATTCAGATAACGTTCGGTTAACGCTAACTTCTTCCCATAGGTTAAGTAATTTGTTAACTTCAGTTTCCCATTCCATTTTTGTTCATTTCATGCAGGAGCTAATATCAGAAACTAGTAATAGGCTTCTACCAACAGAACCTGGTGGAACACAATTAATGTACATTTGTAAATGCTTACTCACCGCACCATGGTTTGAAACGCCGGTTTGCCAAACTGTAACTGAATTGCTCGAAACATATCACGTCAGGGTCACCAAAACTGTAGGGGGGTAAATATTGTCCAAACAACCAAAACTAATTCCCCTATGGTTTAAAAGAAGATGGGAAACTGAACAGTGTATTAGCATGAACCAAATAATACCAATACCGATAGAATTCCAGGTATTTGACTCTATGGGTTAAATCAGAGCAAGAATGGTCAAAGTACGGTTAAATGAAATACGCATTTAATAACTTTGCAAATGTATGAAATCAATTACAAGGCAAACATGTTACAATATGAAAGCTTTCAATCTTACCTACTCTACCATGATCATTGTAAATCAGAGAGAAAGCAAGAGGTGAGCAAGGAGTAGGACAGTAGGACAAGGGAGAACTGAGGAGAAGGTCTCAGTAGACGAAGAATCCAAAGAACAATGCATTACAATTCCCTTTATACACAAGAACAACCAATCAGACCAAATCTTGAATGGGGTGTGAGAGCCATCAAGTTGAGACCGTCCAGAAACTCCAGACTTTAGCATATGAGAGGTGGGGGCAAGTTTGACACCCAGCCTTACACCGTTTTGTTTGCTGACAACACTCTGGAACCCGTACATTATTGACGCTAATGTACTGCCTAGAGTACCTTATTGCTTGATTATACACGGCTGTTCTTAATGCTGTAGAATGCTCCATTCACTTAAATGGGGCTTCCCAACGTTCTGCGGTGAACAATTTTCTCATATTTGACCGTCGCTATGCATATTTGACCGCTGTCAAGGAAAGTGGCGTTTTTGCTTCTGATTCACGTCTTTCGTACCACTCCGCAAGTAGTCCGGTCACTTTTCAACCCCAGCGTACTCCGTTGCTTAGCGACGTCAGCTGATCTGAAGCCTAAAGAATGTTCAACGTCTATGAAGTTCAACGTCTTTGGTGAATTATTTCTCTGCTGATCAACACTACGAATAGTAACAAATAAATTGTAAAAAGACACTGTGTTGAGTAATTTTGTTGGCAAGTCGCCGTGTAATAAGTGGGATATCCCTTACTTAGCAGACGGTACTATTTGAATTGCGATTCCATCTGAGAAAGCTCCTGCCGGTAACATTGTTGTTAGAATAAGCTTCAAAGGGGGTTCTTTATTAATGAATGAATGCAATATGAGTAGGCTAAATGCCTGAAAATATCACAATATGGGAAAAACTGTAAATGACGTTTAAGTCATAGAGATCAGGTCAATTTTTACACCGGTTTGCCAAATGTATTCGTTTTAATTCAACTATTAGGCTGCTGATTACCATTTCCCTTGCAGGGGAAATGAGAAGACAACTATTTCATTCTACTCTCCACTCTTTTTTTTTTTTTTTCTTTTGAGTGGTAAATGAGCAAAAAAAAAAAAACAAAGGCGGCTGCTGGTCTTTCAAAGAGGGGAAACCTAATTTTCGGCCTACGTCATAAAATGTTTCAATTTATTTGGCTACTTCACTGGCTAGTTCACCCCTACATCTCTAGCATAGCCTACTATATGAATGAATGAACAAACAATCTAACAAAACAATATTAATCTTGAAGGAGGAAATGTGGGAATTAGGTTAAACTGAAACAAGGAATGTAGTGAATGAAATATATGATGAAAATTGGCTAGCAATTTTGCCAAGCAAATACCAAGAAATAGGTTGCAGCAATTTGTCTTTTGACTACACTTGCAAAATCCGCGAAGGGACCTGTGCTCGCCTTTTTATAGTACAAAATCGTTGTCAATCAAAAGGAGGCGCAGTCTTTCGACAGACCCTCCAATCATCACACGGAAGCCCAGCGTCCAGGCCAGCCCACTCCTTCATTCACCCCCAGAGACGGCAAGTGTCCAGGGCGGTACATAATCGCAGCATTTATCCAATGACCGTATAGTTTCGAAACACTGAAAAAAACAGTTCAAAGCAAACCCATTAAAGTCCATGTAAGCTGAGCTTCAACAGGGAAATGACTGTGGCGCTACGGGAATGTATGAGTAGGAAATCAGTTAGTCAAGCTGCTAATATATGTAGATAATTCTGAACAAACTCGTCTTCGATATGAATGTGTTCTAACACATTTAAAATGTTAACACAATAGTAAATATTTGACCATTAATTTTTTTTTATGTCAGAGGAAGCTGAGCTTCCCTTGCTTCACTTCTCTTACAGAAATCGCCACTGTTTTAAATCTATGTCATCTTTATAAATAATAAGTAGGCTATGCATTTTTTATATAAAATATACAGAAATCAGTTGTAAAAATTTCATTAAAAAACGGACCCCTCTGCAACCGACGCAAGCAAGCACACCCTATCTAGTTGTCTGTGAGATAACCGAGTGGAGCAGGCGAGAGAGACTCGGAGCAGCGGTGGCTCCCCGAGAGAGAAACGGCCGGTAGACAGACGCTGACCGTCTTCTTGGACGGGGCAGCGGGTGAACTGACTAAAGAATAGATGTATGTAAAGTGGTTTAAATATTGGCTAATAATCCCTGATATTTCGTAAGGATTTAGTAATCTTATTTCGTTTTAAAATAACGGCAAACCAAAGAGCATTTGAAGACTTAGAGAGCTAAAATAAAAGTTGTATTTGTACTGTACAGTATATTTCCTATTGGAGAGATACTTTAGCGTTGTATATATCGGGAAACGTAGAAAATAGGCTGATATATTTTTTTCCAAGTGTATGTGTCCAACCCAAAAGTATATGAAATAGTTTAAAACCGCCAGTCGCCCCATGGGTTGTAACAGATTCTCCCTAAACCCGAAAAAGTATATTTTAGAGAAAGGCCGGTGAATCTCGGTGTATCTGTGAAGTTGGTCTGTGCAGCGTGGGGAGGGCATACGTGCCGCGACACACTGGTTGGGAGACAGAGTTGGATCGAGAAGAAAGGTCTGAAAAATCGGCAGAAAAAACTCTACTCTGCCCCCGACAGACACACCATAAAAGTTATAGATAAAGGACGGACAAGTTGCTGTGGGAGACCCGGCGGAAAGCTCTGTTTCAGTGTTTCATGAGTTTGAGAGTTCTAAGCTGGGAGACACATAGATACAGTTGTGTGGGGAGATTATCTGAGCTTCGGCTTCAGCTGCCATCTGTGTAAATTTTGATCTTTGCGCGCAGACTGCTCCGATTTCCCCCTCCTTCTTTCTCTCACTTTCACTTGCCACCAACCGTGTGGCCATGCCCATCTTACTCTCCCTAGCTAAGTTGAGATCCTTCCTCTCTCCTCTCCTCACTCCTATCTCCTTTCTCCCCTCCTCTCTCCCCTCCTCTCTCCTATACACACACACGCGCGCATACACATCCCCCCATTCTCACACCACACATCTACACACACCCTCTACACACACACACACACACATTTACTCCCTTCTCCTCACTCCGAACCTATCCCCTCCTCTCTCCCCTCCTCTCTCCTATACACACACACACACGTGCGCATACACATCCCCCCATTCTCACACCACACATCTACACACACATTTACTCCCTTCTCCTCACTCCTAACTCCTATACACACACACACACTACCAGCTCTCTCTTCACTCCTCTTACACACACATACACACACGCACACACACACACAGTCCTATAACCTCTCCTACACACACACACACACACACACACACGCACGCACATACTAGCAGCTCTCTCTCTCCCCACTCTCCTCTTACACACACATACATACAGTCCTATAACCTCTCCCACACACACACGCACGCACATACATACACACACTACCAGCTCTCTCTCTCCCCACTCCACACATCTACACACACCCCATTCTCACAACGCACACATCCTCACTTGCGCTCTCTCTCTGTGCCTTTTTGCCTTTTGTTGCCATCATTGAGTAGTGTTTGATGTACGGAGCTACGAATAGATAATGAAGGAAGGAATTTTTTTATGAGCTTGGGAAAGAGGCATCAGAGGCAAAGTTTGTGCAAAGCATTGTTCATAAGCTAAAACAAAACTATTTTTGAACATTTTTGAAACCTGAGACATCCAGTTTGAAGACAACAATTTGTGTGACATTTAATAAATGTATATACTGAATTAGAGTGATAAAACTTCACCCTACTTGCCTCGGGGGGAATGTTCCTGTACTTACTTTAAGTCGCTCTGGATAAGAGCGTCTGCTAAATGACTAAATGTAAATTAATACAAATGCACACACATATTCAGGAAAGCTGAGACTTTTCAGCTGATAAACTGAAAATTTGGCAGATCACCAAATCACTAATACAGCCCCAAAAGATTACTTTTCCTTGGCGTGTCTTGGCAACAAGCATATATAATTGGTTTGATTCTACAGGTCTGGCCCAGAGTTTGGAACAGACTGCAGTAGCCTCTATTCTGGTGACTTTTGTTTAAAAGGGCCCGTAAGGCAGACCACAGCAGTACGGGACAGGCCAGCCACACATCCATCGCTGAGTATTACCGTAGTTTCCAGTGGGTTAAGTGAATGTAGGAAGGTGGGATAAAAACACCCAGACCTCCAAGAAACAATAAAAGAAAGGCTGGTGTAAGACCCCAGGCCTGGCTTCAATAAACTAACTGGGACAACTAATTAGCTATTTAGTGGAGTTTTTTTTTTTTATATCAGGGAAACGGACAACTGGAGTTTTCCAGGTCTTTGGTCAACAGTGCACAACAAATTTACATGGGGATCATTCACAGGAAAGATAGTGGGAGGGCTATGGATGGCCTGGTGAGAGTTCCAATGGAGCTAATTATACGACGCCACCCAAACGATAAAAAGTTAATTCAACGGTTTATGAAAAAATGGCATGCTCGAAATTCACTGTGGCTGAAAGAAGGATCCTTTAATTTGCTGTGCTGTGATGAGATGGAGAACAATATAAAACACCATAAATATGAAGACCACAGCGACAGGAGATTGGGCAAGAAAACTAGGGAAAGAGAAGTATTGAATTGGTTTAGAAGAGAAGGATATAGACGACAAGTGACCAGAACAGTGGGGAAAATACGGTACGAAGGAACAGAGAAGACAAGGAAAGAAACTGCACAACGACAGGAACAGAGGAAGTTCAGAGACAGAGCCCCACTCCACCAACATGGCCTGTGGAGCCACCTCCATATTTGGACAGTAAAAACCGATTCAGAGTGGGACAATATCCACTCCTGAACACTGACCCTTAGGGAGAGAAAGTGAAAGGATAATTAAAAGGAGATTTCACTTTCACCCTTGACAAAGTACCAGAAATCTATTCTGGGCACAGAATAGCAGAGATATCAGACGAGAGCCTGTTCGAGACTGGCATGGGACAAGAAGACAATAATTCAACATGCAGCAGTGGACAATCACAAGACTGTCTAGATAGACTGGAATACCAGAAGAAAGCTGCAGGAAAAGCAGAATCGGCAGCCTTGGCTGACAAACTGATCAAAGACTCCACCGAAGAAGAGTGGACAAAGTAAAAACAGCATGACCATCAAGACTCCAGAAAAATGGAGTGCGAGTACACTGACGGAACACCTTCAATGCAATCAGATCAGTCATTTGGGGCACGCCCAAAACAAAAAAACAGAGATCAATCACTGAAAGAGTGAGGCAAACAAAAATGCCAAGACAGGGAGGAGTCAATACACAGAATGGAGAGTGAAATACGCAACCTATCAATCAAATTAAAAAACCACAGAGATACAGACGTGGACAAAATTGTTGGTACCCCTCGGTCAATGAAAGAAAAACTCACAATGGTCACAGAAAAAACGTTTATCTGACAAAAGTAATAATAAATAAAAATTCTATGAATGTTAACAAATGAAAGTCAGACATTGCTTTTCAACCATGCTTCAACCGAATTATTTAAAAAAATAAACTCATGGAACAGGCCTAGACAAAAATGATGGTACCCCTATAAAAGACTGAAATAACGTGACCAAAGGGACATGTTAATTCAAGTTGTGTCCACTAATTAGCATCACATGTGTCTACAATCTTGTAATCAGTCAGTGGGCCTATATATAGGCTTCCAGGTAGTCACTGTGTTGTCTGGTGACATGGTCTGCACCACACTCAACATGGACCAGAGGAAGCGAAGGAAAGAGTTGTCTCAGGAGATTAGAAAGAAAATTATAGACAAGCATGATAAAGGTAAAGGCTATAAGACCATCTCCAAGCAGCTAGATGTTCCTGTGACTACAGTTGCACATATTATTCAGAAATTTAAGATCCATGGGACTGTAGCCAACCCCCCTGGACGTGGCCGCAGGAGGAAAATTGATGAAAAATCAAAGAGACGGATAATCCGAATGGTAACAAAAGAGCCCAGAAAGACTTCAAAAGAGATCCAAGGTGAACTTCATGCTCAAGGAACATCAGTGTCAGATCGCACCATCCGTCGTTGTTTGAGCCAAAGTGGACTACATGGGAGACGACCAAGGAGGACACCATTGTTGAAAACAAATCATAAAAAAGCTAGACTGGAATATGCCAAACTACATGTTGACAAGCCACAAAGCTTCTGGGAGAATGTCCTATGGACAGATGAGACAAAAATTGAACTTTTTGCCAAGGCCCATCAGCTCTATGTTCACAGAAGGAAAAATGAAGCATATCAACCCACAGAACACTGTCCCTACTGTGAAATATGGAGGAGGCTCTGTTATGTTCTCGGGCTGCTTTGCTGCATCTGGCACAGGGTGTCTTGAATCTGTGCAGGGTACAATGAAATCTGAAGACTATCAAGGGATTCTAGAGAGAAATGTGCTGGCCAGTGTCAGAAAGCTTGGTCTCAGTCGCAGGTCATGGGTCTTGCAACAGGACAATGACCCAAAACATACAGCTAAAAACACCCAAGAATTGCTAAGAGGAAAACATTGGACCATTCTAAAGTGGCCTTCTATGAGCCCTGACCTCAATCCCATTGAGCATCTTTGGAAGGAGCTGAAACATGCAGTCTGGAAAAGACACCCTTCAAACCGGAAACAACTGGAGCAGTTTGCTCATGAGGAGTGGGCCAAAATACCTGCTGAGAGGTGCAGAAGTCTCATTGACAGTTACAGGAATCGTCTGATTGCAGTGATTGCCTCAAAAGGTTGTGCAACAAAATATTAAGTTAGGGGTACCATCATTTTTGTCTAGGCCTGTTCCATGAGTTTATTTTTTTAAATAATTCTGTTGAAGCATGGTTAAAAAGCAATGTCTGACTTTCATTGGTTAACATTCATAGAATTTTTATTTATTATTACTTTTGTCAGATTAAAGTTTTCTGTGAAAATTGTGAGTTTTTCTTTCATTGACTGAGGGGTACCAACAATTTTGTCCACGTCTGTAAGACATCAACTCCCAGGTTAACGCCTGAATTTCAACCAAACGAGGACCCCCACAATGCATGGCAACATCCCAGCAGTAGGGGGGTAATGCAAATAAGTCTGAACGGCATGCTAACTCCACAAGACAATGGAGGTGGAGGAGGCTTTAAACGGAAAGTAACAACAGGAGAAGAACGAACACAGCAATGGGTGAGGGATGGCGGAAGGCTGGGGAGAAGATCCAGCCTAAGCGGCTACCCAGAAGAAATAGGAGCAGAGAATCCAACCAATCCATTCCCGCAAAGCCCCCTAGTGTGAAAGGAACCGGACAAGATCCCTTGTACGTACTGTGGTCATTCATGGACATGAGCGGCCTGGCAGGACGGCTGCCTACGCTCACTGATGGAGCTAACAAATGGATAACAGCACTGGCAGAGAGCACAGCAGGGGTGACATTGGCTCTGGGAGACATAAAGGCCCTGCACACGGCCGGAAAACAGATAACAGATGAAGTTTTCCATAGTGCACATTTGCCAAGAGTGGTGACTGGAAATCAAGTAGACAGCGTAGGTTTCGGAGGTCACCGCAACCTAATATGGGCAGAGCTAACAAAACACTACCCAGAGAAGATGAATCCCTCCAAGCTAGATGGCGTAATGCTGAAAGACGACAAATGTCCGACAACAATTCTGCATGATTTTCAACGCAAGAGGAGAGATGAGACTGGGGGCACCTGGAACACAAACAACACCACACAGAGACTCATGGTCAAAAAAGCCATGCCATCAAATGTACAAAAATGTCTGGACGGTGTTGTGGGCCTGATGAAAATGGACTGGCCATTGTTCTCATAACATATAGTCCACTGCACAGTAAATTCCTCAGTGTAAAATATGCAGAGTCAAAGTACTCTTTCAGAGTTATTTCAACAACAGCTTGAGTAATATGTCCCACAATGTTGGTGAAAATGTTCATAGTTAAACTAGTAGAGTAAGAAGCACTTTGGAAAGCCCCGCCCAGCCGCCTTCTTGAAGGCTCCTTCTTCCAACGGATCAAAATTTCCACGGCGCCATCATTCTAACGTCCATCTAGTGACTGCGAGTGACTGAGGTAAGTTTTTCACAATTCAACCAATTATTTGGCATTTCGACAGAAGCATAATTTTAGAATAACTTTACATTGCTGTTCACCATACAATCCAGCTGTTTCTTTGTCTTAAAATACCGTATTTCAAAGGCTTAGACTGAGTTAGCCGAGTGGATGGCTAGCTCAAAATGTGCGAGCAACATAGCTAGAGATAGCTAGCTAGCCGTTCTGTTGTACTGAACTACTGTAGTAACAACGCTAGCCAATGTCAGACGTGTCAATGGCAACAAGAGGTAATGTTAAAGTTTTCTTTAATATAATGTGGGGGTGATAGTGTCGTATTCTTCGTAACGTTCATAGATTCCAGTAAAATAGCTCAAACTTAATGGGCGGGGAGTTGGCTTAACTAGCTAGCTTGGCTACTAGTAGTTATCCCTGCGCGTGCAATCCAATTTTAAGGAGCAATTTTTCTTCAAGACTGTTGGTCGAATTTGTCCTAATCACTTATTTAACCAATTATTCAGCAACAAAAGCAGCATTTTGAAAAACCTTATATAGTTGTTCACCATAGTTACACTTTTTTAGTATTTTAAAATACTGCATTTCAGAGGGCTGAGGTAACCGAGTTTATCGCTTGCTTAAATGAGCAACAAGCTAGCAATAAGGCTAACTAGTTAGTGAGTCAAACTAGAGAAGAATTTCCTACAAGTTAGAACGTGATGTTAAATAATATGGAGGGGTTTTGTGTTGTATTCAATGAATACTATTCATTATAAAGTCCATAGATTCCAGTAAAATAGTAAGTAGACTGCAATTGTATGGAGCTGGCTAAACTCAATAATTTAAGAAGGATTAGCTCAACTAACTAGAAGATGTACTCTACCTCTAATTAATTAAACTTGCTGGCTGTTTTTGCAAAGCACAATTAACAGATAATGTGCATGACATTGTTATATATTAAATGTTTTGTTAATTTTAGTAATGAACGTTTGATCTTTTAACTATGAGAAATTATGTCCTGAAAATCTCTGCAGGGAGCATGCTGCTTAAAGCAAAACTTGGTGGTGTCCAAAGATTTATTAGAATAGCAGAGCCAAATCTGACTGAGTTTTTGATTGCAGGTAAGAAATGTACATTGTGGAATTGGTAGTATTCCAAATTCAGGGAATGTTAGTGAGGAGTAGATTAAATTATTTGATATAATTACCTTTTCTGTTTACCCAAACCTTTGTGCCTGTTTCCTAGCATTTGCTAAATTCGGTGTCCCAGTTGTGACAGAAGGGGTTAAAGTGTTTGACAGTTCAGGGACTGAGTTGGATGAAGATGTTTTTGAAGAAATAGTAAAGGAAATAGTAAAGGATCCCTCATATGGCGATCAAATATGACACAGGTTTGTTTAAGCTAAATGTGTAATCTATATCAGCCTATTTAATGGAAAAGTTGATTATTTGTCATGTCAAGCATCTGTTCATTAGACAGTGTATAATGTTTTTTCTTCATCCTGCTTCTCCAATCATGGTTGGACTCAGTTTCCGCTGTGGACTCTCCTGAGCAGTCACAACCATCGTCGCTCAGCACATCCGACTCACAGGATACAGTTATTGTTTCAGTTAGCCCCTCCAGAAAACGCCAGAGGCTCGATGAAGAAGCTAAGCAAGTAAGAGTTAACAATCAAGTGCAAATTTTCTTCTGACACTTTGAAATCCATTCCCCAAAAAATAAATTTGCCAGCATTTAAGTTAACTTTGAGTTGCAGTGGATTCTAACATGCTGAACTGTTTTACATTGTGTTTTAAGTTGGTGGAATCCATTCTTACCGAGAAACCTGGTGGAGAACGCATTTTGAATGAATAGAATCGAACCAAGTCCTTGGTGGATGAAACCAGAAGGAAGATGGTGAACATGCTGGCAGCTGACATGACAGAGAAGAATGGGTAATTAACTAATTATTTTCAGTTGGCCATTGTGTTCTCTGTCAAGCTCTTAGATAAATTTGGAATCTAAATTAAATTCAGGGAATCTGACTGAGAAATCATTTCTTCATTCTTGCAGTACGTCACCACCCAGACAGGTAAAAGAAATGTATGCCAACGGAATTGTGACGTTATTCCCCTACCTTCGGGACCCCTACTCTAAGAAAGGCTACGTGAGTTGAACACAGTGATGGTTGTGGTAACGTTAAATGCTACATTGATAGATTTTGAATCCTACCAGAGCATGGTGTCTTTCCCTTTTAAATGTTTTTATGAAGCGTCTGTTTTTGTTATCCTTTCCCCCTCCTAGGAGCATTATTATGATGCTGAGAGTGGCACTGGGTACTTCGCCTGGAGGATTAAAACTATTCAGAGATGCTCTGCTAAAAACAGAAGATTATCATTTGAAGGTAACTAATATAGCAAATTTGTAAAAAAAAAAAAAAAAAAAAAAAGATAAATCACAAAATCAGTTATTGTCTTTGTTGCACATAATGTTTCTCAATAATGAACAAAAAATATATTCTAAGTAAGTAAGAATCCAAGTTATTTGTGTTTTTAAATGTACATGGTTGTCGTCCGTATTGAAAATATATTTTCCCATATTGTTTATCATCAGCGGAAGGAACATCTGGTGAAGAAAAGTCTGGAGGACCAACTGTCAGACGAGAGACCCAATTCGTTCCAGACGCTGGCCTGAGTGAAGATGAGTGCAAGGAAGCAATGTCACTGATGAGACATTCAGCTGACGAGGACATCGTGAAGAACAAGATGAAGTTGACATTTGACTATCGCCGCAACATGGTTCGCAACCCCCTGCAGTCAAGCAACATACTGTCTGACTTTCCACGTTTCAAAGACGTCAAAGGCTTGGTAGTATTCTGTCGTTATTTGGACTTTATTTTTTACAGTAGATATGCATTTTAGTGATCCTCAAACTACTAACTGTGACTGTGAAATCCTGAAATTGTCACCCCAATCCAGGTTGAACAGGATTTTGTTCTGATGTTTGGAGAGGGTGTATCAGACAAGCTTCTGGAGCGGTGGACGACCACATACAAGAAGAAGATCATCCAACAATGTAGAAAGCTTCCATCCACCAGTGAGCTTGAAGAACTCCTGATGGCAGCTGATGCTTCTGAGGATGGCACAGAAGTGGATGTTGACTCTGGCAAGCTGCTTTTAAACATACTGTTCATGTTGTAATGCACTGAAAGACTTGTAATATACCAATATGTATCATGTGTAATCTACATCGGGGGTGCTCATTCCTGGTCCTCGAGAGCCCCTGTCCTGCATGTTTTAGATGTTTCCCTGCTCCAGCACACCTGATTCAAATGAATGGTCATTACCCGGCTTCCAAAGAGCTTGATAACAACCCATTGATTTGAATCAGGTGTGCTCGAGTAGGGAAACATCTAAAACATGCAGGACAGGGGCTCTCGAGGACCAGGATTGAACATCCCTGATATACATAATACCTACAACTTGATGTCTTGTTTACATTACAGATGGACTTAATTATGTTGATGGTCCAAGTGTGTTAACATCAAACTTATTTTACAGGTTGGGACAGTGACCTCTCATCGCTTTTGCTGCTGTTACACCTAATTCCTCCCTATGCTCAAGGTCGGAAAAAAACTGGAAAGGTGTCGGCAACACGCAGAGAAACATCTTGTGATCTTCAAGAAGGTTGGTATTTTTTCTTAATTTAGTATACACTGTTTTGATGATACTACAACCATGTAATTCTAATAATCTTTCCCATGTGTGTTTGTCTTCTCAGACTGGAACAAGCATCCAAGAGCATCTCGATGCCATCACTACAAGCACTCAACCCTATCTCCTGGCTGTTGGCGTTAGGAAGAATGCAATCCACCAGTTCTTCATCATTCTTGACAAAAATGCCATGCCTTGCAGGTCAACCTCTTCTCTGGGTGCTTTTGATGAAATCTTTAAGGCCCATTTTGTGTTTGGCACATCATACAACACCATGCTCCACAACATGTACACGTTCATCCAGACAACCGTTTACAATATTGATTTTGGGAAAGTCAAGGAGAGTCCTCGTGTTGCTGAAGTTAGGGCGAGGTTGCTTCATTAGTGCTTGAAGTTTCTCCACCGTGAAGTGTTTTGTTTGTCAGGCTGAGTTAACTTGTTCAAATATGCTTGTTAGACATTTATGATTAGTTCACGGTTACTTACCTGGAAAAAATCTCGGTCTTAAATGTGTTCAGTCTGGATGTAGCTCTGTGTTTGGTACTTTTTCTGGTTTTAGGAAACATTTGAACACCAAACACTATGAGTATATAGACCAGCAGTTTGACACTGATGTAAATTCATGCAGTACAGGAGAGGCAGTGTCAGATAATGCATACGTGACAGCCACCACATCTGATGTGGATGATACAGCCGAAACATCGGAACTGTCAAAAAGGTCAAATAGAAGCACTCTAGACATGTGCGCCAGTGCTGTTGCACAACTCAAGGCAGCAGGATTAAGTCAGTCTACTGTAAATTGTTTTGTTTCGTCCATGGAAGAAGTGGTTTCCGAGATACATTGTCAGGCTAAAGATGCAGCTTTATGGTGCTTATCTACAGAGGACAAGGAAAATAAGAACAGAATAGAACAATCATTCCAAAAGTTGGAAAACCCATTCACAGCTTTGAATTCAGAAGTTAAACAAAACAAACACTTTAAACAGAAATAGGGAAATGTTGAGCCTGTTGAAAAAGTGCTAGGAACAAGATTTGACAGCCGAAGAAACAAAACTACTGGGACATATGACCAGGTCGTTGTAACTGATAAGTTTGCATGTGTTCCCATTTTGGAAACATTGAAGACAATTTTTCAAAACCCTGAACTTCCAGACATGGTAAAGCCCAGGCACATCTCCAAGGAAGGTGTATATATAGACTTGAGAGATGCCACTGATCTTAAAGAAAGTCCCCTATTTTCTATTAAAAAAGATGCTTACAAATTCAACTGTTTTACAATGATTTTGAAACTGCAAATCCATTGGGTTCTAAAAAGGGTTTACATAAATTAGGTGCTATATATTTTACGTTAAGGAATTTCCCGCCAATCTTTAATTCCTCTTTGATAAATATTCATTTGGGTGCACTTTTCCATGCACAGGACATCAAGTGTTATGGTTTTGATTTGATACTTTAGCCACTTGTCAATGATCTGAAAGTACTCGAGACAGAAGGACTCAAAATTTCTATGTTTGAACATTTGATTCATGGTACCATAGTTCAGGTCACTGGGGACAATCTTGGTTTGCATGGTCTTTTTGGGTTTGTGGAGTCATTTTCGGCTCGATATTGCTGTCGTTTCTGTCTCCTTGAGAAACATGGTTTTCAAACTGTGTTTTGTGAAGATGACCCAGAAGTTGTACTAAGAACTGTTGATATGCATGCACAACACTGTCAAACTATACAAACGGATCCTACGCTACCTCATGTATATGGTGTGAAACGCAGTTGTCTGTTAAATTCTCTTCAGTATTTCAACACAGCCAACAATTTTTCTGTAGATATCATGCATGATATTTTAGAGGGTGTTGCTCAGTTTGAAGCGAAACTTGTTCTGCAGTACATTCAGGAGAATTTTCTAAATGCTGAACAACTGGCTGGTAGAATACATGCTTTTGACTATGGTTACAATCAGCAGCGAAACCGTCCGCCAAGAGTTAAGTTGTTTAATGGAAGTAATGATTTAGGGTTGAATGCCATATAGTCTTGGTGCTTATTGCCCAATATGCCTTTGCTTTTTGGTGATTTAATAGAGACAGGTGACAAGTACTGGCTTCTTCTGCTTTTACTTCTACAGATTGTTAACATTGTATTTTCACCAGTTCTGTCAGATGGCATGACCATTTATCTCAAACATTTAATTATTAATCATCATCGGCTCTTCAAGCAGTTATTTCCTACAATCAACCTCTTGCCAAAGCATCACTTTATTATACATTACCCTCAAATTATAAGGACTGTCGGACCAATTTTGCACATGTGGTGCATGCGTTATGAAGCCAAACATAATTTCTTTAAGAGACAATTAAAAAGCTTTAAAAACATTACAAAGACGTTAGCAAGAAATTGTATGGCAATGTATCAGGAGTCCTTTAGCAAAGAAAGATTAACTGCTGGTCCAGGAAAGATGCAACGTGATTTGGTGATGTTGCCGTTACCTCATGGTGTCTTTCACTTTCCACGTTGCCGCAACGTTGCAAAAGACGTTGCGGCAACGTAAGTTTGGTCAACGAGTGACGTTGCGGCAAAGTAAGGGCAACGTAGCTGTTAGCTGGGAATAATAATAATATATATGTGAGATTACAATGGTTTGTGCTAGCCGAAGGCAAGCACACCCCAAATATGGTTCCTGCAGTGCCATGGCGGGCCGGACCAAATGGGCCGGACGTTCCCCACCCCTGTTCTACGGGCATGGCTGATGTTTTTCTATGAGAAGATCCCTGTGAAGTTTGACGCTCAAACCATTTCACCAAAGACAGTTTTGAATGAAAACCTTGAAGGATTTGCTAAGCCACTGTTGCTGAAAATAGGGGCTGTTCCAACCGTATGCTTATCAGAAACGCAAGCTGTAAGTATGATTTTGTCGCTAACAGTTAGCCTATTAGCAATGCTAACGTCTCCTGTATCAGAATCAGAAAGGGATGTATTTGCCATTAAAGTTTGCACAGACAAGGAATTTGCTTTGGCAAGAAGGTGCATACAATAAACATATAGGAATCTTAAATTTGAATGTGGTCTAACTATACTAAGGGTACATAAACTACCAATGCTAAATGGAATATAATTAAAATAAAATATACAATAAGTTGCCGTAATTTACAATATAAAATAAAAATATTACAGAAGATACAAATGGAACAGATACAGTTTGTAAGTAGTGCAAAATGCAACTTGTTTTAAGACATGAAGTCATTAAAGTCAGTGTGAACTCTTGGCCTTGTTGAGGAGGCCAACAGCGGAAGGGAAGAAACTGTTTCTGAGGCTTGAGTTTTTGGTCCTGATGGACCGCAGCCTTCTGCCGGAGGGGAGTGACTGAACGTAGTGTCCAGGGTGGGAGGAGTCGGCCACAATGTTCTTCGCTTGCCTCAGGGTCCTCGAGGTGTGCAGGTCCTCGAGGGGAGGCAGATTGCAGCGGAGGGGATGATACACTGCAGCCTGCTCTTGTCCTTAGCAGCAGCGTACCAGATGGTAAAAACAGGGCGCACCTAGCAACCCGAGGCAGCCATCATCCAGCATATGTAGAATGTGTGATGAATGTGCCTAGTTTATTGGCAATAGGGCAACCGTTATTTCATGTCCCTGACTGTTTCATCCAAATAAATAACTTGAATTGTAGATGTAAATCTACAATTCAAAATGCATGTTTGTCCAGTTCTATTTTTCAGCATGACAGCTAGAGCTAACTGAAGCTGAGTTGAATCACGATAGTTTGTTTGCTAAGCAGTAGTGCTAACATTACCCACCTAAGACGATCCTGTTTGCTTCGACAACAGAAGTGGAAACAACCAACGTAATCATTTCAAATGATATCTAGTCAATCTGTTCAAAACAGTGTTGTGTCGACACAATAGATTTATTTGTACGTTTTTATTTCAAATCTCCACCTCCACAGCACTCGGGAAATGTTTAGCCCAACCAATGTTACATACCCTATTCGGAGACCTTAAGGAACAGTGTGAAATACCCAAAAACCCAGTCAATTACCACTTTAAGATCTGTACATGTTTTTTTGGATAGAAAGATAAATTCTGCCTCTGTTTAAATCTGGCTGGATATGTAGCGTACCGCATGCTGTAGAAGGCAGTGGAAGAGTCAGCTCTCCGCCAACTCCTTTACAGCGCTCTGTTCTTCCTCGCTGAGATCTGCTTGACCCTCCAGCTCTAAACAACCAAGTCACTTAATTACCGCTCAATGTGCAGTTTAAATGTGCTCTTTACGCATTGGATGAATACACCGACCAGCCATAACATAATGACCATTATCATGTGACATGAATTACATTGATAATTTCATTGTCACGGACCCTGTCAGTGGGTGAGATATATTGGTCCGATCCAACAGACGGAATCTTATTGTTTCAAAAATCAGTTAACCTGGACCATAAAATAACTAAACAATGTTTGTAATCTGCCTTCCCTCGAGGATCTGCACACCTCGAGGACCCTGAGGCGAGCGAGGAAGATTGTGGCCGACCCCTCCCACCCTGGACACTCCCTGCTACTCCCCTCCGGCAGAAGGCTGCGGTCCATCAAGACCAAAACCATGAAGGAAGGAATGTCCCAGAATCCTCCCAGCCATGAGGAAAAGGTCACTATCCAGAAGAAGTTGAGAAGCACAGGGCACTAAGTGGTCTTGCTGACCTTCAAAAATAATAGTTACATCTCCATTACCTGAGTAAAACAATCATGGAGATACAGTACGGGAGATAAAAACAGCATTAAGCACTTAACATAAAAGGACTTGCCAGATGACGGAAACTTTGATTATTGGGCCACATACCACAGTTCACATGGAAGCCATTTTGGAGAGTCTGAACAGTTAGGATTAGGACATGACGGTTCACACCTTCACCAATGTCAGCATCCCTGTGAGTTAGGTAGATTATGATAGAAATAAATAGATATGTACGTATATGTGACGGTCATAATGTTGTATTTAAATCAATCTATATTACATAATATCTGGTTCTGGCCAGATGCTAGCCCCCTCAGATCTTTTTCATGATAAGGTAAATATCTTTAAACTTAAATAATACTGTTAAAGCTATGAAAACGTATGGTGTAAAGAGAGCCATTGTTGACATATGAAAAGTTGACCCATCGAATTCAATGAAAGTGTTGTTAAAAAAGGTGCTGTAGATTCCTAATTTCATATTGATATTGCGATAAATGGTTTGAGTATATAAGCTACAAAAGTTCAAATGCTTTTGTGTATGTATACACACGATAGTGGGAGGTCGACCTTTTGCGAATAGGTCTGTTTTCAAAAGGGACATTCTACCTTCCAGCCAGCACCGAAGAGGTCTAGCCCAGTTTGTGGTGTTGGCCTTGTAAAAGCAGACTATGGCCCTCTCTCTGTCCTCTACACTGAGGTCCAGGCTAAACTTGAGTGGTTTGCTGTCAACCTCCTTTGCCAATAAACTCCTTTTGAAGAGCACTGCTGCTCGCTGGGGGCACTCAGTGAGCATCCAATTTTAAATGTAGCCAAAAAGTGTACTTATGATCATTTTTAAACTGGGAGGAATTCAACACCATAATTATACAAGACACATCTAAAAGTATACCCACAAAGAACATCAATACTAAGACTTGTTGACGCAAGTAATGGGTTAACATCAAGTATCACTGCAATCACAATCTTTTAAATATAGCTGCAAGCAGAGATGCGGGTTCCTCCGCAAAATGGCAAAATATTATAAACATGTACACTGTAGAAGATCGAGACTTGGACAACAATAGAGCAAAACTACTTCATGTTTGGCCAACAACAATAGGCTGAACGGGGATTAGAACTCATGAGCATAAGGTCACAAGTCAGTCTCTCTATCCTCTCTGCTATACACCAACTGCTGAAATGTTACGAACAGAAAGGGCAGAGTATTAGCCTTTTATAGGATATTGAAAGTCTTCTTGAGTTGATCTCTTTCCTGAATCTCAGGCAATGCACAATTAACAGTAGTCATGTGGTCGGCTGGGCTGGGCTGGGCTGGGCAGAGCTAATGTTCAGCTGCTTGCGAGAATAAATTGTGAGAGTACAGCAGCCGACTCTCTGGTCCCATTTAAATACACAACATGCACAATCAGGGTGACCAACAAGATTATATTAACTAACAAACAATAACATTACAAACATCTAACTGAAGGAACACAACAACTGAAATCCCTTGCAACGCTGTTGTAACCGAACTATTTTCCACAAGTCTTTGCGTTTTTGGACATGCCGCACTACATGCTGGGTACCCAAGTGGCTGACGCTGATTATCTAGCTGTGCACCGACTGCGTGATATGAGTATTAGTTTTTGGTCAGCTTGGGACAAAGGTTAAGAAATGGTTGACATTTCAAAGTGAAATTGCATGAAATTGCACATTGTATTTCAGAATGATGTCTGCCTGTTTAACTAAACAAGTAATCAAAATTATGACAGGCCAAAAGACTGTGCCTGGATTCAAACCTGTGACCTTGCACTTTGCAGGACAACATCTCAACCTATTGAGGCACCCGCAGAACTGGGAATTTCTGGTCAGTTTCTGTATAAAAAAGAAAGCCGCTTCTCCTGTAGCGTGGATTGGTCGATTCGGCCAAAGTTTAAACAGCTGTAATTCAATGATCTTTTGACATTTCAAGGTGAAATTGCATGAAATTGTGCGTGGTATTTCAGAATGATGTCTGCCTGTTTAACTAAACAAGTAATCAAAATGATGACAGGCCAAAAGACTGTGCCTAGTTTCGAACCTGTGACCTTGCATGACAACGTTTCAAACCATTGAGCTACCTGCAAGGCTGAGAATTTTTGGTCAGTTTCTGTATAAAAAAAGAATGCAGTTTCTCCTGCAGCATGGATTGCTGGATTGGCCAAAGTTTAAACAGCTGTAATTCAATGATCTTTTGACATATCAAGGTGAAATTGCGCGTGGTACTTCAGAACGATGTCATCCTGTTTAACTAAACAGATATTCAAATTTACTGCCTAAATGACCGTGGCTGGATTCGATCCTACAACCTTATACTTTGCAAGACGCCGTCCCAGCCCAGTGAGCTAATCTCAGAGTTGAATATTTTTATGTTCAGTTACTATATAAAAAAAGTACGCTGTTTCTCCTGTGGTAAGCGAAAGTTGAAACAGCTCCAATTCAATCATATTTTGACATACCAAGGTGAAATTGTGTACGGTACGTCAGAGTGATGTCACCTTAAGGCCTATTAGGTTTGAAAAACCATAATTCAAAAATGACATTTGATTTAGTGACACAAACATATTGAGTAAATGTGGACATTTACATAAATACACCCCTTTCAGCCATTTTGTACTTGATTCAATTGCCTTAAGTAACATTTTTAAATACGTCAATGATACATATATGTACCAAATGTCAAGTCAATTAGACCTTTGGTTCAAGAGAAGAGGAATTTTGAATGTTTTCCCAAATTATCACTATACAGGAAAATCCATCATGGCGGACCATATGGGTCCTTGAGGCTTTTTTGTTCCTCATGAAAAATGAGGCATGCACACCAAGTTTCAGAAGAATTGGAGCAATGGGATGGAAATGCAACCACTCTGAAAAGTGGACATTTGGGCGTGGCATGTGGCGCCCCCTATGGTCTGATGTGGGCCAGTCTGTGTTTGGGCCGTAGTTGTGGCATGTTGTATCAATATGCCAAATTTCTTTTTACCAATGTGTTCATGATATAAATTACAAGAATAATAATAAATATAGCTGCAAGCAGCGATGGGGGTTCCTCCGCAAAATATTAT
This sequence comes from Hypomesus nipponensis, assembly GCF_054491055.1. Classification (NCBI taxonomy): domain Eukaryota; kingdom Metazoa; phylum Chordata; class Actinopteri; order Osmeriformes; family Osmeridae; genus Hypomesus; species Hypomesus nipponensis. The sequence continues at coordinate 7,074,334 of NC_140371.1, read as the reverse complement.
AAACATGTACACTATAGAAGATCGAGAGTTGGACAACAAAAGAGCAAAACTACTTCATGTTTGGCCAACAACAGGCTGAATGGGGATTTGAACTTATGAGCATAAGGTTACAAGTCAGTCTCTCTATCCTCTCTGCTACACACCAACTGTTGAGATTGTATGAATAGAAAGGGCAGAGTATTAGCTTTGGGACAAAGGTTAAGAAACGGTTGACATTTCAAGGTGAAATTGCATGAAATTGTGCATGGTATTTCAGATTGATGTCATCCTGTTTAACTAAACAGATAATCAAAATGATGACAGGCCAAAAGATAATGGCTGGATTCCAACCTACTACCTTATACTTTACAGGTCACCATCCCAGCCCATTGAGCTATTCTCAGTGTTGAATAGTGTCATGTTCAGTAACTGTATTAAAGATTAAGCTGTTTCTCCTGTGGTAAGCATTGTTAGATTCAGCCAAAGTTTAAACTGCTTGTACATTTCCTATGAAAATGGGACAACGGGATGACTGGGTTGCTGCTGTAAAGAATAACTTACATATAGTTTTTTTTAAAGGATGTTTGGAGTGCCATAACTTGTCATGGAAGGGAATTTCAAATCATGCCTAGCATCAGTGGGGATGTGTCCTGGCTTAGGGTACTGAAATGAATTTGTGCAACAGACAAGGGATCCATCTGAACAATCAATTTACTTCATTAGAGATAACCATTAGCGTTATCGCTACCATGCGTAGACTACAAGTAGCTAGCTACTGTGGTGAACCTGGCTTGTTTTGCAGTGGTTTACACAGTCTCGCTAAACAGATGATTGGAGTGTTGTGATGGGCTCAAATAAACACGCATTGCGTGTTTACAACCGGAGGATTTATCGGAAGACTAGAAACCGTTTTGTCAGAATAAAAAATTTAAAACTATGCCTCTGATTGTATTTAAACCTGTAACCCTTTGCTTACCAGCTCAACATCTCAGCCAATTGAGCCATTCCCAGGCATGGAATACACAAAGTTCAATAACTGGATAATTTAAAAAAGCTGTTTCTCCAATGGCGAGCATTGTCAGATTTGGTCCAAGTTCAAACAGCTGTAATTCAGTCATATTTTGACATATCAAGGTGAAACTTTGCATGGTACTTCAGAGGCATGTCACCTTAAAAGCTTATTAGGTTTGAACCATCCTTCAAAAATACATTTGATTTAGTGACACAAACATATTGCGGCAATGTGGACATTTACATAAATACACCCATTTCAGCCATTTTGTACTTGATTCAATTGCCTTAAGTAACGTTTTTAAATACGTCAATGATACATATCTGTACCAAATTTTAAGTCAACTTTGGTTCAAGAGAAGAGGAATTTTGAAGGTTTTCCCAAATTATCACAGTACAGGAAAATACATCATGGCGGACCTTATAGGTCCTTGAGGCTTTTTTGTTCCTCATGAAAAATGAAGCATGCACACCAAGTTTCAGAAGAATTGGAGCAATGGGGTGGAAATGCCATCAATTTGAAAATCGGACATTTGGGCGTGGCATGTGGCGCCCCCTATGGTCTGATGTGGGCCAGTCTGTGTTTGGGCCGTAGTTGTGGCATGTTGTATCAATATGCCAAATTTCTTTTTACCAATGTGTTCATGATATAAATTACAAGAATAATAATAAATATAGCTGCAAGCAGCGATGGGGGTTTGGGCGTGGCCTGTGGCGCCCCCTATGGTCCGATGTGGCCCATATTTGGTGTGGGGGTACCCACTTGGATGTAGTATCAATGTGCCAAATTAGAAAATTTATGACACGGGACTTTTTGAGATATTGGGGCGCAAGTAGAATAAAAATAATAATAAATATAGCTGCAAGCAGCAATGTGGTGGCCAAGCAGTCAAATGACCCATAAAACACTTTAGAAATCCTCAGAACAGGGTTCCGAGTGCATGCAGCTAGTTTGGTGTGAATCCATTAAAGATTTGCTGAGATACGACCCAACTTCCTGTTGGCTGGCTTAATGGAACATTTTGACTGCCTGTACCGGGCAAACGGTTCTGAAAATCAAAAAATAATGTGAAACCCCTTGTGAGGCTTGGTCTGAAGACACTCTCTGCCAAATTTGGTGAAGATTGGACAACATGTGTAGGAGGAGTAAAGAAAAAACGTTTTTCAATGAATTCCAAATGGCGGCCGGATCAATTCGGATATTATTACAAGTTATCATGTATCACATACGGGATGTCCCAACATATCATGAGACAAAGGAATCACTTAATAAAAGCAAACAAATCAACAGTTATTGGCCAAATCAAATTTTTGCTTCCTGCGGCCACGCCCAGTGATCACATGACACCAAATTAAGCCTCAGAATAGGGTTCCAAGTCATCATATTAAGTTTGGTGTTGATTTCTCAGTAGTTGAAGCGAAAAAACGTGTTTCCTTAAAATTCAAAATGGTGGAAAATCCATATAACCGGAAATTGACGTCATAGGGTGTGTTGAACTCGTCTTGATCCAGGGACTCCAATGGTGCCTCATTTTTGAAAATCGGTCATACGGTTCAAAAGTTACGTGTGTAAACACAAGTCCAACTTTGACCAGTTGGTGGCGCTAGAGTGCTCCAATGGGAGACATGAAACTTGGTGAATATAAAGAGGGGACTGTGCTTAATAAGTGTGCCAAATTTCACAACTTTTTACCATACGGTTCTAGGGGCTGCCATAGACTCCAATGACAGAAGAAGTGTAATAATATCTGGTATAACACCACAGGCCTCCTCTGCTCCTCATGGGAACGAAGGAACCGAAGTTTGGTGATGATCAGACACATTTTTGCTGAGTTATGCTCTCACGTGTCTTTTGCAGCTTCGCTGCCGCCTTTGATCAGCTCTAACGAACAAACGGTTTTGAAAATGGAAAATCCATGCAACACCTTTGTGAAGCTTGGTCTGAAGATCATCTGTGCCAAATTTAGTCAACATTGGACAAAATTTGGGGCGTGCAAAAGGTTTTTACACTTTTCCATGAAATCCAAAATGGCGGCCGCGTCAATTCGGTTATTATGAAATATTATCAATGGCCAGGCTTGATATCTCACAAGACATCAAGAGACAAAGAAATTACTTTATTAAGGTAAACACTACCATAGTTATTAGCCAAAACACGTTTATGCTTCCGGCCACGCCCCCTTTTAGTCACATGACACCATTTTTGGAGGACATCCTTAGAATAAAGTTCCGAGTAGGCCTAACAACTTTGGTGTCACTGCTTCAAAGAACTGCTGAGATATGGCTTCACTTCCTGTTTGGCGGCTTTTCTGCAGAATTTGATTGGCTGTACTGGACAAACGGTTTGGTAAATCAAATATCCTTCCATAAATTTTGTGAGGCTTGGTCTGAAGATCATCTGTGGCAATTTTGAAGAAGATTCGACAAGAATTGTAGGAGAAGTAGGCTTTCAAAGGTTTTTGATAAAACCGGAAATAGCGGAAAATCTGTATACCGGAAATTGACGCCATGGTGTGCATTGAACTCGGCGTGATCCAGGGAATCCAGTGGTACCTCATTTTTGAAAATGGGTCATACGGTTCAAGAGTTGCGTGTGTAAACACAAATCAAACTTTGACCCGTTGGTGGCGCTAGAGTGCCAAAGCAAGGGATATGAAACTTTGTGAATTGTACCAGGGGACTGTCCCCAATGAGTGTGCCAAATTTCAAAACTTTCGACCAAGCGCTTATGGGGGCTGCCATAGACACCCATGGCGGAATAATAATAATAATAATAATATTATATTAATATTAAATATTAATAATATTATTATCTCGTCACGAGACGAGACGAGATAATAATAATGATAGTAAATATAGCTGCAAGCAGCAATGTGGTGGCCAAGCAGTCAAACGACCCATAAAACACTTAAGAAATCCTTAGAACAGGGTTCCAAGTGCATGCAGCAAGTTTGGTGTGAATCCATCAAAGATTTTCTGAGATACAACCCAACTTCCTGTTTGCTGGCTTAATTGCACATTTTGACTCCCTGTACCGGGCAAACGGTTCTGAAAATCAAAAAATCATGTGAAACTCTTTGTGAGGCTTGGTCTGAAGATACTCTCTGCCAAATTTGGTGAAGATTGGACAACATGTGTAGGAGGCGTAAAGAAAAAACGTTTTTCAATTAATTCAAAATGGCGGCCGGATCAATTCGGCTATTATCACAAGTTATCATGTATCACACACGGGATGTCCCAACATATCATGAGACAAAGGAATCCCTTCATAAAAGCAAACAAATCAACAGTTATTGGCCAAAACACATTTTTGCTTCCTGCAGACACGCCCAATGATCACATGACACCAAATTAATTGGACAGCCTCAGAAGAGGGTTCCGAGTCATCATATTAAGTTTGGTGTTGATTTCTCAAAGATTAGCTGAGATATGACCCAACTTCCTGTTTGGTTGCTTTGTTGACGATTTTGATTGGCTGTACCGGACAAACGGTTTTGAAAATCGAATATCCTTTGATAACTTCTGTGAGGGTTGGTCTGATGATAATGTGTGCCAATTCTGGGGAAGATTTGAAAAAAATAAAAGTAGTTGAAGCGAAAAAACGTGTTTCCTTAAAATTCAAAATGGTGGAAAATCTATATAACCGGAAATTGACGTCATAGGGTGTGTTGAACTCGTCTTGATCCAGGGAATCCAATGGTACCTCATTTTTGAAAATCGGTCATACGGTTCAAAAGTTACGTGTGTAAAAGTCCAACTTTGACCAGTTGGTGGCGCTAGAGTGCTCCAATGAGGGACATGAAACTTGTTGAATATAAAGAGGGGACTGTGCTTAATAAGTGTGCCAAATTTCACAACTTTTTACCATATGGTTCTAGGGGCTGCCATAGACTCCAATGACAGAAGAAGTGTAATAATAAATATAGCTGCAAGCAGCAATGAAGGGGCCAAGCAGCATTCAATATGGAAATTCAGTAGCTAAAGAAACAAATCATAAAACAGTCATGTCATTTTGAGACAAAATGCACTGGCTAGATGTAGCAGCGTTGTATCTACAAAGCACAATAAATCCACTTCTTCTCGACTATAAATCCCATGACAATGAAATGTTACTGTTACTAATACGATTATACTAATAGACAGCTACAGTGGCATACCTGGTTTCGCTAAACAGATAATCCAGTGTCACAACATGCTTGACGACTGTGGCTGGATTCGATCCTACGACCTTGTGTTCCAAAGCAGCACGTCGTATCCCTGTGAGCTATTCTCACTGCTGGAAAATGCTGTGTTCGGTAACATTATAAAAAACAGGAAGCCGTTACTCCCGCGGCGAGCTTTGTCAGATTTGACCCAAGAATAAACAGCTGTAATTCAGTCATATTTTGACATATCAAGGTGATTGTAGTAGGAAGATGATTACATGACGTGCTCGTGATGACATTATCAAAGTTTCGTCTCCATACGGTAAACCGTTGCAGAGACAAGGCCTCACGTCCGCTTTGGCGTGCTCCTTGTCAAAATTGTTGGCGCGTTACTCGTGAACGGTTTGACTTATCGATAAACTTTTGATAACTTTTTGTCGGCATGGTCTGAAGATGATCTGTTGCAATTTTCATGAAAATCGGAGCAACGGCCTAGGACGAGTTCGAAAAAGTAGCAATTTCTTAAAATACAAATGACGTAAAAACCATCATGACGACAATGACGTCACAGGGTTCAATCGAATCGTCTGCATCCAAGGAATCCAATGATACCTCAATTAAGAAAAACGGTCTCACGGTTCAAAAGTTGTGGGCGTAAACGCACCTCCAACTTTCACGCCTTGGTGGCGCTATAGTGCTTCAGGGATCGACATGAAACTTGGTGACGATAATCAGGAGACCGTTCCAAATCAGTGTGCCAAATTTCAAAACTTCGCACCAATCGGTTCTATGGGCTGCCATAGACTCCTAGTCCTAAGTATAATAATAATAATAATAATAATAAAACTAACAGTTACAATAGGTGCCTGCTTGGCCCCTAATAATAATAATAAGAAAAGGTAGAATCACTTATGTGGCTTCGCCGCTTCGCGGCTTGGCCACCAATAAATATAGCTGCAAGCAGCAATGGAGGGGCCAAGCAGTCCAGAGCAGGACATGGCCTCCATAGCACTTGCGCAACAATTAAGTCACAATAACCTGTTGCACTCATTGCAACACACCAAGTTTGGTTGAAATATCTGTTTGCGTTCCAAAGTACTGAGTGTTCAAACTGTTTTTTTACTGGTATAACACCACAGGCCTCCTCTGCCCCTCGTGGGAACGATGGAACCCAAGTTTGGTGACAATCGCACAAATGGTTGCTGAGTTACGGTCTCACGTGTCTTTTGCGGCTTCGCTGCCGCCTTTGATCGGCTCTACCGAACAAACTGTTTTGACTTACACCTTTTTGAAGCTTGGTCTGAAGATCATCTGTGCCAAATTTTGTAAACATCGGTCAAAATTTGGGGCGTGTAAAAGGTTTTTACACTTTTCCATTACATCCAAAATGGCGGCCGCGTCACTTCGGTTGTTATGAAATATTATCGATGGTCAAGCTTGATAACTCATAAGACATCAACAGACAAAGAAATTACTTTATTAAGGTAAACACTTAAATAGTTATTAGCCAAAACACGTTTATGCTTCCGGCCACGCCCCCTTTTAGTCACATGACACAATATTTGGAGGACATCCTCAGAATAAGGTTCCGAGTAGGCATACCAAATTTGGTGTCACTGTCTCAAAGAACTGCTGAGATATTACTTCATTTCCTGTTTGGTGGCTTGTCCTTTACGTTCCAAAGTCAACTTGCTGATCTAATTTTCTTATATTCTTCCAGTGGTCTTTTACAAGTAAATAAACAATCAATTGTAATTTCTTACTCAGGTAACAGGTAAAATCAAATGTGACAGTATTAATGAAGATGATCTATTAGTCAATAAACAAAGTTAAATTATAAAACATATGTACTGGGGACAACCAAAGATATATTGTAAAACATTAGTAGCCATTTGTCTCCTCTACTCCTTGTTACCTACCATGGTTAATTCAGAAATTAACACACAACCACAATAGTCATTAATCAAACACAAACAGTGTCAATACTAACCACAAACATTGATAACCTCATACACAGCTAAATGCTATCAAAATGCATACAACACGTGTTAGTCTCATGCCGCTTTGTACAGAGTTTAGCTAGGTGAGTTACCGTATCAGCTAACAATGGAGAATACAAATATTGTGCTTTTAGACACTCAACATTTGGTTGGCATGTTAATAAAACAACCAACAGAACAATTTATTAAACATATTCTAAAGTTCAAGAGCACAAATACTCATTTTGTACCTGAAAAGGGGAGATATCAATGAAGACTTGGACACGATACATCCCTTCTAGCAGCTGCATTGAGAATGAGGCACTGGATCAAAGCTCAAGACTCCCCCTACCGGCCTCTGCAGGCATGATTAATCAATCACAACTCTCAAACGGCTCAACAAGTCGATCATAGATTAACATTGTATATAAATGAATTTCCATTTTATTTCCCTTTTACAGTTTTTAATACCTATTGAACTTATTGATCAGCATCCTAAATAAAATAAATCACAAAATCAATCTCACATCAACACTGACTTCAAGAGCATAGATTAAACACTATTTTCTGAGATTTGTAATTTTTCTCTTTTTTCCAAACTTTCTTGAAAAAGTAAAGGGCGTGGAAGTAGGCTAGGAATTATTAAAATAATATGGTGTCAATTTTATTTTAATAAAATGTTGACGTTACCATTAACGTGAATATTTTCAGAGATTAGTGATTTCTCACACTTTTATTTTTTACTTAATTGAAAAAGTAAATGTTGAAGTAGGCCAGACATTATTAGAATAATCTGGCTTCGGTTTGAGGTTTATTAATCCAAGGTTATTAACATTAGAATGGATGTTTTGCCATTTTCAGCGATTGCTTTATTTTTTTTACAAACTTTCTTTAAAAGGTAAAAGGTGTGGCCTGACATTATTAGAATAATATGGTGACAGTTTGAGGTTTTACAGAAATATTACAAAACACAATTTTCCTTTTGAACAGCGAGTTTCACCCACACAATGCTGAAAAGTAGCGTTTTCCAAATGTGAGACAAATGTCGAATATGAAACTAACGTCACCTCATTCATAAAGCATCTGTTAGCTAGCGCAGTTGCAACACCAATGTCCATATGGTTGTAGGTGGAGTTAATATTTCAAAGGAATTCTCACTATATAAGGGGTAGGCTACCACCATTCAAATATGTGTATCTTTTTCAAATAATTTTAACAACACTCGAAAGTTTACAGTCTGCACTTTCATGATCTGTAAAAAAAATTAAGAATGACCATGACCAAGGCCTATAGGGGACCAAAATACCAGCACCTTTCACAAATGTCACAGCTGCCCCAATAATATGTACATCAAAAGGAGTACCATAGTTATCGGTATTGGCTACTACAGTACGCTATCCAGAGCATCTTCCAAAGACCCTTAAGTATTGACATTCCCATCTGCCCACTAAGAAAAAGCAGATGTGAGAGCATTAATCCAGGAAAACCATTTCTTCAGCGGGGATCCATATACATACTTTTTTTGTCTTTAACAAAGAACTTTATTATTGGACAATTAAGTCAATCACACAGATCGATTATCACATATTCTGCCTGTGGTAGGCCCTCCCTTAGAGTTGTGCTTTCTTCTAGTGGCTAAACATGGTTCAACATTCATAACACACCAATCAACTCCTATAATAGCACTAGTGTACACACAATATATCTTAAATGAATAATCTTAAAATCAAAGTGCACTTTTAAAGACAAAATCCTCAGACAGAAATCAAAATCAACAAATGTGTCACATCATAATTATCTTTTCATGTATGACTGAACCAATGACGTAAACTGCAAAACTAGTGTTGCCGGTAATTAAAATAATGTAACAGTAAGTCAATATAAATCAAACTGTAGTAGGTTGTACAAAGTACAAAGTTCTCTTCTCAGACTCAGCTGATTACTGGGTCATGACTTCGTGTTACCCGCCAAACCTTTTCACCAAGCATAGACAAGGCACTTGACCTAATTCTAAAGATGTCTGACCTGACTACCATGTTAGACATCAGTTCTGCCCTTCAGTGGTGGATAGTACACAGGCATTTTACGATCACATACACTGAAGCCTGCAGCCTTAGGGCTGTTACCCAAAATTGCCATGTCAACCTCCATTTTTTCACAGTTCTCCAGCTGGAACTCTGGGTTAAAGCAGATCTCAATCTGTCCTAGGACCTGGGTCTGGCTGCCCTGTGAGAGATAAAACACACAAAACATATGTCAGAGTATAAAATTCAGTGTGGTATATGATAAACTAGAGAGGGTACAATTTCTGGGGAAATTGTGTCGGTTACAGATGGGTCTTTTTTTTTTTTCACTGAAATTTTACAACTGATATTTATGTATATTTTATATAAATATGCATACGTATTAATTAATGAAGATTGCATAGATTTAAAAGCATACATTAGTTGCTGCTAATCTAAACGAAGAAATTGGGCAATCCTGTGTAAAAATTGTCTTAACCTCTATGACTTAAACGTCCCTTAAGTTTTACCCTTCGAGTGATATTTTCAAGCATTTAGCCTGCTCATATTGCATTCATTCATTAATAAAGAACAACGTTGTCACCGGCAGTATCTCAGATGGAGTCGCGATTCAAACAGTATCATCTGCTAACCGAAAATATGCCCCCAAAATGTAAATAATTATGCTTGACATGTATTTAGGGGAAAATGGCTCATTCAAAACAAGTTTACTGTCAGTGAGACGTTCATTTACATTAATTGTCAGTAAGACTAGAACCTAAAATGCGACAATTTGGTCAGTCTAGAGAACTGTGTGGAAAAGCCAGATGTGTCCGTTTTGCTCCTAGATTCTGATCTTGCCACAGTAAATTGTACTATGAACTAGCCATGGGCATCAGCAGCATTTTGAAAGTGGGGGGACACGTTTTGCCAGGGGTTTAGGGTGTTTCTCCCCCAGAATTCTTTTAAAGATGTAGATGTAATTTCCCGCATTGTGGTGCATTTACCACAACTATTACTACCATAGTTGTTATACATATACTGAGGGGCTGGAAATTAACATATTTTGAAAACTAAACTTCCCAATAAGAAATGGGACATCTTCAACTACCTGTCACCTTTCAGCACTCACCTGAGCAACAGAGCTGTTTCCACTGCCCCTGTATGCTTTCCCTGCCTCTGACTCACTCTCAATCTCAACTACCTAGGCTATATCAGGAGACATCGAGATTCAGAGACATTCTTTCATATTCATAATTGACATAAGATTAATGTAGATTGTTCATATGAAGATTTCTGAGAACATCATAAATCATGTTATCAGCCTATCACATTCACAATTGGTATACGTTTAGGAGCCTAATTATTATGTAGGCTACAGTAAAAATTCCCATCTCCCTAAAGCATGACTGGACAGTTCAGAAATGGTCAAATGTGTATTCAAACCTGTAGTCTTTTCCACAGATCACATCCTTAGGATGTAAGCTTTCAGAAAATACATGGGTTAGGTGGTTGAATCCGTTTCCCTAAATGGCACAGCCCAAAAAAGTATCAGCCATATACTCCATTTACCAATACCGAATTTATTATGCATGGGCAGCATACTAATATGGAGAGAAGGACGTGTCTCTTGTCTCATTAGATAATATCCTGAGGGTAGAAGCTTTCAGAGGATATATGGTTTTAATGGATTAATCAGTTTTGCCTTCATGTTACAGACTAACATGTAGTAATGAAATGCTACAAATAGCCAAAATTGTTGAGCAACCTTGTTAAATTTGTAAGACAATTTTTTTCTTTTTTTTCCAGTCGTTAGAAAAACTAGCATGTTAGCTAAGGTTAACTCCAGATTAGCTCACGGTTGTTATGGCAATAATAAAAAAAACACCAGCAATTTCTTTTGTAGCTATTTGGAAAAAACATAATTGTCATCTCTTTCTGCCTGAAACTAGGTCTGAACACGGCCAAAAGCACAACATGTTTCAGACCCAGATTAAGAAATCAACAAATGCTGTTCCACTTGTAATGGGTAAATAAAGTATGCTATTGCCAAGTGCTAGATGTAGGTAAAAAGCTTGCCTATCTAGCTAGCTATAATCCTAATGTTTGTAGAAGGATCTTTGTGAATTAATGCTAACTAATGCTATTATAGTCAGAGAATGTCTCATAAGGGTGCTTTGGCCACTGAAGGGAAAACTTTGGCAACTCTGACTTACTTTCCTCTTCCTCAAAAAAAAACCCTCCTTATGTCCATCTCGTCTGTGGAACAGTCATGTCTAAAGTGCTAACTGCAAGCGCGATGCGTCGATCAAAGAGTATAGACCGATATATGCTTCTGCGTTTTTCGAAAAACTGACACGTGGGAACGCCCTCATCTCCGTGGAACGCCCTCTACGTCAGCCCTCGGAGAGCTTGACGTGCACCTCCTGAATTTTCGGACTATCCGTCGTAATTTCGGAGAACTTGGAGACCCGCTTGACTTTGATTGGTCAGTATTAAGAAGTGCTTGCGTAAGGTTGCCGTGATAAACAGGACGAACAGAATCGTTTGACCGCCATTGCTGTATAATTCATATTTCAGCTAAACGGTACATGTAAAGCAGCATTTGAATTCAAATGTGACGAGAAATGGGCAGTGTAGTTGCTGAATATGTGCATATTTTATTGATGAAACGGTTCATTTGTAAATGGGCTCCGACTTCTCGATAACCTAGGTAAATAAACACTCAACAACGTCTTAATAAAAACCATTTTGCCACCTACTCTTCTGGCGGTGAATTGTTTTCCGCACCCACAGCCTACGGAGAACCATAAACGCTGTCTATTTGACCGTATCCGTGACCCCCCGCCCCCCCCCCATCCGTAAACGGAGACGCAGAAGCATTTTTCGGCCATTACTGTACACTTACGGTGGTATAGTTTTTCCTACAAGTGTCTCGCATTCACAGCGTTGCAGTGAACTCTAACACTGGTTTAAAATCACAGGTAATGATAATTTCACCAACGAACCATGTACTTGTAATCTAATGTCATAATAAATCCAAAACCGAAAATGTATTTGTGGGAAATGTTTATTTTAACGATTGAAAACGGATGTATCACAGACCGCTGTCGTATGTATCGGGGCTAATGTCATGATGCTAATGCCTCAATTATTCAGAATAACTACTATTTCCGAAAGTAGATGTACTAGCTTAATAAAATCAGCCTATAATCATATTGTACATTACATTTCATAATTGTGTTTTTTATGACAATGTTTAATTAGTATATAGTTAATACCCTGGCCTCTTTGCTTGTGTCATTTGAGCAGGTGTCTAACTGTTTTAGGTCAAGCTAGCCTAGCTATCTCCCAGAAGTTGATTAGCCAGGGTTGCCAACTCCTTAGCAAGGAAATTAGCTATTGGTTGTCCTAAAAGTCGCTAAATGGCGTCATCGCCTAATTTGCATTTTTGTAATGGCTGCTCTGAGCAATAGTATCTATTCTAGGCCATAGACATTGGCTTCCTGCAGAGCCGGATGAGAGCTGCTGATGACGAAATATACTATTTAGTGTCACTAAATCGCAACAAGATAGGATATTTGAATGGTTCGAGAGGCCAGAAACAAGGAAAACTCTGGGGTATTTGATTATTAAGATATGGATATATTTAAAGTAGTTGCCAAGTGCTTTTTAATGTCTTAAAGTTTGGCGTATAACTCAGCTTTATAATACAGACAGTATACCCGTGTATCATCACCAATAAACGGTTTCAACCAGCCTTTAAATTCAGTGTTTGATTCCTTTCTGTATTTTTGCGAGTATAGTTTTGACTTCGACGACATAACTAGCTAGCAAGGGTTTCACGAGGAAGTGAGTAAGTGACTGAGGCTGTGTGTGGTTAAATGTGGTGATATGTTTCAGTGCGACAGTGAAGAAACGTTTACATTTATACTTATGTACAGTATATTTCTCAGTAAACCAGGGTGGGAACAACGGTGGCTTAGCGCATGCTTGATTCATTTGCAGTCTGGATACGGAGTGTGTGGGTCTGCTGCGCGAGACTATTGTGAGACTGGCCGCCTGTGAGTGCTTTGGGAAGGAGCTCTCGGCAGCACCCGCTTATTGTTGAGGCGGTACTTCAAAACTATCCGTGCTTTCAAGTCAAAGTCTCCAAAACACCAGCATGTCTCCAACAACACCGGAAAAAGTCGCTAGATTTATCGCTAGTCGCGTTTGACAATAAAAGTCGCCAGGAGGGTTTGGATAGTCGCCAGATATAGTTGGCAACACTGTGACGAACTGCTAAACTAATGTTCTACTACAGGTAGTCACGCGTGTCTCGTGAAGTTAGTGAGATAAGTCAACGGTTCTCAATTTTCCCCTGGCGACCCCCCAAAATTCCGTGGTGACGTTTGGCGACCCCCTATTCTAGTGACTAGTGGAAACATGGGGAAAACTGGAATTCTCCTCCCCCAAAAGTAGCTAGCGCTATGGCTGGATACTCCTCTCGATAACTAAAAAACGTTCGAATTTCTTCCACAATCGACCGAATTGGCCAAACAAGGCATGTGCATTTACCTTACCTTAAGTTTTCTAGAAATCTGCTCATATCGAGGCTTAACAGTGCTGTACTACTACAGTCATAGCTGCCTGTCCTGTCGGACACGTAATTCTTTCCTAAAAAACTTGCGTCACTCCCACAAACAAATGCTTTGTAAGTAAACATTTTAGACTTTTAATTGACAATATTGACAACACATATTAAGAAATTTGTCTTTACTCATAATATTGTCTCCGATTTCAATACGAAGCTGTTAATCTACGGTAGGCAATATCCCATGGTATCCGCTCTGGCTCCGTCTCGGAAAACAAGGGCTGCTGTTGCTGACGAGACATCTATTTCCCCCTCCCAGTAACCCCTTAACCAATGAAATGTGCTTTGAGCTGAAGTTGTCATGAGTATCTGGCAGTTTTCAGAAATAAAATCGGTGATTGGACGGCAAAGATATTAAGGCAGGAAACATGGAAATTTTATTTCCCATATTTGAATTGTCAGACAGGAATCATCTTGTCTCAAAACATTTTTTACGACCCACCGAAAACCTCCACTTTGAGAGCCGCTGACTTAAGTGACTGTGTCTAGCAAGTTAGCCACCATTAGCTTCACTTTTCGCAACAAAAACTTAATTCAAGCCTAAACTGAGCAACGGAACCTAAAATTGAATACAAGCAATGCAATCGCTACCAACACAAACCTTTTAACAATGTTGTCTATGTAGTCCAAATATTGAGGGATCCTTAGGGGTGGGAAAATAAATAATATTTATGTGAGAGAAAAAAAGGTTGTGCTCTCGCCAAAGGCAAGCACACCTAATAATAAAATCTATACTACAGTTATTGATTTTATTACCACTTGAATTCTATGCTTTACTTTACATGTTACTGAGCCCACTCACAACCATGGCTCCACCCTTGACCTTGTGATTACTAAAGAATTTATAATACATTACAGTACAATTCTAGAACTATAATCATTAGCTGTATCACGGGCATGGCACTATCAATAAATCCCAGTTATTAATATTTGTGGCAACTTAATTACCAAATGCATCACGGGCACTGTGCACTATATAGCAACGGGAACAATGCTCATAAGACTTAATAAAGGATCCATGTATTAAAATTATGTATTGTGCTTATAAAATGTATGTCTTATGAACTTGGAAGTGTGCTCAGGCTTAAAACATTGTGTCTCACACAGGGTGTGGGAAACAGGCTGTATTTTGTGTTGTTTTCTCTCCATTTCAGAAGCAACCTTGAATCCGGGCTGAGACAGCACCCGAGCAGGTGGGATGCATGGGGAAGAACAAACTCCCTGATACACGAGAGAACAAGCTCAACCCTTTTTTGATATTTCTGTTTCAATTGCACTGTATAATATATACTAGGGCAGGGACAGATAGCCAGTTGGACTTCGTGAACCAGCCCAAACTCTGTTGCGGGTAGGGAAACGTAGACAGCCCCACTGTACTTGTTGATTTCCAACTGCTGCATTGTACTTGTTGATTTCCAACTGCTGCATTAAAGCTGATATTATCGGACCTCTGCGACTCCAGACCACTCTTTCTAGAACACAGACTTGTGTCATTGAATACCATCATTACATACTGGAATAGACACAAACAATCTAAATCCTTCATTACCAGTGTAGGGTAACGTTATTTTTGAAAGTAACTAATTACATACAGTTACTAGTTACATTCCTTGTAAAGTAACTCATTACTAAAGAATATATTGTTCTTATTAAAATGATACATTGTGGTTATTAAAGTTATGTCTTATGAACTTAGAAGTTTACTTAGGCTTAAACATTGTCTCACACAGGGTGTGATTATCGGACCTCTGCGACTCCAGACCACTCTTTCTAGAACACAGATTTGTATAATTGAATATTATCATTACATTATTTAGTAATTTAGCAGACACTCTTATCCATATTGGAATAGACAAAAATAATTTAAATCCTTCATTATGCTACTTAGTTACTTGCTGTAGAGAGTAAGGTGTTAAGTTACTTTTGCGTATTTTATTTCTAAGACAATTCACCTTGTTCATTCTTATGCCCAGAAGGCACATTTAACAGGTTGATCTCAGAAATAGCACATATTGTACTGAATATTCAGTGTCACTCGCATATAACATGATCACTCCTCATTATACAGCAAGACAGATTAAGATAATAATCCACCATAATGAAAAGCAATATTTCCATAAATTCTTGAATCAAGAAACTCTTTAATCAATAAATACGTTTGTAAAATGCCAGGCAAAAGTCTAGTAGTTAGCTCGCTCTACAATTTACCAGTCAGCTAGGTTTGAATCTATGAGCAAAACGAAGCGAAGCTATAGCTAGGTATATGGTAGCAAAATGGTGTTCACTTAGCTATGTAGTACTGAACCAGACTATTTTACTTACTGTAATATAAACTTAAACCACTGAACGGTACAACAACACATCACACAAGCTTGAGTTCAATACATTATTTAATGTTACATTACGTAGGCCTGTACATGCAACTATTTAGCTGGTCGGCTCCATGACGCCGGGTAAATTGGGCTCGTGAGACAGCTCACCAATACAATACAATACAATCTGCGAACTGTCTAATTGAGGCCTAGGCGATGGTGACAACCCAGGCCTACTCATACACTAACTTTCACTTCTGGATTGCATCTCTGTCTTGGGTCATGACCAAGGATGTCTCCATTGTAATACTATCTGCGAACTGAGAATCTGACTGATTGTGGCCTAGGCGAAGGCGCCAACCCAGGCACACTCACACACACCCCTTCCCCCATCCAATGCCTTCGCCTGCTTGTTCCCCCGGTGTGGCTGGCGGGTCTGTGACCAGCGCCTAGTATGGCTGCAGGTCCAGATGCTACTTGTCCATACCCCTCTTCACTCAACGTTGCAAGTCATGTGGTTCTGTAATGTTGTACAATGTATGTGCTGAGGTGTTTTTTGCCTGTTCCCACACTGTACTCCTCTAGGAGCATAGTCTGGGGGTTGCCTTTTTTTCTCCTCTCTCTCCTCGTCCTGTCTACCCCCATGTCATGTTTGTGTATTAGAAACTGCAAATGGCAGCTCGGATCTAAGACGGATTCGAGAGACCGCAGATAGAGTGCGACTAGTTAGATCAACACTTGTATTATTGTTTTTGTTGATTTTATGTAAAGCACTTTGAGCTGCAATTCTTGTATGAAAAGTGCAATATAAATAAAGTCTTACTTACTTATCAAAAGAAAGAAGGGGAACCCACCTGTCTGGAAGATTAAGACATTTTCGTAGGTACCTAGTGTTGTGTATTGATATTAATTAAGTTTGTTCCCTCGGGGCATCCATAAGGCCCCACTGTTAACCCCTGTTGAATGCTGGGTATCTTTATCCTAGAAAACTTACACTAAAGAATACATGTCATTTCCATCACGGTCTCCTGTCCGATCAGTTGTCCGACTTAGTTGTATGAGTATTGAGTGTACTACACAACACCTAGCGAAAAGTTGCCTCAACTTTCCTAGACTTTTAGCTACATGCTGAGTGCTCGCGACCAAAAGACTACTTGTTTGAACAATGAACTAGTACCGGATTCATTCAATTAACTAAGTAACGCGTCAAGTTACTCGTTACCTAACAAAAGTAGTCTAACTACTGTAACGCTGTAGTCAGACTACTGTTACATTGTAACGCGTTACACCCAACACTGGTGATTACAAGGGTCAAACAACTGTCATATCTTCTATCAGTGATCTTGCTCTTTCCGACCACTTTTGTATTTTCTTTACAGCACTGGTACCTCAAGTAAAATATTGTAATGAATGTTAAGAAATGTTATCTTGATTCTGCAGCTGCTGAACATTTTAAAATGATAATATGAACCGTACAACAACCCCAGGGGTTGTAAAATGACAATATACTAGTAACCACTTTCAACAGCAAATTAAGCGCCGCTCTGGACTCTGTAGCACCTATGAAACAAAAAAAGGTTGGAGCCAAACAAAATTCGGGAATTAATCAACTTAAGAGATCTTGCAGAAGGTCTGATGTAGACCCTGAAGCTATTTGTTTTGAGAATAATAGTTGGCTGATGAAGTTATTGGCAGCCAAAACCTAAATGGCTGCTGCAGCCGCCAAAATGTTAATAGCTACAAATGTACAAATGGCTGAAGCTGCCACTTCATGGACGTATTTGACCCATTTCCCCTAAAGCAATAAGCTTACGCTATTTAAAGAGACCGTCCACTCAAAGTATGTTCTAAATGGCAGAAATGCTGCCAATTATTTATTAACGTAACAAATTATTGTAAAAGGACAAATAATTTGTTTGTAAACATTCGGGATGCGCGCGCAGCATGTTGGCAGAAAACCGGGAAAATATAGCCTTTATAACGGCTATATTTCATAGCCGTTTTATTATACAAATAGTTCAATTTTAAAAGACCAAAAAGGTCAAGGAGGACAGACTGTAAGAGAGAAAGCGATTCCCCATTGATCTGTAACATCCAAATTTTTATTTGGGGGCATGAAAGTCTTGAAATTTGAGTGAGAATGTCGCCCGGTAGACTGCATAGTATTAGGCGGCCGCAATGTCTTCACGTCATGTCACAAAACTTATAATTTTACAGTTTTACAGTCAAATCT
Source organism: Hypomesus nipponensis (assembly GCF_054491055.1). NCBI lineage: Eukaryota > Metazoa > Chordata > Actinopteri > Osmeriformes > Osmeridae > Hypomesus > Hypomesus nipponensis. The sequence continues at coordinate 7,056,036 of NC_140371.1, read as the reverse complement.
ACACCCAAAAAAGTAGTGCAGTAAAGCTTTCGAGAGATATGGGAACGGCTTTTTGTACCCAAAATACAAACGTGAGCAAAGGCAGCAATCGCTATCGAATCAACAGACGTGCAATTTACTGTAACTAGCAGGGGAAGAATACAAACATCGAAAATCACCAGTTAACTTAATTTAAATTAACAAGAACTAAAGAATAATACAATAACAGGCTTAAATGAAGTAACAACCTAGATTATATGAATTACAGTTCTCAAGGACGCACACACGCAATCTCAACTGCGGTTTGAAGTGCGTGTCCGGGCTATTCTCCGACATGCATTCGAACAATCACTGCTGATAGAAGGCCTAAAATTTTGTACAGCCCTATTTCTGATACCGTGGCAACAGAAATTTAGCAGTGGCGGCCCGCCACGGCATAATCGACAGAGGAAAGAGTACAAAAATATAGATAAAACACTACTTGTAGTCCTGACACAACGACAAACGGCATTCTTACTTCCATAAACCGAAGATCTAACTAAAGACTGAGTAGCCTATCCAACGTAGAAATTAGGAAAGTATGTGAGAACAACACAAATACTTTTTCTAGTTGTTTCCGTCATTTCAGCTCAGCGGGAGAGAAAAATGCATTCCTTCTTTTGCTGTCGATGTCTATGATCATCACTATTGGAAAACGCAATTTTAATTGGTCATCAATTCACTGTGAGTCCTGTGTATCATTGCAACGAGCACGAGACTGTGGCGAATCCGGTTTGCAAAATTGATTTAGTTTATCATTTATTTTTGTGTGTGTGTGTGTCTTTATGTGATAGAATTATTGTTGGATGCAAATATTTTCATCTGGCTCAGCCAAAAAATATCAGATGGCGGCTCAATTTGGCTGACAAAATTATTAGCTGGCTTTGGCTGACATGGCGGTTTTGGCGGCGGCTTCGGGGGTCTAGTCTGAGGCCCTTGTGTACGTACATTTGCAAATATAGCGTTATCAGCGCCATGGACAACCCGCAGTTAGCGCACGCTGTGGTACTTCAGTTTACGTTGTATTTACCAAACCTACAGTTCATTGGGTAAGCGGTGCCTTTCTCCGTCCACTATACCTTAAATTGCGAGCATTTAAACGCGCAATTGAATGGGCCTCCTCTCTATCATGAATCAGCCACCAAAGTCCATAAGACTTAGTGATAACGAAATTGATGTGCTTGTTCATGAGGTAATAGCGAATTTAAATATTATAGAAAGCCGGAATTCCTCACCGACACAAATGCCATCTGGACCAAAATTACAAATTCCAGTGACTGTAATAATGCATGGCTGCTTAATCTGTAATGAAAACGGAAAAAGTGTGATCCTTGTGGCAAAAATCCTTTCAGCTCGTCTCCTTGGCCTATGTCGCCGTCTGGCTCGGATTATTGCTGCCATTTTACCAGGAGGCACATGCGAGGAAACCCCTATTTTGGTTTACACCTGCTTTTAAGAGGTGCAGAATTTTCACCACAAAATGGAGGCACGCTTTCACAAGTGGTTTCTGTACTTACCGCTTAATACATAATTAGGCGCACTTTACGCATCCCCTCCCGTCTCTTTATGGGAAACTCCCATTTTTCCCTGGACCCTCCCGTAAATGCATATGCACGACCTGGAAAAGCGCAATTTGCCATTTTCAGTTCCCGCCATGCTTTTACCCGCACGTTGTGATTCAAATATGCCTGAAATGGGTGCAAACGTGTTACTAATGAGGCCCTGAGTATTTGCAAAAGGTTACAGGTCCATTATGATATTAAGGAACATCTTACTGTCCTTAATAAGGCAATAAGAAATGCTAGTACAGATAATTTCTCTGAATTGATATCATAAATTCGAACAATACACGATACAGCGCGCACACCGCATTAAGGCCTGCATGAAATTGTGTTGGTCAATACGAATTATTTGAGCCAGCCCTTGGGGCACTATTCACGGTAATTGTGCACAATGATGTTGCGTTGATACATTTAGCCTTCAGATTGACCGGTCATTCTGCACAACACTATAACATAGAGGCTCTCAAAAGCTTTGGTTTTCTGCACAAAATTAAGTTCTGGTGTAGGTCTTCCTTTGCCGATTAACTCCAACTTCTCATTGAAAGTTAACCTTGAAAACGGCGCAAAGCAAATGTGAAACAATGTCCTCCTCTCTAGCAGGAACGTTATTCGCGGCTTCACTTGTGAAGTGAACGAAATTTCACTGTCAATTGAAATTTGTCTTTCATGGAAGTCCTATTAATCGGCCCTCTGTAAATTCATAGCTGGACCACCAATCACAGAGCTGCATAGCATATTCCTCCCAACAACCGAGGCAGCAAAATTCTGATTACTGGGGATTTTTTCATTTAACTCTTCACATTCCAACACAACCTGAATAGGCAGAATTGAAGGGTTTATTTCAGAAACATTGGGCCACATTCTCGAACATTTTCTGAAGTTTCTTCTGAAATATTTCTTACGGGCTTCGGAAAAACAACGTATGAAAAAGACGTTCGGGTCGAGTTCAGTGTGAGACTGGCGGCGGCCAAAGACGGGGGCCTTGGCGGTCCGACCCTCGGCTGCAGAAGCTAGCTCTAGGGACGTGGAACCTCACCTCTTTGTCGGGAAAGGAGCCTGAGCTGGTGCGCGAGGTAGAGAGATTCCGGCTAGATATAGTCAGCCTCGCCACGACGCACAGCATAGGCTCTGGAACCAGTCTCTTTGAGAGAGGCTGGACTCTCTTCCACTCTGGAGTTGCCCTCGGTGAGAGGCGTAGAGCTGGGGTGGGAATACTTGTTTCCCCTCGGTTCGGCGCCTGTACATTGGGGTTCACCCCGGTGGACAAAAGGGTAGCCTCCCTCCACCTTCGGGTGGGGGGACGGGTCCTCACTGTTGTTTGTGCTTATGCACCAAACGGCAGCTCAGAGTACCCACCCTTTTTAGAGTCTCTGGGGGGGGGGTGCTGGAAAGCGCTCCTCCCGGAGATTCCCTCGTCCTCCTGGGGGACTTCAATGCTCATATGGGCAATGACAGTGAGACCTGGAGGGGCGGGATTGGGAGGAATGGCCCCCCCGATTTGAACCCGAGTGGTGTTTTGTTGTTGGACTTCTGTGCTAGACACGGCTTGTCCATAACGAACACCATGTTCAAGCATAAGGGTGTCCATATGTGCACCTGGCACCAGGACACCCGAAGTCTCAGTTCGATGATCGACTTTGTAGTCGTGTCGTCGGACTTGGGGCCGAATGTCTTGGACAATCGGGTGAGGAGAGGGGCGGAGCTGTCAACCAATCACCACCTGGTGGCGAGTTGGCTTTGATGGTGGGGGAGTACGCCAGTCAGGGGCAAATGTAATGTGAGGGTTTGCTGGAATTGCTGGCAGAACCCCCTGTCAGAAGGAGCTTCAACTCCCACCTCCGGAAGAGGTTCGATCATGTCTCGGGGGGGAGGCCGGGGACATTGAGTCAGAATGGGCCATGTTCCGGGCCTCCATTGTTGAAGCGGCTGACCGGAGCTGCTGCCACAAGGTGGTCGGTGCATGTCGCGGCAGTAACCCTCAAACCTGGTGGTGGACTCAGGAGGTGAGGGATGCCGTCAAGCTGAAGAAGGAGCCCTTTCGGACTTTATTGGCTGGTAGAACTCCAGAGGCAGCTGGTGTGTACCGGCAGGCCAAGCGGAACGCGGCTTTGGTGGTCGCGGAGGCAAAAACCTGGGCATGGGAGGAGTTCGGTGAGGCCATGGAGAATGACTTCCGAACGGCTTCAAAAAGGTTCTGGACCACCATCCGGCGACTCAGGAGGGGGAAGCAGTGCTCTGTCAACACTGTATACAGTGGGGGTGGTGCGGTGCTGACCACAACGGGGGACGTCCTGGATCAGTGGAAGGAATACTTCTCCCCGGCCACTTCCACCAGCTCTTCCTGGGGGACCCCGAGGCGTTCCCAGGCCAGCCGAGAGACATAGTCCCTCCAGCGTGTCCTGGGTCTTCCCCCGGGGCCTCTTCCCAGTGGGACGTGCCCAGAACAGCTCACCAGGGAGGCGTCCAGGAGGCATCCTGATTAGATGCCCGAGCCACCTCAGCTGGCTCCTCTCGACGCGGAGGTGCAGCGGTTCTACTCTGAGTCCCTCCCGGATGACCGAGCTTCTCATCTTATCATCTGCAAAAAGCAGTGACCTGATCCTGAGGTCACCAAACCGGACTCCCTCAATGCCCTGGCTGCGCCTAGAAATTCTGTCCATATAAATTATGAACAGAATCGGTGACAAAAGGCAGCTCTGGCGGAGTCCAACCCTCACCGGAAACAAGTTTGACTTACTACCGGCAATGCAGACCAAACTCTGGCAACAGTTGTACAGGGACCCGACAGCCCCGATCAGGGAATCCGGTACTCTCGGAGGACCCCCCACATGAGCCTCTGAGGGACACGGTCGAACGCCTTTTCCAAATCCACAAAAGTGTAGACTGGTTGGGCGAACTCCCATGTACCCTCCAGGACTCCGCCGAAGTCCACTGTTCCACAGCCAGGACGAAAACAACATTGCTCCTCCTGAATCCGAGGTTCGACAATCGGACAGACCCTCCTCTCCAGGACCCCTGAATAAACTTCCCAGGGAGGCTGAGGAGTGTGATCCCCCTAAAGTTGGAGCACACCCTCTGGTCCCCCTTTTTAAAGAGGGGAACCACCACCCCGGTCTGCCAGTCCAGAGGCACTGTCCTGATGTCCACGCGATGTTGCAGAGTCGTGTCAACCAAGACAGCCCTACAACATCCAGAGCCTTAAGTCTGGGCCTCCCTGCTTAGGTTGCTGCCCCCACGACCCGACCCGACCCCCGGATAAGCGGCAGATGACAACGACGATATCCAAAATTCGAATTCTTGATATCCAAAATGCAATTCTTGATATCAAGAATTCTAATTTTGGATATCAAGAATTCATTGGTTAAATGATAAAACGGCTTGCCATAGTCTGTAGAGTTGATGTGAACACAATCACCAACGATTTCTCACAAATTAATTAACACTTCTAACACAAAGAGTTTTCTTAAATGCGATTCCCCCTCTGTTTTGTTAAGGAATCGCATTTGAGACAACTCTGGCTGATTAACGACTGCTATTTTGAGTTTGAAAAGTGTTCTGAAGTTCAGAACGAATCCCAGATGAGAAAACTTTCATGAATGCCAAATGTTTTCCTAAATCCAATTCAGAAGAAAGTTCTTCTTAAATTCTTCTTCACTGCATTTGAGAATGAAGCCCATTGTCTTTTGACTGTCAAATTATGAATGGATTAAATACAATTAGAACAGATTATTTTTAAAACATATTTTATATAATAAAATAGGGTCCCCCCCTGTTCCAAATGTGAGGAATTTGCAGCATGTTTCAGGGATAATATAATAAACAATAGGACGAGTATCACTCAGAAACTGCATTGTTCAAGGTTGTGAATGACCTAACAATTAATGCTGACTTTAAAAAGTAGTCATCCTTGCCCTTCTGGATCTGAGTGCAGCTTTTGACACTGTAGATCGTGATATTTATTCTTATTAAAAGACTAACTGGCCGGAAATATTTTGTTGCTCTTGGTCACCATCGTTCAAAAACTTTTGTGAGCGGGATCTAAAAGACAGCTGATTTTTTACGTTTACCCACTGACAAACGACGGTTTGTCGACTATCATTTTAATGGTACGTTTATTTGAATTGTGAGAGACAGAATAACAACAATGAAATCCAGAAAAACGCATTTTAATGAGTGAAATAAGTACTTGACTCCCTCTCAATCAGAAAGATTTCTGGCTCCCAGGTATCTTTTATACAGGGTATATCTTAAAGGGAGCGCTCTCTTTTTGAGGAAACACATTTTTCTCACTACTCCTCCTACAATTTTTGTCCAATCTTCCCCAGAATTGGCACAGATCATCGTCAGAGCAACCCTCGCTCAAATTATCAAAGGATTTTAGATTTTCAAAACCGTTTTTCCTGGTACAGCCAATCAACATTGGCAGCAAAGCAACCAAACAGAAAGTTGGGTCATATCTCAGCAACTCTTTGAGAAAACAACACCAAATGTGGTATGTCAACCCGGAACGCTCTTCGGAGAATGCCCAAACAATCTGGTGTCATGTGATCACTGAGAGTGCCTTTATTAAGTGATTCATTTGTCTTGTGATATCTTGGGAGATCCCCAAGAGAGTGTCTGACACATGATAACTTGTGATAACAGCCGAATTGATGCGGCCACCATTTTGAATGAATGAAAAAAAAAATATGTCTCTACTCCTTCAACGTGTATCCAATCTTCACCAAATTTGGCGGAGATAATCTTCAGACCAATCCTCACAAAAGTTATCACATGGTTTATTTATTTTCGAAACCATTTGTCCGGTACAGCCAATCAAAATCTGCAGCAGAGTCGCCAATCAAAAAGTTGGTTCATGTCTCAGCAAATCTTTGATGTATTCACACCAAACTTGCTGCATGTACTCTGATCCCTCTTCTGAGGATGTCTAAAATGTTTTCTTGGACATTTGACCTGCTTGGCCACCTCATTGCTGCTTGCAGCTATATTTGTTATTCTGTTTCTCACTGTGTTATCACTGTTCACATAAACCTACCATAAAAATTATGGACATGATAATTTCTTTGTCAGTCAGCCAACGTACCAAATCTGCAGGGGATCAAATTATTTTTTCCCCTCACTGTAGGCCCCTCGTTAATCCAATATTTCCATACAGTACAACCCTCTACGGACACAATGAAGCTTAAGTCGCCATTGGCTAGTATATTTTTTATTTTATTCGCCAGACTTTTTACATGAAATGCATGTAAACGATGCAACTGGAAAAAAAGTACATTATCTGTCTGAATTCGTCTTTATGTTGCATATGATTTAATCTACCAATTTTTTGCAAATGGCTTTCTCTTGCCACTTGATTTCAGCCACCTCTCCACAGCTGATCATGGATCATGAGCTGAAGCTCTGGCCTTCTGTTTAAATGAAGATCAGGTCTGAAAGGCATGAGGATGTGAAACTGCTGTGGACATCTGATTTTATTCTTTTTTGGTCACTGAAGGCTCTTTCGCAGTTGGCAGAGCTGAAAACATTTTAGACATCCTTAGAACAGGGTGCTGAGTTTCTGTACCAAGTTTGGTGTGAATCCATCAAGCAGCTTTGCTGCTTGGCCCCTAAAAAGGTAGAAAACACTTTTATGGCTTTGCGGCTTGGCCACCAATAAGAAAAGGTAGTAACACCAGTGCGTATACACTGCAGTGACGCAATGCGAGCAACAACATGTTTTCCATTCATTTTCAATGGAGCCAGGCGAATCGCTTGCGTGGTGCATTGTGGTTAAAGTATAAATCAGCGCTAAAGGCCGATTTCTACTTCTCCGACTCCGTTATGGACAGACACACGCACGGCATCGGACGAATTGGTTGAATTTATACCACTCCGACGGCTTTGCGTGCTGAAAGCAATTCACCGCCAGAACAGTAGGTAGCGCTGCACTGCGATGCTAGCTAGGTTATTGAAAAGTTGGAGCAAATTTACAAATGAGCCGTTTCATCAATAAAATTAGCAAATTTTCAGCAACTACACTGCCCATTTCTCGTCACATTTTAATTCAGATGCTGATTTACATGTACTGTTTAGCTGAAATATGAATTGTAAAAACTTACAACAATGGCGGTCAAAGGATTCTGTTTTCTTGTTGGTCACGGCCATATGTCTATGGTCACGGCAACCCCGCCTCCGCCCCTGACTCAAGCAGTTCTTAATACGGACCAATCACAGCCAAGGGGTATCCGTAAAATGACGGACGGACAGAAAAATCAGGAGGTGCACGCAGAGCTCTGCGAGGGGCTCGGAGAGGGAGTTCCTTGACGGAGAGGGCGTTCCCTGTGTGCGTGTCCGTGAAAACGCAGAAGTATAAATCGGCCTTAAGGCCTGGCACAGGTTTGCCAACGTTGTCGGTGCTCCTGGTGGGTTTTTTGTACGTTCAAATTCAGTCTCTCGTCACATTACGTAACTTTGTTCTGGTAACTAGCTAGTTACAGTAGTAGCCTGGCTGGAACTCCCTGGTCGTATCGACAGATTAGCAGAGACTTGGAGTAATATAATAAAACATTTTTACACATGTCAAAGTGTATGTCTATTAAACAGTTTTGTATTTTGTATAGAAGTTGTATTTTGACCGATGTTGCAAGTACATAAACCCAAGTCCGTACACTTGGCCATGACAACTACAACAGTGACTTTAGAGAACTACAATTCTACATTAATCTGTTTTATACGCCCCCGAAGGTGGCAAACTGTGGGAAGGCAAGCGATGGCAAGCGATTTGCATCGCTACAGTGTAAACGCACTGTTAAGTGGCTTCGCCGCTTTGAGGCTTGCCCACCAATAAGAAAAGGTAGAAACACTTAAGTGGCTTCGCCGCTTCACCACCAACAAGAAACAGTAATCTTAAATTGTCTAGTTTCCCAAACTTTTTTTCTGGGGACCCATATTTTAAAAGTCTTCGCCTTCGCGACCTAAGCCAATAGACATTATTCGTAAATCACAAAATTAAGGTGGATTTGACCATTATTGAACAATAATAAGGATATTCTATTGTTATTTTAGAACTTGTAGGCCTACTGCCATTGTTAATAAGCAATCTCAGACAGTGATCACTTCTCACTGAACAATTGAACCAGCAATATTTAAAGAAGTTATCCAAATGCCTAATTAGACATTAAATATAGGCTATAAAAAAAAAACATATAGCCCATTTCTTCTTATTTTCAACATTCAATTGAACCAGAAATATTGGAACAAAATATGTAATAATTACAAAAAGATTACAAATTATACAAAACATGTACCATTTCAACATTGCTAATGGGATAGGTAGGCCTGTCTGCGTTTTTGTACCGCGTTCCAGTCCGCGGTGCAGGAGGAGAGCACAACACGCATATCAGGCACAGCATTCAGTCATGTTTTTGTGCTTTGACTTCATTTTTGTGAGCACAGAAAATCCCAATTCGCACATGTACACGGTGGTAGTGAAAGGAATAAGCAAAGAAATACTGGCCCTCCTGAGGACAGGATATTCTGACGAAATGCTCTTCCAGAATGACGATAAGGTCACAGATCCATAGGGTCAGTGGGATCGCAGCTGAGCTGCAACAACTCTCCAACTCTCTGTTGAGTTTGAATAAGCGTAGACGGCTGCTGGTCTTTCAAATAGGGGAAGCTCATTTTCGGCCTAAATCATATATATTTTACATTAATTTTCTAGTTCACTGGCTAGTTCACCCCTACGACACTAGCCTAGCCACATTTATTCATTTAGCAGACACTTTTATCCAAAGTGACTTCCAATAGAGAGCTTTACAAAGTGCATAGGTTACTGATAATAACAACAAGATAGCCCCAAAACATGAAGCACACACATTGTGAACAACCGAAATAAGTGCCAAAGGGAAGAACCATAAGAGCATGGAGTTAAACAAGTTACAATTAAACATGAATCGCTATAAATGAATGAAGGAACGATCAACGAAACAAGATTAAACTCTAAGACAATGTGGGAATTGGGTTAAACTGAAACAAGGCATGTGGTGTAGCTTTAATTGTATGAAACGTATGATGAAAAAGCAACTTCGCCAAGCAAATACCAAGAAATAGGTTGCCGCAGTTTGTCTTTCGGCTACACTTACAGAATCCGCAATGGGACTGAACTTGAATAGCTTTGGTAACTTTTTATAGTACAAAATTACTGTCAATCAAAAGGAGATGCAGTCTTTCGACAGACCCTCCAATCATCACGCGGAAGCCCAGCGTCCAGGCCAGCCCACTCCTCCATTCACCCCCAGAGACGCTGAGCGTCCATGGACGGGACATAATCACAGTTTTGAAGCACTGAAAAAAAACTGTTCAAAACTGCCCCAATGAAGTCCATGGAAGCTGAGCTTCAACATGGAGATGGACTGTGGCGCTACGGGAATGAATGAGAAGGAAATCAGTCAGTCGACCTGTTAATATATGTAGCTGATTCTGAATGAACTCGTCTTTGATATGAACGTGTTCTAACTCATTTAAAATGTTAACACAACAGTAAATATTTGACCATTAATTTGTTTAAGAAATCGCCACAGGCAGAGATGCAGATCGTGACAAGGCGACCCCCCAAAAATCTCTTGCGACCCACCTGAGTGTCGCGACCCAGTCTTTGGGAAACACTGGTCTCTAGATAACAAAAATAACTATTAAGCGTTTTCTGTTTAGACTGGAATTGTAGCTTTTTCGCGTCCATCTCTTTGTTTGTGACGAGTGACGTAAAAGCAAGTCGATCTTTTTGTGAGAGAAAGCGACAGAGGCAGTGTAGTGTTTTACCTTCCCTAGCTACCAAAAATCTTATTTAGCGACAAATTTAGTGACTTTCCGTTACTTTGGTAATCTCCGTTATTCATTATTGAGCAGCAGGAAAATAACTAATTGTACGTCTGTTGTCATAGCAGCCAATCATGTTAACTCGCAGTCAAGCAACGGTGCGTCATTGAAATCTGCTCTAAACGTATTATATCCCTCAAAGTCACAGGCGAGTGAAATATAACAATTGACTATCCATTTGCCAATTAAAGATACTTTTAAGTCGCCTAGCGTGAAATGCTTAGTGTTTTGTGTGTATATACTCTTAATACACATATATATAATATATGATTTTATATATATAAAATCTATTTACTTTTTCTTGTTTTTGTAACATGCCACGTTTTCTATGATGTAGTATTAATTCATGCTATTTGTGTGCTATGTAACATGTTGGTACCTCATATTCTCCAGGAGTGTGCTCAATTGTCTCATTTCAGGGAGGTCGGGGAAGAAATATTTACAATTCTCCTATATTGGCCCAAATGGGTGAGCTGGTTGTTTGCTTCCCTCTGGAATTTTTTTGTCAAACACAAGTGTTTGTGTGTCCCCCTTTCCCCTCTGTGAAGCACATTGTGTTGCCTTCTGGTATGAAATGTGCAATATACATAAAGTTTGAGTTGATTAAATTGTACCTTCCCAGGCTGAACACACTGGATCTTTGGTTGCACTTGGTAGAACTTCAATATGGCTCCCTCAATGTCATCAAACTACAAACAGAAACAAACAGATAAAAGCATTGCAAACTATACATAAGCCAATTATAGCAACAATACATTCATTATTAAAGAATTATGCTGTGCAACTGTCACCTTCCCTTACTCGCATATAAAGTCTGTGAGCACTCATTCTTCTTTTAACCTTTTTAACATTCTTCCCTCACCATTCATTGACTTTAAACATAATGAAGTAACTTCATACCACACTACTACACCTTTAGAGTAAAGTTGAGCCAAAACATAATCACAAATTAAGCCTGTGTTCTGTATAGAATGGGATGTCAGTTTTGAAAAAATGATTCTACCCTGCCCTGAAAATGGTGCTGAACCTTAAGTGAGTCCAGACATGTCCACCTCAGCTGCTAATTTTGCTTGAGGAAAATCTGTCTTTTTATGTGGTAATGTAAGAGACGTACAATTGTGAAGTAGTTAGGGTAAAAAAAAAAGAAAGGTAATTACCGAGTAGTATTCCTCAGAGGGAACAATATTGAATTTTCTCAGAACTCTGAAACATAATTACATATGATGAGTAACGGTCTAACTAATGAGTAACCAAATGGCAAAGCCTCTTGTGTGAATCAGGTTAACCACATGTCTCACCCATCTAGGCCCAGCTTGTGGTAGAGCTCCAGAGCTTTGCTGAAGTACTTGTGCTGACTGTTCAGGGACTGTGCCCTGGCCGCACACGTCCCATGCTTGTTCCATTCATACTTCCTATCAAAAAGCACACAACATCTTTAAGACCTAATAATTATAATGTGTTTCTATAGGAGACACTTTATCCAAAGTGACTTACTGTACAGGGGGATTTGAACCTGCAACCTCTTGATCTGCCATCAGGTGCACTACTACCACTGCAGGGCTTGAAATGAACCTTTTTACTTGGTGGCACTGGTCCTCCCAACTTAAAAAAGGAGGAGCACCAGCAAAAATTTAGGAGCACCCACTGAATATTAAGGAGCACAACAACTAACATTTTTATATTGTAATATTATTTTGCGCAATGTTAGCTTCTTGTCACGATGGAGCGCAGTGACAAGAAATGACTGATGGCTAATATTAACCAAACACAAAAATTTGCTGTGTTCGACATCGGCTGCATGAAACGACTGGCGAGAGTTGCCGCTTACAGTCGGGGAGGTGTTAAAAACGGCTCAGGCGCCTGGCTAAGCAGTACCTCGCAGCAACCTCAGGTCCTGCAGTCTTTTCTACGCCGGCCTGCTCGTAAATCGACTCCGTACTCGCCTCTCCCCTGAGCATGTTTACATGCTAATTCTCCTGAATAAAAATGCGTATGGCTAATACAGTTGTGGCTTATTTATTTTCTTACAAGTAGCCATGTAGAGCTAGCGTAATCGGCTGTTCATGTTTGGATTGTGTGGTGGCGCACCGTATCCTATAGGATTCCGGTTCCAAGTTAATATGCAATAGTTCTCCATGTGTGTCTTTCGTTTTTATCGAGAATAGCCTACCCAATGTGTTTAATTTAGTCCAATGTAGCCTACTTTTTATTTCACATAATAATAGGCTAATCGCTTCTCCGCCAAATTAAGAGCCTACGTCTGAAGACGCAGCGTTTTTTCAAGTTCATTGTCTTTTCGTCATGTTAATAAATTGATCTTTCATTTGTCTTCTTTATTCAACCCTTATTTAATCTAATAGTTTAACAGTCCCAATTATTGCCAGAATTTGTGGTGGTTCATGTGTTTACTGTATGCTTTGCGTCACGTCAGGCTAATTACATAACGGAACCACATTAATAAAATAGATTATCCGGATATTCGAAAATAATTTCGGATACTATTCGAATAGTGAAATCAGTTAAAATCTCCATCCCTACTTACTAGAACGTCGTATCTGCGTTGTTGCTAACGTGTGCTGACATTGTGCACACCCAATGAATTCCAAATTTGTTGGTCGCACAAGCGCGAGTGCTTGTAAAAAATTCTGTCTCAAAAACTGGTCGCAGTCTGGAGCCCTGCCGCAGAGTGTGCATATCACTTTGGTTTTATTGGATGTTCCATCTTAGTTTTTTTGGAACACGAACTTCTCATCCAGAAGTTGCAGATTTGGTGGAATTGTGGTGATATTACGTTAAATGCGTTAAACAAAAATAACGAATTAATCCTGTAATTTAATCATAACGCGTTAACGCGTTATTTTTCACAGCCCTAGTTTTTTTTATTAGAACTTTTTTTATTAGAACAAACCAGTGCACAGAAATTTGTCATTTTATGTATTGGGCTATATTAAACTGTAATCTGCAGATTGATAATACAACCAGAACTCAATTAAACTTAGTCTTTCCGTTAGTGAAGAGGCAGACCAAAACACTTTCTTCAACAAAATTAGGCTATTGCAGTCTGTCGATAAAGGCAAATATTTAATTCAATTGTACTGTTTGGTCCTGATTTGAGCATTGGCAAAGCTGAAGGTGTCAGAATAAATACAAAACACACGTCAAAGTTGTCGTGAGTGAGTCCGGCAAATCATGAAATAGCAGTGTTGTCGAACCCGTGTAGTTGCTCTCGAGAAAATGCGCTCGGCTACACAGCCGGCAGTTCTCGAATCAATCTCACGGTACTTTGATGGCATACAGTGACTTAGCCTCGGTCTAACCAGCATTCACTGCTTCAAGTCAGCCAGCTGCAGCCGGTACTGCATGAAGTCAAACACACCTTCTGCCTTGCAGGGCCTGTCCCGTGACTTACATTGAAAATTAATGGGAGAAAATGTTTTGGTCTACCGACCCCCCCTGGAGAAAAAAAAAATCCTTGGGGAAACACTGATCTGCATTAAAGTTGATAACGTAAAGATAAGGTTTAATTGGTTATGTACGTAGGATAGAACAGTGGACCGATCACTACACACACTGTGTAGTTGACTAATTAGCGAGCGTTTTGTAAAGAAATTAAAACAGGTTGCACCATAACGATTATTTGCACTCGCATAGTGTTGTTTTTGGCAGCCTGTTTTAATTTTAGACTAGTCCTTGTGTCAAGCTGTCATTTTAGTTTTTATTTGTTTTATTCACGTTCATACTCTTTTTCGTCTAGGCTAGTTTCAGTCAACTAAAAGTCAGAGCATTTTTGTCTTATTTTAGTCAGACTTATCCATGACTATTTTCCTCTAGTATTAGTCGACGAAAACTGATGACATTTAGTCTAGTTTAAGTCAATGAAAATTGAATTTTAGTCTCTTTTTAATCAAAAGTAGTGTCAGAAGTAGTGTTAAGCAGTAATCTCGAGAGGCATGTTAATGCCAAAACCATTTGTTTATATAGGCCTTTTGGTCTAGAATAAGGTATTCAAAGTCATGTTGTTGATGCCAAATTCAGTTCAGTTTGATTGCTATGTGAATGACAAAACTAGCTACAGTGTTTGGCCAACAAGGGATGCTTAGTCATACACTCATTTCATACACTCTCATACAAACAAATACACGCACACACACACACAGTAGCTACACACACTATATATTTAGTCATTTTAGCAGACGCTCTTATCCAGAGCGACTTACAGTAAGTACAGGGACATTCCCCCCGAGGCAAGTAGGGTGAAGTGCCTTGCCCAAGGACACAACGTCAGTTGGCACGGCCGGGAATTGATCTGGCAACCTTCTGATTACTAGCCCGATTCCCTAACCGCTCAGCCACCTGACTCCCTCTAGCCACTAGCCACACATGGAAACCCACTTTACACTCTTTCACAAACACACACTAGTCACACACGTTTGTCACAGACTCTCAGTTGGTTTCATCTCCAGCTAACGTTTAAAGCTACAGTCTAAAGCTAACGTTAAGATGAGACACATTAAGCACAGCCTCATGAGTTAGCTAATAATAACGCAACTAAACAAGACTAAATAACGTTATAACATTTTGTCTTGTTTTTATTTTGTAAACTACATTTTGTCTCGTTTTTATTAATCAACGATATTGCATTATACATTTAATTATAGTCATCGTCACATCACCAGCATTTACGTTGAGTCTCGTCTAGTTTTCGTCACTTGATAAAGGTTTGTTGACAACAACATTTAGTCATAATTTTCGTTGACGAAAGCAACACTACACTCGCACAAATTCTGCCACGTGTATTTTTAGGTCGCACAGACACAATTTCGGGAGCATATGCCATCAAAATGGTTGCAATTTCAAGCCCTGCACTAATTAAACTATCTGGGCTGATGGATAAGCCTGGAACAGTGATTATTTGAAGAAATGTGCAACAGACTGAAACAGGAAGTGATGGGAGTAGCAGTAACTGTTGCAGTGTAGTGGGGCATACCAAAATGAAGTAGTGGATGGTTTTAACAGGTCCGGCCAACTTTTCATCATGTCTGGGAGTAGGTCCTGGAACAAACAACCAATCTCAGGCTGTGTGTGCAAACCATGGACTGTATATAAAGTTGGACAACATGACAGCTCCCCAAAAGTGAAGCCAAAACATATTGATCGCCCCCTGGTGGCTGGCTGCATTATGGTCATAAGTCCCGCCCCCTCCATATTCAGGGATGCAAACACATGTATGGTCAAAAAAGGGAGAGGTAATTGTAGCCTTCGCCCCGTGGTAAATATCCATACTTACATTGCCACTAACCCCCTGACATCCCTTGCCCACCCCTATATGCACATAGAGTAAAATTACATTCTGAAGATCAAAATACACTGACACTAATTTGTAATATTAAATTTCATTTTTTATTCCAAGACAAACTGTTATTAAACTTTCTAGCACTTCTTCTGGTTTTACTCCTTCTTCCTCTTCTTCCTGGCCACCTCTACGGGCATTAAATGTTGATGATCCTAGCCAACTCCTTCAGCTGAGTAACAGCCTGGGAATGGCCCCTCACCACAAGATCAATGGAGGACAAGGCCTGTAGGTTCTTACTTTTGAGAGGTAGTTTGTTCTACTTGCCACAAGCTGTGTATGCCTTGGTCACCTTCCTAATAAAATCCATGACAGTAGGTGATTTCTTTAAGACTGCAAGGGAAGCTTGGTTTCCCCTAAAACAGGGGTACTCAATTAGAAACTCAAAAGGTCCACTCACCAAATTTCCATTCAGTCCAGGGTCCGGAACGGACCATGGTTTATTTTTCTGTCCCTTACTTCTCCCATTGACTCCCATTCAAAATAGACGTAGGTTTAGGAGGGCACAGTGCCCGTGCCCCTGGGCATCTGTCTCCCATTAGACCAGAGTTCTGGGGGTAATTTTGTTCAAAGTGTGTGTCATAGTGACATTTCACGTTAGCTCTACCACTTTTGACAAGGGCAACCGTCTGAATGCAGATTAAACACATCGGTTTTGTGCTCCCCACCAGCAACACAAATGCGTTCTTGTCAGTCCATTCTGTCTGAAATTTGTGATTTTCGGAATCAACTTTTTGCTGGGTTTTGTCAAGCCATGATTTTTGCTAAGGAAGAAACAGGTAGGCTAGCTACCGTTAGCAAATAGATTATGCTGCGTTGTGGCGAATGACATACACAACCTGCGTGACCCACAGAAGTTGCGGGCAACGTTGAGTGAGTGGGTTGTCATGGTGATTACAGTTATTATAGCTCCTGATTGGAGCTTTCGATTGGACACGGAAAATATAAAGCACATCTAGTAGGAAAAAAAATATAGGCTATAGCACAACATCACTCACCAATTAATTGCGTCTAGGACTGGAGTCCGTTTATTTAGTACCCACCGCAGACAGTAAAAGATACGCAGCAAGAAGAAACACTAGTGGTTCACGCTAGGCTACTGGTGATTTGCATATTTCCTATTTACTTGTTTGGTGGAGGCAATCCAGAATTAATGTTGGTGCAATTATAATCAGATCACTCTCCGGATCACTCTTCGGATCTGCACGATTCACGCAAGTCACCCAAACAGATGTGAAAAAAGCGTGAGGCGCCGAAAAGCGCGCTGTTTGCATCCCTGCATATTACCAGATGGGACATAAGCCAAACAAAAAAATCCAAGGGCACATCAAATACATTTCTCAATGATGGTTTCTGTCATTTTTCTTATCACGCTGATGTCTGTTCAACAGGGTGTCTACAAGTATAAACAAGTTAAATGTGACACTTAAGACCTTTTAATACCACTTCTAAATGAAATTTAAGACCAAACTTACAATGGAAATACGAATCAAAAGTGGAAATATAGGCCTACAGTAATCTTTCCAAATAAACACACTGATGTCTGTTCAAAATGAACGGTATAGTAAAATGACAATTATCGGTTGAGTTTAAGAACATTGACTAAATGTGTGTAATTGCTCAGATGTCATTATTGGCTCTGGATTTGTGGATCGTGACAGCCAGCGTAGTAGCGTTGACATCGTTGCTAGCAGTGGAAATGGTGGAGCAGAAACTAACAATTGCAGTCTGCTGGCTGCTGTCTCTGTTTTTTGCTCTGCATGTGCGATTCCATCGCTCTGATCCTAACTTGTCCCAAGTTTGAAATTCTTCCGACACGCAGTTCGCTTCGTAAGCATTTTCAGGCACCAACCTTAACCAACAATATTGGTTCTTTTTAAGCCATTTGTAATTGAACTTTAATTTCCCATGTTTCTAAGTTGAGTGTCTATCACCCATTGCTGTATTACATGTATTGCTGATGCTTTACGTCATCAAAATCTGAGCAGTAGGCTACGCTCTGACCTAACCATAGACAACGCAGCGCCTATTCACCTTATTCCGCCCCGCCCACTTTTCTCATGTTTTTGCACTTCCGTTGTATTTGCACTTCCGCTTTACCGGGGATATCATTCAATTCAATGGAGAACTGTTGAGAATTCCCGCTGCTAAAATATTAAATCATTTGGTGGATTTGTGCAAGATGTGCTATGTTCGTGTGCTACAACAAGTCAACACATACACCCTTTCACTGGATGGCTTGAAAACGACTTTTTGTTGATATAATTCGTTTGCCGGGTCAGATCGCTGCCCTGCACTCTGCTGTGCTGCGATATGCAGGAATCACATTAGCCACACACAAGATATTCTAACGATTTCACTGCAGGGCATATGCTTTTGCTATACTTTGTTTGAAAGCTTAGGTCCTCTAGAATTCAGTCGTGTGATACATTTTACAGTCAGTACATGTATTTGAGACTTCCCCTCAAAACCGACCAGCTAGCACTGTGAGCAGAACGTTAGCTAGCTTCTTGTTTATCTACTTGAGGCTTTAGTTTTTACATCAGGTCTCTGCTATTAGCCATAAACTGCAAATTTATGAGTGACAAATTGTGCTGTAATAATAAATAGTAACAACTTTTTCATCGAGGGGCTTTGGTACAAGCGATATGGAAAGTGTTAAAACTTACAAAATATGTATCTTCCCTCCTATCTAATGGCAATTATAAAGACGCATGAAATAATTTGATTGCTGCGTTGTTTCAAAAGCTTTATATTAAACTTAGATGCACTGCAGCAATAGTTTCCTCACAGCCATGCCCATACATTTGGTTATAATCATGTATCTATTTCATGAATTGAGAACACTAAAACATACTAAAATATAGTTGCTTTACACCCTTTATTGATACGAGCAGAAAAAGAAAACTTTGGTGTTTTTTTTTATTCAGTGCCTTCAGCCAGGGACGCAGATCCTCAACTTTGGTTGGAGGTCAATGCAAATTATGTCGGCCCACAACACTTGGACCTCTTCTTTCCATGGTCAAAACAATGATCATACAGGGTCTGATTCCGTCTTCTCCACCTGTTATGGCAGCCACAAACTGCAGTTGACGCTGGGCATCTCTATTAGCCATGAATGAGTACCAGAGCCTGTTTAAGACACTGTCTTTTAGCACCGTTATAAAGTGGAAAGTATCTAAACCGGAAATGAGAATACCCGGATGGCCGCGCCCATTGTGACTTCCGGAATGAGGTCAATAGTCTACAAAAAAGAATATTCGACCTGGCAGAACAGAGCCTGCATTTTTGCAATGACAACACAACAAAAATGAAGACCCATCCAATATGAATTTAAGACTATTTTAATACTTTTTAAGGCCTTATTTTTAGGAAAAGTAATTTAAGACTTTTTAAGGACCCGTGGCCACCCTGGTTTAAGTGCACATTTTCTGATCAGTTCGTTTTGAATTTGTTATTTGATTATATAAAAATTGACAGCTGCTCTGAGGAAGTAGACATGAAGGCATCTGCAGACTTATATTACATTTACGTTTAGTAATTTAGCAGACGCTCTTATCCAGAGCGACTTACAGTAAGTACAGGGACATTTCCCCTGAGGCAAGGGTGAAGTGCCTTGCCCAAGGACACAACATAATTTGACAGCTGAGAATCGAACCGGTAACCTTCTGATTACTAGCCCGATTACCTAACCGCTCAGCCACCTGACTCCCCTAAGACTTCTGTTTGATTTGTCTGTCCACGAAGTTGGGATAGTTGTTTAATTTCAACAATTTCTAAGGAAACTGTGAGGTGTACTTGCGTCGGTCGCATAAGGGTCAATTTTGTATGTACATTTTGATCTTTTTCATACTGATATTTCAAATAAGTATGCATACTTATTATTTATGAAGATTGCATAGATTAAAAAGCATACCTTTGTTGCTGCTCATTTACATTTCAAAATTCTAAGAGTGAAGTTCAGAATAAAACGGGGTTCTCCTCATTTCCCTTATGCAAGAGGGAATGGTGATGGACTATTGGCAGCCCACTGTCGTTGAAACAGTGTCATCAAAATGAAGAAATTGGGCAATCTTGTGTAAAGATTGTCCTAACCTGACTGAAACTTTCCCTGAAGTTTTTTCTTTCTCATATTCTTAAGCATTTACTCATATCGCATTTCATTAGTAAAGAACCCCCTATGAAACAAGCTGATTCTAAAAATGTTGTCACTGGCAGTCTCTTAGCTGGAATCGCAATTCAAACAGTACCATCTGCAAACTGAAAAAATTCCCCCCAAAACGTCAATAAGATTGACAGCCAGTTTTGGAAAACTGGCTAATAAAACTAGTTTACTAGAAGTGATCATTATGTGTCAGTAACAACTTCCCTGTCTGAAGCCTAGGGTGGTCATGTAACCGTCTATCTGCGCTGTAACTTGGGAAAACTCATGCTTATCCACTCCAATCATTCGGATATTGAATGGCATTGATTGCTCTACATGACTTATGATCATCATTTGATACCCCTCCCGTGGTTAATTGCTTTAATAATCTATCAGTCCCACTACAATACTAGCTCAACAGTGCAAATATAGAGAAAACAAAGCTGAAGTATTAGCTAACTGGTTGGTAGGTTATGCTGTAGCTGGCTAACACAGCATCCTGTGGTTTGGAGAACTGGATTATCCGCTACAGAAGAGCACATCCAAGCAGGAATAATGTACCATTTTCCTCACCTGGAGAAGCCAGCTGTGCTCCATTTGGATGAGGCCGAATGTAATGGTAGTGCTCCGCTCAATGGGGGTAGGTATAGAGGGTTTTCACGACGCGTCATCAGACCGGAAGTCACCATATTGGAGGCACTCCACATCACAATAAAGCACAGACACTGAAGTACATCCCGAAACTCGTCAAGGAAATTGTTAATTATTACAGTGTTTCAGGTTGTACCAATAGGACAGACCGAGAAAGACATTTGGAATATGTTAGGTTGATTAAAGACGTTATTGCGTTACTTACTTTGGCCTTCACAACACAACTGGCGTTGATAACTTGGTACTACTGTGTCTCTCTCACCCATGGATCTAAGAAGAGGGAGCTAACTCGTAGGGTTCTGCACCGCCAATAAATCGTAATTTCTCTAAATGTCGCGTCTTTTCTTGTGGTCCAAGTCCTTCCCTATATGCCTTTGCATCTTGGATGTGTTTTGATGAGCTTTTCGGTTGTTTAGATATGGCGACCTTCACTTAAAGTATCCAAAGTGCATAATACTCGATTCTTTTTTTATACCGAGTGCCTCCACAATGGCCCTGCAACCGCCCGGAACGTGACGTTGGTAAAAACACTCTATAGAATACGATTTTTCTGAGTAGTAATAATACTAATGTGTGTAGGACTGCTAACCAGAAGAACAAAGGGGAACCCACGTCTATTTTTTGTTCGCTAGCTGTAACACTGACAAAAATAGTGTCACAGAAAAGCATATTAGGCCAGGATTTACAATTTTCTGTGCCCTGGGCAACAAGGCTCAACAAGGCTCAAGCCTCAATTTCGCTTGCACCTAAGTTAAAACATATTATGTGCTAACATTAGCAATAACGTCAGCAAGTTTGAGGTGTAAACATAGGCTAACCATTAAGTTAGCAGCACATTTCCCATATTTAACAATGATTAAACATACAGACTTACCTGAAAGTGATGCACGGGCACCATCTCAGTCTTTTTTTCCTCCCCTGACTCCTGTTATCTTTTTAAGCCCATTTAAGAAAAGTTGACCTAGCCTACTGTCAAAGTTCGTCAGGCCGCTGAGATAGGGAAGGGCATCCACAGCGAGCTTGGGAAGTTGAGTGTGTTGCCTATTTGTTTTTGTTATTTTTGAGCATTTTAATATATATCTTGTTCTGCCTGTTTTTTAATATACGTGCTAGTGCTGTCAGTTTAACGCGTTATTAATGGCGTTAACGCAAACCCAAATTAACGGTGTCAATTTTTTTATTGCACGATTAACGCTCTTTTTGGCCTAGCAAACTTTGAGCTTTCGAGACGCCGAAATGGATGCCAATAAGATTCTGAATACAAAGTTTACTTTTAAAAAGTTCCCAAAAGGTTCCATTTACAAGACCAAAGTGATCTGTGTGTTTAGTCGTTGTAAACTGAGCTATCATCGCAGCACGTCCAGTCTGAAACACCACTTGATGGCCAAGCACACAGCTGATGCGATTCATGCGAATTCTCAGCCCCCTCGTCAAAGCCAGGCGATTGCAATATTGTTTTCAATTGTAAAAAAATATTTGCACGAAGCAATCCGAACCACTTTTCCATGTTGATAAGAGCATTAAAATTTGAAAAAAGAATGTGACAAAAAGAAATCAAGGGACATTTAGAATAGATACAAATTTGCAATTAATTGTGATTAATGGCGAGTTAACTATGACATCAATGCGATTAATCGCGATTAAATATTTTAATCGTTTGACAGCACCAATACGTGCCTAATATTTCTATACTAAAAGAATATCGGCATTATAAGTATTATAACTATGATGATTTTTCCGTTGGCTATTTTTTTGTGCCCCCTCAGGAGTTGGTGCCCTATGCACAGAGCGTAATCCGCGTTATCGGAGTGGCGGCACTGGCTACTAGACTACACAAACACTGTTTTTGACGTGATTAACATAATATTTTGATCGAACAAGTTGTAATAAAGTAGCCTACTCACATTTAGGAAAGTTAGGACTGCGTTCATAACTTGAGGAAGCATAACTTGACATTTTACTTGACATTATCCAGTGCCCCTTAGACGTCATGTGCCCAGTTGCCCTAATGGTCAATCCGGCCTTGTATCAAGCTACTTGGCTAGAGCTACACATGGGACATTATCACCTTGGCCTGTGCGTGTGGCCTTGCAGTTCTACCAGCTAGCTCGGCAGCTAACCAGCTACAGTACCTCACGGAACCTAGCCAGCTAGCTAACAAAAAACGGGCATATCTGCAAAACAAACAGGGTAACAATTACAGTGCGTTCACACTGCAGCGACGCGATGCGAGCAACAACATGTTTTCCATTCATTTTCTATGGATTCAGGCGAATCGCTTGCGTGGTGCATTTTGGGTAGCGACGCGACAGAGTTGAGATTCTCAACTTTATGCAAATGAGGAGCGATTTTCGCTAGCGATGGCCGATCAGAGTATTTTCTTGTTTCTCGTAGTAGCAACCATGGTAAACATTTCTAGCTTTCAAGGTGGAGGAGAAACTAATCGTTTGTGTGGCTGCTTACCCAGTCCTGTACGATACACAGCTGTATTCGTACAGAGATGTTCATAATAAAAAAATTATGAATGGTGCAAGGTTGCCGAAGTTGTTGGTGCTTGTACTTTCTAATTCAGTTTAGTCACAAAATTCTGGAGAAGCAGCGGCAAGACATTTCTCAATTGATCCTAAGAGAGTGCGTGGAGGGAGGAAGAAGGTCAGTGAAGAGCTGGAGGTGAGCATGTGTGAGTGGATCCACAGCATGCGGGCAAAGCATCTCAGAGTCTCACGTAAAATGATCAGGGCCAAGGCAAAAGAAGTGTATGCAACAGTGAGTGACGGCAGGGATGAGAGAGATTTACTGCGAGCGCTGGCTGGCTGGACAAATTCCTGAAGCGCAACGACTTTTCAGTCAGAAGACGCACAACTGTAGCCCAGAAAGACGCCAAGCACTTCACTGAGAAACTGGTGAATTTTGTAACATATACAACGCGGATTATTAAGTCAAAGAAAATACAGCCGAAAAACATTATAGCCATGGACGAAACAGCGGTGTGGTTTGATATGGTAGGCTCTACAACGGTGGATGCAAGAGGTGCGCGCAGTGTCCCACTGAAAACCACAGGTCATGAGAAGAGCCACTTAACTGTGGTTCCAAAATGAAACCGTACGTTGTCTTCAAAGGGGGGATCAAGGAAGTGAAAGCAATGCATAATATCAGTGGGGTGGTGCTGGCCACGTCCAAAAATGGATGGATGAATGAGGAGCTGACTGCAGACTGGCTTCAGAGAGTGGTGGGAAAGCTTAACTTCGCCCCTCGTCTCCTAGCCTGGGATTCAAATCGCTGTCATATCAGCGCAGCGACCAAAGCTGAGCTCAAAAGGGGCTACAACATAACCACGGCTGTGATACCCGGTGGCTGTACAAAGTACATACAGGCCCCTGATGTTGTATGGAACCAACCGTTCAAAGCCAGCCTGCACGAGTCATATGACAACTGGATGGCAGGGGATGTGGACAAGGAGTACACCGCTGGAGGAAATATGAGGGCCCCAGCTCGCCGCTTGTTGGTGTCCTGGGTACTTCAAGCGTGGGAAAAGCTAGATATGGAGCGGCTGAAAAATTCCTTTAAGGTATGCTTGTGCGCAGCACACCCTGTGTGTGTGTGTGTGTGAGGGAGAAAGAGGAGATAATGTATTCCATTAACTTCGGGATTTTATCCTTAGGTATGTGGCCTGACAGTAGCTTCTGATGGAAGCGAGGATCACCTTATCCATTGTTTCAAAGAGAGAGAACCGTGTGCATCTGAGCGGGAGCTGTTACTGCAAGCAAGGCAGGCAGAGTTAGCGGAGGCTGGAGAGGGAGAAGTGGAGGAGAGCGACGTGGAGGAGGAATTTGCCAATGAACTTGTCATTGAGGATCGTGAGGATGATGATAGTGATGAATAGAGTAATTTTCTATCACATGATTGCAGTCGTTTTACAGGGTAGCGTTCTTTCTTGTTGATGTGTTTCGGGCAACAAGTTCATATATGATGGATTTTAGCGGTAGATATTGTTCTGCCCATTGCTGTCACATCGTTTCTTTTTTATGCTGCCAATACTGGTAATCTAAGACATTTCTTACATTAAATGTTTTTTAAACATACGGTATTCGTTTAGCCGTAATTTATGCCCATTGCTGTCACATCGTTTCGTTTTTTGTGTTTTTTTTTTATGCTGCCAATAGCCAAAGACAATTCTTACATTAAATGATTTGTTAAACACATTAGAATTAATTATAAATATAAATTAAATACGATATTGTGGTAACCTCCTATTGTCAATTAAAGGCCTGTCTCTTATAGACGCCTGTCTCAAATACAAGCCGGTGCATTTCGGCGATTTGGGTAAATAGAAGCCCGGACTATTATTTGAAGTTTTACGGTAATTCTGTACAGCCCCTGATTATCAACTTAAAAATTAGCCTGCTATATTTGGTCAAACATTTAATGAACTCACCCCGAATGTGATGTCTGGAACTGCTTCTCTTTGGTTAGGTTTGAGATGTTAGCTGGCACGGCCAGATGCAGCCTGCTATGACTGGGGATACAGTGAACATTTCTGGGGGGTATCATGATTACGAAAAGGGATCGTATTATTTTTGAGACTGCTTATTGATCCCTAGCGAGTGTTAATCAGGCGTTGAGCCAGACATTGTAAATATTTGGGACTTAGCCCAAACCAACGACGTAGGGCCTATTCTGGGTATGAGAGCGTGCAGTGCTCGCAAGCAAAACAAATTGGTACGTTGGTACGCGACGCTGCGTGCATCCACGGTCCTCCTGTACATAAAATAGTGCTGCTGCCTGGCCGTGACCTACGAATAATGCACCTAATAATATGGTGACTGTAGTGCCATGGCGGGCCGGACCAAATGATTACCGGACGTTCCCCACCCCTGAAATAGCAGGAAAGATCGTTAAGATTGGAGCAGCCAGGCAACTTAAAATGTTCACGGTGCATGTGCTCTCGATTGTGTCAGGCAGTAGGGTTGGGAATCGAGAACCGGTTCCATTTTAGAACTGGTTCCAAATTTCCAAGAACCGTGGATTCAATAAGACAAGCACATTCCTCGATTCCTCACTTAGGTTTCTAACTTTATTAGGAAGGGTATTACTTGGTGGTATTTTTTGGCAGATACATTTGCTGATTTCTAAGAGGTTTCCTCCGCACTGTTGCTTGTTCTACCCCAGTTTAGCCTTTCACATGGCTACAGGCTGATGGGGTTGACTTTACAGCTCAAAGCTCAAACCAAAAAGGGTTCTAGCCTACTTCCTCTGCATTAAATGATCACTTGACTAAATGAAATCAAAATGGCAGTGGGACACGAAAAAAAGGCAAAATAGCCTTTTTAACAAATTTGAGAGTTTTCTAAGATGTCAGAAAAACAATTGAGTCTTGATGAACGTAGGTGTGTGTGTTACGAAAGTAGGTTAGCTAGCAAGCTGCAGAGCTGTATCATTTGGTAGTTCAAGTCAAGTCTTTTATTGTCAGGTACACAGAACACCACAAGGTCAGACTGGGCACTGAAATTCTTAAGACAAGACAACGCAAGCAACTGGCATAACATAACGTACACAGAACATAATTTACATCTATGCTAAACTTAAATAAGTGAAACTTCCAAAATATAAAGATAGCAATGAATAATACACTATACTAACCCTAATACTAAAACTTCTTAAATATACCGATAACGATAAATAATACACTATACTAACCCTATATACACATAAAACCTATTTCAACCCTATAACCTAATATGAAAATAATAGTATTCTAACCTAGGTGGAGTACAGTACAATAGTGCAAAATTACAGATTGCTCAGCAGCTGAGAGTGACAGTGTGTACGTAACTATTAAGAGGACACTCAATGAATATGTCAATGAACATACAGGAGCCTGATTGCAAAGTACATTAAGGTACACTAGTGCAATGTTACTGATGCAACCAGTAGCTGAAAGTGACAGTGTTTAAAGTGACTAGTGTGAAGTGGATCAATGGGCCTCATTCTCGAACATTTTCAGAAGTTTCTTCTGAAATGTTTCTTACAGGCTTCGGAAAAAAAAATTAGATAAGAAAATAAGACATCCGCCAAATTCATGAACGCTTGAAATGAGGTTCCTACGCAGCAGAAGTTTTGTGTGCTGTGCTCTCCGGGAATAATTTTTTAAATTGAAAGCACGTCCTCGTGCTCCTGAATTTGCATACATACACGCCCCGACAGCTCCTTATAAGGGCACGTAACAACAGTGACGTGTGCAGTCAGAATCGACACAATTAGGAAAGCAACAGGAACACAAGTTATGTCCAAGCGAAAAGCAACCGGTGCACTGGTGCATCAGTGCAACATCATACCAGTAAGATGAGAAGTGGAATTGTTCTCCACTGGATCTAACAGTGTCCACACTAAGCAAGGTTAATTATTATAATTATTTAAATCCGAGGATGTCTGTTATGGCAAGCCATTTTATCATTTAACCAATTAATTATTGATATCTAATGTCCATATCAATCTATTCAGAAGCCTGATGGCCCTTGGGTATTAACTGTTCAGTCTGCGTGTGCTCCACCGGATGCTGCGGTATGCCTGCCAGAAGGCAACGGGGTAAAGAGACTGAAGGAGGGGCGGTAACAGTCTCTTAGAATCCTGTCAGCTTTTCTGAGGCAACGTGGTGTCCTGTAGGGCTGGGAGCTTTGTGCCAATGATGAACTCAGCAGAACAGACCACACTTCGTAAGGCCTTGCGGTCCCTGTCTGTGTAGCTCCCATACCACACAGTGATGCAACCAGTCAGAATGCTCTCTATAGTGCATCTGTAAAAGTTAGTGAGGATGACTGAGTCCATACCAAACTTCTTCAGTCTCCTCAGGAAGAGGCGATTACGGGCCGCTTTGACCACCTTGTCCGTGTGAACAGACCAGGTGAGGTCGTTGTGATGTTGACCATGAGGAACTTGAAGCAGCTGACCTCCACTTCAGATCCGTTGATGAGTAGGGGTGCATGCTCCTCCTCCTCCGGTTTTGCTGACGTTGAGAGAGATGTTATTAACTTGACACCATGATGTCAGGGTGTCAACCTCCTCTCTGTTGGCCGACTCATCACTGTCAGAGATGAAGCCCACGATGGTTGTCGTCAGCAAACTTAACAAGGAGGTTGGAGCTGTGCGTTGCCGCACAGTCATAAGTGAACAAAGAGAACAGGAGAGGGCTGAGCACACAGCCCTGGGGGGTGCCTATGTTGGTGATCAGTACGGATGACGTGCGGTCACCGATTCTCACCACCTGTGGCCTCCCCGTCAGGAAGTGGAAGATCCACTTGCAGAGGGGGGTGCTTAGTCCCAGGTCCACAAGCTTAGAGACCAGTCTGGAGGGGATGATGGTGTTTAATGCTGAGCAGTAGTCAATGAACAGCCTCACATACGTATTCCCCTTGTCCAGGTGGGAGAGAGCGGTGTGCATAGTCAGAGCAATGGCACTGTCTGTAGACCTGTTAGACCGGTATGCAAACTGCATAGGGTCCAGGGTGGGGGGCAGCGAGGAGCAGATGAATGATTTGACTAGCCGCTTGAAGCACTTCATGATGACAGAGGTCAGAGGGTCGCCACACTCTCGTCACTCCATAGGTGAACTGACCTCTCAACCGGCCTGACCTGTTAAGCTTTTGTTCATATGCGGGGAGTAGAAGAATGGAGGTGTGATCAGCCTTCCCAAAAGCAGGGCGGGGGAGGGGTTTGTAACTGCCCTTGAATGCTGTATAACAATGGTCAAGGATCTGGTCTCCACGTGTGAAGAAGTCAATGTGCTGATAGTGCTTGGGCAGGACTATCTTCATGTTGGCTCTGTTGAAATCACCAACAACAATGAAGGCTGCCTATGGGTGCACATTTTCCAGACAATCCCATACAGTTCATCCAAAGCAGCGGCCTTGTCTGCCTGGGGGGGGGGGGGGGGTGTAGACTGCACTCATGACTACAGCATTTAATTCCCGAGGCAGATAGAAGGGTCAGATTTTTACAGTTAGCAGCTCAAGGACCCTAGAGCAGTGGGATGCTAGTACCGCTTCATCCGTAGCCCACAGAGAGTTAACCATAACACAGACACCTCCGCCCCTGCACTTTCCTGAATCAGCTGTTCTGTCCTGGCGGTATATGGAGAATCCCAACGGTGTAACCGCCATGTCGGAGATCTCCGGAGACAGCCAGGTCTTGACGAATGCCAATACACAGCAGTTCCTGATGTCCCGTTGGAATTTGACACGAGCGTTAAGTTCATCCATTTTGTTGTCGATGGACTGAACATTAGCAAGTAAGATGGTTGGAACCGAGGAAGAAGAAACGAGGCCGGCGTGCTGGAGTTCTTCTTCGAAGAAGAGGGGGGGGGGGCATCATAAAGGAATTATGCATAGGGCACCAACATGGATAGCCCTTTACTGCCTGAGCCAAAATTCTGAACATTCCATATGCTGTTGATATATGATATTGATATATATTGATATATAATATTTTATGAATTTTTATATACAATTATACACCTTAACTGTTTATACCATATTGAAGAGGAGAACTAGGGGATTTTTTTGATGTGAATAGATATACAATTACTTAAGGCAAATCATATTTTATCAAGGTGATTTCAGGCAGCCATTTTTTACAAAAACTTCTCCATCCACCATTCCTCATCAGACAACTTAATGTTTAACCACTTTAATTACAAGATAGAGAAATACTTTGAGGAGGTGGAATATCCACAAATCGGTGGGCAATGTTGAACAAAAGACAGATTAGAAATATCATATTTTGATTAAAAGTTATGACCATTCTCGTGACTAGTGGAGACATAAGGGAAACCGGAATTATCCTCCCCCAAAAGTAGCTATGGGTGGATACTCCTCTCAACTAAAAAACATTGAGTTTATTCCACAATCGACCGAATTGGCCAAACAAGGCATGTACATTTAGCTTACAGTGTACATAATCTAGCTAGTTAATGTTGTTTTTCCAAGTTTTTTTGAAGGCTGCTCAAATCAAAGATTAACAGTGCTACTACCATCGTAGCTGCCTGTCACAAACGGCCAAGCCGAACATGTAGTTCTTTCCTGAAAAAACTTGCGTAATTCCCACAAACAAATTCTTTGTAAGAAGAAAAAAAAAAAAAAAAAAGACTAAATGTAAGTATAAGTTGAGACTTTTAATTGACAACACACACGTAAGAAACCTGTCTTTACTCATAATATCGTCTCCGATTTCAATTTGAAGCTGTAAATCTTTAACACTGTAGGCAATCTCCCATGGTATCCGCTCTGGCTTTAGCCTGGCTCTGCCCTCCTACGTACTTCAGCTCAATTTGGATTTTGCTTCAGTACTAGGTCTGGGATCAAGGCTCTGAAGTCGGTTTTCAGAAACACATTTTTTGTAGGTCCAATCAGTGAACAGAGGGAGTGGCTGAGAACGACGACGTTAAAGTTGTGCTCTAGTTTAAGTAGTTCAGTAATGGCGGTGGAGAAAGATGCGAGCAAAGTTATTCTGTGGTTGTGGCAATGCTACCGAATATCCATAAGTTAAAGCCGGAGCAAGAAACTTCCTTGCTGAGTTTTGTAGGTGGCCATGATGTTGTAGCCCTCCTCCCCACGGGGTTCGGGAAAAGTTTGAATTTCCAGCTACGGCAGCTAGCTCCGTTACAGTAGTGGTGAAGGAGTTGGCTAAGACGAACGCTTGCGATTGGTTATGGCAGAGTGGCTCTGGGCAGATCCAATAGTTTTAAACTTCAACAGAGGACTCGCCTTCAAGGAAGTTAACGCTTGTCAATGGGGCGATCCCAGGCCCTCTGTACAAATGAAATGTAAGAGGGTCTGGTTAGGACCAGGCTACTCTGGCTCCGCCTCGGAAAACAATAGGTGTATTCGACTTCATGCAGCGCCAGCGTCGCCTGCAGCCCGGCTTGCAGCAATGGCATTCTCAGCTTCAAGGCAGCCGGCTGCAGCCGACTGTTGGCGCCGCCGGCGCTGCACGTAGTCAAACACACCTATAGGCTGCAGTTGCTGACGATACATTTATTTCCCCCTCCCAGTAACCCCTTAACCAATGATATGTGCTTTGAGCTTCAATTGTCATGAGTATCTGGCAGTTTTCTGATATAAAATCGGTGATTGGAAGGCAAATATATTAAGGCGGGAACCATTGGAAATGTATATCCCATATTTGAATAGCCCGGCAGGAAAGGGCTAGCAGCAGCACTGATGACAAAGAAAAGGTTAGGTTTTTACGCAGCCATCTCTTGGCGCACCGTCCGGTGCGCCGGAACATAGTTGATGGCAGCACAGTCGGACACAACGCACAAATGGGGCGCCTTGCAAGTAAACTTGTAGTTTAGCCTACCCCTCCCTCGTATTTATTTCCATCTCATAATTTGACATTGACTTTGCACCAGCCTGCTCTTTGTAGTTATATAGTGTATAGTAGCCTACAGGAAAGATTATAGGCCACAAATGTTGTTGAATAAATACAGAAAACTTGACATGTTTTTAGTTTTTCACAGAAATATAAATATATATTCTCCTGTGTTTATTTGCACATCAGAATCAGAGCTAGCTAACAGAACATTCACCAAAAAAATAAATTATTGGAACCAAGATTTGACAAGAACCGGATTTGAAAATCTGAATCGATAAAATTTCAACAATACCCAACCCTATCAGGTGGGTGTAAGAGCGGGACCTCAATACAGCAGCTCCACCACCAATCAATTTTGGCTTCATTTTTGTACAGTGGGAGGAAGTGGAGACACGTTCATCTTTATAAACAGTCTATGGTGCACACACACACACAAACAAACAGGCTAGTTCAATCTTTCAGTAAGATCAACAAAACAAAATGTTCAAGTTAAATAATTAACTTTAAAAGGTATATCCACAGTTTGCCTGCTGATGGATGATTATGGGACGTTGCAAACTGGCATACCTCAATAAGACTCTCATTGAAGTGCCAAGAATTGTTACAGTCCATTCCTTTATCAGGCCTGGCACACAGACAGACATGGGTATAAACATGTTAGACAACTTGTCTCCTTCACTTAAATCATGTGACTAACTTTCCGATCTTTGTTTGTAGATTGCATAAAACCAAAATGGCAAGTGGTGACCGTCTGACTCAACACTGATTCCATACTGATCAGCAGTCTCGATTCCCCTAGTCTGTCTATATCAGAATGTACCTCACTACTAAGTACATCATGTCATGTATACTTATATATAGTATGGTTTAGTTATGCTGCTCTTACCAGAGGCCGTGCACAGTCCAGTAGCTGATATTGGGATGGCAATGCTCCATCTGTGGATATACATTATCATCACAGTAGCTCACAATAGCACCTCAATATATTACCATATCAGTCCTTTGGCTCAAATGTATACATGCAACTACAGGTAATTGCAAAGTCACTTGTAGTAATGCAAAATGTAAAATCCTCCAATCACAGTCTGGTAGATTCAGAAAGCATAGATAGATCCATAATCAGTGTTTCCTCTGTTGATTTTGCCGCCACAGTATCAGAAATAGGGCTGTACAAAAGGCCGTCTATCAGCAGTGATTGTTAGAGTACATGTCTTAGAATAGCACAGACACATGCTTTACACCACGACGGGCACCCGTGCCACTCGGGGGAAAGGGGAGAGAAAGAAAAAAGAGACGATGTCCGGATGGTAGCCAGTTGAGATTGCATGTGTGCGTCCTTGAGAACTGTAAATCGTTTAACTTATGTTGTCAGTTCATTGAAGCTTGTTATTGTATTAGTCTATAGTTCTTGCTGATTCAAATTAAGTTAACTGGTGAATTTCGTTGTATGTATTCTTTACCTGTTAGCTAAATTGCACGTGGCTGTTGACCAATAGCGATTGCTGAACGCCCTTGCTCACTTTGTATTTTAGGTGCAATATTATGCTGAAGTAGTTACACTGCATTAAGATAATGTAATTAATAGTGGGTTTATTATTATTATTTGCTACATAATGCTTAGCCTATATGTCAAGATCATTAAGCAGACAGTGTGCACGTGCTTTAGAGTGGCCTACCTTTATCAATAGGCTAGGCTACTGACTATTTCCTGTAAGTTGTTACGTCAATTATTAATTGGCAGCATGTATGCCATTTAGAACATACTTAATGAGTGGAAGGGGTGTCTTGAAGTAGCATAACATTAACCTGCTCCGAAATATAGTGAACTTTGTTTATGAATCATAACACTATTATTCATTATCAGATGAATTTGTTAAAATATTTCTCTAAGAAAAGGAAGACGTCTGATGATGAAGATAATTAGGTAGCCTAAAGATCACATTACCTAGCTAATTTGCATAGTTTTTTCCCGCTAAGAGGGAAAAAGGTTTTTTTTTTATCTGGAGGAAACACTAGTGGTGGCTTCTACAACATTTTACAACGTTATTACTAGTTGCCTGATGAAATATTAGACAGGTGACAGAAGCAGACAGGCAGGAGTAGTGCAAGTGGTGGATAGAGGAGGAGACCAGAGTGAAGCACAAGACCAGAGTGAAGTGGAAGTGCAGAGTTAAGCAGAAGAAAACAATGTAACAGGAGAGAGCGCAGAAAGAGAGGAGAGAGGAGGAGAAGAAGGTGGTGGCACTGTGTGTGAATAGAGGTGAATAAATGTTTGTTTGTGTTGCAGCAAAGTGTCAGTTCCGTTTCATTTGTAAAACATTTGGCGACGGGGCTGGGGGGGGGGGGGTGTTGTTGTTCGAACAGACCTTCCCCCACTGCTAAAACAAATCCTAGAGGAAACACTGATAACATTTGTACTGTAAGTGAGCTCCTGTTGCAACAAATCGATAGAATTAGTCATGTGACCTAATAGTTAATCATATGAGCAGAACATCACTAGATCATGGATAAGGGTTAATGGTTATGGGAAGTAAGATAAAGGAACATATACACTGCAGAAGGTGCTGGGCCAGTGGTGGGTCAGTATCAGCTTGGTCCACACGTGTCTAGAGGAAAAACAATCAAAAAGTCCAATGTCATACCTGTGATCAGCCACAGAACATAATCAAACTCTCACTTCTCTGTACGACTTAACATTGGTCTCTGGTAACTCAGGTATGTTATGCCTGGTCAAATGGTTATACTCACGGAGATGTGAAAACATAGGCTGAGGTTGAGCAGCAAATACAGAGGAGGAGAGGTGTCAGATTCATATTCACACCAAAACACACAGGGTCAAGGTTAGAGTGAGGGGGTCTGTAAAGGATTACAAGGTTCAATTAAAGCATTTAAATGTGGGTAGCCTCAAATCTTGCTTTGTCACAAAATAGGCAAATTGTTGGAATTTGTTTGGCCTAGATTAAATGGCAACATGTTTCAAGAATTTAGCAATATACCATTTTCTATTGTACTACAGCATGGCTTGAAATTGTGACCCTTTTGGTCTCATATACTTCCAAAATTTTGTATGTCTTACCTCAAAATATATTTTAGAGAATTTGTGCGAGTGTAAATAATCGTTATGGTGCAATGTGTTTTTATTTCTTTTCACAACGCTCGCTAATTTGCCTACTGTACAGTAGGCTTGCCTGCTGTGAGCTGATGGTGTCCGGTCTACCGTTCTATCCAACGTTACAAAACAAATTAAACTTCGTCTTTACATTTTAAACTTTAATATAGATTTCTAGAGGTTAATAATAGCAGTCAGTCACTCCTTGTAACTGCGCTCCGTCATGACAAGGAGCTAACTAGCAAGCAAAATAAATCTAGGGCTATCAAGTCTCACTCATTGATGTGAGTGTAAGGATTCTGCCCACTCACAAGCAATGTGAGTAAAAATAGTTTTGAGCTGTATGTAATTAGGGTTGCAAAGGGGCAGAAGGTTTCTGGTAAATTTCCGGAAAGTTTCCGGAAAGTTTCCACAGGAATTTTGGGAATTGTGGAGGAAAAAAAGGGCCAAAGTTTGTTTGCAAAAGCATATAACAGGGAACTATGTAGTTGAGAACGCCTAGCTCAGCTGGACCCTGAATGCAGCTGGTTGGCAACATTGTCTGCCAGGAACATAAACGTAAAACATTGTTGTTTTTGAACGTCTTTGTCATCAGTGTTGCATCTGAAAGTTTCAGCCTTATGCCTGGCAAGTGTGAGAGCGGTATTGCAAACAGAGATTTAAATTATAGCTTGCAACATATTGAAAGAAATGTTTGGAGCTGTGAACTTAGTTAAACATTCTGAATTATGAACTATGAACTGAACTAGTTCATTTTAACATTTGTGAACCATGAACTGAACAAGTTCATGTAGAAAGTGAACTTTCCCAACACTGTCATTACCTAGCATATTGATTACTTGGTAAACTGAAGCTATGTTCCTTTTAATACCAAGTTTATTTGTATACAGTAGACTACATTTTTACAGCAGTGAGAGTAGGATGTCTGTATGTCCACACAGAAGTACACCATCACCTCGATTATTCACGGCTTTCGGGGTCCATCAACAAGCACCCCCCCCCCCCTCCCTCCCCCCCTGCCATGTCAATCTGGACTAGACCCCGAAGCCGCCGCCATTTCAGTACTGAAATTGCATTCATAGGTGAGGGGGAGCAACGCATGGCCACTTGCAAAAGTTTAGGTATCATTTTAGATCCAAATAGTCTTAGGGTTTGTGGTAAATTACCATTAGAAACATTAACAAATGGGATCATGATCGAGATTATTACACGTAGTCACAAATTAGCATTTAAAATGCCGGCGCACCTTGTAACGTTTAATATAGTTAAAAATAACTTTAAACTCCACGACTGTGACTTCGATGATATGGAAGAGAGTACATACTGTTGTAAGTAAGGTGATAAAACGATGTAATAATTTAGTCAGAGTTAGTGATAAAGACTCATGTCTAGGTGAGGTGTTTGAGCTACCGCCTCCATATGGGCGTGAAGTAGAAACTCCATCCTGCGCGTCTCATGATGCCGGTGAGACAACTGAAAATGACATTCTTGATGTTAGAGAAGCTAATGATTTAGTGATTGGTTTACATGAACAAGTTAGAATAGTTAACAACACTAAAATAGAGTACCAACAAGTAGAAGTAGATATAGATAAATTAACTAAGGAACGTAAAGATATGGGGCTTAAAATATACCAGGCTGAGAAATAAATAAAATCGCTTAGAGCTAAATTAATCAAATCGACGGAAAGACAAAGTTTGGTCAACGTACGTAACAACTAGAAAAATTAAGAAGAAAGACGATCAAATAGATCACCTTAAAGCTCAATGTAAAGGTAATTTGCAAGTAGCGCATGAGTTCGAGCAGGTAAATGCAGAGCTCAAAACAGAGAGAGAGAGACTAGAGCAGAACCTTCACAACTTGCAATTCCAAATGCAAGGTCTTAGAGTAAAAGATAAAAGCAAACCCCTCAAGAGGAAAGATGTAGCTTTACCGGACAAAATGACCGATTTAAATGACCAAATACTGTACTGGCAGGATCGAAGTGTTAAAGCTGAAGATCAGACCAGAAGCGCGTTAGTCTCAACGTTAGATGGTCGTGTATATAATGATAAAAGTAGGCAGACCGTAATGGAGCTGACTTCGGCATTAGGGGTAAGTATGAATAAAGCAACGGAGGTAATAGATTGCGTTTTAAAAAACATGTCAGGATTAGAAACAGAGCGTTTACCTAGCGTGTCAACGTGTAAAAATGTAACACTAGAGGCCAGACATGTATCCTTGCAACAGATTAAAAGTAGGTTGATAGAGGAAGACAACCTCACCCTTACAACAGATGGTACAAGTAAACTGGGCCACAAATTCGGAACCGCTGGGGTTTGTTTTTCTGATGGGACTAGGCTACATATAGGTCTTAGAGAGCAAGCATCCGGCTCTGCCCAATGCACTTTTGACACAATTGTTGAAATGGTGCATGATGTAGTCAACACGGTGCATGTAGAGGACGATAGGGGTGGGCTCTCTGACAGGATCTTTTCAAAAATTACTAATTTGGTAGGCGATAGAGCAAGTACTGAGAAGAAATTTAATGAAATACTCTCTCAGTACCGTATGCAAATATTGCCAGAAATAGTCGATGGTTATACTCAGTTACCTGACTCAGAAAAGTCTAAACTTGCTGTAGTCAATGAATTGTTTTGTGGGATGCATGTCAATGATGGACTGGCACATCAAACAGGTGTTACTTTAGATATGTGGGAGACATTAGTTTTTAAAGGAGATAAGGTAGGTTGCGTAAAGTTAGATTCAACCCTTAAATCAGGGGGGAGAGCGGTACCGTGAGGCTCATCCGTTCTGTTTGTAAGACCGTGCAGGAGCGCGGCTGTGAGAAGAGTGGCAGACCCGTCCAGTTCAGAACCTTCTTGTTTAATAAGCACGGTTCTGATCATGTTCCATTGGTTCCATTCAAAGGTAACCATATTAATGTAACGTTCTATAATGCAGCAGGAGTTTACTATCTTTACCCTGACTTGTTGGAATTTACACGGTTATCTCAAAATGAGAACAGGTTAGTTCAGGCTGTCCATGCTGACCTTAATATTAGTCAGTTTATAGCAGGTTGTAGGGCATTAGGGCTCATCTCCAAACAGGTTACAGAACCATTCTGGAGAGTTCTTTCCAAGAAAGAACATGTATTAGCAATGAATGATAGGTATAGAACGCTTGTTTTAAAGCTTAGAGAGTGGCAGGCAGACAGCAGGCAGTTTATGAAGGGCGAGGTCACTCTGTTTGAGGATGTAGACATCCACAGAGGACCCATCTTAGATAAGTTGTTGGAGTCAACGTCAGAAGAGTTTGATGCTATGACTCAACAAGTTCTAGAACTTGTATTTGCTAGTTTAGTGAAAGTTTGCTGTAGGTTGGTACCGGACCACTTGGAACATGGACGGTATGATGATGTGTCTGAAGATCACTATCATGTCCTCAGATCAGTGCCCAAAACAAATGTTTTGTGCGAGAGGGATTTTGGGATATTTGATTAGATCAAAGTTCAGGGCAAGCAAAATAGCATTAGAGGGTATGGTCATGTTTAAGCAGAATAGGTCCTGGGAATGGTTGTCAGGGTTAGATCCAGATAGAAGAGCTGAAGTTCTCGCCTCAGCTCGGACATCTGTGAAAGGGCAGAGGGCACTGTTCTGTGAAAGAATGCATAGAATTAGAGAGGATAGATTGCATGTGCTTAGAAACCAACAGGATAGGCAGGTAGCTAGAGAGGTTCAAGCAGTGCGCAGGAAACAACAGCTCACTCTTGAACTTGGTAAGTATGGTGGACTATGGACAAGCGAGTTAGAGGTTAATGAACAGGTAAGTAATTTAGGGAGAGATTTAATACTAGCAGTAGTTGCACAGTTAAAGTTCCGTCGTTTTGTGTTGGGGCAGAAAAATGATAGTGGGATTTTAAATATATCAAAATATGGCAAGAGGCTCCCTGTAGATCAGCTCATCAGTAATCTGAAGAGTGTTGTTGTTAATGCCATTGAGCCTGTAGACACTAGTTTAGATGAAGGGTGTGGAGCTGCACCGGCTGATCTTGTTGCTGATAGGAAGGTAGAGTTTTTGAGGGATGCTGCTGAACAGCACCTTAAGGCACAAGATCTGGGGCGGAGGAGGGGAGGGTTGAGTATAGTCAGACTTCCAAGTATTGAAATGCCACAGCAGTTACTTGGTAAGAGAGTTAAACATTTGTATGTAAAGCGTGGGTTAGCTAGGTGGTTTAATGGGACAGTTATAGATTGTAAAAGAACAAAAGATGACATTTGTTCAAAATAAAATACGATGGCTATAGAAAACAGTACTGGTTGCCCTTATGGACCAAATACCAGGAAAATAAACTAGTATTAATACCGGTTAGTGCAGAGGATCTTGTAGGGAAAAGAATAGCGCACATGTTTATTAACAGTGAGGACGATAGTGTATGTTGGTGGCCAGGCAGAGTAGTTAGTTTTAATGGGAAAGGTGGGTTCTTAATAGATTATGAAGAGGAGGAAGATGACAGAGTAGCCAGCTCAGTGGTAGAATACCCATTACTCACAGATTATTACGAGAATGAGGTTAGGATTTATAAATAGGTTTGTAGTCTTGCGATGGGTATGTAATATTCAGGCTGTATTGGGTAAGTAGTCATTTGTTTGGTTTTAGCATTGGGTTGTCTGATCAAGTGGGCCTGTGCAGCACTGACAGACTTAGCTAAATGACACACTACAAAGCTATCGGTATGTAATATTCAGGCTTTGTGGTAGCTTGAGGATATTCATGATGGACCATTTGGTGATATGAGACAGGGAGCCCCAGTAGGGGGTGACTCCCTGTTAAGCCAAATGGTCTGCCATAATATCTGATAGCTGCATTGGCTAAGTAGTAGTAGTATTTGTTTGGTTTTAGCATTGGGTTGTCTGATCAAGTGGGCCTGACAGACTTAGCTTTGCAATATTAAAACGGACTACGTCTATAAAAATAGATACAGGTAGGATTAAAAGTAGTACAGTTTGGTGATATGAGACAGGGGACCCTGTAATGGGGTGACTCCCTGTTAAGCCAAACTGTCTACATAAAAATAGATACAGGTAGGATTAAAAGTAGTACAGTTTGGTGATATGAGACAGGGGGCCCTGTAATGGGGTGACTCCCTGTTAAGCCAAACTGTCTACATAAAAATAGATACAGGTAGGATTAAAAATAATACAGTTTGGTGATATGAGACAGGGGGCCCTGTAATGGGGTGACTCCCTGTTAAGCCAAACTGTCATAGCTAACATAGAAGTAATAGATAAAAGTTGCTCCCCTGAACCTTCACCATGGATGCAG
This sequence comes from Hypomesus nipponensis, assembly GCF_054491055.1. Classification (NCBI taxonomy): domain Eukaryota; kingdom Metazoa; phylum Chordata; class Actinopteri; order Osmeriformes; family Osmeridae; genus Hypomesus; species Hypomesus nipponensis. The sequence continues at coordinate 7,016,674 of NC_140371.1, read as the reverse complement.
AGGTGCCCAATTGTCCTCTGAGAGCTATCAACCTGTAGGTTTCCAAACTAGATACATAGATAACCCCCCCCCCCCCCCAAAAAAAAAAAAAGTTTACTGTTTGTTTTGTGTTGTTAAATAGTTCATCCAATATATATAGTCCCTTAACAGATGCATGTAATTCCCTCCACAGGTCCAAATGTCACAGGAAAATCACATCCTTTTAAAGTAAAGTGCTGCAATTCTCTTCTTTCTTGTGATTCAATTCACAAAGAATATGAGATAGTTGCTACAAGGGTCTTGAAGATAATTTATAGACACTGTATTTGATTAACAGGGATATATATGAGAGAGATTATCACTTCACTGTTTCCATTCATTTGGAATTAAGGCTGCAATTAGCTTGTCTATCAGTAGGTGTTGCAAGGTGTAATTGTTTGTTATGATTAGCATCCAACATCTGCCTGTCATATAATAGGGTTTCCCGCTTCTTCTTTTTCAAACAATGCAAGGCAAACATCTGCCCGTTTATTTGCCGCCTGTTTCTGTGTTGTTTTTATTTAAAATTGCCATAAAGACCTCTCATTGGTTGGCCTTTTAGAATTAAATCTGTTCCCGCCTTTTTCTTTTTTATAAGGGAAACATCTGCCTGTTTATTTGCCGCCTGTTTCTGCATTGTTTTTATTCAAAATATTGCCAAACAAACTGTCATTGGTTTTTTTCTAAATAAAATTATCATGAAACGCCCCTTATAGTAATTGGTTGTCCAAGATGTTAATCATTAATTTGATCCAATCGCGACAATATTTGCATACAGTAAAACCATTCACACCTCGTTTACTGGACCATTCTGACTTCCTTTTACAATGACTTCAACAAATCCGACTTCAACAAATCCTACTTCAATGTACAGGCCGCATGTCCCTCGACCCTTCAGGGTATGCTGGCAGGATCGTGTCACCTCATTTGGCGCAGGTATGTTTTTTATTTATTTCATCTCTACATTGTACATGGGTATTTTGTCTTATTCTTTTTACCAAGACAAAATACCCATGTACAATGTAGAGAATGTAGAATGTGTCCTTTTTTTCTGCCTTAAACGAAATCCAGGAGTCTGCAGCAAATATGCTAACTAACTGTTCATTTTAATGTAGCCTATTCCTAAATACATTTCATGCATTAAAAATACGTTTTTAATTATTCATCACATTAATGTTTTAGCAGCACAACCTGATAACGATAGTACTGTTAAACAATCTATTCTCTTTTGTTCAAGGTCGCACTGTTGCCATCTGGGGGGACAGCATAATGCGCGGGGTGGAGGTGGCAATACCGGAGGCTTTAGCGTGGGTACACCCGGGAACTACACTCCAGAGGTCGGCACACCAACAGCTGCACCACCTCACCACCATCAGTGGCCCGCTGCAAATATTTATAAATATCGGAATTAACAACGTAGCGCAGGGGGATTCTCCTTAGGATATCCTCAGGGGAATGCGGGAACTGATGGACAAAGTTAGGGAGCGGTACCAGTATCAAGTAAGCTTTGCCGTGTGCTCCATTCTCCCCCGGCCGGTGGATGATGCTACCACCAAACACATAGTTAGGGAAACAAATCTTCTCCTGGAGCATCTGTCCTTCGAAAACGAGGGTGTCATTTACCTTAGGACAAATACATTATTTCTGAGGCACTCGCGTCTAGGGATGGGCGTGGTTAATCGAATATCCGGATATCCTAAAGTAAGTTAGTATTCGAATACTTTTTTCGAATACTTATGAGCGTAATTTGATTTAAAAAAATGTTTTATTGAAAAACCGTCGCGTCGTGTTGTGAATTCTAATAGTTGTGACGTTAGAAAATGATGAAAACCATCCAAAAAAAGGTAGGCTACGCCTGTGTTCTGCTGCGAGTCTCCTTTCATTTCATTTGGCGCTACAAGAAGCATAGTGTCCTGGCTAAGCAGTACCTCGCAGCAACCTCAGTTCCTGCAGTCTTTTCTACGCCGGCCTGCTCGTAAATTGACTCCGTACTCGCCTCTCCCCTGAGCATGTTTACATGCTAATTCTCCTGAATAAAAATGCGTATGGCTAATGCAGTTGTGGCTTATTTATTTTCTTACCAGTAGCCATGTAGACCTAGCGTAATCGGCTGTTTATGTTGGCATTGTGTGGTGGCGCACCGTATCCTATAGGATTCCGGTTCCAAGTTAATATCCAAGTTAATATGCAATATTTCTCCGTGTGTCTTTCGTTTTTATGGTGGATAGTCTACCCAATGTGTTTAATTTAGTCCAATGTAGCCTACTTTTTATTTCACATAATAATAGGCTAATCGCTTTTCCGCCAAATTAAGAGCCTAAGTCTGAAGACGCAGCGTTTTTTCAAGTTCATTGTCTTTTCGTCTAGTAATCAATTGATCTTTCATTTGTTTTCTTTATTCAACCCTTATTTAATCTAATAGTTTAACCGTCCCAATTATTGCCAGAATGTGTGGTGGTTCATGTGTTTACTGTATGCTTTGCGTCACGTCAGGCTAATTACATAACGGAACCACATTAACAAAATAGATTATCCGGATATTCGAAAATAATTTCAGATACTATTCGAATAGTGAAATCAGTTCAAATCTCCATCCCTACTCGCGTCCTGTTTTGGAATTTTACAGTCCTGACCGGCTTCATTTGAGTAATGAGGGCAAGCGTAGGCTTTTTGATTATTTAAAAAACGTTTTGTTTTATTATGCTAGATAGGGTAGTTAGGGAAGGATTTAGCAGTTTTGATTATTATATTATATTTAATATACCAACATACTGTACCATTTTTACATGTAGGTAAATCAGTCCGTTTGTAGTCTCAACGTTTAAGTTATCATGTTGATTGGTTGACGGTCAAAATTAATAGGCTTAGCTCTCCTCGTTCTTGTGCATCCCGTCACTTGAACAAGAGGGCTTGTGTGCATGTGCATTCTCGGTTTTAACACATTACTAATTGTTTTCTCTTTTTTTCACAGGCAATGACTACATTTCGGACCATAAGTTTCATATCCCTTTAAATAAAGTAATTTATTATTAAAGTTATTTATAATACAATTAGTGTATACATTTTGTCCATCATAAACAAACAAACGTGTTCAAATCAAGGTATTTAAAAATAATGGGCAATGTCACAACAAGCACACACAAACACCCTGTTCAACGTTAAATACACCCCCAAGTGGCCAAAAATGTACATTACTGCAAGTAACGCTAAACGTGACAAACATTTGCATATTTGTGGTCTCAATTTAACTAAGTACTGGACACCGCATTAGCTTGCAATGTACAAAGAATTTAAGTCATATTTCCCGCCCTGGCTAGTATGGAGGACCAAACCTGCCATATTTACAAATGAATGAATGAATAAATAAATGTCCACATCCATGCATTTAGACAGAAATAAACGAATATATATATTAATTAATGCATAATTGTCAATCAATAGTTACATATATTATACATTTATGTATTTATTTATTTTGTATTCATTTATGTATTGATTTATTTATTCATTCATTCATTTATATATTCATTTATTTATTCATTTATTTATTCATTTATTTATTCATTTATTTATTCATTTATTTATTCATTTATTTATTTATTCATTCATTCATTCATTCAATCATTCATTCATTCATTCATTGTTCCCAATATGATAATGAGAGGAGGCCAGTAGGCGTGGAAACTGATGTTCAGACATTGCAATCAATCCAGAGCCATAGATTCAATCTAGCTAACGCCTGGGACACACTGGCTGCGAAGCGCCCTGGAGGGCCACAATATACTACGAATGGCGCGATGCTGTTCACACTAGACGCGCATTTCTCCACGCCGGTCACCAAGCCTTTCACCTTCTCTGAGATTTTCTTTTCTACATGTAAAGCTGACATGTACATAAACATGGCATAGGCTACAGGCTATTTAGGCAACTTGTTGCTCCAACAATAACAGTCGCAACGGCATCCCATTCCCAACATAACGTGGCAACGTTTGGCTTTTGTTGCCGTAGTCTTTGTAAAATATGTGCTATGGGGCTAGATATGTGCTAACTCCATTTAGGACTAAGCTACTTTTCATCTTCGATGATTAACTTTATGACGTCAATCTTCACAAATTTCTCTTCTGCTTGATTGGGTGCTATATGCCAGATTGTCTATCTCGCTCTTACACACAGGACAAATATGTTGGTTTGACAATCAACAATCAGGATTTTTTATTTTAAAATGTTTACGTTTTTATCGGGGTAAACACATGGTTGGCCGGTCAGCGTAGTGAAGTTGGGTGTTAAGTGATAGCCCACAACTAACGTAGTAAAATCTTTATAACATGTTTGTTTATCCAAATATCATATATGGTGAATTAAATCTTTGTTTTCAACAAGGTCGGCCAGCCTGTCCATGTAGGCTATGTTGTCCATGACAGCAAGGATGGATGTAAGGCTACATAATCGAATACAAAGCGTGGAAAACGATTAGCCAATGGTGTGTCAAATACCGCCTACCTATTTTGATTGACACATCTCATTAACATATTGAGAAGAAGAAATACAGGAATGAATGAATAAATAAATGAATAAATGAATGAATAAATGAATTAATAAATGAATGAATACATGAATTAATAAATAAATGAATAAATAAATGAATAAATAAATGAATACACAAATAAATACATAAATACATGTAAATTATAAGGTAATATTGATTGACAATTGTGCATTAATTAATACATGTATTCATTTATTTATGTCTAAATGCATGGATGTGGACATTTATTTATTCATTCATTCATTTTTAAATATGGCAGGTTTGGTCCTCCATAGGCTAGAAGCAGAGCTCTGTGACGTAGAACAATGGCGTTCTTAAAGGGAGCTTGACAGCTTCTCGGTGCCACAAAACTCAAGGTTTAAAGCGGTGGAACGTTTAAATTTTTTTCCTAAAATCACGCCTAAAAACTGGATTTGTGAGAAAACTAAAAGAGGTAACTGAAATCTGACTTCGGATTTGTTTAAGTTACGTTAGGTTACATACGAAATTGACGGAGCAAAACTGATAAGACATTTTTGGTCTGTCCTCCCTACTACTAGTAGTGTTTTATCGATATTTTTTCCTCTATGTTGATTTTGCCGTGGCGGCCCGCCACAGCTAAATTTCTGCCACGGTATCAGAAATAGGGCTGTACAAACTTTTAGGCCCTCTATCAGCAGTGATTGTTCGAGTGCATGTCGGAGAATAGCACAGACATGCGCTTCACACCGCAGTTGAGATTGCGTGTGTGCGTCCATGACAACTGTAAATCATACCCTGGAACCCTGGAATTTCATACTTCTGTTTCAGTTTTAATCTTTATTTGTTTTCGTAGAAGATACATGGGTTAAAGACGTTTACAGTAGGCTAGTCTTTTAGCTTCGTTTGCTTGTTCTTTGCGTGCGTGTTTGTACCTACAGAGAAAAACCTTTTATCATGCATCGATTTCTGATCCCAAAACCATCTACTACTGTTCCTGCGACAAGGGATATTAAACTCATAGCCTACTCCAGAGCAGGCAGAGCGTGCTGGTCCTAGTGGAAGCACTTCCCTGTCTCTCTGTACCAACGTTACCGCTGCTATGGTTGAAGGCGAGCATGGTTTGAATGACAGCAATCCAATGCAGCCTGTTCTGCAAGCGTGCACATTTTAGCCAAGGTAGGCATCGCATTCATACTTGGTTAGAGTACTCAGCCAAGCTACATGCATGTTTCTGCTTCCCCTGTTGATAATTTGGAGCCAGAAATGATAAAGACATCACCTTCATAGACAAGGTTTTTACCAAAGGAAGCGGCGGCGGTTTAATTTACAAAGAGCTCCATTTTGCACTCAAATAAATGCCCCAAAATTTTGCTCGCGCACTGTGCGCGCTCGCACTGTGGACGATCCTATATCCAGCATCACACCAAACCCAGGATATGTCATAGGTTTGGGTTAAGCCCCGAATGTTTATAACGTATGGCTCCGTGCCTGATTAACGCTCGGATCGTGAAGCAGACTCAAAAATGCTAACATAATGGTTATATAAAAAATTATACGACCCCCTTCCGTTATCATGATGCCCCCCCAGAAATGTTCACTGCCCTCCCAGTCAAAGCAGGCTGCATCCGGGCCTGATATATATGAACATAAATATTATCCTGTACATTTGTAACGTTGTTGGGCAGTCCATTTCTGCTATCTGTCAAGTCAAATTGCAGTGTTTTTTAGGGTGTGTAAATTCACTTTGAATTTTTGTTTTGTAAATAAACTATGCACCGTGTTATTTAATACATAAATGCCATTATGAATCCCTGCTTGAGCTTTTTTTTCCTAAAAAGACTTTGATGTTCCAGCACTTATAGAGCCAGATTATACTGTATATATTAATGAAAACAGTGACCCAAGTAGCCTTGGCCACCCCATTAATAAAACTCTAGTTCCACCACTGGCCACACCCACAATTTATAGAACCACAGACTCTTGCCAAGAAAGTGTTGACACCAAGAGAAATTGTTTCGCAATTTTGCAAAAGACTTTTTGATGGTTCAATTGAGATTATTTTAGATGAGACTGTACCATGCCCATTGTAATTACATAAACTGCACCCATACAGTGTACAGTACATTCTGGCCTTTCTTGGTATTGCTGGTTGTAAATACTGTACACCTGCATTCATACTTGACTGATAAGAAACACTACATTTGAACAAGTTGAGACAACCCTTCAGTTACTAACTATAAATTATCCAGGAGTATTAATTATGGTTCCTCAATATACATTTAACATATCACAATGTAGGCTGTGTTGCAGCAATCATTTTGGTGTCCCCCTCAGAAATTGCTCTTGAGAAAATGTCATATAATTGTCCCCCCCAAAGTTGATAGCAGATTTTCGCCACTGCAATTCGCTATAGAATATTCACAAGTCAGAATAATTTAGTTCACTGAAGCACGCGCCTGCGCTGTAAGAAGTATCCTTTACGCCCTGGAGAAAAAGTTGACCCACACCCCACCTGAGAGAAAGTAATTGGTTCAGTTCGGAGAAAGGCTAGTTTTGATAATAATAACAACATTTAAAAAAATAAGTATTTGTAGCACGTTGTCTAAATCACTACGGTTGGAAAGAGGCATTACATGAGTTTGTAACGACGTTCCTGTTATTAATTATTGCTTTGGGAAGTTGGAATCTGCGCCACTTTCAACCTCGAACTTCCAGCGCCATACTGGAGTACATGCGTACTTGGTATTTCGTCATTTCGATTTAGTAGCTATCTCAATTTCGATTTAGTATTGCATAATCATAACTTAGTATCTAAATATTTCGATCCAGTATCTCAATTGTCTTATTTTGTCTTTATTTTTTTTACTGGCGGAAATGGGAAGCTTCCATAGGTATGTGCCCGCTGTGAGCTGATAAACTATGGAGCATATGTTTCACTCATAAAACGTGTGTGCGTGAGAGAGGGATGAGGAAAGAGACCAAACCTTACCTTTGTTATATTGCTCGTTGGTAACGCTTGGTTTCAGCTTGTATTGCCTTGGACTTCAAACACTCGAGTTAAAGAAAATATCAGTAGGCCTAGGCTACCCTTTATCAGACGAACCCGAATAACGTGTCGTGAAGGTTTTCACTGAGATATCTATCAATTAGTTAGTTTCAATTGGGATAGCCAGATCGAAGTGTATAGCCTACAGCAGTAGACTACCTAAATCCGTTTGTTTCGTGTTCGATCAAAAGGAATCCTTTCCTGTTGGAAGCCTGTGCTTAGAGCTCTACGGAATGGTAATCACGTGAACAAATGACGTGTTTTTTGCACAACAGACCCAGTCCCAGAGAATAGGTGCATTCGACAAGGACTGCTGCCGCATGAAACGACCGGCGAGAGTAGCCGCTTGTAGTCGGGGAGGAGTTAAAAACGGCTCTGTGAAGTAGGACATTCCAGCTTCTCGTGGTTTGCTGCGTTGACGTCAGTCAAGCGCCGTTTGCTTACTTTACTTTATTTACAATTAAACGTAGTCTTTCCGTTAGTGAAGAGGCGGACGATACGTCACAGTGACCGGCGCCGTCTCAAGTTGAACAAAAAGTCTAACCAGAATTCACTGTTTCAAGTCAGCCGCCTGCGGCGCTGCATGAAGTCAGTCCATGTCGAACTCACCAAATGTTTAATATGGAAGCAAATCGTGACCAAAATTCTAATGAAAATGCATTGCCAGAAATGCTTTTTCATTTTAATAATGTGGCTGCATTATTTGACTCATAAATAAAGTTAGTAATCAATCATCCTATTTGCATTTTAATTTTCTTCTTTAAGACTGCTCATTCTTTCACTTAATTAAAATGAAAACGAAAAAGACATTTGACATTTAATTTTCAAAATATCTATAAAGTATCTATTTGCTGGGGCATATTTTGAAAATTAAATTTCAAATGTCTTTTTCGTTTTCATTTTAATTAAGTGAAAGAATGAGCAGTCTTAAAGAAGAAAATTAAAATGCAAATAGGATGATTGATTACTAATTTTATTTATGAGTCAAATAATGCAGCCACATTCTTAAAATGAAAAAGCATTTCTGGAAATGCATTTTCATTTGAATTTTGGTCACGAGTTGCTTCCATAGTTTAATATGGGGAGAACCATAGATATATATATAAAGGCAGGGATGTAGTGGGGGCTAAACGCACGTAAACGCCATTTACGCACCTCCCGGAATTCGGAAATAGCGTTTATCCACCTTTAAATTGCGGAAATTGCGTTTATCCACCTCTAAATAGCCTTTAAATGCGCATTTACGCACATTTAAGTTCCCTGTCCCTCGTTTTCTGCCGTTGGAATAATCCGAAATAAATTTGGTGTAGCCTAACTCCAAATACTAAATTTCATATTGTTTAACATATAAACGCTGTAGTCTGAATCATTTCATCTGCGCTGTATGGTCTGTGACCCTCCAATCAATAGGGACTTTAAGCAGCGACGGCTGAAGGGACGGCTACGGCGTTCGAGTGACAGTTTGCGCACGCGAAATTCTATCTCAACATTTCCTGCCGTTGTAGCCCAACTGTCTACTACTGGAGAGCGACTGATTTGACGTACTCAGTAATACGTTAGATTTCAAGCAGGTAATTATACGTTTTTATCGTATTTTACACTGTCATTTCGTTTTTATTTGATTCTACCGTTAGCAGCTTCATGGATTATTAGTATATTTGTTAAAGGTACCCGCTAATTTGACTGATTTTCATGTTTGTTCATAGACATGTCATCCGTTACCAGCACCCAAGAAGATGCTAGAAGACAGTAAGTAACGTTAACGTTAGTTATCCTGGCTAATATTGTAGCTAACAAATAGGCTATTCTCAACAGTTTTGATTAGAATTATTTAACAAGACAGGTATATTTACTATAGCCTATTTTATATCCAAAACGATGTAGTTGGTCATATGTTGAAGCTTGTCTAACTAGTTGCCCAAATGTATCTAGTGCCCCCATGGAGTGGACAGAGAGGCACGACATCATTCTCTCTAGAGAAATTCTAGTTTCGGAGCCCTTCACTTTCAAGAAGGGGAGTGTGGACAAAGGCAAGGCCTGGTCTACAATAGCAGACAATCTTAATTGTTCCCTGGACCTTATGTTTAAGGTTACTCAAAGGTCTGTGAGGGAGAGGTTTGCCCTCTGCCAGGACAAATATAAGAGAAAGATTAGCAAAGATGAGAGGAGTTCTGGAACATCAATGGTAATGACAGAATTAGACATATTAATTGAGGAGATAACGGAGAAGGAGAAGGCAGCTGATGAAACAAGAGGATTGAATGACCACAGAGGCAAGATAGATGCAGACAGGGCCAAAGCAGAGGAGGCTAGGAAGAGGGCCATGGAGAGGATAGGCCAAACTAAAAGGAGGCTGAGTGAGGATGGAGAGGAGTTCCGCAGGCATAGGAGAAGTGGAAATGACACCATTGCTTTTTCTGAGGGAGAGAAGTGCATTTGATAGGGAGCTGAGAGAGAAAGAGCTAGAATTAAAAAAGCAAGAGATGGAGGAGCAAGCTAGGAGGGCACAACAGTCGCAGCAGCAGATGGTAGACATGATGCAGATGATGCAGCAACAGCAGGCCCAAATGCAGGCTACCCAGGCCATGCTCTTGCAGCAGCAGCAGCAGCAAGGGCAAGCATTGCTCGCTGTAATTGAAAAATTAACTAAATGATCGAAGAGGTAATGTCTAAAGCACTAGATATGTTGTGTCTGTCAGCTGTGCTTCTAATGAAAGCAATGCTATTAAACTTTATGTAAATTCTACTTGTGAAAACTTTGGCTGGTGTCTTACAAATCTTGTTTTTGTTTTCTCTTGCAGTGAAACTGGACTGGAGATTAAATAAATGCTGCTAGATTAAATAAATAGTAATAGAAACAAATAATTTTGAGATGGCCGGTGTTTAATAATAAAACAAAGTATAATACACACATGATTGGACATTGCTATTTTTTTTATTAAGGTGACATATATTTTTTATACTGTCTTGCTACTATAACATTTTGTACTGCTATCTTATCATTACATACTATATACATTATACATTATATCCTAAGGTAACCTATGCACTCGCTAGAGAGTGAATAACTCATGCAAAATAGTCCTGAATGTGTGGAGGATCCAATTTAAAAAATTTGGAGGTTTGATTACCATACAGGCAAGTGAGTGCATTTCGTAACAAAGCAGATACAATGTACAGTTTACCTACGCTACTCAACCCAATTTTTAAATTTTTCTTGAAGTCCATGAACTTAAAATAATTTGCGATGTCTCCAAACATCCACTCTACAGACACTCTCACTTCACTCATGCATTTGTTGAATGCCATCATCTGGGGAGTGAGATTTACATTTCTAAATGGGGCCTGGAGGTGGACACGCAGTGGATATGCAGGATCTCCATATAGGCACATTGGATGGCCGGCAGGGGACACTGCATGCTGTTCTAGTACAGGTAGCAAACCGGAGTCTGCTAAAAGCCCAGAATCATGTTTCCTTCCCTCTGCAATACAAAATAGGTATACATGTATTACATCAAACTCAGCATTAGGAGTAGGCCTAGACCTAAATGTGATTATTTTTTTTCTGTAACACGTTGTCACATAAGTCCTAATTATGTATAACTCACCTACTGGACCATGTAGATTGGCAATTAAGCCATTTGGGATGGCCACTGCCTGGAATTTTAAGCTGTGTACTCTTTTGTGGCCATTGTACAGCACCCGTTGGTTCATTCCTGGTCTGGCGATAGGTCGTACTGTGCCGTCTATAAAGCCAAAGCAGTTGTCCAGTGGTGCGCCCATCTGTTGTATGCAGTCAGCATATGTTTGCAAAGCGACTGGATTTAAAATAGAGTCGTTCCACTCTGTAATTTTGCGATGGTGACTATCATATACGAAATCCAGCACGCAATTTGTTGCCATGCACAAGACTGGTACTGGTCGCTGCCCAAATCGCTGCATCATGTCGCTGTAACGGCATGGGTATGTCAGCCTCTTCAGTAGCATACAGAGCGCCTCTGTGCCAGCCACCACACTTCTCTGCTCGCAGACGAACTCGTTGGGTATGCCGAGGGCCTCCACCAGCAGTGGTATGTCCGTTTTTCTCACCCGGAACTCCGCAAGGCATTCATCGTCCTTCATTTCAACCAGATTAAAGGGTGTATATTCATTGTAAGGCAAATCTAAATTGCTGGACCTGTTCTCGTCATAGAGTAATGTAAACTCCTCATCCGTTATTAAATTGTCATCTAATGCAAATAACAAGTGCTCTCGGGCCATTTTAAGAGACATAGTTACACTTTCAAATGAACTTTTAGTAGTTTTAGTTTCAAAATAACTTCTATTTAACGTCGGCTCAGGTGGACGAATACAGAAAAATGATTTCAGTTAGCTTCAGAAGTAGCCGTTGACTGTTACAATGTTGCTTAGTGATAGTCGATTACCACTACTACGGCAACCCGTTGGAATGTTTCGCAGACGCCGTAGCAGTCCCTCAACCGTCGCTGCTTAAAGTCCCTAATGTGTTGCGGCTGCGGCGCATTCAACATGTTGAATATTTGAGAAGGGTCCAAATGCAGTGCTCCCTCCTCAGGCCCCTCTAAACCGGAACTCTCTCCTCAGGCCCCTGAAGCCGGAACTCTCTCCTCAGGCCCCTTTTTTTCACGTGTATCCGAGGTATTAGCGCCACCGCTGGACGGAGGATACTGTACGCTATTTATATTAATAGGCATTGAACTTCTGTTTTAGCATGTCAATAGTGTTTAACAAAGCGGAAATTAGCATTGCGGCTAGCGTATACGTACAGGGTTCTAAATTAACACCCGTCAACCCGCCAAATGCGGGCTAAATTTCATTTTAGGGGAGTCAGGTGGCTCAACGGTGAGGGAATCGGGCTAGTAATCTGAAGGTTGCCAGATCGAATCCCTGCAGTGCAAAATGACGTTGTGTCCTTGGGCAAGGCACTTCACCCTACTTGCCTCGGGGGGAATGTCCCTGTACTGACTGTAAGTCGCTCTGGATAAGAGCGTCCGCTAAATGACTAAATGTAAATTTTCATAATAAAAACTTGCTAGCCAGTTTGGCCGGTGATAGCCTACATGAGGCATTTCATGAACGATACGGCTATGTTCTCAGCATGGTTATTGTTAATTTATCCCCCTGCAGTAGCCTAAGTTTCCCATGAACACTGTGCTATCCTACGTTATTGTAATATGGAATATATGTTTAGTACTATTATTACACATCTTTATGATTGAGGTGGTAATTGATGAAGCAACATTTAACATAAATACAAGGATAGATATTGATTTCAGATTCAAAGAGTAGTGTTGTTTGTATTATCAACGTTAAAATGAATTATTTCAGAGCCGGCTCTTGTTGCCGTGGAAACAATAAACAATAACACGAGCCAGCTGTTGCTGCTGCAAATGACCAACGGAAAAAATGTGATATTCTATAATGACCACTAGATGACGCTAAACTGCCAAACCTATGCTTGCCAGGGGCAGAACAGTGATCATGTTCGTAATGTTAGCAATACGTAACGCTAGCCGCAATGCTAATTTCCGCTATGTTAAACACTATTGACTTATGCTAAAACCGAAGTTCAATGTAAGTTAGCCTATTAAAATAAATAGCCTACAGTATCCACCGACCAGCGGTGGCACTAATACCTCGGATACACATGAAAAAAGGGGCCTGGGGAGAGAGTTCCGGCTTCAGGTGCCTGAGGAGAGAATTCCGGTTTAGAGGGGCCTGAGGAGGGAGCACTGCATTTGGACCCTATTGCAGAATATTTGTGATCAGAAATCCTGATGTGTGGGGGGAATCCCGAGGACAAACGCCGAGTCTATGGAGGATTATAGGGGCCAAAACTAAATAAATAAATACTTGGATAAATAAATAATTATATAACACAAAGCTTAAATAAATGACACAAAATATATAAATGTTACATGTATTTGTGTGTATATATATATATATATATATATGTTTACGTTTTCATGTGTTTACATGTATTTATTTATACTTACATTTATTTATTTATACTTACATTTATTTATTTATACTTACATTTATTTATGGATCCTTACATTTACATTTATCCACGGCGTAACTTGCACACAGCAAAATAAATCTGTTGTCTCACGTCACCAAGTCAGGGGGCGGGTTAAAGCCTCTGATTGGTGAATGAACAGAATTACACACCAGGCAGACTCCACCAGTCGATCAAGCTCTCTTCAATCTAGAGGGATCTCTCTACAGCTGCTAGGGGTGTGCGACACTGTATGATGTGGTATAGATCCAATACCAAGGAGTAAATACAGGGCTAGTATTGCCAATACCGATACTTTTGGCTTAGAAAATCAGTTTATCTACTTTCATGTCGGGGAAAGCAATGCCTCAAAATTGATTAAGTGAATGCATCATCAATATGAATATTTGAATGAACATTTAAAATGTTTCCTTTAATGAATTGTTCATGATTATGATCATAATAAAACACAGGACAACGAGTTTTGTCAAAAATACAAATGTGTACCGCTGAGTCGTGTTACTGCACGTACACGGCAACAACTCAGCCTAGCAGGGGAGTGGCAAAGTGAGTTTGAGCGAAGTTAGACGGTGTTTGCACAACCACTCTGGTGTAAAGGGAGTTGTGTACTCAATGTGGAATTGAAACTTAAGTATCGATCTTATCACACTATCAATCAGGCTATTGATACCAACGTTGGTTGGTCGGTCTTGAGATCTATTTGCCCACCCCTATGCTGTATCATCTCGCAGAGGATCGTGAATACATTTTCATTGATGTCTGTGTCGGTTAGGGTCAATATTATTGCTATAATTTCAACAAAGCTCTCAATATGATGTAAAAAAGAAGTGAATTGGCAGGTGCCTCCATCTCTTCAGCTACCGCCAACTTTTAGTATAAATAAATAAAAGTATAAATAAATACATGTAAACACATGAAAACGTAAACATATATATATATACACACAAATACATGTAACATTTATATATTTTGTGTCATTTATTTAAGCTTTGTGTTATATAATTATTTATTTATCCAAGTATTTATTTATTTAGTTTTGGCCCCTATAATCCTCCATACGAGTCTATCACGTGAAACAAAACAATATCCAATCAGAAAGCAAGCTGAGAGAAGATGGAAGCATAACAGAGTCATGGCGCAGCACAAAGTTAAATGGAATTGATTTGTGGCAACAGCAAACACTTTCCTTTTTTCCAGTGAATTTTCTGTGAAAATCATTGCAAAGACTATCATCGCAATTTCTTCCTGCATATCGTCCGCCATGCTTATTCTTAAGTCTCAAGAAATTTTGCAAGATTTCTTGTGTTAACAGTCGGGAAACTAGTTGGAAATCTGTTTGTGTGTGGTGTGCTGTCTTTGTCAAATAATGGCACACCACACACTGTACGAGCGAAACAGATAAATCTAGGATTTTTTGTCTTCATGTGTGTGGTCTCACAGTTTGAAGATCTTATAAGATCAAAAATATTGCCGTTAATCTATTCTCAAAGTTGGGTGGGAGCTGGGTCTATACTACGCAAGCTATGATGACTTTCACCTTGATATTTTAGCGTGGATGTATACCTAGCCAAATTGCACTGTAGGGGGCGAGAACGAGTCTTCAAACCTGTGTGAATGCCTTGTGTATGAAATTATCCAACCCAGTATCACATATTTTCTTGAAACAGTCACGAAAAAGAATCTAATATTTCGTGACACGTTTACGAAATTAGCACTTTTTTCGTGACTATGCCACGTTTTTTCCACCGGTGCATTTCAATTTAGAGAATATTTCGTGACCCAACGCAAAGGCCGTTTACCTCTGTATGGCAGGGACAAACTTACTGAGTTACAACAAAAGTTTGCTGAACTGGAGAGTCTCAGGGTCTTCCATCGTCCAGAGGATGTGGATGTGTCGGTGGAGTATCTCAACCCTTCGTTCTTGGTGAGGAAACAGAGTGGCGGGTATCGTCTGGTGACTGCCTTCACGGACGTTGGCCGATATTCCAAACCCCAACCCTCTCTGATGCCTGACGTTGACAGCACCATACGACAAATAGCTCAATGGAGACACCTGATAGCAACTGACCTAACTAATGCCTTCTACCAGATACCTCTAGCACACAAATCCATGAAATACAGTGGCGTCGTCACCCCTTTCCGTGGAGTCCGTGTCTATACATGCTCAGCTATGGGCATGCCTGGATCAGAGACGGCTCTTGAGGAACTCATGTGCCGCGTGCTAGGGGATCTACTTCAAACAGGTGTTGTGGCAAAGCTTGCTGACGATCTATACTGTGGCGGCAACTCCCCGGAAGAGCTGTTGAAAAACTGGTCTTTGGTTCTACATGCGCTCAGGCGCTGCAACTTGCGCCTTTCAGCACCTAAGACTGTCATTAACCCTCGCTCCACGGCTGTATTGGGGTGGGTGTGGTCCCAGGGTAAACTTCAGCCTAGTCCCCATCGGGTGTCCACACTAGCTGCTTGTCAGCCTCCGAAAACAGTTGGTGGCATGAAATCCTTCATCGGTGCCGTCAAAGTAATGGCCCGTGTGATTCAACACTGCTCTGCCCTCCTTGCCCCTCTGGACGATGCCATAGCTCCACCTTCAATAAGGTGAAAGAGTCACTCTCCTCGAGCCGTTCCGTCACTCTGCCGCGTCCAGATGACCAGTTATGGATTGTCTCTGACGGCGCTGTGAGAAGACCTGGCGTAGCCGCTACCCTGTACGTCATGCGCAACGATAAACTTGCTCTTGCTGGCTTCTTCAGCGCCAAATTGCGTAGCCACCAGTTGACGTGGTTGCCCTGCGAGGTGGAGGACCTCGCTATTGCAGCGGCTGTCAAACACTTTGGCCCATACATCATTCAGTCTTCACACAGAGCATGTGTCCTGACAGACAGCAAGCCGTGCGTTCAAGCCTATGAGAAGTTGTGCAGGGGTGAGTTCTCTGCGAGTCCCAGAGTGTCTAAGTTCCTCTCGACGGCGAGCAGATTCCATGTCTCAATCCGACATGTAGCAGGCGCCGCCATTCTCCCGTCTGATTTTGCCAGTCGCAACCCCCCTGACTGTACTGACATGCCATGCCATGCCAAGTATGCATTTTCATGCAACACACGCAGGCTTCAGTTGTACATCTACTGTCTAGTGAGGACATCCTGGCTGGTCGCGCAAGACTCCCGTTCACGAGCAGAACGGCATGGAGATCTCTGCAGTCTGAGTGTCCGGATTTGCGTCGCACCCATGCACATCTTACTCAAGGCACACGGCCTTCCAAGAAGCTTACCAACATCAAGGACGTCAAGAGATATCTCAACATAGCATCCATGTCCGGTGACGGTGTGCTCATTGTGAGACGTGACGTCTCTCCCCTTCACGTGAGTGCATTATCGTTCCTAGGCAGGTTTTGGACGGTCTGTTAATTGCTTTGCACTTGCAGCTTAGCCACCCCACAGCGAATCAGCTGAGGAAGGTTGTTGGGAGATACTTTTTTGCCCTTGACCTTGACAAGGCTGTCAGCCGTGTCACTGATGCCTGTCATTCGTGTGCGACCCTCAGACATACACCTCAGGCCATTGCAGTACAGTCCTCATCCGACCCCCCGGATGTCATGAAACGTACACGCCAGTTGGTGCTGGTAGTACGAGAGTGTGTTACGTCCTTTACCATGGCCATGCTTGTGGAGGATGAGTGTCACCAGACTTTGCAGGATGGACTCATCAGATTATGTGTGGAACTTCGCCCTCTAAATGGTCCCTTTGCCGTGATCCGGACTGATCCGGCCCCTGCCTTTAAGGCCCTGGTAGCTGACTCGCTTCTTGCCCAACACAGGATTTAACTGGAGCTAGGGCGAGCCAAGAACCCCAACAAAAACCCTGTCGCAGAAAAGGCCGTTCAGGAGTTGGAGGAGGAACTGCTCAGGCAGCAGCCGCTTGGTGGTCCGGTATCGGCGAGGCTCCTAGCCATAGCAACTGCTGGCCTGAACTCCAGGATCCGGTCGCGCGGCCTGTCCGCCCGAGAGATGTGGACACAGAGGGACCAGTTCACCTGTATTCAGTTGCCTCTGGCTGGTGAGGAGCTTATACAGTCGCAACATGACAAGCGGGTGCAGAATCACCCTTCTAGTGAGAAATCTAAAGCCCCTGGGGGGAAGACCCTACCCCCCACTTCTATCGTGGTTCGTGATCTTGTCTACCTGCACGTGGATCGCAACAAATCATGCAGCCGCGACCGATACCTCGTTGTTTCTGTCGAAGGCCTCTGGTGTGGTCTGCGCAAGTTTGCAGGTTCGCAGCTTAGAGACCTCACCTATCGTGTCAAGACAAGTGACTGCTACAAGGTTCCAGCCACCTGCCCTGATGCCGGCCATGTCTCCAGCTCCGACGACGCATCTGATGACGACGACATGATGGCTCCAACTGTGCCCCAAGTGCTATTTCCCCAGACCCCCCCTCTTCCCGTCATCCCCCCCTAAATAGCGTTGGTGCCCGCTCCGATGGGTCTGCGCCCCAACTCCACGGCCCTATCCTGTGGGCTATGGGAGGCTGCAGAGCTTGCACAAGCTGATCCTGATGTTGCTCCCCCCTCACCGAGGCGTTCCACCAGGCAGCGTCGCCAGCCCTCTCGTCTGTGTGATTATGTCATGGACTCGTGATGAACTCTTTGCGTGTCCCTTTCATGTACCTTAATTCGCTGCTCCTTGTATGTGTAATGCCATTCTGTTCTCACTCTCATGTGTATTGCTGGTGTGGGTTTATCGCTGTTCGTTGATGGACTGCTCAAATAACATGTGGCTGGTTTGCCTTTATGGTTAGTCGTTTTCTGTGTTATGTATTGGGCAATTCCATGCAAAGGTCGCCCTTACCTTAGAAAAAAAAAGTTGTGCCCACACAAATATAACTGTTGTTAAAATGTTCACTTAGGTCTATATTTTGTTGCATGTAACCACTCTGATCTAAATGTATTGACAATTGCACTCTTTTACATAATATACAAGTTGTGCGCTCATGCAAAAAAAACATTTGTCAAATGGCCGTTTTGTACCATTTCAAGAACGGGGTAAATGGACTCCAGTTTTCAATAAAATGTTACCATTTAGCATTTTCCTGATTGACAAGGGAATGATAGAGTATTGTGTATGCTCAGCTTGAGTTAAAAGAACAACTCCTTAAATACATTAAGCCTCTTCTTTATGAGTCAGTGAGTTCCATGGCCAAGTCACGTCCGTAACTTTTTGTAGAATAAGTTTATGCCTATCAAACAGTGCCGATGCTACAACATCCAAAGTTTTTGTGCAAAGCTTATTTATACCAATGGTTAGTTTAATTAAAAAATCTTGCCCCTTTGTTACTTTTAAAAACGTTAATGATGTGTTATGGACGTGACGTTACGGACGCTACACAATGTAAATCTTCACAATACACTGTTCACAACACAATGGAAATGTTCTCAAATGAAACGGCAAAGCTAACAATCGTGTTTTCGGCTGTTATAAACCCTTTCACCGACGTGTTTCAGTGAAACAGATATTCCAGTCATGATTATAGTTGAAATCATGGGTAACATGATATAGCCTAAACATCTTCAACGATCAACATCTTCTCCAGGGATACTGACATTTTGAGTAGCCTAATTTTCTTGCCGTAACTGTCTTTGACATAACCTCGATCCCCGCTCCATGTTTGTAATATTTACTTCCTACTAGAGAGGCAACTCGAAAGTGCTCGAGGGACACTATCGGTTTAGGCATTTAAGGCGGCGCTCTGTAATTTGCTCGCGCTACCTGTCGGACCAAGCTGAGGTAGAGTTGACAGCTTCGATCAAAGATGTCTTAAAGGGGTCATTGACTGTGTTTTGATGGTATTTCACACAGTTTATTTGTAACTCAATGTTTTTAATTTCAGTGCTTAATTAATAGTTTAATGTTGAAAATCACTATTCATGTAGGCGTTTTATGTAATTTGCAGAAGACTGGTCCAGACCCGTCACATCCATGACATTCAAACGTCATATCCGAAATGCTGGTTTCCCAAAAAAGACAAATATTTAAAAAAATACTTTTTTTGTGTTCATTACTCTAAATCATTTGTAAGACTGTGTGAGAGTATTCACAGCTTAAGATGATTGGTGACCATTCTGAACTTTTATACTAGTAATTTGACAACAACTCCATCTAAAAAAAGATAAGGGGTCCTTTTCTTGTACCCAGAGCAATTGAATTTGTACACTGACGCAAGTATCATTCCTATTTTGCACTCAACGGAAAGCGGACTTTTCCCTTCACAGACGCACGTCGGTAAATTAGGGAATGAACTTGCGCTCCCAGGGCAGTTCAGCGAAAAGAGGGTGCGTGTTCCGGTGCAAACGTTCCTTGGTGTTATTTTGCAGTTTGCAAAAAACAATGTCGCCACAGACCAGGAAAAAGTTAGTCTAAAGTCAATGGCGCGTTATTCAGATGCCATTTTAAGGGTGCATGCTTGGCCCGTGCGCACTACTGGCGAGGCCAAGCTCCTTTTCCTGCAAGCTACGTTACATTTCTTCCATGTCAATGATTAAAAAGAGTTTCATGAGTCTCTGGATGTGAACTTGATTTTTAACGATTGTGGCAAATTCCGTTATAATAGCAAAATACCAAGATAACAAGCGCGCCTGCTCTTAAAGGAAATGTGAGATGTTGCTCTGATTGGTTTATTGCACGTTACGCCCAAACCACACCTATGAGTAATGTAGCTACTTCAGACCAACCCATTTTAGATTTGCGCCAAGCGCAGAGTCATTTATCCCACCAGTATAATAGCAACAGCGCTGGAGTCCCGCCCACAAAGTCACTTGCGTTTCACTTTTTGATACTTACGTTTCAGATTGTTGAAATAGGGCCCTAAATTTCATTATCAATGCTATTTTGGGGGCCATCTTGAAAATCTCCAGTGACATTTCAGATGGTTTTCTTAATGTTAAAACTATTTCACAAGTTATTTTAGATGTTGAGAAAAGCGCTGTGAAAGTTTGATTCTTGATTTCCCAACAGATTCTGTGTGTATTTCAGACATGTCACATCCATAACAGAATAATGTCACATCCATAACGCAGGTTTTTCCTCATTAAATTATGCATAAAAGACTAAAAGTTTAAAAAATGGCTAAGAAAAAAGTACAGTCTCCAGAAAATGACTGTCATTTCTCGTCACATCCATAACGCAGGTGTTTTTGTAATAATTTTGTGTCAGAATTTTTTTGTTGTTGCAAAAAATTGTTTTCCTCCTCTAATCTACCCATTAAGTACTTTCAGAATATGCATGACACATTTAAATATTGTAAGAAGCTTTGTTTTACTGATAATTTTTTATTGTAATTTTGAGTACAAATGTCACATCCATAACGCTGGAATTGCCCTATTGTAGTTTGAGTTATTGTGTGCTGTATTGTAGCTATCTGTTGTCATGCTCTCTCCCGCAGGTCAGCGATGGGGAGGTAAAAGGTGGTCACGCCAGTCTGCTGGCATGTTATGGTTAACTGTATTGGCGCATGCGCCGTGTGTGTTCGCCAGCTGCGTGCTCCTGCCCTTGGTTGTCTCCTGTGCGGTCGCACGGTTTGGTTCCTTGCACAGTAAAGTACCAACTTCACACTTACTCTCGGTTGTGAGTTATTCCTAACTACTGGCGCTAACATAAAACTTCCTTTCTGTGATATATGATTTTATCCAGTTCAATACACTATCCGTGAACCCAATAAGCTTTTCCAGTCTATTGATTAGGATGTTGTGATCAATGGTATCAAATGCTGCACTGAGATCTAGCAGGATAAGGATAGAGACTTTATTTGCATCAGAGTTTAGTCTGAGGTGGCTTATTATTTTGGTGAGAGCAGTTTTAGTACTGTGATATTTCCTGAAACTTGACTGCGAAACTTCCAGGATGTTATTTTCTTCAAGAAAATAATTTAATTGGACTAAAACGATCTTTTCCAGTACTTTACTAATAAATGGAAGGTTTGATATTGGTCTGTAATTTGCAAGTAGACTGTTATCCAATTTGGGTTTCTTTAATAGGGGCTTTACAACAGCTGTTTTGAAGGCATCTGGGAAGACGCCAGTTCTAAGGGATGTGTTTATAATCTCTATCATCGGACCTGAGACACTATCAAACACTCGCTTAAAGACTGTTGGAAAGTTCAGTAAGTGTGATACAGGTAAATGTGCTCATGGTTATGTTGCAGAATCTACTGATACCCACTATTAATAATACTAGCTCTGATCACAGTTATTTTGTTCTTGAAGAACAAAGCAAGCTCTTCACATTTAACTGCTGAGGATGGGACAGGGACAGTGTTTAGCAGCTGGTCAATGGTGGAGAAAAGAACTCTGGAATTTCTGGCATTTTCTGTAATAATGTTGGAGAAATATTCTCTCCTTGCTAGACGCATGGTTTGGTTATAGGTGGTTAGTGTATCTTTGTAGATGTTGTAGTGGATAGTGATCTTTGGTTTCCTCCATTTTCTCTCTGCTGCACTGCATTTTCTTTTCGTTTCACTAACATTTTTATTTCTCAGCCATGCTTGTGCACTTCTTTTTGGTTTTCAGTGGTGCAACAGAGTCTAACACTCATGATTAGCTATCATGATTAGTTGGCTCATATAGAGCAAATTGTTCAGAAAATTTAATCATAGCTGTATCGTCTAAATTTCTACTTTGGAATAAGAATAGTTTCGTGGTTGTTGTTAGGATAATTTCCACATTAAAAAGTATATGATGATGGTCTGAGAGGGGTAGATCAGTTATTTAAATATTATTGATATTTAGTCCAGTTGTTATCACTAGATCTAGTGTATTTCCGTGCCGGTGTGTTGGGTCTGTTATGTGTTGAGTTAGATTGAGACTGTCTCGGAGATTTAAGAGCTCAATAGTTCTTGGGTCTGCTTTTTTATTTACTTTGATATTTAAGTCTCCATTTAAAACTACTTTGTCATATCTAGTGACACATAGTGATAATACTTCAGAGAATTCTTGTATGAATATTGGCGAGCGCATGGGTGGCCGATATATAAAAACAAAAAGTATTGATTTGTTTTTGAGCTATCCAGCAAGATATTCATATTATGTGAATTCACCAAGCTCAGTAATTTTGAACAACAATTTCGAGGAGAAAATAGCTGCGACTCCTCCATCTTTTTTTAATTTCCTAGAAACTTGGTGAAAGCTGTAATTGGGCGGACACGCTTCTATCAGAGTTGCTGCTGCCATGTCATTGTTTAGCCAGGTTTGTGTTAGACAGATGCAGTCTAAGTGGTTTTCTTTGACCAGATCATTAACGAGAAATGTTTTGTTATTTAGTGATCTAACATTTAGAAGGGCCAGTTTCATCTGTGGGGTATTAACAGATTAAACAGGTGTTGATAAATCTGTTGGAAGAATATGGATAGTTCTGTGACTTCTAACACTAGTTTCAGGTTTGTACCATGCATTTTACCATGCCATTTTCTGTTTTTGATGATGACCGGTATGTCTAATGAAATAGCATGGTGGCTGTACTAGCGTAGCTTTTCTTTGGGAAAGTCTATGTCATTGAGCTTTTCCATCACAAGGGAATTCATCCGGGGGGTGCAGATCTATACAGGGCCCATGTCCTTGCAGGAGGCTGTTTGAATGTTCTGTTCCATTCCATGGGTTGTTGTTTGGGATGCGTCAGTCAGCTTAGACACAACAGGGACAGGGAGAGAAACTTGATTTGTGGTCAGGAGCACGTGACTGATGTTTGCTGTTAGTAGTCAAGATCCTGTATGGTTTGGGTGGAGTCCTTCAGCTTGAAAACGGTCTACACAGTTCCAGAACACATTGAAATTATCGATAAATGTCAGTTTGTGTGCCAGACAGACAGATGCCAACCATGTGTTGAAAGATAGTAGTTGACTGAAGGCTTATTTTCCTCTTCGAAAGCATGCAATCGGTCCACTGATGAATACATCTTGATATCTTTTGAGTGTGTTCAGTAGCTGGGTGAAATGTTTTTTAAGTATCTCAGTGCCAGTTTTCTTGAGTAGGATATCAAACGAGCCAGTGTGGATGATAGTCTTAGGGTTGTTTGGTTTATTGTTGAGGATTGTTTGTACCTCTAACGACAGTTCCTCGACAGATGTGTTGCTAAGACAAATATTTTCTGTCTTTGCCAGTTTAACATGTGCTGTCATAGCATCTCCAATCAAGATAGTGGCCATATGTGGTGTTGTGTTTGCATTTCTAACGTTTGCCTTATCAGTAGCTGCGGAGCCAGTTCTTAGCTTATTTGGGTTAGCAATAAGCAATAGGACCTTGTGCTAGACCAAGGTTAGCCACTGTGTCAGTGCAAGTAGTAGATTCTATAGTGCTAGAAGCGTTAGCTCTTCTAAGTGCGGATGGGCCGTGGGTAGTCTTAGCATACCTTGGATCTTGATAATCCTGTGGTATTGTTGTCTAATTAGGCTTGATAGGGGGTCGAACAGCGCCCTGAATGGTCCGAGAGGGGCTTGGAGTGAAATGGGGGACTCGGGGGACAGCAGACGATGATGTGTTGGATTTGCATGTGTGTAGGAGCTACCATCATGGTGTGTCGGCGATCTGGGCCCTTCATGTTTGTAAGCTGCGTGGATAGCACTCCTCTGCCTCTTCGCCTTGGATTCCACACACAAGGGAGAGAAAGTTCCCAGTGGTTCGAATCTGTTTCTGAGTGGGACAGGAGGAGAGGTGATGTGGGAAGAGTTCCTTTCTCGCTTTTTATCCTTGGTGACAGTCCCATCTCTGATGAAGGTAGAAGCGGCGCTGGGCCTCTTTGGTTTAGCGCCGAGAACAGGTCATGACTCATCCGGTCCACCGGCCGGTAGAAAGAAAGCTGGTTCCAAGGGTGACTCATTAGCCGGTAGCTTAGCCTCCGGGTAGCTAGCATGGAATCTATAAAGTCGTTTGCAGTCTTTGCAAGCCATAGTTTTACAGGGAACTAGCTTTAGCTTGCTTGCCTGTGGTCAGTCTGGGAGAGTAGCCCAGAATACTTCTGCTCTCCTTGGGCTTCAGTCCCTCAGGTTGTCCCCTTTAGTGGTTGAAGTCGATCCACTTTGCCCCAATCAGAAGTATTTGATTTTGAGCAATATCATCAAAAACTATCCAAATGATTGTAACTTCAGAGCATTTCTCTGTGAATGACTAGACAATAGGATAGAAGCCAAGCAGGGAAGCAAGCAGGGAAGGTCAGGGGGAGGAGAGGGAAAGAAAATGTGACTGCCTTCGTTGAGAGCCAAAAGAAAAAGTAAAGGAATGAAAGTTTCAAAAACTCAATACCTTCACAAACACATTTACCAAGTATAAACAGCCACAGAAACATTTTATTAACAGTTAAAACAACAAGAAAACCATTCAGCCAGAAGTTACATGCAAAACATTGTAAAAGCATTGAAAACGCTATTCAAGAGCTAAAAAACACTTTAAAGCAGTAAAGGAATGAAAGTCTCAAAAACTGAATCGAATGGCTCAATACCTTCACAAAACACATATACCATGTATAAACAGACACATAAACATGTTATAACAGTTAAAACAACAAGAAAACCCTTCAGCCAGAAGTTACATGCAAAACATTGTAAAACGCTTTTCAAGAGCTGACAAGCACTTTAAAGCAGTAAAGGAATGATAGTCTCAAAAACGGAATCTAATTGTTCAATACCTTCACAAAACACATTTACCATATATAAACATCCACATAAGCATGTTATAACAGTTAAAACAACAAGAAAACCATTCAGCCAGAAGTTACATGCAAAACATTGTAAAAGCATTGAAAACGCTATTCAAGAGCTAAAAGGCACTTTAAAGCAGTAAAGGAATGAAAGTCTCAAAAACTGAATCGAATGGCTCAATACCTTCACAAAACACATATACCATGTATAAACAGCCACATAAACATGTTATGACTGTTAAAACAACAATAAAACCATTCAGCCAGATCATGGGCGTCAGCAGCATTTTGAAAGTGTGGGGGACACATTTTGCCGGGGGGTCAAATTTTCGACCAATTTTTTTAAAGATGTAGATGCAATTTCCCGCATTCTGGTGCATTTACCACAACTACGAGAAACTTTCTAGTGCGCACGAGAAACTTGCCAAGGAAGATGCCAAGGAGGAGGTATTCATCTTCTTGAAAACTCAAAGAAATTTACCGGATAGTGTTATCAACAAACTTAAAGATGATAAGGTAGGCTACGACTTCATGCTGTGAATGTGAAATATTAACTTCAGCCACATATAATAACGTTAGCTGTAACGTTACGTTGTTAGGACAAGTGTGCTAGCTAGCAGTTAATGATCCTTTCCCACCCGTTTTGGCCATTTGGTGTTTTGACATAATATTAGCCTAAATGTCATAAAGAGTAACCAATTTTGCCTTCCTGTTTTCAGATCGACATTAACGTCATAAACGTTATGACTGATGACAAATTAAAGCAGTATATAGAGAGATATGGGGACCGTGTGATGGACGCCTAACAGCGGCCCACACAGGGACTTAAGTATCCTTATTTTCTTTATGTGCATGTTAACATTCAGCAACACTATACAACTGTCTTCACATAAATAACACATGTCACATTTGTTCCTTAGTTCTTATATCATCTTTATTGCCTTTGGTTTAATATATTTGTTAGTTTAGCTTTAGCATTTTTGTTACCTCTTTGTTTGACCATCAGGAGGGCAGCATGGCTGCCGTGTCCCAGTAAAGGGTGTCCGACTGGAAAACATGATGCTTAAATGGAGTTCCAGAGTGGATGGGAAGCTCCCATCCCTGTCTGGGCTGTAGGGGTGTTTGCTCCAATTTTGCTCCGATTATTAAGTGGGAGGATGTATGGCATCCCCTCCCTATATTTATTGTGGCAGCCCAGGCTTATCTAACTGTGAGAGGAGCAAGCAGAGGGGAGAGAGAAAGAACCAACCTAGAAGGAAGACGTCTGTGCGTATGAGGCATTGGTTGGTTCTCATGTATCGGTTTTATCTTCACTACTCGGTTTTATTTACTTTGTCCATGTGTTCCATCCGTTCAAATGTAAGTAATAAACCCCTGAATATTTTGCACCCTACTCAGCTCGTGTGCGTTCTTGGTCATGCCCTCACAGACCGACTCGCACTGAGAGCATTTTGTCGTCAAGGAACTGTGACAAAAGAAAGTGGAGTGAAACCCAGTCTCATGCAGAGAGTAAGAGACAGACAAAGGGAATGGTAACAACTGAAAACATCTGCCGACAATGGCACGGCAGCAGGTCCAAGCCGTAAAGTTGGCAACAGCTATGCAACCAAAGACAACCGACGGATTGAAATGGGATGGTTCCACTACGATAAAGTGGATTTTCATCAAGTCAGAACAAAACATGACGGTGGAACACGGCACCTGACTGTTGAGAAAACCGTTACTATGGAGGAGCTACTGGAGATTGGCAAAGGCTTGTTCTTTCCAAATGGACAATCTTCGAAAGGACTGGTTGAAGACCTTCTATTTGATATCCAGGATTTCAGTCACAACCCTGTACCCCTTGAGAGCACGGTAAGCCAGCTATACGACCAGACTAAACTACGAATGCTACGCATCTATACCTGCTCCAGGGGAAAGGATAAAATTGACCCTGAGGACGTCTCATTACTTCTTTCTGATACATCTTCAGACTTCGAGCCTACAAAGGAGATTCCAATGAAGGTACATTCTTATCCATCACATTTCTGTTATTAAATATGTTGCTATAGAAATCATTAGACACAAAAATTTACTAATTGAAATATGGTTTAAATGTAAGCAACTGTTCGATGATGAATTGAATGCACGCAGAAAATAGAATGCATTATAAGGTTTAGTAGTTCACATTAAACTGTAGTATCCATTAGTTAACAAAAAAGAGACCTTCATGTTTTTTTAACCAGTAATATGTAATCATATGTTGTATTTCTGTTTTGTTCCTAAACATACAAAAAAAGACTAATCACTATGGGTGCAGACTACTTATGCCTGCATGTCACACCTACCTCAGGTGCATTATGACACAGTACTATGTCATGTAAAAAATTAGTGCATTTGATTAGTGTATTATTTTCAAAGGGTAGCCCATCTAATAAGATCCACCTCATTCCACACTGTAGCCTTAGTCTATGTACTGTGCTGCATATTGACTGCTCATCTCAGAGATTTTTGTAGGCAGATAGAAAGCTGTCAATATCCAACCTATATGAAAGAGTAAGCTTGCAAAAAAAAATAAAAAATTATGCTATGTGCTCAATCTGAGTTTAATGTTGTGTTGCAGGAGCATAAGAATTGTAAATTCAATTTCATATTATTCATCCCACTTTTTTCTATCCCGTCATACAAGGTAACATAGCTGTGCAAATCTATAATTTGCTGATTTATTTGTAGAACAGGAAAGTGCAGAGGCGATCTCTAAGGAACAAATCCCAAAAATACCAATCCGAGAAAACTGGAAATGATCATCAGGTGGATCATCTACAGAGATCTTCCGATTCAGCACCAGTGTTTCAACAGAGAGAAACGATGAAAGAGTAAGCTTCGATGGAAATAGTTTTCACAGGCCCAATCTGCTATGCATATGTATATACACACACATATACAGTATTAATATACATTTAATGTTTAACAGACAGGAGAACCAAGCAATAATTCAAGACCAGCCCCTCCTCAGATGACTAACGCAGAGGTCCTCAACTCACCATCTTACGATGATGTTGGGATTCATTCTGGCCAGTCCACGAGTAGGCTTGGATCTGAAGAAGAGTATGTAATGACTGGGTCATATCAAGATGCAGAAGAGTTGCCCTGTGAAGACTTCGATTTCCGTCTCGCCTTTGACATCCAGGAAACTCTTGAAGACTCTGAAGTACAATTTGGACCCATTTCTGATTATGATGGTGATGATCAAGACTACACTCTTCCCTGGAATCCACATGACCTCACCACCACGCAGGTATATTGTAATAGTGGAGTTGTTTCTAATAAAGCTGCAAAAACGTTCCTGTCATGATTTGATGAAGTTATTTTTTAATTAAGTTTGCTCCTTCAGCACAAGCTGTTTTAAGATTAAATCTGTTATAAAAAATAAAAGGAGTAAATCCATAGCATAATCTTTTTGAGAATAATGAACAACAAATAATTTAAGAAATGTGATGACACCTAATTTATTTTTTGTGAAAATGTTGCAGCATTCATCACTGAACGACGGACCTTTATTGTTTAACAGTATTCCTGCATCACCAGAAAAAAATGAAAAAGAAGTCCAGTATGTGAAATTAAGACGAGTAAGCATAGTTCAAGATGTGCCTAATGTCTTCATGGAACCCAAAGTACTCACGGTTAATCTAAAAATTGAGTTAAAAAATGAGAAAGTGGTGGACAGTGACGGTGTATCAAGAGAGGTGTACTCTGCGTTCTGGGAACACTTCTTGGAACAGTGTGAGGGGGAAGATGAACGAGTGCCCAGATTGCGACCAGACTATTCTGAGAAGGAATGGCAAGCTGTTGGAAGAGTTTGGTTGAAAGGATATTTGGACCACAACATCCTCCCAATCAGACGGTCACCAGCTTTTATTCTTGCCTGTTGTCAAGGAGTCAGTTCAGTGGATGAAGAACTCTTGATGATGTCATTTGCCAGGTTTCTTTCAGTGTCTGAGCGAGCATCGGTTGAAAAAGCACTAGAGGGCAACATGGATGAAACTGCTGAAGAGGGCTTACTTGACCTTTTCTCAAGGATGGGCTCACACAATCATGCCTTGTAAAGACAACCTCCGGCCTGCCGTTTTAACAATGGCACACAAAGTTCTTCTTCAAGAGCCAAAGTTAATAATTGACTGTTTCCACTCCAGTATTCACTGTATTCACAATGCTGTCCCCATGCCCATAACAAAAGACAGCATAATGGAACTTTATGATTCTAAGAGGCCAACAAACAAGAAAGTAGCCAAGATAATAAAGCCATCAAGTGAGAACCTGAATCAACAGGAGCAGACAGCACTTAACCACCTGCTACGGTATGTGAGCAGAAAAAAAAACTGGAGATATTCTTGCGCTTCTGCACAGGATCCACAGTACTGTGCAAAGGCACAATCAAAGTAACTTTTAACAGGTTGCGTGGTTTAAGTCGCAGGCCTGTGGCACACACGTGGAGCAGTTCTTGAATTATCATGCACCTACAGTTCATACCCAGACTTTCGTGCAGAGTTTGACAGCATCCTGTCTGGCAATTGCTTTGAAATGAATATTTTGTAATGGACGGACGGGATCTTACACACTTCTATGTTCATCTTCTAAGTTACATTATCTATCTGATGGCAGTGTCCGGATCTTTTGCATAGACCATTGCTATTAGTTTAAGATTGTCAGCACTGTCATTGCCGCAAGTACAAATGTCTGCAGAGGTCATTACAAGAATACTTACTTTCTAATTTTCATTCAAAAATAGTAATCTTTCATATAGAAATTGCAAAACTTGAGCAAGTGACTTTGATATTTCATCGACATCTGCAGACCCCACTATAAGTAAGTCAAAGAATGTGTGGTGACATCCTTTATTTAATTGGAGCTTAATTTGGAATAAAACCGTGATTTTGTTTTGCACCAATGATTTTGTTTTGCACCAAATAAGAGGTACTGAAATATGTTTTTGGATTAAGCTGATGTTCCTATAGAATCTCTAACAAAACAGCAGATTATTGTCATTATGATCATAGTATTACCCCCAAGAAAACATTGCATTACATGAATAAGAGTTACACAACTCATCTGACGGATGATGTAACCAACTTACAAAAACGGAAAAACAGGAATGTTATTGCCAATAAAATTTTTATTGGGAGTTTGAAACTGTATTCAAGTCCAAAATACAAGTTTTGTTTAAGCATACTGATGAGTCTGTCAGACCTATGTTTATGTGTATGCATTAATTTACCAGGCATGTGCAAATGTTACATGTTGTTCATGTGCATGTTTTATGCAGTTGAAATACTGTACATGTCAGAATTTGATAAAATGGCTGTGAGTGCACATTCCATTTAGAAAGGGATGGCTATTTTGGTTGGAGCCACAGAGCAATAGCAAAATATTGTTAAATAAAAAAAACGTAATTCTTCATTCATAACATGCCTTCTTGTTTTTCTCTTCTGTGGCAGCTATCCACTACAAACGCAAGTGTTTACTTCCACTGCAAACCATCAAATAATTTTCCTATATTTAGGGTAGTGTCTGAGGTTCTTTCATGTTTCTAATTCATAGTTCAACTGTCATGGCATACGGATCCAACATTACTGTATGTTTTGTGATACTTTTTATCAAATCAAATATTTTGCCTTCAGTAAATATTGATGCTAAAGCAGATATGGAACAAAACCCAGATATCACACTGATGAAAGCAAGATGAAGCTGAAAAAGAAACAAATGAAAAATGCACAGTGGACCGATAATTTAAGATTCTTTTTTAATTTAAGTTAATTTGGATCTGGATATGTGTAGTACTATCTCAAATTAAAGAGAAGATATGATCGTATTCCTCAAATGCAGGTACAAATCCAAGGCCTGGTAAGCATCAGCTATGAGAACTAACTGTGACTCTACCATCAGAACATTGCAGAGGTTGTAGATGTCTATGTCACATGGCAGTGCTGGTTGAAATGTGCAGCTACTCCAACACAGCTGTACATCAGCGCTTTCCACTGAGGAAACACAGTCATGAGTTGCATAGAGCTCTGGGAACATGTACATCATTTCGGGTCGACCACTTGGTACTCTGTCATTCTTTTATGGTCTGATGACATGCGAATCCCACACACAGATCATCTCGTCCTGGAGAAACGGCATGATAGAAAATAAGAGAACAAGTCAACTGATATGTGAGCCTTTCATAAATTATGAGAGGGCTGGAAATTAAACATTTTAAATGTCTGATGACAAATCCTTTCTATTCTAATAATTTTGACATAGGATAAACTGTATGTGATGGCAAACAATTCTACCTTGTTTTGAGCTTGTGACTACAAAAGTTATGTTAAATAGCAGTATTTGTCCAAGCAGTAAATATTCAGCCATGTTCAAGTCGTTATTTCAGAATTTATTTATAATGATACATGAATATGTTTGGCATTTATTACCATAATAACTATTACTACATGAATTTGTCCCGGTTCATGCGATGTCCAACACTTATGTTGCTGTGTATATTATATTGTAATGTGGGACAGTTTAGAGGGACAGATCAAATAGCCTCCGGTCCGTCTCTCTAAACGTTCCCACCAAAAACCCAGACCTCTCTTTCTCTTCTAAAGCAGCTACCAATGATCATATATCAGTGAACATACAATATAATACACAGCAACATACGTGCTGGACATCAAAGGAACCAGCTGACATTTATCGAGTTCTAATTATGGTAATAGGCCTATGCCAAATATATTAACTACTATATCATTAAGAATTATGCACTTGCCAAATTTTACATTAACGTTTAATCATCAACACACCCATGCAGTGTCTTCTATGTGGACAATATGAATACAAGAGTGATTTATGTTATGTGGGCCAGTGTAACAAGATGAAAATACATTTGTAGCTCAACTGGATGATACCCATGAAGCAGTACTGAATTAGACTTTTGTCCAAATATCCACCGTTGTACAAACCACGGTCTTTCGGATCAACAAACAGAGAGATGTAGAACTCAATCGACTCCTTCCTGAGAAAGCCCCACCAGCTTTATATTTGCTGTTTGCTGTACTCGCTCATTCAATGTAGCTGTCAATGGCAGAACAATCGTGTATATTGCGACGGAGAAAACGCTGAAAGTCTCTGACTTTTACATCTTGGTTGGACAACTTGGTTGGCGTTGCCTTTTCAGCGTGAGATATGCAAGGTGTGGCTTGAGAGCATGTGAAATGGTTGAAACGCGTGTCTCACGGCCAATGCGTGAGAGTTGGCAGCCCTGTTTATTATCTCCCGGGTTGCAACAAAACTAGCAGCAGTAGTGAAGTTTGGAGATGATATCCACTTAAATCTATCTTTGCGCTCGTCTAATTTCTCCAGAAGTAATGCAATCGGACTTTTTCTCCCACTCCCAACTGGGTATTCGGCTGCAAATGTAGCATGCATTCCCTAGAAATGTATTTTCAAGTTACTCTTTTTGTTATTTGACAACTTCTCATTACAAAGCAAACATTCAGGCAATCCTTCCGCATTGGCAATGAAAGCAAATGATTCCGTCCAAGAACTGTTGAATCCTCTGTTCTCCTCAGCTATCTTTCTCTTTTATCCCTTGGGACCCATGGCCCATGACACACCCGCCGGTTTGTTTGCAACAGCCACCTGTCTGGCACTACGCCGAACTGAAAGAAACGTGTCACAGGCTATGACGTATGACCTTTGTTGACAGAACGAAGCAGAAGCAGACAGAGGAAGCAGACAGAACAATATTAAAACATTTCTGTTTTAATAATTAAAACAAAAAATAAGTTTACACCATCTTTTTTCATATTTTTGAAAAAGCTCCAGGGAGCCACTAGGGCGGCGCTAAAGAGCCGCATGCGGCTATGGAGCCGCGGGTTGCCGACCCCTGACCTAGGCTATATCAGGAGACCTGGAGATGCATTGACCATTCTTTCATATTGCTAATTGACATAAGCTTAATGATTGTTCATATGAAGATTTCTGAGATGTAAATCATGTTTTCAGCGTATCAAATTCACAATTGGTATAGGTTTAGAAGCCTAATAATTATGTAGGCTATATAAAAAATGTACGTCTCCCTAAAGCATGACTGGACAGTTCAGAAATGGTCAAATGTGTGTTCAAACCTGTAGTCTTTTCCACAGATCACATCCTTAGGATGTAAGCTTTCAGAAAATACATGGGTTAGGTGGTTGAATCCATTTCCCTAAATGGCACAGCCCAAAAAAGCATCAGCCATATACTCCATTTACCAATACCGAATTTATTGTGCATGGGCAGCATACTAATATGGAGAGAAGGACGTGTCTCTTGTCTCATTAGATAACATCCTGAGGGTATAAGCTTTCAGAGGATATATGATTTTAATGGTTGAATCAGTTTTGCCTTCATGTTACAGACTAACATGTAGTAATGAAATGCTACAATTTGCCAAAATTACAAGTTGAGCAACCTTGTTAAATTTGGAAGACATTTCTGAAGTAAAGAAAATAAATTCTTCTTTTTCCAGTCGTTAGAAAAACTAGCATGTTAGCTAAGGTTAACTCCAGATTAGCTCACGGTTGTTATGGCAATAAAAAAAAATGCCAGCAATTTATTTTGTTGCTACTTGGAAAAAACATCCTTGTCACCTCTTTCTGCCTGAAACAGACGCCAAGGTCTGAACACGGCCAAAAGCACAACATATTTCAGACCCAGATTAAGAAATTAACAAATGCTGTTCCACTTGTAATGGGTAAATAAAGTTTACCCATTACAGGCAAAAGCAAAAAAAAATGCTTTTGCCTCGTGCTAGATGTAGGTAAAAAGCTTGCTTATCTAGCTAGCTATAATCCTAATGTTTGCAGAAGGATCTTTGTGACTTAAAGCTAACTAATGCTATTATAGTCAGAGAATGTCTCATAAGGGTGCTTTGGCCACTGAAGGGAAA
This sequence comes from Hypomesus nipponensis, assembly GCF_054491055.1. Lineage (NCBI taxonomy): Eukaryota > Metazoa > Chordata > Actinopteri > Osmeriformes > Osmeridae > Hypomesus > Hypomesus nipponensis. Next base: position 6,982,445 of record NC_140371.1, on the reverse strand, counting down.
ACCTGGGCAACTCTGACTTACTTTCCTCTTCCTCGAAAAAAAACACCAAACCGTGACCAAAATTCAAATGAAAATGCGTTTCCAGTAATGCATTTTCATTTTAAGAATGTGGCTGCATTATTTGACTCATAAATTAAATTAGTAATCAATCATCCTATTTGCATTTGCATGTTCTTCCTCAAGACTGCACATGTTATGCCATAATCAAAAAGAAAACAGAGCGGACATTGCATTTTCATGTTCTGCCCGCAAGAAATGCCCATAATTAGAATACGAGAATGCATTCTGAGCGGCGCAGCAAAGTGACGTCAGTAGCCGCTCTTCTTCATCTTGTTCGGTAGGGGGCAGTGTGCACATACGCATTGCATTACATGGCAAATGTGCCGGGAAATTGATTGAATTGCTGGGTCTTTAGAGGACGCATCACAGATCATGGCGCTCCCTCAAATTGTGCAGACACTGATAGGATTAACTGACCTGGTAGAAACTAATAATATATCTTAGTCTGATGCCCGTGACTGCATACTCTGCCGTCACAGACGTACACATTAATGAGGTTGCCATAGTAAACCTCTCTTCAGTTCTGGAACGGCTGGATGCTGTGGAGCCTCAAATGAGACGGAGACGACCAACCATCCACATTCCGTTCGAGTCCATCGAAAACTATTTATTAAATGGTTTAAAAATAAATGACATAGCGGAGCTGTTCGGCGTAGGCCACCAGCAACGGATTTATGGAGCTAGAAAGCTGACAAAAGTATCTGAATTTGAATATGAAAGATCTGAAATATTTGTGTCGAATTTAATAAAACTGAGTGTACAACTTTCCTAGTAAGTAGGCTAGATATTTTTGAATCCTTAGGCATTCAGTCAGTCCACGATTGCCTGCCAGGCTTTTCTTGAGAAATGATTACGTTAATCTGTCTGAGATGCTACATTGCTTTTATTATTTATTTTCTAAAGCAATAAAAAATGTAATGTCTCAAAAGCTGAATCTAATGCCCAAATATTGTCAGTAGTATGTAGATAAGATCAAATATAGTTGATCTGAGTCAGTGTGACCTGTTTTAAGGCCTATATCTAAGCACTGTCAGGTAATGTGAACGACTATAATGCACATGATATAACTGACTAGGAACACACAATATCTATACCAAAACACTTTTACCATATAGACCACCAATAGAAACATTTTAGAACAGTCAAAGTTGATGGGAAACCATTCACCCAGAAGTAAACCCTATTCAAGAGAGATCACTTTAAATGAAATAATGTGGTTTTACTTCTGGTGCCTCCTGACAATGTCAATGCTTTGTAGGCCTACTCTTTTTTCTGTTCAAAAACATAAAAATAAAATTAAAAAAACTGAGCATCAGAGCCAGGAGCATGGACCCAGCTAACAAGGGACATCCTGGGGACGTTCGGTGACGTTCCTATTTGGTCCCCTATAGGCTATACTGTGATATTATCCTTAGGACGTTATTAAAGTTCCTAAAAGGTCACAATTTAGTCAGTTATAGACATTTATTTTTAAACTTTCAGGGGACGTTCCAGGAACGTCCCTGGTTGGTTATGATACAACGTTATGTTTAAAACATTTGGGGACATTCGGGACTTTCCAGGAATGTCCCAGGAACGTCCCTGGTTGGTTATTATATGACATTATGTTAAAACATTTCAGGGGACATTCGGGACGTCCCTGGTTGGTTATGATATGACATTATGTTTAAAACTTTCAGGGGGTTCCAGAACGTCATTTGTTGGTCATAACGTAACCATCTAAATTCCGAACGGATATTTTTGTGTGTCATTCTGTGATGTGACTTGCTTGATCTATAGCCTACTGTCACTCTGGAAACTGTACAGTATTAAATCAATTGTTTATGTATGGTACCAAGGTATTAATTGTTTTCTATGTACATTTATTTCTGTATTTATTTATTTCTGTTTTTCTTTGTTCTTAAGTTAATGAGGTAAGCTGTCAATCAATGTATGTCACAGTGTCACCTTAATTAGTTGATCGGTATCAGAGTGCGAAGATGGACTTTCCATTCCTTAGGGTTGCTATGACTACCTTAGTAAACAAAAGACTGCACACACGCAACAGATGGAGGGGCGGGGTCGGGGCAGGACGTTCAGCCAAGCATTGTGCCATAGCAATCAAGACCAGATAGATTAGAGACGTAAAGACACAGTAAACATGTCTAGACGGGTATTGGAGCTACTAAAGGGAGCTGATCAAACTATTGATATCTGGTCAGATGATATGTGGATATTTTGAAGTGTAGCCTACTTATTGAGCACACGACAACCACAAATTCAGATTAATTTAGCTCTAGCTAGCAACGATCTGTCAGACGGGTTAAACTAAGGAAATGTGTAAATGAGTAAAATGTAGCTTTAATCATTTTAATCCAATGTTGTAAGATTAGGCAGGTAGCCGGTAAACTTCCCTAGCAGGTTAGCATGGTTATACTGTAATACTCTGCAGTTTGACCGACACAATTTAGTCATAGTCTATGGAGTGCATTTGTAATGGTGTGTTCTGCATTTTTGTCATTATCAACATCAAGTCCATCAGGCAAATCAATCACCACATAGATGCAACCAGAGCTGTACTCCAATTTAAGAATCTCTTCATACCCTCATGTGTTGTCATCAGTGGCGTTTTTATATGTAAAAAATTGGTGGGGCACAAACCATTTCGAAATATAGGATACATAACATTAAAGCTACGAAACTCCTTCTTGCTACTGATGTTTTTATTTAACACATCAACAAACAGCGAGGCTCGATCCACAAGACACTTTTAACGACAGAGCGGCTTGCTTCTACCAGGTGTTGTAGCCTACACATAGGCCTACTGGAGAGACCTTCTTGTGTAATTGCTCTCCTTCTCTCACACACACATGTAAAATGACCACTGTCACATTTACAAACCTGAATTAGGAATGCAACCAAGCTCAGAACCAATTTGCCTACAGGGCCGTACCCGAACAGCAATGAGCTCAACACCACTGACGGCCTCAACAAAGCGGAAAGACTGTAAGGAGTGTTTCACTCAACACAATAGAATGAAACACACTGACACATTAGCTATATTTAGCTAAGAGGTAAAAAAAAAAAGGTTATTTTTTATGATATTTGTTTTCTGTATTAACTCTGTTTTATTTTTCTTAATTTGTCTTCTTAAAAAAAAAATCATAAACAACCCCGAACGGTCAATAATTCAATGACAAGAAACAAAGACATAGAAATATTCCAACCTTATTTGATTAAAACGATATAGCTACATATAGCGTTTTATGTTTTAATAAGCCTCGCCCTTTCACGCAAGGCAAATTCACTGCTTAGCTAGAGCTAATTGATTAGCGCAGTATATTTTCAGCTGTCTGGGATGACTCAAACGCTCCGCGTTTCAGCACCGTGGACATGTAGGTCACCGGGCGCAGGGTTAGAGCTAGCTAGCTCTACAGATGCTGGACCAGAGGTCCCTTTTGGTAGACTGAATAAGCCTTTCTTTTATTGTCCGATATGTTTCGATTTTCATCACCACTGGCATATGTACGTTTCATTTCTTTTCCTGCTCACACTAACATTTTAAACTTCAGATCGCTGAAACCGGTCACGGGGGTGGTAAACGTCGCCATGGTAACCGCGAGTTCGACCGATCAGAGATTTCAGTGTTGTTTTGCTTAGGATTGTGGGTAGTGTAGTATTTCAACAGAAAATAACCAAAAAAGGACTACCCACTCTTCTTCTTGCCGACTAATGTTGGCGCCAGACAGACAGACAGGAAATACAAGATGACGCTATGGTGGGGCTACCGGCTCTCTGCCCCACTTGGCATCAAATTCGTGTGATCTACATTGATGGATTCGAATTCTGAGCATGCGTGTTAATACTTTCCCACGTCCAATGTACATTGTATTGTAGAGAGGGGCTAGCCCCACCAGAGCCCCACCTTCACGATTAGCCTATGCTAACTCAAACCGTCAGAACGCAGTCTGAAGCAGCAAAGCAGGGACCAATGAACATGAAAAAAAATCCTAACACAAACGAATGAAACAAAACAATTTAGGAAGATGCTATATTCATAGATAATAATAGATTTAAAGTAAACTAACATTTAAAGAAAAGAGAAATAAAAAATAACATAATTTTGTTGCAGTTCTTTCTTTTGATAACAGTTGGGGCACTGCCCTACCTGCCCCTAATGACCAGTCGCCACTGGTCGTCATTAAATGTAACTTACAAACAAATAGTTTGTTCTGCATCTTTATTTAATCTTGCCTTACTTATTCCTTTTTACTGAATAATCAATAACTGACAGCACACATGGTGATGATGACCATGTAATGATAGAAATAGGAAACTGTTTAATAACATTTTATGCATGTCTAGTGCACAATGATTAAACCTCAAGGACTTGGTTGTGAAAGGCTACAGTACAACTACATGATAGTCAACATGACTATTCAAATATGTACACGTTATTTTAGTCTCTGCTATGAAAAGAGTGTAAAGGGTGACACAATAAAGGTAACACTTTTGTCTACACTGCACTGTCTTGGTCTTGCACATAGCATCTTGGATTTCATAATGGTTGGGTGTGATGCATGCTCCAAATAGGGAGTCGTGATGTAGGCTACAACTTCCCAGTTGATAGTGAGAGGAGAAAGAGGTGGTTTGCTAAAGTCAACAGGAGCAAATTCAATATAACTCAATAACGACCACAATTAAAAGCATAGTAATGAGAAGAATATTGTGGTTTAAATATAAGACAGTCCACTCCATCACATTTTCCCTCATCCAGTGGTCCCCCTTCCAGCTCTCTCTCATCCAGTGGTCTCCCATCCAGCGCTTCTTCAACTAGTGGTCTCCCATCCAGCGCTCCTACGTCCAGTGCTCTGACATCCACCTCCAAGGCACTGGGCCTCCTTTTCAGCTCACATCCACCTCAGTAGCAATTCCAGACTGCAAGGGCCATAGACACTAGGGCTGTACCCGACTAAGATTTTCTTTGGTCGACCAAGACTCGACAAAAGACTGAAAATCGACTAATCGAACTTTGAAACGCTTAAAAAAATCGCAATCTGACTCACTGGACATTGCAGATTCAGCCGCTAATAGCCTACTAATAATAAGACTCGTATCGCCAGTCTGTTGTAACCAAATGCCGATGGTATAGAGGGTTTTCACCGACGTCGGTAACCCGGATGCGCGGCCATATTGGAGGCACTCGGTGTAAACAACTAAATTGAGTACAACCAAAGAACGTATATTCTATACTCTTTGGTACAACTGTAGCCATGTCTAAACGACCGAAATGGTCATCAAAACGCGTCCAAGATCCAAAGGCATGTAGGGAAGGACTTGGACCACAAGAAAAGGGTCGATATTTTGAGAAATTAGGATTTATTGGCGGTGCAGATCCCTACCAGTTAACCTTGCTCCCTCTACTTGGATTTGTGACGACCCGGTGATTCTGCCTTCAGTTGGATATCCCGATATTGTTAACTACCTTTCTCGCCGAACCCATACACATGCAGTAGTTTGATATGAATTATATTATGTCAATGTCAGCTTTACAGTAAAATAAGCACAGTAAAAACAATAAAAGCAGTAATTGTTTTTACTATATATTATATAAATAAATATTATCATTACAATAGAACATTTGTTATGAGCCGCTGAAATAAACATTTCACAATACCTGACAAGAAATGTGCCGAACAAATACGGTTGTTGTCCAGATTTTTCCCTCGTAGTTCTTGGTTGAGCTTTGCCAACCACAAGCGCCTCCTTTACTCAGATAATCTCTGGCATTCCTCTCCCTGGTTTTTAATAACTTTTGGAAGTCAATACTTTACCAAATGTTTTTCTCAATCTATCCTATTGGTACAACCTGAAACACAGCAATAATTCAACATTTTCCTTGACAACGTTTGGGATATACTTCAGTGCCAGTGCTTTGTTGTGACGCGGAGTGCCTCCAAGATGGCGACTTCCGGTCCAATGACGCGTCGTGAAAACTCTATTTAGTATATCTTACAATGTACTACAAATTAAAAATATTGATTGTTTCACATGCAAATCACCAGAGCACGCTTATCACTGCCTGAACTTGCTGCGTGCGAATTTACGTAGAAGCTGAGTGGGGAACGTTGCAACAGAGAAAGATTTTGTTGTCTTGGCCGGAGAAGATAATGTCATTTGGATGTGATTCTTTTAATAGTCTTTTCATTTTTCAACCCAGGGCGTTAGCATGAGCGAAGTTGGGCTAGACCAACTTACGTTTTTCAGGCGGTAGGCTACATCATATTCGACGTTGAACTATGAAAAATAAACTGTTTGCATTCAACGTTTTTCGAGTCACCCGGTACTTGTAAATGTACTTTAATGAAATGCTGCCATACCACAGATTTCTTTGCCTTTTTGACTAATAACACCGACAAAGTAGGCTATGGCAGAGTTTGTAGTTCCGCACCCAATTGTGCTCTTACAGTGTGGAAAATACCAAACCAAAACAAAGCGCCGATTAACGAAAGGAAAAACAGTAACACCTTTTCTTTTAAATTATATATTTTTAGATTTTGATTATTTGTCTTAAATAATATAATCTACAATTTCTGTTGAACATTTCGTTAATTCAGCAATGATGACACAAGCGGGAATCATATCTCAAACTGCCGTATGGCAGCTCGACTAAAAAAATCTTATTTGACCAAGAGCATATAGACCAGAAAATCGACTCGTCGACCAAGTGGGGACAGCCCTAATAGACACAGACACACATAAACAGACAGTAAGCTGTAATGATAATCACACGATGGACTGAATGTTACAATGGTCTCTAACTCATGATGGACTGAATGTTACAATGGTCTCTAACTCATAGTTTGCTTAGTAAACATTCACTTTATGCATAGATTAACCATGTTGTACTCTGATCTTTGATGGTTCCTTGATACTGTATAATATCATCCAATTTCTTAATGTACCAACTCCCAGACTTAGGTGCAAATAAGCGACCACAGTTATGGATTAATAATTTAATACAGCTTTCCTCTCACACAAACTTGTTTGTAGGCATTAGTTTCTCAATAAATATAAATAGTGCACTAAATTAGCTAGCTACACTTAACATTACATAAACAGGTCATCACTCACTTCGTAGCACATTTTTTTTGCTACGTTCTGGCTTCTACATTTCTAGCTAGCATCACAAAATCTCGGCACTTTAAGATACTGAAATGTTAAATGTAGGCTACTAGATGCCAGAAAATGGGCCAAGAACTTACACATTCTTACCTTGGCACAGCTCCATCATCCAACACAGTACAACTGTTCCTCAACAACGATGCTGCTGTGTTTGAAACTGATGCTAGCTCGCTCTAGTTCTAGCCTACAGTACAGTACCATGATTGTAAAGCCAATCAATTGATGCAACTATTTTTCTTTATGACTCTGCATGCAGCTAAATGGTACAAATTGGTATCCAGAGCCTCAACGCGAAAAAGTAAAACATCTTGACTTGCACTTTTTTAGCAAGGTTAGCTAGCCAAAACTCTCAAATCTCTGGCTATCTGTTGCGTGTGTGCAGTCTTTTGTTTACTAAGGTAGTCATAGCAACACCATGCATGGAAAGTCCATCCTCGCACTCTAATACCGATCAACCAATGGAGTTAAGGTGACACCATGACATACATTGATTGACAGCTTACCTCATTAGCTTAAGGACAAGGAAATACAGAAATAAATGTACACAGAAATAAATAAATACAAAGATAAATAAATACAGAAATAAATGGCCATGAAAATAAATAAATATGTAATTAATATTTTTTTCATACATTTATTTTAATATATTTACATTTTTGTATGTATAAATACATGTATTTATAAATTTATTTATTTATTCATTTATTTTTAATTTTGGCAGGTTTGGTCCTCCACACCAGTGGTGTCATCTCTTTAAGGATACAGAAAATACAATACAGCTGAAGCTACTTTTGGATAGGTGAAGGCTTCAGCTCAAGCTAGTCAAGTAGCGTTGGCTCTACTGTAGAGTAGCAAGCTACTTTTGGACAGTTAGACTAGAGCTACAATGAACCAAGACGTTTTTCAAGAAAAGTAGCTATCATAACTAGAGAGGGTACGATTTCTGGGGAAATTGTAGGGTGTGCTTGCTTGCGTCAGTTGCAGAGTGGTCCGTTTTTTAATGACATTTTTACAACTGATTTCTGTATATTTCATATAAAAAATGCATAGCCTACTTATTATTTATAAAGATTACATAGATTTAAAACAGTGGCGATTTCTGTAAGACTGCAAGGGAAGCTCAGCTTCCTCTAACATAAAAAAAAGGTCAAATATTTACTATTGTCTTAACATTTTAAATGCGTTAGAACACATTCATATCGAAGACGAGTTTGTTCAGAATTATCTACATATATTAGCAGCTCGATTGACTGATTTCCTTATCATACATTCCCGTAGCGCCACAGTCATTTCTCTGTTGAAGCTCAGCTTCCATGGACTTTAATGGGGTTGCTTTGAACAGTTTTTTTCAGTGTTTCGAAACTATACGGATTAATGGATTGGATAAATGCTGTGATTATGTACCGCCCTGGACGCTTGCCGTCTCTGGGGGTGAATGGAGGAGTGGGCTGGCCTGGACGCTGGGCTTCCGCGTGATTATTGGAGGGTCTGTCGAAAGACTGCGTCTCCTTTTGATTGACAGCGATTTTGTACTATAAAAAGGTGAGCACAAGTCCTTTCGCGGATTTTGCAAGTGTAGTCAAAAGACAAATTGCTGCAACCTATTTCTTGGTATTTGCTTGGCAAAATTGCTAGCCAATTTTCATCATACATTTCATTCACCACATTCCTTGTTTCAGTTTAACCTAATTCCCACATTTCCTCCTTCAAGATTAATATTGTTTTGTTAAATTGTTTGTTCATTCATTCATACAGTAGGCTATGCTAGAGATGTAGGGGTGAACTAGCCAGTGAACTAGCCAAATAAATTGAAACATTTTATGATGTAGGCCAAAAATTAGGTTTCCCCTCTTTGAAAGACCAGCAGCCGCCTTCGATTTTTTTTTTCTGCTCTTTTACCACTCAAAATACTAAGAGTGGAGAGTAGAATGAAATAGTTGTCTTCTCATTTCCCCTGCAAGGGAAATGGTGATCAGCAGCCTCATAGTTGAATTAAAACGAATACATTTGGCAGACCGGTGTAAAAATTGACCTGATCTCTATGACTTAAACGTCATTTAAAGTTTTTCCATTCTTGTGATGTTTTCAGGCATTTAGCCTACTCATATTGCATTCATTCATTAATTAAGAACCCCCTTTGAAGCTTGTTCTAACAACGACGTTACCGGCAAGAGCTTTCTCATATGGAATCGCAATTCAAATAGTATCATCTGCTAAGTAAGGGATATCCCGCTTATTACACGGCTACTTGCCAACAAAATTACTCAACACAGTGTGTCTTTTTACAATTTATTTGTTACCATTCGTAGTGTTGATCAGCAGAGAAATACTTCGCCAAAGACGTTGAACTTCATAGACTTGAACATTCTTTAGGCTTCAGATCAGCTGACGTTGCTAAGCAAGGGAGTACGCTGGGGTTGAAAAGTGACCGGACTACTTGCGGAGTGCTACGAAAGACGTGAATCAGAAGCAAAATGGCCACTTTCCTTGACAGTAGGGATGGAGATTTGAACTGATTTCACTATTCGAATAGTATCCGAAATTATTTTCGAATATCCGGAAAATCTATTTTTCTTAATTTGGTTCCGTTATGTAATTAGCCTGTATAAATAAGCCACAACTGCATTAGCCATACGCATTCTTATTCAGGAAAATGAGCACGTAAACATGGTCAGGGGAGAGGCGAGTACGGAGTCTACTTACGAGCAGGCCGGCGTAGCAAAGACAGCAGGAACTGAGGTTGCTGCGAGGTACTGCTTCGCCAGGACACTATGCTTCTTGTAGCGCCAAATAAAATGAAAGAAGACTGGTAGCAGAACGCAGGCGTAGACTACCTTTTTTATGATGGTTTTTATCATTTCTAACGTCACAACTATTAGAATTTACAACACAACGGTTTTTTATTAAACATTTTTTTAATTAAACTACGCTCATAAGTATTCGAAAAAAGTATTTGAATACTAACTTACTTTAGGATATTCGGATATTATATTAACCACGCCCATCCCTACTTGACAGCGGTCAAATATGCATAACAACTGTCAAATGTGAGAAAATTGTTCACCGCAGAACGTTGGGAAGCCCCATTCAAGTGAATGGAGCATTCTACAGCATTAAGAACAGCCTTGTAATAATTAAGCAATAAGGTACGAGAGGCAGTACATTATCGTCAATAATGTACGGGTTCCAGGGTGTTGTTAGCAAACAAAACGGCAAACCCTGGAACCCATACATTATTGTCGATAATGTACTACCTCGAGTACCTTATTGCTTTTACAATACGGTTACCAGCGAAATGTATAAATAGCAAATAAATAGTAAGCTGCCTTTCAGCACAAAATAGTTATAGACAACAAACGTTATCTGTAAACTAGTTACGAGTGACTCGGGACTCGATAGACTAACATTAGGCTGTTGTTAAGGTTAGCTTATGTTGATTTGGATATCTCCATGTGCATCCGTGGAAAACGTTGTTTTAAGAAGCCAAGACCGGGGGCCTGTACTACGAATCAAGATTTGGCGTTAGCGAGGTAACTTCAGGTTCAACCCAGGGTTTTCTGTACTACGACGGTGGATTACTTGTTATCGGGGTAGATCGCCATGGTAACATATGCTGAACGGCTAACCTGGTCGGGAGCAGGATAAGTTGGAGATCAGAGATCAACCGGTATGAAAACCCCGCCCATTAACTAATTCTTGACGACAATGTCGTCACCGTTCATAGTAGATCCTGGCAGCTTGGTGCGCTGATACTGTAGTGAGAGGTGCGTTCAGAAGAGTTCATTTAGAGACCGACAAAACCCTTTTGCATTCCCTCATGAGTCTCTTTCTGAAAGATATAGATTCTTAGCAGAGGGAATTACGTATATTGCCAGCTTCTTGAGCCGTATGTTGCCAATGCGACGCATTGAAGCTGTGCACTCAGTCCCACAGACTGAATGCATAGCGTTTCGTTATTTCGCTATGGGTAATTAGTTTTATAGTGTGGGTGATGCGGAGAACCTGAGCAAGAACACGGTCTGCCGCGCAATTTTGAATGGATTTTATGATGAAAAATATATATCCAAAGTGCCCTTTGTAAAAACTTTGGACTCCTAATATGTTGACAAAATGAAAGGAGGTTTTTCACTCAATGTTCTGATTTCTGTTCTGGAAATGTATTCAAAGAATATCATATTTTACAACGTCATCATTTGCTCATTTAAACATAGGCCTACATTTACAGGAAACTAGTAATGAAAACATTATTTGACCTACTATTAGTTATCAACTTAGGAGGTTTCATCTTGATATGTTATCCTTATTCACTGTGTCTCCCCTTAACCCCTTTGTCCTTGGGTTGCTTTGACCCATTTTCTAATCATTTCCATATCAGAAATTGGGGTTTCTTTCAACCAAAACCTTTCAAACCAAAAAGAACAATGGGTATCTGTAGCTCTTCACAAGTGATACATAAATGATCATTTCACTACTTTCATTGATTTTTTGATGTTTCATTCACTTTTATAGCATTTTTCAAAAATAATAAATAGGACATTGAAAGAGAGAAGTGGTGAAAACCCCCACAAAAGATTCAAAAGGCACAACAAAAAAGCCACAAAAAGGTATAAAAATATCAAAACATAGACAAAAGTTTAACAAATACATCCTCATGTGTTCTCCCTCCCCTAGGAACAGGAAAAATATGTCAGTGTAACTAAGTTTAGTGTCGTTCAGTCATGTACGATCTCTTCTCATATTCCAGTTTTTCTGTCTCCAGCCAGTTTTTTTTAATTAAAAACCTTATAATCGAGCTCCAGGGTTCTTTTATACAAGGCCCTCACACTGTCTGCTCCAACCTGCAACAAATGAAGAACATTATCCCTTTGCAAGGCACACTTGGAGAAAGTTGAAGGTGTCCATTTGACTACTGTGGTTTTTTGCTTATACCTTGTATCTTTGTCTTGGCCTTGAAGTGGAGGCCCTAGGCTCAGGGGGAGGAAGAAGTTCCTCTTCCTGCTGAGTTCAACACAATAGAAATGTAATCAATTGAGTCATATTTGAAATGAGCACTTTAAGGACTTGTGTCTTATGTTGAGACCACCACAATTAGTAAGTCATTACAGACACTTCAATCACAGTCACACTTCACACACTCTCACCATCTGTGTTGCAAGTGGTAAATAAAACTCAAAGGTGTACCCCCAAAATGAGCAGGCAGACACAGTTTCCTGATCATCTAGGACCTCCACTTGAGAAAGTAAATGGTATATTTCATCCATATTCAGCAACCACATATGGCATACATACTGACGTATGACTATTAGTTTCACTGTTACCTCTGTATGGCACAGTGGGACGACAGTGGGTGGTGGCAGCAACACCACTGTATTTCTTGTCACTGCAGAGAACAGTAATACATTTCACTCCTACAATATTCATAAATAATTGTTGAATGAACATGGTCACATAGATTACTTGAAACATACATATGCCTGGGCTTCCAACCTGCTGCCACCAGTTGCCTAATTTTTCTTCCTGTTGGCTGCAGGTAATTTCATTGTTCTATAAGCCTTTTGTAGCTATACAATATCCTACAAAAGGGACTAATTCAGGCAATTCAGCCTTGTACTTGTTGGCCTTAAAATATGTGCAAGTATTGCCTACTGCTACTTACCGTTTTGAATTATGGTTTTATATGTATTTAGCATTTGCTCCCACGATCGTTTGCCACTGCAGGGTTGCAACTAAAATAATACAGCAACAAAAGTTTAACGTTGCGGAATGCACCCGTGTAATTATGGTCACATCTTCAAAAAGTCATGTAGCTTACGTATTTACAGCGTATGCTATTTTTTTTCCAGCTTGGCAGCAGCAACTTTGTTGAAATTTGCCTGTATTATGTCTGTATTCCTGATATGCTTGTATTACAATATTTCACGCAGGAGGAGTAGACAAAGTTTGTAAGATTGTCTGCTCTTCCTCCGTGAAATATGCGGCTCTTGTTTCGTCCATGTTTGCGATTGGACATACGGTTCAAACACCGCCCCTTTATGTAAACGCGCACGTCTCTAGATTGGAAAGATCTGGGTTGAGTTAGAGCAACCCAGTCTCATCCCAACTCGTCAAATATTGACGCTTGGGCAGAGCCCTTTGGCGTCACTATACCGACGCCGGGGGACGCCTTTTTCGTCGTTTTTTGACGCCTAGGGACGCCCATTGACTTCCACGTTAATATGTTCGGCTTTTCCCGTAGAAAATTGTAAACTATGGCGTCGTATTTTGACGCATTAGGTCTCCCATAGATTTTGATGAGCGGATTTCGGATTTTTACGAAATGTCACCATAATAAGTCGGGTGATTTCGTAAAAATCCGGCCGATGTGCTTTCAACGTTATTTTTTTTTGTTAAATCCAAGACATAAACGTTATAAATGACATAAACCTTATTTAAGGACATACAAGTTATTTATAAAATGGACTGATACAAAATAAACCGACCAAAAAAGGTAGGCCTATGTGCATAAAAAAAAAAAAAAATCCTTCGGGGGAGGAATATCATTTTATTTTAATCATAATTTTAAGCGCATGGAAGCAATCATGTCAAATGCACTGACAGCAAAACCTATAAATTATCCAACATTATTGTAATTTTATTATTACACACAAGTCGCCGAAAAGTTTGACGCTCAATATCTGGCTGGAACTACTTCTTGTCACCCAAACCTCCGCTCTCTCGTACTGAAAAGGTAAGCTATTATCGATGAGGTAAATTTATATTTAAGATACCATCCTACTATACAGTTTTTTTGTTTTGTTTTTAGGTTGGTTTAATTTTATTATGGTTGACGTACATTGCCAGGTGCTTTGCATCACCAATATAAATTAATTGACTTTGTAAACTGCAAAAATAGTCTAATACACTGTGCTAGCTAGCTAGTCTAACGTTATGTCATGCAAGGTCATGAACCGGTGCACTTTCATTGGACTCAGACCAATGTTTATCTTTGCTGGCGTGGTCCTTTTTACATCTCATAGCTTGCTAGGTATGACATTTATTGTATTGTATTTTTTATCTTTTCTTACTTGCAGCTGAAGTCACGCATTTTCTGGAAACGATATCGATATCCTTATTACCTCACCATATTATCACCTCACCATATCCTTGCCTTACTGCCTATTTTAATAATTTGTCAGGACGTACCTGTGTATACCTGTGTCCACCTACCTCTGTCTACCTGTGTTACGCCCTCCACAGGCTCTGCCTGTCTTTCTGTTTGTGTCTTTCTGTTTGTCTGTGTTTGTGTGAATCTCCAGGCTCCAGTGATCCAGTCCACCCTACCTGCACAAGATCCACACCTGCGGTCCAGCTTCCCAATAACTTGCGGTGACATACCCTGGTTTGCCCTCCACTCACCGCCAGATCGTTGTTTTTACAACCTGGTACCTACGTTCCTGGCCTCCTTGTACTTCCGAGTCTATTATCTACTATTTGTATTCAAAGTGTTCTAATATTGCACTTTCTTGTGTCCCAAAGAAATATCCCACTCACCCCAACTCTCCATCTGCCTGCCTACGCGCTCTGCTTGCTACCTGCCTCGGTGTTTGTGAGACAAATATATACATTACTTCTTTCCATGTTCATGCCGAAGTTCATGCTTTACTACAATACCCATAAGCCATAGGAATGAAATGTAAGAATAATAATTATTTAATGTGTGTTACTCATAATCCTACTTGTGATGCTTATAACATGTCAATGTGTTTATGTTTGCAGAAAATGACCAAACCCAAAAGCAGGCCTTGCCCTCACTGCCAGGTCATGAATACTGCCAACCGCAAAACATGCCTTTCATGTTTTGCAAGCCTCTCACAAAAAAAGAGGATTAAGTCCAAGGAGGAGAGTTTGCATGTTGGTGACTGGGGGGAGAATGTGAAGAAGCACCGCAACGCAGGCAGAGTGATAGATTCAGCCCGCATATCTGTAAGTGAGAATGTGGAGGTCTTAGGTTACGGTTCCATTCAGATCCATACTATAATGGTCGGAACTTGATATAAATGCCAGTTTCATTGGTATCAGGCCATATCATTTAATCAATAGCAGCATCACATTTTATAGTCTTCCTGTCAGGACCCCTAGCTTTGTCAATTTGAAAAGAAGTATAGTAGATACTTTGAAAAGTAGGAAGAAGTATGATACCATTTCAAAAGTAGTTGATCAGATGGCAATAGAGCTGATACAGAGGACAAAGCCTGATAACTTGTTAATGTCTGTTTTTTAGGTCAATAAGCTGCATGAACTGGACTTAAAGCCCCTGCTCTTCATGGGGAAAGAGAAGAGAGGGGGGGGGTTTACAGCAGAGGTCATTGCAGGCATAGGCTTCATACCAGAGGGGCCTGTGAGGGAGATCATAAAAAAAATGACCACCCTTTATGAATACTATCTTAAATGTAAGAACATATATATTGCATTGGGACATGCTTTTTTATAACTTTGCATTTACATTTAGTTTCTAAACACGTTATGTAACATAAAATATACTAATAGAATATTGTTGATGAGTAAATATTCCCCGATTAGACCCTGTTTCTGTTTAATTAACCTCATTTGTGGGGCTGTTATAGTTAGATTCAAGCTGGGAGCAGAGAACATATTGCTTCCCTCTACATTTACTTATTTTTCTTTATCTCTCAGACCACAATAGCCTTCTTGCCACAGCTGGTGAAGAAACAAGAGAAGAAACACCAGAAGCAACATCCCCTGCCTCCACTCAGGATCAAACCTTCACCCTTAACCTTGTCCCGGTCCCCCACCCACCTCCTATGACTTCCTCTCTCTCTTTATCTACTCTTCCTACTCCCTCTCTCTCTTCATCTACTCTTCCTACTCCCTCTTCATCTACTCTTCCTACTCCCTCTTCATCTACTCTTCCTACTCCCTCTCTCTCTTCATCTACTCTTCCTACTCCCTCTCTATCTTCATCTACTCTTCCTACTCCCTCTCTCTCTTCATCTACTCTTCCTACTCCCTCTCTATCTTCATCTACTCTTCCTACTCCCTCTCTCTCTTCATCTACTCTTCCTACTCCCTCTCTCTCTTCATCTACTCTTCCTACTCCCTCTCTCTCTTCCCCTCCTCTTCCCTCCCACTCTTTCTGTTCTCCTGCTCTTCCCTCCCATTCTTTCTCCGCACCTCCTTTCCCCAGTCCCTCGCTTTCTTTACCTCCTTCACCAACCCTCTCTCTATGTTACCCACTTTCTACTTCTTCCCACATCTCTTCTCCTCAAGGAAAAAGAAAAATAATTTAAGGTAAAGGTTGTCTTATCTAAGGGTCATATGCTTATGCATCATGAATAATCTTTTCTTGTAATGACCCCAAAAAATTCAGGCAAATCATCTTATTTGTTATTCCTCTGTTCATATATTTTCAGGCTGCAATTTCCTGTTTAAAAAGAGGGACGTTCAAAGCAGGTAAGCTCAGATGCATGCAATTGTGTTTCATTTAAATTATTTTTAGTGGGGGTTTAATTATTATTAAAGCTTTTTTGAGTTAGCTTGTCCATGAATCCATCTTGCCAGGCTTCAAGTTACATTTACATTACATTTAGTCATTTAGCAGACACTCTTATCCAGAGCAATTTACAGCAAGTACAGGGATGTTCCCCCCGAGGCAAGTAGGGTGAGGTGTCTTGCCCAAGGACACAACATAATTTTGCACAGCCAGGAGTCAAACCGGCAACCTTCTGATTAATAGCCTGATTCCCTAACCGCTCAGCCATCTGACCATAGGCCGTCTGAAGTAATGCACTTGTGGCCAAACTAATTATCATCCTACAGAGGAACTCCTGGCAGCTACAGGCCTTAGATTTAGAGTGATAGATAGGGGTGGGCCATATGGCCAAAATCTTCTATCACGGTATGAGTAATTTTATATCACGGTTACGGTATATATCACGGTATAGTAATTGTTCTGTAAATTCAGTTAAGAAATTTTACCAGTGCGACTCGTGTGGTGGAAAAAACGGTATTGCATGTACTACAAGACGTTACTGGCTATTATTTAAAGGCAACGACAGTACGAGTGTTCCGATTGGCGGATGCACAGTCATGCCATCCGCATGGTGACGTACTCACAGCTCAGAGTTTTACTATCCATATCTAACTTCGGTGTCGGCGTATCAACCTTGTCAAAGCTCGGTCGATACGTTAAACCCTCAATTTGATATTTCCCGGCATGTCCTCCCTCTCAATTAGTCAGTAGCTAGCCTTCACTAGTCATCCTAAATCAAGAATGCTAGCAACGCCACCAGTGTAATTTTACAACAATAATTTTACAGCACGAGACATACAACTTGAGCAACAAATCAAATTGGTTACCTGCAGAATGGGTCATCAAATATATAATTAATTAGCATCGGCATGAATGTGTACTCCACATCAAAAATTCCGTCAGACCAACGCAAATCTGCATCAAGGTCAAACGAAAATAGCAAATCAAATAAAAGTTAAACTACAATTCTAAATATTGCAGGAATACGATTTATGCAATGGCTTATATACAATACAACAACCAGACATTTAATTGACGTGAAATACAAAAATATCACAAATTTGTAAAGACTTTAGATGCGAGCCCTTTTTAAAAGGGCAAAACATTTAAAAGTCAAAAAGTATACCGCGGTTGAAAGGGTATAGCCAAAACTCTCCCGGTTTCTGCCGTCGCATGGTATATACCGTCATACCGCCCGGCCCTAATAGACAGATACAATCCCTTGCAATTTTAGGGGTAAAAGTGCCTGCCCTTTTCCTAACAGTTTCCAAGGATGACTTCCCCAGGTGGTTCTGTGCAACAAACTATCTGACGTGTCAGGTTAACATTTAGGCCCATCGAACTCTAAGAGACTGTACTCTTATCTTTTGCCTATATTTCAAGTTCTTTCCACCATCTGAAATGTAGCCAACAGCATTTTTTATCACAAGCAACTTGTGAAAAGCCTATAGTTCCTGTTGTTAAAAGTTGAACATTTATCATTAAACATACACTGCCTCTGTGGAGAAACTATCACCAATCAGTGATATCAGAGAAATCAGAGAAATTAACTTCTACTCTACTAAAGAACTGCAGTATCCAATAAGGATTCGTTATTCTTTGTGTTAATTATAGTCCTGTAACGGCCACAGATACCAGATTCATATTACTGTCCAAGCATTTGATTTGATTACTATTAGGATTTGAATTTTATTTCAGCCAATACGACAAAATGTGCTTCTCCAAACCCGTACTTATACAGTGTTAAAGGTCCCATGATATGAAAACTTCAGTTTAGGAGGTTATTTAACATTAATATGAGTTCCCCTATCCTACCTTTGGTCTAGCCTGGTCCTAACCAGACCCTCGTACATTTCATTTGTACAGAGGGTCTGGGATCTCTCCATTGACAAACGTTAACTTCCTTGAAGGCGGGTCCTCTGTTGAAGTGTAAAACAATTGGATCCGCCCAGAACCACTCTGATTTGCCATAACCAATCGCAAGCGTTCGCCTTAGCCAACTCCTTCACCACTATTGTAACGGAGCTAGCTGCCGTAGCTGGAAAATCAAACTTTTCCCGAACCCCGTGGGGAGGAGGGCCACAACATCATGGCCACCAACAAAACTCAGCAAGGAATGTTCTTGCTCCGGCTTTAACCTATATTCGGCAGCGTTGCCACAACCGCAGAATAGTTTTGCTCGCATCTTTCTCCGCCGCCATTACTGAACTACTCAAACAAGTGCACGACATTAACGTCATCGTTCTTAGCCATTCCCTCTGTTCGCTGATTGGACCTACAAAAAATGTGTGTCTGGAAACCGACTTCAGAGCCAAGCTCCCAGACCTAGTACAGAAGCAAAATCCAAATTGAGCGGAAGTACGTAGGAGGGCAGAGCCAGGCTACCTATGGTCCCCCGGTGGCTAGAAATTACGATATGTGTAAACCAAGCCCTGGATATCCTGCTCCGCTTTTGAAAAAATTAAAGTTCAGATGGGCCCATCTGGAATTTACCTCTTATGCGTCATAAGGGGGAAAGGTTACCTCCTCTTACTCTGCTTTGCCCGTCCAAAGAATATGGCCCGCCAATGATAAAATGAGCTACGACTGTGCAAGCACAATATTGGTTTTTCCTCGAGACATCATGGCTTACAAACGACCGAAGCATGGCAGTTAGCCCCGCCTCTCTCCTCCTCATAGCATTTAAAACTACAGATACAGGAACGGCACATCCTGAGGAAAGCTCATTGTGGGACTGCTCGTAGTGGCTGTAATTCTGCACGAAGGCTGAATTTCGGGAGGAGATTTCAGATACAGTATTAGGGGACCACTAAGGCCTATATAAAAGCATCCAAAAACAGCATGCCATGGGGACCTTTAACTTAAGTCACATAATCTCATGGTGGAATTGTAAAAACAAATAACATTGATCACTGTATTTCACAAACTTTTGATAAAGTAACCACTATGTTATCAAAATTGTACTTACTTAGTCTTACTCTTATTTTTATACATATTTTATTTTTAAATTGTTTTATTCCTAGATTTTAGTTCTAAGAAATAGTTAAACTTTTGCACTTTTACTTACTTTAAGATCCGTATGTTTATTGTTTGCCCCTCCCTGCCACCGTAAATTCTGTGTTTGTTCACATACATAGTGAATAAACCATATTCTGATTCTGATGTTTTTTTCTTTTCACAGTGTAAAAGAATGGGAGGATACCTGGAAGTCTGCTGTTAATATTTCTGTGCCTAGCTGCCTTGTTATTGTTTTAAGAGTTCCCAATTCTATATTTGTTATTGATATACACTGTAACATGTTATGAGCTTATTGTGATACTGTTACGGCCACAATCTTTTTCTCAGTTCAAGTTTTGTTTGTTATCCACTTACATTTACATTTAGTCATTTAGTCACTTCCTGGGTTCTAGGCATTGATTTATGGTTGCCGCCATAACACTTAACTTATAACATGGGTGAGTTGGTGACCGAGCTAACGTTTTCGGGTTTTTGTTTTAGATTCACTGTTAGGTAAGGGAGCGCGCTGGCTCCGCCTTCCCATTGCGGGGAGGGCCAGCGGCTACCAGGTTTTGGTTTATTTTCACTAACTCAGTCTTGTTTTTCTGTTCAATAAACTTTGGTATTACTTTTATAAACATTGACTTGCATGGTTGGACTCACTTATGTTAGCCTACAAGCAACCATCTGATCCCTTGCTTGGTGGAGGTAAGAGTAGACTACCTATGGAGAGAAGACTTAGATTAAAAGTTAGGCCATCACAAGCGGATGTAAATTTGTTATCTTATTAACACCACATTACATACAATGTTAAATGATGGATTCCTTGACGTCACATTCAGAATAATCCATGCCTTAATAAAGGTGATGGCATGAAGGTAGGCTATATGAATTATACATTATATATTCTATTTTTTTGCATGTTGACACGTGGTAAGACTTATACAAGTTTTTAAAGTAATTGAATAGGTCATTAAATAATGTGGGCTACACTTAACTAAAATGATAACCATAGCGAACTCATGTGGACTACAAATATGGCGCATATTAGCGGTAAAACATATTAGCAGGGTTGTGGGAAATGTAGTTCTTTTTTACTTATTACTTATTACTTATTTAAAAACTAATTTTTTGAGAAGATCTTTTTCCTCAGTTACATTTAAATCACTTAATATGACAAATATACATTCATTGGTCTTTTATGAAAGACAAAATGTATCAGTACTCGAAAAGTCAACATTTAAATATCTTTATATGTCAACTTTACTTAACATTATTTGACATCATAATCTTCGAACATGGTTCCAGTATGATGTGAAGAGCGTCAATATTGGTCTCAATACAAAATCCCAGGATGATCCTAGCTTCAGAGAGGAAAGAAAATTGAATTGAATTTTAGGAAAAATTACCTTTTCTAGGTGGCGCTGTTGATCCCCTGTAGGGGCTAGGGTTATGAAACTAAAAGACATAGTTTATTTAACCCCAGTCATTCACTGTACCAAGCCAGGACTATGTGCCATAAAATGAACCCTAATTACCATACTACTACTAAATATAGGGCTTTAAGGTGACCCCTGGCAAGGGTTCAAAGGTCAATATATCAGATAAGGGTTTACAGGATGTGTCAAATTTACATAAATGAACCCGCAAGCTAAGACCTTTCCAAAAATGGGTTTGACGTTGTTGTACGACAGTCTTATTAAAATCCAAATATGCCATTGCAGTGAGGTATCTTTACAAGTATAGATTCCAAGACCATTCATAATCTAAATAGACGACATCAGTGGTCAAAGTCAAATTATGTTTTGGTGGCACATAGTCCTGGTTTAGCACAAACAGAACCAGGGTACAGAACCACTTGTGCATTTGTTTATCCCCAAACTTAAATGATGATTAGTTGCTCTGCATAAGACAATGGTCTGAAGAGACAGCGCTAGGGTTAGGGGTTTGATGTCCTTGGTGGTACATGTTCGTGGCTTGCCCTGTCAAATATTTTGGACTAGTAAATACTTTTTTTCACATGGCTTTACCTCTAAGCCAGATAGAGGCTCAACAGCGCCACCTTAAAATGTTCATTTTCAAAATCTAAAATGTGTCTTGTACTCCAATGTATGCTGCTACCGGGCTGAAAATGTCCATGTTGCTCCATTGAGACATTCCATGCAGTGTGACAAAAACATTCAAAACTCAAAATTAATATAAAATAAAAGTATGAGAAAAAGACATTCCAAAGTTTACTTTTGTAGTGCTGATTATATATAATGCGTATTGATCTATAATGCATATACATTTTACATTTCTGATCAATCTAATATAAAATTGGAGATGATATTGGTGTAAAAGACAAATTACTAAAAGAACTACAAACGTATTCCATTAAACACTGCATCGAGATGTTGACCGACGCCATATTTGTAGTTCAACTAGGCCTACATGTTTCAAAGTTTACATGTTTAGGGTTTGAAAACAGAACATCTTAACAATTGATATATCACATACAAAGTATGTATGAATAGATAATAATATACTGGAGGTGTTGAAGAGGTAATCAATATTAGCATTAAATGCCCTAGTTGGCAATGGAGTAGTATTTTAAATGAGATGACGCATCGAGGGATTAGCCTTGACTTTAGGTGTAATCGAATTCATGCAGCGCCGGCGGCACCGACAGCCGGCCTCGCTGACTTGAAGGAGTGAATGCCATTGGCTGGTCCGCGCCGCCGGCCCTGCATGAAGTCGAACACGCCTTTTGTGTAGGCTAGGGCAACTTAAATCATGGTGTATGGCAAGATTTGTTGGTAGCTATATTTAGCCTTTTTGGTTTGTCATCATGTGTAATTTCGCATAATTAGAAACCATCCGATTACTTCGTTTTACGATTGTTTGGAATCTCGTTGGTTTTAAAGAACTACAGTTAGCTATCAGTAGCTTTCAGCTAACTCAGGGTTCCGTTGGGAGAATCCCTATTTGCGTGGTTTATACGCCAAATATTCCCACTCATTTCAGCAGAAAATGCGTCTATTGGTACGTTCGACTTCATGCAGCGCCGGCGGCGTCGACAGCCGGCTGCCTTGAATCTGAGAATACCATTGGCTGCGTCAAGTCAGCCGGGCTGCAGGCGACGCCGGCGCTGCATGAAGTCGAACGCACCTTATATTACACACAGAACTTCAACCTCATCCAGACTCAGATTTTCACTAATAGTCACTAATCAATATTAAATATTGAGATGATAGTTGTCTCGAGTTATACAGAGTTAAATCAGAATTTTTCAAAATCAATCTGGATAATTGAAATATATGATGAATAATAAATGAATAATTTATCCCCATCATTTCCCAATTGCCCAATCTGCCAGCCAACATAAATTGAGTCCAACCACACAAGTCAATGTATGTAAAAAATCATACAAAAGTTTATTGAACAGAAAAACAAGACTGAGTTAGTGAAAATAAACCAAAACCTGGTAGCCGCTGGCCCTCCCCGCAATGGGAAGGCGGAGCCAGCGCGCTCCCTTACCTAACAGTGAATCTAAAACAAAAACACGAAAACGTTAGTTTGATCACCAACTCACCCATGTTATAAGTTAAGTGTTATGTTCTACCACTCATTTACAAATAATGCTCTGTGCTCTGCTGCAGTCATGCTCTAGAGGCAGCCTCTGTTGCAATTGACTCGCCTGGGCCATTACAGGTAGAGATCAAAAGGGAGAGAACACACAGTATACATCACTGTATATCAAATTAGGTCTCAGGCGATTACAGCTGTGACTGAGTGATTCAGATCCAAGTGACTTGAATTCAATTCTCTGCATCCTCCTCCTCATCACTATCGTCATCATCCGAGCTGTTGCCACGTTGCCAGTCCATGTCTTCTTCCATTTCCCTGTCCTCCTCTTCCACCAGCCTGTTACTTGGTTTGAGAGTGCATCTGTAGGTGCCTGCTATGGTCTGTTGTTGGAGTCTCAGGTCTTGCAGTCTTCTTTTTAGTGCACTGATGAGGCCCTTGGACCCCTCCTCGGTTAATCCATTTGGCAAGCCTGGAAATGTTGTTAATTTATGTTGAAATTAATTTACCGAAGACTATACTAGCAGGATTGGTTTCCACTTAAATAGTTTGACCTATAAATTTGAAAGTGCATGTAGCCAGATCATTTGATTTACACTTACTTCCTGTCTGTGTGCTCACTAAAAAAGTGCCCATCAGTGTCTGGACCTTTGCCACTGAGTCCTTGAGGTACTGGCAGTGCTGCAGCATCTCCTTCACAAGGATCTGCTTTTCCTCTTTTAGTCGTGAGGCAAGCATTGCGTGGTCAAAGAGCTTCTTCTTTGTGAGGATGTCCACACCGTCTGTCAAGGAATAAAAGCATTTGACATTAATAAACTAATTTGATGACATTTTATATGCATACTTAAGTTAAATCTTGATGCAACACCTGTGTTATGTTCCTGCCAAGGCCAGATCATGCTCTCTGCAGCTTTGTTAGAGAGTTTCTGCACAACTAACTCTGTGTCCACAAGGTCACCATCAGGCTGTTGGTTGTATCTCTGGATGTCTTCCAGCAACCGTTTCTTTTCCTGGGCTATCTTTTGAGTTATTTTCTGTCGCCTTTTGTTGCGATCTGCAAATACAGTAAAAACAATAGTACGTAAAAAGAGCTGCCATGGTAATGAAGATATCAGTATAGCCTAAGATTTATCTGCATTAGTTATGTTAACACTATACATACCATTCTGTCTGTAAAGGTAGTGCTTTTTCTGACAAATGCTCACAAAGAGTGCTTCGATTGTGATCTGCAAACTTTGAGCATCAACAGGACCAGGTGCTGCGCTTCCTTGATTAAAGTAAATACACTTTTAACATTTAAGCTACAGATATGCAGATATTACAACCAAGTGACTGAGAGTGGTTATGAATTAAGTATTTTTCTTACTGCTACTGGCCCACTGCTTGACATCAACAACCCATTGTTTCAGCATGTCATCACAGCAATGCAACTGCTCCTGCATTGTCTTCAGGCTCTCAGCTACATCCACAGTTTTCTCTACTGTCTGAAAACAGCAATACTTAAGGTCTTTTAAAGTACCAGAGGTCCTGTACCACTACAATGTCTACTAGGGGGTACTATAACAACGTGATGCATTTTGGGTATAATAAGTAAAAGTTACGCTTATATGTAACTGCTTTAAAAAGTTAATCATCTTCAGTATGTGAACATACCTTCCTGAATCTGGAAGACAAGGCTATATGGAGGCCATTTTCTTTCCGTTCATTCCACCCCATAGCATGGACAGTCAGCATGTCAGTTCTTACTGTGAAGAACAAAACAAAATCACAATACAATTTTGTAAAACATGTACATTTGCAGGCTGGCAGGGGGAAATAAGCTTACAAACCTGACTTGGCCATGTACTTGGTGGTAAGGGCACATCTGGAGAGAAAACTATTCACTTGCTCTACTTCTTCACCGAGAGTGGTGCCGGCGCCCACCTGGTTCCTTGCAGTCCACAGAATCTACAGGAAGAAGATAATGTGTAAAGCGCTGTGGACACACACTATTGAAGCATATCCTGAGATTACCAACTTTAGAGGGCAGCACTTAGGGGCTACAGAAAAACTTTAAACACACTCCTAGGTTGTTGTATGGGTCAGTCCAGACCACTGTGGTATGGCTATTGTCATTTAGTATGGCATTTTACACTCAGTTTGCCACATCATACTCTAAAATGTACGGTCAAGTAGCTAAAAGCATCACCTCGCATTTTGTATTGTGGGCTTTGGCATGCATCACAGACAAGCAATGTTTCATTTCCTGAAGGGGTTGAAGATGCGTCAGGGCCTCTGTCACTTTTGTCAAGTATGGCACATATCGTCAGGTCACATCCATGGCCAAAAATGTAGCACTCTGGAACTCTTTTTGGAGAAACATTGGATATGCAAAGATTTCTCCTCTATACATATTCAGACCTTTAAAAAAAGCACAATGCACATGAAAGAGGCTTTAGATCATAATATAAATATATATTATTTTATTTTTTTACTATTACTTAATCAGACCTATACCAACCTTTGAGAAGAAATCCATGTCTACACACAGCAATTTCCACACCTTCTTCATCCAACTTGTTGGCCCGCTTTGAAGTCTCTCTTGCTGCATTCCATTGGGTGTCACCACACATCGCTTTTCCTGCGGTCTAGCAAAGTAAATCATTCGAACATGACAATAGTTAATTCAAGTACACTAGATTGCAGGACTGTTAACGCGAACACACAAACTTTAACTGTCAAGATTTTGTCATTGCCTGACCTATCTTACATTTGAAGGATAAAGCAATATGCTATATGAATGTACTGTGCCCCCTGGATAAGAATCTAGTAGTGTATCCCCACCTGATCATAGACTCCCTTCTCCAAAGGCAATCGTGTTTTCTACTTTAACTTTAATTAGAACAAAATAATCCCAATAAATGTTGTTCAGAATAATGTAAAACGTACACTCTTGACAGTTCCCCGGACCTCCTCAACAAAACTGGACACCTCAGAGTCGTCGTCGTCATCTACCGCTTGTCCGGGGATCGGGTCGCGGGGGCAACGACCTAAGCAGGGAGGCCCAGGCTTCCCTCTCCCCGGCCACTTCCACCACCTCTTCCTGGGGGACCCCGAGGCGTTCCCAGGCCAGCCGAGTGACATAGTCCCTCCGGCGTGTCCTGGGTCTTCCCCGGGGCCTCTTCCCAGTGGGACGTGCCCGGAACACCTCACCAGGGAGGCGTCCAGGAGGCATCCTAATCAGATGCCCGAGCCACCTCAGCTGGCTCCTCTCGACGCGGAGGAGCAGCGGTTCTACTCTGAGCCCCTCCCAGATGACCGAGCTTCTCACCCTATCTCTAAGGGAGAGCCCGGACACCCTGCGGAGAAAGCTCATTTCGGCCGCTTGTATTCGCGATCTCGTTCTTTCGGTCACTACCCATAGTTTGTGACCATAGGTGAGGGTAGGAACGTAGATCGACTGGTAAATAGAGAGCTTCGCCTTTCGACTCAGCTCCTTCTTCACCACGCTTCACATTCGGTTGCGAACCGCTCCAGTGAGAGCTGAAGGTCACGGCCCGATGAAGCCAACAGGACCACATCATCTGCAAAAAGCAGCGACCCGATCCTGAGGTCACCAAACCGGACCCCCTCAACACCCTGGCTGCACCTAGAAATCCTGTCCATATAGGTAATGAACAGAATCGGTGACATAGGGCAGCCCTGGCGGAGTCCAACCCTCACCGGAAACAAGTTCGACTTACTACCGGCAATGCGGACCAAACTCTGGCACCGGTCGTACAGGGACCGGACAGCCCCGATCAGGGAATCCGGTACCCCGTACTCTCGGAGCACCCCCCCACATGAGCCCCCGAGGGACACGGTCGAACGCCTTTTCCAAATCCACAAAACATGTGTAGACTGGTTGGGCGAACTCCCATGTACCCTCCAGGACTCCGCGGAGGGTATAGAGCTGGTCCACTGTTCCACGGCCAGGACGAAAACCACATTGCTCCTCTTGAATCCGAGGTTCGACAATCCGGCGGACCCTCCTCTCCAGGACCCCTGAATAGACTTTCCCAGGGAGGCTGAGGAGTGTGATCCCCCTAAAGTTGGAGCACACCCTCCGGTCCCCCTTTTTAAAGAGGGGAACCACCACCCCGGTCTGCCAGTCCAGAGGCACTGTCCCCGATGTCCACGCGATGTTGCAGAGTCGTGTCAACCAAGACAGCCCTACAACATCCAGAGCCTTAAGGAACTCCGGGCGGACCTCGTCCACCCCAGGGGCCCTGCCACCGCGGAGCTTTTCAACCACCTCGGCGACCTCGGCCCCAGAGATAGAAGGGCCCCCCCCCGATGTCCCCAGACTCTGCCTCCACGTCGGATAGCGTGTTGGTGGAATTAAGGAGGTCTTCAAAGTATTCCTTCCACCGATCCAGGACGTCCCCCGTCGAAGTCAGCAGCGCACCGTCCCCACCGTATACAGTGTTAACAGAGCACTGCTTCCCCCTCCTGAGTCGCCGGATGGTGGTCCAGAACCTTTTTGAAGCCGTTCGGAAGTCATTCTCCATGGCCTCGCCGAACTCCTCCCATGCCCGGGTTTTTGCCTCCGCGACCGCCAGAGCCGCGTTCCGCTTGGCCTGCCGGTACACATCAGCTGCCTCAGGAGTCCTACCAGCCAATAAAGCCCGATAGGCCTCCTTCTTCAGCTTGACGGCATCCCTCACCTCCGGAGTCCACCACCGGGTCCGAGGGTTACCGCCGCGACATGCACCGACCGCCTTGCGGCCGCAGCTCCGGTCAGCCGCTTCAACAATGGAGGCCCGGAACATGGCCCATTCGGACTCAATGTCCCCGGCCCCCCCCCGAGACATGATCGAAGCTCTCCCGGAGGTGGGAGTTGAAGCTCCTTCTGACAGAGGGTTCCGCCAGCCGTTCCCAGCAGACCCTCACATTACGTTTGGGCCTGCCAGGCCTGACCTGCGTCCTCCCCCACCATCGGAGCCAACTCACCACCAGGTGGTGATCAGTTGACAGCTCCCCCCTCTCCTCACCCGAGTGTCCAAGACATGCGGCCTCAAGTCCGACGACACGACTACGAAGTCGATCATCGAACTGAGACCTCGGGTGTCCTGGTGCCAGGTGCACATATGGACACCCTTATGCTTGAACATGGTGTTCGTTATGGACAAGCCGTGTTTAGCACAGAAGTCCAACAACAGAACACCACTCGGGTTCAGATCGGGGGGAACGTTCCTCCCAATCACGCCCCTCCAGGTCTCACTGTCATTGCCCACATGAGCATTGAAGTCCCCCAGGAGGACGAGGGAATCCCCGGGAGGAGCGCTTTCCAGCACCCCCTCCAGAGACTCCAAAAAGGGTGGGTACTCTGAGCTGCCGTTTGGTGCATAAGCACAAACGACAGTGAGGACCCGTCCTCCCACCCGAAGGCGGAGGGAGGCTACCCTCTCATCCACCGGGGTGAACCCCAATGTACAGGCACCGAACCGGGGGAAACAAGTATTCCCACCCCAGCTCGACGCCTCTCACCAAGGGCAACTCCAGAGTGGAAGAGAGTCCAGCCCCTCTCAAGGAGACTGGTTCCGGAGCCCGTGCTGTGCGTCGAGGCGAGGCCGACTATATCTAGCCGGAAACTCTCTACCTCGCGCACCAGCTCAGGCTCCTTTCCCGCCAGCGAGGTGACGTTCCACGTCCCTAAAGCTAGCTTCTGCAGCCGAGGATCGGACCGCCAAGGCCCCCGCCTTCGGCCGCCGCCCGTCTCACACTGCACCCGACCCCCATGACCCCTCCTGCGGATGGTGAGCCCACTGGAAGAGGGTCCCACGTTGTCTCTTCGGGCTGTGCCCGACCGGGCCCCATGGGAAAAGGCCCGGCCACCAGGCGCTCGCCATCGAGCCCCACCCCCGGGCCTGGCTCCAGGGGGGGGCCCCGGTGACCCGCTTCCGGGCAGGGGCAACTGAGAACCATTGTTGTGTTTCTTCATGGTTGGTTTTTTGAGCCACGCTTTGTCTGGTCTTTCACCTGGAACCTGTTTGCCTTGGGAGACCCTACCAGGGGCATAAAGCCCCCGACAACATAGCTTCCAGGATCACTAGGACACGCAAACCCCTCCACCGCGGTAAGGTGGTGACTCATGGAGGGGCACCTCAGAGTCTCGGGCTAAAAACACCCCATCGAAGAACCCTGGCTCTTCACTCCTTTAAGACAATGTATTATGGACTACCTTTGTAATACGACCTTTTATTTATGTAGCACTTATCAAAAAAAACATTGACATTAACAATGTCATTAACAGCTGGACATACTGTATATTAACTACATTGGCTGTTCATAATGTGTGCACAGAACTCACTGGTTTGTTTTCTGGAACCTGTACAACTTTCTGTTGCCATCCACAGAAACAGCCACCATTTCAGGGCTACAGGCTGGACAGACCAATGGCTCCTTTCCAAGAAGTTGGTTCTCTTCATAGTTGCAGTACACAAATTGCAGAAAACTTCTCTGAAATGCATCTGCATTCACTTTGCCAGTCTAAAGAAAATAATATAATACAGCTTTCAAAAACGATAAACTACATCTTTGCCTTTGTATGTTTTGTGTTTTGTATGCAACTTTTCAAATCCATAAGGATGCAAATGACTATTTTGTGTGGTAAGGTCTTCAGTCTATAATCTGAAATATGTACTACCTACTACAGCCACTTGTGGACCTTGAACTGCTTTTTACTTACTCTTCCATATTGCTTTGTTCTCTGGTCCAACATTGCTGTAAAGGCTTGTCTGGACATTCCTGGAGCTGCTGTCTTCATAGCCTCAAAGGAATGGAAGAGATCTTGGTGGAACAGTGTCTGTGCCTGCATGGTAGCGGGCCAGTAACCACTCTTTACAAAGTCACTGACTTCTGGAGCCCATTTCTGGTTGCAATGTTTGCATGTTAGCACCGGAACGTGAAGATCATAACGGCCTGAGAGCACATGAAAGGCAAATCAATAACATGAAACCAAAGTGACGTGTTAGTAATATAATAAATAAAAAAAATCAACAGTTTGACAAGATCCTACCATTTATGCAAACCAGTATGATGGATCTACCAACAGAGACTGCTGCATCAGCGGTGTCACAGGAGCATATCCTTTGAGGTAGAGCTGTTGGCAGAAAACAATCTGCAAGGCAAAGAACCATAAGGTATACAATTAATAATGTTTGAGTTGTGAGTAATGACTTAAATAACACATTTCAATTTCAGATAAGAATGATCTGTTAAGAAAATTGACAATCAATTGTAAAAGAAACGCCAACCTTGTTCACAAATGCTGTATTTTCCAGTGTCACAGAGTGTCACAGACTCTGTTGGTGGGATGTATTAGAAAAATCCATCCATGATGGTTTGCCTGTTGTGTAGAGTGTGGTGTTTATGTACCGAGCCATCACACTCAGCACAAAACCACTCCGAGGGCATACATTCCCCACAACGGATGACAGCTTCTTTCACGTGACAGTGATTGCATGTCATCTGTACGATGTTCTCAGCAGAAAGTAAATTGTCAAGGTTCTGTGGCCTCGCCTGTTGCCAACATTGTTGGACCTCTTTCTGCCTTTGACTCCAACTGGACAATGGTGGCTGCTGAACAAAATCTTGCGATTCCATGTTCTCTGAGTCCTGTAGAAGGTCCTCAAGCTGCCGCATATTCAAATCTTCAAAAGGGAGGAGAAAAAATAATAATATCGTAACTCCAACATCGCCACAACACACTGTTGAAATACAGCATTTGGAACAAAAGATTATTCACCATGGTCTAGGTGTTGGCCATGGTCTAATGGCGGTGAAGAAGAAACATGTCTTCCTTCGTCTGGTCTTTGTGATGTTGACTGCTTTCTAAGGGCTCGTGGGCGCTGGTGAACAATGTCCCCATTGTGGTCCCTCTTCTTCCAATGAACAGGCTTTGGTGATGCAGTCTTAGTTTTCTGTCTGTTCTTCTCTGTCTAGAATTACAACTTGGTTTAAGAAAGGTTTAACAATATGGGAAATGCCTTCGGACTACTGACAGAAAAAGCAGTTGAAGTAGTGTAACCCTTCTGATTCATGTCTTTTAAATACGCCTCCATGTATCTTATATGAACTGGTAAGAAGGAATACTGTTAACTATAGACAAAACAGAAGCTGCTTTACCTCTTCTGTCTTGAGATGTTCAAGAAATGTATCTACACTCTTGAGCTCATCCTCCAATTCCATCAACTGCAAATCACTCATCATTGAGTTGAAAGAGTAGACAGACAAATGGGCAGATGGCGAGTGGGATGTTTCTTTGGGACACAAGAAAGTGCAATATTAGAACACTTTGAATACAAATAGTAGATAATAGACTCGGAAGTACAAGGAGGCCAGGAACGTAGGTACCAGGTTGTAAAAACAACGATCTGGCGGTGAGTGGAGGGCAAACCAGGGTATGTCACCGCAAGTTATTGGGAAGCTGGACCGCAGGTGTGGATCTTGTGCAGGTAGGGTGGACTGGATCACTGGAGCCTGGAGATTCACACAAACACAGACAAACAGAAAGACACAAACAGAAAGACAGGCAGAGCCTGTGGAGGGCGTAACACAGGTAGACAGAGGTAGGTGGACACAGGTATACACAGGTACGTCCTGACAAATTATTAAAATAGGCAGTAAGGCAAGGATATGGTGAGGTGATAATATGGTGAGGTAATAAGGATATCGATATCGTTTCCAGAAAATGCGTGACTTCAGCTGCAAGTAAGAAAAGATAAAAAATACAATACAATAAATGTCATACCTAGCAAGCTATGAGATGTAAAAAGGACCACGCCAGCAAAGATAAACATTGGTCTGAGTCCAATGAAAGTGCACCGGTTCATGACCTTGCATGACATAACGTTAGACTAGCTAGCTAGCACAGTGTATTAGACTATTTTTGCAGTTTACAAAGTCAATTAATTTATATTGGTGATGCAAAGCACCTGGCAATGTACGTCAAACATAATAAAATTAAACCAACCTAAAAACAAAACAAAAAAACTGTATAGTAGGATAGTATCTTAAATATAAATTTACCTCATCGATAATAGCTTACCTTTTCAGTACGAGAGAGCGGAGGTTTGGGTGACAAGAAGTAGTTCCAGCCAGATATTGAGCGTCAAACTTTTCGGCGACTTGTGTGTAATAATAAAATTACAATAATGTTGGATAATTTATAGGTTTTGCTGTCAGTGCATTTGACATGATTGCTTCCATGCGCTTAAAATTATGATTAAAATAAAATGATATTCCTCCCCCGAAGGATTTTTTTATTTTTTTTTATGCACATAGGCCAACCTTTTTTGATCGGTTTATTTTGTATCAGTCCATTTTATAAATAACTTGTATGTCCTTAAATAAGGTTTATGTCATTTATAACGTTTATGTCTTGGATTTAACAAAAAAAAATAACGTTGAAAGCACATCGGCCGGATTTTTACGAAATCACCCGACTTATTATGGTGACATTTCGTAAAAATCCGAAAGCCGCTCATCAAAATCTATGGGAGACCTAATGCGTCAAAATACGACGCCATAGTTTACAATTTTCTACGGGAAAAGCCGAACATATTAACGTGGAAGTCAATGGGCGTCCCTAGGCGTCAAAAAACGACAAAAAAGGCGTCCCCCGGTGTCGGTATAGTGACGCCAAAGGGCTCTGCCCAAGCGTCAATATTTGACAAGTTGGGATGAGACTGGGTTAGTTAGAGAGTTGATAATCGCCGTACCGCTTATCGTGACTGCGATTGTTAGGCTTTGCGTAGCCGGGTAACTGAAAGTAATCCAGAGCATGTTGATCTTGATTCGTAGTACAGGCCCCGGGTCATGTAATTGCGTGGCTACGAAGCTAAACTTAAATAAGTGGATATCTAGTTAGGAACTTTAGGCTAGACCTGAGCTTCCGTCCAACGTTTCAGTAGCTAAACCAACTAGTTAGCACTGATAGCACGGGACAGTGCAATATTATTGGTAAAAAATTAACAGACCGTTGCTAGTCTAGCTTGCTAATAAACTGCTGAACACCAGTACTTGTAGACAGTCTTTTTCTTCGGCAACCTCTTAGTTATTTTAAGTGCGCACCAATATGGAACGCTCCCTTTTTAAGGTTAATGTGAAAAGGCGTACAGTACTTTATCGCTCAATAATGCACACCCCGGAACTCCCTCTCAACCAATCAGAATGCTTGATTTCATCCACCCGTATTATAAGACATAATAAAGTTTAGCCATAGCTGTGGCATTGAAGACAGTACTGTGGCCTACCAGTCCACTGCCAGTGGGCGAGCTGAGTCTGTGACTTTGAGGCTAACATCAAAACAAGACGCGGTCTCACTCAAATTCCAAGTTTTATACAAATAACAAACTACTGACCCGCTGGCTGTCTTCGCAATCGCCATATCTTTAAAACAGTGCTGTACACTTAGATGTAGAATTGAGAAAATACTCACCAGATGCGGATCGACAGTTGACTGAGTGTCAACACTGTTGACTTGTTGCTGCCGCAATCGTCAATGGAGGCTGATAGGCTCTCACGTAGCAAACAAATCAACGTTTTTACAGCAATCTATATTAAAATCTCACCACCTGGCTGTTTTCACAATAGTCATATTGTCATAACATTTCCCTCTTTCGTTTTTTTCGTGTAAAATTGAACTATAAAATTAGCTTCAAAAAATACTACTATGACGCTTTCTAGCATGGCTGCCGCCTAAAAGACGAGGCGGTCTCACGGGCGACCTGCACTCAAATTTCAAAGACTGTCACGACCTAAATCAAAAATGCGAGATTGGAGTTCCACTGGAAATCACATGCTCTACAAAGCCAAATGGTTGTGATTTTTTTGGGGGTGGTATTTTTCACTCGTAATCCAAGCTCCAATTTGCGAGCTAGAAAGTCTCTATCACGTTGTATCCATGCGTCGTTGCTAACGTGTGTTGACGTAGCTTGCACAGATTACCCTTCGTCGACAAAAGGCACTTTGTCGCCACAAAAACGTTGTAACCTCCTAAACTGTGCAACAGAATGTAAATCCAAATACAAGCAACTCAATCGCTACCAAGACGAAACGTTTGACACCTAGGTTATCTATGTAGTCCAAATATTGACAAAGTTTTAGGGGGGCAAAAAGAATAATAACTAGAAAAGGCTTTTCCTGCGAAACAGCAGTGAGAATGCTGAAAACCTGAATGGGGATAGCTAACCATGCTAAAAAAGCTGAACATTTTGTGGAAAGTCATAAGCTGAAGCTTCAAAGCACCCGAAAGGTATTTAAAATAGGGACTGGACGAAGGCATATAACTACAAAAAAGAGAAGAATAATGCAAAAAGAGAAATAATTCAGAAGAATTTGAAAATTTAGTAGAAAGTCATTTGCTCAGGTTTCAAAAGGACTGAAATGTTTGTTAGAAAGGACCTGCACCGAGATGAAGGCATTAAACTACAGAAAAGAGAAGAAAAATGCTAAACAAAGTGAAAAAAATCAGAAAGAAGAGAAACAATGCATAAAAATGTGAACATTTAGCAAACAATTATTTGCTGGGGATTCAAAAGGCCTGAAATGTATGTTAGAAAGGACCTGCAACAAGATGAAGGCAGGAAAGTACAGAAAAGAGGGAAAAAATGCAAAAGTACTGGCAGTTGGAAGATACTGCTGTGAAAGGTATTTTTGAAAGGACCTGGAGCAAGATGAAGGCAGAAAACGGAAGAAA
Organism: Hypomesus nipponensis; assembly: GCF_054491055.1. Classification (NCBI taxonomy): domain Eukaryota; kingdom Metazoa; phylum Chordata; class Actinopteri; order Osmeriformes; family Osmeridae; genus Hypomesus; species Hypomesus nipponensis. The sequence continues at coordinate 6,947,406 of NC_140371.1, read as the reverse complement.
AGAAGAAGAAAAATGCAAAACACAAAGGGGAACATTTCAGAAAGATGAGCAGCAGGAAAATGTGAAAATTGAGCAGTAAACCCGTTGCTCAAGTCTGGGTTGAACGAATTTGAAGGTAAGAGGACAACACTGGAATGACTGGAACTTGCTGGAAAAACGTAACAACCGCTGGTCATTGGCAACAGACTGGCAACATTTCTAACCTAAAATCTCAAAACGGAGGAGAAACTAATCATGCGTGCCTGGACACCCAGTCCTGTTCAGACACTTAATTTAAGATTACATCAAAATAATAATTCATAGTGCAGGGTTGGTGATGTTGTCGTCGTCCCTAGTGAGTTTTTTTTAATAGTAAATAACAAGATCATGCTACATCTAACCAGTGGATCATTTATTGCAAGTGTGTCAAAGTAGTATGTACATCTACTACTTCAAATTGAAAACGGAGAAGATATTTTGAGTAAAGACAAGATACTTTACATCTGTGTTCAATATCGTCAATTAAAAGTAAAAACTTTCCAGTTACGAAGCTTTCGAAGGATTAACGCCAGCTGCAGCAAACACTTACCCCAGCCCTGGTTTCGCTGTCAGCTATGACAGTTGAGCCTCGATGTTTGCAGATTTCTGTAAAACTTGCAAAAATAAAAACGGTCTAGCTGGATTATGTACACTTTAAACTCATTGTACATACCTTGTTTGGCCAATTTGGTCAATTGTGGAAAAAAAGTCGAACCGTTATTAGCCTAGTTATGGAGAGCCATCACGCTAGCTCGATTATGAGAAATGTAGCTAGAATCCACACCTCAAACAAGTTAACCTAGACGCAAAACTGTACGTTCAATCCTAAAAATAAGGATATTTTCCGAGACTCTGCCGAAACCATTGATAATCTTTAAGTGTCTGTGCAGTCAGAAATACAACTCTTTTGGCAGTTTCCAAAACGTCACCCAGTTCTGCTTTCATGGTGTGTCTGATTGGTTGCCACGGTGATGGCACAGCTGTGATTGCTAACAAGCTGGGCAGAGAGAATCACAAATTTAGCTGGAATCCACACCTCAAACAAGTTAACCTAGATGCAAAAATATACGTACAATCCAAAAAATGAGGATATTTTCCGAGACCCAAGACTCTCCCGAGACCAGATATGTAATTTATATGTATGTGCAGTCAGAAATACGACTCTACCGGCAGTTTAAAAACGTCTACTTTCGAAATTCTCGAATTTTACCCACCTCTCCATTGAAGTTAGTGAGTGAATTTGAAAGGCTGCTCTCGCTTCAAGGCTCAGACTGAAAATCTGTAAATGTGAGCTCTTTAGTAGTTATATTGGCTGAAAGAGGACAAGTTTTCCTACATTTTAAGGTATAACTTGTTTCTGTAAGTTAAACTATATGAACGTCAGAGGAATTTGTTTGTCAATTTAGTTGAATATCAGAAAAAGAGCAGCCAGCAGAGTGTGCTGCTCAATCATAAAAATCAAGAAGGAGCTAAATTTGTTATGTATTTAAAACTGTCACAATTCAAAATTGGCTGAATATATTTGAAAAAGCTGAATCATTTGGGAATACCTGAGTGTCTTGTGAACATTTTAAAGGTTAAATGGTGTCTCTAGCTGAAAGTATGCTGAAACAGTTAAGTTTGAAAGAGGAGGAAGCTTTTTAATGATTTGAAAGGATTTACCGTTAGTTTTAATGGGAGAATAATTTGCACAAAAACCTTGATTCTTTAGAAAGTATAAAAGTGAGAAATATCAGAAGTCATAGCCATCATCTCCTGAAGGAGCTGAACGTTTTGATACAAAAATTGTAGGAATCGGTGAAAGTATGCAGGACTAATTAAAGGCCAAAAAACGGCGGAAGAACTGAGAAGTTCTGAGAAGAAATGCTTAACAGCATTCTCACAATAATAATAATATATATGTGAGATAACAATGGTTTGTGCTCGCCGAAGGCAAGCACACCCCAATGACAGTTGGCTGTCATTGCCATAGATAAATATGGTAATTGCCACTTAGAGTCATTGTTGTCCTGGTTAAGGACTCAGACGCGCATGATCTCTAGTTACTGTTGCTACATCGGACAAGCTCTAAATCGGATGCCTACACACTAGTGGTGTCGTGTTTTTAAGGATACAGAAAATACAAAACAGCTGAAGCTACTTTTTATGGAAAGCAATTGCAGGCGTTAAATAAACCCCTGAACGCCACATGCAAATCACTGCCCACAATTTCCCTAGCTCCTCCTGCAGTTAGCTGGGCTTGTGTGATTGGATTCCTCCCAGTATTTTCAAGTACCATGGATCCTCCCCACTGTCGAAGCGGCCGATTCAAAACAAATTTAGCCCAGCACAGTCAGAAGTTTGAAGGAAGATGGCAAGAAGGAACGACGTTGACAAGGTACAGTTTTTTCGAAATCATTATTTGTGACATGAATCGTAATCTTCACCGGCTAGCTAGGCTAACAGGGGTTTAACTTGCTCACTGGCTGTGCGGATAGCTTTTGTATGTTTGTTTTTAGCAAATGGATTGCTACTGCGATACTTCAGCCTTGCTAGCTAGCCAGTAACTGACTAGTCTAGACTGTTGGATAAAGACTAGCTATTTGCGTTTCGATTTTATCCGTGAAAGCTGCCATGTTAAGGCTGGATAGTCCATATCCAATTACTGTCACCTAGTTAGCTAGCTAAACGAGTTAGCAACATCTCGAACGCTATCAGAGGCCTGTTCCATAAAGCGAGTTTACCGAATAAGCCAGACTTATGTCAGTTAGTCGGACTCATTTCTAGTTCATTCGGTTCCGGGTCAATCCTGTTAACCGGTGCCTTTTAATGTCCCCAGGATAACCTACTTCATAATTGCTGTAAAATGTTACAAATGTTTATTCTAAAAGGCTTTAATTATAGGTTTAGGTCTTCCTTATCATATAAATAACCAAAAAGTGTCTTTAAGACAATTAGTTTATATTTTAACCACTTTTGTATTTTGTACACATGTTCATTTTGCCATGTTTTGCCATGTCCCCATCACAAATGACCAACTCTTACAATAAATATCAGTCATTAAATAATAAAATATTCAAATGATTTGCTCATTATGTTGTAGACCAAGTTAAAATCTTTCTACTTTTACATATTTTTTATTTAAAAAATAAATGTAAACCCTTTTTGGGGAGATTTACTTTGTGTCCCCCAAAAAAAGTTCCACCCTGTTAGGTTGTAGTTTTTCCCTCTTAAGAAAATAGCCTACACTTCCCATGTCACAAAGTTCATGAAATGACATAATTTCCTGTGGCAGGAATTCAACTTGGCCAACTGAAGTTAGTATGAACTTTCAGATTTATATTTTTTCCAAGTTTCATAATATCAACCTGTTTGTCACAACCTTAAATTTCCACCCTGTTAGGCTACTTTGTTAAGAAAATAAATAACATTTTATAATTTCAAATAAGGTTTTATATAAGAATTAAAAGGCTGTATACATATAGGGTCTAATGCTAGCTAGATCATGATCACTCACAGAGTTAGGGCTAACATAGTTAACAAAATCCCCCCGTTAGGTTCCACCCTGTTAGGTGTGTACAGCTAACAGGGTGGAAATATTGTTAGAAAATGTAGTAACATAATAAGTTGCATACAATATTTGTCATGTATTTGCAACAAGGGACATATAATGGACAAGTAAAGGTAAATATTGTTATGCCTTTACATTTTTTTAACTTTGTGATTGTTATTCATATGTCTTAACAGGGTGGAATAATGTAATGGTCCATGTCTGAACCAAATGCCCATAATTATTAGGATTTAAGTGCATGAGCTTGGCCAATATGTTTTCCAAACAGTTAAACATATCTCTTTCCTGATTAAATGTTAAAAACATGAAAAATAAATAATTTTGTTTTCAGAAGTTACCAGGTCCAAAAGGCACCGGTTAACAGGATTGACCCTTCCATAAAGCCAGCTCAACCTGGTTCGAACTCGGTTACTATGGCAACTTAGGCTGCGCAACTAGTCAGGTCAGGGTCAGACTGACTGTCAGGCTTAGTGTGACTTGGTGCTGAAGCAGACGTTCCTGTAACACTGACTCTAACGGGAAAACGCTGATTTACCACTTATATTCTCATTTTCTTATTCTCATCAGTTCAATATCTTCAACATTGATAGAAAATAAACTTAAATAGCATATAGCTACATTTAGCCTTATGCATTAAACAATGATGAACAATGCTTTGACAGGCTACACACTATAGCCGTTAAATGTATGGATGTTAGTTTGTGATTTCAAATGTTTAGGCATCAGGCAAAGGCCTATATCTCAATCTAAATTATCAGAGTATAACTATCATAGCAATATAATTGTTAACAGTAGCCCACAATTCAAAACAAACGATCTACCCTCCGTTTCCCCGACATAAAAACCATGTACTGGATATTTACATTTAGTCATATTGATTAATAATAGGCTATTTATTTTAAACGATGTAAAAAAAAGTCGATTAAGATGAGTTTAGAGGGTGTTTTTTAATCAACGAACTAAAGGTCTAAAAAGGTCCTCCTACATAGCCCATCGTTCACAACGTCAATCATGGTGTGTCTTTTTTTTTTTTTGATTGATGGATTGATTAAAGCGGTGGATGAGGGAGCTGTCATTGTACATTTAAAAGGAACGTTCTTTCTGGAAGAAGTCACGTGGCCGTGTGCATTGCATTTGCCGTGGTGGAATGTATGATCCATGTTTTACCTCTTGGGCTGTTTAAGAAGTGGGTGCACGCGCAATTAGCTTGACAATTTAAATCTGACTTGAATTGGTAGGATTGCGTGAGCTGAAATTAGCCTTTATGGAACCGCTTTAGCCCCGCTTGACTAATTAAACTTGAAGTCTGGTTTAGGACTTTAGGTCTAGCTTTTTCGTGCTGTCTTTATGGACCAGGCCCCGGGTAGCTCACTTGTTTATAAACTAGAGCAAGAACTGACATGGATATGTGGATAAGAATAGTTTTATGATGTTGCTGCTACTTTGATTATTGATACAGTCGTAGCACCTTGAAATAAACATGCTGATATTGACAGTCAAATGTTATGTTTTTTGTGATTTCAGGTGGAGGATAGTCATCCATGGTGGCATTGATGGTTACAGCTGCCTTGTGTTTGTCCACGCTTCCAGCAACAAGTGCAGCATTAATAAATGCTGAGGCCAGACAGTCCGTCCAGGCTTAGAACAGGATCTGGTAGAAGCTAGATTTTTGTGATTGCCACCTATTGAATTGGATAACCTTGTACCAGGGGCCAGTTCGTCGTAGGGGTTGAAGGTAAGTTAATCAATTGTCCCTTTAGCCCGTTAACATTAGCGAGCTAACTGAGAACCGCAAATATCGGTTCGTCGACGGCTGATCCGCATCCAAATCATGTGGTTAATTTCAATCAGGCTAAACTTATCAGGGCAAGTGCACAAGCACGTCCTACTTCAAAAGGCAGGAAAGGTCGATCACCAAAACCGTGATTTTCTAACGGTATTATGGCGGAAAAGACGAAAGAGAGAGCGGTGATATTCTCGCCATCTGAGCAAACTATTATAATGAGTCTCTACGAAGACAATAAGCATATTATCATGGCACAGTCAAACACCGCCACCGCTGCCAGAGCAAGACAGGCATCTTGGCTAAAAAATTGCAGATAAACTAAATGCGTATTTTGGTAAAATGTATAGGCTCATCTTTAGTGCCAATCAATCAGATCACATTTCTTTAAATGTGCCTGCTGGCAGTAGGCTTAATGGAAATTAATCATCGAATGAAATCTTGCTAGCGAAAATAATTGTGTCAACTCTTTCAGAATAAGTATAAAAATAAGGCCAATGAGTATCTAATTGATACGAATTCATAGACACTGAGGATTCATGAGGATATATGTAGGGTGATATCAGGTAAAATGGGCCATTTTTTGGTTAATCGTTTGGGACAACAATACAATACCAAATATGCCTTTTCCATGTGTTTTTATGATTACTTATTACTGTTTTTGATAACTTTTTGTTGAAATGATGTTATAAAATATAATTATTTAGGCCCTACAGTTCTTGAAACATCAGCTGTGCCAACTTTTTTTGCACGAGCAGTTTCAGGTAAAATGGACCAGCTGTTCAGGTAAAATGGGCCAGTGAAACTGCAAAGGGAAATAGTAATTTATCATCAATTTTAATTTTAAAACACAGTTGCTTATACAGCCACATAACATTTAAACTGCATTAAACAAACATATTCACATGTGCCTTAATAAAAAGAATTATCCTGAAGCCCAGACTCGTCACAGTTCCATATATATGTGACGGTGTGCCCTCAATACCCAGCTCGACCAAAAGGCTCTCATACTGGTTAAACCACTGGCTAACCACCTCTTTGTGGAGTCCAGCAGCCCGTGCTGCAGACAGGACCTCTGGCTTGCGCATCCCAAGCTCTGGGTTGCGCTTTAGAAAGTTCTTAAACCAGTAATATCCGGCCCTCCTTGCTGTCTTGAAGAAACCAGATATGTTGTTCTTGGCTGCAAAATCAAAGGCCACTTGCTGGACATCACGTTTTGTGAAGGGAAACCCCTCTGCGCCAATGTATTGAGGGTGGTGGCAGCAAGCTCCCTTTCCGCCTCCTGTGGAAGGTAGGGCTTTTGCCCTGACACATGTTCACTCAGTCACCTTTCCACTGATGCGTCTTTGCAATGTGGATCGCGGCACACCCCATGCTCTTGATAAGAGGTGCACACTCACTGTAATTCCTTTCTTCTCTCCCTCCATGTATTAATCTAAGGCCCCCTTCATCCTCTCCTCTTTCCACAGATTGTAATTGTTTGGCCTTCCTTTCCATCCCTGTTTTATCTTTGTATCCTTTCCTCTCTGGTCCTTGCTCCTACTCTCTTTTCTCTTTCCTTCTCCCTTTCTCCTCTCCTCTCACTTCCTTCTCCTTCGCCATACTCACTGTACATAAAATATCTATACCATTATTACTGTTGGGGGGGGTCATGGTGTGACACACACACACCCTCACACACTCCAACACATGTGCATGTGTGTTTGTGAGTGACACACATGATTTTTATCAGAATTGTATTCATTTTATCTGAAACCATGTTGCCCATTTTACCTCAGTGGGTTAAGGTAAATTGGACCACCAAGAAAAACATAACTTTTTCAAAAAATATGTTCATATACCAAACTAACAACATTATTTGTGATTGATGCCATCAAGACAGATATGCATAGTTTTTTTTAAGTGCAAGTAAAAAAAAAAAAAAAAGTATCATCCTTATAATAGTTTAATTAGATTTGGTATGCCAGGCTATTTACCATGGCAGCTTTCTGGTGCACTTTTCTTACACCAACGCATGCTGTGGCTTTGCCAAAGTTTTCTGCATCGCCTATACTGTATAAAAATGTAGCCGACCTGACGCGAAAAACCTCAAGGCTATGCAGAGAGTCTGAAGCACAGTAAAAGTTTCAAGTAGCTTTATTGTCCATTTCTTCACGTCAAGACATAAAAAGGAATCTATATGACGTTTTCCACTCTCCCACAGTGAAACATAAAAAGCACAGGCACAACAGATAAGACATTTCTTAGAACATAGCGTTACATATTCACATACAGCAGCATAAGCTCGTAAAGCATAGCTTGCTGCGGCGTGTGATATTTGCAATGTACGGCCCGAGAAGGTCTTGCAAATAAATGAGTCCTTGTTGGCTGAATCGATATCGCTCAAACAAGAACTCATCCGTGTGAAATAAAGGATCTTGAGGATCGTGAAGAACTCATTGGTATGGAAAGTTAATCGAACTATATCTCCTTGGTCAGCTGGGTCTCTCAAAAAGGGAGCTGCCAATTATTTTCCGGGGGTGTGGCAAGCTTATCCAGCTACACTTACGTTAGCCTGCTCTCGAGCAGGTTAGTGCTAATTGATATGTTACTATGGTGATTTATCTAAACTTGCTTCCACGAACCAAAAATAGGGGCGTGTTTTATCTTAGCTTGAAAATTAGGTCGCTAAACTGCTTAGCGAGCTACAACGAATACCCCCCTGCTTGGCCCCTAATAATAATACTAACAATAACAATAGGTGCCTCGCAGCTTCGCTGCTTGGCCCCTAATAATAATAAGAAAAGGTAGAATCAATTACGTGGCTTCGCCGCTTCGCGGCTTGGCCACCAATAATAAGAAAAGGTAGAATCACGTATGTGGCTTTGCGGCTTGGCCACCAATAAATATAGCTGCAAGCAGCAATGGAGGGGCCAAGCAGTCCATGGCCTCCATAGCACTTGCGCAACAATTAAGTCACAATAACCTGTTGCACTCATGCAACACACCAAGTTTGGTTGAAATATCTGTTTGCGTTCCAAAGTACTGAGTGTTCAAAGTGTTTTTTTCTGGTATAACACCACAGGCCTCCTCTGCTCCTCGTGGGAACGATGGAACCCAAGTTTGGTGACAATCGCACAAATGGTTGCTGAGATAGGCTCTTGCGTCTCGTTTGGCGGCTTCGCCGCTGGCTGAGTGTATGACACTTACATAATTGTGTGGGAAATGTAGAATAGCAGACAGATATAAATGTATTGTTTAAAAGTTATGACCATTCTAGTGATAAATGAGAAAACAGGCTAAAGCATTTAGAATGTCAAGATTCATTTCACATGACCACTTCTCAAATACCTTTGCATACAATAAATTGCATCTGAAAATAACGGACATCACCATTGAAATATGCATTTTGTGTTCAATAAAACACAAACTGTATTTGTTTTGAACATTAAACTGTGAGGGGAATGATATCTCTGCAAAACATACAACAACAGACTTTCTACTGTAAATATTTTTTTTTATAAATAACTGCAAAGCAGAAGATGTATAAATGCATAAACCCAACTGCAATCCCTGTTGAGAGAAGAGAGGGAGAAGACAGGGAGATAAAGAGGCAGGGGGAAGACAACACCAATAAACACATCCTTTTCCATCTACGCCTTGTCGCGATACTGGTCACAGATGACTGCCAAAACTGAAAACTGTTCCTATTGCAAAGCAAGCAAAGTCGTTTGCCATTACATTTCGGCGCGCAAGAAACTACTTTTGTTTTATTTTCAGTCCTATTTTTACGATTAGCATAGCCATGCAGTGGTTCTCAAACCGGTCCTCAAATACCACCTGTTCTGCATGTTTTAGATGTTTTCCTGCTCCAACACACCTGATTCAAATGCATGTTTGTTACCAGGCTTCTACGGAGCTAGATAACGACCCATTTATTTCAATCAGGTGTGTTGGAGCAGGAAAACATCTCATATGCAGGACAGGTGTTACCTGAGGACTGGTTTGAGAACCACTGTGTTACAGGATTCTTTCCATTCTAGGGAATATGGGTTGTGTGAAGTGACGACAAAGGAGGGACTACAGGTTTTAGCATAATAATCTGATTATTATGAGTATTAGTCTTATGGGAAACAGAAACAAATAATATACATTGATACATACCCAGATGATGTTCCTGGCTGGGTATCAGGTTCAATCTCATTTTTCCATCTCCTCCTCGTCCTGGTCTTCCTCCAGCAGTTCCTGGTTCAGTAGATCCTCCTCCTGTGTGGTAATCAACAGTCAGCTGCCTCCTCCTCTTGCAGGGATAGTCTTCCTTCACCTCTACAACAGAAAAAAAATCAAATTGGTAGCCTGCAGTGTGTTCTTCCCAAATCCGATAAACCATAATGTTGAACTGTGGACAGCCCTTTCACACCTTCCTTGCGAATAGTAAGATTCAAACATCCTAAAACCACGTCTGTATGATGGATGGGTATAGCTATCTGCCAAATATAGAAGGATTTTTTATGACATGAGAAAATCAACAAGCTAAACTTATCCAACTACAGTAGCACACCAGTTTCTAGGCAGTTCTGAACCTACCTATCCCAACCTCAAGCAAATGTACGGAAGCAACAACATTGGCCCAAAAAGTTATTGATCTTTAGCTAAAATATGACATAGTATTGCTAGTAACTATTTACTTCACACACACAAAAAAAGTTGATATAAGAAGAGATTTGCTGCTTGCCTGTCAACAAGCACCGATTGGGGACGTTGAAAAACTAACTAGCAGCGTAGTTACTCCTCCGCGTAACTACCAAGGTTTTACTATATTCCACAATCGGCTAAATTGCCCCAAAAAGTTATAAATATTTAGCTTAAAGTGTACATGGTGATCCTAGCTAATGTTTATTATCCAGGTTTCCCAAAATTAGCTATATCGTTTTTCTTTTTGCTCACGTCACTCCAGTCCTAGTTCTACAAATAAATGCTTCGTAACTAAAAACGTTTTACTTTTAATTTGAACAATGTTGACAATATTGATAACACATGTAAAGAAACTTGTCTTACCTCGTATGAGACTCAGTTTTCAAAATGAAGCAGTAAATCCAGCTCTTGCGGTTATCTTCTGGAAGTTCCTGTATATCCTCTGCGGCCCCGCTCAAGCAAATTGCGGATGACAGTCATGACAGTACATTTATTTCTCACGACCAGGCACCCCTTAACCAATGATATATACTATGATCTTAAGTTGTCATGAGTGTCTGTCAGTTTTCAGAAATAAAATTGGTGATTGGACCGCGAAGATATGAAGCAGGGAACCATGGGAAATTGTATTCCCATATAACAGTGGTCCGGCGGGAAGGTGTCATAACTTGTAGGTTGCAGGGATTGATTAAGATAAGTAGTATTCACGTGAAAAGAATGGAGCCAACAGCCGCCAAAATTTTTTAGATTGGTCTGGAGACGGAGGAGATAGAGGGATTTATTCATGCGGTGTCTCCTATTAAGATTTCAGCAAAAAACACCAAGTATTTCAACGCGGTATTCCAGAGTGGAAGGGAGGAATACCACAGCACCGTGGTGTTTTCGCCGGAGAAGCACCATGTATTTAGCCAGGCGGGAAAAAGTGTACAGCCAGTCAAGTTATCGAACATAAAAAAGACACTGAGTAAGTACGTTTTTCGTTCATAGTTTTGGTTGTATATTTTGTATAAATTGGTATTGTGAAATATTGAAGGAATTTCTCACACAAAAGTTAAGAACACCGTTTAAAACTAAACAATACGACCATGCTGCTAGCCTACTGTAACTGCTAGCCTAACTGTTACTGAGAAAGCTGTGTTGCTGACAACTTTGTTCGAGTTTTTAAATTCTACCAGATATTCTACCAGAATTTCGAGTTTAATCGGGCATTGTTTTTAATTTGTAGATGGTAGAAATTCAGTTTTATGACTTCAGTTTGTGATAGAGTAACTTCACATAGAACAAGTTCATAGGACAGTGTCAGTATCGAAATGTTAATTAAAGAAAGTTGTTTTATAGTGCATATAAGTTAATATAATGTGCATTTTGTTTTTTATTGTCCAGGTTACAGCAATGCTGCAACCTTTGATGTTCAGTGCAACCGCAGCACCGAAGTAAGGGTGACAGAAGTTGGGTTCCCGCTCAGAAGTCCTAGAGAACAGGGGCCATTGCATGTGGTAGATGTGAAGGCTTTGGGTCCACGACAGCATGTAAGAATTAAAGTAGTTTTATGCTTCGCAATAGACTTGGTGATTTTGAAAATTGCCCGTTAAAATATTTGAATTTTTACATGACATTTTGGTGTGATTCAATGTGATGGGAACATTATAAGATGTTCATTGGAAAGTTAGATTTATTTAGTGTGAAGTCCATACCTTAGTGGATACAATATGTAAGTGGGGTAGTCAGATGTGTGAAGTGAAAGGTCAGCAAACTACTCTTAGTAACAATGGATACTAATGGAAATACATTTACATGTATTCATTTAGCAGATGCTTTTATCCAAAGCGACTTCCAAGAGAGAGTTTCACTAAAGTGCATAGGTCACTGATCATAACACCGAAATTGCCCCAAACATTAAAATACTATTACTAATGATGTTTCAGCATCACATATTACATTACTACACCTGAATGTGTCTCTTGTTCTATACCTTGAAGCTTAATATTAATGTCCATTGGAAGCAAGTTTAGTTTGGCAATGCTTCACTTCAGGCTTGCATGCTGTTCTGGCTATGTGCAGTTTTAAGAAATGTGAGTACATTTTGAGAAAATGTGTCTGGGTATTGAATGGTTGTTTTATAATTATTATGTTCATGTTTGGTTTTAGGTTGGTGTGTTGGAGGCAAAGGTGGTCTTCTTGAAGATGGGCACAGAAATGATCTCCGTGCGCACACCCAAAGTGAGGTGAAGGAGTGTGAAGTGGGAGATGCCACCGGCAGCATTCATTTAAAAGTATGGGACAATCAAATTGTTTCCATTAAGGAGGGCTTGTCTTACAAATTCACCAATTTGGCAACAAGAGAGTACATGGGAAGTATTTTGCTGACCACCACAAGGTCTACTGAAATTCAATTAATATCTGATATCAGTGGAGTTGCAGACAAGGTAGATGGAGAGGGTAGTGCAGCAGAGACCATGACTACATTTTTTAGTACGGTTGAAGGGGCTTACATTGAAGCGAAACGCCAGTGCCTTAAGTGCCATACTCAGCAGCTGAGTTTTGATGGTAAACTCCCTTTCCACCGCTGTGAGATGCAAAATGTTGCGCGGGGGGGGAGTTATGTTTCAAAGCTGAGTGGGGAGATCATTTTTGTCAGTGAGAAGGGGGAGCTCAGCTTAAGCATTCCAAATTCTGTTTTAAGGTGTTATTTAGAGAGTGAAGGGTGTCTCAGAGACATGTTAGATGTCCAGGACATTGAGCAGCATCTGATAACTGGAGACGTTTTTGAAGTTGTACACAACAGGGCAAATGTCATAACTAGTTTAAAGAGGGTTGTGCAGGGTGTTTCAGTGAGTGAGGTGTCAGATGGTGACTTGCTAAAGCGTAGTTTATTTGATGCTTCTGAGTAAGTAGGTTAGCTAGGGGGGATAAGATATAATAATGATTGTAGTTAGCTGTACCTCAATTAGATACACCTTTAAATGTTTAATTGTTTTGTGTAATGGTAAAATAATGATATAAAAGTACATAAAAAATGCTGTATAATTTACAATGTTAATTGGAAGAAAAAAGTGATGTATTTGATTATTAATGTTTTATTTTCATAAGGTATCAGCCTTTTTTTTTATAAATTAGTTAATATGTTTTTAAATTGTTTGAATGCTTTATGATGCAGACTTAAATGTTCTGCCGATTAGGAAAAAAGTGAAATGATAATGTGTGACAGATATACTCTTTTGCATAAATGTGTAATTCAATATTAAAGACATAACTATGTTCTATTTGGGAAAGGTTACATGTATGTTTTATTTCTCTATTTTTGCTTTATAAATTATTTCTTTGGGGTCAATACAATGAGGCTGAAACAGTTAAGCATGTCAGTATTATTTTTATCATACAGGAAATGTACACAGGAAAGTCTAATTATGGTAAATTAACGTAAAATGTCTTGTAGAAGATAGCTTAAAGTCTAGTAGACAAAATTCTCAGTAATTATTTAATGACGACCTTGGTAAAAAAGAGTGCTTTAGATAGAATATAAGCTTCAGACAATTTAACTAAGGTAGCAGTAACGGCATGGAAGCCATTTTGTCAAATTGAAGAAAAAAATAAATAGTGGAAGCCATTTTGTCAAATTTCCCAGTGTTAACGTCACGTCTTGACGCGCGAGGTTCCTTTCTGGATTACACAACGGTTAACGAGCCACACAGAAACTAGAGATGGGGGAAACAAAGCTTTTCGAAGCAACAAGCTATTTGACACAATTGTCTCGAAAAAGTATCGCTTTTTCGAAGCGTTCGATACATCTTTTCCATAGGGACATCTGCTGGTCAGTTTATGGTATGGCGACTGTATCGAGCGATGGAAGGAATCAAGTGACGTCAAGTCCTCGAGCTGCAGTCTCATAATCGTCATTGACAACTTGATAAATATAGGTTATGTGACAAATGTTTCGATTTGCAAGTGTCAAAAATATGTTATCATAGGTTTTGGAACATGCTTTTGCAACCGGGAAAGGGATGGCCACATTTGAAGGCTGGTAAAACTAGAGAAAGATGTAGGCTATGTGCTTGTGTACACCTACTATCTCATATCTGTATCTATCTCTGTCTATCTAGCTCTGGCAATCTATCTGTATCTGGTTCTGTCAATGAATGTAGTGTCCGTAAATAGGCCTGTCTCCTCTTTATAACCTACGAATATTAGTGATGTCTGATGTCTTGTAAGCGTTTGAATAAAACGCCGTTTGTCTCAGCTGCTCGTGTGACGTCCAATGCTTCAGACGTCACTTCGACTCTGATCACGTGGTTTTTGCCCATTTGACGCCACGCTCGACACGTTTGTATCGGTACAAATTGTTTCGAAAGGTCGATACCGCTTCGTGAGCACGGTATCGAGCGTAACATCACTAACAGAAACACGGTTGCAGTAAATCTGAAGTAAAATAGTTCGAGAACAGGGTAAGGAATGCTTTGACATCAACAAAATAAAATTGACAAGGTAGTTTAAGTAGTTATATGTAGAATAGTGTATGATAACATGTTAAAGTCAGCTAACCATGACTTCTTCATATTAAGATAGCCGAAAATGGTCAATGTTAGCAACAGTGTAGGAAGGTAGAAGTAGCACACAAATTAGGCTATGCTAGTTAGTTAGCTAGCTAGCTAACGTCAGCATGGTAGAGACGAATGTAGTTTACTATAAAGTGACGCTGCAAAAGACAAAGCTGTACCTATTTATAATGTATTGACAGTTGGAAATCAATCTTATTAATACATTCCAATATTAAATTAGGAGGTTTTGATTTGGTATACCTACAAATTAAGATTGATAGCACTAGACTACATATCGGAGAGTATAAGTTACGTTATTTGTTGTTGAAGCAATTTAACTGCAACCTAATGGGAACTTGACGAGACACTAAGCCAAGTTTAGCTTAACTTTTTTAATTTTCAAGGGGTGGACGTAACTTGAATGTTAACGCTTGTGGTCGATATCAGTTATCAGCGTGGCGCAGACACCTTGTGTTAGTAGGTTGATTGTAAACCAGGCATTTTACAGGTAACTGACAAGGTTGCTAGCTTTAGGAGCATGTTGTTGACAATGATGGGTCAATAATGTAATTTATTGGGCAGAGGGAAAGGATGTGGTAAAGAATGAAGTAAAATATTGTATGACAAAGTAATTTAAGTTGTTTTAGTCTTTCGGATCTAGTTAATGATGTTTGCTATTTCCAAAGAAAATATTTTAATATGAAATGTATATACTGAAGGAAATAGTTTAGCAGTTGTGATGTTATATACGTTGATGAGGTGGACGTGATGTTATATAAACAGTTTCAGATGTTTTTCCTCTGTGTGTTGCAGATGCCTCGGTGTAGCAAAAGGTCTCAGGCAGCAAAGAAGCGCAAGGCCATTGCTGCTCCAACTTCTCATGACTTGACTGCTCCAACTTCTCCTGACTTGACTGAGGTTATGCCTCCTCGTGAAACAAAGGCTTCCTGTGACGGGGTTGAACCTCCCCTTAAACAAAAGGTGTTAATCGACATGACTGACGAGGTTGTTTCTCCTCTGAAAAAAAAGATGGAAAACTCTGGTGGCCAACTTGGATTTGAAACTGGCATTGAAACTGGCATTGAACCTGATCTGATCCCTGGCAAATGTGTCTTTGACATTGATGTTAATAATTCTGTTCATGTAACTGAATTTCCACAGGTCATAAGAGGCTCCTTTCATCAGGGTGACAGGCGCTTTGGCTACAATAGAAACAGGCAGTGTGGAGTGAATAGTTTAACTGCAGTAATGATGAGTGAGTTAAAGAATGTATTGGCATGGAAAGCAGATGATCTGGATGTTGTACTGTTACATGGAGATCAGCTGTATTCCACAATGAGACGTCATGGAAAGATCAACGATCCAACTGGCCGAGGCTACATTGCTGTTGCTGAATTGCCCACAGTGCACACATTCTGTAACAAACACATTTCAATAAAGTATGGTGAGTCATACAGTGGTTATGTTGGAATTGAGGTGTATGATCAGGCCCTGCAAAATGTTTCCATGTCTCTTGATGAAGCATTCCAGAGAGCGCTTCTCCAGTGTGATGCATGTTTGCTTAATATGAGGGAAAACATCTGTGCAGTTATAAGACAAGGTGCCTGGTTTGCAGTTGTGGACTCTCATCCGCGCAATGGTCATGGTGTGTGGGAATTTGGTACAGGAACAAGTATTGTGGCTTACTATGATGACCTTCAAATGGTGTACACACGTTATTAACCTTGCTGCGTCATTAAATGCTGGAAGAACGCAATTTGAGGTCACTAGTGTGTAAGGTAACTTTGACAAGTAGTGCTTCATCTAGGCAATCAACCAGTGACACGCCTCTTCTCTACAGCTCGGTACTCAATGGTAAACCTAAAGTAAGTATTTTAGAGGTTGTTGGTGCTTCATCTAGTCAATCTGTATTTTGTGAGACGCCTCAACTGTACGGCTCGATACTGAAAGGTAAACCTAAAGCAAGTGTTCCAGAGGTTACTGGTGCTTCATCTAATCAATCTGTACCATGTGACACGCCTCAACTCTACAGCTCGATACTGAAAGGTAAACGTAAAGCAAGTATTCCAGAGGTTGTTGGTGCTTCATCTAGTCCATCTGTGTCCTGTGACACGCCTCAACTGAACCAGAACATTTCATCTACTGGAACACAAGAAGTGAATGCAGATGATATCCTAATTGGTGACACAAAAAAATCCAGGTTTATGTTTTAATCCTCTTACAACAACAGACAAGCTTACATTGTGTACATATTTGAATTTAACCAATGAAAACACAGAGGTATTTAATGAAACCATAGAATTTGGTGCCATGGGATGTCCTTGTAAGACTAAAACTATTCAAGCAGATGGAAACTGCTTTTTCAGGTCATTGGCAAATGTAGTATGTGGTAATGAAAATAAGCATTTGAAAATGCGACGTTTTGTAGTTGAACACCTAAAGCAAAATACTTCCAAGGTTTGACAAGTACTTGAGAGATGGCTACCTATCAGTAGAGCAGTACTTATCAACATCCCGTACGCATTACTCAGGATCTTGGGCCACAGAAATTGACATTTTTGCTGCAGCTGACTTTTTACAGACAACCATCATGACTTTCAATGGTGACAGATGGAATGCATATCCTAGTTATCATATCCCTGGTGACATTGGGACATTTGTACAAACTTGTAATGCCATTTACTTGAACCACTGCAATGGAAACCATTACGAAGTTGTCACATGTGTGAAGGGCAGAGATGATGTACGTGTTTGTGCAGAAATATGTGAAAATGACAGGAAACAACAGAATAGCTCGATGCATTTTGCGTCAAAAACAAAAGGTAAATGAAGGCACAAAAAAATATAAAACAGTCAAAGCTGATAAACAGAGAGAAAACTACAAGACAGATGTCACATTTCAAAATATGATGAAGCAAGCTGCCAGTACAAAATATCATACTGACATGACTTTTCAACAAACAAAGGTAGAGACTGAGAGGTTTAAATACAATTTTGATGAAAACTATAGGAATTATATACGCAATGCAAGCAAAAAGAAATATGAAACAAACCAGTGTTTTCAGAAAGCTGTAAAGGAATACTCTAAGGTAAAATATAAGACAAAGCCCGAGTTTCAACAGTCTGTGCGTGAATACTTCAAGTTAAACTCCTGAGTTTCAGAAATCTGTGACTGAATATTCTAAGAGGAAATATGAGACTGATCCTGAGTTTCAGAAATCTGTGACTGAATATTCTTAGAGGAAATATCATGAAAATGAATTATTTCAAGCAGATGTAAAGCACCGATCATGTAAAACGTATGCAGAAAGGAAAATACAACAGCAACAGATTGATTGTGTTATTAATGCTTTCAATGATGAAACCCATCTTGGCCCCGAATATGTATGTGCTGTGTGTCATCGGCTTCTGTTCAGAAAGCAAGTCATAGAATGTAAGACAGATTGTTATATGAAAAAAGGTGACGACCCTGCTCATTTGGCTGAACAGTGCATTACATTTTCCTATCTGCACACTTGTGTTGCCCAGTGTGGAACTAATTGTCCAAAATCAACACTGTGGATTTGTTTTACATGTCATCGGAAAATGCTTGCAGGTAGAATGCCAGAGGAAGCTACTGTGAACAACTTACATCTAGATGTTGTGCCTCCTGAGCTAAAATGTTTGAATTCTCTAGAGCATCATCTCATTGCTAGACATATTCCTTTCATGAAACTGCTCTGCCTTCCTCGTGGGAAACAAAACGGTTGTCATGGACCTGTTGTATGTGTACCAGTACATACCAATGATGTCACAAGTGTTCTTCCAAGAAATCAGTGTGATGACAAGATGATGAAAATTAAACTGAAACGTAAACTCACATACAAGGGTCATTATGAGTACCAATCAGGGGCGGTGTGTTCATTAGGGCGATATGGGCGACGCACTGCCAAACGGGAAAAGGAAGGGATTTTTTTCTAATCAATTATATCACGGCAACAGTCGTTATCAGTGTTCTAATGTAGACGTCTGATCTGCCACTAAATGTCCAATCAGGCTAAAGTCGTGCTTCAAATGGCTCAAATGGCCCCGCCCCTTTTAGGGCAATTTCAGTCAGGTTGAAAATCACCCCAGAAGTCTCTCATAGACTCTCATGTAAAATCTTGTTTTTCAAATATCAGAGCTTTCAATACAATCTCTATGGGTTCCGGGAGGGTTTGCACTTACGCGCTTTCGTCATACGTAACATAACCATGAACGTAACTAAGAAAAGAGCGGGTAGCAGAGTCAATCACTTACTAACTGTCAAGATGGCTAGCGTTCAGTGCAACTCAATGGTCTCTTTGAAAGAAGTTCCTTTTTGTCGGCGAACAAATCAAGATAACGGCAAAGAAACAATTAGGACCTCCCAGACCAAATTTAATAATTCAACAGGTTTCTACTAAAGGGGGAAAGTCTTCCACCCGAGGATTTTCCAAAAATTGAAAAACCTGGCTAGCAGGCTGCAATGTAGCTAATGCAGTCTTCTGCTACCCCTGCTTACTCTTTCACCCTGAAGGCGGCACGGCAGACAGCACCGCTTGGACAGCGACTGGTGTAACGGACATGCACCATCTTTCAGAAAAGATTAAGGGTGCTTTCACACTTATTAGTCCGTTTGCTTGGTCCGAATCAGTGGATGAGTTGCTACTTTGTTGCATTTTTCATTAGGTCCGGTTAGTGTTCACACGGTCCTGTTTTAAGCGAACCAACGTTTGAAAAAAAACAAAACAATGACACACGGTCATACAGGTTGTTAATCTATTGGGCAGAAAATGTGTGAGGGAAAATCACTTCCATGTCACGAACAACAATGGAGCAACAGCAGCGATCGCAATACTATCTTTAATTGTTATGATTTGGGGTTGCTCGTTGGTCTTTTACTCAGGATTATATCCAGGTTATCAAACCATGGGAATTATATGTTTTCATCTGACTAGCCATTACTTTTCCATAGAACATCACACACTTTTAGCTGTCTAAGTTTTTAACTTTCAACCAACATTGGTCCACTGTGCAATAATGACGCTTTATTTCAGTATATAACTAAATAATTTAAATACCTCGCTACTCTAATGTGTCTCCACAAGTATCTCTGCAGTATGATCATCAGCCCATATTTGCCGTTCCTTCACTTAATCATTCCCCCACGTTTTCCCTCAACTCATTTCGCTGCTAATGAGTGGCACGGCTGTCTCCGCCAAGTGTAAATTCCTTTTTCAACCCACAATGCACTACATTTTGGTTTGCTTCCTGGAATAGGTCAATATTAAGTCCAATTACGTTCAGACCTAAAGCGAACCGAACCATGGTTCACTTGGAACCGGACCGAGTCCCATCTTTTTAGGGGGACCATGGTTCGGTTGTTTGATCCGCACTAGAGTTCGAATGCGTGTTCTCACCTCTCCAAACGAACCGTACTTTCAGAGAAAACGGACCATGGTCCGATTGAAACGGACCAAACATGTCAGGTGTGAAAGCACCCTAAGAAACATGAGCTGTCAAAGACCCACATGGATAGCTGTTTGAGATTGTCTGCTTTGGGGAGAGTGAACATTGCCACTCAACTGGATGAGGGATACAGGCTAGCTGTCCGCCGCCACAACGATGAAGTTAGCAAGAACCGCCACATCCTCAGCCGGCTAATCCAGTGTGTGAAGTTTTGCGGAGTGTTTGAGTTAGCTTTGCGAGTGTAAGGCTGGGTGTCAAACCTGCCCCCACCTCTCATATGCTAAAGTCTGGAGTTTCTGGACGGCCTCAACTTGATGGCTCTCACACCCCATTCAAGATGTGGTCTGATTGGTTGTTCTTGTGTATAAAGGGAATTGTAATGCATTGTTCTTTGGATTCTTCGTCTCCTGAGACCTTCCCCTCAGTTCTCCCTTGTCCTACTCCTTGCTCACCTCTTGCTTTCTCTCAGATTTACAATGATCATTGGTAGAGTAGGTAAGATTGAAAGCTTTCATATTGTAACATGTTTGCCTTGTAATTGATTTCATTCATTTGCAAAGTTATTAAATGCGTATTTCATTTAACTGTACTTGCTCTGATTTAACCCATAGTCAAATACCTGGAATTCTATTGGTATTGGCATTATGTGGTTCATGCTAATACACTGTTCAGTTTCCCATCTTCCTTTAAACCATAGGGGAATTAGTTTTGGTTGTTTGGACAATATTTACCCCCCTACACGAGGCAAAGATGAAACTGAGGGCTCCAATAACTCTGGTATTTTTCTTGGACTTGTCAACTTTGTGGCAGTTAGATGAGGTGTTTGATGACCATCTTAAAAATGCTAAAGTTTTCAAGGGCACATCAAAGACCATTCAAAACGAGCTACTGGAGTGTATGCTAGCGGTCATGAGGGAACATATTGTGGAGGAGGTGAAGCCGGCGAACTTCGTAGCTATCCCAGCTGACGAGACCACTGACGTTTCTACACAGACACAGCTGGTGCTTGTGCTGAGGTACATAGATAGCAACCACAAAGTGCAGGAGCGCTTTTTTGAGTTCCTTCCCATCTCGGAATCAACCTCAGTCTCAATCGCCAGTGTGCTTTTGGAGACTTAACGTTCATGTTCATTTTTACAAATCTATACAATTGGCCAGAATATGGTTGTTCATATTTACAAATCTATACAAATGGCCAAAATGTGATTGTTCATTTTTACAAAGCCATACAGATAGCTGTGTTTACCTTTTCTAGAAATTATTTTCAAATTCTGTTTTCAGGCAAAATGTCTATGACTGTTCATTTTCACAAATCTATACAAGAGAGCAGAATATGGGAGTCTATACAAATTTCTTATTACCAATAACTTGCATCAATGTTTTCAGTAGCCTCTATCAAAAGCTCCTGCTTGCTTGTTGTGAATTATGCTTAAGTGCACATATTTCCAATTCAACAATGAGGCCTTTTTGAAGCAAGTAATGTGTATATCAGAATTATTTAGTTAAACTTAGCAGCACCTCATCATTCTGGTTTGGTCTTTAATGTGTAAAGCCAAGATGCCCAGACCACAGTAGGTCAAGCCTCACTTGTTCACTCCCCTATTTGGGACGTTACTTTGCTTTAATTAAGTAGCACTTTGGTCATATCCTACATTCCACAAAATGTAGTTCTAAAGATCCACTTCTCAACAATTTGTCTACTTGTTATTGCCATGCTGTTACTATTTATTGTGTAAGTGTGGATTTCTCTTTTACTCTTAAACAAAAGCTCTTGTTGATCCTGAAATCTGAACAAATACCAAGATGCTGTATTTTCAGCTGATATTTCATTTGTTTATGGAAATGCATATTGTTTATGCAGTGTTGAGGAATGTGAAAGAACACCCTTGATTATTTTTACTGTGATAACTTATTTTGCTGTTGTAAGCCAACACTTTGGAGATCAGTCAATAAATGCTTCTGGTATTGACTTATATGCTGCCCCTGTCTTCATGTTATTGCTGGACATATCTTTTTTTAAATGTGTGTAGGTCACCTAAATCATCAGAAAAATTGCTCCCCCCTGAGAATTTTTTCAGGAGCCGCCACTGGTACCAATATGTTGAAACAGACCATATTAGAAATGCTCTTACGTACCTGCTGAAGTTTAATAAGTGGTACAAAGATGTGCAATTTAATGAGGACTGGGAAAATCCTTTGAATCAGACAGATGCAGGAGATGATTCAGATGTTATGCATGAGCATGATTTAACACAGCAGAATGAAACAGATGATATTGATACATACATTAAAGACCAAGGTGGCCTCTTTTCAGACACATCATTACAGCCTGTTGACATTGCCTCTGAAGTGTTGGATCAGCATTTTGACAGCATTATGTCTCTTGCTCCTGGTGAAGGTAATAGGCCTGTGAGATTGTTAATGGACAAAACAAATGAAGCAAAGTGTTTTCCAGTTTTGTATCCTAACGGAGGTCCAACTTTTCACGATGATCGAAAGGAAAAAATAACACTGTCTCGATATTTGAATGCACGGATACTTCATGCTGATGGACGATTTGCCAAAAGTACAGATTTTATATTTTATGCACAGTATATATCAGAACTTAATCAAATTGTGTCCAATGTTTCAATAGCACTGAGAAAAGGATCAGATAACAAAAGGACTAAAAATGTGACACCTAACTTGTTAACAGACCCAGCATCCTTAAGAAACATATTGAACTTTGATGAAGGATATAATTTTTTAAAACCTATTTGTGGTACACCACCATTTTGGCAATGTGCTCAGAACAATATTTTTGCCATGATACGACAGTTATCTATACCAACATTTTTCTGTAGTTTTTCATCTGCGGATTTGCGATGGCCAGAAATGCTCAATTCAATTATCCGACACGAAAGGAAGCACATAAATGTGGAAGACCTTGACTGGTCAGAAAAATGTGGACTTTTGCAGCAAAACCCTGTCACTGCAGCAAGAATGTTTGACCACAGATGGCATTGCTTTTTGAAAGCAATGTCTCCAGCAGCACCAATTGGTAAAATAAAAGATTACTTCTATCGTGTTGAATTTCAACAGCGAGGCTCTCCCCATGTTCATTGTCTCTTTTGGATTGAGGACGCTCCTCAGATTGATAAAAATACAGATGAAGAGGTTTTTGAATTCATTGACCGTTACATCACATATGTAATACCGTCACAAGATGATGCAGAACTTTTTGAGATTGTTGATAGTGTACAAAAGCACAGTACAAGACATTCAAAGACATGCAGAAAGAAGAAAACAGCTTGCAGATTCAATTTTCCACGTCCGGTTTCTTCTCAAACATTTATAACTAGATCAGTAGATACAGAAGAATTGAAAGATGAAAGTTCCATTCAACTTGCAACCCAAATTCTGGAAAAAGTTAAACAAACAGTTTTAAATGGTGACATCAGTTTCAATTCAACAGATGAACTATCTGCTGCAATTGGAATAACCCAGACCTTATATGAATTTGCATACAAGACATGTACAAAAAAAAAAAGTGTTGTTCTTAAAAGGGATCCAAATGACGTTTGGCTCAATCAATATAATCCACACTTGTTGCGCACATGGAATGCAAACATGGATATTCAGTTTGTTACTGATGCTTTCAGTTGTGTTGTGTACATTCTAAGTTACATTACAAAAGCAGAAAAAGAAATGGGACTGTTGCTTGAACGTGCTCAGAAAGAGAGTTGTAATGGTAACATGGATGCTAAACAGGCAATGAAACAGCTCGGGAGTGTTTATCTACACAACAGTGAAATCTGTGCACAAGAGGCTGTGTATCGGTTAACAAACATGCACTTGAAGGAATGCTCTCGCAAGGTACAATTTATTCCTGTTGGACTTAATCCAATTAAAATGAGTTTGCCTTTGAATATTCTCCAAAAGAAAGCTCAATATGAGTCTGATAATGACACACATTTGTGGATGATAAGTCTAGTGGAAAGATATAAAAACAGACCGTGTACAAATTAATTTGAAAACATATGTCTGGCAAGCTTTTGTTCAGAATACAGAGTATTATGCAAATCAGAGATCTCTACAAACAAAGCATCAAAAGAAAGTGGAATAATTCAACTGAGAAATAATTTTTGATTTGTTAAACAAAGGACACGAACACAACCTGCGGTGGTCAGATATCCACGTTTTTCACCCCAAAAAGATCCAGAGAAATACTTTCACTCCCTTTTACAACTTTTCTTGCCATACTATGATGACTGTCAGTTAAAACCTCATCACTTTCAGTCGTTTGAGGACTTTTACAGACGTGGTGCTGTAGCATGTGGTGGAGATTTACAAACAGTAGAATTTATTGTTAAAGCTAACAAAGCCATTTTTGAAAAAGAAAGTGAGAAAATAGACGAAGCTCAACAACAGTTGGCTGAAATTGGTGAACTGGATGATGCATGGGCTCAGATATGTCCTGAGTCAGAAAGAGAACGTCTTGAGTGTCTTGCGCTAAGAGATGAGGTGGACATTGATGAACACGATCCTGCTGAAAATATTCCTGATCTCACAGGAAAACCTGAAACTGCTTGTACTATTGAAACTAATAATGCAGCAATCTCAAGAGAAGATGCATTGCAATTATTGCGTTCACTAAATGAGGAGCAGTCTAACATTTTCTATAAGATTCGTGAGTGGTGTCTGGACAGAACTTGTGGTAAAAACCCTGAACCATTTAGAGTTTTTGTTACTGGAGGAGCAGGTACAGGGAAGTCATTTAATTAAAGCAATACAATATGAATCAACCAAACTTTTGTCTCAAGTGTCAGGAAATCCTGATGATATCACAGTGGTTGTAACAGCTCCAACAGATGTGGCTGCATATAACATTAATGCTGCAACCATTCACAACACATTTTCAATCGGTGCAAATACAAGACTGCCATACCAACCTCTTGGTGATGAGAAAATTAACTCTCTGCAAGCTAAATTGGGAAATATACAAATATTAATCATTGATGAAATCTCTATTGTTGACCATCGCCTTTTAGCCTATATTCATTGGAGATTACGTCAAATTAAACAGACTGGAGACTATTCTCTGTTTGGAAAAGTCAGCATCATTGCAGTTGGAGATTTTTTATCAGTTGCCACCTGTGAAAGGAACCGCTCTGTATTCTGATGTGAAAACAGTTAACTTGTGGGATACTCAGTTTGAAATGGCATTATTGACTAAAGTTGTCAGACAACAAAATGATGCAATCTTTTCTGAAATGTTGAACCGCTTAAAGCAGCTTACACACTTCCACAACAAACGCCAACATTCTACAACAAACGCAGTTTGTGTTTGTTGGTCATTGTCGGGTACTGTCGGGAGAGTTCAACATGTTCAGTCGGGTCGGGTGAAGTTGTTGAATGTCTGATCAATGTGGAGGGATTTCCAACGAACTCCAACATTCTGACAGCTCGTTACCTAGTTACAACTAGGCTTACTCGCATGCATAACATCCTCGAGCTCTCTTTGATGTCGATTTTAACTGTTTACTCACTTCGTAATTTTAAACGATTTTTAAATCTGAAAATGGCTGGTTTCTGGACCCAAGAACGGGAAGATGTACTCCTGGAGTTATGGGAAGAGAGAAACAATCTATACGACGTTAGGAGTCAGGCATACTCCAACCGAGATAGCAAAAGTGTCGCAATACGAAACATTGCAGAAAAATTGGAGACTACTGGTGAGTATCTAGCTACTGTACTGTACTGTAGTTCTACCATGTTAGACTAGCTAATCTGTTAACAAGATAACCTATTTACATTTAGTCATTTAGCAGACGCTTTTATAAATAAAAGGAGGATTATTGTTTAAAAAAAATCGAACTAGTTGCTAACACGGTTGTTTCATTAGTAGCCTATGGTTCACTGCTCCCTGATCTAGTAGGCTACAAGTAGCAGTGTATTGAGAAATGCGAAAGTATCTCTTTGATCTAGTAGGCTACAAGTAGCAGTGTATTGAGAAATGCGAAAGTATCTCTGATCTAGTAGGCTACAAGTATCCATGTATTGAGAAATGCACCAAAAGCATTTGTGTGGTTAATAATGATACACAATGTTGTTGTTAATTTAGTCTCAATCTATTGTATGTTACAGAAAATGCAGTCAAAGCAAAGATGGAGTCGATGAGAACACAGTACAGTCGCTACCTAAAGGCCAAGCCATCGGGCAGTGATGGATTCGTCACACCACGCCAGTCCTGGATGCTGCAGAAGATTAAGTTCCTTGAGATGCATATGAGAAAAAGGCCATCAAAATCAAACTTGTCTCTTGATGTAAGAATGTATCCACATTCAAAAGCACAACACATTTAAAGATCATCTTATCATTCATAAGGGTGATGAATGATTACTGTAGTCTATCTGGCCCACAAAGTTTCAAGTAAGATTCAGGGGAGACAACCAAGACGGATGAGGAGGAGACTGGTGTAAAAGCTGGATACTGCATCTTGCGAAGCAGGGAGCCAATACAAATGTATGTAGGGAGCTTAGGTCTGAAGGCTTTTGCAAACTGTAAATATTATAACACATTTAAAAGACTAGAGACCATTAAACATCTACATGATCAGAATTTAGATATTCTGTTAGGAATTCCCTGACCCTTTTGGCCTGCTGAGTGGGATTTGTAGACCCAGGCAGAGCAGCCTGCCGTAATGAAGGATCCTCTCTCCAGCAGTCAGGGGTGGTATCAGGTACTTCGTACACACTACTGTGTTCCTCCCGGAGAAAGTTGTGCATTGCACAGCAGGCCAGAACAATACTCTCCACAACCTGTGGCTTTTGATTTATGGTCGTGAACAACACACGCCATTTGTTTGTGAGAATGCCAAAGGCATTCTCCACAACTCTTCGTGCTCTTGACAACCTAAAGTTGAAAATTCTCTGTTCCTCAGAAAGGCCTCGCCTTGAATAGGGTTTCATTATGTAGGGCTTTAGCGGGAACGCTTCATCGGCCACTACATAATACGGTAAAAAAATGTCGGATCCTGGCAGGGGAGAGGGTGGGGGGATGTTGGCTGTTTGCTATTCCAGCGATTGTTGGAGAGTACACCCCCTGAACACACCTCCATCAGACACCCTGCCATTACATCCTATGTCAACATATAGGAACTTGTAGTCAGAGTCTACAAGGGCCATGAGGACAATTGAATTAAAGTGTTTGTAATTATAATACAGTGAACCACTGTTTGGTGGAGGTCTGATGGCAACATGCTTCCCATCCAAAGCACCCAGACAGTTGGGAAACTGCCAGTTCTTCTGGAATCCTTCTGCAATCTCTAACCACTCAGATGTTGTGTTGGGGCACTAAAATGAGATAAAAAACATATGTCAATATTTTCTGTCAGCAGGATACATTAACTGAAACCGACGATGCACCATCAGAAGGGATTGAGGTTGAAGATAGCTCTATGACCGCTATCACCATCAGCTCAGAAGACCCTGATGTGACGGCAGTTGATGGGGGAGAGGAGGAAACTGCCAGTACTTCTTATTTCACCCCCCCACTTTCTACACCTCGACGTAAGAGGAAGTCTCCAGAGGCTCAGGCTCAAGACAGAGACTTACAAATGCTTGAGGCTATCAATTGTACACTGCGCTCTCTCACTGAGAGTACAGCTGTGAAGCAACAACAAGACCACATTACATCTTACTGTCAATACCTGGAACATGAGTTAAGAACAATGGAACAACTAGATCCACAGTATTTTCAATTTGTGCAATGTGAAATAGGTCGGCTTATCTATAACCCTCATTCACCCAACCATCCATATGGACCTTCCGAATGCTAATTGTGAATGTGTGTGTTTGTGAAGGAGTGCATTCAGCTCTCTCCCTCTCTTCCTCCATATTCTCTTCTCTGCCCCGCTCTTATCTGTCTCTCTCTCTTCCCCTCTTTCTCTCTGGCTTAATTATTTATTATATTTATTAAACATGTCAAATTATTTGATCATTTGTTTGTTTTGGCATCTTTGTAATGTACAAATGGGACTACACTTTCATTTTGTTATTATCCATATCACTGTTGGCCTATTGAACAGTACTCACTCAACTAAGCATCTATATAGCCTACACACAAAGAACAGAAACAACTAACTGAGTTAGACCTAATAATAAATTATGCTTACCTTGAGGTATTTTTCACACAGCACCTGGTGGATAGCTGCACATGTTTCAGGAATAATTCCTTGGATTGTTGAGCAACCAATTCGAAATAAGTAAGCAAGGCTCTGGAAAGTTTCGCCTGTTGAATAACACAGATTGGCATTAACCTTGTTACATAATGATCTTTACACTGTGTAGTTAAAGAATTGTATTGTGAGAGAATCTATAGGAGTTGTAGCAGCTTACCTGTTGCCAAAAACCGTAATGTCACCATCAGACGCTCACCAGGAGTAATGCAGTCTCTGAAATTTGTGTTTTGTCTTCTAATTAGTGGTGTAACCAGATTGAGTAAGTTATCAAAAGCCTGAGGCGCAAAACGGGCGAAGTTTGCAAAACCCAGGGTGTCTTCAGACCTAAGCTCCCTGCATAAATTAGGGTAGGCTCCCTGCTTTGCACGACGCAGTATCCAGCTTTTACACCACAGTCTCCTCCTCATCCGTCTTGGCTGTTTCCCCTGAATCCTCCTTGAAACTTTGTAGGCCAGGTAGACTAACATGACCCTGACTACATTTAACAAGTAGGTATCAACCTCATTCATCTTATGATACTGGCTACAACACTCAATTTAAAAAGTAGCTAATTAGTTAACTGAAAACAAATCTGTTATTGTCTGAGCAGTGTGAAACTGGCAGTTGGTTTACTGGACATTCTAAAGACAATCACCAACAACTGCCAACTTTAGAATGTTGGGATTTGTTGGAGTTTGTTGGGGCAGTGTGTAAGCTGCTTTAGAGTACGTAAAAAGAATGAGGCTCTAATTCCCAGCGATATCCAAATACTCAAACAGTGTGAAACTGGAGACATCCAGTTCAATTCACATATTTGCTACCAACAATGAGGTTGATCAATACAATATTGAGAGACTACATGAGTGTTGCTCTGAAACAATCACTATAGACGCTCAAGATTATAATAGAAATCCCAAAACTGGAAGGATGGAAAGGAAAGTTGGACATCATAAAAAGGTTTACAATTCATGTTTGTCAAAATCTATTTCACTTGGTATTGGTGCTAGAGTAATGCTTAAGAAGAATATTGATGTCTCTGATGGTCTTGTTAATGGAGCATTTGGAACGGTTTCACAGATATTTAGTGCTGATGGCTTCCCCTCTGTTATTCATGTGGTGTTTGATGATCCAAGGGTTGGAAACTGTCAACGCTCAAAAACACAACAGACATCGTCCCAAAATACAGTAATAGGACTGCAGGAAGATCATGTGACAAATGATGGTGGCATTAGACGGCAGTTTACACTTAGATTGGCATGGGCTTGCACAGTTCACAAAGTACAAGGGCTGACCGTGGACAAAGCTGTCGTTTCACTTGCCAAAATCTTTGCTGCAGGACAAGCATATGTTGCATTGAGTCGGGTAAGAAGCATCAGCGGACTAATTATTGAGGATTTCAAGGAGTCCACCATATTTTCCAATGAAAGAATTGAAGCGATTAAGACCATGCCTGCATTTATTTTGGAAAAGGACAGATTCACAAAGCCGTCTAAATTCACTTTCGCACTTCACAATGTTCAAAGTTTAAATGCTCACTTTCTGGATCTTCAAGCACATAAGCGATTCATGAGTGTTGAATGCATTTGTTTAACCGAAACATGTTTAAGTTCTGAAAATACAGACAATTCGCCACAGTTGCCAGGTTTTTTGTTTAAGAACAATCCAAGACGTAATTGTTATGATAACAGCCAGCCCATTTTTGCCAAATTAAAACAACAGACAAGAGGTGGTGTTGGAATATATTATTCTGAAAAAAGCATGGCAGATGTTTTGGTTCCAGAGACTTGTAATTTAGAGTGTTTATACTTTGCTGTATCACATATTGGTTGTACTGCTGCTGTTTTGTACAGACCAAATTCTTACACCATTGATATATTTCGACAGCAGCTCTTGAATATAATTTCTAATTTAGAGATACATCGTGGCACAAAAGTAGTTATGGGAGACTTCAATGAGGACATTTTTACATCGTCTACCATCGTAAATGTAATGGAACAACATGGCTACAGCCAGCGTGCACAAAAAGCCACAACTGAGAAAGGTACATTAATTGATCATGTGTATGTAAAAGATGGAGATGATGTCAGTGTTGAAGTGGTACAGACATACTACTGCTTTCATGATGCCATCGTTATTGCGATCAACTAAATTTGCTCATTCAGCTATGATATTGACATGGATATATGTAATCCTCGTCCTATAATGTGGGGGGTGGGGGAAGCAGGGAGGAAGCATATAACTGGACGACTCTCTGCGGGTAGCCAGCAATCTCAACATAGGTAACAAAATACATTATTTATGTATTTGTAAATAGCCGTTATTCTTTATCTTCATGAATTGATCAATTAATTTATAAATATAGATTTTGAATAACAAAATGATGTTATCCATTCATCTGTTTACTTATTATTCATGCGTATGAGTGTATAGCTTTGCATTTGAGTTTTGTATTTATTTATATCAGTTTACAATGGTGCAATACTGAATATGTCAATGCCATAAAACTGTATGTACATCGTGACTGTCTCCTGACCAAGTAAGTGAGTTTAAACTTGTAGTATTGCGTTGTGTTGTTGCTAAATCTTGTGTCTGGGCAGGGCTGCTAAACAGCAGTTATCCAGGCCTTAAGTTAAGTAGCTAGCTAGAGATCGTGCTCAGGGTACTTGCCGCTGCGTGAGACCCTGGCCTTTGTTTACATAATTTGGGTCATTGTAGGAAGCAGCTAAATAGCCCTGACATCTGTAACCAGATTCAGAGCGAATAGTGTTTTTACTGTATGTACATCGTGACTGTCTCCTGACCAAGTAAGTGAGTTTAAACTTGTAGTATTGCGTTGTGTTGTTGCTAAATCTTGTGTCTGGGCAGGGCTGCTAAACAGCAGTTATCCAGGCCTTAAGTTAAGTAGCTAGCTAGAGATCGTGCTCAGGGTACTTGCCGCTGCGTGAGACCCTGGCCTTTGTTTACATAATTTGGGTCATTGTAGGAAGCAGCTAAATAGCCCTGACATCTGTAACCAGATTCAGAGCGAATAGTGTTTTTACTGTATGTACATCGTGACTGTCTCCTGACCAAGTAAGTGAGTTTAAACTTGTAGTATTGCGTTGTGTTGTTGCTAAATCTTGTGTCTGGGCAGGGCTGCTAAACAGCAGTTATCCAGGCCTTAAGTTAAGTAGCTAGCTAGAGATCGTGCTCTGGGTACTTGTTGCTGCGTGAGACCCTGGCCTTTGTTTACATAATTAGGGTCATTGTAGGAAGCAGCTAAATAGCCCTGACATCTGTAACCAGATTCAGAGCGAATAGTGTTTTTACTGTATGTACATCGTGACTGTCTCCTGACCAAGTAAGTGAGTTTAAACTTGTAGTATTATGTTGTGTTGTTGCTAAATCTTGTGTCTGGGCAGGGCTGCTAAACAGCAGTTATCCAGGCCTTAAGTTAAGTAGCTAGCTAGAGATCGTGCTCAGGGTACTTGCCGCTGCGTGAGACCCTGGCCTTTGTTTACATAATTAGGGTCATTGTCAGCTGCGCCTTGCATAGTTAAGGCAGCTGGCACTCTAGAGGCAGCCTCGTCTGCCAGCCTCGTCGCACGAAGACTCAGTCGAACAAAGACTCAGTCGAACAAAGACTCAGTCGAACAAAGACTCAGTCGAACAAAGACTCAGTCGAACAAAGACTCAGTCGAACAAAGACTCAGTCGAACAAAGACTCAGTCGAACAAAGACTCAGTCGAACAAAGACTCAGTCGAACAAAGACTCAGTCGAACAAAGACTCAGTCGAACAAAGACTCAGTCGAACAAAGACTCAGTCGAACAAAGACTCAGTCGAACAAAGACTCAGTCGAACAAAGACTCAGTCGAACAAAGACTCAGTCGAACAAAGACTCAGTCGAACAAAGACTCAGTCGAACAAAGACTCAGTCGAACAAAGACTCAGTCGAACAAAGACTCAGTCGAACAAAGACTCAGTCGAACAAAGACTCAGTCGAACAAAGACTCAGTCGAACAAAGACTCAGTCGAACAAAGACTCAGTCGAACAAAGACTCAGTCGAACAAAGACTCAGTCGAACAAAGACTCAGTCGAACAAAGACTCAGTCGAACAAAGACTCAGTCGAACAAAGACTCAGTCGAACAAAGACTCAGTCGAACAAAGACAAAGGAGTCTACCTGCGGAGTCCACCGAGGAAGGCCGACGAGGAAGGCCGACGAGGAAGGTCGACGAGGAAGGCCGACGAGGAGGATCACCTCTTCTGATAAGTATCAACCTATTCATATTCATAATTAGATTATATTCTACCTAGAACTTATTCATAGCTAGCATGTGTTTCTTTAGCATTCCTGTTCATTACACTACCCGTAGACGTAGATATGTCACAAAATATATACAGTCTACTTCTAACCTTCACTACCTATCCAGATCTTCTCCACCTGCCCTCTCTCTTTCCTTAGGGCTCTGGAACTGCCAGTCTGCTGTGAACAAGGCAGACTTCCTCCCGGCGTTTGCATCCCATGCTTCTCTTCATGCCCTTGCGCTGACAGAGACATGGATCCGCCCAGAGAACACTGCAACTCCAGCTGCTCTCTCCGTCAACCACTCCTTCACTCACTCACCCCGCTCAACTGGGCGGGGTGGTGGGACAGGTTTGCTTCTTTCCCCACATATTAAATACACATCCACGCCACTCTCTTTTACTGCCAAATCATTTGAACACCATTATGTGATGATAACTAATCCTATCAAAGCATGCTTAATTGTTCTTTATTGCCCACCAGGACCGCTAGCTGACTTTGTGGACGAGCTGGACATGCTCCTCAGCGTCCTCCCGGATGATGGAACCCCCCTGATAGTCCTTGGGGACTTCAACATCCACCTCCAAGGAACGCAGGCTGTTGACTTCTTGTCCCTCCTGACTGCCTTTGATTTGACGCTGCTGAGCACACCGGCGACCCACAAGGCAGGCAAACAGCTAGACCTCGTCCTGACACGTAACTGTATCACTGACTTAACCTCTGTAACCCCACTGCACATATCTGATCACTACTTTATCAAATTCTCTGTCTCTCTCCCTCCAACTCCTTCTACCTCCCCTCCCCTCGTAACTTTCCAGCGCAACCTCCGCTCCCTATCCCCCTCCCATTTCTCCTCTGTTGTAACATCCTCCATCCCTCCCATCGACGAGTTCTCGTCCCACCCCACTAACACTGCCACCGACACCCTGTTAACCACGTTAACTGCATCACTTGACTCTCTCTGTCCCCTGTCAACCAGGCCTGCACAATCTTCTCCCTCCTGCCCGTGGCTTACGGATGTTATTCGTGAAAAGCAGTCCACCCTTCGAGCAGCTGAGAGGAGATGGCGCAAGTCCAAAGACGGTCTGGACCTTGATAAGTATCACTCCCTCCTTAAATCCTTCTCTTCTCACATAACTGGTGCTAAAACCCTCTACTTTCTTAACAAAATTAACTCTGCTTCTAACCCCCACAAACTTTTCTCTACCTTCTCCACCCTTCTTAACCCACCTCCCCCACCCCCCCCCCCCTCCACTCTGACAGCAGACGACTTCTCCTCCTTCTTTGAGGAAAAGTCTCCGACATTAGCAGTCGGTTCCCTAAACCCACCTTTCCTACCCCCTCACCTTTCATGACTGACCCAACTAAATGTCTAAACTCTTTCCCCTGTCCGAGTCAGAGCTCTCTGACCTCATTCTCTCTCATCGCCCCACCTCCTGCCCCCTTGACCCTGTCCCCTCCCCTCTCTTTCAAACTATCTCCCCCTCTATCATAACTTTTCTGCTCCATGTCCTAAACTCCTCTCTTACCTCTGGCACCTTCCCCTCTGCCTTCAAACAGGCCAGAGTTGTTCCTCTACTCAAAAAACCCTCCCTTAACCCTGCCGTCCTCCAGAACTACAGACCGGTATCACTGCTACCCTTCTTTTCTCAAACAATTGAACGTGCTGTATCTAACCAACTGTCTAACTTTCTCTCTCAGAACAACCTGCTTGACCCCAACCAATCGGGCTTCAAGACCGGCCACTCCACAGAGACTGCCCTCCTTTCAGTCACCACTGCCCTCCAGTCTGCCAGAGCGGCTTCGAGGTCATCCGTCATCATTCTGCTGGACCTTTCTGCAGCGTTTGACACGGTTAACCACCAGATCCTGCTCTACAGACTTGGAGAGATGGGCATCACTGGCACTGCACTCCAGTGGATCTCATCCTACCTCTCGGGAAGATCCTACCAGGTCTCCTGGGGAGGCAAACTGTCAGACCCCCGCCAGCTCTCCACCGGTGTCCCACAGGGCTCCGTCCTTGGACCCCTCCTCTTCTCTCTGTACACCACCTCACTTGGACCAATCATCACCTCCCATGGCTTCTCCTACCACTGCTACGCTGACGACACCCAGCTGTACCTGTCGTTCCCCCCGACCGATCCGGGGATCTCTGCTAGGATTGAGGCCTGCCTCGCAGACATCTCCACCTGGATGACCGAGCACGACCTCCAGCTGAACCTCGCCAAAACAGAACTTCTCATCATCCCGGCTAAACCCTCCATCTCCCACGACCTGTCAATCACCCTGGGATCTGCGACGGTGACCCCCTCATCCTCTGCCAGGAACCTTGGGGTTACAATGGATGACGAGCTCTCCTTCACGGCCCACATCGCCGCAGTCTCCCGGTCTTGTAGATTCACCCTCTACAACATCCGAAAAATCAGGAGATACCTGTCTGAGCACTCCACCCAGCTGCTAGTCCAAGCACTGGTCCTCTCCAAGTTGGACTACTGCAACTCGCTGCTCGCTGGTCTCCCAGCATGTGCAACCCAGAATGCAGCGGCCCGCCTGGTCTACAATCTACCCAGACGCTCCCATGTTACCCCGCTCCTCATCTCCCTCCACTGGCTACCCATCAACGCCCGTATCAGATTCAAGACCCTGGTACTGACCTTCCGAGCAGTGAACGGGACTGCACCCATCTACATCAAGTCTCTCCTGCAACCTTACACCCCCACCCGTCACCTACGGTCTTCTTCAGACAACCGCCTGGTGGTCCCACCGCTCAAGACTGCCCGGTCCCAACACAAGCTCTTCTCCTGCCTGGCGCCCCAATGGTGGAACCAGCTCCCCACCTCCATCAGGGACACTGACTGTCTCCCCACCTTCAAGAAAAGGCTCAAGACGCACTTGTTCCGGGAGTACAACGGCACTTAAGAATGCTTGGCTGGACTTGTTAGTTTCCTCCAGGATCACTATGACTCTTTATTGAGTGACTTGTTGCTATTGTAGGTTAGATATAACGAAGTTAAGTCTTGTACTTGCTGTGTAATATTTTACTGTTGATTGCTCTTTTACAGGTACAGTCCTGCACTTTTGTGGTTCATGTTGTTTTAATTTGTAACTTGTATAACTACATGCTCTTATGGGTCTTCCCTTTTGGCACTTGTTCAGCTTTTTCACAATGTATGCTTCATGTTTTGGCTGCTTGCAATGTTTGGGACTATCTCGTTGTTATGATCAGTGACCTATGCTCTTTTGTAAAGCTCTCTCTTGGAAGTCGCTTTGGATAAAAGCGTCTGCTAAATGAATAAATGTAATGTAAATGTAAATTTAACCGATTTTATTTAACCAAATTCTGCATGAGCAAAACACAGATCTGTGTTCGCTCGAGTGGCATAGTCCCAAAATCTCTACAGACCTTGCAGCTAATTTTATGCTCAACAATTGAATGGGGGCTTATTACTTGAAAGAGGAATTATTTACTGTGTTGTCTCAGTTACACTAGGGCTTTGGAAAACTGTGCCAAGCGCAAATAGGCTAATGGCTAGTAGAACATAACATTTCAGAATAATTTCAATAAATCAAGTAGAGCTGAAACGATTCATCGATTGATTCGAGTAATTCGATTACAAAAAAGCATCGATGAATTTTTCCTGCCTCGAGTCATCGTTTATTTAATTTTACAGTTGAGGTCACGGTTTTCCGCACGGACCATTTTTTGTGTGACACAACCCACAGAACGGTTTTCCGCACGGACCATTTTTAATGTGACACTGAGCAGACAGACGCGGCATGTTTTGACTTGTTTAGGGGCTAACATTAGCGTGCGCTAAGATGGAAGACACGAGCGAAAATAGTGAGGAAAGCCAAACGGCCAGGAGAAAGCGACAGAGAATGTCCAAGGTTTGGGATCATTTCACGTTGCACATTAATGAGAAGACCGTGGTGTGTGTCCACTGCAAGACCGAGCTGGCGTACCACAACAGCACGACTTCCATGCTGCAGCATCTCAACAGAAAACACCCATTCCACTCGGCAGACCGCCGACCCGAGACAAGGTAATTTTAAAATCAATGCTGCTATAGTTTACGCTACATTAGTGCAGTTGGAGGCTAAGTTGTTGTTTATTATGACTAACGTTATAAGTATAGCTAGTTAATTAAATGTGGCGGCTAATAATTATGTCCCCAAGACTAACGTCAAGTCACCACAAAGTTTTTATTTTCAAAAAGACAGCGCTGTTCAAGAAATAAATACACGATAGCTTAAGCTGAACCATAGCTGGTCACTTCTAGTAGACAATACGGTGTTTTGAATGTGTGTGTCTTCTTGATTGATGGATACAATATCTAAATAGCAGTTTAATGTGAATGAACTTACTCTATTATCATATTGAGCCGTAGTAAAAAAAAAATCTTCCTTTTTCAGTAAACCATCACAGTCTCGGATGGACACATTTATGCATAGAACCCCATCATGTACCCCTGAGCACGCAGCTGAGTTGACAGACAGCATTTTAAACATGATTGTCGCTGACATGCGCCCGCTGAGCATGGTGGCAGATAGTGGCTTTAAAGCGATGATTGCCACTTTCCATCCAAAATACGAGCTTCCATCTAGAACCTTCTTCACAACACAGATGGAGAAGAAGTATGAAGCCATCAAAGGCAAGGTGATGGAAGCCCTGCAAGAAGCCAGCAGTGTTGCACTCACAACTGATATTTGGACGAGTGTTGCAACAGAGGCTTATATGGGGGTGACCCACTGCTTGACAACAATGCCACTCGATGAGAGTCACACAGCTGCAAATATTGCAGTGTGGATTGAGGAGGTAATTGCTAAATTTGAGATCCCACCAGAGAAAATCAAGGCTGTCGTCCATGACAACGGTTCTAATGTTGTAGCAGCAGCAAAGATTTTGCAAGAAAGGCATGGATGGGCATCAGTGCGATGTGCAGGACACACCCTCAACTTGGTCGTGCAAAGCTCTCTGAAGATCAACCAGGCTATCATCAAGTGTGTGGCTGCTGCCAGAAGCCTTGTTGAACACTTTAAGAAGAGTGAACTGGCATGCACCAAATTGAAGAATAAGCAGAAGCAAATGGGTACCAAGGAGAACATGCTGGTGCAGGATGTCTGTACACGTTGGAACAGCACCTACGCCATGCTGTCCAGACTGCAAGAACAAAGATGGCCGGTGACTGCTACACTCTCTGACCCAGCTGTGACCCAGAGAGGGAAACACTACCTCGATCTCAAGCCTGAACAGTGGAACCTGATTGAGGAGCTGAACCAGGTCCTTGAGCCCTTTGAATCTGCAACAGTGTTCCTGAGTGGACAACAATATGTCACACTCTCTGCACTTCCACATCTTTTGGACAAACTTAAGAAGAACATACAGAGTTCAGAAATTGAGGCTGCACCTGTGAGGTTGTTCCAGACTCAAGCGACAGACCAGATCACAGAAAGATGGCAAGGGCTAACTCAGTTTACACCTGACACTCCAAATATCACCCTGCTTGCTGCTGCTCTGGATCCAAGGTTTCGAAAACTAAAGTTCTTGCCTGCTGATGAAGTCTTCAAGGTCCAAAGCACAGTACAAACCATGGCACTTGCTGCCAAACAGCATGCAAACCTGAACACTGTTGAAAGTGGAGCATCTACCACAGCACAGGACTCTCCACCAGAAGCACCTGCCAAGAGGGCCACATCATTCCTTGACTCAGACTCCACCACCAGTGATGAAGAAGAACAAGATGAGGAGCAGCAGTCCAACGAAGCTGTACAGAAGGAGGCATGTTTTATTTTTTTTCCCCATTTTGATTCAATAACAATTTCCACAAGCATTTTACACATAATTATACATGTTCTACAGGAACTGGAAACTTTTTTTAAACAATATTACAATATGTAATAAATAAAATAAACTTTTGTTTTTCTTTTGTCTTGACTATTCTACAGGTCTTGATGTATTTCGGAGAACATCCCCTGTCCATACCCGCCACATCCACGCCATCAGAGCGTCTTTTTTCAGCAGCAGGTAACATCGCCTCAACGAAGAGGGCAAGCCTCAGCCCTGAGCATGTTGATATGCTTACCATCCTTCACTGCAATCACATGCTTCTTTAAAGACTTGTGTGAGTAAGAGACATAAGGAGGTGTAGCAAAGTTATTCTTCACAGCTACACGTTTTTGCCTCCTAAATGCCAAAAAAGTGTAAAAGAAGATGGTTATGGCTGTTATGCCTGCAATGTAGATTTTCAGATGTGAAGTTGCACAAATTTAAGAAAGTGTTTATGTTTTTTATTACCAAAAAATGTTAAAAGAAGAAAATGGTTATGGCTGTTATGACTGAAATGTAGTTTTTTCAGATGTGAAGTTGCACAAATTTAAGAAAGTGTTTATGTTTTTTATTACATATTTTTTTTATGTATAACTTATTTTTGATACTAGGAACAGACTTCATAATTTTATTTATCTTTCTTTACATCTCAGGATTTGTTTTTAAAGTCAGAATGTATGAAACTATGCATGGGCTTGTTTCAAGTTTCCAAGCTTATGTTGTTCCTGAATTGCAAAGGTAAAAACATTATAGTTCTGAAAGTGAAGTGCTCACTTAAACCCAAGAATGCTTGGCACATAAATGCACTTAATTTATCTGTCAACATTGTTATTTCTCATGGTACAAGTACAGACTGATAAACAATGGGAAAGTAACTAAATTGGAACTTTTGGTAGAAAATATGGTTTGCTACTCCATGCATTTTTGAAATAAAAAATGTTGATTTTTCAAAAAAGGAAACAAATTGGTTGTTCATTATTAATTGACGTGTTATTTTCTCATGTTTATTTAAAATTACTTTTCAATTGAGCAATGTATGTTTTATCCGATTACTCAATTAATCGATTGAATAATCGGTAGAATAATCGATTACTAAAATATTCGATAGCTGCAGCCCTAAAATCAAGCAGCGCTGCAAGACCCAGTTAAAAGTTATGCAGCTAGCAAACGTTAGCTAGCATCGCTAACGACATTGGCTAACTCAACTTCGGTAAGCTATCCTCTGTATTTGCAAGCTATCTGTATTTAAATAAGGCTTTAGGGATTAGCGAAGGCAGGTCACAGGTAGTTTTTTTGTTTTCTTTGTTAAGATAGCAGCTTTATGACCAACTTCTATCTGTTCAGGAATTTTCCTCACGTTACTCTGTAATCGTTTACATCTAGAAATTGAGCTGTATGGTGCAGGGAACAACTCTGACTGGCTCATGGAGGCACGTGAACAGACATTAGGTATATTCGATTCCACGCAGCGCGTGCAGCCGGCTGCAGCCTGCAGATTGGAGAAAGAGTTTACCCAATAGGCTACATAAAATGACACATTTTCCGACTTTAGCCGTTTATAACTCCTCCCCGACAGCAAGCGGCAACTCTCGCTGGTCGTTTCATGCAGCCACAGCCGATGTCGAACGCACCTATTGTTTAACGGAGTGCTAGATTGGCTTTGCAAAAAAAAACTTTGATACGGAGCGTTCTATGAACGAAATGACGCACTTTAAATATCGCTCGATCACGCGAATTTGATCGTGGGAAGCCGAAATCTTGATCGTGATTAAAACTTGATTAATCGTGCAGCCCTAGAGACCAGGCTGACAAACATGAAAAGATTTCAAAGTATTGAAAACAGAGTTGAACTTTATGCCTCTGTTGTGATGACTGTCCTCAGCTTGTAGTTCAACAACAGCAGAATCATAACTTTCGGGGGTGCGCTGTGGACCACACACATTTGGATTACCACGAAACTCATGTAGCGTGATTTCACAGTACCTGCAAAAGTACTGAGAGCGACTTAAGTTTTCAGTAAACCCACCAATGCTGTGTGAACCTAAGTTATCGCCAGCAATACAGTATAGATCCGGTTTGACAGCTTCACCACCTACTGTTATTCCATTTTCCTCCAAATCTATCAGCATCTCTGAGAAAACTTTAAGACTTCCAAATTTTTTCAGGTAATTCTCTCCACACAATAGGACAAGGGACATGTGATCTGTGTTGGACCGCACATGAGCAGATAGATTAGCCACAGAAAGATATACTGCAAGAACTTTGTGTTTTTTCTTGGCAGAGCCCAGTGGGTTTACAATTTCAAAAGCATCCTGGTACAATATTAGCTTCAGGCATCCTGG
This sequence comes from Hypomesus nipponensis, assembly GCF_054491055.1. Taxonomy (NCBI): domain Eukaryota; kingdom Metazoa; phylum Chordata; class Actinopteri; order Osmeriformes; family Osmeridae; genus Hypomesus; species Hypomesus nipponensis. The sequence continues at coordinate 6,906,721 of NC_140371.1, read as the reverse complement.
ATTTTCAATGAAGAACTGGTTGGACTTTAGGGCTGCCGCGATTCGTCGACGTCATCGACGACGTCGACATCAATATTTTAAATCGACGCATCTTTTAAAACAATTTTTTTATTATATAAAATACAAAAAACGCTTCAATTCATTATAACAAGTGTTTTTCTTCAATATCACATCGTAATTGGTGCTTGCATGACGTCGGTCGTTGTTGGCTCAAGTCATTGGTCGGCTCCAGTCAACGCTCAAATATCATGGCAGATGCAGAGTCCGACTTGGTTCCAAAACCCGAGTCCTCAAATACCCGAGGCTTCAAAAGTATGGGAATACTTCGACTTAACGCTATCACCAAACAATAAGGTGGTTTGTACACTGTGCAACACAGCAGCACTTGCGCTATGCACGAGCACCTGAAAAGAAAACATACAGGCGCCAAAAAGGCAAAACCACCGTTGTCTGGTGTTGTCTATTCATGTTTATAAGGGATAGCCTTTTTAATCTATGTTGTCATTGTAGCTGGTCAATACACGCATTATTAAAGCTATAAACTTGTCTGCCTGCTACCTTAGAGTTTCCATTGAATAAATGTATAGGTAGGTTAGAATCGGGGTTTATTCTACGTCGGTCGATAAGATGGCTCTCTAGGTTAGCTCCTTGCTATTTAGCTAACTTGTTAACCGTAACCATGACGCTTTGCTAGGACAATGGAGGCGTATGAAGTGATTTAAAGACGTTAGCCCTACTCCGGCTCTAGAGTGTGGTAAATGTAGACTACCTGGTTCTTAGATAATTGGCGAATATCGCTATCTAATCATTACCGAACTGGCATGAGCACCAGCCCAGAACCAGCACCTTGGAATTTTTGGTTTAAAAGGGGTGTGTGTTCGTGTATGTTGGGATATGTTATGTACCTTATCTAAATATATATATTTTTTTTTTTTAGGAAAATGAACCGTTTAGATTAATCGACTAATCGATAAAATAGTCTACAGATTAATCTAAAGAAAATAGTCGTTAGTGGCAGCCCTATTGGACTTATAGATTTTTCCATTACTTATGTCACTAAATTCATCTGGGTTAGAGTCTGTTTCACAAAACACATTATTCTTCCATAATTCAGATTCCAATACGTTTTGTATGGTTTGTTTCACAGGTATGTAGTAAGCAAACTTTTCTGTCATTTCCCAATGTTACTTTTTTAGGCTCTATGTATTTGAACATTTTCTGGAAAGTCTGAGCTCTTGAATATGTTGTTCTCAGCGGTCCCTGATGACAGGAAGACAACAGATCTGAATCCTTCACACAATCACATACTTTAGAAATAGCATCATCTGTTAGACACAGCTCATTTTTGAGCTGAGAATGTAGTTTACTCAAAGTATAATCCTGTCCCAACTCATGAACATTTTGCATCTCTTCAACAATTGTCTGTATTGTTGAAGCTGGAAGTAGGAGCTGCCCTTGCAATTTTAGGTAGAACAAACATACATTCCTTAGAAAGATGTCATTTAAATTATGTGGCAATTCAGTGCTTTCATTTGTTGTTGCATCATTTAAACACTGACCAGCATCTTCACATGCAGCACCAGCATTAGACTGAGAACTCGTTTCCCTGTACATTTCACTTAGGCTATCCACTGAACATGCTCTATGTTTCCTGGATATGTGAGCAGTAAATGATGACTTAACAGTGAACGTATTTTTACAGCCAGTGACTGGACATGCAACAGGTCGCCCCTCCACTATATGCTCCTTTAAGTGTGAGAGAAGTTCTTTTACTGTGTGAAATTGGCGCTCACACAGCGCGACGGCACATTTCAAATCTGTAACGGCTCTACCAGTAAGTGGGTACAGACACATTATGAATACGATAAAAGTGAGCTTTGAAAGCTGAGTAGGTGCAAAATGTCGGCTTGCAGCCAGCGCCAACACATTTGAAAAGACAGTGAGGTTCATTCCTATGAACTCTACAATGCCGAACATAACCCCTTAAGCTATCTAAAGTTTTGCTGCAATCACGGCAAGAAATCATTTTTAGTAAAATGACTAAACCACTCGTTTAAAAAAATAGTTTTCCCACTTCAAGTGTCACTGCAAAAACCACCGCTCCACAACTAATGTCACTACTGTAACGTTAGTTCTAAGTTAGCAAAAAATATATACTGGAGGTAGCTAGCGTAACTCTAGCTTATAGAATGCTCTTATTTTTTTCTGACAAACAGTCATCAAGTTTGAATAAAGTATTTAACCTAGTTACCTGAAAAAGATTGTCGTCGGCGCTTGTCACTGTCACGTAGCTAGGTTCCACAAATTGTTCTTCCATGCTCTGGCAGTGTGGATGGAAGAAAATGGCAAACAGCAAGAAATCAATTTCAGTTAAATGATAAAAACAACCGTTTAACACAAATATTTTCCAACTCAAGGTGTCACGGCAAACACCACCGCTCCACAACTAATACTGTAACATACTCTAACTACCTAGATTTGCTAAACATACTGGAGGTAATAGCTAGCCTAGCTCTAGCGGTTAGAATGAAAACCCACCAGACTAGCTAGCTAACTAACCTTCGGTCAATAGGCGATACTGTAAAATACACCTTCGGTAAGAAAATCAAGTATTTACCTGAAAAAAATCGTCGTCGGCGTTGTACACAAATTGCTCTTCAATGAGCTGGCAGTGTGTGGATAGATGGAAACGGCAACCTGCAGCTACGCACAAGCTTGAACTTGGCTCCCGCGGTCTTTACGTGGTCCAATGAAAGGACGGAAACAAACTCTACTACTCAGTGATTTGATAAATTTGAAATTCAAACGCATCAGCCGTTGATTTTTGCGGGAATGTAAAATGTAGGCCTACGTCGAGTATTACTGTTACATTTAAATTGTACATTATTCTGTAATGAAAACAAAGATTAACTTTCAATTTGATAATTTATATTTAAACAGAGGACATCAAGCAAAAATAAATAACTGATGAACATCTAACTGCATGTGGAGGAGAAAATAGGCCTAACCTTTCTGAAAACCAGGCCTAAAAGTTGAACATTGTTATGGTTTATCTTCATTTCCATGCTTTGAGCAGGCAGAATAACTTCTAATATTTATGGATATAATTTTTTATTTCCAATTCATCTGTCCACAATGTTATGTACTGCAATCACCTGCACTTTTGCCAAGCACTTTTTATGTTGCAGCCTATACTGAACATGCAGTTTACATAACATAAAATAAGTATTCAGTTTAGATTACATCTATAAGTTAAAATATAATATCCTAATATACCAAATAATACAAAATATAGTACAGTATACTAAACCTATACCGTATTTTTTAGACTATAAGTCGCACTTTTTTCATAGCTGGTCCTGCGATTTATACTCCGGAGTGATTTATAGTCCGAAAATACGGTACACATAATCTCCTCTCCGTCTTGCTGACATTGAGAGAGAAGTTATATTGTCCCGACACCATGTCAGATGGCTGAGCGGTTAGGAAATCGGGCTATTAACCTGAAAGTTGCCGGTTCGATTCCTGGCTGCGCAAAATGTCGTTGTGTCCTTGGGGAAGGTACTTCACCTCGGGGGAATGTCCCTGTACTTACTGTAAGTCGCTCTGGATAAGAGTGTCTGCTAAATGACTACATGTAAATGTAATGTAAAATGATGTCAGGCAGGGCTCGACATTAAGGCTTGTCCGCTTGTCCGGGACAAGTGGATTTTTTGTAGGGCAAGTGGAAGAGAACTTTCCTTGTCCCACTGGACAAGTTAAAACTCAAACCAAATAAAATGCTATGTTACTTCACGTTATGTTCCAATTATTACGTCTATTTTACCGAATTTATTTGACCAAATTATGCATTAGCAAAACACAAAATAAGTGGCTTCGTCCCAAGATCAGACCGTGCAGCTAATTTAATGGTAAACACTTGAACGGGGGCTTATTACCTGAAAAAGTATTTACTGTGTCATCGCAATTACACTCTCAGGGCTTAAAAACTGTGTGACTTGCTCAAGTAGGCAAATGGCTTGACCATTTCATAATAAATTCAGTAAATCAAACGCTGTAAGACCCAGTGAAATGTTATACAGCTAGCAAACTAACGTTAGCTAGCATTGCTACGACATTGGCTAACTCTACTTCGGTAGGCTATCCTCAGTATTTGCAAGCTATCTAAACTTATACTGTATCTAAAATAGGAGAAATGGCCGCGAGACAAGCTTTCACAGGTGTTCGCGTGTCTATGTTGCTTCACTCCGTGGGCCTGCACCTCGTCCATTACTGTTTACAACGTTAGCAGGACAACTTGGTTTGCGTTGCCTTCTCAGCGTGAGAAGTACAAGGTTTGGTGTGAGAGCGTCTGAGCAGGGGCGATTCTAGGATCAGACCTCTAGGGTTGCTCAGTCCCCAATTAGAATGTGACATGAATACAGTGCCTTGCAAAAGTGCTTAACCCCCTTGCTATTATATAAATCCCTAATTTCACTTGATAGCAATTAATACATGTATGTATTATTATGAAAAATATTGAATGAATAAAAAAACTATGGATGTCCCTTTCTTCATGAACAACATCAAATTCATCAAATGATAATAAAGAATAATGTATATTTTTAGGGGTGCTTGAGCACCTGCTTGAGCACCTACTTTACAGTTGAATATTAGCTGGTATTTAACTACATACATTTAACTGATACAAATGCTGCTAAAGCTTGCTAGGTACACCACTGCCGACGCTAGCAAACTAGAAACGTCAACACCATTTAAAGAAAATATTTAATTATAAATCTTTACCCGGACAAGTGACTTTTGTGTCTGGACAAGTGAAACGTTAATGTACTTGTCCGAAGGACAAGTGCCTCAAAAAGTTAATGTCGAGGCCTGATGTCAGGGGTATCAACCTCTTTGTAGGCTGACTCGTCACTGTCAGAGATGAGCCCCATAATGGTTGAGTCGTCAGCAAACTTGTTTGGAATTGTGTGTTGCCACACAGTCATGAGTGAAGCCATTTAATCGGATCAACCTCAAAATACATAAAGATAAACATGTTTTAATTCCAGCGCGTTCAGTCCCTTAAGTAAAGGTTGGCTAGCAGGTTACAGCAGCAGCCTGGGCCTATGACAGGTGGGGGGAGGGGTGCAAAGGGCACACTTTATAGTGGTATCTTGCTTCCAACTCATTTTTTAGACAACCCATTCATTTGTAGCAGATAAACATCTAAAAACATGCAAGCTACAGGCCCAAAAACTAGGATTGAGAGAGGTTGATATAGAAGGTTGATAAGAGAAGCTGACAAAGAGGAATATTTCAGTATTTCATTTGTTTGATGTGCAAGAAAACTTAACACCTCTCTAAAGGAATAATAGTGGCAGTATAATAGTGCAATGATTTGATAATGGTTTACTACTTCAACACTTTATGACTAACTCGTTGTATTAAATTGAGCACAAAATGACAAAAGGCCCTCACAATCAAGCTAGCAATGGATAGTAGCTTATGTGCTTTAAAATCAGTATCTAATTTTGATTGCTGTTACTCCTGTCCTGCTTAAAAAGTATCCAACTCCAGTCTGCTCTTTTTATACCTTGGTTCTATGAGAAACATTTAAGTCACATTCACTGTTGACATTCTTCTTAAAAGTTGAGGCAAATTGGTCATCCACATCCTCAAACACTTAATGGGCTCATAACTGCTTATATGTAAATTTAACTGTGTTTCCTCTGTGTATATGTAAACACCACTTTCCCACACTGACAATAAGACTTGCATTAAATTTATGCATTTAAGTTTTCTAAGAAATTTTGTTTCCTGTGTCTAAGATGCTAAAAAGCTATATATTAATTTATTTACAGCAGTTAACATTTATTAAAATAGTCATAGGCCTAACCCTTCATATTAACATAAGTTTACTGTATTTGTGCATATTTTCATTTGTAAATTATAGCACAGGAATTGTAAAATGTAAAACGGTTTCTTTATATATAAGAAAAAAGATAACGAAAAAAAAAACATTATTTGAACACTCCCATGTTGTACTTTTTACTGTATCGTATTGTTTATTGTATTACAGTGTATCAGTGTTTAAACTACAGTAATGTGTACGTTTTACAAATAAAAATGATTATTTTCACATTTTCTTTCATTAAAATTAACAGTTGTGTTAGGTTCTGTATTTTGCTAAATATTACTGTAAATCAAACACTGCTTCACTGTTTTTCTATTAACAATTTTTTACTGTCATGATTTAACAGCATTCCACTGTTAATTCCACTGACATTTTTTACAGTGTGGATAGGCTGGATCCAGCTGTTGTCTCAGTGATGGTACATCTCCAAATTATTTATGACTATAATGTATTACTTCGCTCAAATTCAAGTTATTGGTACCATACATAAACCATTGATTTAATACTGTACAGTTTCCAGAGTGACAGTAGGCTATAGCTCGAGCAATTCACATCACAGAATGACACACAAACGAAAACATCAGTTCGGAATTTAGATGGTTACGTTATGACCAACGAATGACGTTCTGGAACCCCCCGAAAGTTTTAAACTTTATGTCATATCATAACCAACCAGGGACGTTCCTTTGGACGTTTCTTGAACGTCTCGAATGTCCCCTGAATGTTTTTAACATAATGTCGTATCATAACTAACCAGAAAGTTTAAAAATAAATGTCCAATAACTAAATTGTGACCTTTTAGGAACTTTAATATCGTCCTTAGGGCGTCCTAGGGACGTCTTAAGGATAACGTCACGGCATAACCTATAGGGGACCAAATAGGAACGTCACCAAACGTCCCCAGGACGTCCCTTGTTAGCTGGGCACTCCCTCTCAATACCCTATATGTACACAAGATGGAGTAACCGGACAATATACCATTGGAAAATAGATTACTCGTAAAATACAGTGATACGTTTTTATCTCAATGCATCCTCTGAGATGAGGCTTTTCATCACAGGCTTCTATCACTAGAATAGTGATAGCCAATTAATTCAAAGAAAATGTTGTCTCGCCCTATTGCCTATGATTAGACTATAAACCTCACTTCCACTAATGTCAAGAATTACATTCGGGTATAGCATAGTATAACATCAGTCGCCTGTTATTGTCGTTCCAGCACGTATATTAAATCAACACAATCTGTTCAAGGTCCATCACTGCTAAACCAAAAATACATATTTCACGATTTAGCCAAATATGTATTGAAAAGGTCAGACATTTGACATCATGAAGGCCAGGCTACATGTTGAAACAAGAAAAGAAAACTAAGACACAAGAACACTGGTGACTTCCACTGATTTTCTGGATGTCTACCAAGTAGACCAATGAAGAAGAATTACAAAGGAAAACATGAGTTGTGTGAAGCAGGATAACAGTACGAACTGCACTCTAAACGGGTAGGTGAGCGTTGGAATGACAGAAAGCAGTAGACTAAATTGACAGCACATGCAACGTTGAAAACACTCTGAAAGGGTGGAGTGGAGTGAAAGGACCGCTTGAGAGAGAGAGAGCGAGAGAGAGCGAGAGAGAGAGAGAGAGAGAGAGAGAGAGAGAGAGAGAGAGAGAGAGAGAGAGAGAGAGAGAGAGAGAGAGAGAGAGAGAGCCGACCTACAACCTACAGGCTACGTTGTAAAGCATCACAGCAGGACCGAGGATCGAATCTCAAGGCACTCAGCCCCCAACGGACACGGACGAGGCAGGTAGGATGAGATAATGTAATTGTTCTCATAATTTGAAAGTGTAAGTAATGTTACGTATTAACATAAACAAATTACGCAAATGTTTTATTACTCACTGTAAAATGAGGACAATATAGTGTTCCCTTTGTCTTTTGTGACTTCAACAGGATTACAGGGGACCTACAATAGCCTTAGTACGTTTGTAAAGTTCGCGTTTTTTTATAGTAGTGGACGGCATTGCAAGAGTACAAATTTAAGATGTTATGAGAGGAGAGTAGATGGGCTCATTCCTATAGGATAAGTTGGTGGTAAATGTTGCCGAGTAGTTTGTAACTTTAGTAACTAAGTAATTTTTAAGGAAATGTGTAAGTTATTAGGCACGAAAGTGAAGACAAATACTCCCTGCTTCCATATGCGAGCAATTGTATTGTGGCAGAGTGGACAACACATTTTCCCTTGAAATATTGGGCAATGTGCATTGGGGTATCAGGTTCGGTGACTTATCTCAGGTAACCCTGACGAACTTCCAAATGCCTGCTGGGAAGCGCCGTTATTAATTAATGTGTCACCTGAACGGACGTTCTTTGCAAACTGCGGTTCTGTAACTCCTTTCGTCAATGTTACCTTATCAGATGAGCCAGTGCCTCACGCAGTACGGGCAGTGACCATGCAGAGGATTGTTGCAATGTGTTACCAAGTGAAGCCTCACTGCTAATCTTCATTGACAGTTATTGTGATCTTACAGCAAAACCGAAAATATAAGACTCACTCAAGATTAGCTCCAGTTATGTAAATACGTCTTCAAGATGTGAAGATGTGCCGATATGAGAAGCATCAGTCCCTTCTCTTATGTTCCTGTTTTCCATATGTGTGAACAACACACGTCTCGGCAGTCCGAAAAATGTCACTCTCCAATCCACTCAGAGAAGAGAGATGGGGAAAAAGAACATTTGAAATGAAGTTCCCTATGTAACAATCATTTTGACTGACAGGATCAAATGAAACTCAATATGAGGCATATGAATTCCAGATACAGTAACTTTTCAGTGCAGCCCTGTGAACTGTGGGAGGAGAGCAAGGCTTTACAGCAACATGTAATGGACAAAATGGGAAAATTATCTCTCTTTTGCTCTCTCCATCCCAGCTGTGAGAGGTAATTAAATCAGCCAACCAGAAGAGAGAGAGAGAGAGTTTGTGGGAGAGAAGGGCCATCTCTTCTTACATGCCCCTGTTTTTGTGGTAGTGGCCCTTTTCCAGGGGGGAGATGCTTAAGTATACATCATCTTCTGCTGGGCCATCAGGCAGTGGAATAATTGAATTGGTGTTTTAGAGGTGAACCCTGAACCTTGTCCTTCCAAGTGCCTGAAAAGGAGGTAGACAAAGCAGGGATTTTTTTGAAAATCTATGCCAAATATCTGACTCAGAATCAAACACCACCGAAACATGAAAACAAAACAAAATAAAAAAATAATCCAACCGAACCACCTGGGGTGTATTCCAGGTAGCTGGTTTAACAAACTCTGAGATTAACCCTGAACTCTGAGTTGAGTTACTCTAAAATGGGAAACTCCGAAAATTTGGTTCCAGAAAAGCTGATATGAATTTGTTAACTGAACTCGGAGTACGTCAACTCTGAGTTAAGCGCGGGCATGAGAACTGTTACAAGCCAAAAAAAAACGCAACACGTCTGTATCAACATATACAAGTGGCGTGGGAGACAATTGCCGAAGAGTCAATGCATACATTTGAAGGCAATAGCCAGTCCATACATTGAACACTTAACCCCACTGTCCGTTAATATTAGAAAAGCTGGTGGACTTAATAAAATAGCATGTTCAATGTTTTATTAAATATAAAAACATACTTTGAACAAGTATTGCATATTTTGCTTAGGCTAGACGCTTGTGACTGTTGCCTCAACGTCACCATGGTTGGGTAATAATATTCGACATGATACAAAGTCTAAATATCAATTGGTGCCTATTTGGGTGTGCTTGCCTTCGACAAGAGCACAACCTTTGTTCTCTCACATATATATTTATTATTGTGAGAAACGCCTTCAATCAGCACATTGAATCCTACAAAGAAAGCTGAGTAAACACACTCAATGATAGGCTACATCTGCTACTGATATAACTATCCCAACTTTAATTTCAGCTGTTAAAACTATAATATTATTGTTACAACTAGCTACCCTACTTCTTCTGTTTAATAGTTCAGCTTTCAGCTTCTCCCGCATTGTAAGCTATTTAAGCTCTTAGCTTTGTTGATGCAGTTCAGCTTCCACACTGCCTCTTGAAATTCAACTATTTCTTCGATTGCTTCACAACGTTCAAACTTATTCTCCCGCATTGTATTTAAGCTCTTAGCTTTGTTAGATGATGCAGTTCAGCTTCCACACTCCCTTTTTTGTGTAAATAATACATTTTTAAAATTAATTTAAGCTTTCAGCTTGCGGGTATTTTCTCATTTCTTTATTTTCAGCCATTTAAAAAATTAATTTCAGATTTCAGAATTCCAACAAATTTTTAGCAGGAAATGCATGTTCTAGTTCCAACCTCTTTGTTCTTCCGTAGGTTTTTTGGCCTTTTACTAGTCCTGCATACTTTCACCGATTCCTACAATTTTGGTATCAAAACGTTCAGCTCCTTTGCGAAATGGTGGCTATGACTATTTCTCACTTTTATACTTTTAATAAGGTTTTTGTGCAAATTATTCTCCCATTAAAAGTAATGGTAAGTCCTTTTAAATCATTAAAAAAGCTTCCTCCTCTTTCAAACTTAACTACTTCAGCATACTTCCAGCTAGAGACACCATTCAACCTTTAAAATGTTCACAAGACATTCAGCTATTCTCAAATGATTCGACTTTTTCAAATATTCAGCCAATTTTGAATGATGACAGTTTAAAATACATTACAATTTTTGCTCCTTGATTTTATGAATGAGCAGCTCTTTCTCTGACATTCAACTAAATTGTCAAACAAATTCCTCTGATGTTCATGTAGTTTAACTTACAGAAACAAGTTATACCTAAAAATGTAGGAAACATTGTCCTCTTTCAGCCAATGTAACTACTAAAGACCTTACATTTACAGATTTTCAGCTATGAGCCTTGAAGTGAGAGCAGCCTTTCAAATTTTCTCACTAACTTCAATGGAGAGGTGGGTAAAATTCGTCAGACAAAGCACAAGGAAGACGATTTTAAAACTGCCGGTAGAGTCACATTTCTGACCGCACAGACATATAAAGGATTTTTGGATTGGACGTACAGTTTTACATCTAGGATAACTTGTTTGAGGTGTGGATTCTAGCTACATTTATGTTATTCTCTCTTATAATCGAGCTAGCGCGATGATGGCTCACCATAGCTAAAAACGGTACGACTTTTTCCCACAATCGACCTAATTGGCCAAACAAGGTATGTACTTGAGCTTAAAGTGTATACACTCACAGAAATTAATCATGGCATATTTTATAATTAAATTAAATTATTGTATTTAAATAAGTCATTGTCTCAAAATGTATTTATTAGAATTCCTTAAATATATTAAACATAATCAATGAAAACATACAAAAATGTATTAAATATGGTTAACTGTGAAACAAGCAAGATTCTAGTGGTTAAAACGGATGAGATTGGTTTACATGCAATTTTCGGGAAGTGACATCGTTTTGAGGTGGAAATGACATCAGATTTTGCGCTTTCCCAACCGTTTTTCTTTTCCACCATTTCAACTCAGCCCTGCCTGCCGGGATCGTGACTTTTGCTCTGTAACGATAAGATATCTGATAGTAATCCGTGTGCTTACTTATGTTTTACTTGTGCAGTTAATACCGTACTACATTATTTTGAATAATCAAATCCAGTAAATCCGTCAAGATACCAAACATTTTCATATAGTTTGATAGCTAGCTCTAAGTCCCAGTAAATCTGTCAAGATACCAAACATTTTCATAGTTTGATAGCTAGCTCTAATTCTCACATGGTCGATGCTAGAACCTTCAGATAGGGTGGCTAATTTGCGGCTGGCGTCAGTAAAATAGGAACATAGAGTATGTTGCCTGAGCTAGAGACTCGTAGCAAGTACTGTTCAAATTATATATTCAAATATGTAGGTTTTCCCGGCTCCAAATTTAGGATTAATTATTAGCTAACTCAGCTGTTGGTCAGGCGAATGCAGATGCTATTTTTATAGCTAAGTGTTAACATTGGAGTGAACTAGTGTTCACTCCAATGTTACACAGTATACCTGTACTAAAGAGACACTTGCATAGCTTCAGTGTTCTTGTGCATACATAGGAGACAATCACTGCAAAACAGCTGCAGTTTCTGTGCAGACAGGAGAACTTAGCAGAACGCCATCTCTGTCGCACTCCATCCAGTCCAAAACCCGGGGTCTTGAAGTCTCGACTTTTACGATACTCAAACGATGCAATGTTAATAAATCTCTCTGATCTAATGAGTCTGGCTAGCTGTTGTGACCTCTCAGGTGGGCTTTGGCTACGATGAAGAGCTGGAAAGATGGTTGTTCTGCTAGGTTCTCCTGTCTGCACAGGAACTGCATCTCTTTTGCAGTGATTGTTAAGGAGCCTAATGAAGAATCATGGTCATAATTATGTTGGCCCATGCTACCCCTTCACCAAGTTTCATACAAATTGGTCTGGTAGTTTTTTTTATGTGTTCAAACACATACAGACCGACATTCAAACACACACAGGAGAGAAAACACCTTCCGACATGCAGCGGTTTTGCCTGGGTAGGAGGTCATAAACAGTGGATTCATTTGTTTTTTTCTTATTTTCAGATAAGATAAAGTTTATCCTTGCTAAAGGTAGAAATTATCACCCTGTTGGATTGTTTACAAGCCAAGTGACAAAATGCTGAACCGATCATTAAAGAATTGCATTGTCTTTATTTTTCACCAGGAAATGGCTGAGACGATTTCCTCAGTGCCATAGAGGGAACGACAGTGGGGATCTATGTCATGAAATACACTGCCAGCAGTGAACCCTCGGATGTCAGGAAAGTCTTCGAGGGTGTGATGGTGCTTCAAGATCTTGAGAGTATAGCACTTGCTTAAGTGCTATACTCTCAAGATCTTGAAGCACCATCACGATCACTGCAATGTTGTTTGGGCTCTTATGCCTTGAACAAAGCCTGGGTGCCAGCCAAACTTAGCCCTGCCCACGTAAAAATGTGGTCAGGAAGTTGGGTCTGGGGTCGCTTGGTTGGGAAAAAACTATGTCCGAACAAGAGCTGTTCGGACCAATCAAATTGTCAAGGCGGGTTTTATACGATGATGGACAGATGATCAACAGAAACGTAATCAACCACGTCACCAAAGGGTGCTTGGGTTGAATTTGTTTTCAACAAACAACATACTACGTTTCTCTGATTGGTTGTAGATCTATCCAATTGAGCGAAGAGGCATTTTTTTCAGAGTTCGGTTTAAACACGCCCCATACTCACAGCCCAACGGAGCGGTATCAGACTCATTATCTGACTAGAAGTATGAGTATGACATGTTACCTCTGGCCTTGACCACACAACAAACAACCATCAATGCCCAGAACATCAGTTGGGGTGAAGATGCGTACAAATATGTTTAGCCCGAGAATATATATCACTGTTAGTTATCGCATATTGTCTGTCCTACATACTTTTACAGCGGGCTGTTTATCATAAGCCTGTAAACTCCATAGGTTAGAATGGGCCTGGGTTTTCCTTTATATTGCAGTGTTTGGTTTAGAAAAGGATGGCTATAGCAATAGTTATGTTTATATGTGTACTTATGCAGTGTGTCCTCCATTTATTTTAGCAGTTGGGGCAGGTTTGTCCAAACCCCCCGACTTTGTGGTATTTAAATAATGAATACATGTAAATAAAAATGTATCTGCTTTTCACACTAATTTTGAATGTTTTTGGTAGCAACCAAAACTGCAGGTTTTTACTGTAAATTTTACAGTTCTCTTTTAATTACAATGTTAACAGAAGAACATTTCCACCATGTTTTTTTCAGTAGATTTCAGGCAACCACAGCAGTTTTTTTTAACAAAAATTTCATGGGATTTAAAATCCTTAGGGTATTACTAAAAAGTACATGCATCTTATCCATTTTGAATAAATAGGGTTTATCCTGTAAACCTGCCTATAATGCATTTCAAACAAATAGTCTTTATTAACATAAGCCTGCTTTTATGCATTTCAAACAAATACATTATATTACATTGACAAATACAAACCATATTAAGTTTATTAGTTTGTTTAAATTCTAAATGATTCTGTAAAATTATGTAATAAACATAAAACATGAATGGAACAATGAATGGAAATTATATATGCAATTAAATTACATAAATCTAAAAGATTAGGCTTAAATATTTCTGTGAGTGCACAATCAAGCTAGATCGTTTTTATTTTAGCAAGTTTTACAGAAATCTGCAAAACTTGAGGCTCAAGACTTGTCATAGCTGACCGTCACGAACAGCCAAACCAGGGTCGCGTAAGTGTTTGCTGCAGCTGGCATTAATCCTACAAACAAACGCTTCGTAACAGGAAAGTTTTTACTTTTAATTGACGATATTAAACACAGATGTGACTTTGACACACTTGCAAGAAATTATCCGCTGGTTAGATGTAGCATCACTAGCGGAGAGGGGGTGGGGGCGCCAAAAACCCCGGGCCCCGCACCCGAGGGGGCCTCCGATCTATGTTTTTTTTCTTCATAATTTCTCTTTGACAACAAAACGTTGATTGTATCCATGGTAGACAATTTTACTAAATATATATAGGCATACATTTTCCGAAACATTTGTCACTCCGATGCTGCTTGAATGTTAGAGTGCTTGCGGAGTTCTATTCAGAGGATCTGTCTAAGGCCGATGATGTGGTTGACAAATTTGTTACATTTCGTAGGCTACTATGTACCGTGAGCTGAGCATAGAAAAGCATTAACGAAACACACACAGCATCCTACCCTTTCTCATTGACAACGACATGGACTGTGCTTTCCCCAACCTTTCCATTCTCTATCGCATTTACTTGACAATTCCGATAAGCAGTGGCAGAGAGGACTTTCAGCCGTCTGAAATTGATAACGAGTTTCTTGCGATCAAGCATGGGAGAGGAGCGGCTGTCCAACTTAGCACTGCTGTGCATCGAGGAGGACATCGAGATTGACATTAACAAAGTAATCGCCAGATTTGCTAACGATAAGAACAGACAGATGATGATTTAAATTGGCAAGGGCATTTGTTGTGGCCTATGTTTCATGTCTGCATATAGCCTATTCTGCCTTTGTAAAACTAAAGTTAAATAATGTGTTTATGTTTTGACCTGTGTATAGGCTATGAGTTTGCTGGTTTGGAATATCCCAATACATGTCAGTTCCTAAAAGAAAATGATTATAGTCTAATGGAATTTTAGTTCAATTGTAGCATGCCGGTGTTGTAGGTGGCCTGCTGCAGTACGTGTTACGCTCTCGTTTTGTTTCATGGGAGCTAGCATTTTAATCTGAGTTTGAGTAGCTTTTGTAGTTGCACAACAAAGTCACGTTATGTGACGAGATTGAATTTAAAAGTATAACAAACTCACCAGGCACAACGGCAACATCGGCAACCTTGCAGCATGGATTATTATTTTTATGTCATCTTTAAATTCAGTGTCTGAACAGGACTGGGTGTGCAGGCATACATGATTAGTTTCTCCTCCACCTTGAACCTGAAACCTAGATTCTAGGTTAGAAACGCTCTTCACTGTTTCACCCTGCTCTTCACTCTTTTTTTCAGCATTTTTAATCAATTCTGCCTTTATTCCAGCAAGTTCAAGTCATTCCAGTGTTGTCCTTTAACCTTAAAATTCGTTCAATCCAGACTTCAGCAACTGGTTTTCTGCTAAATTTTCACATTGTCCTGCAGCTAATCTTTCTGAATTTTTCCCCTTTTATTTAGCATTTTTCTTCTTTTCTTCTCTTTTTCTTCTGTTTTCTGCCGTCATCTTGCTCAAGGTTCTTTCAAATACCTTTCACAACAGTACCTTCTAACTGCCATTACTTTTGCATTTGTCTTCTCTTTTCTGTACTTTTCTGCCTTCTTCTTGCTGCTGGTCCTTTGTAACATACATTTCAGGTCTTTTGAAACTGCAGCAAAAGACTTCCTACTAAATTTTCAAATTCTTCTGAATGATTTTTCTTTTTGCATTTTTCTTCTCTTTTGTGTAGTTTTATGCCTTCGTCCAGCTCCAGCCCCTTTCAAAAATACCTTTTGGGCGCTTCAGCTTATAACTTTTTACAAACTGTTCAATATTTTCAGCTTTTTTAGCATGGTCAGCTATACCCATTCAGGTTTTCAGCATTCTCACTGCTGTTTCGCAGGAAAAGCCTTTAGAAGTTATTATTATTGTTTTTTTTTGCGCCCCTAAGGCTCAGTCAATATTTGGACAACATAGACAACGTCGATTTCAAAAGGTTCGTCTTGGTCACGATTGCGTTGGTTCTATTGTGATTTATGTTCCGTTGCACGGTTTAGGTTTTAATTACGTTTTTGTGGCAAAAATGAAGCTAACAGTGGCTAATTTGCTAGCCACAGTCACTGACGCTACTAACGTTACGAAAAGTCACGTGACTATCTCTAGCAGAACATTAGCAGAGAATGTCTAATATAAGGAGAACTGCCACTCTCGGGAAACTTCCGGGTTCTGAATTGGTTGCAGTTCCATGTGAGGGCTCTAACGAGCGAGTGCAGAATGAATGGAGGTCTATGGAGCTATACCCCTCAAAATCCACTTTTCTCAGGATATTATTTTTTGTTTAATAATTTGAATTTTGAATTCGAAAGGGGAGGCAAAAAAAATACACAGTGCTGGCTTTTAGATTTTTTAAAGTCGCCTTTCTGTTCAAAAAAGCCTTTGAAAATGTCATTGACGTCATACACATCGTACGACCAGAGCGAGTGCTTTACAGCAAGCTCTGGTCACTTCCTTTTTTCTCTCAAGGCATCAACAACACAGCTGACAGGTTTGGCTCTCCCTGTCAATACACATGCTAGAAAGAGTTTTGGCTTGCTAATGTTGTTGCTAATGTTGCTAATGCTTGGACATTCTGATTCCGCTTTGGATGCCATCAAGGGGAGCTCTGGTCGTATCAGTCCTTCACTAACCAATCAGCATTCAGTAGCAGAATGCTAGCGAGTTATGGGCAACAACGACTTACCCTGCATGACATCGAAAGGACATAAGTACTCGTTCATTCAACTTTCGATCTGTAATCCATGTTGAACATTCAAATTCTACAATCAAATTGGAGATTTCTGAACGACAATCATGCGAAAGAGACAAAATTAGCCGTTTAGCTCCACAGACTCCCATTCAACATGCACTCGCTCGTGATCACCCCCAGTGGAACTCTGGTGGAACTGCAGCCAAATTTGGTACAATGGGGCTTAATAGGGAGTGGCAAGGCTCTCCTTAAACAGGCTCTGACATTAGTTTAGCAGTTCGTTAACTTATGGGAGATAGCTAGGCTAACTGCTTTACTACAAGGCAGCTGCAGAAACGCCACAAGCAAAGAGGCCTGGGTGATAACCAGGGTTCTAAATTGACACCCGCCAAATGCGGGTTAAAATTCATTTTGGCGGGTGTTATTAAAAACTAACTATCCAGTTTGGCCGGTGATACATGAGGCATTACATGAATGATATATAAGGCTCTGTTCTCTGCATGGTTCTCAGTCATTTATCCCGCTTGCAGTACTTCCTAAGTTTCCCATGAACGCTGTGCCGTAATGCTACGTGATAACGTTTCATACACCCGCAGTTTGAAGTGAAACCTTGAAAACGAATGGAGCGTCCACCAGAAAACACAAGGAAGAAGTAAAACAAAGCATAGAGGATCATTGGAGGTAATAAGAGCTATCTAGAGTAGTAAAGTAAAGGAAAAAATAACTTAATGCGGCGGTGGTTAGGACAAACTTCTGGGAGCGAGAAGAGGAACGAGGCAGGTGATGAGGATATTGATAGCACTAGATAAACAAAGAAAAGAAAATGTAATACCAAATGGCTGACAGGTCGGGAATGGCTTGTGTTTGACAATGAAATTTTTTTCATGTTTTGTTAGGATTGCCGCATGTTGTCTACTCAAAAGAAAAATGATGTTGCTTACTGACACACTCGTCTGTAAATACACTGTTCTTATGAAAGAGTATATTAACGTCACTGTGTCCAATCCCAACCGTTTTTTAGCTAACATTCTGATAAAATGCCACTTCAAATATTGATAAAAATGATTGTATCATGTTTTCAGCTGATTTACTGATATCACGTTAAGCTTTAATTCTTACCTTTCGAGCTAAATATTGTAAAACAAATTTGAGTGAGCTTATCCGGGAAAAGCCGGGAAAAAGACGCTGGCGCCGGTAAATTAGCCGTGCGCTACCCGACCGCACTTATCCTTGTAGTAAACACTTGCCGCTGCTGTTTTTCCGGGGATATTAACTTGATCCAGGGTCACCAAACTGACCATCCATCAATGCTGTCAATATATTCGGGAACGTAGTTATGTCCTCCACAATAAGATATCACGCTTCAACATCTCCAAACTATGCGATAAAATCTCAATTTGACTATATACCACCACCTGCTGGATGTTTTGTTGAACTCTTCTCATGTCAGTCCTTTGCCCCCCTTCCTCCCCTCAACTACAGATCACCTAACACATGATGGTGTATTTTGGCATTGGCTATACAAAGTAATCTAGACTTCAAAAAAACACACTTGTATGCTAACCCATAGTAGCAGAACAATGACAATACAGAAACACTTTTCATAGTGAAGATCGTCGCCCTAGTGGTCTTTCTCTCATCAATGTAACTTTCCTAAATTATTTTGGCGTGTAAACGTCCATGTAGGTTCATGAAATTTGACACGTAGATTGTTTGGTATGCCTGAAATAATACTACTTACACTTTGCTAGCGATTGCAAAAGAAAATGGTGGCAAAAAGCCCGGAAACTGGGTGTCCAAACCCCGTTCGGGTTTGGACAATAGTAGTTTACAGTGGTCGGGATTGGACACAGTGACGCTAGGTCGGTTTAATTAATGCCTGCTTAGGACAAAAACGTTACTGTAAATGCATGGGCAGGAGTCAATCTCATGACGTGAATGGACGTTTCAGCCATTTACAATAAATCGTGTCCTTACTTAGTCACGTGTTGGTGATTTCACATACCCTTGCATCATACTTCTGTGCTTCATTTTATATGTTTTTCATGGCAACAATATTAATAAAATGATTGAATGCATTCAGTGAAACTCATTGTTTGGCTAGTGGAAATTCTGATTGGCTGGTGATCAAAAAAGTTAATTTAGAACCATGGTGATAACTATTTGCTCATTTTACTTTGTGATATGACACACTGTGATGTGTAATGTACAATATAAGCTGATATTATTAAGGAAGTACATCTACTTTCGGAAACAGTAGTTGACTATTTCACTGAAGAATACATTTTGGTTGTAGGATTTATTATGACATTATATTACAAGTAAACGATTTGTGGGTGAAATTATAATTACCTGTGGTTTCAAACCAGTGTAGCTCACTGCAATGCTGTAGCGTAGTCTAGTAGCTAACAAAAACATCTCTACAGTACAGGCACAGCTGTTTACAGGAAGTCAAACGGCGGCACATAATCAGCACTACCCTTACTTAAATCAAAAGTCTTTCAATAAGTGAAACTATCTGACTAGTGACTTCTAACCTAAAACTCCATTGCCAGAGTCTAAACTTCAATCTGTTCATGAAAATAATTCATTTCAGCCTAAACCGTACAACGGAACATTAAATCGAATTCAACCAACGCAATCGCTACCGAGACGAACATAGTCTAGTACTGTAGCCTACTGTAGTAGTACAATTTACCGGGGCAGCTTCTCCACACAGGGCTATTTAGTGTTGTGACTGACAATGATCGCTACCACTGAGCTTTTTATGAATGAGGGATTTTCCCCTAAATAAATGTCAAGCTTATTTATGTTTATGGGGGCACATTTTTCAGTTAGCAGATGGTACTACTTGAATCGCAATCCCATCTGAGATAGATATATGCCCAGTAACGTTGTTGTTAGAATAAGCTTCTTTATTAATAAATGAATGCAATTTGAGTTGACTAAATGCCTGAAAATATCACGAGAAGGGAAAAACTTAAAATTACATTTAAATCATAGAGATGAGGTCCAGTTTTACACTGGTCTGACAAATGTATTTGTTTTGATTCTACTGGCTGCTCCCTCTTGCAGGGGTAATGAGAAGACAACTATTTCATTCTACTCTTCTCTCTTAGTACTTTGAGTTGTAAATTAGCAGAAACAAATCTATGTAATCTTTATAAATAATAAGTAGGTTATGCATTTTTGATGTAAAATATAGCCTACAGAAATATCAGTTGTAAAAATATCATTATAAAATGGACCCCTGTGCAACCGACGCAAGCAAGCACACCCTACAATTTTTACAGAAGTTGTGTCGTCTCTAGTTCAACTTGTAGTAGCAGTTTACCCCAACAGAATACTTTTCATCTAAGGATGATGATGATGATTAAGATGACGAAGAGACATTAATGGCTGCTGCCGCAGAAATGGATGCAGAGAATTATGTACAGGGCCAGGTTAAGGTCATCTGGGGCCCGGGACAGAAGCCTCCGCGAGGCCCCCCCCCCCAACACCGCAAAAGTTTTTAAGTATATAGATATTATTGGGGTGTGCTTGCCTTCGGCGAGCACAAACCATTGTTATCTCACATATGTGAGATAACAATGGTTTGTGCTCGCCGAAGGCAAGCACACCCCAATTATTTATTATTTATTGTTTCTTTTCGCCCCCCTAAGGATGCCTCAATATTTGGACTACATAGACAACGGCGATGTCAAAAGGTTCGTCTCGGTAGCGATTGCGTTGGTTGTATTGGGATTTATGTTCCATTGCACGGTTTAAGTAGAAATTACGTTTTTGTGGCAAAAAGTGAAGCTAACGGTGGCTAACTTGCTAGCCACAGTCACTGACGCCACTAACGTCACCAACGTCACGAAAACTCGCGTGACTATGTCTAGCAGAACATTAGTTTCCCATCTGTTAACTTGGGGGATACTAATCTGCAAGGCAGCTGCAGAAACGCCACAAGCAAAGAGGCCAGGGTGATATTTAATCATTTTACTTTGTGGTGTGAAACATAATTGTGAAATGTAATGTACAATATTAGCTGATATTATTAAGTAAGTAGGCCCACATCTACTTTCGGAAACGGTAGTCTACTATTTCACTGAAGCATTAGCATCATGACATTAGCCTCTGTTGCTTGGGCAACACATACTACAGTGGTCATGATGCATCTGTTTTCAATCGTTAAAATAAACATTCCTCACAAATACGTTTTTGTTGTAGGATTTATTTTGACATTAATAAACGATTTGTTGGTGAAATGACCATTACCTGTGGTTTCAAATCAGTGTGGCGGCTCACTGCAACGCTGTAGCCTACCCGAGACACTAATGAGTAGCTAACAAAAACATCTCTTTAGAGATGTTTAGAAAGTCAAACGGCGACGGAACATGTTTGGCTTTCCCCTTACTCAAAAGTTTTTCAATAGGTGAAAGTATCTGACTACTAACCTGAACTTCATTGCCACAGCCTAAACTTTGTCAATGTCAAAACTTTGTCTGTTCATGAAAATAATTAATGTCAGCCTGCTTCAGCCTTGCTTAGCTGTAGGATATACATTTTACTGGGTCTTGCTGCGCTGCTTGATTTATTGAAATTATTATGAAATGTTATGTTTTACTAGCCATTTGCCTTCTTAAGCAAATCACAGTATTTCCCACCCCTCATGGTGTAACTGAGACGACCGTAAATAGCCTAATTCATCTTTCAAGTAATAAGCCCCCGTTGAAGTGTTGAGCAGGAAATTAGCTGGTCTGTAGAGATCTTGGGTTGGTGGTTTTACTGATGCAGAATTCGCTCAAATAAAATCGATAGACGTAACGAGTGGCACATAACGTGAAGTAGGCCTAACATTGCATTTTATTTTGTTTGAGTTTTAATAACTTGTCCAGTGCATCGGGGCAAGTAGCACTAGCCTAAATTGATCTTCCAGACTTGCCGTAAAAAAAAAATGTACTCTTCCCGGACAAGCCTTAGCTACATGGCTAGACTGTTGATCCAGATCAGAATCCATCATATCTTGGACACTCAAAATCAGCGAATCTTGCAGCCAAATCAAGTAGCCTATATTTATAGGCCTTTATATGGCTACAAACTTCTGCTCGGTTTCTAGCTGGCTACTTGTTACCAAGTTACAACTTTGTTGCAGGGGCATTCTTTGTCTACATTGCGAGCTAACAGTGTCCGGTAATTATGTCGCTATAAATAATGATGTTAAACCGAGACCACTAAGCCCTCAAAGAAAATGTAAGGTCAAAGAAACAAAAGAAAGGTTTGAGGTTACTCTGAAAATTATTATTATTATTATTAAAATTATTAGTTTTTTAAGTAATCAATAAGCCTACGCTTGCCCTCATTACTCAAATGATGCCGTTCAGGGCGTTCAAATTACATAATAGGGCGATGATAGGAGGATAATAGGACATAATAGGGCAACCAACAAGTTGTTTATATCTGATTACAATTTAATAAGTTATCTAGCGCTGCATCTTCATGAGCTACATTTGGCCTCCTTCTCTTCCAACCAACCAGTATCACCTCTCCTCCATCTGAGTGATGCATGTCATTTTTACAAACTTATTATCAAGGGAACACAATGGTCAGAACTGTAGTCATACACTTAAATGCTTTTTGAAATATGTAAACACCAGGAGTGTATGGAAAGCTGGGGCAGCCACAAGCACACCCTCACAATTTCCCCAGAAATTGTATGCTCTCTAGTTATTACTATGATTTTTATCAATATATATTAGAGAGTGAGATTGATTGGTGATTAAATTATGACAGGCAAAAACATCAGTATGTGATACATTGTAATCATTGGCGGCTGCTGGTCTTTCAAAGAGGGGAAGCTCATTTTTGGCCTACATCCTAATTTAAAAAAATTAATTAGCTAGTTTACTGTCTAGTTCACCCCTACGACAAGCCTAGCCTACGAATGAATTAATGAACGAAGGATCTAACAAAACAATATTAATCAAGAAGGAAATGTGGAAATGAGGTTAAACAAGGAACGTGGTGTATAATTGTATGAAATGTATGATAAAAATTTGTTAGCAATTTCGCCAAGCAAATACCAAGAAATAGGTTGCTGCAGTTTGTCTTTCAACTACAGTTGCAAAATCCGCAATGGGACTGAGCTTGAATAGCTTCGGTGACTTTTTGTAGTACAAAATTACTGTCAATCAAAAGGAGATGCAGTCTTTTGACAGACCCTCCAATCATCACGCGGAAGCCCAGCGTCCAGGCCAGCACACTCCTCCATTCACCCCCAGAGACGCTGAGCGTCCAGGGCAATAGTATGACACTGCAGAGCTGGAGGCTCCGGAGAGCCGGAGAGCTGCAGTTTCAGGACCGCAGTTCTAGGACCCTGACAGCGCCACCTAGCGAATTGAAAGGCAGTGTCACTAGATCGCAACAAGATATTTGAATGGTTTGCGAGGCAAGATGTGATGATGTTTGATGACACAATTATATAGAAAGGTATAATATTTGAAAACATGTTTGAATAATAAATATTGGATAATTAAAGAAATTAAAATCACATAAAATGTCATATTCCATAGATGTCAAGATCCAGTGTAATTTGATCAAATTAAGTAAGCAAATTAAGGAAGATAAAATAGTCTAAAGAAAAGGTGGAAAATATATCAACGTGATAAAATGAAGTAGGCCTAAGCAAATTAAGGAAGCTAAACTAGCCTAAAGAAAAGGTGGAAAATATATCAATGTGGACAGATGTGTGATGTCTGAAGTGGCCTTAAAAGTTTTCTGGGACTACAGAGAACCAATGTAGACTCTGCAACATGAGCCTTAAGGATTGTGGCACCTTTGCAGATACTCTGAACTCATTCTAGAGGGCTTAACTTCACCAAATAGCCAAAGTCAACAAAGCATTATGTCCTGATAACATCAAAAATAACAAGCTTCTGGAGACCTGCTACAAACAACTGGCCCTGTCTTCTGTGAACTGTTCAACTGGTCCTTGGAGGAGCTGGAACACACAGTTCCAGCTCTTTGGAAGACCTCTGCCATCTGCCTTGTACCAAAAAAGAACAGACCAGGCTTTCAATTACTTCCAACATGTAGCTCTTACATCAGTGGTGATGAAGAGTTTTGAATGTCTGATACTTTTGTAACTACAAGAGACAATCCAGAACCTGGCAGATCAACTCCAGTTTGACTACATGAAGTGTAGAAGTCTCAATGATGCTGCCCTTACTTTCCTGCATCATGCACTCCCATCTGGAAAATTAAAAGTACATGCTAGGCTTGTGTTTGTGGAATATCTCTAGTGCCTTTAACAGAATGTAACCACATTTGTTGGGAATACAACTACTAAACATGAGTAAATCCTTGATTCATACTGCAGATAATTAAATTCCACACACACACACAGGGTTCTGTCAAAATACTTATGCAATGTACGTATTCTGTGATTCGTTTCATTATTTTATTTTATGCTCTATTATACATGAATATCAAAGTTATCTGAGGAATTAC
The DNA here is from genome assembly GCF_054491055.1 of Hypomesus nipponensis. Classification (NCBI taxonomy): domain Eukaryota; kingdom Metazoa; phylum Chordata; class Actinopteri; order Osmeriformes; family Osmeridae; genus Hypomesus; species Hypomesus nipponensis. The sequence goes on along the minus strand of NC_140371.1, from coordinate 6,882,333 downwards.
AAGTTTAACTCTAATCTGTTATACTTTAATTTATTTAATGTCATCATCACAAAAAAAACATTTTCATTGAGTAATGTGGGATGGTGGTGCTGCGGAGGATCCACCGCTTCCTTCTCTGCTGCTGGTGGTGAACCTCTATGGTGGATGGGCTGCATGAGGATGCTTCCGTTGGTGTGGATGGGCATGCTCGATGATGTTTTGTATTGGACATGACTCAAAACATTGATCACATCAGTGGATCAGATCATCTTTCATATTCCTGTAAATACTGCACATGCCTGTGTGCATGCTACATTTTGGATGTGTCTGACACCACAAAGTTCTGGAAAAGTGAAGTTCTATTCTATTTGCTATGGCTTTTGCAGTCACTCAATCTCAACCACAAATGTGTAATGTTAGAGAGGCAAGACACAAGGTTGACTCTCAGGGCAGATTCAATATATACATTGTTTATTTTGAATAATTGTCAAACAATGACAATCACCCCTCCATATCACTCCATCCCCTCCATATCACTCCATCCAGACCTCCATACAACTTCATTCTTCAATGAGAGATAGAAGCAAGAAAAACAAATATAAAAAACTATGGATTTTTGACTTTTCCTGACCTTATAATAATCAAACCCCATATGGTGAAGTCGGTAACAGCACTACTTACTAGTTGAATGGTCTCCCTTTTGTGCGCAATTGTTTAAATATCCACCTATCAAACTCCTCCACTTCACTGGAATAGTACATACAATATTACTTCTAGGTAAGCATAAATATTAGCTACCCTAACAAAGTAGTGTACATTAATTAGCATGAATTAAGTGGTTGATTTTAAAGGTATTAATAGTAGATTATAAAGTTGTATGGCATTGTGCAGAAAATGTACATTCTCTACTTACCTCCGATGATAAACTGGTCCAGAGATGAAGACCTTTTCTGCATCCTGCAGGGACAGACTCCTCAGCATACTCAGGCTGTAGCCTATATGATGGCCTACAAAAATTATATGGTTAATTTTTAAGACAGTAGGCTGCAGATTTCGTTTAGCTGACAGATCGAATCCACTTGCTTTTAATTTATCATTTTTTAAGTTGTATTAATGTGCTGGCTTTATCATAAGACACCTACAGTAGTTGGGCTTGCCAAAATCGCACTGGTTTCAATAAAACAAAACAAATAGTCTAAAAGTTTATATTTCATAAAATTATCATAAGTGAACAGATAATTGTACCAGAATTGTTTTGAACGTTTAGCTAACTTAATTTACATAAGCTACGTCGCTACTGTTTCATTAAACAAATAAACAGAGTAACAATTTACAGTTTGTTTGGAAGCTATGCGTGTATAGCTACCTAACTAGTGCTATTACTACTGAATGTTAGCTCTAGCTAATCAAGTAGTTTTTTTGACGTTGAAAACCACTCGAGTGTCTTGAAATGATTTCGACAGCAAAGTTGAAGTTAGCTAGCTAACGTTGTCCAATTCAAGACACCAGAATTGTTTTATACATAACCATACGCGATTCACATTAGCTACTTACACTCTGATTCTAGTCAATCTTGTTCTGAGCTGTAATCCTATAATATTCACTAGTGCAGGAAAATATTATCTTGTTCCGGTCCATGTTTATCCCATTCGCTACATGGCGCTGTCAGATAAAACGAAGGTTCTAGAACTGCGGTCCTGAAACTGCGGTCCTGAAACTGCAGCTCTCCGGCTCTCCGGGCTCTCCGGCTCTGCAGGTACCCCCTACTCGTCGAGGGCGAGACATAATAATCGCAGCATTTGTCCAATGACCGTATCCAATCACCTTCATGCGAAGCCATTGTTGTCTTGCATGCTTTGATACCGGCAACGATACGTGAGAACGTGCACTTCACTACGGGTGGGTAAATGCATTAAAAAAAACATTTTAATCTTTTTTTTTTTTTTTTTGCGTGCTGGGGCCCCCTAGTGGCCGGGGCCCGGCGCAGCAGCCCTTCCTGCCCATTGCACAAACGCGGTCCTGATTATGTATGGTAGCTACTGGTAGTTCTCTCTCCATGTACTTTTATTTACAGGCTTGTGTGGAATTGTCAGTTACACTGACATTATGAGAATAATGAATATAAAAACGATTAACACATTCTGACAACAGAGCATGTATGCTGTATATAGTAAGATGTTCATTTAATGGTGAATAATACATGTGGAACTGTGAAATTTAATGCAATCTCATGTACTCTCAGTTACATGTAAATGAGTTGTACAAACTGCATCTCATGAATAAAGTGTCAAAAACTGACCAAGAGATGGTGTAGGCCAATTTAGGGTAGAAGAATAAAGGCTAATCTTGAAAAAGATTTACTGGAACACCAGTTACGAGAGGATGCATGGTCACAGGTGATGTTACTAGTAGGAACAATAACCTATATGAATACTAATTGTAGAATTTTCTGAATTTCTATTTCGACCAAGAGATGGTGTACTTAGTGCAGAATAATAAAGGCTGATCTTGTAAGGCTATCAACATGCCCCCACCTCTCATATGGTAGAATATGGAGTTTCTCATCTTCCTTCAAACCATAGGGGAATTAGTTTCAGTTGTTTGGCCAATATTGACCCCCTACAATCTTGAAATAGATTTGCTGAAACACCAGTTATAGGACGGTACATGGTCAATCATGTAAATTGTAGGAAGTTGGAACAACAGCCAATAAAAATACTCATTAAATTTCTATTTGTAGGCAATGAAATACAATACAAATACAATTTCAATTATTTGTCTTTATAGCAGTGCCAAAAAGCATTTGGTCAGTTCTGAGTGTAACATTAGCGTTGGCCCAAGGGTTTAGAATGTTGCTAAAATAAATTACAGGTTGTGACAGGAAAGAGTAACGTTAACTTGGGTATTCATCAGGGAATTAAAGCACATCAAATAGCAGTCTTAAAATAAAAGCGTATAACTAAGCGATTTATATTTTGTTTGAGATCGCTCGGCTGAACCAGGAAAGGATATCCCATGTCTGCCAACGCTATCTGGCTCAGAAAGTGGGAGGGGACAGGTAAAAACGCAGTGTTTGGCATGGAAACCTGCTAGCAAGCAGATTAGTTTCACAGAGTAAATTACCATGGAAACTTACCAAAAGGTTTCGTTTCCTCTCTTTCTGGAACGGAAACCTTGGAGTAAGCCTCTTTTCAGGGTTAAACAACTCAAAGTTTTCACTAAACCCGCTACCTGGAATACCCCCCCTGCTCATCACACATGTTTGTATGGGGATGTTGCAAGAGGCAGAAAGACAGAGATAACCGAAAAATACAGAAACTCTGGTTAACCTACATCAGGGATTTACAATGAACTATGTGAGATCTACCAATGTTCAATGCAAGCTCTCATTCAAATAACCATAACAGAAGCAACAACATGCCCATTTAACACTGCTCTTGTTGTGGGATAAATCCTAGTCTGTTGTTTAGGGGTGCACCACTGCCCTAGATCAGTGGTTCTCAATCCTGGTCCTCGGGACCCCCTGCCCTGCATGTTTTGGACGTTTCCCTCCTCAAACACACCTGATTCAAATTAATGGGTCGTTATCAGGACTATTTATTTGAATCAGGTGTGTTGGAGCAGGGAAATATCAAAAACATGCAGGGCAGGGGGTCCCGAGGACCAGGATTGAGAACCACTGCCCTAGATTGTATATGGGAGGAAGATGAATGAGAGAGGGAGGGAGGAGAGAGGGAGGAAGAAAGGGAGAGGACGACGGTTGAGGGAGGGGTGTTGCACAGGTCACAAAGCAGAGGTCTGGTAGACAGGCGAGAAGCCACTAAATGGGCAGTTTTGATCTGTTCACTGTCTGTATTGTGTCTCAGGACTACAGAGGGCTGCTTGCAGGAGTAGAAGAGCCAGTGCTAACAGAGAAAGACAAAGAGATAAATGAGTCTCTGCAGGGTATCTACTGCCCTTTGACATGGCTGATTGTGTATATGTTCCCTGACATACACACAGGCATTTGCTGGGACACCTGTGCAAAGGCAGCTAAAGACATGCATCAAACAGTATATATATATATATATATATATATATATATATATATATATATATACAGTAGGTCTATGTTTGCTGTGTGATGCTTGTCACTCACAATTACTTACAGGGTAATGCAGTGATGCTGATGGTAAACGTGTCTAAATTACATGGTATCAGTATTTCAAGCTAATTGAGTCTTAGCTAATGGGCGAGTCTCTATGTCCTCCAAGCTGTATGTGTCACTATGGAGCATCATCAACTTTCTTTATCTTAAGAGGGGAAATTCATTTGCCGGTTTCGCAGTCCATACACACAGCTTAAAAACAGTACACAGTAGGACAATCAAAAGGGAAACAACAAACACCTCAGTAAACATTTTGATATAGTTCATTTTATTTTTCAGATCATGACCGTAGTGCACATGCTAGTGTGGACAAGTATGGCCAAGAAATGTACAGAGATAACCACACTCTTGTTGTATCGGATTGTTTCAGAGGGAGGCTCTCTAATGCCTCTATTCAGTGACAGTTTATTGATCTGTGCCTTTTAGCCAACACAAGCACCAGGAAAAAGAGATCAGGGAGTACATTGTTATTCTTCCACCTAGATTTCTTCACACGAAGAGCCTGATATGAAAAAGCCTAGATTGTGTTGTCAGTTTGTGGTTTGTGTTCTGAGCAACCTAAAATCGAGGTGTCAGAAGGCAAGGTTGCTGCTCTCAACATCATTTAATACATTCTTTCTTTTTGAGTTTTGTTAGATCAACCATTTCCAGAGAGCTTGCTACTTTGCCTTCTGAAAGAGCACAGTTTCTTTAGAACATGTTGTCATCATTTCTAATCCATTAGCATTGTTGCTAGACAAATACTGAATGTGTATTACTGAATAATCCCCATATTGAAGATTTGAAACAGTTGAAATTGGCTCATTTGAATTCTACCAAAGGCATTCAGAATATATGTGTGCTACCCAAATAATGACTAAAAGTAACGGGTTTCTCAACCCAGGTGGCGCATTAGACCAGGGGCTCATCTCCTGTTTCCAAAATGCATCACAAACTGCTTGAGAAAGCTGTTCTACTATGATAATTGGTGATGAAAATAAATTATGTTCAATAAGATGTACTTGTGTTTACTAACAGTTTCCATTGGGAAGCTTGTTAAGATTTTTTTTAACCTGAAGCAAACCCAGCAGCTTCATAGCTGCATCCATGTTAGCACGTCACGTTTGATGTGGTAATTTCATACACAACACATACACACAGGTTCGAAGACTCATTCTCGCCCCCTACAGTGCAATTCGGCTAGGTATACATCTGCGCTAAAATATCAAGGTGAAGTCATCATAGCTTGCGTAGTATAGACCCAGCTCCCACCCAACTTTGAGAATAGATTAACGGCAATATTTTTTATAGCCCGATAAGAGTCTCACGTTAACGCAGCATGTTAACGCCTGAAAACGGCCCACCACAACTAAAAATATGGTAAATCTAGTTTTCGCAACTCATTCATTCATTGATTAATTAATGCCTGCTGACAGCTTGCATATTTTTTTTATTCTTAAAGATGCTGTATAGCAAATTTCATGATTTGCTTCTCAGTACATTATATATGTGTGAAATTAGTTGCTAAAAGCATGTGCAAAGCTCTAAAACTTTGTCGGACTGAAATGAGAAGTTAGGCCGTTGAACAGTTTCTCACCTGTTTTCGGCTCAGGTTTTGTTTAGGCGAGACAAAACCCTACCTATCTACGTCACAGCCACCTATCTACGTCAGATCACAGACGGTTTATATACAGGGTTTCTGCAGGTTTCAAATTTAAGACCTTTTTAATACTTTCAGACCATAAAGATCGAAATTTAAGACCTATACAACGCATTACCAAAATTCTGTTGAATTTATTCTAAATGAATTCAGTAATTGAAAAAGCATTAATTTTACAAATAGGTTAATCACATTAGTAACCTTCCACACCCAACATTGTGCCAAATCCCACAAATGAAAATAGGGTAAAACAAACTTGCCCTCAAATAGAGAAAGTGTGTGAGTGAGTGTGTGACTCCAGCGCCTTCCCACCCAATTGAATATTTTTTAGGCAAAGTTTGCAGCGAGCCTCGTACCTGGAGCTGGGTACCGCTTGCAACCAACAGCGGAAATCGCTGTGATCTAGCCATGTCTCGTTGAAAGTACACTTTCCCATTTTGCACACATAGCCGAACTTTAACAAACTGTGAGGAGACGCAGACGTATTTCACGGGCAGGTATTGCATTTAGGTCCGTGTACTTTGCAGCCAACGGATTTTCGTTTTAAAATTAGAAAACCAAAATCGGGGAACGAGCTGTTCCCCGATTACCATTTAGAAATAGGAAAAATAGGTTTTGATAATAGAAAACGGAAAACGAAAAAACAACCCGTTATCTGATTTTCTTTGATGTGCTTAAACATGGAAATCGGGAAGTAAAATAGTGTGTGGACATATTCTTTCTCAATTTTGCATAGATTTTTGTGTAGTGACTCGGAAGTTGCTCCCACGAGCAATTCCCTTTTTGGCCGGGAATCGATCTAACAACCTTCAGATTACTAGCCCGATTCCCTAACCGCGCAGCCACCTGACTCCCAGTTCACACCGTTCGCACATTGTTATATGTAAGAATAAGACCTTTACCAAATGTTTTTATTTATGATTGTACTTTATTTGACAGTAAATGTAATAATACATATATTAGTGATGCTTTGAAATCTAAATCTTTTTTTTAATAACAGAGGATTGTGTGAACAGGTTCCGAATATGGTTGCATTGTCCATAAAAAAAACCATTTCAAATTCTTTAAATGGCCCATTTCCCCAAAAGTCAAAGAAACTCACTTTAAAATAATTTACAAAGTATATCCGGTCGCTGACTTTCTTAGAAAAATATTCAAATTTGGCGTAGAACCACAGAATGTTTGATATAATATGTCTAATATAATATATAAATCCTTAAACAGGCTTTGGTAGAACCTTCTTTATTTTGTGAGGTGGCTGATGAGACTCTGGAAACATGCTTCAGTCCGATGTAATCAAATTTTGCATTGAGGCTCTATTGCTCTGCGAGCAATTTTATCGTTCATCTGCTCTCCTATGCGCCCTCTGCTGACATCCTGAATATGTGACTGTCAAGCTCGTGGGAGCAACTTCCGGGTCACAACACCAAAATCTATGCAAAATTGAGAAAGAAGACTTCCACTCACTATATTACTTCCTGATTTCCATGTTTAAGCACATCAAATCAGATAACGGGTCGTTTTTTTGTTTTCCTATTTCTAAAAGGTAATCGGGGAAAAGCTTGTTTTCCCGATTTTGGTTTTCTAATTTTAAAACGAAAATCCATTGGCCGCAAAATACAAGGACCCGTTTATCACAGATTTTGTAGTTTTATCACCGCATACGTACCAACACCAAGATTCCGCATAAAGAACTACAACCACCGAACCAACATTCTGAGGGCACCGTTCTGCTGGTTTTGTAGCTCCACTCTATAGGCTGAGACATATTTTTTTTTTTTGCTAGTTTATAATAACTTTCTGCGGCCAGCGATTCTGGAAAAGAACAAGGGTAAAACTTTTTATACCTGACTAGATTAAATTTAAGACCACGGATGAAAATCTATCAGTTAAAGACTTTTTTTAAGGCCTTAAATTTAAAGTTCAGAATGCGTGTATCTCAGTATTTATACCAAGGTGAGGACGGAGAATAGGTCTGTGGTTTGAGATGTTTGATAAGACTGGAACACAGGGTGCTAGGTCGTGAGGAAGAACCAGTATGCGGGAAGCGAGCGACGGTGAGAGAGTGCTGCGAGCATGATGCCTCTCAGTGATCCCATCTTGTCCTGATAATTACCATCTCCCCAGGTTGTTGCATACATACAATCCTCCTTTCCATTGCCACCAACACCTGCCCCTCCCTCACCCCCATATTCACCACCACCACCACCACCACCAGCACCAGCCTCTCCACCACCATCACCAGTCCCTTCACTACCAATAGCCCCTCCTTCACCACTATCCCCCCCACCATCACCAGCCCATCCACCCCTACCACCAGCTCCTCTACCTCCACCCTCTCCTAGGCCCTGTCCCGAATCTGGCGCTCCACCCTTACAGGATCAATGCTGCTACCGGGGCAAATGGGGAAAAAAGTTTGTCTTGGCTTCCAGCCAGCACCCCTCCAGCCCAGTCCTCTCCCCTCCTCCACACACCCTCTGAGAGTCGAGTCAGTCAGTGATCTTTTATTGAGAGTAGGCTGAACCAGACCCAGGCATACTCAAAAGGAAACTGGAGAGAAACTCTTTGCTCTTGATCAGTTGTGCTGGCTGCAACATGTGATGACAGTTTGTGGATTTACTTAACCTTGATCAGTTTTTGTGTCGATTGTAAACATTTCTCATACATACATGAGAAATTTGATATTAATGGCACATTCATGGCACATAACAGCACTTGACAGTTTATAAATCTTGAGATTCTTGATCACAATCATCAGGCTAACACTGGGAAATCATTTGTTGAGCAAATTATGGTCATGATAGTTTACTCAATTACTCATCTGTGTGAGAGACGACTTACCATCCATATACCTGTACGGTTTACATCACCCTTGTCATGCCGTGCAATGCTGAGTAAGGCTTTCTCAAAGCTGCATGTCACTACAGTGATGAAGAAATGTGAGGTGGATATGACACAGCCATCAGAGTAGCACTGTCCTTCCCTCTGTCCCTCCACAACACGCCAAAGGTCTGGTAATCAGGCTCTGATCACTCTGCTAATGAATGGTGGCTTTTTCATGTGCAGCCGTGAGCAGGTGGTAGAAATGTCCCTTTGATTGGTGTGATAAATGCCAGCTCTTGTTGGGCTGTGGTCCCACCTCTGGCTTTGGGAGGGTTGGAGTCAAGTCGGACACAGTTGCAATGTAATCAATAATATTGAACTGGAGGTAGTATTAATAGTGCTTTTGGCCAGTAGATAGGGCCGTGGTCATGCGTGGGTGGGCAGAGGGCAAACAGACAGACACACTGGCAGACACACAGGCATGGGAGGCAGTCCGGAAGGCAGACAGACAGGTTAACCATGCTACAATTACACTATAGTCTATTCTGTTTATACTGCTTCTGGCCATTGATGCCATTACTGTGTGATGTTAATAGTCTATACCAATGTCACACCTGTCCATTGTGTCCGAGCCATTTCCAGATCATGGATCAAGCGTTTAGGATAGGATGTTGTGAATCTGAGCCAAGTGAGTCTTTTGAAGCAGAAAAAAGAAGACAATAACAGACAGACAGGAGGGAGAGAAGAAGCGTTTGGCAAGCTAAAAGGAAGCGAGAGAGGGTTCGACTTAGGCTGGAAGGCTGATGGAGGAGGTATTGGAGAGGGTGAGAGAGGATTGATTTGGTCAGAGGAAGGGAGAGAGAATAGAGGGCAGAAGGAAAGATGCATAGTGACAATGTAGATGAAAAACATGGCAGTGGTGTGGAGTGGTGACGTGTGTGTGTGCGTGTATGTCTGTGTGTGTCCAGGGCTTTCTCACTGCTCTCTGTGTTCTCTGCGCTCTGAAGGTAATTGCCTCAGACATGACTGATTACTTAGTACACCTCTCTTGGCCTATTCCCTAGACCTTCCAACACTATCTAAAGCTAGACCTAACCCTTAATTACTGGAGCACCTCTACACAATTACCCCAACTCAACTGTGGTCTGTTCAGCTACTCTGCCACTCTGAGCTGTACACCTGTGACACACAGTTGCTAACAGCTGGACCTAGTCAAGCTATTCTCAGCCTGGGCCAGAGGTGGTCCACGCCAACAGTCCCTGCCATAGTACTGCTCACACTCTGTGCAGCCCCCCCCCCCCCCCGTCACTAAAGGTCAGAAAAGATGGCACCGGTGAGGGCGGGTCGTGGTTGTTAGATGCACTGTTTTGTCTGGTTTTGTCTGTTAATTCAGTGTTCTGCCAAGATTTCCGGGGTTCTCTAACAAGAGAAGTACTTCTGAACATAAGGACCACAACTCCTGTGGACTTATTTCCCACTTTTCTGCTTCCAGCGGCAGATTTAGTGGGAATTCTAGCCAGTACCCGCTAGGCTTTGCTCATGCAGTGAAGCGCCGTAGAAGGGAAAAGCAAGCGGGAGCGCTAGTCCGGCTGCGCAGACGTGGAATCCGAACAGTGCTACCAAGTTTTTTCCTATCCAACGTACGTTCACTATGCAATAATATGGACGCACTTCAGCTACTGATGGTGAAAAACAGACACTTTCTTTCATCTTTTGTGCTTCACGGAGACATGGCTGTGCGATTTGATCCCGGGCGCTGCTTTACAACTGGCAGGCTTTCAACTCATGAGAGCTGATCGGGACACTGCACTCTCTGGCAAAACCAAAGGCGGTGGTATTTGTTTCTACATCAACAGTGGTTGGTGTGTAGATGTGACAGTGATTCTGCAACATTGTTCTCCGAATCTGGAATAATTTTTTATAATCTGTAAACCTTTTTACTCGCCACGAGAATTTGCGTCGCTCATTTTGGTCGGAGTTTACATGGCGCCGGGTCCACAGGTTAAAGAGGCCTAACACACGCTCACCGACCAGATTCTGTGTGGAGCGAGCAAACCAGGATTCCCTTGTTATTGTACATGGCGACTTTAACAAAGGTAATCTCAGCCACGAACTCCCTAAATACAGACAATTCATCAAATGCCCAACCAGAGAAGAGAACACTCTGGATCACTGCTACACTACAGTCAGTAAAGCCTACCACGCCATCCCTCGTGCAGCACTGGGCCACTCTGACCATACCATGGTCCATCTGATTCCTGCATACAGGCAGAAATTAAAGCTCTGTAAACCTGTTGTGAGGACATCAAAACAGTGGACCAGTGAGGCTATGGAGGATCTGCGGGCGTGCTTGGACTGTACTGACTGGGATATGTTCACGACTGCTACCAATAGTCTGGATGAACTCACTGAGGCTGTGACATCATACATCAGCTTCTGTGAGGACTGCTGTATACCAACACGCACCAGGGTGAGCTTCAACAACGACAAGCCCTGGTTCTCAGCAGAGCTGAGAAGGTTGATGTTAGAGAAGCTTTTAGGAGTGGGGATAGAGACAGATTGAAGGAGTCGAAGAACAGGTTTAGCAAGTCGGTGAGAGAGGCTAAACAACTGTACTCTGAGAAACTGAAGCGTCAATTCTCTGCTAACGACTCTGCTTCTGTCTGGACAGGGCTCAGGCAAACCACCAACTAGAAGCCCAGAGCCCCCCACTCCACCAACGACTCCCGCCTGGCCAACGACCTGAACAAGTTCTACTGCAGATTTGAAAGACAATTGGACAGTCCTAAACTACCCCTTCCCATCCATGAGGCCTCCCCCTTCCCCCCCTCCACAGTGACGACTCTCCATTCAGGAGGGTGAAGTTAACAGACTTTTCAAGAGGCAGAACCCCCGCAGAGCAGCTGGGCCGGACTCTGTCTCTCCTGCCACCCTCAAGCATTGGGCTGACCAGCTGTCTCCTGTGTTTACATCTTTAACACCTCCCTGGAGACATGCCATGTGCCAGTCTGTCTCAAGTCCTCCAATATCATCCCTGTGCCCAAAGAGCCAAGGCCAACGGGACTTAATGACTACAGACCCGTCGCCCTGACCTCTGTAGTAATGAAGTCTTTTGAGCGCCTTGTGCTGGCACACCTCAAATCCATCACAGACCCCTTCCTGGACCCACTGCAGTTTGCCTACGGAGCCAACAGGTCAGTGGATGATGCCGTTAACATGGCCATCCACTTCACCCTACAGCATCTGGACTCCCCAGCATCCTATGCCAGGATCCTGTTTGTGGACTTCAGCTCTGCCTTCAACACCATCATCCCCGCCCTGCTAAAGGGACAAGCTCTCCCAGCTGAACGTGCCCGACTCCACCTGCAAGTGGATCACAGACTTCCTGTCTGACAGGAAGCAGTGCGTTAAGCTAAGTCTCTGAACACAAGTCTCTGACTCCCAGTCCATCAGCACCGGATCTCCTCAGGGCTGCGTCCTTTCTCCTCTGTTCTTCTCCCTGTACACCAACAGTTGCACCTCGAGTCATCCGTCTGTCAAACTCTTGAAGTTTGCGGACGACACCACCCTCATTGGGCTCATCTCTGACGGGGACGAGTCTGGCTACAGGTGGGAAGCTGACAACGTGGTGACCTGGTGTAGCCAGAACAACTTGGAGCTCAATGCTCTTAAGACAGTGGAGACGGTTGTGGACTTCAGGAAGAACACAGCCCCACTCACCCCCATCACCCCGAGTGACTCCCCAGTCAGCACTGTGGAGTCCTTCCGCTTCCTGGGCACCATCCTCTCCCAGGACCTCAAGTGGGAACTCAGCTCCCTCACCAAAAAAGCACAACAAAGGATGTACTTCCTACGGAAGCTGAAGAAATTCCACCTGCCACAATGATGGTGCACTTCTACACAACCATCATTGAGTCCATCCGCACTTCTTCTATCACCATCTGGTACGCTGCTGCCACTGCCAAGGACAAGAGCAGACTGCAGAGTATCATCCGCACTGCTGAGAAGGTGATCAGCTACAACCTGCCTTCCCTCGAGGATCTGCGGCGAGCAAGGAAGATTGTGGCCGACACCTCCCACCCTGGACACTCCCTGTTTCAGCTACTCCCCTCCGGCAGAAGGCTGCGGTCCATCAAGACCAAAACCTCACGCCACAAGAACAGTTTCTTCCCATCCGCTGTTGGCCACTTTAATAAGGCCGAGGACTCACACTGACTTTAAACCACAAGCTGCACAATGACACCCTGCACATTGCATTTTGCACTATTGTATCGTTCTCTTGCATCTGTTTTTTTAGGTTAGATTGTAAATTATGACTACTTATATTGTATTTTTTATTCCCCTTAGTTTTAGCTAGACTTTGCTCCTTTTGTATAGTTAGTCCACATATTTAAGTTTCAATATTCCTATATATTCAATGTATGCACCTCCCTGCCAAAGTAAATTCCTTGTTTGTGCAAACATTCATGGCGAATAAAATCCCTTCTGATTCTTTGTGTTTCAAGATCCTAAGAACAATCCGATAAACAACAGACAATGCCCCCCCCCCCCCCCATTCCTCTCCAGTTATGACACAGTTTGGAACAATTACTGAGGTTTTGGTAGTCATACTGGGTGAGGTGGGTGTGAAAGGGAAGATCTGGTCTCCTCGTCTAGAACAGACATCCAGCAGAGAAGCGATAATCAGAAGTATATATCCAAACAAGGTACAATGCTGCCTATTCTATGCAGTCAGTGATCCCATACAGTCCGGGCACCCTCTGTGTTTGTAGGAGCTGTAAATACTGCTCTGTTCTGGCACTGTGTTCCTATCCATCATCCCTGCTCTACCAAGCTCATTAACACCACTACACCCTGCCCTGATATGAGACTGCTCTGGTACCCCATCATGTCTCTTTTTCAGTTTCTTTCAGGGTTTTGTTTCTTTCTTTTCTCTCTGTCTCTCTTTTCATTTTCTATCTTTTATTTTCTATCTTGCTCTCTCTTTTAATATTCTAGTTGGCCTCTTTCTCCATGTTCTAGAAAGGAATCTCAAATGCTGTGTGAGGGGTGTCAAAAAAGTTGAACAGTGCTCTCAGGTTTGGCAGGCCTTGTCTTGACTCTCTGCTTTAGCTGAGGGAGATAATGACACAGTAGGGATGCAACAATATCAAAATCTCATGGTTCAATAGTACCTCTATATAAAGTCCATGGTACAATATTTATAGCGATATTTAAAAATAAAATAATAACCAACCTTATCAAGTGACTGCTTGCTTAAGCCAACCAATAAAATGACCAATGAAAGAGCCATAGACAAAAAACTGTATTTTGCGCTCAAATTCCAAATAATTTCCTGCCGCGCTCGTATTAATTGTGGAAGTCCATATCTAGGCGCAAATCAAACCTAGCCTACGTCTGGGCACTGTGGGCAGAGCAGGCACTTTAATCCGCCGAAGCGTTATAAGGTAACTAGAAAATTTTACTTGTCATCTGCTTGTAGTTCATTGTCATAATTCATTCCCACCCAGGGGGGAAGGGGTGTAAAGGAAAGGACAAAGCAGGTAGGAGGGACAGGCGGTGTAAGGTGAGAAAGGTTCTCTAGGGTGGAGAAGGGAGAGTGTGAGAGGATGGAGGGGTGGGAGTGAGGGGAATAGTGTAGGAGGAAGTTGAAGGGGTATATAGAGGGTCCCGACTGACTTTACTGGAGTCACATGCCATGTTAAATGTGTATGCAAATAATGTTGAGGAAACAAGAAGGCAAATTAGAGTACATTTCTAATTTAAGATGACACACAGTCACGCTGTAACCACACAATTCAAGCTGTGAATTCTCGCTCTCACTTCTTTCCCTGCCTCACCTATACATTCATATTCCTTTATTTTGATGAATTTAACCCCCTACAAATCCTACATATCTATTTAGTTGGTTTTCCTACATGGTACTGTACCCTACAGGAAAATCTCAGATGGTGGATGTTATGGGTTCTTTAGTTTTTTTTTGTGTTCCTCATGAAAAATAAGGCAAACGTACAAAGTTTCAGAATGTGTTTACATATGGGGTGGAAATGCCATCACTTTGAAAATTGGGGGCACATTTCCCATTTGATTTACCATCAACACCTTGCCAAGCTCAAAATTAACTTTTTCCATGGTAGCACGGGTACTTCCAACTTGAAAAAGTTAGGAGCACCCATCAAATATTTAGGAGCACCACAACACATTTTGGGGGGGTTAGAAATATATTTTGTGCGCTAGTTAGCTCCCCGTCATTTGACAACGGAGTGCAGTGACAAGGAGTGATTGACGGCTAATATTCACCAATCTAAAATCTGGACTGAAGTTAAGAACTGAGGTGTAGTTGGTTATGTTACGTTGGATAGAACAGTGTTTCAGCTCACAGCAGGCATCTATTGTGCAGTAGGGTAATTAACAAGCGTTTTGTAAAGAAATTAAAACAGGTTGCACCATAACAATAATTGGCACCTGCACAAATGCTTCTAAATATATTTTGAGGTCGCAGATACGATTTTGTGAGTGTATTGGGGATGTGCATCTCCATCACTGAGGAAGATGCGATACACATCTCGATGCACTGCCAACGATCCGATACATTAAAGATACATAAAAGCAACTACTAATGCGATACGATTCACCCCTATGCGGTGCAGTGCGATTCGATACGATTCAATGAGATGCGATGCAAAGGGAATATGATGCCATGCAATTTAATATGGTACATAATAATTTACATTTATGCTATGATTTATTTCTTTGTCAGACTGCAAATCATCAATTAACTAAACAATTGAAAGTTTATTTCACATAGTAAAAGTCTCTGACAATAGATAAAATAACATCAGGCCTTGACCATGCCTTAAACCAGTCCTTCTTTCCTGTTGTATGTGTTCTCTGAATGTAAAAAAGGGTTAACTATTACAGGCAGTCACAAGCTGCTGTAAACAGTCATAATACAACACACTAAATTGAACTCATACGTCCTACTTAAAATTGTTCTCTATGACTCAGCTATCTCTCGTCTTACTTTGTCGTACACAACAGGGATTTGTTTTGTCGGAAAATAGCTTCCTATTCTTGCTAGGGGTACCAATGGAGCTAGCCACTGACTGTAGCCAGCTGAATCCGAGGGGGAGGCAGACGTCTCCACACAAATACCATGTAGCCTCTTCAGGTGACTACCTAAATTAGCCGTGCTGCCTGTGTACTTTATAGCAGTACGATATATCTTGTCAATTGCATGGGTCTTGTCAAATTGCCCATCTTTCTTGTAAAATCCAAAGTGTTGCCAACCCTTGGATTTATTGCAATTTGTAGGAACGTGTAACTCTTCCTCCGCCATGAGAACACACCTCCAATTTGCGCAAAGCTTTGCCAAGAGATTTCACGAGAATTGGCCACTGACAGCAGTGGAGATAAGAGCGTGCTTAAGAAACGAACTAAATATAAAATTATTGGTCACAAATCATTGGTCAAATTTCTAAATACTAAAGGTGATCGCATACACAGAATTCTATATAAATACATCGGATTATACCGATGCAAAGATGTTAGAAACGATGCATCGCGAGTTCATCCCACTCCGTGCACACTTTTTTGATCCAGGCCATCGCATCGTGAACTTTTATGCCGATGCACCGATGCAAATCGGTGAATCTTTCCATCCCTACAGTGTATGCAACCAAAATGGCACAATTTCAAGTCCTGGCTTGAGTTATTCAGCACTGTAGAGAGAGGGGAAAAAAAAGAGTACTAACAATTACAATAGGCTTCCTCATACAGGCAAAATCCTTATACTAAAACTAACAATTACAATAGGGTTCCGACTGCCAGAGGAAAAAGTTTTGCAAAAGGGCACTTGTCTAGTCAAAAGACAAAAGGGCAAGTTATTGAGCATCTGCACATCACTGATGTACGTACATGTGTATTTGTGCATGTGTGATTTCCCCAGTGCGGAGCAGGCCCCAGTGATGTTGTGGCATGTGGGTCCTGGTGGCAGGATGACAGGAGTCAAACTTCTCCTTACCGTCTTCATCCTCCAATCTGTCTGCGAAGGTGAGGCTATTCAACAGTTACAACTTCCCCCCTTACCTTCTCTGCCTTGTTTCTTACTCACCACCCTCTCTCACATCCACATTTTTTCATTACTTCATCCTCATCCTCCCTTCCTTTTTTCTCGTGCCCACTTTTCTTCCTCTACACCTGATTATCCACTTTTACAAGATTTCCTGGCATGGTGTATGTATTTGACAGAGAAAAGGTGGGTGTTTGTTTGACAGAGGAGGTATGTGTGTTTAATTGTGTTTAAAAGAGGTGATATATGCATGTGTGTATTATGTGATGCTGAGTAAACTGCTGGTGACAGTCTTGCTGTGACAGGCAGGAGACGCCTCCAGTAACCCCACCAGAAAAAGCAACACAATGAATTAAGTGAATGCCACAACAACTTAATGTAACGAAGACAAACAAGGATGTCATTACATTATTGTCATTGACAGTACCGGTTTACTTTCACCACTGATCTTTTGCCACGCTTAGGCAAGTTATCTCTGGTTAAAACTAGCTAACATTAACGTTATTAGTTAGGTATAACATTTAAATAGCTATTCACTAGCTAGAAAGTTGGGACACTGCCCTGTCAGGGACAGGGTAATACTAGTAAATAAACTAGTAAACATAAATTTACATCTCAGTGCCTATCCAGATTAGTTAAATTAACTGAAGGTAAATTAATGTAGCTAATCTAACCCTGCGGTGCATCAACAATGCTGGAATTGCCAAGCATTGGATATTCACGATTCAGGATATGATTTGCCAAGACTCTTGGATGTTGTTATCCTGAATCGTGAATGACCGTGAGATATAGCATCTCCCTCTGGCATTGAGATCTGTAAATTCTTGCCTCCAATTTAACTTTGTCATCCACCCTATCTACTTTAAATTATGTACGTATCCCTCCACTCATTGCATAATGAAGTCCCTTCTGACGGCTAAAACTCTAGTCAGCTGCAATAGCTTGTCCGAGTAAGCAACAGTAACTAAGGGGGGCGGGGCTTAGCGATGGACTTAAATAAATGAATGTGTTTATGACAGTGGGAGTCCTTAGCCTTGCAGATGAGGCCAGCCCAACAGGATTAACACGTTTTGACAGTGGGAATCCTTAGCCTTGCTGATGAGGCCAGCCCAACAGGATTAACATGTTTTTACTGAGACTTTTAGATGACATAGTTTGCTGAAATTTGTTTTGGAGTTTGGGATGTATAACCGTAGACTCCCACCACTAGATGCCACCCCTACAGCACCATACCTGGTGCACCACCACTAGAGCATCACGCCTCTACCCCCCCTCCCCCCTAGAGCACCAACCCTTACATTACCACCCCAAGAGCCCCACCCCCAGATCACCACATATAGATCATCACCCCTGGAGCATTACCACCTGAGTATTACCTCTAAGAGCACTATCACAAGAGCACCACCCCAAGAGCACCATAGTGTGGCCATATTTCTGGCACCTGCTAAGATCCCCCACTACCTGGCGTGCTGGCCCTCTACTGAACAGTGTGCGGTGCCCCACCTTTCAAAGCAGTGATTGATTCTATCAAGGGCATCACATCAAACGGCGTCTTCTAGATCACGCATCTCTGTGGAAAGAAGTCCGCCAAGCTGATCAAAAGACGTCTGCTTTGTTCTGTGATCATCTGGACAAAAGAGCTTGTTCTGCTGCCTCCGCCTGGCGCTAGCACACTGCCCAGGCCCCCATACTGCCCAGGCCTTCACACACAGCATGTCATACAACTGTATTTACAACCAAGGGGTGACAGATCTGTTTACAGACAGATCCAAAACCAAGTTTTCAAAGGCAAATTCTAAACACACATACAAGACAACAAATAGAATACCACATCCATGGACTCTTGGAGTAAATGTTTCCTCTACATTCACTTGGAGCCAGTAGAAGACAGTGTTGTCATACCAATAGCTCTGTCGCAACATGCAGTTTATTGCACCAAAACGGTACTTTTACCATTTGAACAGTGATGGATCTATATTGGTAAAGTCATTAGAATATTTTGAATATTTCTCTTTTCACAGCCTCAAACCAGCCTCCACGCTTCACCAATTACTTCTTCCAGTCCTACCTGCTCATCTATGAGAACACGGCAGTGGGTGAGTCTCTGTCCTGGTGTGTGTGTGTCTATGTGCGTGTGTGGGTGTGTTTGTGTGTGATTGTTCAACTTTTCTTGAGGGAACCAGAAATAGCAAGCGTAGTAAACAACGGTAAAATTGTACTCCAATTTTGTCTTGGTCCTCATGTTCAAATACTGTTTCTATTTCAGGGGGATTAAGTTTATAGTTCGGGTTAGGATTGTGAATGTCTGTATGTGTGTTTGTCTGTCTGTGCATGGGTTTGTATGTTTGTTCAGACGATACTGTAGGAAAAGCCCCACAGCCTAGCAGCGTTGGGCTGTTGGGCCTCAAAGTCTATTGACACCTCTTTCCTATGTAAATCTCACAATTAAAAAAATGTAGCTGTAAACATTGTTTTGAAAAATGTGACATCACAACCGTGCTCCACCTTTTTTTCTCTGGTTGTACCATTGTCAAGCCCCAAAATTTGCTGCACTCTGTGTACTTCCACAGAATTACATGTAGTTTTTCTATGTAGTTTTTCTAGCATATTGAAAAAGGACTATGGTGGTAAATGCAGTGTTCCAGGCTGTACAGGGGAGAGTTGCTGAAAAGAGGTGCTGTTCCAACCGTATACTCATCACAAACGCAAGCTGTAAGTATGATTTTGTCGATAACAGTTAGCTTAATAGCAATGCTAACGTCTGCTGTATCTAGCACACGTAGAATGCTAAATACGTTTCTAAATACATCAACATACCTTACTTGGCAAATGACTCTGCTAGACTAGCTGTAGTCAGCCTTAGAAGGGAAGCTTCCGAAAAAATAGCCAGAAAATTAATAGCAGTCTAGCCTATTGCTAACGTCTGTCTAGATTATCTATTTGAAAGAATTGGAGAAAGGCAGGTGCTAGCTACAGGATACGTTAGCATAGCTAATAACTGTTACCGACAAAATCATACTGCAGCTTGCGGTTGTGATGAACTTAAGGTCGGAATGCACCTCTTTTCAGCAACAGCTTCAAAGCAAATCCTGCTTTACATTGTCCCAAGTTTAAAAAAAATGGGTTGGTGAAATGGTTAGGGATCTTCTACCCTATGGTATAGACAAACATCATGCCCGTCTAGTCAATGTTAGCTAGACTCTAGCTCATCTGCTTTTTATTAACGCTGATTTGCAAGGAATGCAAGAACAGCTAGGTAGCAAAAACACCTAGACTGTGGGAATGTAAACTAGTTTAGCTTGCTAACGCAAGAGCATAGGTAGAATGTGTGATGATTTAGCCTAGTAGTTTGACTGTGTCTCATTCAAATAAATAACCCGTGTTGTCATGTAAATCTACAATTCAAGATGCATGTTTGTCAAGATCAATTTTTTAGCAAGATAGCTAGAGCTAACTGAAGCTGAGTTTAATCACAATAGTTTGTTTGCTAAGCTGTAGCGCTAACATTAGCTACCCACCTAAGGCAATCCTGTTTGCTTTGACAACAGGAGTGTAAACAACTAACATAATCATTAGTGCTGTCAGTTTAACAGGTTTTTAACGGCGTTTACGCAAACCCATTTTAACGGCGTCAATTTATTTATCACAATTAACGTTCTTTTTGGCCAAGCAAACTTAGTTGTTTTTTTCACATGCTGTTGCAGCAACTACTGACGTTAGAAAAACTACAACACCACACCGGGAGGTGGGGGGGGGTATTCGTCATAGCTCGCTAAACGGTTTAGCAAGCTAATTTTCAGGCTAAGATAAAAAAAAAACGCCATTCTTTTTTTCGTTTGTGTAAGCAACTTTCGATAAATTACCATAGTAACATATCAATTAGCACTAACCTGCTCGAGAGCAGGCTAATGTAAGTGTAGCTGGACAGGCTTGCCACACCCCCAGAAAATAATTGGCAGCTCCCTTTTTGAGAGACCCAGTTGACCACGGAGCTATATTCTAGTTTGATTAGCTTTCCATACCAATAGAGTTCTTCGCGATTGCCAAGATCCTTTATTTCATACGGATAAGTTCTTGTTTGAGCGATCACGATTCAGCCGACAAGGACTCATTTATTTGCAAGACCTTCTCGGGCCGTACATTGCAATTAGCACACACCGCAGCAAGATTTATGGGTTTATGCTGCTGTATGTGAATATGTAATGCTATGTTTTAAGAAATGTCTTGTCTTATCTGTTGTGCCTGTGCTTTTTATGTTTCACTCTGGGAAAGTGGGAAACGTCATATCTATTCCTTTATATGTCTTGACATCTGAAGAAATTGACAATAAAGCTACTTGAAACTTTTACTGTGCTTCAGACTATCTGCATAGCCTTGAGGTTTTTTGCATCAGGTATATTTTTATACAGTAGCCTATAAGCAATGCAGAAAACATTGGCAAAGCCACAGCATGCGTTGCTGTAAGAAAAGTGTAGGCTACTTGGCGCTTAACCAGCTGATGAATCAATTCATCATATTCCCTGGCCATGTCCCAGTCAATGAAATCAAAGAGGGATTTACACATAGGCCTACATGCATATACACAAATATAGTACATGATATAAGCGCTTTCAGTAGGCCTACATATATCCTCATAAGTGTCTATGAATTTGTGTCAATAAGATACTCTTTGGCCTTGTTTATATACTTATTCTGAAAGAGTTGATATCATTATTTTCGCTAGCAAGATCACATTCAATGATTAATTTCTATTAAGCCTACTGCCAACAGGCACATTTAAAGAAATGTGATCTGATTGATTGGGGTAATAAGTCACTTAAGATGAGCCTATACATTTGACCAAAATACGCATTTAGCTTATCGGTAATTTTTTGCCAAGCTGCCTGTCTTGCCCTGGCAGCGGTGTTAGACTTAGCCATGATAATATGCTTATTGCCTTTGTAGAGACTCATTATAATAGTTTGAACGGATGGCAAGAATATCACCACTCTCTCTCTCGTCTTTTCCGCCATCATACCGTTAGAAAATCACGGTTTTGGTGATCGACATTTCCTGCCTTTTGAAGTAGGACGTGCACATGCACGTGCACTTGCCCTGATGAGTTTAGCCTGATTGAAATTAACCACATGATTTCGATGCGGATCAGCCGTTGACGAACGGATATTTGCGGTTCTCAATTAGCTCGCTAATGTTAACTGGCTAAAGGGGCAATTGATTAACTTAGCTTCAGCCCTTACGATGAACGGGCCCCGGATCTCGCTAGACCGGAATCAAAACAACAGGCATGCCGCACACACTTGTTTGGGCTTGCGAGCTGGCTAAAGAGTAGTAGGCTAACGTTACGTGTTGAGTGGATAGCGAGCGCGAGACGCCGAAATGATGCCAATAACATTCGGAATTGAAAATGTACTTTTAAAAAGTTG
This sequence comes from Hypomesus nipponensis, assembly GCF_054491055.1. Taxonomy (NCBI): domain Eukaryota; kingdom Metazoa; phylum Chordata; class Actinopteri; order Osmeriformes; family Osmeridae; genus Hypomesus; species Hypomesus nipponensis. Next base: position 6,860,251 of record NC_140371.1, on the reverse strand, counting down.
CCAAATGGTTCTATTGACAAGACTAAAGTGATCTGTGTGTTTTGTCGTTGTGAACTGAGCTATCATTGCAGCACGTCCAGTCTGAAATATCACTTGATGGCAAAGCACACAGCTCATGTGAATTCTCCGCCCCCTCGTCAAAGCCAGGCGACTGCAAGGTTGTTTTCAATAAAAAATACAATTGAACTAAGCAATATGATCCACTTTTCCATGTTGAAAAGAGCATTAAAATGAGAAAAAATAACAGGATAAAAAGAAATCATTGGACATTAAAGGTGACATGACATGATAACTTCATTTTATGAGGTTATTTAACATTAAAATGAGTTCCCCTAGCCTGCCTTTGGTCCCCCAGTGGCTAGAATTTTCGATAAGTGTAAACCAAGCCCTGCGTGTTCTTCTCTGCCTTTGACAAAATGAAGGCTCAATTGCGCTGTTTGAAAATCTCCCCCGAGTGACGTAGATCGGGGGAAGGTTACCTCCCCTCTCTCTGCTTTGCCCAACCAGATCATCTGGCCTGCCCATGAGAAACTGAGCTACCACCGTGCAAGGGCGAGTGCGATATCGGTTTTTCCTGGAGATACATCATGGCGAGTAAACAAACGAAGCATAACAGTTGCTCAGTGCTTGGATGTCCAAATGCAAGCACAAATCTTTTTTTAGTTCCTTCATCCGAGCCTCTGCACAACCCGTATCTTAATTGTATTTTCGCTGGAAATGCGCCGACACAACTTCCCAAAGTGTTGTATGTCTGTGCCAAACATTTCAGCCACTACTGTTTCCTCAACTTGAGCCAACACAAATCTGGCCTTGCTGAAATTAAATTCTGGATCATTACTAAATCTCCTTGGTCAAGCTAGGAACCTTGGACAAGTAAGTAACTAACTTGATCTTTTTGTTGCTTTACTGTATATGGTTACCTAGCTTGCTACCCTTAGAATGTGGCTGTGACATTAGCTCTGAAGCTAACAGCTGAGTTACTGTTGCTAACATAAAGATAAATGGCATCAAGTGTGTGTGTGAATACAAACGCGAGTGTTGTACACTTCTTTGTTATTTGGATAACCGTTCTGCTGTTGGTGTTATGGCTCGCGATATCCGCCTTTCTCCACATTGAAATGACTGAGTGTGCACCTGTGCAAACCAGGGTGATCAGATGAGAATGGCTAAATTCGAGGCATCTTACAGCAACGGGGGCTACGAGCCATTGCGATACATCCGTTATAAACATTAGCGCATGTTGCCGCCCCTCTCCTCCTCATTAGCATTTAAAGCTACGGACACAGAAACAGCACGTTCTGAGGAAAGCTGATTGTGGGACTTTTTGTAGTGGCTATAATTTTGCACCATGGCTGAATTTCGGGAAAGAGACTTCAGATACAGTATTAGGGGACCACTAAGGCCTATATAAAAGCATCCAAAAACGGCATGTCATGTCACCTTTAAGAATAGATAAAAATGTGCGATTAATTGCGAGTTAACTATGACATTAATGCGATTAATCGCAAGTACATATTTTAATCGTTTGACAGCACTAGTAATCATTTCAAATGATATCTAGTCAATCTGTTGAAAACAGTGTTGTGTAGACACAATAGATTTATTTGTAGGTTTTTATTTCAAGTCTTCACCTTCTTGTTTCAGTGAGTGCTGTTGGCCGTGTTGCGTCTTTGCTCCGCAGCTTCACTAATTGTAAACCAACCATTCAGCGCGCAGCTCATCTACATATTCATGAGCATACCATAAAGGCCGATATATGCTTCTGCGTTTTTTGAAAAACTGAGACATGGGAACGCCCTCGTCTCCGTGGAACGCGCTCGGAGAGCTTGACGTGCACCTCCTGAAACTATCCGTCATAATTTCGGAGAGCTACGGAGACCCCCTTGGTTGTGATTGGTCAGTATTAAGAACTGCTTGCGTCAGGGGCGGGGTTGCCGTGATAAACAGGACGAACAGAATCCTTTGACCACCATTGCTGTAAGTTTTTACAATTCATATTTCAGCTAAACCGTACATGTAAATCAGCATCTGAATAAAAATGTGACGAGAAATGGGCAGTGTAGTTGCTGAAAATGTGCATATTTTATTGATGAAATGGCTAATTTGTAAATTTGCTCCGACTTCTCGGTAACCTAGGTAAATAAACACTCAACAACGTTTTACAAAAAAACGTTGCGCCACCTACTCTTCTGGCGGTGAATTGTTTTCAACACCCACAGCCTACGGAGAACCATGAACGCAGTCTATCCGTCCATATCCGTGCGTATCCATGCGCCCGCCCATCCGTAAACGCAGAAGCATATTTCGGCCTTAAAAGGAGAAAACCTAGCGTTTTTTCCTGGGAAAAATGTCACTGGATGTCACAGGGGGGCATAGAACAGCACCCGGACCATTTTCAGCCCAACCAATGTTACATACCCAATTCGGAGACCTTAAGGAAGAGTGTGAAATACCCCAAAACCCAGTCAATCACCCCATTAAGGGAATGCATAGACGATGCAAAATTGCAAAAACAATGGAAACCTGGCACCCCTCTGATTGTCGCTAGAGGCTTTAGTTGTGTTGCAAACATCACAAATGTGTATGTGTAGGTGTTTCTGGTGGCACTGGTGTACATTCCAGACAAAGATTCTAGATAGTTTTTCTGTTCATTTTTGTTCATGTTGGTGGTATAGTTGATTGACAATTGGCCATTTGAGGATATCTACAGTAGCTTTGATTCCAGAAGAGGGCAGGGATTTTAACACCTAGTGGCCATATTATCCTGTACAATCTCTTCCCTACCGTCTTTTCACTCATAATCCAAGTCACGGGGGCTTCACTGCATGTGCATTACATATTTAAGTTGCCTATTGGGGGGACAACAAAGGTTATTCTATAACATGACCCACGGCCCATATCATTAACCTGTGTTTTCCCTCCCCGCACCATGTCACATATTCACACCAATGTAGGCTAAGCCATCCCTCTAGACGTAGTGGCCGTATTAACCAAGGGCAAGGCAGTTGTGTGTGTGAATGCACACATACTTGAGTGTGAAACACATTTCCCTAACCACTCTCTCCAGTGTGCCCTCTGGCCATGAATCACAGTGTCCTCTCCCCCCCCCCCCCACAACACCATTGGTTTTGAAGGCCGTCAGTCATGTCCCCGCTGCGACCTGTGATGGCTTGTTTAGTGGTGTGATTATGAGGGTGAGCTGAATGATTGGACAGAGAGTATTAGTCAAGACTATTCATCAGCTCAGCAGATGTCCTCGTCCAGCAGACCTCGAAGTTCATCCACATGTTGTCCAATGAATCAAGCCAGAGACAGGGCCTGTCACATAACATGGGTGTTATGCGACGTGTGTATGTGTGTGCACAAGCGCTCACAGGAGGGCTTGAAGGATATACAGACCTCCCCCATCCACATACTCTTAGAGCTATCCGGACTTTATATTCCCCCCTCAGCAAACATATTCATTTATTGCTCAGTCCACCAGCTACTCACCAGCCCAGCTTTTTGGCCAGACAAACCTCAGTAAACAGGTGATAGATTGAATAGTACTTCTCCATTTGTTTCTCTGTTAGCCTGTCTAAAATACAATTACTCAGATTTACAGTGCAAAGAATTACACGTTTATCCCAGTGGTGTTAAATTCAAGCAGATGATGAATGCCTGTGCCTGTACTGTACCTGCTGACTATATGTGTGCAGAGCCTCTGCAAGCCACACCACGTGGCATCATCACAGGTGATTAGGTTTCCACAGTAACCCTAATTGGTTCCTTTGAGTTTACATACCTGTCAATAGAAGGTAATGGTGTAAATCACCTGGTGGGAGGTGGCAAGGGCACATGTTAGAGTTGGGTGATAAACTCTTGGCCCCTTATCTGTGTGCCCATGAGTTTCATATTACATCCCTCTCAATGCCTTGTGACTCAGACAAACGCTGCTGACGCTTCTGTTAGAGCTCTGATCTGAGGTGATGTGAAAGTCTGGTGTGTAGCACATCCTTACATAACATCCTTACCTGGGTGTGTAAATGTGTGTGGCTATGCTCAGTTAGAGTGTCAGTGTTCTTTGTGTATGTCACATTGTGTTAATGTTCTGTGTGTGTGTGGGGGGGGGCTTCCCCTTTAAGAATAGTAGAACAAGGACAATTTGAACATATTTTCGTGGTCTTCACAAGTTCAAGTGCTATGTTGTAAGGGTTTTAGAGAGTTTCGGGTTAGAAGGGTTTGAGATTACATTAAGGGTTTTGGTTAGGAGTTAGGAATAGTTTTAGGGTTAGGATCAGAATCTAAGGTTAGATTTACAGTTCAGCCTTAGTTTTTGGGTTAAGGTTTGTGTTTGGTAAGGGCTTAGGGGATTTTGAAAGGGATTGAATTGTGAGTACCCACAAGAATAGTAGTACAAACGTGTGTGAGACCGCGTTCTAATGTAGTTGAAGGTTTTTATTTAGCAAACACCCCCCCCCCCCCTGTTCTGTGTGTGCCAGTATTCTGTTTATGTGTGTGCATGTGGCAGAGTTCTGTGTGTGGTAGTGTTCTCTGAATGTATGTGTGTTAGTGCACTGTGTGTTTGTATTCTGTGTGTGGCCACCAGAGCTCTAGGATCATGTGTGTATTGTGGGTGTCGGGTTGGGAGTGAGGGGGTGGAGTTGCCTGTTTATATTAAATAGCTGTTAATTGTGTTCACTGTGGTTGAAAATGCGAATGTGTAATTAGGCAGAGTGGCATCTTTGATGAAGCGCTCTCATCTTTTAATCCACTTTGCCCTGATCTAACAGATGAAATCCTCTGCTGGATAATTAGCTTGTGTGCACAACACTACATTTGTTCGGAACATGAAACTTCCATTCCCTGCTTCAGTGATCGGCTAGATCCGTCTCATTGTCCATGCTCAGGCATTGTAAAACTGCACTGAATTGAATCCGCTATTAATACCCCAAGCCTGTTTAAGAATGTGATATTTTACCACGACAAAGAATGAATAGTTATGCTACAGGTTTATATGGATTTAGGGTATCTGTGGTTCAGTATGGAGACTGGAAGGGCTTACTTTGGAGAGGGCTCACTGGTGAGACTGGAGAGGATTCACTATGGAGACACTCTAAAGCAGGGGTTCTCAAACTTTTTGGGGCCAGCGACCCCTTACAGGGCTGAACATTTTCCAAGGACCCCCCCCCATAATCATAACACCCATTCAGCATACCTTTTGTGCTCTTAACAGGACCCAATATGCTTGTTTTATTGGTGCAAATGGTCTCCATCTGTAGATTATAATATATTTTTTCAATGTAAATGTTTAATGATACGGCACAATTTTCCAATGTTATAATTTATGGCAAATTATTTCGCGGACCCCACTTTGAGAAGCACTGCTCTAAAGGGGTCATTGGAGATTCTGGAGAGGGTTTCACTGTGGAGAGGATTTGCCATGGAGGGCATTCGATGGGTATTCAAGAATTTACTGTGGAGAGGGTTCACAATGGAGAGGGTTCACTGTGGAGACTGGATAGGGTTCACTGGAGACTATGGAGTATGGACTATGGAATTCACTCAATGAAATCTTTTGCAACAGGTTCTCTGTCTTGTTTTTCACACACCCTTCTTCAGGGCTGGACTGGTTATTTGGCATACTGGGCATGCCCGGTGGGCCGACGCACTTGGCCGTCGTAATATCTCAGCAGTTCTTTGAGACAGTGACACCAAATTTGGTATGCCTACTCTGAACCTTATTCTGAGGATGTCTTCCAAATAGTGTCATGTGACTAAAAGGGGGCGTGGCCGGAAGCATAAACGTGTTTTGGCTAATAACTATTTAAGTGTTTACCTTAATAAAGTAATTTCTTTGTCTGTTGATGTCTTGTGAGTTATCAAGCTTGACCATCGATAATTTTTCATAACAACCGAATTGACGCGGCCGCCATTTTGGATTTAATGGAAAAGTGTAAAAACCTTTTACACGCCCCAAATTTTGTCCAATGTTTACAAAATTTGGCACAGATGATCTTCAGACCAAGCTTCAAAAAGTTGTCAGATGGATTTTCCATTTTTCAAAACCGTTTGCTCGGTAGAGCCGATCAAAGGCGGCAGCGAAGCCGCAAAAGACACGTGAGAGCATAACTCAGCAACCATTTGTGCGATTGTCACCAAACTTGGGTTCCATCGTTCCCACGAGGGGCAGAGGGGGCCTGTGGTGTTATACCATAAAAAAAACAGTTTGAACACTCAATACTTTGGAACGCAAACAGATATTTCAACCAAACTTGGTGTGTTGCAATGAGTGCAACAGGTTATTGTGACTTAATTGTTGCGCAAGTGCTATGGAGGCCATGTCCTGCTCTGGACCGATATGATAGGATATATATTTTTTAAAGTATATATTATATTTATATATATAACTTAAAATTGGCCAATGACCGGCCCACAAAGCACGCCCCAGTGGTTCATTTTCCATACTGACACTGGGCTGGCCCAATCACATCTCTTAACAGGTTCCACTCCCTCACCCCCCCACAATGGTTCTTGTGTCCAAAAAATTACCGCAAAGACGGTGTACTGGTGGTTGGTGTCCGACCGATTGTGGTGGGGGGCGGGGTGAATAGCGAATGGATGTGAGATGAGCGGTTACGTGACACAGTAAATTCCGAACATTTGTAAAATGTTATATCATTGTATGTTGCTAATTAGTTGCCTGAAGGCAACGGACTCTGTCTTGACAACATACCTGGCAATCAGTCTGTAATGTCTGCCTGGCTTAAAGACTGGAAATACTCCCATTAAAATCAAGCCTCGGCTGTTTTGATGAAGTGGCTCCAACTGCTTCATCAGTGGAGCTAGCACTGGGTTCTTTCGCGATTAACTTTGTAGAAGCGTGTTGTTTTACTAGGTGCTTGGGAAGATTACTAATGACTATTCTTCGCAGTGGATAAAGTTCTCGCACCTGCACACAAACTAACCAGTATATTTTTATCCTTGATCTGGACAAGAGAAAAATAATGTCGATATTTCCATGACTAAAAGCTTGCACGGTCCGAACTGTCAGCCATTGTATTGGCTAGTCTAAAATGCGGATTGATTCATTCATACACTGCGTCGCCGTAAACTTCTTTAAGTTAGATTAAAAACAGGAAATTGGGGAATTAATGCAAGAAAAAATAACGGGTAACGAAGCCATTTAAATTTCAATAATGTAATTGCGTTATTTAATTGTAAAAAGTAATGAGTTACATTTCTAGTTACCGCCAAAAATTGTGGAGTTACTTTGTAACGCGTTATTCCCAACACTGCCTGTGACTGAGTTAGAGGCAAATAATAAATTTAGCGCAGATTTCAATGACGCACCGTCGCTTGACTGCGAGTTAACATAATTGGCTGCTATGACAACAGATGTACAATTTTTTTACAAGTTATTTTTCTGCTGCTCAACAACCAAAACAGGAGATTGCCAAAGTAACGGGAAGTCGGTATATTTGACGCTCGTTGGTAGATTTTTTTACGCTAAGGAAGGTAAAACTCTACACTGGGCTCTGTCGCTTTGTATCACAAACGAACGCTCTCTGGGGTTGAATGGAAGAGTGGGCTGGCCTGGACGCTGGGCTTCTGCGTGATGATTGGAGGGTCTGTAGAAAGACTGCATCTCCTTTTGATTGACAGCGATTTTGATTTTGCAAGTGTATTCAAAAGACAAACTGCAGCAATCCATTTCTTAGTATTTGCTTGGCGAAATTGCAAGCCAATTTTGGTTTTCGGCAGACAGACAGCAGCACCATCTCGATTCACAGACATTTTCGGTATATTAACACTAGGAATGGGCAATATAAACGATATGCAATATAAACTATACAGAATTGGCCTACGATAGTGCAGTAGAATTTAAATCTCTATCGTGATAATGCATTTAGGACGCAATCAACCCATGAAATTTAGAGCCATGAGCTGCAACGCATCTTTGTGTTAATCATGATCAGTAGCTATGGCTGACAGATGATGGTCGCACAGAACGTTACACGTAACTTTTTATAAAATTGATAGATATTTACATTTACGCATTTAGCAGACGCTTTTATCCAAAGCGACTTCCAAGAGAGAGCTTTGCAAAAGAGCATAGGTCACTGATCATAACAACGAGGTAGTCCCAAACACTGCAAGCAGCCAAAACATGAGGCATACATTGTGAAAAACTAAACAAGTACCAAAGGGAAGACCCATAAGAGCATGCAGTTATACAAGTTACAAATTAAAAACAACATAAACCCCAAAAAGTGCAAGACTGTACCTGTAGAAGAACAATCAACAGTAAAATATTTCACAGCGAGTACAAGAGTTCAAGAGTTACCTTCGTTATAACTAACCTACAACAGCAACAAGTCTCTCAATAAGAGTCATTGTGATCCTGGAGGAAACTAACATCAGGTCCAATCAAGCAAGCATTCCTAAGTGCCGTTGTACTCCCGGAACAAGTGCGTCTTGAGCCTTTTCTTGAAGGTGGGGAGACAGTCAGTGTCCCTGATGGAGGTGGGGAGCTGGTTCCACCATTGGGGGGCCAGGCAGGAGAACAGCTTGTGTCAGGACCGGGCGGTCTTGAGCGGTGGGACCACCAGGCGGTTGTCTGAAGAAGACCGTAGGTGACGGGTGGGGGTGTAAGGCTGCAGGAGAGACTTGATGTAGTCGGGTGCAGTCCCGTTCACTGCCCGGAAAGTCAGTACCAGGGTCTTGAATCTGATACGGGCGTTGATGGGTAGCCAGTGGAGAGAGATGAGGAGCGGGGTAACATGGGAGTGTCTGGGTAGATTGTAGACCAGGCGGGCCGCTGCGTTCTGAATCCTCTGAAGGGGGTTGCACATGCTGGGAGACCAGCGAGCAGCGCTGTGAGTAGGAGAGGATGAATTACATCCTCTCCTACTCTTTCTTAAAAGTTTAACAAATCTATCTCTTTCTGTCTCTTTCAGCCTGTGTTGATTCTGTGGCGCATTGCCACTAATTACTCTGTGTGGGAAACACTGGGGTCTATGTAACCTGTTCTGAAATGGTTCTATTATAATTTATAGATCGTGATATATATCGTTATCGCAAGAGGCTGCAATGTATATGGCAATATGGACTTTAGGCCATATCGCCCATCCCTAAACACATAATGTCAATTGGTTACTGGTGTGTTGTATCATATATGTCTGATACTTTATTAACATTTATGTGTTGTATGAACTTTATTTACATTTATGTATTACATGAACTTATAATACATAACGCAATATTGTGAAGCAGAGCTGGAAATGGCTTTGCTAGCTACCATACTGAACCAACTGTACCATACTGTACATACCAAACAGTAGCCTAATGAGGACTATATTGTTCCACTTAACGTTTAACCTTCGACTGTTGAAGTAAATGGGACTTGTTAAACGTTTTTTTATTCATCAGCCCACTTTCAATTTACCACATTAACAACCCTTATATTTACTTGATGCAAGTTTAATCTAACCATTATCACCAGCAACTGCTCAATTTAAGACAAGAAAGGAGTTTGGTAAATAGAACTGAATATACAACGCAACCAACTGCATTCAATAAAACATTTTATTGTACAATATGTCCAGGGTTCTTCCACTCCTTTTGTTTGTAGTGATCCGGTGATTTTCTGGCTATGATACACATATTCTCTAGCTAGCTACAGTAAAAGTGTTGCTTACGTTAGAACTTGACCTACAGTCTACCTCTAACTGCATTTAGAATCTAACAAGCTATAATCTTACGATGTGGTGGTAGAAATATGAAATAATGCAGGATTTTCAACAATTTACCAGCTAACTTGCTTCGGACCCCTCTGCTATTCATTGTTTTTAGCTCTAGCCTACTAACTAGGCTAATAAAAGAAGACTAACTTTGTATGCCAACTATAAACCAACGGACTTCTGGATATGATACACATGCTCTCTAGCTACCTACAGTAAAAGTGTTGCTTTCGTTAGTAGACCTATAGTCTAACTGCATTTATAATCTAACAAGCTATCTTACGATTCATTTTATCTAAAGCTGGCTATATGAAATACTACTAATAACAATTGATACGTGGTGGTAGAAATATGAAATGATGCAGGATTTTCATCAATTTACCAGCTAACTTGCTTGGGAGACACTGAAAATTAATGGGGTTCAACAGCGGAAAATACAATGTTTGGAACTATCCACCTTATTCCTAGCTCCCATGATCCATTTCCTGAATTATGGGCGTGACTTCCGCAGCTGGCGATTGTCATGGTAACGCTCATAAACATGGTAACGCTCATAAACAGTCATTGCGGTAAGCTAATTCTGATGCGAAATTAAACATGTGGGAACACAGCCCGTTACACCAGAATCTGGACAGTTTGATCATACCTCTGCCTTTTACTATCGAGGGATGGGAGGCCGACTTGAAAAAGTGGCCTCAAATAACGTACAATAGCATATTTAGCTACTTTATTAACTCTGTTGCTACGGACGGTAAAGCGATAAATAACCTGAAAAGCTCTGAGTCTTATCAGTAGCTAGGTACCACAGCAATAAAGTTGGTCGCATTTTTATAAAGGAGGTGGGACACAACCTTATTTACCTTAAAGCAGACATAGAGCCTAGTCAGAGCCTCAAAGATCACCGGTCCTGGGTTTTAGTTTCATCTTCAGGTTAAATAGAAACGGCTGGGTGCTCATGTGTAGCTGGACCAGCACACTACTAACCCACAAAAATTCCTATATATGAACATTTGCATCCCACCTTTACTGACAGTACTGCAACTAAATCTGTGGAGGTCTTTCGTAGCCTAAACACAAAGTAGGATGCGGATTTCCTCCGTCGGCTTTTTGTCCACACAATGAAATGAGTACACATACGATAGTGTTTTGGGTGGTCTCTTCAAGGCTAGGTTTTTCAGCTACATTGTTTTGTAGTCCTCATCTGTTGGCAGGCGAAGGAAAGTGTACCGTTTGTCACAAGAACAATCCCTTTTTGTTGTGGGTGTGTTCAACACACTGTCGTTGAAGCTACAGATTTAGCTAAATCTGGTTGTTAGCAAGTAAAGCCGCGAACAGCGCAACAGGTAGCCTACCAGAGCTCCGCAATGACATTTTATAACAATGATAATGACAATTAAATGACAAAAAATGTTTAAAAACAAACCAGTTTTAGTTAAATTACAGTTGAAATTACTTTCGAAAGAATCACTGTTGACGGCTGGCTGGGACTAACGTATGGCCAGAGAATGTCTAATATGGAGAGAACTGCCACTCTCGGGAAACTTCCGGGCTCTGAACTGGTTGAAGTTCCATGTGAGGGTGCTAACGAGCGAGTGCAGAATAAATGGAGGTCTATGGAGCGGTACCCCTCAAAATCCACTTTTCTCAGGATATAATTTTTGTCTAGTAATTTGAATTCTGAATTCGAAAGGGGAGGCAAAAATAATACACACTGCTGGCTGTTAGATTGTTTTAAAGTCGCCTTTCTGTTCTAAAAAGCTTTTGAAAATGTCATTGACGTCATACACATCGTACGACCAGAGCTACTGCTTTACGGCAAGCTCTGGTCACTTACTTTTTTCTCTCAGGGCATCGACAACACAGCTGACAGGTTAGGCTCTCCCTGTCAATACACATGCTAGAAACAATTTTGGCTTGCTAATGTTGTTGCTAATGCTCTGACATTCTGATTCCGCTTCGGATGCCATCAAGCGGGAGCTCTGGTCGTATCAGTCCTTCACTAACCAATCAGCATTCATTAGCAGAATGCTAGCGTGTTATGGGCAACAACGACTCACGCTGTAAAAAATCAAAAGGACATAAGTACTCGTTCATTCAACTTTCGACCTATAATCCATGTTGAACATGCAAAAACTACAATCAAATCGGAGATTTCTCAACGACAATCAGACGAAAGAGACAAATTTAGCCGTATAGACTCCCATTCAACATGCACTCGCTCGCGATCACCCCCAGTGGAACTTTGGTGGAACTGCAGCCAAATTCGGTACAATGTACAATGGGGCTTAATGGGGAGTGGCAAGGCTCTGGTATGGCAAACCACAACTTCCGCAACTCACCGGAAGTTGCACCCATAATCATTTCTACAGTAGACCCCCTGAGAATAAGATGGATAGGGTGGATAGGTCGCGTGAGACATGCTTTACTTCCTGATTCCTCGATATCAATGGGAGCCATAGCAGGGCTCCAGACTGCGACCAAATTGTCGCATTTTGCGACCAGTTTGAGACAGTGCGAGCATTTTTTACAAGCACTCGCGCATGTGCGTTGGAAATAATTGGGTGTGCATAACGTCAGCACACGTTAGCAATGACGCATAGATACGACGTTCTATAAGACAGCGATATCAGCGAGCCCTCAGCATTAGTACTGTAGCTAAAACTCTAGGAAAGTTGAGGCTATTTTTCGCTAGGTACCTATAAACCTAGCTGAAAGTCTTGGAAAGTTTAGGCTATTTTTCGCTAGGTTCCTAGGACAAACATATCTTAATCTGCCAGACAAGTGGGTTTCCATTCGTTCTTTTGGTGAGCAGTTTCACGAGCCCTTCTTACCCTGTGTCATGGAGCCGAGCAACTAAATACTCATTTAGCACTAGCGTTGCTACTATGGAAACAAATTGTGACAAAAATTCAAATGAAAATGCATTTCCAGAAATGCTTTTTCATTTTAAGAATGTGTAATCAATCATCCTATTTGCATTTTAATCCTATTTGCATTTTAATTTTCTTCGTTAAGACTGCTCATTCTTTCACTTAATTAAAATGAAACGAAAAAGACATTTGAAATTTAATTTTCAAAATATGCCCCAGCAAATAGATACCAAAATTCAATTTGAAATGTAAAATTCGAAAATGAAAATGCATTTCCAGAAATGCGTTTTCATTTTAAGAACGTGGCTGCAAAATCGTGACTACAATTCAAATTCAAATGCATTTCCAGAAATGCATTTTCAAGAACATGGCTGCAAAATCGTGACCACAATTCAAATTTTTCGTTTTCGTGTTCTGCCCGCAAAGAACTGCCCATAATTCAAAAATGAAAATGCATTCTGAGCGGCGCAGCAGAGTGACGTCAGTAGCCTCTCCTCTTCAGCTCCCTGCTGACCGAGCTACCCATCTTGTTCGGTAGGGGGCGGTGTGCACATACGCATTGCATTACATGGCAAAATTGCCAAGAAATTGATTGAATTGCCGGGTCTTTAGAGGACGCATCACAGATCATGGCGCTCCCTCAAATTGTGCAAACACTGATAGAATTAGCTGAGCTGGTAGAAACTAATAATATATATAGTCTAGCTTTGCCAGTTGTTCCACGTCTTCCATCGGTCTCCGCCGCCCTCTGAGTCTGTCTCGACTCACTTGGTAACAGTAATTGCCGATTTTGGCAAAGGAGAAGACAGTTTTTACAAGTTTCATCAGCACTTGCTCCATACTGTTCCTCCAATGAGCAACTGAACGTTTGTTCAGAGGTAAAGTTCGGTCGTTCTGAAATCGTCTACTTTTCCCTGTGAAAGCAAGCTGTTTCACCTTTGGCCTATTTCAGACAAAATCGAAATTTCCGCAATCTGAATTTCAAGAATCTGAATTCCTGCAATCTGAATTTTTGAAATGTGTATTTTTGGATCAAAATAATTCAGTTTAATTAAATTCGGCATACAAATAATTCAGATATTATATATTAAACAGAAAAATATTTCAGTTTTATGAAATTCGACACACAAATATAAGATCATTCATATTCAAATTCAGATACTTTTGTCAGCTTTCTAGCTCCATAAATCCGTTGCTTTGCATCCTCCGACACAGCTCCGCTATGTCCTTTATTTTTAAACCATTTAATAAATAGTTTTCGATGGACTCGAACGGGATGTGGATGGTTGGTCGTCCCCGTCCCATTCGAGGCTCCACAGCACCCAGCCGTTCCAGGATTGAAGAGAGGTTTACTATGGCAACCTCATTAATGTGTACGTCTGTGACCATAGACATATATATGTCTATGTCTGTGACGAGAGAGTATGCAGCCAAGCTCTCTGTGACTTGCTCTACTCGTTCACGGGCATCAGACTCAGATATATTATTAGTTTCTACCAGCTCAGCTAATTCTATCAGTATCTGCACAATTTGAGGGAGCGCCATAATCTGTGATGCGTCCTCTAAAGACCCGGCAATTCAGTAAAGTAATGCAATGCGTATGTGCACACCGCCCCCTATCGAACAAGATGGGTAGCTCGGTCAGCAGGGAGCTGAAGAAGAGAGGCTACTGACGTCACTCTGCTGCGCCGCTCAGAATGCATTTTCGTTTTCGAATTATGGGCAGTTCTTTGCGGGCAGAACACGAAAACGAAAATGCATTTCTGCAAATGCATTTGAATTTGAATTGTGGTCACGATTTTGCAGCCACGTTCTTAAAATGAAAACGCATTTCTGGAAATGCATTTTCGAATTTTACATTTCAAATTGAATTTTGGTATCTATTTGCTGGGGCATATTTTGAAAATTAAATTTCAAATGTCTTTTTCGTTTTCATTTTAATTAAGTGAAAAAATGAGCAGTCTTAAAGAAGAAAATTAAAATGCAAATAGGATGATTGATTACTAATTTTATTTATGAGTCAAATAATGCAGCCACATTCTTAAAATGAAAAAGCATTTCTGGAAATGCATTTTCATTTGAATTTTGGTCACGATTTGCTTCCATATGCTACTGTATCCCTGCCTCTGTTTGCGCTGTTATACTTGGCATGTATCGTGTCGTGGTGTCGGAGGACTGATCGAAAAGCGCATCATACATTTAAGTCATTTAGCTAAGACTTGCATGTACAGTACGTAATGTCACATAAAAAATGTATTTAAACTCAAGCTTATGTGGTGCGTCGCTGTATATCGGTTTTAAAAATGTCAGTAAAAAACGGACCCATCTGCAACCAACACAGGCACACCTCAGAATTTCCCCAGAAATTGTACCAGGGGCGATTCTAGGATCAGACCTTTAAAGACCCCAATAAGAATGTGACATGAATACAGTGCCTTGCAAAAGTTCTAAACCCCCTTGCTAATATAAATCCCGAACTTCACTGGATAATAATTAATACATTTATGTATTATTATGCATAATATTGAATTACTGAAAAAACTAAGGATGTCCCTTTCTTCATGAACTACCAGCATCAGGTCTAAAATTGCCACTGAATTGCACCCTCTCTAGTTACATTAATAAATGCATTGCAGGTCAATATAAGGTGTGCCCCTAAATGTTCTGCTTGCGCTCCTTAAATTTTCAGTCAGGGGCTACTGTGCTCCTAGTAAAAAAAGTTAGTCTGGAGCCCTGGCCTATGAAAGTGTCGCAACTCTCTTTTTCTATGGCTCTGATAGAAACTACATCTAGCAAAGAACCAGACCCCTCGCCCAGAGAATGTCTAATATGGGGAGAACTGCCACTCTCTGGAAACTTCCGGTTTCTGAGCTGGTTGGAGTTCCCCTGTAGTTCCATATGAAGGCGCTAACGGTCGAGTGCAGAATGAATGGAGGTCGATGGCGCTATACCCCTCAAAATCCACTTTACATGGGATATCATTTTTTGTCGAGTAATTCAAATTTTGAATTGAATTTTCGAAAGGGGAGGCAAAAAAAAAAACACACTGCCGGGTTTTAGATTTTTTTTAAGTCTCCTTTTGTTCTAAAAAGCCCACATACACATTGTAAGGCCAGAGATACTGCATTACGGCAAGCTCTGGTCAAAGCGGGATCTCTGGTCGTAGTCAGTCCTTCACCAACCAATCAGCATTCATTAGCAGAATGCTAGAGTGTTATGGGCAACGAAGCAAAAAGAACAATGTATATTTGGTGAGTCTGAGCAGTTGGAATATTCACCCCAAAATACCGAAGTGCCACCTAGTGGCTGTTATCAAAAAAGTTCGACTATACTCTTTGCATCTAGTAGGAAAACAATATGGGTGTGAAATCACGCACAAATGAAAACTTGCTTGGATCATGACTAAATTAGAATGTTGATTTTGGCATCAGTCCAAATTGTATTGCGTCTGAGTCCGTATCGAGACCGCGGTCCGCCTATTGACTACCCCTGCCGTAGAGGGTTGACTGTCGCTTGTACTCCTCCGGTTTAGCCTTTCACATGGCTACAGTCTAATTGGTTGACTTAACAGTCTTTGACATAAAGCCAACAAGTTTCTAGTCTACTGCCTCTCTATTAAAATAATCGCCCAACAAAATGAAATGCAGATGACCTGCAAGTAAATGTAATTTTCCCAGAAATATAAATTGTAGGTTAGGTTACCCTAGTATTCATTTCAACTTTGGATGCTTTCTGTAGTTATATTGCGTTTAGTGTGTGTGGGGGGGGGGGCTTCTGGGCTTTGAGCCCCAAATGTTTTCTTAAAAGCCCTGTCTCTTTTTAGGTTAAAATTTGGTTTGTCATTTTCGGCAAATATAAAAATGTGTCCAACTTAATGTCCAATTATTGCCACAAAATTTTGCGTGCATAGCTTTACCTGTGAAAGTCTGTATCTAACCTCACATCAAACCTAGACTAGGTCCTAGGTTTGGGCTAAGCCGCTAATGTTTACAACGTCTGGCTCCACCCCTGGTACAGGATAAGCTGATAGGTAGGAGTGTAACGATACACTCAGCTCAGGATTCGATATATATCACGATACTGGGTTCACGATACGATGTGTATATAGATATTTTGAACCCCAAAATAATTTTCAGAAGTTTAACAACTTCAAGTATGTGCAATATTTCAGGATTTTACTTTTTAATGTTAAGTAACAATGTTTGTGTGTTAATTTTTGTGTCACTGAACAACAGAACTGATGTTTTACATGAAATCAGAAGACAAAACTTCTTAAAGCAGTAAAAGTGGATTAAAAAAAAACTGTTCAGTTAAGTTAAACTCAACATAAAGTGCTTTCAAGTTTGTGTTTGTTTGGGTTACTTACTGGTTGTAATCCCACCCATTGCAAGACTGTCGTTGTGGTACCGTTTTAGATGAGACCAAATGAGTTTGGCTGAAACTGAAATAAAAGATGCCTTGTCCACTTATAAGTCTGACGTCTGGCAGCATTTTGGTTTTCCAGTCACTCGACAAAAGGACGGTAAAAAACAAACAAAACACAAACTGTGCGTAAGTACTGTAAAAAAAAAAAAACACGGCAAACACGTAGTGTTTTTTGTTTGTTTTTTTACAGTATTTACAGGCAGTTTGTGTTTTCTCTGTTTGTTTTCATATTGGGTCACATTTCATTTCCAAAGTGCTTTGATGTCTTTACATTGATACTCTTGATCTGCTCACCTCTCCAGTCCCTCCACACTGGCTCTGCTTGGTGCTCCCAGTAACATATCCACACTTCTATGATGGACTTGTGTTCTGCTTTAGTCAATCATTCCTTATCTCTCCTACAAGTCTCCCTCGATCCCTCTCTCCCCTCCTCTCCTTCCAATCCTCTTCCCCATTCTCTCTCTCCCAGGAAATAATGGTTTCCACGGTTCAGTGGCATCTGCAAACACGCCATCCATCATGACGCAGGGGCACGCCGAGTTACAAAGCACGTGACATATTAGCTTGGGGCCCGTGTGCCCACCGCCCAGCTCAAACCCCACTGCAGCACCACAGGCTCCAGCTAAAGCTTCCTTTAGCTTTCATCCCCTCCTCCATCCTCCTTACCTCGCCAGGCCTGTCTGTGTTCACATCTCTCTTTCATTTCCATCTGCTGTATTAGGATAGATTCAGGTTGCCTCTAGCAAGTTGTCATTCCAGTAAGTGTGTAGTGCAGTGTACATTCGTCATTGTTAGAGTATTTCAGTCTGTGCCCGTACTGAGTTGACTTACTCAGTTGCCTTGAGGACAAGCAACTAGGAAGGTGGTATGCTGATGCCCAGTTTCAGATGTTTATGTAGCACTGCTATGGACTTTACTGAGGGAGGACATCTCCAACATCACCTCAGCCTTGGTCTCAAACCCTCCGGACCTGATGAAATTAATGTCAGGAATGATGTTCCGTCTTTTCCCTGCGTCTTTCTCCTATCCTCTCTCTCTCTTCTTTGTCTCTCAGGGTCTTTCTCTCTGGGTCTCTCCATCTCTATCTATCTCTGGGGTTGTATTGGCCTGTTGAGCTCTTTTAAATTTGCCTCTGTGCCTTCTGTTGTCTGTTGCGTGACATGACGCACACGTTTTATTCAACTTTGGCAGATAGAAAAAGACAAACTAGTTTAGCTATCCATGTTCTTTTCTCTATCTCCCCCTTTCTCTGGTGTTATAGTTAATTGAAAGTGTCTGTTGGATTTGGGTGAGGCATCAGGTGAATGTTGCCACAGCACCCAAGACTGAACTGACAGTGAGATAGAATGTGTAGATTACCTGACCACTACGGGGAACAAACACACACATACAACACTATGTTTAAAATAAGAGTTTGAGAAAAAATTGAGTTTGACAAAGGGCAAAGGAATAGTTGGGAGTGTGTGAATGTGTGGGCTTGGATTTGGGTGAGTTTTGTATGTGTATGTAGGTGGACCCTAGCTTTGTGTGTGTGTGCATCTGTGTGTGTTGAAAGTTGAAATATCCCTACCA
Organism: Hypomesus nipponensis; assembly: GCF_054491055.1. NCBI lineage: Eukaryota > Metazoa > Chordata > Actinopteri > Osmeriformes > Osmeridae > Hypomesus > Hypomesus nipponensis. Next base: position 6,841,662 of record NC_140371.1, on the reverse strand, counting down.
ACATTTAGACCTGAAATAGCGGCTACAATAGAGAGCATTTTTGAATCCATTACATTGGGTACTGTCACACAGTTCATACTCAACCAGAGAGGGTTACTGGTCCCGACAATCTGGCTCATTGCATTCTGTAAGGTAGGTGTACTGAAAATGAACAGTTTCAGCTCACCACCACCTTGTGAGTCAGTGTACTATGATAGATGGCGAGTAAATCATTTTGTCATAATCTAAGAGAAAGACTTAAACAAACGAACACCGCACCCACTTTCAAGAATTTCTTTCTTCTGCCTTTGTGTTAGAACTTCCGGTAAGTTACTTTTTTAGCTAGCTAGAAGGAGGATAAATTATAATATGAATGGGATAAACCCACATACTGTATTTCTTCGATTAAACGGCGCCCTCGAATAATCGCCGCACCAAAAATGAACATTGTGTCGTAAACGCTGCCCTCGATTAAACGCTGCACCCCAAAAAATCTGAAAACTGTTATTTAATTGGTTAAATTAAAACACAATATTTATTACACAAGTAAATCACAAGTTATACACTGTAATTTCTTCAAAGCACTGGCAGACACAAGTGGCTTTCTTGCTACAGGTTTATTTGAAGCTTCTTCTCCAAATCCACCATGAAAACTAAACCCACAGTATAACGAGAAAATAAAGACGACATTAGCTTAATATGAACATACAATGACATGCACAGCATGTAAACAACATAAAATACAGACACAAAACAATGTACGTTGGCAGCTATTAAACATCAGGCATCCGAGCGACACCTCACATTACATTACATTGATAGACCTTTGGTGAGTCCAGGGTAGATTTGCAACTGGATGAGCAGCAGAGAAGAGAGACAAGCCTGCACAATGGGGGAGTAAGAAAAAAACGGGACATACTGAAGCGCCTCGTTGATTGTTTCATCTTTTTGAGACAGCAAGAATTGTCATTCAGGGAACATGACGAGGGGAAAGAGTAGGGTAGTTATTTGGAGCTATTATTCTGCTATCGGAATATGAGACTGACTTGTGACACCACCTTGCCACGGCCACCGTTTTTACGGGAACATCTGGGAAATTTCAAAATAATATCATAAATGCTGTTGCTGAGGTGCTAAATGATGCTATCAAAAAAGAGATCAACAGCACCAAGTTTGTTGCAGTTATGCAACCATGGGCGGCACTAGGGAGGGTCTAGCAGCTGCTTCAGCACCCCAATAGCACCCCCTAAAATATTGCTCATTTATTAATAGTATTCAGGCCCGGAGTGGCCATTGGAAGAATCGGGGGAATTCCCGGTGGTCCGCTTTGCCCACTCATAAATTGGGCCAGCAGATCACCTGCTTTCTCTTTGTTCTTTTCACACACCAAATAAAACCATTTGTGTTAAGTTTGTTATGTTTGTTTGTTGTTGTTTGTACTGTGTGACTGATAAGTAAGTTAATAGGCTACACAAGGTTTAATCTGAATAAGTGCATGATCAGACCGTGCATTAAAAAGTGCAGTCTTCAGTTGTCGCGCATGCTCTCTTTCTCAAATACAAGTGCGTGTACCAAGGTTGTTTTCATTGAGACAACCCTAAACCATCATTACTTGTTGTGGAGGGAGTTAGCAAGATTAAGCTGATGTCGAAATAATAAAATTGACCTATTTTGCACTGAATTGAATTCAAAACATCTCGCTTGCGTGCTCGCATTAATGTGAAGTTCCGATTTCAGCTCACTTCAAAACCTTGACTAGGTCCTAAGTTTGGGTTAAGCCCCGAATGTTAAACGTATGCCATTAAGGCCAATTTATACTTATGCGTTTTTAAGGACACACACACAGAGAACGCCCTCCGTGCCCTCTGTCTGTCATTTTACGGGTACCCCTTGGCTGTGATTGGTCCGTATTAAGAACCGTTTGCGTCAGGGGCGGGGTTGCCGTGACCAACTAGAGAACAGAATCCTTTGACCGTTATTGTTGTAAGTTTTTACAATTCATATTTCAGCTAAACAGTACATGTAAATCAGCATCTGAATTAAAATGTAACGAGAAATGGGCAGTGTAGTGATGTAGTGATGAAACGGCTCATTTGTAAATTTGCTCCGACTTTTCGATAATCTAGCAAGCATCACAGTGCAGCGCCATCTACTGTTCTGGCGGTGAATGGCTTTCAGCACGCAGAGCCGTCGGAGTAGTATGAATTCAACCAATCCGTCCGAATCCGTGCGTGCGTCTGTCCCTAACGGAGTCGGAGAAGTATAATTCGGCCTTTACACTTGTGGGCTGAAAATGGGTCCCACTTTGGCCCTGATGGTATTTGCGCAGCTCCCCCTGTCAATGATCAAGCACCCTCTCACCACCTGCATAAGGGGCGCCACCCCTGTATGCAACATATTTAAGCAACACTGCACAGCTGTCATTTGTACTTCGGTATGTTACTGACACCAGAGTAAAAGAGAGATTTTTAAAGTTTGAGGATGTCACAGAAAGAAAACAAGCACATAATATAGCAGCTTCAGTACTTGAAGTGTTGGGCAGCTACGATAGCAAAACAAAGTTAGTGGCACAGTGTTATGACGGAGGCGCTGTAATGGCATCGGGACTAAATGTTGTACAGGCGCGCATAAAAGAAGAAATCCCTCAGGCTCTTTTGTGCACTGTTATGCTCACACATTACATCTTGTGATGTCTCAAGGAGCATCAAAAATAATGGACTGTAAGATATTTTTTGCAAATCTGAGAGACAATTGTCCGCATTTTTTACATGTTCTCCCAAGCAAACAAAAATGTTGGATGAGTTTTGCGAGAGGCGGCTGCCGCAGGTCTCTCAGGTGAGATGAAACTTCAACTCCAGGTTGGTGGGCACAGTCCATGACAAAAGAGCTGAGCTGAGCTTTTCCAGCACATCCTCAATCATGCAGAGGATTTTGACCGTGAAACGGTACATTGTGCATCAAGACACTTGTCACAGAGAAAAGCTTTGAGTTCTGTTTTTTCCCTTTGCTTTCATCTGCATTTTTGACTTTGATGATGTGCTCTTTGGAATACTGCAAAATAAGAGATTAGACATGCAGTTCAGTCTGGCCAGAATTGGGGATTTTTGCCAGTCTTGAAGGTGAGCGTGGAAAATTTGATGCCATCTATGAGAGGGCAGGGGAGGCCGCGGGACAACCGAGCACAGCCAGAGGCCGAACAGACCCACACACTCACTACAGACAGCTACAAACAGCGCTAATCGACAGCATCATCACGCAAATCAGGAATCGATTTGAGGATCACAAGCAACTACTGTTTGTTGCATTGCTGAACGCACAGCTGTTTACAAAGTTCAAGCAGACATTTTCCGAAGCAGAGCTGAGGAGCCTGGAAGAGAGCTACGGCGCACAGTTTGACCTGGGTAGACTCAGAGCAGAGCTCAAAAGTGATGTTTAAATTAAACTCCGCCCTTGAATAAAAGCTGCACAAAATTTTTTAGTTATGTAATAAACGCTGCAGCGTTTAATTCAAGAAATACGGTCATAATAATTCATAATAATTCAATTTTTAAAATGTTTTATTATTATTATTTTCAGGGGTGCTGAGATTAAATGGAAGTGTGCTTGAGCACCCCTTAAAAGAGTCTAAAATTGCCAATGATTCATACTGACGGACATGAACCAACGAGTTCAGTGATGTGGAATGAGATCGGATCCAAGGGGGGGGCTGGGGTGGGCTGCGCCCCCCCAGATTTCTGCCGCGCCCCCCCCCCAAGCTCCTTCTGACTTCCAAAATGGTTACATGTTGAAGCTATGAAAAAGTCTGTCAGTACTTTCAGTAATATGCTTCTTTTTTTTTTTTACCAATCTTTTTAAAAGATTCCCCAGTGATTGTCTGGTTGATAATGGGCAACGTAGGTTACAGCTCCGCAACCACGTTTACCGATGAAAGTGAAATCAACTTCGAATCTCTTGCCACTCACTTGTTCTCAAAGTTATTGTATATCGGTCTTTTGTGGAGGGCTTTTGACGAATAGTAAAGTGTAGATTGGTGTTTAATGTTAGATCCTGGAATTTCATACTTCGGTTTCAGTTGTAATCTTTATTTGGTTTCATAGAAGATACATATGGATTCAAGACGTTAACATTAGTCTTTTAGCTCCGTTAGCCATCGATTGTTCTTTGCGTGCGTGTTTGTACCTACAAAGAAAAACCTTTTATCATGCATCGATTTCTGATCCTCAAACCATCTACTACTGCCCCTGCGACAAGGGATATTAAACTCATACTCCAGAGCAGGCAGAGCTTGCTGGTCCTAGTGGAAGCAATTGTGTCTCTCGGTACCGACGTTACCGCTGCTGTTGGTGAAGGCGATCATGGTTTGAATCCAATGCAGCCTGTTCTGCAAACGTACCCCATGCGCATTTTCAGCCAAGGTCCTAGGGCATTGCTCTCAAACTTGGTTAGAATACTCAGTCAAGCTACATGCATGTTTCTGCTTCCCCTGTCGACAATTTGGAGCCAGAAATGATAAAGACATCACCTTCCTAGACAAGGTTTTTACCAATTGGAAAACGGCGGTGGTTTATTTTACATAGAGCTCAAAAAACGATTTTGCGCTCAAATAAACGACATGGTGACGTTGTTCATTATATTTGAATAACCAACAGTGTTAACTTATTCGCACTCATTCAACTGTTTTTTCCAGCACCTGTCGAGCAATGCAGTGACAGTCCATCAACTGTGAATTTGTCCAAGGCTAGACTCCTAACTTGGTTGAAAGATTAGCTACAGAAGCTAGGTTTAACTGTAACAATAACCTGGGTAACATATAATATCACCAATTAATACTTTTTCCACAGTAGAATCTGCATTTGAAAGCCTGGTCACTACCACTGCTAGTGTGGCTAGTTATTTAGCCTGACTTACACTGGTTTTTGAAAAAGCTTTGTATGTCCCCTTTCTTCTTCTTGGGTGGAGGCATATCTGATCTACAAAGCACAAAAAGGGGCAAACATGTACATGCTGAAGGGCAAAGGGAATATTAAAATTTGTTACTCTGGCCTTTTATGTATGTATTGTTGGCAGACAGCCCTGGTAAGTTAGCTGTACCGTTGTCACCGACACACCCGCTAGCTTGTCTGCGACTGCCAGTGCAAGCAAGCAAAGTAGCATGTGCTTCTTCCCGTGCGTGTCGGATAACCCTCCCTCTTCGGGTTTTCAGACAATCAAATGATGGTGTTTCTTGTACTGTCGCGTCCTGGTCGTCGGAATCGATCCAAATAGCAGCACAATTTGCTAGAATATTGGTGGGGACGAGCGAAAAATTGGGCGTTTATTTGAGCGCAAAATCGTTTTTTGAGCTCTATGTAAAATAAACCACCGCCGTTTTCCAATTGGTAAAAACCTTGTCTAGGAAGGTGATGTCTTTATCATTTCTGGCTCCAAATTGTCGACAGGGGAAGCAGAAACATGCATGTAGCTTGACTGAGTATTCTAACCAAGTTTGAGAGCAATGCCCTAGGACCTTGGCTGAAAATGCGCATGGGATACGTTTGCAGAACAGGCTGCATTGGATTTAAACCATGCTTGCCTTCACTCACAGCAGCGGTAACGTTGGTACCGAGAGACAGAGAAGTGTGCTTCCACTAGTCCAGCAAGCTCTGCCTGCTCTGGAGTATGAGTTTAATATCCCTTGTCGCAGGGGCAGTAGTAGATGGTTTGGGGATCAGAAATTGATGCATGATAAAAGGTTTTTCTCTTTAGGTACAAACACGCACGCAAAGAACAATCGATGGCTAACAAAGCTAAAAGACTACTGTTAACGTCTTTAACTTGTGTATCTTCTATGAAAACAAATAAAGATTACAACTGAAACAGAAGTATGAAATTCCAGGGTCTAACATTAAACACCAATGCTGCACTTTCCTATTCGTCAAAAGCCCTCCACAAAAGACCGATATACAATAACTTTGAGAACAAGTGAGTGGCAAGAGATTCGAGGCTGATTTAACTTTTATCGGTAAACGTGGATGCAGAGCTCTAACCTACGTTTCCCATTATCAACCAGAAAATCACTGGGGAATCTTTTAAAAAGATTGGTAAAAAAAAAAGCATATTACTGAAAGCACTATCAGTGATTTTTTTTCATAGCTTCAACATGTAACCATTTTGGGTGAAGTCAGAAGGAGCTTGGGGCATCAAAAATCTGGGGCGCGGCAGAAATCTGGGGGGGCGCACACCACAGCCCCCCCCCTTGGATCCACCCCTGCCTTAATCTACGTTAATGGAACACCCCCTAGGTGTAGAACTGTCGGGTGAGCGGGCTTGCTGTGCGATGACGTCAATGGCCATTTCATATTCAAGTTCTTAAAATTCTACAGAGCTGTAGTAACATACATTTTAAAGCTTGTAATACAAATGTGCTCGCTTGAAACGTGACATGTGAACATAATATGTTAAAGGTGACATGACATGCTGTTTTTGGATGCTTTTATATAGGCCTTAGTGGTCCCCTAATACTGTATCTGAAGTCTCTTTCCCGAAATTCAGCCATGGTGCAGAATTATAGCCACAAGTAGTCCCACAATCAGCTTTCCTCAGAACGCGCTGTTTCTGTATCTGTAGCTTTAAATGCTAATGAGCAGGAGAGGGGCGGCAACATGCGCTAATGTTTACAACGGATGTATCGCAATGGCTCGTAGCCCCCGTTGCTGTAAGATGCCTCGAATTTAGCCATTCTCATCTGATCACCCTGGTTTGCAGAGGTGCACACTCAGTCATTTCAATGTGGAGAAAGGCGGATATCGCGCACGCCATAACACCAACAGCAGAACGGTTATCCAAATAACAAAGAAGTGTACAACACTAGCGTTACAGCGTTTGTATTCACACACACACTTGATTCCATTTGCATTTATCTTTACGTTAGCAACAGTAACTCAGCTGTTGGCTGCAGAGCTAATGTTACAGCCACATTCTAAGGGTAGCAAGCTAGGTAACCATATACAGTAAAGCAACAAAATGATATAGCTTTAGTTAACTTACTTGTCCAAGGTTTGTAGCTTGACCAAGGAGATTTAGTAATGATCCAGAATTTAATTTCAGCAAGGCCAGCTTTGTGTTGGCTCAAGTTGAGGAAACAGTAGTGGCTGAAATTTTTGGCGCGGACATGCAAAACTTTGGGAAGTTGTGTCGGCGCATTTCCAGCGAAAATAAAATTGAGATATTGGTTGTGCAGAGGCTCGGATGAAGGAATTAAAGAAAAGACTTGTGCTTGTATTTGTACATCCAAGCACTGAGCAACTGTTGTGCTTCGTTTGTTTGCTCGCCATGATGTCTCTCCAGGAAAAACCGATATCGCACTTGCCATTGCACGGTGGTAGCTCAGTTTCTCATGGGCGGGCAAAGCAGAGAGAGGGGAGGTAACCTTTCTCGTATCTATGTCACTTGGAGGAGATTTTCAAACAGAGCGTTTGAGCTTTCATTTTGTCAAAGGCGGAGAAGAACACCCAGGGCTTTGTTTAGACCTATCGAAAATTCGAGCAACTGGGGGACCAAAGGCAGGCTAGGGGAACTCATATTAATGTTAAATAACCTCATAAAATGACGTTTTCATGTCATGTCACCTTTAAAGTTTGTATAATAATTAAGTTGAGACCTTTCAGAATTGAAACCTTGAAAGACACAATTTGAAACGAATTAGCTATCAATGTTTTTAGAAATAATCAACTTTATATGGGCCTATAGGCTAATGTTATCAAAGTTTATAAAAAATATAAAATGGGACAAAATACAGTAGTCTAGCTACTACACTTGGTACTGTGCTTTTCTACAGTATTGTGTGTAATTTCTACAGATCAAATTGATTACTGTATTTTTTGACTTATTACACAAAACTATTCTGTAAAAACAATTATAGTGATTAACTGTAAACAATTTCACAGGATATTTTATTTATTTTATTTTGTTTTATGAGGATGATAAATGCTGACCATGTTCATTAAGTAACTAACAAACAGTGAGTATTCCATAGCTATACCCTGTTTTATCGAATATGGACATTCTTAATGCAAGATATGTATTATTTCATACAAAATACCAAAAAGTTGTGGTTAGGTTAGTCATTTTGCGATTAATTCGGTGCTCACGCCTTCGGCGAGCACAACCATTGTTCTCTCACATGTATTATTTTACTTTCTTTTCCCACCCCTAATGATATGTCAATATTTTGAGAACAACGTCGGTGTCGATTGAGTTCAATCGGGGAACTAAATGCAAACGTCAGTTAGCAATAACGCATGCATACAACATGCATAGATGTGCTGTTGCACAGCGAGTATCGTATCGTGCCGTGGTGTACTAGCAGCATCATACATGTACATTTAAGCAAATAAAGACGTGCATGTAAAGTAAGTAATGTCACATATTTAAACTCATGCTTGTGCGGTGCGTCGCTAGCTTCAATGCCACAGCCTAAACTTTATGTCAAAAGAAACGTTCTAATTTCCGGTGTTGGACCGAATTCTCACTCCCCCGCAGAATCCCACTCCCCTACGCGTGAACGTGCACTGCCTTACTAGCATATTGATAGTGGAGATTGACGAACCTAGGCAATTTTACAAGCCTAAGTTCCCTTGTCTTAGGCTTTGAGGAATCTGTCAGTAGGCTATTTAATTCATGTTTCATCAAAATATAAATTATGTTGTGCTGCACTTGAGAGCCGATACGATTTGTATGTCGTTCTACTCGTAAAATCCAAATGATTGTCTCACGAAAATAGACATAATTTGGAGCTGCACTTGAAAAACGATGTTGATGTCGATGTTGTGCTACACTGTCCTATTATCGGAATGAGGGTAATATGTGAATTATGTTGTAGTTGCGACTGCTGTTGTGTCACTATCTGGTCAAAGCGAGCATCCTTCTTTGTATTCAAATGTACAAATCACTTTTAGTAGAACTATTCACTTCTGATTCTTGATTATGTTGTACTTGCTGTTATAGGCTACTTACTAAATGCACTATATGCCAATTGTAATATAATCATCTGGTACACGAGTATAGCTACATTATTTTACAAATGCATATAAAAAGGCCCCTGGTCACAGGTCCCCTCTACCAGAATTCAACTTCTATTTTCCTCTCAGTAAACTACTTGCCACACAACTGTTTTTACTGTGTTTACAATCATATCCAGGAGCATTTCTACACGGGGGCCCACAGGGGCCAGTGCCCCTGTAAAAATGTCCCTGAGCCCCCCTGAGCTGACTGAAGTTCTTGTAGTAGTCATCAATGAACCGGGGAAGGCACATTGCAGCTCTTTTTGCCCCAGTAAATAAAAAGGTTAGAGAAACATATCAAGGTTGAGAGAGTTGAGGAGCTGGAAGAGGGAGAGCCAGAGCATTTTGTATGATTTTAATGTAAAGCAAAATTACAGTATTATATATTATATACAGTGTAAATATCTTTTGTTTCTGTTTTTTTATGTGCCCCCTTGGGCCCCCCCTTGGGCCCCCTCCAGTAAAATTTGCCTAGAACCGCCACTGATCATGTCCATTTTATAGATCCTGCTTCCCACAGCCTAGTAAGTATCTTCTAACTTGCAATGTACAGTGCTTGGTTTTAGTACCTGATAAGCCAAGCCCGGACTTTCCCTTTGTGAATGGCTAGAGAAAAACATCTAATAAATGATGACATTTCAATTGGTTCCATCACATTTATTATAAACAAAAAAATATAGCAATATATTTAACAAAAGGTAAAATAAATCCATATTTTAAATAAGAGTTTAAACAACTGAAACAAAATGAAAACAGTTCAGGGCTGTTAACGGCAGGCAGCACAGATGTAGTCCTCCGTCAGTTTGATCCAAGCACAACCCAGATGGAACCACCTGTGGCAGCTGTCACAGCCAACCTGAGATTTTGGATGAACGTTAAGACAAATTTGTGGAATGATAATGAATTATCAAACATTAGGAATGGCAAAAACTGTCACCTATAATAATATTACCTCTTATACAAAGAAATACCAATGCTTCATTATAACTGTGCTTCATTATAAATGTGTCTTGTATTGAAAAAGTATTGTATTCAATACCAGTTCACAAGCTACTAACTTACCCAGTTAGTGTCTCCATCCAGACTGTCCACCTCCCCACATAGGTGGCATAGTTGACTGAGGTCATCTATAAAATAAAATGGCAAAAGACTATATTTTAGCAGTATTATATTATATATTTACTGTGTTAGCAAACACAGTAAATAGTAAATACTGTTTGCAATATAATCAAAGATATACAAGAGAACATCCACATATATTAAACTAGAGATGAATAAACAATCTCGGAATTTACATACCAGTGTTCTGGAGGAGAGTGACAGCTATCTGCCACCTAATGTCAGTCACCACATGTCAGTCACCTCATGGGTTGCATTCGAAAATGCAATAGCCTCCTCCCAGAGCATATTCTGCAAACTGGAAAACAAATGTATATGCAGAAAAAGAAGACATGATATATTTAACAGCAATTTAACAATTTTCTTTTACCCAGCAGTATTACAAGTGCTGTTTCCATACTATCAGCATTATTCAGTAAGTAAATATATACATAATTATTACTTAATTTCCACAAACTTACCTTAAGGACAAAAGCTCCACAATAAGTGGCATCCTGCTGGCATGGGTGAGGACAGGTCCCACATGCCAGCCTTGAGATGTTGCAGCCCTTCTGTCTTAGGAATGATCTGAAAGTATGGTAATGTTTTACATTTTTTACATTTATTTTAGTTAAATTTAGTTTATTTTAGTTGTTTTTAAATGGTACCATTGTCAAAGAACATTACAAATAGTTTCAACCTTGCCACGTCCTGACACTTTAAAAAAATGTTTTTTGCACTTTCCCCCAATGGGTCCAAGTACAGTGCTTTTTTCTCGGATGGCTGCATAATCTCTTCAAAGGTCTAGACAGATAGGCATGTACAGACAGAGTATTCATTATTACATTTATTTGTTCATAAATACCAATCACACGCAATTTGATATTTAAAATATTTCGATATAATGATTCTGCATTTAAAAAATGGATGTTGTGAGGCAATTTATAAAACTGCTTTAGATGCTCTAACCACCAAAGTCCAGTAATGATTTTCAATCATAATGCAAACATTGTATTTGTACATCATTGGATCCATCTAGAATCAAATAAATAGTAATGATACAGTTTCTAGATTTAAAACATGAATACAATTAAATACAATTCCAAATGATCCAACCAACCTTAAGCTTGGACTTTTTTTTCCATCCAAATGGATGTCATTTCAGTCTAAAACAGTCTATGTAGAATGCCTTAACAGTAGGCTGCTTATTGTATTTCTGCACTAGCAGATGCATGTAAGCATTGATGGACTGACATGACCCACAAACAAAGAGGAACACCACTGAGTGTGGCACTGCTGGTGGAAGGTGGGGCTGAGCTGGTGGCAGGAGGGGTAGGTGGTGCTGTGCTGGTGGTGGTGGCAGGTGGTGCCGTGCAGGTTGTGGTTGCAGGTAGTGCAGTGCTGGTGGTGGCAGGTGGTGCTATACTGGTGGCAGGTGGGGCCGTGCAGGTTGTGATGGTGGGACCGTGCTGGTGGTGATGGTGGCAGGTGGTGCCGTGCGGGTGGTGGTGGTAGGTGGTGCCGTGCTGGTAGTGGCAGGTGGTGCCATGCGGGTGGTGGTGGTGGCAGCTGGTGCCGCGCTGGTGGCAGGTGGTGCCGTGCGGGTGGTGGTGGTAGGTGGTGCCGTGCTGGTAGTGGCAGGTGGTGCCATGCGGGTGGTGGTGGTGGCAGCTGGTGCCGCGCTGGTGGCAGGTGGTGCCGTGCTGGTGGTGGCAGGTGGTGGTTTAATTTTGTGTGGGATTTGAGGGGTCTGCTCTTCATATTTCTTAATGTGCTCCACATTAATCTTTGAGAAAACAATCCCATTGTCATCCTGCAGATCTGCACTTTTCCCTGGGTCCAGTTTGCCTCCTTTCTTCTCACTTTAAGCCTCAAAACCCTGTCACCCACAGAAAAGACAGCCACTGGCTCTCTGGGTTTCTTTGAATACCTCTTTTGGACCTTGGCTGTGTTGTCCATGGCTGTTTGAAGAACCTGGCTCAGTAAGGTCTGTAAGGTCCTCTACAGTGACCACCTCCTCAACACTGTTGTCAATCTACAAAATGGATATGTGATATAAATTACAATTTACTGGGATACAGTCTGAACATTTCCCCATAAAATACGAATAAGAAAGAGATTTTTTTTTTACACCAACCCTGTATTCCTCTGGAACCTGTGATGGGTAGCGTGCCTCTCTACCAAACATCTGGTAAAAGGGGGAAAACTTGGTGGTCATTTGCTTTTTGTTCCTTAAACCATACATCACCGCATCCAGGTGCTTGTCCCATTCGTTGGTTTTTGTATTAACAAGCTTGCAGATCGCCCTAAAGACGTGATCAAAATAATGACTATCACTCAAAAACAAAATGGACTCAAATATAAATATGCCTTTTATATACACACCATGTGATAAGAAGTCTATAGTGAGCCTAGGTGGAAGTTTGATTATGGAATGGTCTGACAATCTAAGCTTGCACAAATAGAATGCAACCAAAGTTTTGTATTTTGTTTGAGTAACAGAATAATAAACTAAATTGAATTTTACCTCTGTATTGTACCGTTCATTATTTCCACCAGACCATTCGTCTTGACTCCTCTTGATCCCCAGGGCCTTATACACATTTTGGTTGATCTGTGGTTTTAATTGAATCTATTTAGCCTTTAAACAAATGTTAGACAAATACTGCTGAAAATGCAGTTGCTGCAACACAGTTATAACTTACTTGATTTACAAATTCTTTCCCATGGTCAGTCAAGATGCGTTTTGGGGCCTCAAACTGGTAAAAACAACTTCAATATGCATTCTGTGACCTCCTTTGCCGACTTGGTGCGGAGGGGATAAGCCTGTGGCCATTTAGTCAAGTAATCAATAATGACACAAATATATTGGTGTACTCCATCGGTCATTGAAAGTTTCCCAATTAGGTCCATGCCAAGTAGCTCAAATGGTTGGGTTACCTTAAGGACACAAAAGATAGACAAACCCATATTCTCTCAATACATTACATTCATTACTAACTGACACCCATTCAGATGGAATGTAAATGTGAAGACATACCATGATTGGTGTGTATTCCACCTCTTGTTTCATGGATACACTACTGACCTGGCGTTGCGCACATTGTGCCACCTGAGAAAAACATTGCCAAAATACTGGAGAATGGAGGGGCTACAATCTTTCCCTGGGCTAAAGACAATGTTTATTAACTATCACTGACAATAATAAAAAATAAAAAAAAGAAGTTATGACCATTTTCCATTATATTTTCCTAAGTTACTGTTGGTAACAGAATTTTGCGATTAATCACATTAATGTCATAGTTAACTCGCGATTAATCCTAATTAATCGCACATTTCTATCTATTCTAAATGTCCTTTGATTTATTTTTGTCCCTTGATTAATTTTTGAATTTTTGTTCTTTTTGGAAAAGTGGTTCGGATTGCTTCGTGCAAATATTTTTTTTTAATTAAAAACAACATTGCAATCGCCTGGCTTTGACGAGGGGGCGGATAATTTGCATCAGCTGTGTGCTTGGCCATCAAGTGGTATTTCAGACTGGACGTGCTGCGATGATAGCTCAGTTTACAACGACAAAACACACAGATCACTTTGGTATTGTCAATAGAACCATTTGGCAACTTTCTAAAAGTAAACTTTCCATTCAGAATCTTATTGGCATCCATTTCGGGGTCTCGCGCTCGCCATCCACTCAAAACGTAACGTTAGCCTACTACCAGAGAATGTCTAATATCCGTAAACGGGCTCTGCTACTACTCTTTAGCTGCCTCGTAAGCCGAACAAGTGTGTGTGGCGTGCCTGTTGTTTTGTTTCCGGTCAAGCTAGATCCGGTGTTGTGTTGTAGTTTTTCTAACGTCGGTAGTTGTTGCAAAAAAAATACAACGTTTGCTAGGCCAAAAAGAGCATTAATCGCGCGAAAAAAAAATGTACGCCGTTAATTCGGGTTTGCGTTAACGCCATTAATAACACGTTTAACTGACAGCACTAGTTTTTATCTGTAGTAACAGACCTTAATTGATGTAACACTATATTCGCTTGAAAATTGTTGTCTTTACCGTATCAGTGTGCAATGACTTAAATAGAAAGCTGACAACCAAGTCCTTTTAAAAGCATAAGCACAACAAACTTAATTATTTTTACTGTGTTGTTCTTATCCGGAATATTTATGAAAATGTTGGCCGCAACTTTAGATCAAAGAGATGGCTCCTCATGCCCTGTAGAGTGTGCCATAAAAATATTTTGATACTAGTTGCAAAAATGTAAAAGTTAAAAGGAGAGTAGGATTTTGGCAACACCGTTTTTTATACCTGCCGAAATCCTCCCTCCCTCATATCTTGGGACTGTAAGATCTGACACACCCCAAAACATTTTTCGTAGATTATCATGCCCTGTAGAGTGTGCCATAAAAAGCTTTTGATACTAGTTGCAAAAATGTAAAGTTAGAAGGGGAGTATGATTTTGCCCCCCCCAAAATCTCAGGTTGGCTGTGACAGCTGCCTCAGAAGGTTCCATCACTGTTGTGCTAAAATCCAACTGAGATGAATATGTCTGTGCTGCCTGCCGAATATCCCTGACCTGTTTTCATGGACAAGCCTCAAACTTGTTAAAACTCTTATTTAAATTTCACAACTTCTTTCTTCTTTTTCTAGCTTTTGTTAAATATGTCATTATTTGGATCTAATCCAAATGTCATCATTTATTAGACATTTTTCACTAGCCATTTACAAAGGGAAGGTCCAGGCTTGGCTTATCAAGTACTAAAACCAGGCACTGTACATTGCAAGTTAGAAGATACTTACAAGGTTGTGGGAAGCAGGATCTATAAAATGGATATGATTGTAAACACAAAACAGTAGTAGTATATTACAATTGGCATATAGTGCATTTAGTAAGTAGCCTATAACAGCAAGTTACAACGTAATCAAAAATCAGAAGTGAATAGTTCTACTAAAAGTGATTAGTACAAATGATTACAAAGAAGGATGCTCGCTTTAACCAGACTGTGACATAACAGAAGTCGCAACTACAACATAGTTCACATATTACCTCATTCCAATAGGACAGTCTAGCTAACACAGCATCAACATTGTTTCTCAAGGGCAGCTCAAAATTATGTCTATTTTCATGAGACAATCATTCTGATTTTACGTGTAGCACGACATACAAATCGTTTAGGCTCTCAAGTGCAGCGTAACATAACTTATATTTTAATGAAACATGAATCAAATAGCCTACTGACAGTTTCCTCAAAGCCTAAGACTAGGGAACCTTGGCTAAACATTGTAAAATCACACCTAGCAATACGCTAGGAAGGCAGTTATCATGGGCGGCATTTAATGGAAGACATACGGTAATTACATGTACACTATTGTAGCAGATACGAGATATACATATATTGTTTTACTCTTTATTTTTAATACTAATTTCCTATATGTGTAGTCACTAGCCAATCAGCAGGTTGGATATACAGGTGAGCCTAAACAGGAAGTAGTCAGAGCCTGGGAACGTGAAGAACGTGAGTGCAGCTACCTGACTCTGCAGAATTGGAAGAGTGAACAATGAAGTTTAATAGTCTACTCAATATAGTTCAAGTTAGGGACACAAAGTGATTGCCGTTTTGCCTTTGGAGTGTGTAGCCATTAAAGCGTTAGCGAGGCGTAGTACACCGGCCAGAGGAAGAAGTTAGAAGAGTTGGTTTGTGTTTGCTGTCCTTTGATCCTTGATTGCTGAGGTCGACAGTTCCCTGCCATCCAGAGACTGCCTCAGAGCTCCAGCGACCGAGTGTAAACTGAAGAGAAGTCTTGAGGTGAAGTAACCTGACTGTCCCCACTCAGTCGACTAGTCGATTTTCTGGTCGATATGCTCTTGGTCGACTACGACTACGTGGTTAGCCTACCACCTGAGCCTACCACCTGAGCCTACCACCTGAAAAACATAAGTTGGTCTAGTCCTACTTCGCTCATGCTAACGCGCTGGGTTGAGATATTATAAGAATCACATCCAAATTGAATGACATTATCTTCTCCGGCCAGGACGACAAAATCTTTCTCTGTTGCACCGTTCCCCACTCAGCTTCTATGTAAGTTCGCATGCTGCAAGTTCAGGCAGTGATAAGCACACTCTAATGATTTCCATGTTTAAACAAACAATATTTTAAATTTGTGGTACATTGTAAGAGATACTAAATACCATCGGCATTCGGTTACAACAGGACTGGTGATACGAGTCTTATTATTAGTAGGCTATTAGTGGCTGAATCTGCAATGTACAGCAGCCATTGAGTCAGATTGTGAAAATGTTTGTACGTTTTTTTTCTTTTGTGGAAAAAAAAAATGCTTTTCAAATTTCGATTAGTAGATTTTCAGTTGTTTTGGTCGAGTCTTGGTCGAGCAAAGAAAATCTTAGTAGGGGACAGCCCTAAACCTGATTTTGGGTTATTTAACAGCAAGCTATAATGGACAGAAGCCTTTGTGTTACTCATGAATGTGACGGAGACAGATGGACTGAAACTTTTGTTAATTGATTTGTCGCTTTGTCACATGCTCAGACCAAGACATTTTTGGCTAGCCCTTGATTTGATAATTTGCTGTTTTTCCTGAGGACTAAGTCTGAAGGAGATTTGAGTATTTTGCTCTGGATTGAAACCATTTTCTGTTTAACACAACACAAGTATGTAGTATTTAGTATTTTGGCCAACATTAGTGGTAACATGTTTGAATTACAACTGTGAAGAGTGATTTTGAATAACCAGAATATTTCTATACACTTTGCATTTGTTTTATTTTCCTAGTTAGGGGAAGTACAGGGTAAATTGCAGATACGGACATTTATGCTTGTATTCTGTCATTTAGGTTATCACCGTGACATGTACAAATCCTAAAGCCTAAACTACTATATTAGTTTCACTTTAGGGCAGGGTAGACCTGGGACTAGCAGGCCTGGGGGTTAGGGACTCAGATCTTTTTATTTCCAGCCTTTCAGGAAAGGGTCATTTACCCCTACTAAGCGGACGTAGGTCCCGTTTGCTACACTATTATTAATATCTTCAAGTAAGGAAACCTGATATATTAGATCCTATGTAATAATGCCATTCACAACCTTTAGTAACATTTAGAATAGAACTAAGACCCTGTGATGTATTACTTTAATTGCTATGTTTACAAAATTAACCATATTACAACCTCTGGTTTTCCTCCCTCCCTCACATTTCACCCAACCTATGTGTCGCCACCAACTTTCAAGTCAAACCTACCCCCTTGTGCGTGTGTGTTATGGTGACAGGGTAGATCAGGGTTCTTCAGCTGCTTATCTGGCCCAGGTGGCTCCTGGCTGATACCTGCCAGAGCCACGAAGAGCAGCTAACCTAGAAATTGATGTTTCACATCAGCAACCCTCTCTCTGCTCTGCTGGTAGAAACCCATTTGGGCCTTCTTCCTATTTGTTTGCGTGTCTCAGACTTTTCTATGTTGTGTGTCAGTGCCTTTTCGTCTTTGGGTTCACAGTTAACACGGTTTTGTGTGGATGAAGGTTCTCCACTGATGGTCTCTTGTATTTTGGATATAATGTATAATATGTAATGTTAGTGCATTCATGTTGTACTGTAAGCCTGTGTTTCACCTGTTGATAGTCATATTTGTTGTGTGTGATTGTGTGAATATATATTTGAGTGTTTGTGAGCATGTTTGTGCTGGTGGGCCATATAAGCAGGTTACATCCCCCAGTTGTATTGGGGAGTGGTGGTGTGATAGCATTAGTTGTGTGATGCCGGCACGTTCTATGAAGAAAGGTTATCATGTCCTTGGTTTGAAAGCTGACATTTGTTCTCATAAAGGGCAGCATGCAGTTGCCAGATAGGATTAATTGACAAGACAGGATCCTGTACTCATGGTCCCCTCCTCAGAACTCAAAACATATCCTTCTCTTTACTCCCTTTCTTCTTTTTGTACCCCTTAGCTTTCTTATGGGGTCCTCCAGAAGTAAGGTTGACTGGTTAAAAAAGTAGGATGTACAATTCAAGAAGACTTACATAAACTTTATCTTGGGGTAGTCTACATATCTCTAATAATGCCAGGAATCTGTGTGTATGTGTACAACTTAGAATAGGTTTAGTTTCCCACAATCCGCTCAAGAACCGGGCAACCCGGGATCTCTTTATAATCCAATGGAGTGCAGATTGAAGATGTTTGGAAAAGCATTTCAAAATAAAAAATTATTAGCCGCCAGTTTGGCTGTCTCTCGTTGGGTCCCAGCCCCTTCACTCTGATTGGTCGTCAAGTCAGTTTTATTTATAGAGCACAATTAAAAACAGAAAATACTGACCAAAGTGCTTTACAAAATCATCAAATATGGCAGAACAACAATAAATAAAAACAACAGACTAACAACACAATTACAGTAAGCACGAGTGACCCTAAACTGACTCGAAAGCCAAAGAATAAAAATGTGTTTTAAGACGAGACTTAAATGTCTCTGTCGTGGGGATGACCTGATAAAAATTGGCAGTTTATTCCACAGAAATTGGGCTACAGCTGAAAAGGCACGATCGCCTTTTGTTTTCATCCGATCAAGTTTCCTACGAATATCTTGAGAACCGGGCACCCTGCAAAGTTAACATTTTGCAGGTGTCCTTTTTATAATCCAGCATGTGTTGGATTATAAAAAAATATATAAGAACAATTATTAGTCCTCAAAGAGTGCTCAAAACCAGCCCAAAATGCCTGAAAACTGTCCCAATATGTTTTGGATGTACAACAGAGGAGTTAACACATATATCTAATATGTTCCTCCATAGTTAAAATGTAAAAATTACTGGGGGAATAATTGGGTGTGCTTTGCCTTCGGCAAGGGCACAACCATTGTTATCTCACATATACATTAATGTGAGAATGCTGTTAAACATCAGTTCTTCTGCCGTTTTTTGGCCTTTAACTAGTCCTGCATACTTTCACCGATTCCTACAATTTTGGAATCAAAATGTTCAGCTCCTTCAGGAGATGTTGGCTATGACTTTTGGTATTTCTTTTATACTTTTTAAAGAATTAAGGTTTTTGTGCAAATTATTCTCCCATTACAAGTAATGGTAAATCCTTTCAAATCATTAAAAAGCTTCCTCCTCTTTCAAACTTAACTACTTCAGCATACTTTCAGCTAGAGACACCATTCAACCTTTAAAATGTTCACAAGACATTCAGCTATTTCCAAATGATTCAGTTATTTCCAAATATTCAGACAATTTTGAATTGTGACAGTTAAATACATGAAAAATGTAGCTCCTACTTGATTTTTATGATTGAGCAGCTCTTTTTCTGATATTCAACTAAATTGTCAAACAAATTCCTCTGACGTTCATATAGTTTAACTTACAGAAACAAGTTATACCTTAAAATGTAGGAAAGCTTGTCCTCTTTCAGCCAATGTAACTACTAAAGAGCTCACATTTACAGATTTTCAATTTTGAGCCTTAAAGCGAGAGCAGCCTTTCAAATGTTCTCACTAACTTCAATGGAGAGGTGGGTAAAATTCGTCAGAGAAGGCCAAAAGGAAGACGATTTTAAAACTGCCGGTAGAGTCGTATATATTTTTGCGTCTAGGTTAACTTGTTTGAGGTATGAATTCTAGCTACATTTCTCAGAATTGAGCTACTAGTAGCGCGATGGCTCGCCATAACTAAAAACGGTTCGATTTTTTTTCCACAATTGACCAAATTGGCCAAACAAGGTATGTACATTGAGCTTAAAGTGTACATAATGTAGCTAGATCGTTTTAATTTTAGCAGGTTTTACAGAAATCTGGAAAAATCGAGGCTCGACTGCAGGGATGCAGATGGAATTTTGGAACTGGGGGGGACCAAGCTGTCAGCAAATGGTTCCAACTCAATTAGCTATTTTGTGTAATGTATATATACTGAATAGGGATGTGCATCTCCATCACTGAGGACGATGCGACACACATCTCGATGCACTGCCAACGATCCGATACATTACAGATACATAAAAGCAACTACTAATGCGATACGATTCACCCCTATTGCAATGCAGTGCGATTTGTCAAGATGCGATTCAATGAGATGCGATGCAAATGGAATATGATGCCATGCAATTTAATATGGTACATAATGATTTACATTTATGCTATGATTTATTTCTTTGTCAGACTGCAAATCATCAATTAACTAAACAAGTGAAAGTTTTATTTCACATATTAAAAGTCTGACAATAGATAAAATAACATCAGGCCTGGACCATGCCTTAAACCAGTCCTTCTTTCTTGTTGTATGTGTTCTCTGAATGTAAAAAAGGGTTAACTATTACAGGCAGTCACAAGCTGCTGTAAACACTGTCATAATACAACACACTAAATTTAACTCATACGTCCTACTTAAAAATGTTCTCAATGACTCAGCTATCTCTCGTCTTACTTTGTCGTACACAACAGGGATTTGTTTTGTCGGAAAATAGCTTCCTATTCTTGCTAGGGGTACCAATGGAGCTAGCCACTGACCATAGCCAGCTGAATCCGAGGGGGAGGCAGACGTCTCCACACAAATACCATGTATTTGTACCATGCCCTCTGCCTGTGTACTTTATAGCAGTACAATATATCTTGTCAATTGCATGGGTCTTGTCAAATTGCCCATCTTTCTTGTAAAATCCGAAGTGTTGCTAAACCTTGGATTTATTGCAATTTGTAGAAACGTGTAAAGGTGCCAGTATGGTACTCCGACTCCGTTACGGATGGGCGGGCCGCCGGATAGGACGGATTAATTAGCATTTCTGTTGCCTTAATGGTTCTCCGAAGGCTGGGGGTGCTGAAAACAATTCACCGCCAGAACAGTAGGTGGAGAAGCGTTTTTTTGTCGAAAACACGTTGCTTTGTTGCGTCTTTGTAAGTTAGAAATCGTCGTTGTTTATCTCCCACCTCTCATCACACGTGTGACACTCTTACCAGCTATCACTAGTCAGACGATGAGTGCAGCAGGTGCAGTCACATAATATTATATTAAAGACAAACTCAAGGCCCGCCGCGTCATTTTATGTGGCCCGCGGAAGATTAATGGGCTATTGAAATAAGTCTATGCTGCTTTACAGCGTGCATTGACCATAAACGACATCTCCATGCATTTCAATTGTGTTACGGCAAAGTGACGACATCCCGCCTCTAGAAAGCAGTGTATGCACATCAGTGTTCAACGCAGAGTTTAACTGGGTGAAGGCGAGCATGGTTTGAATGACAGCACTCCAATGCAGCCGGTTCTGCGAACGTACCCCATGTGCATTTTCAGCCAAGGTCCTCGGGCATTCAACCCAAGTTGGTATCGCTCTCGAACTTGGTTAGAGTACTCAGCGAAGCTAGCATGTTTCTGCTTCCCTTATCGACAATTTGGAGCCAGCAATGATGAAGACATCACCTTCATTAGACAAGGTTTTACCTAGGCTATTGGAAAACGGCAATGTTTATTTTACATAAAGCTCAAAAAGCTATTCTGCGTTCAGATGAAGGGCAAAACAAGTTTTGCTCTTGCGCTATGCGCGCTTGCATTTTGTCACCAAACACTGAGAAAAATTTGCAAATGTATCCTCCAAGAAAAACAGCAGATTGTTCAAGAATTAAAAGGCGGACTTAAATTGCAGCATAATATGCCCTATGTTCACAAAAGCTACAACAAAAACACCATGTTTTTACATCGTTACTGACGTTACATCGTAGTTACAACTGGCCCTTTGACGGCAACCATGCTGATGTGGCCCTCGGTGAAAATGGGTTTGACACCCCTGCGATATAGACAAGACTCTGGTTTTGTGAATTCATTTCTCAACCAAGTGTATAATCCAATGTGAAAAATGATAAACAAAAAGACTGATGTAATTGGAAACAAAAAGATCCATACAAACTGTATATAGGCTACAGTCAAAATTACAATGTACTACTCTAGGTCACTAAACTGTGGCAGTCAGTGCACAGACAACAAACTCACGTTTCTGAATTCGCTAGAGTAGAGCATAAACTAGCTCACAATAAAATTTCTCTCCAAGAAGTTCTCATCACAGACGTCTTTCAAAAAGACGACCTTAGAGAAAACGCCTTTCTGTCGAAGTCGGAAATGATGTTGTTTGGAAATGATGTCGTAGCGGACCAATCACTGCCAAGATGTATCCGTCGCGTACAGCACGGCACGACGGATCGACAGGAATTTAAACGGTGCACGGGAAAGGTCTCCGTCGGCCCCGCAGACGACGGAGAGGGCGTTTCAGGGCGTTCCAACTATGCGTAGGCCCTTCCCATGTGTCCGTAATCGTATAGTACGGAGTAGCATATAAAGGCCTTAACTCTTCCTCCGCCATGATAACACTCGCCCGAACACGCCTCCAACTCGCGCAAAACTTTGCTGAGAGACTTCACGAGAATCGGCCACTGACAGCAGTGGAGATAAGAGCGTGCTTAAGAAACCTAACTAAATATAAAATTATTGGTCACAAATCATTGGTCAAATTTCTATATACTAAAGGTGTTCGCATACACATAATTCTATATAAATCGGATTATACCGATGCAAAGATGTTAAAAACGATGCATCGCGAGTTCATCCCACATTGTATCCAGTGCACACTTTTTATGACGGGCCATCGCGAACTTTTATCTTTAAACTTTTATACCGACGCACCGATGCGAATCGGTGAATCTTCCCATCCCTAATACTGAAGCCGCTATAAACATTATAATGTCAATCATGCACCAAAACTTAATGCCCTCTGCAAATGTTTTATTTACACATTTGCTGATCTCAGCAGGATGTAAATGATTACAAATATAAGATGTGTATGAACACGGAAGTATAAACACTTAAACAGATTTACATAAATAAAAATAAGTATAGCCTACATACCATGAAATATGAAATGAAATTTAAACTTTAAATTAAATATTCGGAATTCCCTCTGCAAGTATGACTTTTTATTGTTAATTTTTTCCAATAATAAACAAAATTGATTAAAAATTTATTTTTTTAATTCCCTCTGCTGCCAAACAAATTTATTCTCTAGAAGCAGACTCAGTAGGTCCCAAAAACATCTCTCCTCCTTTCATTTCCCTGAAGATACTGCTGGGCAATATCTTGTCTGTCTAGTTTGTCGAGTAGGCTACCTCTTGGTGAATATGGCACACAGCAATGCAATTGGGCCTTTTTTGTGTCATGGTTGCTCGCAACCATATTTTCAATCTGTGTAACACACTGAAACTGCGCTCTGCCTCCGCAGATGATATGGGCACCAACATCAGACACCTTACTAGTGCCTCTACCTGCTAATACACACTAACAACGTTACACACGCTAATGCACGTTAACAATGTTACTCACGCTAATATATCGCTAACATCGCCTTTATTGCGCAGTTATGAACTGATGCTTGTGGCTTTACGTAGGGAGAGTAGTGGGGACGGAACGGGGTCACTAGGAATCTGGGGGGGACATGTCCCCCCCGTCCCCAGTGCCATCTGCGCGCATGCTCGACTGTCATAGCTGACCGTCACGAAAAGCCAAACCAGGGCTGGGGTAAGTGTTTGCTGCAGCTGGCGTTAGCCTAATCCTTCCAACAAACGCTTCGTTACTGGAAAATTTTCATTTTTAATTGATATTGAACACAGATGTAAAGTAACTTGTCTTTAATATCTTCTCTGTTTTCAATTTGAAGTAGTAGACCTACTTATGTAGGAAATCTTCCATTGCATCCTCTCTCTACCTTCACGCCTTTGGTTATTATTCCACTTTGACACACTTGCAAGAAATTATCCGCTGGTTAGATGTAGCATGATCTTGTTATTTACTATTAAAAAAACTCACCAGGGACAACGAAAACATTGGAACCCTGCACTATGAATTATTATTTTAATGTCATCTTAAATTAAATGTCTGAACAGGACTGGGTGTGCAGGCACGCATGATTAGTTTCTCCTCCGTCAGATTCCACAGCCACAGTCAGATTCTAGGTTATAAATGTTGCCAGTCTGTTGCCAATGACCAACGGTTGCTACGTTTTTCCAGCAAGTTCAAATTTGTTCAAACCAGACTTCAGCAACTGGTTTTCTGCTAAATGATTACATTTCCGAAATTTTCCCCTTTTTGTTTTGCATTTTTCTTCTTATTTTCTTCTGTTTTCTGCCTTCATCTTGCTCCAGGTTTCTTCTATTTTCTGTACTTTTCTTCCTTTATCTTGCTGCAGGTCCTTTGTAACATACATTTCAGGCCTTTTGAAACTCCAGCAAAAGAAATTCAGCTAAATTTTCAAATTTTCATGCATTGTTTCTCTTCATTCAGATTTTTTTTCACTTTGTTTTGCATATTTCTTTTTTCTGTACTTTTCTGCCTTCATCTTGCTGCAAGTCCTTTCTAACATACATTTCAGGCCTTTAGAAACCTGAGCAAATGACTTTCTACTACATTTTCAAATTCTTCTGAATTATTTCTCATTTTGCATTTTTCGTCTCTTTTCTGTAGTTGTATGCCTTCATCCAGCTCCAGCCCCTTTCAAAAATACCTTCAGGCGCTTTGAAGCTTCAGTTTATAACTTTCTACTAAATGTTGACAATTTTAAGCTTTTTTAGCATGGTCAGCTATCCCCATTCAGGTTTTCATCATTCTCACTGCTGTTGCGCAGGAACAGCCTTTTCTAGTTATTATTCTTTTTGCCCCCCTAAAACTTTGTTAATATTTGGACTACCTAGACAACCTAGGTGTCAAACGTTTCGTCTTGGTAGCGATTGAGTTGCTTGTATTGGGATTTATGTTCCGTTGCGCAGTTTAAGTAAATATTACGTTTTTGTGGCAAAAAGTGAAGCTAACTGTGGCTAACTTGCTAGCCACAGTCACTGACGCCACTAACGTTACTAACGTCACGAAAACTCGCGTTTTCGTGACGTTAGTAACGTCATGAGTTTAGCTAATGTTAACTTCTGGTAGATAACTGCTTTACTGCAAGGCAGCTGCAGAAACGCCACAAGCAAGGAGGCCTGGGTTATAACTATTTGCTCATTTTACTTTGTGATATGACACACAATTGTCATGTGTAATGTACAATATAAGCTATTATTATGAAGGAAAGTGCATCTACTTTCGTAAACAGTAGTTTACTATTTCACTGAAGAATTAGCATCATGACGATAGCCTCTGTTGCCCGGGCAACACATACTACAGCGGTCTATGATGCATCTGTTTTCAATCGTTAAAATGAACATTCCTCACAAATACACTTTCGTTGTAGGATTTATTATGACATTAGATTACAAGTAAACGATTTGTGGGTAAAATGATCTTTACTTGTTATTATTGATACAATTTTTGAGACTGCTAAAGATCTGAGTGTTAATCAGGCACATAGCCAGGCTGTAAACATTCTGGCCTTTGCCCAAACCTAGGACGTATGGGTTTGAAGTGATGCAAGAAAGGGACTTCCACACGTAATGCTAGCGTGCATAGCGCGCAAGCGAAATTTTTTGGCCATTATTTGAGCGCAAAATAGTTTGAGTTTATGTACAATAAACAGACGTTTTTCAATTGGTAAAACCTTGTCTAGTGGTGCCATCTATCCGGCCCTGCTCCCAACCATCCTCGCTGACGCGTATTGTTTCGGTAGGGCCCCCTGGCCCAGCTATCGGTAGCCGCCTATCTGAGAAAACCTTTTGGAAAAGACGAGCTATGGACCCAAACAACTCTATTTAGGAGGGGAGAACTCCCTCATATTGTACAACCCATGCAGTGGCTGAGGTGTCAGAATGCGGAACATGTGTAGCCTACTTTTAGAGAAGATAATACTAACGTGACAAATGTCAACAACAAAAAATACTCGACCAGCCCAAAAGTGAAGCGGCCCACCGGCCCAAAAGTGAAGCGGCCCACCGGCCCAAAAGTGAAGCGGCCCACCGGGAACTCTCCTGATTACCCACCCCGGGCCTGATCTGACTAGTGACTACTAACCTGAACTCCATTGCCACAGCCTAAACTCTCTCAATCTGTTCATGAAAATAATTCATTTCAGCCTAGACCGTACAACGGAAGTAACGTTAAATTAAATTCAACCAACGCAATTGCTACCAAGACAGTCTAGTAGCCTACAGTAGTAGTAGCCTACAATTTACCGGGGCAGCTTCTCTACACCAGTGTTTCCCAAACTTTTCTTCTGGGGACCCATATTTCAAAAGTCACAAGCCTTCGCGACCCAAGCCAATATAGATTATTCGTAAATTGTCACAAAATAAAGGTGGATTGAACAATAATGAGGATATTTTACTGTTATTTTATTGTTATTTCAGAACTTGTAAGCCTACTGCCATTGTTAATAAGCTATCTCAGACTGAATGATGACTTCTCTCTGAACAATTGAACCAGCAATGTTTAAAGAAGGTATCCAGTAAGTGCCTAATTGGACATTAAATATAGGCTATAAAAAAACATATAGCCCATTTCTTCTTATTTCCAACATTAAATTGAACCAGAAATATTGGAACAAAATATGAAAAAATTACAAAAAGATTACAAATTATACAAAACATGTACCATTTCAACATTGCTAATGGGATAGGCGGGCCTGTCTGCATTTTTGTAGTGCGTTTTAGTCCGTGGTGCAGGAGGAGAGTGCAACACGCATATCAGGCGCAGCATTCAGTCTGTTTCTGTGCTTGTCTTCATTTTTGTGGGAACAGAAAATCCCAATTCGCACACGTACATGGTAGTGAAAGGAATAAGCATAGAATACTGGCCCTACTGAGGACAGGATATTCTGACGTAATGCTTATCCAGAATGATGATAAGGTCACAGATCCATAGCGTCAGTGCGATCGCAGCTGAGCTGCAACAACTCGGTTTCTTCTGCAGGACTAAGCGTCAACTCAAGCAAAGCCTGAGGACTCTCAAATTCAAAGGGATTTTGCATCCACCTTTATCATTTAGAATGGCATACCTCTCGGTTGGAAAATAGCGATCAAAGTTCTCAATAAGCGCAACGAGATGAGTTTGATTAAGCGCAGACGGCTGCTGGTCTTTCAAATAGGGAAAGTTCATTTTCAGCCTAAATTATACATTTACATTTCGCAGACACTCTTACCCAGAGCGACTTACAGTAAGTAAAGGGACATTCCCCCGAAGCAAGTAGGGTGAAATGCCTTGCCCAAGGACAACACGTCATTTGGCACAGCAGGGAATTGATCTGGCAACCTTCTGATTACTAGCCTGATTCCCTAACCGCTCAGCCATCTTGGAAGTTTAAACCAATCAGGTGGCTCTATCAGCTCCAATGACAGCAGAGTGTGCATTTGGCAGCAGCACTAGTGGTAACAGCCTGACTAACTGGCAGTTAGTAACTGCCTATTCAACATGGATCCAGAGTCAGCCTCAGCTGAGCCCTCGGATATGAGCCACCCTTGGCCCTATTTAAAAAACATGTTCGATTTCAAAGGCCCCAAGAATGACTCGTGGATATTTCAATGCCTTTCCTGTCTACCTCAAAAAAAGAGTTGCTAGCATTCAAAAATTAGCCTTCGAATTTAAAGAAGCGTATCGAGGTAAGCAGAGTTCTTGCTATGCTAAGTTAATGTCCCTGACTTTTTGAAAATGAATATATATATTTAATTTGGTTACTGACATGATATTATACTGTTATCTAGCGAAATGCATGTTGACATACAGTAATAGCATCAAAATAACATGATTTTACCTTTATTATTTATTTAACATAGTGGTAAGATAAAGCTGGTAGGTTAGCTATGTCAAGCTAGCGTGCTAGCCTGACCTCATGGTCTGCTTGGTACAGTGGTGCTTACCGCCTGTCTCGTGGTCAGTGGCTAGTCTTTCACTAGAGATGGTGATCACAAGACCCTTGTCTTTCTAGGTTGTTAGATAAGTGTTAATGAACTTTGCTTATATGGTGCTATTAAATTAGTCTTGTCCCTGCAAATGTTTTTAATTAGGTTGTGAGAATTTGAGTTACAGGTGAAATAAATTATGATGAAGATTAACAGTATATTATTGTTATTGTTACTATTTTTATAGAGAACGCACAGAACACTTCTTAAGAATTACAATGACCTGACAGCAAACGCAACCAAAAGGAAGGGGACATTGCCTGCTGGTGAGGGTCTTTCAACAAGTAAGCTGTTGAAACTTGAGGACATTAAAGCCTCTCAGAAGAGCACAGATCTGGTTGTACTGAACTTTGTTGTCCAGGGTTTGCACCTTTTTGTTGTAGTAGAGCAGCCTGGCTTCATTGCTTTAATGCAGCATATTCTGCCAAGTAACAGAGTGATGTCACGTACAACCTTGAGGGACAGAATGGAAAATAACACAAAGCAAATGAAAGCCAGAGTGACAAATGCGATGGAAAACAAATACATCGCAACAACAACAGACTGTTGGACAGCTCATAGACAGAGCTTCATCGGAGTCACTGCCCAATGGATTGAGCCTGATGGCTTAGAGCGATGTTCTGTTGCTCTGGCTTGCAAAAGGCTTAAAGGAGCACATACATTCGATGTACTAGCCGGGGCCCTTAATGACATCCACACCGAGTACAACATTCGGGATAAGATTGTGAGGACTGACAATGCCTCAAATTTTATAAAGGCCTTCAGCGTTTATGCGGGTGAAGAAGGAAGTACAACTGAAGAGGAGAGGAAAAATGGGAATGACAGTGAGAAGGATGATAAAGATCTGGAGGTGGAGACAGAGGCCGTTGAAGTGGAAGCTTTAATGGAAGAAGAAGATGAGTGCTCTGCATACCAACTACCAAAGCATCACCGTTGTGCCTGTCATCTGCTGAATCTGATATCAACAGTGGATGCCAAAAAAGCAGAGTCAAAGGATGGCTACAGGAAGATCTCCCGCGCAGCATTTGCCAAGTGCTCAGCTCTCTGGAACAAGACTTCCCGCTCCTCTACTGCTGCAGAGGTAGTTGAAAAGGAGTGCAAGCTGCAACTCATCCGCCCAGTAGACACAAGGTGGAATTCTCACTTTCTTTCAGTTGAAAGAATACTGAGAATAGTTAGAGTGGAGAAGGAGCCATCAGAGCGGTTACCATTGCACTCAAAGTCCCCATGTAAGTATGGCTCGGAGCAGATGCGCAGTTTTGATACGGGTGTTGTAATATTATAGTTGACTAATCATGTACACTTCACTCAAGTCAACTGCAGTAGGGTAGCCTATTATTATTTAGATAATTTAGAACACTATTAGCTTATCAGCCATGTCTGTGTCATGTCTCAATGCCTATCCCTTATTATGAGACGGGCTGCTGATAATATGTAGCTGAACACATAATCTTGCATAAACATTTTGGTTCGAATTGCTATTGTTTTCAGATGTATGCTCATGCATGTTGAAATAATCAGAATAGTTCATTTGTTTAATAACACTGTGTATATCTAGGTATGTGAAATATTTCTCATATATCTCTTAATGACATTCTGCATAATCTGATATTGTGTATTACAGGTTCAGCCCTGCAGAACTTTCTTTCTTTCTTGACAGAATATGCATCAACCCAGTCTCAAAGGCACTAAACATATTGCAGGGAGAGGTGGATGTTCACATGGGATGGCTGGTGCCCACTATAACCCTCCTAACTGTGAAGCTTGACTGCCTCAGAACATCATCCAAGTTCTGCCAGCCACTGATTACTGCCCTTCAAGAAGGAATACAATGACGGTTTGGAGACATGCATGCTGACCCTGAGCTCATTGCTGCAGCAATTTTACTTCTGAAGTTTCGGAACAAGCAATGAGGACTTGCTGAAGCTGGGTAAGTCATTTAAAAGGTTATTAAATTGGCAAGTGTTCAATTGGAAAGGAAGCCTGGCAAAGGACCTACCCTGTTCCAGACAGTTGATACAAAAATATTTTATAGTCACTAGGAGAAAAAAAACCATAGCCATAGTTATCACGATTATCATGATGGTTATAAAGACAAACAGTACTCTTAAAATAATGTTTCTTTTATTCTGTGTTTGGGTTGTTCTGTGTAGGCATGGACTACATCAAGAGAAACATGGATGAGGATCCGGTCCCATCACTAGTTAGCAATTCCGGGTCAGAGGAGGAGGACTTCTTTGGCCTTATGAAGGGAAACGTCCAAGAAACCACGAAACAACTGGATGCCTACCTGGCAAACTCGGCTACCTCCATGGACACCCTAAAGGCAGTGCCCACAGTTGCCAATTTGTCCCTTAAACTGAACACGCCTTTGCCTGCCTCTGCGGCATGTGAACGGCTCTTTAGTACAGCAGGGCATATTTTTTATACTAAAAGAGGCAGAATAGGGTCAAACGTTTTTGAAAATCAACTATTGTTGAAATTGAACAAAAGGTTCTGTTAATGCAAAGTTGATGAAAGGGCTTTGAATGGCACTTATACTGCCATGTTCTTATTATGGCCATTTCTTTTGCACTAACCTTTGGCTGCCTGACCAATGGTAAAATTTTCATTTCAGGTCCTTAATTTAAATTTCTCGTTCTAAGATCTGCCTTGTTCTGACCAGTTTTACACTTGTTTTTCATGTTCCATGTTTCAGTTTTTTACACTTTTATAATTAAATAAAATATTTAAAGATATAACATGTTGTCCTCATTGGTTTGGCTTAATGGTATTAACTTTGCAGATAATCCCTGGTAGATAACTTGTCATCCGCAGAATTGTAAGATAGAGTGTGAGAACTATTACAGAGGGTAAGCACAGTAAGTACACCAACCTGTCCTATAAACAAATGTTGTTGCTTATAATTATTACTATTAGTGACATCTGTAGAGGCATAAGTATTACCAGTACCTACCCATTTGCGTGAGTACTTTTACTTTTAATAATTAAAGTAAATTTAAAAGTAAGTACTCTTTACTTTTACTTAAGTAGGATTGTTGATGTAGTACTTTTACTTAAGTACTAAACTTCAGTACTTCTTCCACCACTGTGTATGAATGAATGAATGAAGGAACTATCAACGAAACAATATTAAACTCTAAGAAAATGTGGGAATTAGGTTCAACTGAAACAAGGCATGTGGTGTGTAATTGTATGAAATGTATGATGAAAACTTGCTAGCAACTTTGCCAAGCAAATACCAAAAAATATTTTGCAGCAGCTCTTTCGACTACACTAACAGAATCCGCAATGGGACTGAGCTTGAATAGCTTTGGTGACTTTTTATAGTACAAAATGATTGTCAATCAAAAGGAGATATCTTTCGACAGACCCTCCAATCATCACCCGGAAGCCCTGCGTCCAGGCCAGCCCACTCCTCCATTTACCCCCACCTGAGCGTCCATGGGCGGGGACATAATCGCAGTATTTATCCAATGACCGTATAGTTTCAAAGCACTGAAAAAAACTGGTCAAGGCAGCCCCATTGAAGTCCATAGAAGCTGAGCTTCAACCGGGAAATGCACTGTGGCGCAAAGGGAATGTATGAGAAGGAAATCAGTCAGTCGACCTGCTAATATATGTAGCTGATTCTGAATGAACTCGTCTTCGATATGAACGTGTTCTAACGCATTTAAAATGTTAACACAAAAGTAAATATTTGACCATGAATTAGTTTAAGAAATCGCCACTGGCAGAGATGCAGATCGTGACAAGGCGACCCAAAAAACAATCTCTTGCGACCCACCCGAGGGTCGCGACCCAGTCTTTGGGAAACACTGGCATATGGTCCAGCTGGCTAATTGTTACTAAGTAACAACTTTGTTGCAGGAGCATTCTTTGTACATTGCGAGCTAACGGTGTCCGGTAGGCTTCTTTGCTTTAAATAATGATGTCGCTTTAAATAATGATGTAAACCATATCACACCATAGAAAACCAAAGTCGTCCCCCATGTCTGGATTGTTGGCAGCTCGTTGGTATACTGGCTTGTGCGACGCGGAGGAGGTCGGACTGTACCCCGACCTTGCACTGGAGTGCCATATTGAATGGGTAGGGGTGAGGGGCATGAGGTGGGCAGACCTTGTGCCTAAGCTCCGTGAGAAGCGGGGCATGCTTCCCAGCCCGGATATAATGGTGCTCCACGTCGGGAGAAAGACCTCAGCCAAGTGACCGGGCTAGACCTGACGAGGCGGATGAAGCAAGACTTGGGGGCCATCATGGAGATGTTCCCAAGCATAATACTAGTAGTAGTAGTAGTAGCCTACAATTTACCGGGGCACCTTCTCCACACAGCAGGGCTATATCACATTTTGCCTTGTTACTGACAATGATCGCTACCACTGACATGTTTATGAATGAGTGATTTTCCGCTAAATAAATGTCAAGCTTATTTACGTTTTTGGGGGCATATTTTCAGTTACCCTGGTACTATTTGAATCGCGATTCCATCTGAGATAGCTACTTCTGGTAATGTCGTTGTTAAAATAAGCTTCAAAAGGTTTATTTTTATTAATGAATATGCAATATGAGAAGGCTAAATGCCTGAAAATATCACGAGATGGGAAAAACTTACAATGACGTTTAAGTCATAGAGATAAGGTACATTTTCTCACAGGTCTGCCAAATGTGTTAGTTTTGATTCAACTATGAGGTTGCTGATCACCATTCCCTCTTGCAGGGAAAATGAGAAGACAACTATTTCATTCTAATCTTCACTCTTAGAATTTTGAGTTGTAAATTAGCAGAAAAAAATATGCTTTTAAATAGATGTAATCTTATAAATAAGTAGGCTATGCATTTTTATATAAAATATACAGAAATATCAGTAGTAAAATGTAATTTAAATACAGACCCCTGCAACCAACGCAAGCAAGCACACCCTACAATTTCCCCAGAAATTTTACCCTCTCTAGTATTGTCCTTGTTTTCTTGATTCTCACGTTTCATTGGTTCATTGCAACAAATAATGTAATCATGCCACTTCCTATCACCACTGAACAGAGACACAGAGCAACAATTACTTTAGGAAAGTGAGATGAGACACATTACTAAAGGAATTGTGTGTAGGTTATACATTTAGTCATTTAGCAAACAAACTCCACCATGTTCATTTTAGGACATCCTCAGATCTCAGACAAAACAACGTCAAACTAAACGGCATCAGAAAACCCTTGTGCGCCGCGTGTTGATGACGTTTATGATTCTTTACCAAAGTTTGTTTGCAGGTTCCATGGCAACCGGAGGACTACACATGGGTTTACGTTACACAAGTGAACTAGCTTGCAGAAAACAACTATTTTGTATTAGTTATATCAAAAGTATGTTTTCTTGCTGTACCAGTTAACAGAAACAACACCATGGTATTCACTTTAAAAGCTGCTACTTTAGCTAATTCAGAAAGCTAGCCAGCAGCTCCCCCATCTAGCTAACTTTGACAAAAAAAATTCTGACAAAGTTTAGTTTGAGGGTGTTTTGTCTGAGAATGATGGCGTTTAGTTTGAGGGCGTTTTGTCTGAGAATGATGGTGTTTGGTTTGAGAGCATTTTGTCTGAGAATGACAGAGGTTTTTTTGATGGCATTTAGTTTGAGGGCATTTTATCTGAGAATGACAGAGGTTTTTCTGAGACTGAAGCCGTTTCGCCTGAGTCTGACGACTTTGGGTCTGAGACTTGACGCCTTTTTGTTTGAGTCTGACAATTGAGTCAGATCTGAGGATGTCCTAAAATGAACACTGTACGCTAGTGTTCGTTTTAGGATATCCTCAGATCTCAAACTCAGACAAAACAACGTCAAACTAAACGGCATCAGAAAACCTTTGTGCGGCGCGTGTTGATGACGTTTATGATTCTTTAGCAAAGTTTGTTTGCAGTATCCATGGCAACCGGAGGACTACACATGGGTATACGTTACACGAGTGAACTCGTAGCCCAAAAACTCGCCACCCACGAGCAATACATTTTCACCTGCAACACTCAGGGCTTGAAATTGCGACCATTTTGGTTGCATATGCTACTGATATTTTGTCTGTGCGACCTCAAATTATATTTGAGCATTTCTTTAGATATTAGCTCTCAGTCACTCCTTGTCACTGTGCCTGTTGTCAAGTGACAAGGAGACAAAATATATCCAGGGCTCTCAAGTCTCAGGCATCCGCCGTGAGACTCAAGCATTTCAACTATTTCTCACTCTCTCACACACCTTGTATTTCTCACAGAATCATAATTTTGACAGGCCTAAAGTCTGTGGCTGGATTTGAACCAATGACGTGGCACTTTGCAGACATTCAACAACATATTGACCCTATTTCTGGACAAAAATAGCAAAAAGTGACCAAAGATGTGTAGAGGATCAACTATCTTTTAGTTTTCTGAAGTGCATAAGGCGATTTTTTTGTTTATTTGTTATTTATTTATCATTCAAGTATCTATTTTAAGATTAAATTGGGTACCAAGCTGAAATAATGTCCAAAATGCTTTATTTTTAACCCTTTGCACCAAACCCGAAAAATCTAAATATAAAGTGGCATAACTTTTGATGTAAACAACTTACAGAGACTAATGAACAAATGTTTCTATACAATTCTGACACCAGAAAGTTAATGGACGGTTATTTTTGACATTTGACAACATATATTTTTTTTTTTATGGACAAAAATATATAAATTATAAAAGTTGACCTAAACTACTCTTCATCATCACTGAAAAGATCTTCTAAGTCTATTTCTTCCAGCACTTCAGCCTCATCATTATGTTCATCAGGGGTGCAAACTCATCAGGGATGAAAAAGGTGACAAGGATCCGAACCCCCTTGGGGGTCCGGGGCATGCTCCTCTGGAAATATATTTTTTAAATATTTAAATATATATATATATGGAGGACTAAATGTGCCAAAATTAAATACATAAATAAATAAATACTTAAATAAATAGACATATCTTAAGTGATGTTATTGTTAACATGTGGCCTGTTCACAGTCACGTTTATTGAAGCAAGCGCATGATCAGGTAGAGGGTCAGAGAAGTGTGTGCGTCTTAGTTGTGCCAGGCTGCCAGCACCTTTCTACAGCTCCACACCAGGCATAAACCATTACAGGTTACGTTTTAGGGCCATTTAAACATGTTCAGGAAAAAACTGTGTTTTATAAAGCCTAAAACACTGCATTTCAATCTAAATTATCCGAAATGTGCATTTCATTTTAAATTAAAAGAGGCGGGACATAAGCAGTTTTATCAAAGTCCGCCTCTTCATTTAAAATGAAATGTGCATTTATTTTCCTTTGAAAAGAAGCGGGACTTAACCAGTTGCACAGAGCTGTCCTTATTGGACTTCAGTGTTTTAGGCTTTATAAAACGTTGTATTTTCCTGAACATTTTTAAATGGCCCTAAAACGTAACTTGTAATGGTTTATGCCTGGGGCCTATTCCATAAAGGCCGCTCAAAAAAGCTAGACTTAAAGTCCTAAACCAGACTTTAATAAGTTTAATTAGTCAAGCGAGGCTTAAGCGGTTCCATAAAGGCCAATTTCAGCTCACGCAGTCCTACTAATTCAAGTCAGATTTACGTAGTCAAGCTAATTGTGCGTGCACCTTATTTTTTAACAGCCCGAGAGGTAAAACATGGATCATACAATCCACCACAGCAAAAGCAATGCACACGGCCACATGACTTCTTCCAGAAAGAACGTCCCCTTTAAATCGTGTACAATGACTCATCCACCGCTTCAATCAAAGTAAAATGACACGCCATGATTGACGTTGTGAACGTAGACCTTTGTTGATTAAAAAATACCCTCTAAACTAATCTAAATTGACTTTTTTTTTTACATTGTTTAAAATAAATACTACTACTATTCATTAAAACATTAATTCGTTTAGCAATTGTAGGCTACTGTTAACAATTATATTGCTATGATAATTATACTCGGATAATTTAGATTGAGATGTAGGCCTATGCCTGATGCCTAAACATTTGAAATCACAAACTAACATCCATACATTTAACGGCTATGGTGCGTAGCCTATCAAAGCATTGTTCATTATTGTTTAATGCATTAGGCTAAATGTTGTAGCCTATGTAGGCTATTTACGTTGATTTTCTATCAATGTTGAACTGATGAGAATAAGAAAATGAGAATATACGTGGTAAATCATCGTCTTCCCGTTGGGTCAGTGTTACAGGGACGTCTGGTTAAGCACCAAGTCACGCTAAGCCTGACAGTTAGTCTGACCCTGACCAGACTAGTTTCGTAGCCTAGGTTGCCATAGTAACCGAGTTCGAACTACTTTGAGCTAGCTTTATGGAACCGAATGAACAAGAAATGAGTCCGACTAACTGACATAAGTCTGGCTTATTCGGTAAACTGGCTTTATGGAACAGGCCTCTGGTGTGGAGCTGTAGAACGGTGCTGGCACAACCAAAACACACACACTTCTCTGACCCTCTACCTGATCATGCGCTTGCTTCAATGAAAGTGACTGAGAACAGGCCACATTTTAACAAGAACATATCTGGTTCAATTGTTTTCAAAGTGGATCATTTGCGTTTCAATAAGATTTAATATGTCTTCTCCTTGATTGACAGCTCAGGTCTGACAGTTTGCTATCAAACACAATGTCCAATCACAGTGCTCCAAGAGTAAAACATTGCAGTCCAATAAGGACAGGTCTGTGCAACTGGTTATGTCCCGCCTCTTTTCAAAGGAGAAGAAATGTGCGTTTCATTTTAAATGTAAAGAGGCGGGACTTTGATAAAACTGCTTATGTCCCGCCTCTTTTCATTTAAAATGAAATGCGCATTTCATTTTAAATGAAAAGAGGCGGGACTTTGAGAAAACTGGTTATGTCCCGCCTCTTTTCAAAGGAAAATAAATGCACATTTTAAATGAAAAGAGGCGGGACATAAGCCATTTGATAGAACTGTCCTCATGGAACTGCAGTGTTTTAGGCTTTATAAAACACAGTTTTTTCCTGAACATGTTTAAATGGCCCTAAAACGTAAGCTGTAAAGGTTTATGCCTGGTGTTGAGCTGTAGAACGGTGCTGGCACAACCAAAACACACACACTTCTCTGACCCTCTACCTGATCATGCGCTTGCTTCAATAAACGTGACTGTGAACAGGCCACATGTTAACAATAACATCACTTAAGAGATGTCTATTTATTTAAGTATTTAAAGTATTTATTTATTTATGTATTTAATTTTGGCACATTTAGTCCTCCATTTATATATATATATATATAAAAATATATATATGCATAGTCAGTGAACACTGATATGAATGAGGATTATAGGTCACATGACCAAAAAGCTATTGAAGTTTGAAGGTTTATTTTGAATAAATAATGACTTTTTAATAACTTAATCACTTGGTTGGCTAACACCGGTTAAAATAACACAATAGTCTACTGGGCGTCCGAATATCTGTTAAATATCGAACTTCAAACCAACTTTACCACGGTCATTCACAAGCCTAAAATACAATACAATCAAATCATCTCTGTTCATGACTGCACCTTTAGCTTGCGCTGGGTGGCCTATGTGCCCCACACATAACTGAACTGCCCGCAATAAACGTAGGCTAGGTTTTTATCCCCAAAATAGCATTTTGTGGCCACGAATTAGCATTTCTTGACCACGAAT
Organism: Hypomesus nipponensis; assembly: GCF_054491055.1. Taxonomy (NCBI): domain Eukaryota; kingdom Metazoa; phylum Chordata; class Actinopteri; order Osmeriformes; family Osmeridae; genus Hypomesus; species Hypomesus nipponensis. The sequence goes on along the minus strand of NC_140371.1, from coordinate 6,804,014 downwards.
TTCAGATGTTGTGTCTGGGGTTCTGGGAGTTACAGACCCAAAGACTCAAAATAAAAAGCATGCATGTCATGTTGACATTGTTGACAAACAACAAGGTTGACAAAATATTAATGACAGTTTGCTATCGCAGACTAGTATACTTGGACCCCCCCCCCCCACACACACACACACACACACACACACAAATATTTTTACTGCAGATCTACACGAATCACACAAATTACCTCTTCTGTGACCAGCCAGTCTGCACCAACCTCCTTTAAAGCATCGTGGAGTTTAGGATTCTGCTGTAGCTTCTTCAGGTGATTCACCTTTCCTTTGCCTTTAAAAGCACTGTTACAGTCCTCCCCAGTAAAGACATAGAATCCCAGCAGGATTAGATTGAGAGGTTGATCTTGCTGGCATGGTAGAGGAGGATCATCAGAATACCTGTGTCAGGTGTCCTCACCACACAGGACTTGTACCCCCATTTGACAGCCTGGTGGAGGTACAGGACGGTTGTCTGTCTCCTCCCGATTGGAATGCAGTGCATAGATCTCAGAAGTCTGGACTTGTAACAAATAAAGAAACTAAATACTACTACATAATGTAACAATTAATACATAAGACAACAACTGCATGACTTCAAATGTTTAAGAGCCCAAATATGGTCTGCAATTGTACATGTGTAAAGTCAAGAATATTCACAATTCCAGAGCCATTTGGTCTACCCATCATTGTAGAGCCTACATATTTTTTTCAAAGCATTGTGTAAAGGGTGATTGCTTAAGACTTCTGTCAATTTACCTGCCATTTGTTGATGTTAGTTCATAGGATTTTCCGTTAACACACACCACTGCTTTCATACTCTTCCCAATCTGGGATGCTGCCTCAATGCTCCACCAGACCTTGAGAAGCAGGTCACATAGCTGCTACATTCTTATATTCAGCTCATTACCAAGGAATGACTTAAAGTCATAGGGCTTCCGGGTATTTGGACCATCAATTATATACTTCTCAGTAAAGTAACTTCTCAGTAAAAAGCCTCTCCTGGGCTTTGATGAAATCTGGCTGGGAGCAATCTGTGGAGAACACAAAATGGTGCTTCGCAACCATTAGGTTCAGGAGCTGCATTTAAATCTCTCCACAGGTTGGTGGAAGGTTGGACATCATGTGGAAGAGGGCATTGCCGTCCTGTATATAGAGGGCATCCTTGGGGTAAGGTACTTCTTCATCCCTGTCCTTCAGCAGATGGTGAAGGATGGTGGCCTTATTTGTTTTGGCCATCAGTAGAGAAAATGGCATGAGGAACAGGCGAGGGGGGATACCGCATGAGTTCCTCAAGGTTGATAAGCATCTCCATAATCCGTGACTTTGTGTACCTGATAGGCAAGGTTACTCTGCTTCTGGTACACAAAGAGCTGTAATGGAAAGAAAAGAAATGAGGAAGGCATGAATACAACAGACCTTAACAGAGTGTATTTTGTGTAGTGAAATGTACAATTAGTATACGTTAAATCAATATCCACCTTCCCCTGCGCAGATGTAAGTTTGACCCACTTGCTGCAGTGATCCATCATTTTGAGTTTAAGTTTCTTGAGGCGGTCAAAGAACTTCTTCCTCTTGGAAACCAAGCGCTCTTGGATGAACTGCTCCTTGGCAGCCCTCCTTGCAGCCTTGGCCCGCAGCACGTCAACCTCAACCTCTGGATCGATTGGAGCCCCAGATGCTAGGGAGTACAGTTGGCTTTTTGTCAGGGATTCTCCCGGGGTTTGTTAAGCCCTTGATGGCAGCAATGACTCTCGGCACAGCCTTCTCAGACTTTTTGATCTGGGCGGGCTCCAGCTCACGGTACTTGCCTGCCTTCAGCATCTCAGGGTTGTCTATCATGCTGCACATCTCTAGAGTGAGCTCATAGAGCTGAGCTCGGGCAGAGGTTGTGCTGCACCACTTCTGGTATGCGCCACAGTTGTTGAAGAGACCGAGTAGACCATCTGCAATATAGAGAGGGGTAAGTCTTAATTTGATCACAACAACCAACATGAGTCTGTAATTAAATATAGGTGATTATGTTTGTGTTCACACATTGACATACCTGAAGACTTCGCAAACTTCATGAATGTCTTCAGCCCCTGGGATCAGAAATCTTGCGACCGATATGGCTCTGTGCTTGATGTAATCAAGAGCACCAGGATAAGAGAGGTCAATGTTTGTTAGAAAGGCCTCAAACCAGGTCAGGTACCTGTAGAAAATTATTAATAAAGTTTATACTTCAGGTAAGCTCCCACTTTTTATATTGTGTAATAAGGGGATGATTGCATAGATTACCTGGAGTAGCTGTGGCCGTCATATGCAAAGAAGAGACCTGCCATGGCACCATTGCAGTGGTGGAAGAGCTCAAAGTTGTTGGTTTTCACTTAAAAATCCATCATGAAGACCAGCCTTACATGATCCATCATGGAGAGCCAGAACATGCCTGTTTTGCCCAGATGGCCCTTGCGTACCTTGTCTTGGTGTTGCTTGTACTGATTAATCAGTTTGAGGAGTGAGGGATTCTTCAGAGTGGAGTCAAGGTTCTCGCAAGTGCAGCAGTGGATGAGGTTGATGAGGGTCTCGTGGAATGTCTGTTTTTTCCTCCTTCAGGAAAATATTGATGAGTAACCGTTCGAGTGCCTCTGTGACCGCCTTAAGACTGAAGAGAGCTTTGGCGTATGATTCGCCGTTCAGAATGTGTTTCAGGCAACCACTGGTTGCGAGGCCAGCTTCTATGAGGATCTCCGCGTAGCCAGCTCCAAGACTCTTGCGCCCAGTGAGCTTGCCCATGTAATTCATGGCCGTATGGAACTTGCCAATGAGGATCACATGCTTATTGAATTACTCCTCACACTTCCATACTATAGGACTGGCCTTCATGACCACTCCCAAGTCAAACGTGTTGATTGTGTATGGTTGTCCAACCTCCTCCGTTGCTGCCTCAGGCCTCTTGAGTATCTCATACACTACTGCATTGTCTGTAATGGGCTGGTTGATGGGGATGTAAGTCAATTGTAGATATCCGAGGAGGCACTTTCCCTGTGCTTGAAATACAACCACCAAATCCAGGCACCTGCTGCTTGCCCTGGCTGTTTAACCATCTGCAGAGGGGATGGGTATTGTACTGCAAAATTGAGGCATCGGGTTGAGGCAATTGGTTGTCAGCAGGAGGGGCAAAGTTGGCATTGTTGGAAAATTTGGGGACGACTCTTTTGAATGCCACCTCTGGGAGCGTTTTGGGAGGCATGATCTTAAGGCTTCTCATCTTGGATGACCTGTCGTAGAGAGGAAGGGTCCTGTTCTTGGTGCTCACATGGCCCTCCTTCACCTCTTGAAATCACAATTCAAACATTTGAGCCATGAACATTGGTTGTGATTCTGTTCAGGTTTTCCCACTCACTGTGAAAAACAGTGTTTCCTTCGCTGGTGATGATTTGAGGGGTCAGGTGGGTGGAAATGTCATCAAAAGCCTTGGCCATTGCTGTCTCATGTTCCATACTGAAGTCATATGTTTCTGAGTGTCCTCGTCGTGAAAGGATGGTTGTGAGCTACAAAGACAGAAAATTGCTTTAGTAAATATCAAAATGGTTGGATCAAGACCATTCCTTGTGTGGTAGTTACTTGTGGCCTGTAGTTTCAGTCTGCCAAATTTCAGAAACCAGAACCAAACCAAGTCCAAAGTTATTGAGCAGTTTGAAAGAAATTCATAATAATAATAAATAGGGCTGTGAAATTATTAAACATTTTAATAAAATTGATCACAGTTTCTGTGGATTAATCATGATTAATTACATATGACCAATTTTACGAATTTTTGTCATTAGTGTGCGTCTTTGATTTTGCAGTACCTTGTTGCTCGAGTCACCTGTTGCCACTCGCAAAACTTTGCTGAACCCCTCGTCCTCAACAATATCAATCGGTCTACAGCTTTTTGCAATACATTTGGCAACTGTGCTAGTCACCTTGTCACAGGCAGACTTAGTGAGGGCCCTACGCTGTTAAGTGAGGGTGGTTTGGCGCATTCTACTTGAACTCCCCTCGCCGACCAACGCATGCTTCGCGTTCGCGTTTGTGTACATACCAGTAGGATGGTAAATTGGAGAGAGTGGAGTATAATTTAACCTCTATTTCTTATCTCCCTGCCGAGAAGGGGTTTGACATTTAACAGGCCTCTGTAGAAGCATAGCCCGTTTTTTTAGCAAGCTTTGCTGTCCCTTCTTTTCCAGTTGTTTTATTTCTCTCTTTCTCTCTTTTTGTTATGGTTTTCTAGAGCAGAAGCTCTTTTTGCTGACAAATGCCAGGGTTTCTCTCTTGACACATACGTGCTCCGTCTCACTCACACACACACAAGAAAAACGTGTGAGAGGGAATAGAGATTATTGGATGTAATCGATGAGGCCAGCTGTCAAATGTATACTTGTGCCTCTCTTTCTTTCTCTCTTTCACTCTCTTCTTTCATTTTTTCCCTCTCCAGATTGGCTAAGAAGGTCAATTGCCAATTTGCCACTGCCAGCATCTTTATCAGAAACAATATGAATGTTTGCTAATTAGGACCTGGAACTAATGAATAGCAGAGATAATGAGTTCATTTTTAATCCATAAAAACACTTGTTAGACGAGTCAAGTGCTGACCAGAAAGACATGACCAAGGTCCAGTAGGCACACATGCAAACAAACACATCCATTCACACATACACGCACATCCAATGGACACCGACCTTTCTGCTTAGCAATTATCTGCTGGTCAACTGTAGAGCAGATTATTAGGCAACATCAGCTCTCCCCTCCTTGTAGACTGGCCATTTGACTCAGACTGCCCTTCCATGTATCTCTATCTGCCATTCATTCATATTAATTCTCTCTCTCTCTCTGTGTGTCTCTTGGGACAAAGGGTCACTCTGACCTGTCTAGCGGGGTGAGAGCAGTCACTGATAACAGCATTGGTGAGAGACAGCCCTCCAGACCAAAGAGAGAGAAGGAAAGCAGGAAGGATGGAAGAGTGGAGACAAGAATGATGCAAGATAGAAGTTTTGAGAAATGGAGAGAGGGAGAGATTGTCAACGAGAAAGAGGGAGAGAATGTCAGAGTAGAAGAAGAGGAAGATAGTGGCAGAGGAAAAAGACAAGGAGCCTCATTCACCAATATCTCATTATAAATATAATAACTAGAAATATCTAGTTATTTCTTAAATTTGTTCTTAAGAAAGTTCCTAAGAAAATTCTATGTGTGATTCATGAAGCGTTCTTAAACAGCAGAATTGTTCGCAGGTGTGTTCTTAGAATGATGAATCCCAATATTTTGTAGGTTCAAAGCTCGTGCCCCGTTGCTCCTATTTAGCATAGGTAAACGCCCCGTTAATTCCCATAAAAGGGCATGATATGGCAGGGCCGTGTGCACACTCAGAGAAATGTCAAAACAACGTGGTAAAGATGGTGGAGGCCTCGACAAAAGACAGAAAAACGTAATAATAATTCTGAAGTGGAGGTACAGCTGCAAGAAGTTAATGACAAACGACACATCATATTTACATAATAACGTCGGCTGTGAATACAAATCAGTAAATAAAACCAATGCATGGTATGCAATTACTCATGCAGTGAATGCTGTATCTGGAGAAGTGCGCAGAACTGATGAAGTAAAAAAATTAATGGTTTAACTTAAATCTGAATTCTTAAGCAATGTTTTTTTGACTGTTACAAATATCCATGAGGACTGCTCTTGGTAGCCTAAAGCGTTCCAACAAGTAGCCTACTCGTCGCTCTCTGCAAATAAATCGGTATGGTCAAGGAAGATGTGATCCCTCCTCAGGGAACGATCTGCAACATTTTGCAGCAGCAATAAATACGCCATTGTGTGGTGTAGTCTAGTGTATGGAATAAGCCTACTTTGGGTCTATAAATACAGTGATAAGTCACTTATTATTTGATGGCAAACTTCCCTGTTAACATAATTGATTTGAAGGCAAAGCAAGGCTAGTTTACAGTTTTTTGAATGACCCATCTCAGAGTAGCTTTATAGAATGTACGGTTACTGTATTGAAAAAAAAGGACATAACATAATTGCTGCAGTAAAGGCTTCATTTGCAACAGGACAAGAAATATGCAATATAGCTTCCATTTACAGTACTACCCAAGCTCTGGCCATTCTCTGAGCACCACCACACATTCTAACTCCTCTCCCTTGGCCTGGTACTTGTCTTCCTCTCCCTTGGCCTTGTACTTGTCTTCCTCTCCCTTGTCCTGGTACTTGTCTTTTTCTCCCTTGTCCTGGTACATGTCTCTCTCTCGCTTGCCCTTGTCCCACTTCTCTCCCTTGTCCTGGTACTTGTCTTCCTCTCCCTTGTCCTGGTATTTGTCTCCTTCTCCCTTGTCCCACTCCTCTCCCTTGTCCTGGTGCTTGTCTTCCTCTCCCTTTTGCAGGCATTACTGTATTCTTACTTTCTTTTGTTGCTCTATATTGTTCTTTTCCCACACCAGATCAGCCCAAAGAGGTTCTCTTTACTGTCTATACCATATGGTCATGCAATTGAAAGAACCTCAACACCTGAGTGTTTCCTAGTTGGGAACTAGCTGTGATGTACATGATGTAGGGGATATATTTCTGTTTCGATTCACAATATAAACAGCTGTTCACTTTGACTTTAGCCAATAATTTAGGTTTTGAACATGATGTTATCTGTTTTGCTGACAGTGTGAAAGCACTGGTAAATTGGGCAGTAAAAATAGATTGTTTTGGTCTTGGTTGAGCTTGTGTGTAAAAGAAGTTCAAGCATTAAAAATGTGTGTTTACTCTATGCATTTTGTGTCAAAGCAACAAGAAATGTGTTAATTGTACAGCCTACACAGACGGATGTTGTGCTCACTGTGTTAAGAGTTTAGGAAACTTGTTAAAGGTATTGAAAAAACTATCATTGCGATTGTAAAATACTGTATTTATATAGGCCTAGCACAATTCATACACAATGGAAATTCAAAGTGCATTACAAATGAGCAGAGGTGTAAGTGTAGTGTGTATTTATTAATACAAACCAAAATTATGAAAATTATTAGTTGGAAAATTATAAAGAAGAGAAATATTCCATTTTAAATTAGAACCGACGAAAAAGGTATAACTATTTATTTTGCGCAAACATGTCAGCTCTCAAGTGCTCTTGGGTGTGCGTAAATTCTGTTCTTACCTAAGAACAAATCCCAAATAAGAAAACATTAGTGAATGCCAGAATCTTCATGAAAACTGCGTAAGTGGGGTTTGAGAACAAATTTGTTCGTAAGAACATTTGGTGAATGAGGCCCAAGGAGTGGGCAGCAGATGGACAGTATGCTTTAAGAGGCAGGCGTTTTTTGAGGAGAGGGAAAGTGAAAAGAGGAAGAAATACAGAGAAAGGAATGGTGGGTCTGTTGTTAAGCATGCTGTCCTGCTGGCTGTCTGTTTTCTTATGTTATTGAGCTGGACTAATCAGGCAATTCTAGGCCAGACCAGGCTATATGACGATGGGGTAGGGCCAGGCCATGCTAGGCTGAGCCATGTTGATAACACATTCTCACATAGCCAAAGATTTGGTGACTTTTAAAGGGGCAAATGATTGCAAAACCGATTTCACCTTGTCATAGTTGAAAAATGACAGTTTGGTGTGTAAAATAGACATACAGTGAACCTCCAAGTCCATTGTCAAAGTCTTTTTCCTATGCAAATCTCACAATTTGTTACTGCTGCGGTGAAACGATAGGTTTAAAAAAAGTCCCCCGTTGTGACGCCCCAACGGGGCTCCACCTTTTTTGGCTCTTTGTCATGTCCCAACATTAACCTACAGACCAGCCCACCGGTGTTCTGGCCCAGGAACATAAATGGAGGTTGCGTAGATCTCAGACACTAGTTTATCTGCGCACTGCTCTGTGTAGCCCAGGCTACTTCCACAGGAATTGAAAGAAGAAAATTTTATTTAGTTTTTGAAAGTTTCCTAAGGATATTGAAAATGAACCACGGTCGTAAATGCAGTGTTCCAAGCTGTACAGGGAATGCTGACATAGTCATAGTCTTCCCACGGAAACAAACACTCGACGGGCATGGCTGATGTTTGTCTATGAGAAGATCCCTGTGAAATTGACACTCATGTATTCATTTGCTCGAACCACTTCACCAAAGACAGTTTTGAATGAAAACCTTGGACAATTTAAAGAAGGATTTGCTAAGCCGCTGTTGCTGAAAAGAGGTGCTGTTCCAACCTATGCTTATCAGAAACGCAATCTGTAAGTATGATTTTGCCTAAATTAGCCTATTTGCAATGCTAATGTCTCCTGTATCTAGCATAGGTAGAATGCTGTTTCTAAACACATCAACATACCTAACTTAGCAAATTATTCTAACTAAACTAGCTGTAGTCGGCATTAGAAGGAGGCTTCCGAAAAAATAGCCAGAAAACGAATATCAGTCTAGCCTATTGCTAACGCCTGTATAAATTATCTATTTGAAAGAACTGGAGAAAGGCAGGTGCTAGATACAGGATACGTTAGCATTGCTAATAACTGTTATCGACAAAATCATACTACAGCTTGCGGTTGTGATGAACATAAGGTTGGAACGCACCTCTTTTCAGCAACAGCTTCATAGCAAATCCTGCTTTACAAGTTTTCAAACCTGTCCATGGTGAAATGGTTCGCGCTAATGTGTCGAGGGTCGAACTGCACAGGGATCTTCAACGCTACGGTATAGACAAACATCAGCCATGCCCGTCTAGTCAATGTTTGCTAGACTCGAGGTCATCAGCTTTTTATTAACGCTGATTTGGAAGGAATGCTAGATAGCGAAAACATCTAGACTGTAGGCATGTAAACTAGCTTCGCTTGCTGACGCAAGATTATAGGTGTGATGATTTAGCCTAGTTTATTGGCAATGGTGCTAACGTTATTTCATGTTCCTGACTGTGTTTCATTTAAATAAATAACCTGTGTTGTCATGTAAATCTACAATTCAAGATCCATGTTTGTCCAGATATATTTTTCAGTAAGATAGCTAGAGCTAACTGAAGCTGAGTTGAATCACGATAGTTTGTTTGTGAAGCTGTACTGCTAACGTCTAACCTGGCGATCCTGTTTGCTTCGACAACAGAAGTGGAAACAACTAACATAATCAGGGTTGCCAGGGGGGTATTCGTCGTAGCTCGCTAAGCAGTTTAGCGAGCTAATTTTCAGGCTAAGATAAAACACGCCCCTCTTTTTGGTTCGTGGAAGCAAGTTTAGATAAGTCACCATAGTAACACATCCATTAGCACTAACCTGCTCGAGAGCAGGCTAACGTAAGTGTGGCTGGATAAGCTTGCCACACCCCCGGAAAATAATTGGCAGCTCCCTTTTTGAGAGACCCAGCTGACCAAGGAGATATATAGTTAGATTAGCTTTCCATACCAATAGAGTTCTTCGCGATCGCCAATATTTTATTTCACACGGATTAGTTCTTGTTTGAGCGATATCGATTCAGCCGACAAGGACTCATTTATTTGCAAGACCTTCTCGGTCCGTACATTGCAAATATCACACGCCGCAGCAAGCTATATGCTTTATGAGCTTATGCTGCTGTATGTGAATATGTAACGCTATGTTTTAAGAAATGTCTTATCTGTTGTGCCTGTGCTTTTTATGTTTCACTGTGGGAGAGTGGGAAACGTCATATCGATTCCTTTTTATGTCTTGACGTGAAGAAGTTGACAATAAAGCTACTTGAAACTTTTACTGTGCTTCAGACTCTCTGCATAGCCTTGAGGTTTTTCGCGTCAGGTAGGCTACATTTTTATACAGTATAGGCGATGCAGAAAACATTGGCAAAGCCGCAGCATGCGTTGCTGTAAGAAAAGTGTGGGCCTACTTGGCGCTTAACCAGCTGGCATGTCCCAGTCAATGAAATCAAAGACGGATTTACACATAGGCCTACATGCATATACATATATATAGGGTGATATCAGGTAAAATGGGCCATCAGGTAAAATGGGCCATTTAAGGTTTGGCGGTCCCAGCCCTGACAAGTAACGGGATTTGATTGCTTTATGGTTGCTATGGTGGGCGGGCCAATAATTCAAACAAGACTGCACCAGAAAGCTGCATGGTAAGTAGCCTGGCATACCAAATCTAACTAAACTATTATAAGGATGATAAATATATTTTTTTTAAACATGTGCATAAAAAACTATGCATAATATCTGTCTTGATGGCATCAATCAGAAATAATGTTGTTAGTTTGGTATATGAACATATTTTTTGAAAAAGTGATGTTTTTCTTGGTGGCCCAATTTACCTTAACCCACTGCGGTAAAATGGGAAACATGGCTTCAGCTAAAATGGGCCATCATCTGTGGCCCTCACAAACACACATACACATGTGTTGGAGTGTGTGTGAGGGTGTGTGTCACACCATGACCCCCCCAACAGTAATAATGGTAGTAGATATTTTATGTACAGTGAGTATGGCGAACGAGAAGGAAGCGAGAGGAGAGAGGGAGAAGGAAAGGGAGAGAAAAGAGAGTAGGAGCAAGGACCAGAGAGGAAAAGATACAAAGATAAAACAGGGATGGAAAGGAAAGCCAAACAATTACAATCTGTGGAAAGAGGAGAGGATGAAGGGGGCCTTAGATGAATACATGGAGGGAGAGAAGAAAGGAATTACAGTGAGTGTGCACCTCTTATCAAGAGCATGGGGTGTGCCGCAATCAACACTGCAAAGACGCATCAGTGGAAAGGTGACTGGCAGTGAACATGTGTCAGGGCAGAAGCCCTACCTTCCACAGGAGGCAGAAAGGGAGCTTGCTGCCACCCTCAACACATTGGCGCAGAGGGGGTTTCCCTTCACAAAATGTGATGTCCAGCAAGTGGCCTTTGATTTTGCAGCCAAGAACAACATATCTGGTTTCTCCAAGACAGCAGGGAGGGCCGGATATTACTGGTTTAAGAACTTTCTAAAGCACAACCCAGAGCTTGGGATATGCAAGCCAGAGGTCCTGTCTGCAGCATGGGCTGCTGGACTCAACAAAGAGGTGGTTAGCCAGTGGTTTAACCAGTATGAGAGCCTTTTGGTCGAGCTGGGTATTGAGGGCACACCGTCACATATATATGGAACAGTGACGAGTCTGTGCTTCAGGATCATTTTTTTTTAATTATGGCACATGTGAATATGTTTGTTTAATGCAGTTTAAATGTTATGTGGCTGTATAAGCAACTGTGTTTTAAAATTAAAATTGATGATAAATTACAATTTCCCTTTGAAGTTTCACTGGCCCATTTTTACCTGAAACTGCTCGTGCAAAAAACGTTGGCACAGCTGATGTTTCAAGAACTGTAGGGCCTAAATAATTATATTTTATTACATCATTTCAACCACAAAAAAATCAAAAACAGTCATAAGTAATCATAAAAACACATGGAAAATGTATATGGTACTGTATTGTTGTCCCAAAGATTTACCAAAAAGTGGCCCATTTTACCTTATATCACCCTACATATATCCTCATATGTGTCTATGAATTCGTATCAATTAGATACTCTTTGGCCTTGTTTTTATACTTATTCAGAAAGAGTTGATATCATTATTTTCGCTAGCAAGATCTCATTTGGTGATTAATTTCCATTAAGCCTGCCAGCAGGCACATTTAAAGAAATGTGATCTGATTGATTGGGGTAATAAGGCACTAAAGATGAGCCTATACATTTTACCAAAATACGCATTTAGTTTATCGGCAATTTTTTTTTGCCAAGATGCCTGTCTTGCTCTGGCAGCGGTGGCGGTGTTTGACTTAGCCATGATAATATGGTTATTGTCTTTGTAGAGACTCATTATAATAGTTTGCTCAGATGGCGAGAATATCACCGCTCTCTCTTTCGTCTTTTCCGCCATAATACCGTTAGAAAATCACGGTTTTGGTGATCGACCTTTCCTGCCTTTTGAAGTAGGACGTGCTCGTGCACTTGCCCTGATAAGTTTAGCCTGATTGAAATTAACCACATGATTTGGATGCGGATCAGCCGTCGACGAACCGATATTTGCGGTTCTCAGTTAGCTCGCTAATGTTAACGGGCTAAAGGGACGAATGATTAACTTTGCTTCAACCCTTACGACGAACGGGCCCCTGGTCTGTGTGACAAAAACCAGCCCAATGGCCAATCAAAACCAGCCCAAAACCAGCCCAACGGCCAATAAAACCAGCCCAAAAACCAGCCCAATATCAAAACTCAAAATATGCACACGTCACAACTAGGGTTGCCAACCATCCCGATTTATGGGTGATTTTGATTTGTCCCGTCCGGGACAGATCCAGTCCCGTTAGCCAGCTAGCTAAAGCTCTGGTGGAAAATTCCAAATGAACGTATGCAGCCCTTAGTGCCACTTACACACAACAGTGACACTGACAGATCGAAAGCTAATTTGAGACAATATAAAGATGGAAAACCAGGCTAAGAAACGTAAACGTAATTACCTTCACTTAGGGCTGGGCGATAAATCGATAAAAATAACTATCGAAGTAATGACTTCCCACGATAAAGATATCGTAACGTTAATTCATTTTCAATAATATCGATAATGTCGATAGAGAATTATTAGGAACAGCAGTCCATTTAATTTCTGTGATGCAGCAGGAAGTTGAGGAGAAATGGTAGCCTACGCTCACAAACTGAGCACCTCGAGTGGAGTAGCTAATGTTAACCGCGGAAAATTAGTCTTATTGCCGAAAACAGAGGCAGCGATAGCCATGGCGAGGGAGCAACTTCCATTGAAGAAATTATTGATAAAAAGGTTAGTCTTCTTCAGATATTTGGAAGTTGTTTGGCTTTTTGAAATCCGACAAAGAGCAGAGCAATGTTCGGTGCAAATTGTTGTAGTAAACAAACAGGTGGCTACCAAGTCTGGTAATACGACAAACTGCAAATGTGGACTTCTTGTTGACCTCAGCCTATGGTCTCAGTTAACAAACGTTTGAACAAATCTCTGCTTACAAAGGTGTTAAGTCCATATTTGTTTTTTTTACATAATACAACAACACGTAGGAAAATCCCAAATCAAACACAACGAATCTGGAGCATACGCCATGTTGTCAACATCTCCAAGGCAACCGCTTGAAATTGTTTGCGGACCTCTGGAGAAGTCTGCAAACGGTTTTGCGGATTTCTTAGAACGTCTCTGGACCAATAAGAAAACCGTATTGGTGCAGTTATAATACTAATATATAAGAAACCTTTTTTACCACCTGAAGCAAAATCACTTGTTGGAACATGCACAAAGTGTGAGTTTGCGCCAAGGTATTGATAGGTAGGCTATTGATAAAAAGCAAGGTTTTAAAAAGCTTTAGTTACTTGACCCCAGGTACGTGCTCCCTGGCCGCAAAAAATTCTCTCACACCGCCCTGCCTAAACTTTATGCTGAGTGTAGGGAAAAAGTTGAGGAGGAGACTTATTTAGCTACTACTACAGATCTGTGGTCTATTGTTTAATTATCATTATTGAATGTAAATATAAATATCTATATCAATAAAAAAAAATCCCACATCGCCCAGCCCTACCTTCACTAGACAACGTTTTACCAATTGGACAAACGGCTATGTTTGTTTGTTTCAAGCTCCTAAAACAATTTTTTGCTGAAATCAGCCAAAAAAATGTGTTTGCTCGCCACTTGCGCTCGCGTTAACCATGGAAGTCCATAACTAGCATTACATCAGGCACAGAATTTGCATACATTAGCGGGGGGGGTGTCCCGCATTAGGGGTTGAGGAAGTTGGCAACCCTAGTCACAACGTCAGCACACATTAGCAACGACGCATGGATACAACGTGCATTGCTGTTGCACTCACAGCAAGTATTGTATCGTGACATGGTGTAGCAGCATTATACATTTAAGCAATTCAAGACTTGCATGTACAATAAGTAACCCAATCCGAACTTGTTTTTTACGGACAAATGTTTCGGAGGCAGTGTGTAAGCGCGATTGACATAACGTGAGGTCGTATTTATACCCAATAAAGCCAGTCAATCACCCCTTTTAAATCAGGATGTGTTATCAATGTGTATGATATCTACATCTATTCCTGGACAGGGTACAATGTTTTCAACTCAGGAAAATGGTTAGATGTCAGTGATGTTTTGCTTCAGCCACATAGCCTATAGCTGACAGTCCCATCATGCCCAAGGCACAGGCTGACAGAAAACCACATCAAATTTTTTTAAATAACACAGAGGTAACAATAGCCATGTTGAAGCAAGAGAGAAGGGAAAATGGCGAGTGTGTGTGTGTAGGTGGTACATGTACGTGTTGCTGTGTAGGTACATACGTGTGTGTGTGCATTCAAGTGTGTACAGTGTGTGTGCGTGTGCTGTGTGGAATGGCATGTTCCATTACCTTGCTGTGATTTAGCTCAGGGCTAAGGTAATGGCTGTCCTTTACCAGGTCAACTCAGGGCCAACAGGGGAGAGAGGGAGCTTGGAGGAGAGAACAATGGAGAGGAAACATGAGACTGTATACACAAGTGTGAGAGCGAGAAAGGGGGAAAGAGAAAGTGAGAGCGAGGGAGAAAGAGAGTGTGAGGAAAAGAGGTAGTGCAAAATAGCGAGAAAGAAAGTAAAAAGATAGACAGAATGTGAAGGAAAGAGAGGTATGGGTAGTAATTGCCATGTTGACGTGATGATGGGCATTGGCTGGCAGTTGGTTTTGTCCAACTGCCAGTGGAGATACCAACAGGCCACGCCGTCTTAACTGTCACTCTTAAACCCACATTTACACTTCTATCACCGTTCTCCATCTTTTTCCCCATCCACACTCCCTTTAACTCCCTTAGTCCACTTATATCACTTCATCTTTTCTCTCACTCCCCATCTCATTTTATCTCCTTCTCCCTTATTTATTCTACCCCCTTTTTCTCTTTCTCCCCTTTTTTCTACCCCTCCCTTCCTCCCCTGCACCTCCCTGCATCTCTTTTCCTTTGACTTCCCCCCATCCCTCCACAATGAAAATGTTGTTGAGGAAAGTGAAAACACAAAACTTTTCTCTTTGGTTAAAACCTGAGGAAGCCTGAAGTTGTAGACTCGTCTTAATAGACGTCTCTGTTCTCCAGACAGTCTAACAGCCACACAATTCTTCATCAATGTCCTCCTCCTTCATGCTTCTAGTTCTCTTTCTCTGAGAGTACTGAGGTGAGCTGTGATTGGTTCGTCACAGTCCCCGCAACTCAGTGTGAGACATCATTGTCCCGTTTTGGTAGATTGGAAACCGTAACCTCCCCCCATCTCTGACATGCATACACCTCCCCTCACATACACACACCCTCCTACTCCTCTGGGATTAGGAGGCTGCCTCACACCATGTACCGAGGCCTCTGCAGCATGACTATCACAGCCTGTAAGAAAGATGGTTGTTTTGATCCTTAATGATTCCTGCTTCATCTGAAAATCAAAACAATAAAATGTAAACTTCAAATGGATGTCCCAGTAGTTTACTAGTGGGCACACACACACAGCGGTTAGGGCAAAATTATGAATTTCCTTCTTTGCTCTTTATGGATAGACTTATCACTTTCACCCAGGCGACCTTGAGGCTGTGTTGTTTATGTATGTGTGGTGTGTGTCTATCAGTGTGCGTGCACAGAAACAAATGTTTTGACCATTTTAATGTTTATGGGTAAGTGTATGGATGTGTGTGTGTGTGCATGGATATATGTGTCTACTGTCTATTGTAAAGAGTGTGAAGTTGAGGAAGTGAATGGTTGGTTGAGATGGTTGACATAAAGGCAGAGGAGGCTCTCTTCTGGACCGTGACAGATTTAGCCATAAATCAACAGGATGAATTCACACCCTCCCAAGGACTATCATGGTTTGTGTTGTTAAAACACAGGAGTCACTTAGAGCTGGACCCAGGTCTCCATTTGTCTTCCGGTCAGGCCCTACCACTGCTACCACACGCATACACATGAATTCAAACAAAGAAACACACACCAGTGTTTCCCGCAGATTAGAAAGCTTTTTGTGGAGGAGGGGGGGGGGGGGCATAATGACTTTGTTAATAATTTGTTACACAGAACATTATTACATTAAATAGGAATCGAAAATGATTTACAATTCACAAAATCAACAACAACAAACAAATAATTTATGCATATGCAGGTAGCAATGCTAGTGCTAAATAACTATTTAACTGGTCGGCTCCATGACGCCGGGTAAGTAGCTAGCTCCAGAGACTTCTCACCAAAAGAACGAAGGGGAACCTTATCTTTGGGTCATTCTGACCCATCAGTCATTGTGACCCACCGTTGTATTGCGACAACTTTGCCGCATACAAAAACAAAGTGAAGCATTTTCTTTTAACCGTTGGCCTGTCTCAGACCCCCAACATTGCGGAGGTTAAAATAAAATTATTTGAAATTGTTTTTGAATTTGATAAACACAATGATGGTTTGTTATGAACCTTTGGGTCATGTGACCCGAAGGCAGCAGAAAGGTTAAGACGTGTTCGTAGGTACCTAGCGAAAAGTAGCCTCAACTTTCCTAGACCTTTAGCTACGGCACTAATGCTGAAGGCTTGCTGATATAGCCATAGATATATATATATAAAGGCTTTATATATATCTATGGATATAGCTCTCCGTCTTACTAGAACGGCGTATGTATGCATCGTTGCTAACGTGTGTTGACGTTGTGAGTGTGTATTCGTGAAAAAGACACATGAGTGACAGAGTGTTTTAACCTAAATTGTGTTTTTTTACAAAACGCAATATGTGGCGGCCGGTGTTGAATCTGTGGCGCACCGCCGTCTATGTGTGGGAAACACTGCACACCGGGAACAATGAGGAAGGAGACATTAAATATTGGACAGAGAAAGGGAGGGAAAAGTGAGAATGTTATGGGAGAATGCAGAGAGCATGTTAGATGGATATAAAAAATGCTGGAAAGATCCTAAAGGAGGCATAAGTTAAAATAAAAAATGGGAAAAACCTTCCGGGGAAACTATTGGTAATTCTAGGTCCAGAAAACTGAACCATCTGGCAGTCATCATTGATTACGTGTGTGTCTGAGGTGGGGGGAGTTATGTGGGTGTCTATGTTAGTGTTTGTGTCTGGCCACATTGTGATTGCGCTGTGGGTCTTTTGTAAGGTGCCTGGCTTTATCACTACTTTCTAATTGTTCTCCCTGGGGAAGAATTTTACTGTCTGCCTCAAAGGGACCCTGTACTTCCCACAGGAAATAAACTGTCTGGGTGCTTCATTCCTCCCCATTAAAGATGCCCTGCACCCTCCCTTTTCACAATTATACACACGCAGACATACACATACATGCGCACACATACACACAGTGCTCTGTATGCAAATAGGCCATTCAAGCAGACACTGGCCACCAGTGAGCATTGTCATTGCAGGTGAATTGGTTTGGGTTAATTCATCTGTGGCTCATCTGAGGGGTTAAGGTGGGGGGGTGAATGCAGAGGCAGTAGATGGTATAAACCCCTCCAGGGAAGGAGGATCGGAGACAGAACTCATCATCTAATTTCAGAAGAATGAGAAAGTGTTATTTATTGTGATGGGGATTGTATGTGTATGTATGTGTGTGCGTGCGTGGTCCTCAGGGATGCATGAAAGCCAAAACCTGAAATTGGGTCTATCTTTCTCTGCTGGAATCTCATTGCCCTGGTAAATGATAATGAACGGGGCTATTCTATGTACTCCATCCTAAATGAACCAGCTGAGGCTGTGAAGGAGTATTAACATTTTAGGATGACCCCAGGTGATCTAAACTGACCCGTGGATTCAGTCTCTTCAGTCTCATATAAAACTGAATGGATTCTGTCTTTCATTAGAAAACAGTAATATTGCATTGCATTCCATCATGTTCTTTATGAGTAAGCAAGATCCCATTTTAAAATAACTTTTATAGATTGTTGAATAGAATAAAACACACACTGAAATATCATAAACAAAAGGAAGATAGTGAGACAGGTGTGCATCCCAGACAATTTGTGTGTGTGCACACGTGGGTAGATCCTATATGTGGAGTAGTGTGTGTGATTACAACCTTAACACACGTTACAGTAACATAAATAACTGCCTGGTGTCAACACACAACTAATTAGCCACATGTGATTTACTGTGCTTCCCCCACTCAGGCACACAGACACCACCCTCTCACACACACTGCTAACACAACTGATGGATCAGGCTTTACAGTCACAGTCAGTTAATCTCCACGCGTGGAGGATGTAGATGGCCTCTCTTTTCTCATTGCTCTTCGCATAGTAGAAATTATGCAATGAACAATGTGTGATGAGTTTGGAGCACTGTCTCTTTCTTGGTTTTTCTCTGTTTCTATCTATTCATTACATATAAATAAATTTGTCTTTGTTTCTGTCCATCTCTCCCATAAGTTTCTGTCATTTTCTCTCATTCTGTTCATCTTTCTGTCTGTCTATCTCTTACCATCTCTCTGTGGGGTGTCCAGGGATTTTTGACTGGGGTGGCCCAAGTGGGGCACTGCCTTACGCAGGGGTGGCATGAAGTATAAGTGCTCAGACACACACACAAACACGTCTGAATAGCATATAGCACATTTTTCAGAGAGACAACATTAAAATAAGCTCTTATGTGTTGGAATATCATAATATAATATGCTTAATTTTTATAGCGCCTTTCCCAAGCTCAAGGACGCTTTAAAATAGTAATTCATCTCAATGAAACAAAAACATGGACAAATACTTCATGTAAAAAGGCATCAAGCAATCAAACGCAGAAAATGAAACATGACACAGAGAATTGATAGCAACAGATTAGGACAAATAACATTGAGAAAACAGGGCTGAGTTTACAGAGTTTGTGCATGCAGTAGTCCCACGTATGATAACATTTTCCTTTGTCTTGCAAAGGTATCACACTTGGTGTACTGCAGCCTTGAGTAAACTGGTGATGGTCTAATTTAAATTTGTATGCGTTAGACAACCTTTCATATGGCCGGTATCCCCTTTTTAGTATGCAGGTTTGGGTGTATATATGGAGAAGATTTACCACTTAGAGTTTTGTTTACCATACAAGTTAGGCACCTAGTTTCATTGAGACTACCTTTGTTAACAATTGCTCCAAAAGTGTGTTTTGTATTTGATTATGTTTTATTAGGGTCTCTCCGGTAGGAGGAAACCTATAGTTTTATTAGGGTTCCTCCGGTAGGAAGGAACCTATTGTTATTGTTGGTATTCTTATTAGGGTCTAGCCTGGCTGCCAGCCCAACTTTGCCCCCGCCTACTCAGACTCATATTCTGAGTAGAATTATGAGTATAACAACGTCAGGCTAATTAGGGTCCCTCCAGTAGGAGGAAACCTATTGTTAGGGTTCCTCCGTCAGGAGGACCCCTATTGTTTTCGTTAGTTTTATTATTATTAGGATTCCTCCGTCAGGAGGAAACCTATTGTTAGTATTATTATTATTCTAGTACCATGGAAGTCAATGGCAGCCCCTAGAACCCTTTGATAACTTTTTGTGAAATTTGGCACACATTAAGGACAGTTCCTTCTATACTTACACCAAGTTTCATGTCTTCCATTAGACCACTCTAGCGCCAACAATGGCTCAAAGTTGGACTTGTGTTTACACACGCAACTTTTGAACCGTATGACCCATTTTCAAAAATGAGGTACCATTGGATTCCCTGGATCAAGACGAGTTCAACGCACACCATGGCGTCAATTTCCGGTTATATAGATTTTCCGCTATTTACGGTTTTATCAAAAACATTTGAAAGCCTACCCCTCCTACAATTTTTTTCCAATCTTCCCCAGAATTGGCAAACATCATCTTCAGAGCAAGCCTCACTCAGGCATTATAAAGATATATGATATTCAAAACCCTTTGTCCGCTACAGCCAATCAAAATCGGCAACAAAGCAACCAAACAGGAAATTGGATCAAATTTGGCAAATCTTGGAGATGTCAACACCAAACTTTGTAAGATGACTCGTAACTCTATTCTGAGGATGTCGACACAATTTAAGTGATTCCTTTGTTTTATGATATCTTGGGACATCCCGTGTGTGACTCATAATAATTTGTGATAATAGCCGAATTGATGCGGCCGCCATTTTGAATTCATTGAAAAACGTTTTTTCTCTACTCCTCCTACAAATGTTGTCCAATCTTCACCAAATTTGGCAGATATTATCTTCAGACCAAGCCTCACAAAAGCTTTCACATGTTTTTTTTATTTTCGAAACCGTTTGCCCGTTACAGGCAATCAAAATGTGCCATTAAGCCAGCAAACAGGAAGTTGGGTCATATTTCAGCAAATCTTTGATGGATTCACACCAAACTTGCTGCGTGTACTCGATACCCTCTGGTTCGCAAAGTTTGGAGGAATCCGCCATTACTGCTTGCAGTTATATTTAGGTTCCTCCGGTAGGAGGGAACCTAGTGTTATTGTTGGTATTCTTCTTATTATTTTTTTTCTTCTCCTTGCGCACCAAGTGGGTACCCCCACACCAAATATGGGCCACATCGGACCATAGGGGGCGTCACAGGCCACGCCCAAAAGTCCGATTTTCAAAGTGATGGCATTTCCACCCCATTGCTCCAATTCTTCTGAAACTTGGTGTGCATGCCTCATTTTTCATGAGGAACAAAAAAGCCTCAAGGACCCATAAGGTCCGCCATGATGGATTTTCCTGTACTGTGATAATTTGGGAAAACCTTCAAAATTCCTCTTCTCTTGAACCAAAGGTGAAATTGACTTGAAATTTGGTACATATATGTATCATTGACGTATTTAAAAACGTTACTTAAGGCAATTGAATCAAGTACAAAATGGCTGAAATGGGTGTATTTATGTAAATGTCCACATTGCCTCAATATGTTTGTGTCACTAAATCAAATGTATTTTTGAAGGATGGTTCAAACCTAATAAGCTTCAAGGTGACATCCCTCTGAAGTACCATGCAAAGTTTCACCTTGATATGTCAAAATATGACAGAATTACAGCTGTTTGAACTTGGACCAAATCTGACAATGCTCGCCATTGGAGAAACAGCTTTTTTATTATCCAGTTATTGAACATTGTGTATTCCATGCCTGGGAATGGCTCAATTGGCTGAGATGTTGTGCTGGTAAGCAAAAGGTTCTAGGTTCAAAACCAGTCAGAGGCATTACATTACATTTAGTCATTTAGCAGACGCTCTTATCCAGAGCGACTTACAGTAAGTACAGGGACATCCCCCCCGAGGCAAGTAGGGTGAAGTGCCTTGCCCAAGGACACAACGTCATTTGGCATGGTGGGAATTCGATCCAGCAATCTTCTGATTACTAGCCCGACTCCCTCACCGCTCAGCCATCGGACTCCCAGAGGCATAGTTTTTTTTTATTCTGACAAAACGGTTTCTAGTTTTCCGATAAATCCTCCGGTTGTAAAACATAGCAATGCGTGTTTGAGTCAGATTTTCAAAGTGATAGCATTTCCACCCCATTGCTCAAATTCTTCTGAAACTTGGTGTGCATACTTTATTTTTCATGACGAACAGAAAAGCCTCAAGGACCCATAAGGTCCGCCATGATGGATTTTCCTGTACAGTGATACTTTTGGAAAACATTCATAATTCCTCTTCTCTTGAACCAAAGGTCTAATTGACTTAAAATGTTGTATAGATATGTATCATTGACGTATAAAAAAATGTTACTTAAGGCAATTGAATTAAGTAAAAAATGGCTGAAAGGGGTGTATTTATGTCATTGGAGAAACAGCTTTTTTATTATCCAGTTACTAAACTTTGTGTATTCCATGCCTGGGAATGGCTCAATTGGCAATTTAATCAAATACACAATGGCCGAAAGGTGTATTAATGTAAATTCACACATTGCCTCAATTTCTTTGTGTTAATAAATCAAATATAATTTTGATTGATGGTTTTTCAAACCTCATAAGGTTCAAGATGACATCTCTCTGAAGTACTATAAACAATTTCCCCTTGGTATGTCAAAATATGATTGATTTAGAGCTGTTTGAACCTTGGTTGAATCTAACAACGCTTACCACAGTTGAAACAGCTTACTTTTTTTGTACAGTAACTGATCATGACAATCATAATAATAGTCATAATTTTGATTACTTGTTAAGTTGAACAGGCAGACATTATGCTGAAATACCATGCGCAATTTAAGGAATTTCACCTTGAAATGTCAACCGTTTTGTCCCAAAGCTGACCAAAAAGTAATACTCATATCACACAGTCGGAGCACAGCTAGATAATCAGCGTCAGCACCCTTGGGTACCCAGCATCCAGTGCGGCAGGTCAAAAAAAGCAAATACTTCTGGAAAATAGTTTGGTTACAACAGCCGTGCGAGGGATTTCAGTTGTTGTGTTTGTTCAGTTAGATGTTTGTAATGTTATTTTTTGTTAGTATAATCTTGTTGTTCACCCTGATTGTGCATGTTGTGTATTTTAATGGGACCAGAGAGTCGGCTGCTGTACTATCACAGGCTCTTCTCGCAAGGAGCTGAACATGAGCGCTGCCCTACCCCAGTTGTCCACATGACTATTGTTAGTTGTGCATTGACTGAGATTTCTGGAAAGAGATCAACTCAAGACGACTTTCAATATCCTCTAAAAAGCTAATACTCAGCCCTTACTATTCATAAAATCTCAGCAGTTGGCTGGAGAGACTGACTTGTAACCTTATGCTCATAAGTTCAAATCCACGTTCAGCCTATTGTCATTGGCCAAACATTAAGTAGTTTTACTCTTGTTGTCCAAGTGTCGATCTACAGTGTACATGTTTATAATATTTTGCCATTTTGTGGAGGAACCGATATCAGCTTTCCTTCTGCATTAGTACCGTACCTTAAAGTCTAGGAAAGTTTAGGCTATTTTTCGCTAGGTACCTATAAACCTAGCTAAAAGTCTTGGAAAGTTTAGGATATTTTTGGTGAGCAGTTTCACGAGCCCTTCTTACCCGGCGTCATGGAGCCTAGCAGCTAAATACTTATTTAGCACTAGCGTTGCAACTGTATCCCTGCCTGTGTTTGAGCTGTTGCGCTGTTATACTCGGCAAGTATCGTGTTGTGGTGTCAGAGGACTGATCGAAAAGTGCATCATACATTTAAGTCATTTAGCTAAGACTTGCATGTACAGTACGTAATGCCACATTAAATAATGTATTTAAACTCAACTTATACGGTGCGTTGCAGGGGCGATTCTAGGATCAGACCTTTAGGGGTGCTCAGCCCCCAATGAGAATGTGACATGAATACAGTGCCTTGCAAAAATGCTAAACGTAAACCCCCTTGCTAATATAAATCCCTAATTTCACTGGATAACAATTAATACATTTATGTATTATTATGCAAAATATTTAATGAAAAAACTAAGGATGTCCCTTTCTTCAGCATCAAATGATAATAAACAATATATTTAAGAAAATATTAAAAAAATATTAGGAGTGCTTGAGCACTCCTAAAAAGGATCTAAAATTGCCACTGAATTGTACCCTCTCCAGTTACATTAATAAATGCATTGCAGGTCAATATAAGGTGTGCCCCTTAATTTTCTGCTTGCGCTCCTAACATTTTCAGTCAGGGGCTACTGTGCTCCTAGTAAAAAAAAGTTAGTCTGGAGCCCTGCTCAGTGGGAAGACGTTATCGCTCTGGATAAGAGTGTCTGCTAAATGACTGAATGCTAAATGACTGAATGTTATTGTTTCACCGAAGCAATACCAGCCTAAAGTAACCTACGCGAAGCATGCGTTGGTCGGCGAGGGGAGTTCAAGTAGAATGCGCCAAACCACCCTCACTGAACAGCGTAGGGCCCTCACTAAGTCTGCCTGTGACAAGGTGACTAGCACAGTTGCCAAATGTATTGCAAAAAGCTGTAGACAGATTGATATTGTTGAGGACGAGGGGTTCACCAAAGTTTTGCGAGTGGCAACGGGTGACTCGAACATCAAGGTACCGCAAAATCAAAGATGCACACTAATGCGAAAAATTCGGAAAATCGGTAATATGTAATTAATCATGATTAATCCACAGAAACCTGTGATTAATTTGATTAAAATGTTTAATCATTTCACAGCCCTAAATAAAATTGTTTCACAAGCGGGGACAATCACAAGCGTCTCTGGCCTGGTGGTGGGAATCTTTTGGTACCTCAAGATTCAAATCGATTTCTGGGGTCACAATTCATTTAAAAATTGATTTTTACATTTACATTTATTCATTTAGCAGACGCTTTTATCCAAAGCGACTTCCAAGAGAGAGCTTTACAAAATGCATAGGTCACTGTTAATAACAACAAGATAGCCCCAAAGTATTGCGGGTAGCTAAAACAAGAAGCACACATTGTGAACAACCAAAAAATAAGTGCCAAAGGGAAGAACCATAAGAGCATGTAGTTAAGCAAGTTACAATTTACACAATATGAATCTCTAAGTGCAAGTGTACCTGTAGAAAAAGCAGCAGCAGTAAAAATAAGATTAACTAAAATAGAATATTTTGCAGCGAATACAACGGTTTAAATCAGTTGCCACTAACCAACAAGAGCAACAAGTCTCTAAGCAAGAGTCATTGTGATCCTTGAGGAAACTAGCAATGGGTTCAGCAAACCATTCCTAAGTACCGTTGTACTCCCGGAACAAGTGCGTCTTGAGCCTTCTCTTGAAGGTGGAGAGACAGTCTGTGTCTCTGATGGAGGTGGGGAGTTGATTCCACCACTGGGGGGCCTTGTGTTGGGACCGGGCGGTCTTGAGCAGTGGGACCACCAAGCAGTTGTCTGAAGAAGACCGTAGGTGGCGGGTGGGGTGTAAGGCTGCAGGAGAGACTTGATGTAGTCGGGTGCAGTCCCGTTCACTGCTCGGAAGGTCAGTACCAGGGTCTTGAATCTGATGCGGGCCGTGATGGGTAGCCAGTGGAGGGAGATGAGGAGCGGAGTAACGTAGGAGTGTCTGGGTAGTTTGTAGACCAGGCGTGCCGCTGCATTCTGAATCCTCTTAAGAGGGCGGGTTGCGCATGCTGGGAGATTTTTAATTTTAAAGAAAAAAAATGTATATAAATGTATTCAAATTTCGATTCAATAAATGCTGTTGATTCCAGTTTGCTGTTTAGTGTTACTTGTTTCTATTTGACTGTGATAGGCAGTTAAATGTTTTTGTCGTACAAAAATAAAAATGAAACGTAAAATAAAATGTAAAATAAAAATACATTACAAAAATACATCATTATACATTTAAGCAATTCACTTGCATGTACAGTAAGTAATGTCACATTAAATAATGTATTTAAAGTTAAACTTGTGTGGTGTGTCGCTGTCTTCAATGCCACAGCCTAAAATGTAAAAGAAGCGTTTTAAATTTCCGGCGCATTCAAACAATCCCCTCAGTGTAATTTGGCTAGCAACAGCAGCTAGGCTAGCTTTCTTATAGCACAGTTCACCTTCTCCACGCAGGGCTCTTGACTGAGACCCAAAAGTCGCGTTTGGGGGCATTTTTTCAGTGAGCAGATGGAGATACTGTTTGAATCGCGATTCCATCTGAAAAATACTGCCAGTGACAACATTGTTCGAATAGCTTGTCTCAAAGGGGGTTCAGCTTGTTTCATATTAAATGGACCCATCTGCAACCGACGCAAGCAAGCGCACCAAAATTGTACCCTCTTTAGTTTTTGTTACATTTTGTTACATTTTGTTTAGATAAGGGGGAGGGGGTGGCCTCCCTCCACATCCACCACCAGATGCGCTGTAGAGCAGAGTAATGACACTGCGAATACGGACGTTTATCCACATTTTTATTTTGTATTATTATTAAGAGGCCCCTTATTGGTTGAGGCCCCGGGCTTAATCCCAGGTAAGCCCGTGCATTAAGGCGCCACTGGTCAAAGCTAGGTAGACCCAGAGCCATATAAAAAGAGAGTTGAGACACTTCCATAGACTTCCATTGTAGTCTAATTAAAGAAGGCAGAAGTAAAGCATGTCATTTGCGACCTACAGTCCCAAACATTGTATTTTGCAAAGTTCAACCCCATTCATGTTCAGTGTTACAAATCAAAGTTAGCAGATTTTGAAAATAGTTTTAAAATAATGCAGTAATTTGATCAATTTACCAGCTAACTTGCTTCTTAACACTGGAGATGAATGGCGTAATAGTTTGTGAAAGACCCAGAGAAACACATTTCCGACAAGGCAAAATCCCAGACAATTTTGGAATCCCTGCCAGACGCATTTTTTAGGTCTCGAAAAGAGGACATGTCCGGGTAAAAGAAGACGTCTGGTCACCTACATTTTATATAGCCAGCTATACTTCAAGTTTATTTTAAGATATAGCTTGTTAGATTCTAAATGCACATCTGATTAGAGCTAGCAACAATGAATTGCAGATTAAGGGGTCCCCTATATTCCAGCTAGCTGTTGGCGCTCGGCAGGAATATCAGGTCCACTCACTAAAAACAAACGACCCTCTCACTGGACATATTGCAAAATAAAATGTTTTATAGAATGTAATTGGTTGCCTTGTATATTCTGTTCTATTTACCAAGATCCTTTCTTGTCTTAAATTGAGCTGGTGTGAGCTACAGTATGGTAGCTAGCAAGCCATTTCTAGCTCTGCGTGTCAATATTGATGCCTAGTGTTATAAATTAATGTAATACATAAATGTTCAGACGTATACATAATACAACACACCAGTAACCAATTGATATTATGTTTTAAAATAACAAAAATTTCAGTAAATTGAGATGCTGCTACTGTCTGTCCCGTTGAAAACCATTCAAACAGGTTGCCAGCAATGTTTTTTTTGCGAGCTATTTGAAAAAAAGTAGCAAAGATATAATACCATTCAATAATGAATAGTATATTATAGCAGACACTTCTGACAATCTGGTGGCATGCCTGTGATCTTCAGGCACTCAGACGTCACTGTATAAAAAACTGGCACAATTCTGGAATGGAAATCATTGCATGGGCTCAGAAACATCTCCAGAACTCAATGTCTGTGAACACAGTTTGCCACACCATTCACAAATGCAGGTTAAAACTCGATCATGCAAAGAAGAACCCATGTGTGAACATGATCCAGAAACACTGTCATCTTCTCTGGGCTAAAGCTAATTGAAAATGGACTGAGGCAAAGTGGGAAAACTGTTCTGTGGTCAGACAAATTGAAATTTGAAATTATTTTGGGAAACGCTGGAAACATCAGATTAAACATTTGACTTGTTGGTGGCCAAGCCGCGAAGAGGCGAAGCCACATAAGTGATTCTACCTTTTCTTATTATTGGTGGCCAAGCCGCGAAGCGGCGAAGCCACATAAGTGATTCTACCTTTTCTTATTATTGGTGGCCAAGCCGCGAAGCGGCGAAGCCACATAAGTGATTCTACCTTTTCTTATTATTGGTGGCCAAGCCGCGAAGCGGCGAAGCCACATAAGTGATTCTACCTTTTCTTATTGGTGGCCAAGCCGCGAAGCGGCGAAGCCACATAAGTGATTCTACCTTTTCTTATTAGGATTCCTCCGTAAGGAGGTTCATATGAAGACTCTTGAGAATGTTCATAACACAAATCTGTGAAAAAGTTGACTGTAAGATGAAAGGTCGATTTTTGGTGAATATTTGAAACATGCTTGCTTGGCTAATTTCTAGGCAAATTTCCAATGAATGTCTCCCCTGCTCCTCCCCGCGCGTGCTCCAAAATCTCACACACACTCAGCCTTCCCTTCCCAAGATGCACACGCAACATTTCAGGAGAGTGTGGGCTGACCAAGCCCCCACTCATTCCTTGGTCTTTAGCAAAGGCCCATGTGGCTCTTGATGGTATTGCATTTCCGATTTTGTATGCAATGGTAAAAAGGTCTCAAATGGTGTCATGTGATCACTGGGCGTGGCCGCAGGAAGCAAAAATGTGTTTTGGCCAATAACTGTTGATTTGTTTGCTTTTATGAAGGGATTCCTTTGTCTCATGATATGTTGGGACTTCCCGTGTGTGATACATGATAACTTGTGATAATAGCCGAATTATCCGGCCGCCATTTTGAATTAATTGAAAAACGTTTTTTCTTTAGTCCTCCTACAAATGTTGTCCAATCTTCACCAAATTTGGCAGACAGTATCTTCAGACCAAGCCTCACAAAGGGCTTCACACGATTTTTTGATTTTCAGAACCGTTTGCCCGGTACAGGCAGTCAAAATTTGCCATTAATCCAGCCAACAGGAAGTTGGGTCGTATCTCGGCAAATCTTTGATGGATTCACACCAAACTTGCTGCATGCACTCGTAACCCTGTTCTGAGGATTTCTAAAGTGTTTTATGGGTCATTTGACTGCTTGGCCACCACATTGCTGCTTGCAGCTATATTTTTATATGTTCTATTATGAATAACATAATGGGTTTATGAGATTTGTAAATCATTGTATTTAGTTTTTTATTTTACACAACGTCCCACCTTTTTTGGAATTGAGGTTGTATTTACAATACATTTCTTTTACAATGTGACTTTGTTCTAAAATGCCTTTCCGCTAACGGGTCCTTCTATACTTGGAAACTAATATTCAAGAACAATTTTAGCCTACACAATATGTAAATTTTGAACAATAGATGTATATTATCAAATAGAAAATCTGTATTTATAGAAGACTGATGGGATTTAGGAATATGGTCAATTTTTTACATATTATGGACATAATAATCTTTATATACATAATAACAACTTTTGTAGCAAATTTGAAATAAGTAGTTCTCAAAAGATTTATAACACAATTATTAAAAATATCCCTTTTCAAATGATTAGATTGATAAGAGAACAAGTTAAATACACAGTGGCAAATCCTATGAGCCTAGGATAAACTAAGTACATTTTACAGATACAAATTGCTAAAATACATTTCTGAGGACATGTCTGGTAAAAAAAACTGCTATCCAAGCCAGGTAAGTTGATCTTGCATTGTTAATCATCATCCTAAACATAGTACATTCTTATAGAAGCAACAAGTGCTTCTATACTCTTTGACTGTAACTCACAGTCCAAAATGGGAAGTCAGATGGCTGAGCGGTTGGGGAATCGGGCTACAAATCAGAAGGTTGCCGGTCCGATTCCCGGCTGTGAAAAATTATGTTGCGTCCTTGGGCAAGGCACTTCACGATAATTGCCTCGGGGGAATGTCCCTATACTTACTGTAAGTCGCTCATATGAGTGTCTGCTAAACGACAACATGTAAAATGGCGGCATTGTTACCTTTATGCTATCGAGAGGTGGTTGTCAAAAACACATCAGAGCTTCGCCTCCTGTCTTCTATACTCTTGGGCCTGACCCCGTATTCACACCTGACGCATCTGCGGCACGTTACGCCAGGGATACACTGGCTGCGAAGCGCCCGGAAGCGCCACGATCGGCTACCAACGGTGCGAGGCTGTTCACACCAGACAGACATTTCTTTGCGTGGGTCATCAAGCCTTTCACCTCCTCTGACTTTCCTTTTACACATGTAACACTGACATGGTACATAAACATGGCATAGGCTATATTTAGGAATGTTTTTCCAACAGCCGTCGCAACAGTAGTTGCTCTTGAGAAAATGCACTCGGCTACACAGCCGGCAGTTCTCGAATCGATCTCACGGTACTTTGATGGCATACGTCACAGTGACCTAGCTGCAGCTGGCTGTCGGTGCTGCTGGCGCTGAATGAAGTCGAACCTACCTATTGACTTGAGACGGAGCTGATGCCACACCACTGTGACATAATGCCATTAAAGTATTGCGAGAGCGATACGATAGCAACCGGCTGGGTTAGCTAGCGCAGCATCTCCAGAGTGGCTGCACAAGCTCTGATGACGACACAGCTATTTCATAATTGCCCCCCCCCCCCTCAAAGCCACTCTGGGGTTAGGGTTAGTTGTTATTTGTCGCTGATGTTTGATGGTCTACTTTTGTCAGTGGAACACTGTAGTAACATGAGTGTTGGTGAACTGACTCATCAGCTGGAGGATCAGGTGACCTTGAGGCTGACACCTGCCTCAGCGAAGACAAGCCATCAAGTATTGATGAAGAGCAGGTCTGACTGGTATTCAGCTCTCTATTCCTTCTGAGAACCTTAGCTTATGGTGATATGCCCCTGTCATGTATGCTCTGAACAGCAACCTCAATACAGATTGAAGTACACTGTGTTGACCCCCTCTCTCCCCTTTCTAACCCCTCTCTCCCTTCTCTTTCCTCTCCCACATTACTCCCTTTCTCTCTCCTAACCCCCTAACTTCCTTAGTGTACCAGTCAGGCTCCTTGAGTTTCTATTGATCAAACAGGGATTGATGGTCCCTGGTGGCTGATTTAGCGCCCCCCATGGCCCTCTCTCTAAAACCAGCCAGGCTCTGAGTAAATAAATGGCTGCCAACTCGCTCCTCCACCTCCTCTTTCCTTACACCTCTCTCCTCCCTGCTACCCCATCTTATTGCTCCTTGCTTCATGGCCATGTTTCTTACCATGCCCCTGTAAAACATTTCCACTTCATCTTCACAGATCCCCTCAGGTTTTTTGGCATTATAGATTTGTGTTGTACTCTTATGTACATATTGTTCTGAAACCTGAAAGTATGTCATTGGTTTGATCTGACCTCACATCCACTTTTGCCTCGCACCTCGTTTTTACACTTCCACAACATTCTTCATTCTTTTCTCTCTAACATCTGCACTTTTAATAAACAACTTATTTTGTTCCTTCTTTCCCTCATTAGGTCCGGCCATGCTAACAAGGTGTTGCCTCTGACCCTGCAGTATCTCTTAATCTCGGTCTGTTGCTACCCTGTGTTTGCCCCCCCCTCCCCCCGAGACGAGCGTTCACTGGTGTTTGCGTGTCTATGTTGCTTCACTCAGTGTATCTGCGCCTCGTCCATTACTGTTTACAACGTTAGCAGTACAACTTGGTTGGCGTTGCCTTCTCAGCGTGAGAAATACAATGTGTGGCATGAGAGCGTGTGAACTGGTTGAAATACGTGTGTCTCACGCAGGGGCGGAGGAAGGGTTGTGTCTCTGGGGGGGGGGGGCAGAAACTGACTGGGGGCTCCCCTGTTATTAACAGTTTGCAGTGCAATAAAAAGTAACCAATGGCAACCTCTATTGTGAACAGCACAAATAAGCCTATATAATAAATGTGTTCAGTCATCATAGCCCCTAATGTGCGAACAAAATGTAGGCCTAGGCCACTAGCCTCGCATGTAGCATTCATTAGAATCTTTGACACACAGTAGGCCTGCACGAATCCATGCATAGCATGGGTTTAATGATCTGTCCATTTACCAAATACACTATATTCAAATTCAACAATAAGAGGTCATAAGCCCCCCAAAATTAAGTTAAAGACAGTAGCCTATAGTCAACCAAACAGTGACAACTAATAATAAAAAAACATAGGTCTATATCCAGGGTTTTCAAAGAGTAAAGGCCGATAAATGCCTCTGCGTTTTTCGAAAAATGGACACATGGGAATGCCCTTGTCTCCGTGGAACGCCCTCTACGGGCTCTGCGTCAGCTCTCGGAGAGCTTGACGTGCACCTCCTCAATTTTCGAACTATCCGTCATAATTTCGGAGAGCTACGGAGACCCCCTTGGCTGTGATTGGTCAGTATTAAGAACTGCTTGCGTCGGGGGCAGGGGCGGGGTTGCCGTGATAAACAGGACGAACAGAATCCTTTGACCGTCATTGCTGTACGTTTTTACAATTCATATTTCAGCTAAACAGTACATGTAAATCAGCATCTGAATTAAAATGTGACGAGAAATGGGCAGTGTAGTTGCTGAAAATGTGCATATTTTATTGATTAAACGGCTAATTTGTAAATTTCCTCCGACTTCTTGGTAACCTAATAAACACTCGACAATGTCTTACAAAAAAACGTTGCGCCACCTATTCTTCTGGCAGGGAATTGTTTTCAGCACCCACAACAGAGACGCAGAAGCATATTTCGGCCTTAAGACAGTAAGCCTCCCTTGAGGGAACATCAAGTCACCGGGGCCTCCCCCATTTTAACAGGGTTTTTTGGGGGTATTTCACACTGTTCCTTAAGGTCTCCGAATAGGGTATGTTACATTGGTTGGGCTGAAAATGTCCCGGGTGCTGTTCTATGCCCCTTAATGCACCCTGTGAAATAGCCCAGGAATAAAACGAGAGGGTTTCTTCTTTCTATGGTATGCTCATGAATATATAGATGAGCTGCGCGCTGATTGGTTGGTTTACAATGAGTGAAGCTGCAGAGCAAAACGCAACATGGCCAACATTACTCACTGAAACATCGAAGGTGGCGACTTGAAATAAAAACATACAAATAAATCTATTGTGTCTGCACAACACTGTTTTCAACAGATTGACGAGACATAATTTGAAATGATAACGATAGTTGTTTCCACTTCTGTTGTCGAGCAAACGGGATCAACATAGGCAGTGCCACCGCTCCCGCCACGTAGGGCACCAAGTCCTGAGGAGGCACCTAGCCTAAAATAGCCTAATGAAAAATCATCATAGTCATAATAATGTAATTGCAGATATCATTTTAGTATAAAAATAGTATGCTCTTTTTAGGCATGCATATCACAAAACAGCCAGAACAAGAGATATATTTAATTGCTCAAAAAAGTAACGATGGTGCCCCCCCCCAAAAAAACAAAAACAAACACTTGACTTCATCATGTACCAAAAATACATGGCACTCCTTTCCCTGCAGAGAAGTGTTGAGCACATTTATCTTTTCAAAGATATCAGACAAATAGGCTAACCTTGCCACCCAGTTCATGTCCTCCATGTGTTTCAAGTCAAACAGGCGGGTGAGGACCTTGCCCCAGGACAACCAGCGGACTACAGGAGCAGAGGCGATGAGAAGGGCGCACCCGAACCTAAGACCTAGTCAAGGTTTTGATGTGAGGTGAAATCGGAACTTCACATTAATGCAAGCGCGCATGGCGCACGACCGAAATGTTTTGTATTAATTTCAGTGCAAAATAGTTTTTTTTTTTGCTTTATGTAGCCTAGCCTAATATGAACATTACGTTGGACTCAAATTCTTATTAGTGCTGTCAGTTTAACGCGTTATTAACGGCGTTAACGCAAACCCAAATTAAAGGCGTCAATTTTTTTATCACGCGATTAACGCTCTTTTTGGCCAAGCAAACTTTGTAGTTTTTTTCTCATGCTGTTGCAACAACTACCGACGTTAGAAAAACTACAACACCACACCGGATCTAGCTAGACCGGAAACAAAACAACAGGCACGCCACACACACTTGTTTGGCTTGCGAGCCAGCTAAAGAGTAGTAGCAGAGCCCGTTTACGGATATTAGACATTATCTGGTAGTAGGCTAACGTTACATTTTGAGTGGATGGCGAGCGCGAGACGCTGAAATTGTTGCCAAAAAGATTCTGAATGGTTTACTTTTAAAAAGTTGCCAAATGGTTCTATTGACAAGACCAGGGGGGTGTTCCATCAACGTCGCTAATGCAAGTCGCGCTAACACGAATAAATCTCACTTGGGTAAACGTCAACTTAGACTTAAGCCTGAAGCCGTTCCACTAACTTTCCGTTCCACTAACAGGCAACGCTAATTCAAGCTAGACCTCAATAAGCTTAGACTCTGCAGCCCAGATCAGGCGATCGTCGAAAAGAGGAGTTATGTCGCAAAAAGCAAAGCTAAAGACCTACCAAATCTACTTAACATATATATATATATATATATATATATATATATATATGCATTTAGGCCTACTGATAATTAGCGTAATTTGATGAGCTGTCTGCAACCATTCTGACAGGCTAGCCTATGGCCGATATTCTCAACAGGAGATTGAGAATAATAGCCCAAAAAAGAACGTGGGAGCAATTGAAAATTGTAGGATAAAATTCAACACTGAAGAAAACCATGCACTTGATGTGGGCTAATAATGTTTTTGTCTTCACATCTTGAACAAAATCAATAAATTACTTCAAAATAACTTTGCCACACGCTATTAACTGATAGGCTAAATGCTGAGCTTTAAGATAAAAGGGAAAGATAACCATGACTGAAATAGGGATTCACTGAAATGACTAGTATTGCACAGATCCAGCACTCCAGACTTTAGATCAGAAGGTGACCCAAACTGCACACTTTGTTTGGCACAACAGTAATTTGAAATTGCTCAGCATGACTAGCATTATTATATCACAAGTATTTTCAATTAACACAGCCTCCACAGATCCAGAGGGGGCTTGGACAGTGATAGACTCACTTTGGGAAAGCATGCCCTACTGGGAACATTAGGGGAGACTGTTGGGCACAGCATCTAATTGTCTTCTTTGGAAAGGGCAACATGTGGGACACTGTCATGTAGGGGCAGCATAAAGGGCACTTCATAACAGCACCCTTTTCCATTGGAAGTAAGGGCATGGGAACAGTCCAATTTAGGCCATTATAAGGGCACCATATAGGGTACTGCATCACATTTTCTATACTATAAAGGAACTCATTAAGACATGTTTTTACATTTATAGAGGGCACACTGTCATTTATTGTGTGGGGCATCCTGGGCACTCAAACATATTTCACAATGTGAATGGCAGACAGGAGGGCACTTGGTCTCCTTTTTGCCACTCTAAGGCATTTTAGAAACACTTTCAACCATGGGGGCACCAGGCAGTCACCCCCTGAGTCTTCCAATGGGCCTGGAAACACCCATGGGGACAGTATATTGCACATATAATATTGGGGAAGCCAGAGGAGAGGTAATATAGAGGCTTGTCAACATATAGGCTACTTTAAACAATGAAAATACTTTATACAATTGAATAAAACGTCCCCTTGATTCTTTGTGTTTCACGATTACCTGAAAAACTGATGATAATATTCAGGTACTGCGTGGAGCAAAGTATACCCTTTACATTTCCTGGCATAGTTCAAGAATGTCCCACATGCAAAGACATAGACAGATGCAGACAGACTGAACAGTGTCAAGGCTTGACTACAGTGGGTTTGCTTCCTTGTGTGTGATTCCAGCAGACTACATTGTCTAGGCCTACCTACATAAACTGCAGTCTACTACCGTCCTTTCTACTATTATAGTCTACTCTCCTTTCTATTACTTTCTACAAAGGATGGCAGGCTGCTCTTATGTGTTCATCGCCATCCTTAAGAGTTGCTAAAGTGTTATTTTATATATATATATATCTATACATGTTTTGTTTTATTTAAGAATGACATTTAAATATATCTAGATCAACTATGCTGGGCCTGCTGAACCTATACTTCTTCCACAGATACTGGTCAGAGAAGCATTACTTCTGTCTCTGAAGACCCTTGGGCCTGGTGGGATAAACGCTCTTTGTCTACTCTGAGCACCTTCATCCACCACAGGCTTGTCAAAGAACGGATACGCCATAATTGATTGTAACTTGTCTTGAGACTCTGCTATGTTTCTAAGGCCTTATTTTATGTAAATTAACCAATGGCTTTTGAAAACAGATAAAGTGACATTATTTATTAACTTGTTAATTTAAATTAATATATTTTGGGGAGATGAAGTAGGCCTAAACACGCGAATCATTCATGTCTGCAATTCAAAAAGTCTGAATTTACGTTCCCGAACACGGACTAATTGTGCTTTGAGCGCAGGAATTTACTCGACGGAACTTTCTTTTGAGATTCTGTTTCCGCCTGTTTGAAATTAATTGCAACACATTTTAGTTTAGCTTGACTTTTCTCGCTTTCCCTTAATCGACGTTGATGGAACACCCCCCAGAGTGATCTGTGTGTTTTGTCGTTGTAAACTGAGCTATCATCGCAGCACGTCCAGTCTGAAATACAACTTGATGGCCAAGCACACAGCTGATGCGAATTCTCCACCCCCTCGTCAAAGCCAGGCGATTGCAATGTTGTTTTCAATAAAAAAAAATATTTGCACAAAGCAATCCGAACCAATTTTCCATGTTGATAAGAGCATTAAAGTTTGAAAAAAGAATGGGACCAAAATAAATCAAGGGATATTTAGAATATATAAAAATGTGCGATTAATTGTGATTAGTCACGAGTTAACTATGACATAAATGTGATTAATCGCGATTAAATATTTTAATCGTTTGACAGCACTAATTCTCTATTTTCCGGGAATTACCCAAATGTTTACCTGAAAGATTCACGGCTTTTTCCCACCCTTGCAGGAACCTATATGAGGTGACAGATCTTTCTTTTTTTACCTGGCTTTTTCAGTTCCTTCTGGCATCTTTTTCCCTTCTATTTTATTATTCTGTTATCAGCTTAATCTAGCGAACTCCCTCCACAACAATAAATGATGGTTTATTGTCTCCATGGCAAACACTTGGTAGGCTACAGGCACTTGTGTTTGAGAAAGAGAGCTTGTGCGACAACTGAAAATTGAACTTTTTAATGCACGGTGTGATAATGTGCTTATTTAGATTAAAAACAAGTGTAGCCCATTAACTTACTGATCAGTCACACAGTAACTTAACAAATTTAACACATAACCTTTCATTTGGTGTGTGAAAAAAACAAAGAGAAAGCAGGCGATTTTATAAGCGGGCAGAGCGTCCCACTGTGAATTCTCCCGATTCTCCCGATGGCCTGAAAATTATTAATAAACAAGCAATATTTTGGGGGGTGCTATTGGGGTGCTTTGGTCTTTCTTGGGGGTGCGGAAGCACCTGCTAGCCCCTCCCTAGCGTTGCCCGTTTCGCAGATGCTGTGGGGCTTACCCACCTTTGCAATAGGCCTACGTAATGCAACAACATATGATGCCTCCGTTAGGGTAAGCCTCTTTGTAGACCACACATTGTGGCTTTTGAACATCGGATGGCCCTATCCAAGAAAATGTGGACATGTCCGGGTACAAGAGGACATTTGGTCACTCTAAATAACATTGTGTACGGTTGACAAACAGTAAATATAATTTTACAGTAAGATTTGCTAGCTAACCAGCCATGTCACTGTCCCAAAATCAATATCAAGATTTTCATGAACAATATCGGCCATATACTAGTAGTAGGCTACAGTATGGACGCAGCCTGTGGAGCGAGTTGAATAGCAAATGGATGTGAAATAATCGAATCAAAGTTGACTTTTTTTTCAAACAGTGATTATAATTTGACAGTATGTTTAACAACAAGACTAGCCAGCTATCGAGCCATGTCATTGTCCACAAATAAAATCAAGATTTTTAAGAAGAAAATAATCGGCCATGTGTAGAGTTGCTGCTACTGTCGTGTTGGCCGCAGACTGTCTGAAGTAGATTGACTAGCGAGGTGAATAGCGAATGGGATGTGAGATGAGCGGTTATGTGACACTGACACACTACATTCAGAAAAGAAACATTTTTCAAATAGGTTAAAATAAATATTGAAGTCACTCATTGTTGTAAATACAAGTTAGCTTGTTAAAGTCTTTCAAAATTGTAAACGGAGGCTTAGACTCCGTCCCTGTTGTTATGATTACTTATTTCAGATACTTTGTACAGACTCCTGTGTAGCCAGCGGAATAATTTAGAACGGTGAAAAGACAGTTTTTCTGCAATGACGCAGTAGGTGTTCGTTATCACCCTATAATGTACACCCCTGCAGCCAATCAAAATCGAGTATTCACCCAGACCATGGTATAAGGCAGCTTAAACACTTGTATTGATAGAGCAAGCGGCCCCATTATCATCCATTCAAACTCGCCAACGTTCCAGACCCCCATTATTTACATGTAGTCATTTAGCAGACGCTCTTATACGCTCTTATACTACTTACAGTAAGTACAGGGACATTCCCCCCGAGGCAAGTAGGGTGAAGTGCCTTTCCCATTATCGTCCACAACCGTTTCTTCCGTTAATTTTCTCAAAGAAGATATGCAGCAGCAACAAAGAAATTAACTCATCGGTGAGTACACATCTTATATTGCTGGCTGAACACCAAATTACAGCTTCTTACTTTAAGATTTGAGTATTTAAATACGCACTCAAACCGTATGTGTAGCATCTGCCTTCCGCAGCATTAAATTTGAGCATTTCTCCATTGAAAGTGGTTGGGTGGACGATAATGGGGCCCCTTGGCTAACTGCTAAAATTAGGAAAATAAAATGTCTAGGCATATCCTTATTGGATTTTAAAACCGGAATGTTTTACTATAAGTGTGTATCTATATATTAAAGTACAATGCTGTGACATAACGTTTTTAATTTGTTTTATGTCGACATTTTGGTAAACTTTCTAACAAGCGTCGAGAGCTAGGTGGACGATAATGGGACCCCTTACGCTAAATGCAAGGGCGTAATTATATGGGGGGACACGTCCCCTCCAATATTTAAAGAAGGACAATTTGTCCCCCCCAATATTTGTTCATACTGTATGAATATGCGGGCAATATTGATGACTGCTAGTAGCCTACGTCTTTCTTTCCAGCTCCGAAAATATCAAATCCAGGCCAGTCCCTTTCCCAAATCCATTTGACTTGCATTACACTATACATGAACGAAACCCATTTCTCCTGAAACCCATGTCATGTTTTCTCTATAGCTTATACACCGTCAATGAGTGAGTTAGCAGCACGACATCAGACAGACATTTGGCACATATTTATGAATGGTAAATATCCAGTATGTGGCTAACATAATCCCGGAGATAACAACTAGGTGACTTGAACTAGAATTTTGAATTTTGATTGCAATACTATACAGCTTGTATGGGACTTTTGACAAGCTAGCCGACAGCAACCTATACAGAATAGTATGTGGCCTGGCTTTACAGCAAACTGGGATAGCAGCTTTGACAGCTTTTGGGCTATGTTCCTGTTCTCTGAATTGGGCAAGTTATTTTAGAATCCTGCCATTTGTTCTTTCTTCCTTCATCATTTTCATCCTTATGGAATTGCATTGCTGTTGTATTTTGCAGTATAGTGGCCTAAAATTGACAAGAGAGACTTTGTCAGCTGACATCCGTAATTTCTCTGGAAAAAAAAGTTTCTGGAGATATTATTAACAGAATAGTAGTTCATTTAACATGTTTTAAGGTACAGGACACCAGACTGACATTGATAGCTCTTAACTGACATTGGCCAGGTTTCCCAGATTCGTTTAGAAGCTCTTAACGCTAAGATCTTCTAAAGAGCGCTGTAGAACGCTCTTAGAACGTTCCTAAGAAGCTCTTAGCGTTAAGAGCTTCTTAACAAATCTGGGAAACCCGGCCATTGTGAGTGAATGTATATGGGTAAGATGGGGTAATAAGCCCAACACAGAAAGTTCCACAGCTGTCCCCCCCAATGTTTGATTGACCTTTTTGCCCTTGGCTAAATGGGTACATGGAGCACTCAACATATGTATATCATTTAAAACAATTCCAAATGCTGTCTCCAAATGGTGTTAAAAACCAGTTTTTGGTGTTAGCATTAGCATATTAGCGCAATTCGGTGATGGCGTCACCTTGAGGAGACGAGCCTTAGACTAGTACCAGAACTATGGCAACTGACTGCAACCCACCATGACGCTCCACTCACTCGCTTCATTCTCCTCGGACCATCGAACTACATAAAACATTTACACAATTTCTGCAGAATGAAACACTTTCTGTTATGTACAGTAGGCTATTGCAGCTTCGTCCCAAGATCTTTACAGACCGTGCAGCGAATTCAGTGCTCAACACAGGGGCTTTTTACTTGAAAGAGGAATTAGAGGAATTATTTTGAAACAAGCTGAACCCCCTTTGATACAAGCTATTCTAACAATGTTGTCACCGGCAGTATTTTCTCAGTCGGCTACCATCTGCTAACTGAAAATATCCCCCAAACACGTAGTTAAATAAGCTTGACATTTATTTAGGGGGAAATGTCTAATTCGCAAGAAGTTTGCCGGAAGCTATCATTTTCTAGCCTGACGTTGTCATACTCATAATTCTAGTCAGAATATGAGTCTGATACCGCTCCGTTGGGCTGTGAGTATGGGGCGTGTTTCAAACGAACCCCGAAAAAAATGCTTCTTCGCTCAATTGGATAGACCTACAACCAGTCAGAGCAACGAGGTATGTTGTTTGTTGAAAACAAATTCAACCCAAGCGCTATTTGGTGACGTGGTTGATTACGTTACTGTTGATCATCTGTCCATCACCGTATAAAGCACGCCCTGACGATTTGATTGGTACGAAAAGCTCTTGTTCGGGTATAGTTTTTCCCCTACCGAGCAACTCCAGACCGAACTTCCCGAGCAATTTTTTTGTGGGCAAGGCTAAGTTCGGCTGGCACCCAGGCTAATCATTTTCAGTAAAAAAGCCAAAAGCGACCATTTCTGTTGGTCTCAGTCTAGAGCCCTGCGTGGAGACGCTGAATTATTCTACGAGCCAGCTAGCCTAGCTGCTGTTGCTAGCCAAACTTCACTGAATGTGCCGGAAATTAAAAACATTTCTTTTGACAGCGACGCACCACACAAGCTTGAGTTTAAATACATTATTTAATGTGACATCACTTACTGTACATACAAGTCTTGAATTGCTTAAATGTATGATGCAGCCACTACACCATGGCACGATACTAGTACTTACTGTGCAACAGTCTATCCAGCCTAGCACATCTCTGCACGTTGTCTCATCTACTGCACGTTGAATCTACTGCGTCGTCTCAGTTACACTTAGCCTGAAGTTGTCATACTCATAATTCTAGTCAGAATAGGAGTCTGATAACTCTCCGTTGGGCTGTGACTATGGGGCGTGTTTCAACCGATCTCGTAAAACAAATGCCTCTTTGCTCAATTGGATAACCTACAACCAATCAGAGCAACGTAATATGTTGTTTGTTGAAAACGAATTCAACCCAAGCGCTCTTTTTTATATAGTTTGTCCCCAATACGAGCCCCTCCAGACCCAACTTCCCGACCAAATGTTTGTTGTGGGCGGGGTTAAATTGGGCTGGAAGCCAGGCGAAGTTACTCTACCAGGGCTTGGAAATACTGTGACTTGCTAAACAAACAGCTGCAAGACCCAGTGAACTGTTATATACTGCTAGCAAATTAACGTTAGCTAACATCGCTAACGACATTGGCTAACTCAACTTCGGTAGGCTATCCTCAGTATTTGCAAGCTGACCAGTGCAAGTAACATGGCTTTTAATTATTTTTTTGTTTGAACTTGTCCAGTGGGGCAAGTACATTTCTCTTCCACTTGCCCTACAAAAACTCCACGTTGTTAGCTCTAGTAGTAGTAGTAGGAGACATCATGCTAGCTATGGGCTAGCTATGGGGTAACTTGCCAGTCCCACCTGTAAAATCCCCCCAATATCATCCCTAATTCAATATTTTCCCGGACGTTGTAAACACATTTACGATTACATGTCCCACGTTTTTATAGTACTAGCAGAGTCCATATTAGACATTCTCTGTTACTAGCCCAGTGTTTATTTCTAATCAATTTCAATGGTTTCAAAGCGGGCTTTGGTCTGTCGTCTCCCCAATGTGACATAATGCAATGCATTGTGGGGGAAAGAAAAATTATTGCTAAAAGTAGCTACTTTTTCATATTATATTACGTTTTTGTGACACCCAACAACATCAAATACAATAGAAAACAGTTTAAATATTACCAACAACCAAATAGCGCAAATTCGTTGGAAAAATAAACCTGCCATATGGCCAACAAATAGCATGGCTGTCAGGCCAAATAGTGTCCTAGGCATAGATATCTATAAAAGCTAGATGTCTTACGGCGGTGTCTACAACGCCATCTTGCTACAGTCAACTCGCTCACCCATAACATTGTGTTGGTGCTACATGTACTTTTTCAAGGCAGGGACCAATGAACATGAAATAAAATCGTAACACAAATGATTGTGATGTGTTGAACTGTCGGCAGGGTTGCCGATGTTGTCAGTGTTCCTGGTGTGTTTTTATACTTTTAAATTCAGTCTCGTCACATTACTTGACTGTTCTGTGCCACTGCTACTGTAGACTGACAGTGTTCCGTACAAACTTGGACGTATAGCGATTTTAAATGAAGCTGCAATGGTCCAAAATAAGGCTACAGCTAATGTGATAGCATCGTAGTTGCCAGACAACCTTCTGAGCTGAGCTGCGATGTTGAACCAATAATGGCCGGGTTTCCCAGATTTGTTAAGAAGCTCTTAACGCCAAGAGCTTCTTAGGAGCGTTCTAAGAGGTACAGTTTTTTTTCTGAAAAAAACATCCCCTCTCACCAGGCCAAGGCGGGATGCATCCCGGGTCAAATATCTTTTTCAGAGGACCAAACACCCCCTCATCTAGCAGCTGCATGACATGGGTGGTGTGTGCAGGTAGCCACACCACCACCTCCATGTTCATGTGCAGTAACGGATGGCTTCCCTGTTCTTGTGGGGTTCTGCCTGGTCCACCACAAGTAGCAGAGTCCTCTCTGGGGCTGCATGTTTTATGAAGGGGCCTAGCTACTTTAGCCACAGAGCACTGTCCATATACCTCTTCTCTGATTTGCCATAGATGGCAGCAGGTGGGCCTTCTAGACTAGAGCATATGGAGCACTCGGGACGCAGCCAGTGAAAATTACGAAGGGGGGTATGTCTGCCCCTGCAGCACTTATGCAAGTGTGCACAGGGATGTGCTCCCGGGTGGTCACAGCGTACCTGTATGTATATGTATTTTTTAGGGCTGTCAAGCAATTAAAATATTTAATTGATTACAGTTTTTATCGATTGCTAACACACAAAAATAGGAACATATGACACAATCACCACAACTTGTAACTCATGTGCCAACTCTTTTAACCAATTCTGCTGAACTATAAACACATTTTGCTGCTTTAGACACAAATTTCAATTGCGAGCCACACTTTCCTCAAAACACAACACACAATTATCTGCTTTAAACACAGATTTCAATTGGTAAACCACACAGTCTCCAAAACACTACACACAATCCTCTTTATTTTTAACACTTCATCCATGCCAAAAGCTCCTTGTTTTCAGACAGAACACATTGTTATTCAATTAATTAAACTTCAATTTCCAAGGCTGTTGTGCAATTTATAATCAAGGTTTTAGCAATATAAGGGACATAGGTGAGCTCCTGATTTGGAGAGCAATGAACGACATGGAAGCACAAGCATTTCAGAGAGGCAGAGGAGTAAGGGTAAGAGGAGGACGAGGAGGCGGACGAGGGGGAGGAAGAGGTGGAAGGAGAGCAGTAATCACTGATGAAATTCGGGCCACAGTGGTCGACCATGTCGTGAACCATGGTTTGACCATGCAGGAGGCAGGCCAGAGGGTGCAACCAAATATTAGCCGCTACTCCGTTGCATCCATCATACGGACGTTCAGGAGAGAAAATAGGTAAGAAATACTAGGCCTACTATGACAGAAAAACGTTTGTATTTTTGTATTTACATGTGACATACCATTGTTTTGAAACCAAAGTAGCATTTTGCAGGAGTTATGAAGTGTTTTGAATTTTGTGTGAGTGGTTTTGGGGTTTGTGTTTAGAGTTTTGAGAAATCGGGGTAGGCTTTCAAAAAATGTGTGTTGGCAATCGATAAAAACTGTAATCGCATTATTTCACATGATTAATCACAATTAATCGCAATTAATCGCAAACTAATTAATCTGTAAACATTTTACCCCAATAAATGATTTAAAAAAACTAAACATTATAAGGGTGTATCAAAAACTTCAAATAGGCCTAGCTGGATAATCATGTCCATATAAGAAGTTCAGGCATGATGCAGAGCGTTAAAAAACGCTGTAGTGGACACGTAAAGTTAAAAATCCTGTCTTGTCAGACCTTATATTTGGTTCGGCACATCCATTATTTCAAGGAGTTTCTCCTGAATCGGCAAGTTAGCAACTACTTCAAGCCTTAAAATGTTTTGTGAATATGGCCGCTCATCTGTTTAGGGAATATGGACTTGATTGGAGGAGGAGAGTGGAGGAGAAGAGAAGTCAGGGTAGGCGGAAACGAAGAGAGGGGACACAGAGAGAGAGCGAGGAAGAAACAGAGGGGGAATGCATATACATAGGGGGGCAGAGAGAGATGGCACGGGTATAGAAAGAGAGACGGATGATCCTCCTAGCCCATCACTCTTGTCAAAAGAGCAGAGATGGAGAGCAGGGGAGGAAGGGGAGCTGTTAATGTGCTCTGTATCATTCACAACAGTAATACTGGCATCACTTGCTGCTAAATAGCATCATTTGTCAGGGGAAAGGGCTGGGTACCTCGGTGGTACAGATAAGCACCAACAGTCTACCTTCTCTCTACCCAAAAACACACACACACTATACGCGCTACATGTTTACTCACATTCCCTACAACTTTAAGTAGTTACTATAGTAGCATGCATTCTGCACATATCATCCATACTGTTACACTTGCACATATG
Organism: Hypomesus nipponensis; assembly: GCF_054491055.1. Lineage (NCBI taxonomy): Eukaryota > Metazoa > Chordata > Actinopteri > Osmeriformes > Osmeridae > Hypomesus > Hypomesus nipponensis. The sequence goes on along the minus strand of NC_140371.1, from coordinate 6,759,699 downwards.
AGAGTTCCTTAATGCTTTGCTACTCACACTCAAAGCTAAGAACCCTTAGAGCTAATGTAAACAATACATCACATTCACTGTTCCTGTGTAGTTCATCTTGCACAGGGTTCTTTTTTTTCATCCTTTGCTGTCCCTTACATGACTATCTGTCCACACTGGACATCACTGATCCTGCTGACGAGTTGTAACAAGAGTGTGTTACAGTGCCAGGGTAGTGCCTGTGTGTGAAGGATTTACATTGTTTTATTATTGATGACAGTGCAGTAAAATGCTTGATTTGCACCATCTTTAACCAAATTATGGTTATTATAATTTATAATAACTTTACTATAATTATTCACATTGAAAGCGCCCAAATTAGCATAAATCTCATTAGACTCAATAGAGGGGTTCATAAATCGTGATACTAATTAGTCTCTTTTTGCCAGCCTTTCAGGGCAAAATGGAAAGTATTAATAAAAGGCAAGGGGTGTGTGTGATTGTGGATCCTAATTGGTCATTGTGTTAAGCAGTCAGGGCTGGAAGTGGCAGCCTTGATTTAACTAGGCTTCACCTTCACTGTCTAATGGACTACCAACACCGTCAAAGAGAGGAGGGGCTAGAGAGAGATTAATTTGATATTTTAGTGTAGAGTGTTGTTTGTGTGGTTTGACCTCTTAATATCACTTCATTTCCATCTGTATGTCCAGTGTATGTGTGTGCATCTCAGACTCCTCTGTTGCCCCAGGCACTGCCCACCTTGACACATCTGTCCGGCATGGTGGATTATCTAACCTGGCCGGGCTAAACCTGTGGGTTTGATTAGCCAGCCTGTCTGTCCCACTTCTAGCTGTGATTAGCCAGCCTGTCTGCCGCACCTCTGGGTTTTATTAGCCAGCCTGTCTAGACCCCCTGTCTGTGATAAATGAAGCTTCTGAACCGATGCAGTACCAATTAAAATCGCCATGCTATTTTAACCCTAGTGTGTAATTGTCTGTGTACACATTGTATTTTCTGATATACCTTTGTACAACCAGGTCATAGAAGTGTTTTGCGTGTTTGTGCATGCATGTGTGTACATGTGCATGAACATTTGCATCTTACATTACGCAACCTCAGAATGGGAAAAAGATGACTAGATGACCTGTGTGAGCAAGTGTGTGTGAACTCTGACCCCTGTTGTGTTGCAGGTACATCAGTGACGCAGCTGAGGGCGGAGGATGCTGATGGGGAGCCCCTCATCTATGGGGTAGTGGGGGAGGAGGCCATGAGGTACTTTGCTGTGGAGAGAGACACGGGGGTGGTGTGGCTCCGACAGCCTCTGGACCGCGAGGTGAGGACTCGCACACACACACTCGCACACATGGGTAGACACGTTCACTCACACTTACACACTATGGGGCATATTCCGTGCCCTGGTTTATATGCAAAGGGTTCACTAGCGCCTGCATACGCCTGCGCGATGATATCAAGGTTGGCGTCCCGGGGGGGGGGGGCCTTAGCCTGGCTCTGCCCTCCTACGTACTTCCGCTCAATTTGGATTTTGCTTCTGTACTAGGTCTGGGAGTTTGACTTTGAAGTCGGTTTTCAGAAACATATTTTTTGTAGGTCCAATCAGCAAATAGAGGGAGTGGCTGAGAACGATGACGTTAATGTCGTGCACTAGTTTGAGTAGTTCAGTAATGGCGTCGGAGAAAGATGCGAGCGAAGCTATTCTGCGGTTGTGGCAACGCTGCCGAATATCCATAAGTTAAAGCCGGAGGAAGAACATTCCTTGCCGAGTTTTGTTGGTGGCCATGATCTTGTGGCTCTCCTCCCCACGGGGTTCGGGAAAAGTTTGATTTTCCAGCTACGGCAGCTAGCCCCGTTACAGTAATGGTGAAGGAGTTGGCTAAGGCGAACGCTTGCGATTGGCTCTGGGCAGATCCAATTGTTTTAAACTTCAACAGAGGACCCGCCTTCAAGGAAATTAATGCTTGTCAATGGAGCGATCCCAGACCCTCTGTACAAATTAAACGAGGGTCTGGTTAGGTGCTAGGACCGCCATTGCATGTGAACAACGTGTACGTGCCGTTTACACTACACATGACATACGCCTCAAATACGCGAGGCCTACGTGAACACTACGCCTAACTGTTTGATAAATATCAAGGCGTGCGGGCAGGCAGGTGTTATGTGTGCTGCACATACTGACACTATTGCGCAGCGCAGCACAGAAACCTGCGAACACCTGCCCGCTTAGATGCTTGAGCTATTAAGGCATGGCTTAGATCGCTGTTTCGAACTTTGTAATGTTCTCAAACATGAATAACATAGGCTATTGACCCAAGACAACTTAATTTGAGGACAATGAGTCGGGAAAAATGGCTCTGCGCTAGTGATGAGGATGTTCATCACTGAACAAAGTGTGCGAAGCACACATGTCACCTGTGTGCACGCCTTATTAAATGTAATCTGCACAAATTCCGCCTGTTTAAACGCATACCACATTTTCTATCAAACTGTAAAGTGTAGTATTCATTCCTCGCTTTCTAAAACTCGCCAGAGTAGCCCACGCATAATTCACCCGTATCAGGTATGTGGTGAACGCATTGTGTGCAGCTATGCTGACACTGATTACACCCCATAGGCCCATAATAAACAAACACACACATACACATACTGTACATATGAGGCACATGGAAATTATTTAGATGATAACCTAAACAACCACAAAGGTTATTATTGAGGGACAGATAAGACTGTGTGAGGAGAGGAAAATAATTGTGAGGCAGGGTTTAGAGTGTAAGCTCCCTGCCATGTAAAAGTCATCAGTCGTCAGTCTGTCCATGGAAGTACTGTGCTGACGTGTGTGTGTCTTCCCCAGACCAAGTCAGAGATGCAGGTGGAGTTCTCCGTGAGTGACAGCCAAGGGGTAAGAGACAGTTCTGCACTGTGATCAAAAGTTGCTCGGCCATGCTATGGCATGTTACATCACATCCTGACACCCCAGCACTTCCCTCAGGCAGATCACACTTCTCTCTCACTCTATTTCTTTCTCTCCCTCACTCTTTCTCTCTCTCTCCCTCACTGTCTCTGTCACCCTCTTTTTGTCTCTCTGTCTTGTCTTCTTTCTTCTTTACCCTGACACCTGTCTCACAGTTACTGTTTAACTGCTGTATCACAAAGACATTTTACCTACACAGTGTTATGTGTCATACACTGCGCTCTGTCAAAGCTTGGACTGTGTGTAGTGTACATGTCCGAGTGTATGTTACATAGTATAGAGACGTGTATGTGTGCTTGTCTGTGAGTATTTTATGCATTACTACACACCAAACTCGTAAATTTACCCCAGGTGGTCAAAGATACGGTGAACATCCAGATAGGAGATGTAAATGACAACTCTCCAACCTTCCATGGCCAGCCCTACACTGTCTTCATCCCAGAGGTAAGGCCAACAACCTCTCTCTTAATGGGAGAGTGCTCTCACCCTCCTAACAGAGCAAACACTCACTGCAGTGCAGTCCTTCCATCTTCCTCCTGCATTCTCACTCCTCCCCATCTCCCCTGCCTTTTCCTCCTCGTCCTTTCCCCCCTTCCTGTCTACTGCCTCTCCTCTCAGCTCCTCTCCCTTTCCCACCCCTCTCCCTCCTGTTCTCTATCCCCTCCCCTTTCTTTGCCTTCTCCCCCATCTAATCCTTGATATGTAGTAATTGGTAGAGTGGAGGGTGGAGGGGTAGACTTCAAACAGGGTCTGAAATCTATCTTGGACAGGCACACACATATTTCTAGTTGTGTTTATACTGAGAGCATAGCCCACTCCCAGTCTTCGCCAAATCTTCAAAGCCACTGCCTTTTTCTCTCCTCAATCCATAAAGTCAAGGAAATAAACAGCAGAAAGAGGAGCAGTTTAGTCTGACCCGCTTACCCCACCCACCAGGGAAGAAGGTTTTCATCAGCCAATGGGAGAGCAGAAAATCACTTTTTGGGACTTTTACTGTCCAATTACAAATCATTTTTAAGTTCAGCAAACAATGTGGTTTAGTTAAGGCTTGGATTATAGCATACATTGTTCCATTTACTTACTTATAGTTATTAAAGTCCCTGTAAAGTGACAGTATGTGTTCTGAGTTTGTCACACCAGAGAAAAATGTGTTCTAACCACCCCGTCAAATTTGAATGATGAAAAAAGGAAAGATATAACATATTGAGATTTAACATTTAAACATCCAGTAAGTAAGTAAAAAAGAAGCAGAGTATAAATATCCAAGAAGAAGATAGAACAAGTGATGATGACAGAGAGGTGCAGAGACAGACGTGGTTGAAGGATTGATGGGAAGATGGTAGTGGTGGGGTACGGTGGCCCATGGGTGCACATTACAACGACATTAGCGAAGCAGACAAAAGTTGAAAACACAACAACATTAACACACAACACAACGACATTAACAAAAACTAAACCTTTATAAAATGCTGCATTTCAAAAAACAATCAACTACTTATACTATATAATTGGTTCACACTACAACAACATTAGCTAAGAACACAACAGCATTATCCCAAAACACAACAGCATCAACCGAGAACACAGCAGAGGGGTCCCTTCGTACATCGCTTAGTACATCCGAGATCAAATTTGCTATTCATGATCTGGCTGATTGGGTTCTTCGAACACCCTTGTTGTTTATGATTAGTATAGCTGGATTGAGTTATGCGTTGGTCTAAAAGGAGTTATGTATCGATAGTAGAAACCTTGATCAGCAACGCTGCTATTGGCTGCTCACTATGGCCAAAAAGCAGAGCCAACAGCAAGAGCTTGCTCGAAGGTTACTCCAAATTTGAAGATTTAAAGATGTTGTAAAGTGGAATTGAAAATGATTTTAATTAAGTTAATCACACCACAGAAGAATGTGTTGTTAACTACCCATCCAAATTCGAATGGAAAAAAAACGACAGTACAACGACAAGTATGTTAAATTAGGCTTTGAAATCGGGAGAATGCAGTCTCATTTCACAACTTGTATTTTCCCACTGCTCTTCTTGATATTACCATTCGAACAGCCCTCACTGACTTCACGTAATGCTTACGTCAGCATTATGTCTTCTCTTATTTCCCAAATAAAAGTACCCCCCGGACAAATCCTCAAAATCTAATAAAAGTACCCCCCGGAATAAAAGTACCACCCGGAAAATTGCCAAATCAGCACGCAAACTGTGTCCATATGCTATAAAAATGTGTTCCTACCAGTGTAAGTGCACATCTTTTACTGTCACTTGCAATCAGGAATAGAAATGGACAGCAAATATACCATTGCTAGGAAAAAACTTCAACACTTGTAGTTTGGAAATACATGATCATTGTTAGAAAATGTCAGAATATTTGTCTGGTTACTAATATATGGTAGTACTTTTCCTCAAAAACTTACAGTCAACATCACTGCAATATCACATGAAAACCACTGGAAATACATACTTATTACAAAGTAAAAATAAAAAAAAGACGCTGTCTAGTTACAAACATACATGTACTAGTACTATCACTTTTCCTAAAACAGCTTACAGTCAACATCACAACCACTACCAAATAAAACATTGCTAGGAAAATATTCCAATGCCTGTAGCTTGGAAATACATAGTTACAAATCTGTCAAATAACAAACATGCCATAATCACAGCACCATTGCAGGTGCTGCTGTGATATTTCTAATGACAATCTCGCAGCACCTCATATTCAAAAGTATTTAAAAAAGTATCTACTGTTGAGTTCGCAAATATAAAAAAGTAAATACCCTGGGATTTGTATTTGACGATGAGAGGGCTGTGACTATCATGCTGAATGGGAACCGTTATGTGAGTGTACAGTAGCGAGAGCTAACATCAGAGCCATAATGAGTAGTGATGTGTCGTTCGTGAACGATTCGTTCATTTTGTTCATTTTCGTTCATCCTTACAAGGACTAGGGAGTAACGAGTCCTCTCAAAGAGTGATTCGTTTATTTTCTTGTGGCCGCGCAACGGGGCTGTTGCATAGGCTCGTCCAAGTAAACAGAAATGATTCGTTCATTTCCCAACTCGGTCTTCGGGTACGATTCTTTGGATCATTTTTCACGTGACCTGCATAGGCTCTGTACTGGTAGCTAGAGGAAACTAATGATTTGTTCATTTCCCGACTCTGTCTTTAGATCATTTTTCACGTGACCTACATAGGCTCTGTAGTTAAAGGAAAGGAACTTTCATTTCCCGACTTGGTCTTTCTACGAGTCCTTGGATCATTTTTTCACGTGACCCCCATTGTATTTTTTACTAGCCTAGAGGAAACAGTTTCCTCAATCCCTTTCGCGTCGCCGCTGTTTTAGTAGGACGTTAATGATATTCGCTCAAGTCATCATACTGATTGGTTTTGTTATTTTCACTTTACATTTACACTTACAGTTTAATGCAGTGTAATTGTTTGCCGTGATAATTAAATGCTAATGTGATAATAAATGACTAAATCATACAAACTGTCTTGATACATTATTTTAATGCAGGAATTTCTTTTGAAATAGTGGCTGTTTATCAATCCACGTTTTTTTCCGTTCGTGTGTTCTTGCGAACTCGTTTGACGTCATCTTTCATTGCCCAAGTACAGTTCCAATCCAAAGAACACAAGTCACCAAGAACGAAAAAAAATACCAGGTAATGTTCTTGATCCACCCCTTTTATCGAGGATGCATCGGAGGGTGACTTGACCAGCGAGAACACTTCTGATTCCCCAAGAGTCATTGCAAAATGTCAAGCAAGGCGGATAAACTTCACAACTGTAATTTTTACTTTTCATATTTCAGCTAAACATTACGTGTAAATCAACATCTGAATTAAAATGTGACGAGAAATAGGCAGTGTAGTCCCTGAAAATGTTCTTATTTTATTGAGGAATAGCTCATTTGTAAATTTGCTCCGACTTTTCGATAGCCGAGCTAATATCTCAGTGCAGACACTAGTTAACATTAGGTACTGTAAGTTAGCAAGGGACAGAAAACGTTAAATTACAGGTAGAGGGACAATTTTTTAGCTTTGTTATCTAGTTGGGTGTGCTTTGCCTTCGGCAAGGGCACAACCATTGTTATCTCACATATATATTATTTTTATTTATTTTCCCACCCCTAAAACTTTGTCAATATTTGGACTACATAGGCAACCTAGGTGTCAAAAGTTTCGTCTTGGTAGCGATTGAGTTGCTTGTATCGGGATTTACGTTACGTTGCACGGTTTAGTAGAAATTACGTTTTTGTGACGAAAAGTGAAGCTAACGGTGGCTAACTTGCTAGCCACAGTCACTGACGCCACAAACGTCACTAACGTCCCAGTCACTGACGCCACTAACGTCACTAACGTCACGAAAACTCGCGTGACTATCTCTAGCAGAACATTAGTTTAGCAGCTCGTTAACTTGTGGGAGATGGCTAGGCTTAGGCTAACTTCTTTACAGCAAGGCAGCTGCAGAAACGCCACAAACAAAGAGGCCTTGGTGATAACTATTTGCTCATTTTACTTTGTGATATGACACACAATTGTGATGTGTAATGTACAATATAAGGTAATATTATTAAGGAAGTACATCTACTTTCGGAAACGGTAGTCTACAATTTCACTGAAGCATTAGCATCATGACATTAGCCTCTGTTGCCCGGGCAACACATCTTACTGCGGTTTATGATGCATCTGTTTTCAATCGTTAAAATAAACATTCCTCACAAATACATTTTCGTTGTAGGATTTATTATTAGACATTAGATTACAACTAAACGATTTGTTGGTGAAATTATCATTACCTGTGGTTTCAAACCAGTGTACTGTAGCTCACTGCAACGCTGTACTGTAGCCTAGTCTAGAAGAACGCTAGTAGCGTAAGCTAAAAAAAACATCTCCACACTGCAGCTGTTAACAGCTCGTAGGATGTCAAACGGCGGCTCATGTTCGGCACTACCCCTTACTTCAAAAGTCTTTCAATAGGTGAACCTATCTGACTAGTGACTACTAACCTGAACTCCATCGCCACAGCCTAAACTTTGTCAATCTATTCATGAAAATAATTCATTTCAGCCTACACCGTACAACGGAAGTAACGTTAAATCGAATTAAACCAACGCAATCGCTACCAAGGCAGGCTAGTAAGTAGTAGTAGCCTACAATTTACCGGGGCAGCTTCTCCACACAGCAGGGCTATATCGCATTTTGCCTTGTTACTGACAATGATCGCTACCACTGACATTTTTATGAATGAGTGATTTTCCCCTAACTAAATGTCAAGCTTATTCACGTTTTTGGGGGCATATTTTCAGTTAGCAGATGTTACTATTTTAATCGCGATTCCATCTGAGATAGCTACTGCTGGTACGTCGTTGTTAAAATAAGCTTCAAAGGGGGTTCTTTATTAATGAATGAATGCAATATGAGTAGGCTAAATGCCTGAAAATATCACGAGAAGGGAAAAACTTGCAATGACATTTAAGTCATAGAGATTAGGTCAATTTTTACACCGGTCTGCCAAATGTTTTCGTTTTAGATTGTGATATGAAACACGTTTGTGAAATGTAGCTAGCTAGCTACATATGATAGCTCTATAGCTACTACGCTGATATTATTAGAGCTAAGCTAGTAGATCTACTTTCGGAAACAGTGGCCTGCTATTTCACAGAGGAGTTAGCTCTAGCTGTTACCCCAGCACATCTGCTAGTGCTACTATCTGCAGTGTTACCAAGTGTTAGACCTAGCTACAGCTAACTTGCTACCTTGTTAGTCTTCCGTTCCAGACCTCTTCTGGGAGGTACTGTACAAATCGTCCAGCCACCAGCTAGTGCCGTAGTGATAGTCAGTTAGCTAAAAAAAAATCTAGCTAGTCTAGTCAGCTTTGTTGTATTTGGTAGAATACAAAGTGATTATTTAAAGTCAAGTAGCTAAGTGAAATGTTCGGTTTACACATAACAACAGACCAGGATGGTTTACAAAGATGCCTTTTCCATTCATACGTCTGAGCTTACTTTTAAATAACAGAAAACATTAATATATGGAGTTTAGATGGTTTTATGAATCAATAAGTCCTACACCAGCTTGCGATCCACTTGGGTCGGGAGTCGGGACCCACCACTTGAGAAACACGGTCTTACACATAATTAGACTAACTGTAATATTAGACGTCCCATAGCCTACAATTGACCCTTTAAATATAGCAAAGATGGGTGTTGATTTTTTAATCCTTAATGTATTGTGTAAAATTTGCTACATTATGCTGATGTCTTTCTAACCCGGTGCAACAGGTGCCCTGAGAGGATTAAGGAGTTGAAGAAGCAGATGCTGTGTCTTCCTCTTGTTGGGCAACCAACAAGTTGTTTATCTGATTACAATTTAATAAGTTACCTAGCGCTGCATCTTCATGAGCTACATTTGGCCTCCTTCTCTTCCAACCAACCAGTATCACCTCTCCTCCATCTGAGTGATGCATGTAATTTTTACAAACTTATTATCAAGGGAACACAATGGTCAGAACTGCAGTCATACACTTAAATGCTTTTTTAAATATGTAAACACCAGAAGACTATGGGCAGCTGGGGCAGCCGCAAGCACACCCTCACAATTTCCCCAGAAATTGTATGCTCTCTAGTTTTTGTAGTTAGTCAGTGTTATCATAATGCTGCGAGTCCAGGAAAACCCTAACCATCTCAATTCATTCAAGGACGCTCACAAGAACGTTCAAAAGAATGTACTTGCGTTCTCAGTCTTCTTCGGATTGATAAACAGCCTATATCTACTGGTGCACATGTCATGCACTAACCTACATGAGAATAGACAAGTTCATGAGCCGTTTTCGCTCTACTTCCTGAACTACTCCCCTATGCAATCCACTTCCGTTCTAGCGGGTTGGGTTTGTTTTGCTAGCTAGCTCCGTTGTGCCGACAAAGCACTGATATCGCAGTGACAGAGGATATCAAATTTACAACATTAAGAAAAGTGGTTCGGGAACGACGTGTGCGGTAGTTGGTTGCAAACACTCGAGAAAGCACCTGAACGAGTGGTTAGATAGAGAGTGCTACGACCAGTTTTAATACCTAGAATCGCCTCTAGAATCGCCTCTAGCCTGTTACAGTTATAGGCTACTACAGTAGTATGGTTATTGTTTGTAGGCTATTCACATTTTGTTGGTGTTCCTTTGTCCTATTGTTGCAGTGGATTTAATAATTATACATTGATATGTGGATATAATAATTCAAACCTTTCAAAGTGCCAATACACACACCTGTATAAGCCCGGCATGAGGTGTGTAGCCAACCGGTACGTTTAAGCAGTCATAACCAGGTTCATAGGAAGAATAGATAGATACGTAGGCACTTAGGCAAAAAATAAAGAAAAATATAACTGCAAGCAGTAATGGCGGATTCCTCCAAACACTGCGAACCATTGAAAAATGTTTATTCTTGACAAATTGTAACTGTATAGAAAAATGTATGCTGCAGAATTACCAATGGCATACCAAATCTGAAATGCAATACCATCAAGATCCACAAGGGCCTTTATTTCAAGCCAGTAAGTGAAGGAAGGGGGCTTGGTGAGCTTATCCATTCCAGAAAGCCTTGTATCTTTATGCATTAAGGCGTGGCCTGTAGCGCCACCTATGGGTAATGGTGGGCCATTTGTGGTGTGGTAGTTACTCTTGGCCTATACTATTAATGTTTCAGGATTTTAAAAACTTTTTACCATTGCATATAAAATCGGAAATGCAATACCAACAGGATCCACATGGGCTTTGGGTAAAGTGTGGTAGTTACTCTTGGCCTGTACTGTCAATGTGTCAGGATTTGGAGACCTTTTTACTATTGCATACAAAGTAGGAAATGCAATGACACCAAGGTCCTCAAGGGCCTATGCTGATATTCAAGGAATGAGTGGGGGCTTGGTCAGCCCACACAGTCCTGATATGTTGCGTGTGTGTCTTGCCAAGCCCGCGCGTGTCAAGGGAAGAATGAGTGTGTGAGAATTTGGAGCATGCGCGGGGCGGAGCAGGGGACACATTTCATTGTAAATTTTCCTAGAAATTAGCCAAGCATGCATGTTTCAAAGATTCACCAAAAATCGACCTTTCATCTTAGAGTCAACTTTTTCTCGGATTTGTGTACTAAACATTCTCAAGAGTCTTCATATGAACTTGTTTGACTGGCTTACGTGTAAAGCATTGCGAACCATTGAAAAATGTATATTCTTGACAAATTGTAACTGTATAGAAAAATCAATGCTGCAGAATTTCCAATGGGATACCAAATCTGAAATGCAATAACATCAAGATCCACAAGGGCCTTTATTTCAAGCCAAGAAGTGAAGTGCTTTAATCTTCACAAGAAGTGAAGTGCTTTGTGCTTTAGGGCGTGGCCTGTAGGGCGTGGCCTCCTTACGGAGGAATCCTAATTATGCTACATGTTTTGCCAGGATAACTGGCAAGACCATTGAATGTTCATGAAGTTCCTGTGTGTTTATTCCTTTGACTGGGTACAACAACGCGATCAGTCAACCGACTATAAATGTTTTTAATGTCGGGCTATGAATTTATAGAAAAACGTCTGTCTGATACATGTGGAATCCTTTAACCAAATAATTAGCCTACATTTTGCTGTGAGATTGAAGAGCTCGACAACAAATGTTCTAATGAATCACCGACTAGTCATCTTCTGACATTGCCTTTGCTCCATGTTAAAAGCTCCAAAACGATGGACTGGCAAAAGCTTTATAACTATAAATCTACTCTATAATGTACTTAAAAGTATGGCGACGACGTTATCCACAAGTACATGCGACAATGTTGGCAACTCATCCAGTAGTAAATGTCAAACGACCGTGATCCCAAGCTAGCATAGACAAATCGCTGTGCAAGCCACTTCCGGCGGAAATGAATTGCATATGTGTAGAGTTATGGCGACCCCCTGGTTTTGGCGCGTAAACTTGTCACTTGATACGTGTTTACCCCCCCACCCCCCCGGTAAAATGAAGATTCGTTCATTTTACCGAACGAGATTCAAAGAACCGAATCAGTAAAATGATCCAAACTTCCCATCAATAATAATGAGGCTCTGGCTAACTTTTACTAGCTTGAACTGATAACCTTCAGTTGGTAGCTAACGTCGTTAGCTAACGTAATCTACTTGCCAGTAGCTAGCTAGCTAAGGTAAAAATGCATTGAATTTTATAAAATTATTAGTGCTGTCAGTTTAACGCGTTATTAACGGCGTTAACGCAAACCCAAATTAACGGCGTCAATTTTTTTATCGCGCGATTAGCGCTCTTTTTGGCCTAGCAAACTTTGTAGTTTTTTTCACATGCTGTTGCAACAACTACCGACGTTAGAAAAACTACAACACCACACCGGATCTAGCTAGACCGGAAACAAAACAACAGGCACGCCAAACACTCGTTTGGCTTGCGAGCTGGCTAAAGAGTAGTAGCAGAGCCCGTTTACGGATATTAGACATTCTCTGGTAGTAGGCTAACGTTACGTTTTGAGTGGATGACGAGCGCGAGATGCCGAAATGGATGCCAATAAGATTCTGAATGGAAAGTTTGCTTTTAAAAAGTTGCATTAAAATTTGAAAAAAGATTGGGACAAAAAGAAATCAGGGACATTTATAATAGATAAAAATGTGCGATTAATTGTGATTAATCGCGAGTTAACTATGACATTAATGCGATTAATCGCGATTAAATATTTTAATCGTTTGACAGCACTAAAAATTATGTCTCGATTTTCCCCCCAAAATACATGTACCGTCCAAAATAAGAACGTACCGGGTGGATTTTTCAGGTAAAAAAAAATAAACGTACCGGTATACTTATTTGGGAGATAAGAGTATGGCAACACCCGAGGGACAAAACACCCTTGTCCGTTGAACATAAAAAGGTCTGCTACAGTAGGCTATCCTCCGGATTTGCAAGCTAGCTAAAATTATACTATATCTAAAATTGATTTGTAGACATAACAATGGATTTTGCCACTAAATGAGTGACTTGGCTTTATTTCTGGACATACTATGTACACAATGCTGTAAGATTGCCTATACTCGTGCATTGTTTGGTATTGTAGCGACAATGCTCTTGGTACCCAGAATGCCCTGCGGCAAGCTGAAAAAGTCAAAGGCATTAACTTAGTTAGTCGTTTCGAGTTCTATTGTTGAGTAATGCTATGGGATGTAGTTTAGATAATTTGAGTGTTCATTAGTGATGGGGGAAACGAAGCTTTCCGAAGCAATGAGCTATTTGACACAATTAATTGTGTCAAAAAAGTATCGCTTTTTCGAAGCGTTCGACATCTTCTCCATAGGGACATCTGCTGGTCAGTTTATGGTATGGCAACTGTATTGAGCGATGGAAGGAATCAAGTGATGTCAAGTCCTCGAGACGTCAGTCTCACAATCGTCATTGACAACTTGATAAATAAAGGTTATGTGACAAATGTTTCAATTTTCAAGTGTTAAAAATGTTAAACATCTTCTTGTATTATGAACAATGTAACGTCTTTGCTACTTTACATTCATAACATTTATTTTTAGGTTCTTATAATATTAATTACACAAACAGGTCAACTAAGTATGGCCTAGTGGTAAGAACGCTGCCCCTCACCCGGACATAGTGAGATCGCATTCGAGCACCATGTTTTAGTGGAAGTATATGCTAAATGAATATATTATATGATAATGTAGGCTAGCGGTTAAAGTTTTGGAACATGCTTTTGCAACCGGGAAAGGGATGACCACATTTGAAGGCTGGTAAAATTAGAGAAAGATGTAGGCTATGTGCTTGTTTACACCTACTATCTCACATCTGTATCTATCTCTGTCTATCTAGCTCTGGCAATCTATCTGTATCTCTGGCTCTGTCAATGAATGTATTCTATACCTCTTCTCTATAACCTAAAATATTAGTGATTTCTGATGTCTTTTTAAGTGTTTGAATAAAACGCTGTTTGTCTCAGCTGCTCGTGTTCGACTCTTTGACAGGTGATCACGTGGTTTTTGCTCATTTGAAGCCACGCTCGACACGTTTGTGTCGGTACAAATTGTTTCGAAAGGTCGATACCGCTTTGTGAGCACGGTATCGAGCGTAACATCACTAGTGTTCATCCTGATTGGGAATGTTGTCTAGTTAGATGGCTATCCAAGCTGTCCAATGGGAAAGTGTTTTTGAGCAAACAAACAGTTGTGAGCATTGTTCCGCTCAACGCTAGTCAGCGCTACGGTATCATTGGCCCTGTTCAAAGTGCGGCCTATATTCGCGGCCTGTTCTCCGATTTACAACACAAAGCTCCCATTCTGGTGGGGTGCAGCTTATAGAAAATGTGGCTTATTTTGCAAAAAATATGGTACTTTGTCTTTGCATCGTACCAGCTGAGTAAGAGAATGCAACCGTCTGTGATCTGACTTAGATAGGTCGCTGTGACGTAGATAGGTTGGGTTTTTGCCCCGCCTATACAAAGCCTGAGCTGAAAACGGGAGAGAGACGGTCTAACTCCACATTTCAGTGCAACAAAGTTTTTGCGCTTTGCACATGCTTTCAGGAACTCATTTCACACGTAGGATGTGCTGAGAAGCAAATTATGGAACTTGATTTACAGCATCTTTAATCAGAACAGCAGGGAACACCTTAAAGTCTGCAAAATCCAGGAGAGAGGGCTGGCAAAAAGTAGCAGACATATTAAATGTATAGCAGTGACTATTATGTTTTTTCGCTTATTAGGCTACCGTAGGTTCCATAAAGCTAGCTCAACGTAGTTCTAACTCAGTTACTATGGTAACTTATGCTTAGAAACTAGCCAGGGCAGGCTAATTACCACGCTTAGACTGTGTTGTTGCTTACTCATGACAATTTTAAGCTCAGAGCACATATTATGTGCTTATTATGGTTATGGGGTTACTGCTGTCAAGGATTGTGTAACTGGGTAGTGTAGAATAAAACAAGGTTAACTACTGGACCAAGTTATTTGTAGTTTAACGTAAGTAATGATGCAATATCAAGATACACAATGACAACAACACACCAGGATGTTCGTAGTCTAATATAATGAATCAGTCAATGATGCAATAGCTAGGGATGGGACGTATGGCACTGACGCATTGATCTTTGTGTCACAAAACCAATACGCACAGTTTCAAAAAAGTGTTTTGGAGCTTGTATCAAATGACAAAACCATGTGATAGATGACGTTCAATGCTTCAAACGTCACAAACTGGTTCTAAGTTTTGCCGCTCTTCTGAACCAGAGCCATAGAAGGAACAAAGCCATCACTTCTTGTTACAGACAAATCACACATTGCCAGAGAAGCAGCACCAGGCATCGCTCGAGTTTCTTCCATCAGTCATTATTATTTTGACAAATCCGTATTGTAATAATTATAAATCCGTGCACTTGAGTGTTGTGTTATTTTATTTAAATGAAACGTAACATGATAGGACTAGGTAGGTCCATACAGTGCAAAAAAAAACATTGATGATTCGTCAACATTGTCAACAGTAATAATAATTAGTAATAATAAAGTCCCCCCAGTTCACAATAGGCCTACATATCACAAATGTTAAAAATAAGAAAAAATTTGTGTAATCTAGTTTAATTGATAAAAAGACTGTATTGTATAAAGGCCGTCCACCCGCATTAACCATTAACACGCAACAGCTTTTTCGGTGGTGTAGCTGGTTAGACCGTTGTTCGACAACGTATTGTGAATGCAAGTCTGGATTCCCGAGTTCGCGCCCCAGTGCAGGGAACTTTGGAAGATATTCTTCAACTTTTACTGTGAGAAAATGACACCATTCTAACGGCCTACAGGTGTATCACAACATTTTAATGTGTGAGCACTAATGTCAGATCAAAATGAACACATGTAGCCTTAATTAAAATATTAAATAACGAAGGGTAGTCTACCATCGGAGACAACCACTACGCCTCATTCAGCCAGTTAAAACGGCTGCTAGATGACGCTGTTCATTTTCAATGTGCCGATAGTTCGGCTCTTTGGGCCGGCACAATCCGGAAGAAACCACCAAAGCTTCACAAGGCATTGTTTGCCCATCCCTAGCAATAGCAGTCTCACAGAAAAGGAGTCTCTGAATAGAACAAACGAAGGCCTTCGTTGAGAAAGTGGTTGTGACAGAGATCAGAGAGAGTTCTGCCCATTCCAAGTTCTGTCTCCCTGTCCTCGGGAGACAGGTGGGTGATTTGATGGGTGATTGGTCAGAAGACCATAGGGGATGTGATAGTCCAATTTAATGTCCAGGGCGTTCACGGTGGCACAAGGTGGGCAGTCCAAGGATCTGGTGATGTTCAGAGAGGGAGGGGGCGTAGAAGACCCACAGGTCTACTCAGGGAGGGGGGCAGACAAGACCCACAGATCTGAGGTAATCCAAGGGAGGGGGGCTCCAGGGAAGGGAGTAGATCGCCCCAAGGTCCTGATGGCGTGCAGGGAGATGGGAGCGGCGCCTCCAAGGAAAGGGGGGGTCGTGTCTCCAGGAGAAGGGTGAGGCAGACCAGGCCAGGGTCGATGATATATGGGGGAAGGTGGGGCAGGGTCTCCAAGGGGAAGGGAGGCCAGGGTCGATGATGTATGGGGGAAGGTGGGGCAGGGTCTCCAAGGGAATGCAGGTGGGGCAGGGTCGATGATGCATGGGGGAAGGTGGGGTAGGGTCTCCAAGGGGAAGGGGGCCTCAGAACAGAGTATATCCAAATGTGGCTGAGTAGAGTTACAGTCCCAACATAACCTTATCTCCCAAGTTGACACTTTTACTCCCAAGAGCAGAGAGGCCCTATTGTGCTCGCACCAGTCTCTGAGCGTCTCAAGCTTGCCTCCTGTCTGACCTTGGCATGTTTGCCCACACACTAGAGTTACATTGACTCACGAACTTGCTGCACAGATACATCTCATTACTAACTCATACATCTGATTACAATTGGATACATGTTTTAGTATTTAGTAATAAGTATTACGTGACATGTGTATATATACATATACGAGGTAGTGATTGGTATAGCAGCATTAATTAGCAGTATTTTATCATTCCTTCACACTGCCAGTCAAAAATAAATGCATCGGCAGCCATTGTTTTCCGAGGCGGAGCCAGGCGGAGGCAATCTCCCATATCACGGGAGACCATGGGAGATTGCCTACAGTTTTAGATTTACAGCTTTGAATTTAAATCGGAGACGATATTATGAGTAAAGACAAGTTTCTTAATATATGTTGTCAATATTGTCAATTAAAAATCTAAACTTTTTACTTAAGAAGAATTTGTTTGTGGGAGTGATGTGAGCTTTTCAGGAAAGAATTACGTGTCCGGCTTGGCCGTTCGTGACAGGAAGCTTTGTCAGTAGTAGCACTGTTTAGCCTCGATTTTAGCAGATTTCTGTGAAACTTGGATAAACAACATTAACTAGCTAGATTATGTAGCCTGGCTGCCAGCCACAAAAAAAGTGTCGGGAAGTTCGGTCAGAAGTTGCTTGGTCGGGGCAAAACTAATGCTCGAACAAGAGCTGTTCGGACCAATCAAATTGTCAGGACGGGCTTTATACGATGATGGACAGATGATCAACAGTAACATAATCAACCACTTCACCAAAGAGCGCTTGGGTTGAATTTGTTTTCAACAAACAACATATTACGTTGCTCTGATTGGTTGTAGGTCTATCCAATTTAGCGAAGAGGCATTTTTTCCAGGTTTGGTTGAAACACGCCCCATACTCACAGCCCAATGGAATGGTTTCAGACTCATATTCTGACTAGAATTATGAGTATGACAACCTCAGGCTAGCCTACAATTCCAAAACAAACCTAAATCCATACATCTATCTTCCATTTTCCCGACACAAAAACTGTTAAAAAGTTAGGCTACTGGATAATGCATTGATTAATGGTAGGCTATTTATTTAAAACAATGTCAAAAAAGTCAATTTAGATGCGTTTAGAAGTTGTCTGTGTTTTAATAAACGAAGTAAAGGTCTAAAAAAGGACCTCGACTTACGTAGCCTATCATTCACGTCAATCATGGCATGTCATTTTATTTTGATGAAGCGGTGGATGAGGGAGCTGTCATAGTACACGGCTTAAAGTGAACGTTCTTTCTGGAAGAAGTCACGTGGCCGTGTGCATTGTTTTTTCCCCTGGTGGATTCTATGATCCATGTTTTACCTCTCGGGATGCATAAGAATAGGGTGCATGCGCAATTAACTTGACTACTTAAATCTGACTTGAATTGAGTGCATGAGCTGAAATTGGCCTTTATGGAACCGCTTTAGCACCGCTTGACTAATTAAACTAATTCAAGTCAGGTTTGGGACTTTAAGTTTGAGCGGCCTTGGAACAGAAATAGGCATTAGCCCAAAATACAACAACATTTGCAGAAACGCTGCATTTCATGTTGCTCACAACAGAAGTGCCCCAGACCACTAGGGGTAGTGCAAAGTGGAATTAGTTGGGTTCCCACCAAAATAAAAACAAACTTGTGGACAGCCGGTAAATTTGAAATCATCCCAACCAAGAACACATCTTAAATTCACCAATGTAAGTTGGTTTAATTATATTTCAATTATAATCTTAAGTTTTACAAAATGAACGTCCTCTCTTAGTTTCAGCAATGTTGTACTGCGTTATGTTCGATAGCAAACCTCCAAGACAGGTAGGCTTACAGTAAAGTACAGATGCCTCTAGTGGTCTGGAGCACTGCCGTTGTGAGCAACTTGAAATGCAGAGTTTCTGCAAATGTTGTTGTGTTTTGGGCTAATGGTGCTGTGTTCTCAGCTGATACTCTTGTGTTTTGGGCTAACGCTGTTGTGTTCTCGGCTGATGTGATATGCAGTCGGGAGGGTGGATGTGTGTGGGTTTAGTTTGTGGAACCATAAAGAGGGTGAAGGGGAGCAGGTGGACTGTTAGCATCCCCTCTGTCTCTGCTAATGAGCTGGCCAGATTTACTGCACCCATTCAAAGACCAAGGAGAATGTGTGTGTGCGTGTGTGTGTGTGTTGAGACAAGACTATCACCTAAAACAATGTTTGACTAAACAACAGATAGACTACAGCCCAGGGGGGTGTTCCATCAATGTCAATTAACGAAAAGCGAGACTTATTTCGCCTTTTAGTCTCGCTTACTTTCAGCGAGAGTTCCATTCCATTAAGGTGGCTTATTCTAGTTCTTGCTACGTAACCAAGGTAACTTGTACTCTGGAACTAGCCTGCTCTGTGTCAGGCTAAAAGTTGAGCTAATTATTGACTATGCAGAGCGTCTAGACAAGTTATAAATTATGGCATATCCGTTGGCGTATCCTTTGACAACCCTGTGGATGAAAGTGCTCAGATTAAACAAACAGCGTTTATCCCTTCAGAGACATAATGCTTCACAGTAATGCTTCACTGACCAGTATATGTGGAAGAGGTACAGGTTCAGCAGGCCCAGCTTAGTTTATCTTGATAGATTTTATTGTCATTCTTAAAAAATATTAGTGGTGTGCCGTTATTGGCGTTAACGTGCTGCGTTAAATTGACACTCTTATTGCGCGATAAAAAAAATATGGCTGTTGATCTATTCTCAAAGTTGGGATGGGAGCTGGGTCTATACTACGCAAGCTATGATGACTTTCACCTTTATATTTTAGAGCGGATGTATACCTAGCCGAATTGCACTGTAGGGGGGGAGAACGAGTTAAAACCTGTGTTTGCCTTGTGTATGAAATGATCACATCAAACGTGACGTGCTAACATGGATGCAGCTATGAAGCCGCCTGGTTTGCTTCAGGAAAAATGAATTTTTAAGAAGCTTCCCAATAGAAACCTCGACAAGACTAAGGTTGTTTGCACCTTGTGCTATGCGGAATTAGTTTACTGTAGGAGTTATTCCAGTCTAAAATACCACCTAAACGCAAAGCATCCCTTAGCTAATGCGGAAGATGCCGGGCCAAGCACTGATGTAGCGCAGGGGAAGAGTCGTCGTCAAACTACGATGTTTGAGTGCAATCGAGGCAAGCCCGTCAGCACAGCTCTATCAGCCAAGCTAACTAATCTAATAAACAGTTAATAAACACAAGTAGGCTACATCTTATTGAACATACTTTATTTTCATTGCCAATTATCATAGAAGAACAGCTTTCTGAAGCAGTTTGTGATGCATTTTGTAAACAGGAGATAGGCCCCTGGTCTAAATGCGCCACCTGGCTTGAGAAACCCATTCTCAAAGACTTACTTTTAGTCATTATTTGGGTAGCACACATATTCTGAATGCCTTCGGCAAAATGCAAATGACCCA
This sequence comes from Hypomesus nipponensis, assembly GCF_054491055.1. Classification (NCBI taxonomy): domain Eukaryota; kingdom Metazoa; phylum Chordata; class Actinopteri; order Osmeriformes; family Osmeridae; genus Hypomesus; species Hypomesus nipponensis. The sequence continues at coordinate 6,739,440 of NC_140371.1, read as the reverse complement.
AGATTACAGTGAGATTAATCTAGATTAAGAAAATTAATCTATGGCCACCACTAAAAAATATATACATAGAAAAACAATTTAGCAACTCTTAAGGATGGCAATGAACACATAAGAGCAGCCTACCATCCTTTGTAGAAAGTATTTGAACGGAAAGTAATAGACTATAATATTAGAAATGAGGGTAGTAGACTGCAGTCTATGTAGGTAGGCCTAGACTATGTATTCTGCTGGGATCACACAAAAGGAAGCAAACTCACTGTAGACAAGCCTTGACCACTGTTTAGTCTGTCTGCATGTCTGTGTGTCTGTGCATGTGGGACATTCTTGAACAGGGTGACTTTAAAAGGTTTAGCAAAGGCAACTATGCCAGGAAATATGAAGGGTATACCTTGCTCTAAAGCAATACCTGAATATGATCAGTTTTCCAGGTCATCTTGAAACACAAAGAATCAAGGAGACTTTTTATTCAATTGTATAAAGGATTTTCATTGTTTAAAGTATCTTTTATGTTGACAAGCCTCTATATTACTTCACCCTCTCCTTCTGGCTTCCCCAATGTTAGGTGCAATATACTTTCCCCATGGGTGTATCCAGGCCCACTAGAAGACTCAGGGGGTGACTGCCTGGTGCCCCCAGGGTTGAAAAAGCGTTTCCAAAATGCTCTTGAGTGGAAAAAATTTGACAAAGTGCCCTACTGTCTGCCATTCACATTGTGAAATATGCTTGGGTGCCCCTTAACGCAATAAATAATAGTGTGCCTTCTATACATTTCAAAACATGTCTTAATGAGTTCCTTTACAATGGTCTAAATTTGACTGTTCCCGTGCCCTTAATTCCAATTGAAACGGTTGCTGTTATAAAGTGCCCTTTATGCTGCCCCTACATGTGTCCCAAATGGTGCCCTTTCCAAAGAAGACAATTAGATGCTGTGCCCAATAGTCTACAATGTTCCCGCTAGGGCATGCTTTCCCAAAGTGAGGCTGTGATGACACTTGTGGTGTCGTCCCATTCCCATTGTTACACTGGTGAGAACCCATATCTTGCAGTAGCAGCCCTTTTAATTGTTCCGCCCCTGCCCTTCAAACAGCCACAGTCTGCCGCTGTCCAAGCCCCCTCAGGATCTGTGGAGGCAGACTATGTTAATTGGAAATCTGTAAATATGGGGCAGCTGTCCATACACTTTCAGACAGAATAGTAATAATTGGATTTGGATTAAATATGCACGTGTATATAATATATGTAATATGTAATAATAGTATAATTATATATTCTTAGTCATGCTGAGCAATTTTAAATGACTGTTCTGCCAAGCAAAGTGTGCTACAGTTTGGTTCATCTTCTGATCTAAAAGTTTATGCTGAATCTGTGCAATAATACTTATTTCAGTGAATCCCCATTTTAGTCATGGTTATCTTTCCCTTTTATCTTAAAGGTCAGCATTTATCATTTCAGTTAATAAATGTGTGTGGCAAAGTTATTTTGAAGTAGGCTAATTTATAAATTTTGTTCAAGATGTGAAGACAAAAACATTATTAGCCCACATCAAGTGCAATTAATCATGGCCTTCTTCAGTGAATTTTATCCTACCTACAATTTTCAGAACGGTTTCAGACAGCTCATCAAATTACGCTTATCAGTAGTCCTAACTACATATAGTTATGTTAAGTAGATTTGGTAGGTCTACAATTTACTCATTTTAACTGTCGTAATGGTTTGAGAAGTTGTCCTTGCCGTGTTAATTGCAGCAACATTGCCCTTTTTGGGGACAAGTCCCAAAAAACTCAAATCAATTTACGCTGTTGAAAATAACACCCCCTGCTGGTTTACGCTTTGCTTTTTGCGAAATAACTTCTCTTTTCGACAATCGCCTGATCTGGGTTGCACAGTCTAAACTTATTGAGGTCTAGCTTGAATTAGCGTTGCTTGTTAGTGGAACGGAACGTTCGTGGAACGGCTTAAGTCTAAGTTGACATTTACCCAAGTGAGACTTATTTGTGAAAGCACGACTTGCGTTAGCTACTTTGATGGAACACCCCCAGGTTGGTTGAGGTAAAACTCTGTGGTGATGGCACATTGATTATGTCTCCCTATCAGGAATAGATAGTCTGCCAAGATGCAGTGTTATTCATTCCAGCCGTCCTATGGCCCACACCTCTGTAGTAATACACTGCTGTAGTAATACACTGCTCAAACTGTTAAAAATTTAACACTTTGAAATCACAACAGATCTCGATGTGATTTTTTTAAATGTTGGATATCTATACTGATATTGACAGTTGAATGTCTTAGGAACGAAAGGATGCCACATCTTTGATATAAATAAACATATTCCGCCAAGAGAGGACTTAAAATACAGACACCCCAAAAATCAAAGTGAAAAAATTAGGTGGCAGGCTAGTCCATTTAGCCAAAATTCAATTTCTGCAACTCAAAATGCTTCTCAATATCTTGTGTAGCCCCCACGTGCTTGTATGCATGCTTGACAACATTGCAGCATGCTTCTTATGAGCAAACGGATGGTGTCTTGTGGGATGTCCTCCCAGATCTGTCGAAGGGCATCAGTGAGCTCCTGTAAAGTCTGAGGAGCATTTTATTGAAACTGCCTTCCATCCAGGGCCGGATGCAGCCTGCTTTGACTAAGGGTGCAGAGGAAATGTTTTGGGGGTATAATGATTATGGAAGGGGATCTTATTATTTTTAATATTGATAGGCCTACCATTTTTGAGACTGCTTATCAGTCCGAGTGTTAAAGGCGCGTAGCCAGGCGTTGTAAACATTCGGGGATTAGCCCAAACCTAAGACGTAGCCTATTCTGGGTTTGTTGTGATGCTAGATAGGGACTTTCATACTTAATGCAAGCGCGCATAGCGCGAGAGCGTCATTTTTTGCCCTTCATTTGAACGCAGAATAGCTTTTTGAGCTTTATGTAAAATAAACATTGCCATTTTCCAATTGGTAAAACCTTGTCTAGTGAAGGTTGTCTTTTCTGGCTCCAAATTGTCGACAGGGGAAGCATAAACATGCTAGCTTGGCTGAGTAGGGGAGACCGGGTATAGTTGGAACACGGGGAGAACATTACCAATTCAATGAATCAGGGATAAGACAGGAGTCATGTGACAGTTTCAGTTTCCTCAGGCTACCTTTACAATCCCACATGGAGGTTTTCTAGTCTGTGTTGCTATCTCTCCTGAAGGTACAGCAGAAATTGTAATTCTGAGGTAAGAAAGTAACAACAAAAAATATATATACTGTTGTTAAGTACTTCTACCATTGTAGATAATGTTGTATGAGTTATCAGGTCAAACTGTAGTTTCTCTAGTAAAGAATGGTGTATCAACCTCCTGCTAATTTCAAAGCACCATGCTAATACAGCTAGCTAAACAATTGGTGACCGTGGCGGGATGGTTATAACACGTGTTTTGAAAGTGTTACAACCAGGGATGTAGTGGGGGCTAAACGCACGTAAACGCTGTTTACACACCTCGGAAATAGCGTTTATCCACCTCTAAATTGCGGAGATGGCGTGTATCCACCTCTAAATAGCGTTTATGCGCGTATACGCACATCTAAATTCCCTGCTTCTTGTATTATGCTGTTGGAATAATCCGAAATAAATTTGGTGTAATTATAAAACACCAAAGACTACAATTCATATTGTTTAACATATAAACGCTGTCTGAATCATTTAATGTGTGCTGTATGGTCTGTGACCCTCCAATCAATGCGTTGCGGTGGCGACCAAGCAGGATCCACGAAGTAGCCTATGTACACACATACACATTGTGGATTAGTCTACCTTTTCGGAATCTCCCAGGCGATTTTTGAAGAGACCATCGAGTGCTTCCACTCCCACAGATGCCCGCAAAAGGCCTCAAGTAAAGTACATAGTAAGATCAATTCACGTTTGTAAACGTTGTTTTGGTTCGCACAACATCGCATTAAGACAGGGACAAACGGCTAGCCTACTATTAATAACGTGCTTTCAAATACAATGATGCAGATACAAGCCAACCTCACTGGTTCCATCAAAATAGGCCTAATGAAACGTAATAATACATAAATAAACAGGGTTCTCAAGCCTCTGTGAAGGGGCTGAAATGCGTCTCACGGTCAATGCGTATAGTTTTGACGGGGGGGGGGATTGAAACAGATGTGAAAGCTCGTATCGGAGGGGGGGTGGGGGGGATCTCCGGCAATCTCACTCCAAACTTGACGACCCTTTAAATAAATAAATAAATAATGAAATTCATAGCTTAGCCACCTATAATTTTAAAGAGACAGGTAGGAGTAGGAAGAAGAGGCGCTCGTAAATCCTCACTGATACACCAGTGAAGCTGGCATTGGAAGAGGAGGAGCGTTGAAAAGGAAAAAACATCAGATATATGCATATGAATGTGCACGTACGGACATGCACACACAAATGCACACGTGTGCATGCACAAACACACACAATATGCACATACACTCCCCATATTCACACATTTTATTGTTGCAGCCATTCATTTAAAATAAAACTGTTGTTGTGGCATATCACTTTTTTTAATGCATTTTGTCTACCTGTTACAACTTACCCCAGTATGTGTTACAACCTACCCCGGTAGTGGGGTTGGTTGTAACAAAGGACCACCTTGTATTTGTCATTTGTCGATTCCCCGCTGTACCAAATGACGTTGTGTCCTTGGGCAAGGCGCTTCACCCTACTTGCCTCGGGGGGAATGTCCCTTACTGTAAGTCGCTCTGGATAAGAGCGTCTACTAAATGTAAATGTAAAATGTAAATGTAGTAGACAAATATGGGTACTTTGCCTAAAAGTTTCAGAAATGTAGCAAAAAAAGTAGTAGTAGTTTTAGGTGCTGAAGAAAAAAGTGTTACAACCATACCCAGTCTCCCTACTCTAACCAACTTCGAGAGCGATACCAACTTGAGTTGAATGCCCGAGGACCTTGGCTGAAAATGCGCATGGGGTACGTTTGCAGAAGCGGCTGCATTAGAGTGCTGTCATTCAAACCATGCTCGCCTTCACCCAGTTAAACTTTGCGTTTAACACTGATGTGCATACACTGATTTCTAGAGGCGGGATGTCATCACTTTGCCGTACATAATCGAAATGTATTGTGAGAGATGTAGTTTATGGTCAATGCACACTGTCAAGCAGCGTAAACTTATTTCAATACACCATTAGCTTCCGCGGGCCACATAAAATGGCGCGGCGGGCCACATTTGGCCCGCGGGCCTTGAGTTTGACACATGTGATCTAATGGATGTGCATTATTTAAGGATAATACATGGATAGTCTGAAAATAGTTTGAGTTTTGTAGGTCACATGACCAAGGAGCTATTGAAATTAAAATGTTTATACAATTTGTATAAAATAGTTTGAGATAAAAATTGACAAACCAAAGGGTTTGAAGTTATGTTGTAGAATCCAGCATCTTTTGTAAAATAAATATCACTTTACTCATCCCAGGTCTCTCCTGATTGAGATGGATAGACATGATAAAACAAAATTTCAACGGTCCCTAACTGCTATTTGCAGATTGAAGACTCATGGGGATTATCTGTCAAATATCCAACCTGAAATAGACTTTACTTTGGTCCTGTGATAATGGAGTGGCAACAGAGCACTTATTTTCTTATTTTGGCACATATTTTCGACTTATTTTTCTATCGGCCGAAAAACTATATTTCGGTGCATTCCTAGTTAGATTTTGTTCACGACTGTATTTAAGTCTTAGTATGTGTTCAGGACTATATAGAGATGTTTGGAGGTAGTCAGGACTGTGGAATACTTTATATAATTGTTTCCATCTCAGAGGTTTGTTCACCCAACACTCTGTGTATATCACGTATGCTGCCAGTCTTGAAGGTAAATCACTCCCTCCTCCTATCTTCTTCCCTTTATCTCTCTGTCGTTTACTTTATCCCTCTGAGCATGAAGAGCACCTTGATTTGTGTGCGTTGTTGGGCTGCCTGGGTGGAGTCTCTTCTGTCAGAGAGACAGATGCATGTCTGAGTGACCATCCATGAGTGCACTGCAGAGAGATGCGGTAGAGGGTATAGGGTGGGGGGAGAGATTGAGCGAGAGAGGGAAAGATTGAAGGGGAGAGAGAGACGGCTTGCACTCCCTAAAGCCATTAAAGTTTGATTCACCAACTCCTCACTCTGAATAAATCAACCTGTCGTTTCTTTCTCTCCATTTCTTTCAAGCCCCTCTCTCACACAACTCTCAAACAGAACATGTAACTCTGAATTCTGACAAGATTTTGTCAACATGGCAAGCTATTGTACAACTTGTCAGTCTATGGAAAGATAGTGGCTAGTGGTGTGTGTTTGTGGGAGGGTGGGTCTGTTTGTTTGTGTGGGTTTATTTATATTTCTCTGTTTTGGTGTGTGTGCATGGGTGTAAGTTTGTCTGCAATGCTTACAATTTGGTTGATAGCTAAATTGTGCTGTTCTTCAGGGAGCAAATAGAATGTGCAGATTAGCCCTACTGTTTGAGAAATATGTTACTCCTCCACGGCAAACCACATCATCACCTTTTTTTTTCTCTCTGTCCTTCTCCCTCCATAGTCCCTCGTTTTCCAACCTCACTTTTCGCCTGGCTGTGGCCAGATTTGCCTTAATAAAGCTTCATAGCTTTTCCAATTTGCTCAAATCTGTTGTGGTGGTCACATCCCCACCGCAGATAGAGACAAAGACGGACGGTGGGGGTGAAGGACAGAGAATAGTGGGAAAGTAAAAGAAAGGGTGCTGAGATGCATTGTTTCCTGTGGACCTAAACACTGTGGTCATGTCTCCTCCTCCTAAATCACTCTCCATACCCATCCTGTGTGTGTCTGTGTTTTTTTGTGGAGCTAATAAATATTATAATTGTAAGTCCATTCACCCAGTGTTCTAAGTAATGTCTGGATGCTGCTTCAAATATGTGTTTGAACAGTTCTCCTCATACACACAGACTCCAACGCAGTCAAAATCCAATCAAATTACAGTGAAGGAACAGATGTTTATGCTCTCGATTACCAATCAGATTTGACAAAGCTTTCAAGGGAACCTTGTCAGGTGTGTAGTGGCTGTGTCTAGTCTGTCTCAGACTTTTTGGTGGATAGGAACCAGAGGCTCCAGAGTCTTACAGTAATTCCATGTCCTCTAGTCTAGAACCCTTATGCTACCATATTTGCCAGAACCCTGATGCTACCATGTCTTCTAGAACTCTGACACAAAACCCATCCAGACCAGATTTCACCAGAGTAGGCCAGACTTGACCAGACCAGTCTGAAACAGACCAGACCAACCCATGGTTGCCCAGACTAGACATGAATAGATCAGACTAGTACATACCAGATCAGACCATGATAGGCCAGATCAGCCCAAACCATGCTGGTCCGGACTAGAACAGATCAGGCTATATCAGACCATATCAGACCAGAACCAACTCTACCATACTAGACCAGACCATTCTAAGCCATACTAGACCAGATCAGACCATGCTAGACCAGACCATGCACAGAACAGGCTAGACCAGATCAGACCCATCTTCCCTTGTGTCCCTTTCTTCTACATCCATTCGTCCCTCTCTCTCCTCCCATCTCCCCCGTATTCCTTACATCCATCCCTAGTGGACTTCCCTTTCCCCCTCTACCCCCTCCTTCCTCCTATTCATCCCTGGTGTCCCCTCCATAAATGCTTTGATGTATAATTGAGTCTCACTCTTGGCTGCTCTTCTTACCCTCCCTTCCCCCTTTCCCCCCTGGACCTGGCTTGAAAGGTGGGTGAAGGGGTAAGAGAGAAAGAGAGACAGAAAGAAAGAGTGGGGGAGATCAAGAGAGAGAGAATTTGAGACAGGATAAAATTTAAGATGTGAGCTATTGTCAGAGGTTGGTAAACTGTTTGGTTTTGCTCTGGGAATCTCAGATTGACCCCCCACATTCCGTAAAAGCCTGAAAGACTAGTCTAGAGAGACGATGAAGAGATTATGTAGATATGATGAGATGAAGAGAGAATGGAGCGAAAGAATAGCAAACCCTCTACACAACTACTGAGCGGTTAATTTCCTTCATATTGTCCTGACTTATTAGTTGGAGCTGATAGATTTGATCTGACCCTGTCACAATGGCAAAACATCAGTTGTCACACCTCCATCTCATCTCTTCATCCGTCTTTTCATCTTTCCTTCTCCATCCATCTCTTTTTCAGTCTGCTGCAGAGCTACATGAAGTGATTGCAAACAGGTCTCTGTGGCACAGGAGTCTGGTGTGTACCACCCTAACCTCTCTCCCTCTCTTTTACTTTAATTCTCTTTCCCTCTCACTCTCTCTCCCTTTCTCTCTCTTCATCTTCCTCATGCTTCTCCTTTTTTATTTTAACTTCCAACTTACTCCGTCTGCCTGATGCTGTCATCTCGTTCTGTGTCCAAAACCTGATTTCTCTGTTCTTTCTATTTTCTACTTTTTCATCTTTCTCTCTGATCATTGGTCATTGGTATGATTATGTTACTGTTCATAAGGATATCAAGAGGAAACTGTCAGCAGTGATGTAAAAGAGTATTGCTTTTGAGATTCATAATTCTCTCTGTGATATCTTTCAATATGAAACCTTGCTGCCACGAATCCCATTTCTGCAACACAGAAATGTTTTGCTGCCTCTCGTCTGTCTTGCCAGTGTCGTGTCCCCTAAGGACAAAAGGATGGTGAACACACACACACAAACACATACACACAAACATAAATTCACATACACTCCTCAGAAGACTGACCTGTTACTCACTCCAAGCACTGGTATAATACATGACAATTCACGCAGCAGTGTGTGCGCACGTGTGTGTGGAAAGTTTGGCAGGATGGTATGGACTTGAAGTATGCCTACACACTATAAACTGGTTTGAAGTATGCCTACACACAATAAACATACATAGAGCATGTAAGGTGTCTACTTTACTAGGCTTGTGTGTGTGTACGCAGGCATGCATGGGTGCATGTATGTGTGTGTGCTATCATAAAGGTCTGAGGAGGTCTAAAAAGAGAAATATATAAATAAGCGATTACTAAAAGTTAATTTCCCATTTGTGCACTGTATGAGAGCTGTGTTCAAATGTTGAGTCCCAGATGTGCCTCTTCAGAGATGAGAGTTCTCTGAGGATAGGATCCACACAAACAGCCTGCTCCTTCAGATAATTGAACAATGTACACAACCAGTTTACATGACTAATTAGGGGGAACTTGGATGAACCATGCCCTGTCTCCCAGTCTGTCACCTGTGTTCTCTTTGCCATTAACACACACAAAGGTTTGTTGTAATTTAAATTGTATGTATCTCTCTCACACACTGTCTTTCTCCCCCTCTTTTTTCTGGATGGTGGGTTCCCACGCACAAGTTTGCATACACACACACATCTTTTTCTCACTAACTGTCCCCGATTCCCCTATTACCCTATGTCTTTATAAGACCAAAGTACTGGAGTGATTAAAGTCTGTGTTTTATAGTGAAAGGGGAAAATAGGATTAAATAAATAAAACCAGTCTAGTCTTCCTCGGCTGTGGCCGTTTATATGATAATCAGCTCCACTCATTTGCATTTAATTCTATTAAAAATTGACTTTTCCTTAAAGAAGACAGGAAGTTAAGGAGAAAGGAGATATAAGAAAGAGAGAGATACTCCCGCTTCCCTTTTATTAACTGACTAAATTATTATTCTCCAGCCAATAATTTGATGCCTGATTACCATTTGCATTTTTTACTTGTGCAAATTTCAATGTTTTTTGTGCACTGAAAGGACTGCATAAAAAACTAAATGAAAAAAAGTGATTCATAATATTAAAAAAACTACAGAGGGTACAATTTCTGGGGAAATTGTGAGGTGTTCTTGTAGATCGGTCAGTTTTTTAACTTGCATTTTACAACTGATATTTCTGTATATTTTAAATAAGTATGCATACTTATTATTTATGAAAATTGCATAGATTAAAAAGCATACATTTGTTTCTGCTCATTTCCCATTCAAAATACTAAGACTGAAGTGTAGAATGAAGTGTGATCTTCTTATTTCTTACCCTACAAGAGGGAATGGTCATAGGCTATGTGGCAGCCTCACATTGTTGAAACAGTTGCATCAAAACAAAGAATTTGAACTTTTGCGTAAGCCACGCCCACCTTAGTTACCGTTGCTAGTCCGTCAAGCGTTGTTTCTTTGTATATAGCAGGTACTCTGTATGAGTAGCATACTTTACCGGTCAGTGTAAGGGATTCTTTTTGGAGTAATACCTCCAGATCAAGGGGAAACGGATTGCAATATGCAGTGGATATATCAATAATTAGAGGTCCCATGACATTAAATGTTCCCTTTAGGAGGTTATTTAACATTAATATGAGTGCCCCTAGCCTGCCTTTGATCCCCCAGTGGCTAGAAATTTTGATAGGCGTAAACCAATCCCTGGGTATTCTTCTCTGCCTTTGAGAAAATGAAAGCTGAAACTCTTGGTTTTGAAAATTCTCTCCTTATGTCGTCATAAGGAGGAAGGTTACCTCCCCTTTCTCGGCTTTGTCCACAGAGAATTTGGCCCACCAATGAGAAAATGAGCTTTGACCGTGCAAGCGTGATATTGGTTTTTCCTCAAGACATTGCAAACGACCGAAACATGGCAGTGAGCCCCGGCTCTTTCTTCCTCATAGCGTTTAAAGCTACAGACACAGAAACGGCACGTCCTGAGGAAAGCTCATTGTGGGACTGCTCGTAGAGGCTGTAATTCTGCACCAAGGCTGAATTTCGGTAAAGAGACTTCAGATATAGTATTAGGGGACCACTAAGGCCTATATAAAAGCATCCAAAAACAGCATGTCATGGGATCTTTAAAGCAAAGCATACTGTACTACACTACAGTACAGTAATACTAGAAAAGGGTCAAGGTTAAACTGTTTCAGTGATTAAAGCAAATTAATTCGTAATTGGTTGTTATGGCGTCATGTTCAAGTTCATTATCTACGATTCCTAATTAAAGTAGGCAATGTGAAGTTTCCAGCAGAGACCCACTTACTAGAGCTAAATATGTACTGTCGGAGTGTAGCTGGCTCGTAATATGTCATGGTCTAGCTAGAGCTAACGCTTTGTAAATATCCGCAAAACTGGATTTAAAATGATTACCTAGTAAGTAAACAGCCGCGCTCCTGCACGGTCTTACACCTGGGACACACTGGCTGCGAACATGGGCGCCGAAAGAAAAAAGGCGGCGCTTCCAGGGTATTGAGTTGTCGTCTATGGAAAATGATGGACAAAGCAAAAAAGCTGTCGGGGGCTAAAAATAGAAAAATACATAGGGAAAGGGAGATGGCATTAGGGATCGGCGTGGTTAATCGAATATCCGGATATCCTAAAGTAAGTTAGTATTCGAATACTTTTTTCGAATACTTATGAGCGTAATTTGATTTAAAAAAATGATTTATTGAAAAACCGTTGCGTCGTGTTGTGAATTCTAATAGTTGTGACGTTAGAAAATGATGAAAACCATCAAAAAAGGTAGGCTACGCCTGTGTTCTGCTGCGAGTCTCCTTTCATTTCATTTGGCGCTACAAGAAGCATAGTGTCCTGGCTAAGCAGTACCTTGCAGCAACCTCAGTTCCTGCAGTCTTTTCTACGCCGGCCTGCTCGTAAATCGACTCCGTACTCGCCTCTCCCCTGAGCATGTTTACATGCTAATTCTCCTGAATAAAAATGCGTATGGCTAATGCAGTTGTGGCTTATTTATTTTCTTACCAGTAGCCATGTAGAGCTAGCGTAATCGGCTGTTTATGTTTGCATTGTGTGGTGGCGCACCGTATCCTATAGGATTCCGGTTCCAAGTTAATATCCAAGTTAATATGCAATATTTCTCCGTGTGTCTTTCGTTTTTATGGTGGATAGTCTACCCAATGTGTTTAATTTAGTCCAATGTAGCCTACTTTTTATTTCACATAATAATAGGCTAATCGCTTTTCCGCCAAATTAAGAGCCTAAGTCTGAAGACGCAGCAAGATCATTGTCTTTTCGTCTAGTAATAAATTGATCTTTCATTTGTTTTCTTTATTCAACCCTTATTTAATCTAATAGTTTAACAGTCCCAATTATTGCCAGAATGTGTGGTGGTTCATGTGTTTACTGTATGCTTTGCGTCACGTCAGGCTAATTACATAACGGAACCACATTAACAAAATAGATTCTCCGGATATTCGACAATAATTTCGGATACTATTTGAATAGTGAAATCAGTTCAAATCTCCATCCCTAGATGGCATGTCAAGGGATGCAACAGTAGTAGTAAATAAGTGGATGTTTAAAGGCAACAGGTTAGATTTAAAGTGTGACGTTTGTGTTTGAAGGCTTGCAAATATTCATGGTAACAGACTAGCTAGCGTTTGCTAACACGCAAACTACGGAATGTAGCAGCCAAATTTGGGTTTAAGGCTAGTTTAGAATATGCTAAACCGAGGTTGATGAGCTGAAAACAGGAAAATATAAGGTAGCATGTACAATAAATGACAAGAATCTGGAAAATTTAACTAATGCAATAACTCTGGTTTACATCAATCATGCACAGTGTGCAATTATGCACAGATTTTCTACCAAACTTGGAGACGTGCAAATATTCATGTTAACAGACTGTTTTCAGACTAGCTAGTGTTAGCTAACGTGAGCTAAAATGGGGTTGCTTACAGATGAAGTCTGATTAGTTCTAATGCCAAATCGAAATAATTTAACATGTTTTGTAATAGGCTAAGCTAATCTTGCCATTGCGAATGAAAAATGCATTTCTGTATCAAAACCCTGCATGTGGGAAATATAACAATTAGCCTTTGTCTGACAGTGGGGACGTAGTAAACAAATCAGAACGCAAATTTAAACATCCGCAAAGCATATGCTCGAATGCCATCAATGATAATTTATTTGTAATGAAAATAAAGTACATGAAAAAAGTGGGCTACAATAATGTGGTTGCCAGGGGTGATGATTAGGTTACCACTTGTCACAATATGGTTGCCACAATTTGTCAAGCCCTGAATATACCTATGCTATATATACATATATCATTATTTATAATTATGATAGGCCTACAGTGGCTGATCTACTTTAAAATAAACCTTTATTATTTAAAGCCTATACATGATGATGTCCGGCACACATATTTTTTGGGGGGGAGGGGGGGTGGGGGGGCGCCAAAATTGTTGCTGCATACCCCTCTGACACTGGGTAGTTGCACCCCTGCTCCCACATATATAAAGTAACATTTGTTGATGTGCCAGTTCATCAACGACATGCATCCCACAAAACAATTCATTGACTACAGCAAGTTTAGACTTTTCTGAGTCAGGTAACTGAGTAACCATCGACTATTTCTGGCAATATTTGCATAGGCTACTAGCCTGACGTTGACATACTCATAGTTCTATTCAGAATATGAGTCTGAGAACTCTCCGTTGGGCTTTGAGTATGGGGCGTGTTTCAACTGAACTCGTAAAACAAATGCCTCTTCGCTCAATTGGATAGACCTACAACCAATCAGACCAACAGAGCTCCTGTTCGGACATAGTTTTTCCCCTACCGAGGTTCCCCAGACCCAACTTCCCGACCCAAATGTTGTTGTTGTGGGCGGGGCTAGGTTGGGCTGGCAGCTGGAGCCCCCCCCCAAAAGTTTCATTAGCCCCCCCAAATGTTTTTAATTTAAAAAAAGGAAAAAAAAGTCTAAAGTTTTTTCTTTTTTCTTTCATATTTTAAACATATCTTCTCTCCTTAAATCCCACTAGAGCACATTATTTAAAAGGATATTTTCAAAAAAATCTTCTGGCGGAACATGCCCCCAGACCCCCCTAGTTTTGCTGGGTCACAGGAAAAATTATAGGTTTTATCTAGGGGCTTAGCCCCCCCAAAAGTGGGAACCTAGATTGACCCCTGCTTCTCAGTGCTTGCTCTATCGCCTACCAAATTAGTAATTTTACAAAAAATCCTGTCTGAGAGGCCACCCTATTGTCCCTACATGCACCGTGTTGACAACATCATGCACCATTTCAACAATTGTGTCGAAAGTGCATTGGGCAGAGCCGGATGCTTGCTCTTGAAGACCTAAATGTCTCATTGAGCGCCTAGTCCTCAAATCATTTTCAAATCAAATGTGGTGCACTTAGATTGTATCAGCAAAATTGTTTTGCAGTAGGTTATTTGTATACACTGACCCCGCTGTACATCTTGCCATACAAAATACAGAATTTCATACACACCTTCCTTTTGGAAAACCTTCGAGAGCTGCATTTTCACTCCTCTTATGTGCTTTAGCGATATTTGTTGTGATGGTGAAGTTACTGTAGCACCCTTGTGAAATCCAACATTACCTAGCATATGGTTCTGAGTTGCTGAATTTAAGTTGAATCTTTCCACCGCTTTTCCTGCAAGAATGCTTTCCTTGCTGTAAAATTTAGCAATTGCAATGGACTCTGAACAAACTTGGACCAACTAGCTTCAGTAAATGGTAATGGTTCAGTAAATTAAATCTTTTGGATTGCTGCCTACATGCATACAGCATTCCATGATTGCAACTACTTGTGGCCTTGAATACACTGCTAGCAATACAATAAATTGTGCACATGTGTGTATTGTGCTAATGAGGTTTGTTTCCAACTTGCCATGTGTGCAGAGATGTCAATATGTATTGATAAGTGTTAATGATGTGGTATACCTACTCTTGGCTAAATTTAATTACGTATGTCATTGATTCATGTTATTAGGGTTCCTCCATCAGAAGGACCCTATTGTAATTGCTGGTATTATTGTTACTATTATTATAATTATTCTTGTAATTTAATCATGAACACATTGGTGAAAAGTTTTGAAATTTAGCGTATTGATACTACGGCCCAAACACAGACTGGCCCACATCAGACCATAGGGGGCGCCACAGGCCACGCCCAACTTTCCACTTTTTTTTCAGCTGTGTGAGGTTGGACCAAATCTGACAAAGCTTGCCATTGGAGAAACCTCTTATTTTATTATCCAGTTGATGACTGAACATGGCAATAGTCCAGATCTGGCAATGGCTCAATTGGCTGAGATGTTGTGCTGATAAACAGAGGGTTGTATGTTCAAAAACAGTCAGAGGCACTTTTTTTTTTTTTTTGGGACAGAATGGTTTCTCGTGTTCCTGTCAATCCTCCGGTTGTAAAACATAGCAATTAGTTTTTATTTGAGCCCATAACAACGCTCCGATCATCTGTTAAGCAAGACTGTGTAAACCACTGCAAAACAAGCCAGGTTTACAACAGTAGCTAGCTACTTGGAGTCTACGTATGGTAGTGTCAGATTTACAACCGAATTAGCTCGAATTAAGTAAATTGATCACCAGACATCTCTCTGAAGTCCCATAAACAATTTCACCTTGGTATGTCAAAAAATTATTGAATTAGAGCTGTTTCAACATTGGCTGAATCTAACAACGCTTACCACAGGAGAAACAGCTTACCTTTTTGTACAGTAACTGAACATGACAATATTCAACACTGAGAATAACGAGCTGGAACGGTGACCTGCAAAGTATAAGGTCGTAGGTTTGAATCCAGCCACACTGTTTGAGTCTGTTTTAAATTTGAATATATGTTTAGTTAAACAGGATGACATCGTTCTGAAGTACCAGGCACAATTTCATCTTGATATGTCAACAGATCATTGAATTACAGCTGTTTAAACTTAGGCCGAATCAGACAATCCGTGCAGCAGGGGAAACAGCTTTCTTTTTTGTTAGACTATTCTCGCAAGGAGTTGAATATGAGCTCTGCCCAAGCCCAGTTGCCCACATGACTATTGTTAGTTGTGCATTGACTGACAGTCTGGAAAGAGATCAACTCAAGAAGAGTTTCAATATCCTATGGAAACTTAATAATCAGCCCTTACTAATCATAAAATCTTAGCGGTTGGTGTGTAGCAGAGAAGCTAGAGACTAGGGGTGGGCGATATGGCTAAAATGTTCTATCATGGTATGAGTAATTTTATATCACGGTTACAGTATATATCACGGTATAAAAATTGTTCCCGATGTTTAAAATCAATTAAGATATGGTACAAAATAACCATACCGTACTTCATCATCACACTCAATTATTTATTACAAACAGAAACAACTGCCTCACATGAGACAACACGTGAGTTAAAAACAGAAGACTCAAAAAAGATACGAGTACGAGTGTTCCGATTGGATGATGCGCAGTCATGCAATCCGCGTGGTGACCTACTCACAGCTCAATGCGGATCCGTAATGCCTTCCGACAAACATTTCAAAATGAGCGAAAGCGATCAGTCTGAGTTTTACTATCCATATAACTTTGGTTTCGGTGTATCAACCTCGTTCAAGCTCGGTCGATACGTTAAAGCCTCAGTTTGATATTTCCTGGCATGACTTCACTCTCAGTAGGTAGTTAGCCTTCAGTTAGTAAGTAATTAGCCTTCACTAGTTATCCTAGATCAAGAATGCTAGCAACGCCACCAGTGTAATTTTACAACAATAATTTTACAGCACGAGACATAAAACTTGAACAACAAATTGAATTGGTTACCTGCAGAATGGGTCCTCAAATATAGATTATAAGCATCGCCATGAACGTGGTCCGCTTAGACAAGATACACTCCACATTAAAAATTCCGTCAGACCAACGCAAATTTGTTTCAAGGGCAAATGAAAATAGCAAATCAAATAAAAGTTAAACTACAATTCTAAATATCGCAAGAATGCGATTTATATGATGGCTTATATACAATACAACAACCAGACATTTAATTGATACGTGTAATACAAAAATATAGTATAAAAGTATACCGCGGTTGAAACAGTAAAGCCAAATCTCTCCCGGTAGACACATTTCTATCGTTGCACGGTATATACCGTCATACTGCCCATCCCTACTAGAGACACTGACTTGTAACCTTATGCTCATGAGTTCAAATCCCCGTTCAGCCTATTGTTGTTGGCCAAACATGAAGAAGTAGTTTTGCTCTCTTGTTGTCCAAGTCTCAATCTTCTACAGTGTACATTTATAATATTTTGCTATTTTGTGGAGGAACCCGCATTGCTGCTTGCAGCTATATTTATTATATGTTTAGGCGACTCTCACTTAAAACAATACTGTACATTTATTTGAACAATGTTCTTCACATTTCATTATCACTTAACTGTTAACTTGCTCTGATGACTGATAGCAGTGCAATAATATAACAAATATGCTTGTCTAAGTGGAATGTTGCAATGTTTCTTTAGAGAATACCTGAATTACCGATTTGTTTGACTTTTTTCCATACATTTGAAGCCCAGTCACCCACTGACAACATACCGGCTCACCAAAATGCACATGTGAATGTTTACTTCCTACTTTACTCGCCTTGAATATTGGGGTATACAATTGGTGGATTTTATGAAGGTGTCATGTATATGAGCTGTTATTGAATGCGGACCATAGTAATTCTGAAAACATGCCTGTGTCGATAAAGAAACAAAATGCACGATTTTGAGCTTTGGCCCACCACCTATAGGTGAGTCTGCCGTGCAATGCGAAATCAATCACGCGAGACTCATCCGGCCAGAGGAATGCCATCACAGATAGCTGAAGGAGAACAGGCTAGGACTCACACAAGAGGCCAATACATAAAATGTTTGTCTTTCGATATTTTTGAAAATTGAATAGATGACGTCTTACTGCTGAACCCAGTTTTCAGGAAGTGGCTATGTTGTGCCAAAATGCAGAAAAAAGTTGCTTTCTGACAGTCATGCCACAGGCAGTACGGCTGAGTAACATCACCTCAACCAGTCTAACACTCAGCTCTGGTGCCCCACAGGGTTGTGTGTTAAGCCCACTGTTGTACTCCCTGTTCACCTATGATTGTGCAGCCACTAACGGCTCCAACACCATCATTAAGTTTGCTGATGACACCACCATTATCGGCTGCATCAAGAATGGTGATAAGTCTGCCTACAGAGCAGAGGTGGCAAAAATGACATCCTGGTGTCAGGTTAACAGCCAGCTTCTTAATGTAGCAAATATAGTTGATAGTGGACTACAGATGGCTGCTGGGAGAACATGCACCCATTCACATCGGGGGCGCAGCTGTGGAGAGAGTCAAAAGTTTCAGATTTCTTGGTATCAACATCAGCGAGGATCTGAGCTGGACACACCATATTGGTGTGGTTACAATGACAGTGAAACAGACGTGAACGACTGCGGAAATTTGGCATGGACTGCACTATACTGACCAATTTTTACCGCTGCATCATTGAGAGCATACTGACTGGTGGCATTACAACATGGTTTGGCAACAGCACTGCCCAGGACAGGAAGACACTACAAAGAGTGGTGAAGTCTGCACAGCGTACTGTGTTTCCTCTAGGATTTTTTTTAGCAGTGGGGGCAGGTCTGACCCCCCCCTCCCCCCCTATCGAATTGACATGTGCAATTTCGCTAGCGGGGGAAGAATAGCCTAAAAACAATGAAAATCACCAGTTAACTTAATTTAAATTAGCAAAAACTATAGACTAATACAATAACAGCCTTAAATTAACTAACAACATAAGTTATACTACTTAGCTCTACAGTTCTCAAGAACGCACACACGCAATCTTAACTGCTCTGTGAAGCGCTTGTCCTTGCTATCCTCCGATACGCTTTCTAACAATCACTGCTGATAGACGGCCTAAAATTTTGTACAGCCCTATTTCTGATACCGTGGCGGCAGAAATTGAGCCGTGGCGGCCCAAATCAACATAGCGGAAACACTGGCGTATTACAAGGACTGCATTACCATCCATTCAGGACCTTCACAGCCAGCGCTGCAGGAGAAAGCCCAAGTCACCCCTCTTTTCTCCCTCCTGCCTTCTGGAAGGCGATACAAGAGCATAAAGTCCCGTACAAACAGAATTGGCATACAGGTTAGGCTGTGGTATTGAAGTTCAGGTTAGTAGTAGTCAGATTGTTTCACCAATTGAAAATCTCATCTGGAACTTTTCAAAAAGGGGATTACCGAAAATGTACTGTCGCTGTTTTGCTTCCTAAAAAGCGGTGGAATTAAAAGATTTTCTTACCAGTGTCGCATACAGCATTACAGTGAGCTACACTGGTTTAAAACTACAGGTATATAATGTTAATTTCACCAACAAATCATTTTTTTGTAATCTATTGTCATAATAAATCCAAAAACGAAAATGTATTTGTGACGCGTTTATTATTATAACGATTGAAAATGGATGTATCATATGGAATGCCGACTTAGTCAAAATTAAATAAATAAATAGGTAAATAAATAAATACATACATACATAAATAAATATGGCTATGAAAACAAAAAAGAAATGAAAAAAAGATAGCAATAAATATATCATTATATAATTAAATAAATACATTTATTTATTTAGTTCATAATGCCATTTTTGTAAAGACAATATTTATTTATTTATTTATTGAGACTTTTACACACCACATTTATTTCCACATTTATTTCCACACCACATTTATTTCTGTGCTGTATTTATTTCAGATCTCACATGCAAACGAGAGGGGCGTGGTTATCTTCAGACCAATGCAGCTGCACAAGATCAAAGGCAGATAGGGACACCTAGATTCGGTAGATTATGGAAGACATTAATTGTGTCAGAGATAGCATGCTGGCCTTATAGATCAAATTGATCAGCATGGCTTGTCAGGATGTATTATTTTTGAACACATTGTAGATTTTGTAGAGGTACTTGGGCGTTGTGGTGGCAGTGATTGTTAGCTTTGCAGACGAGTTACACGTCACATGAGCTAAAGCAATGTTTACAAAGGTAACTTCAGCGCTACGTCGCAGCTATAAAAGACCAAGTCCTCACACGTAGGCTACTATAGGTCACCGCCATCACTCCCATTGGGAACCAATGATAAAAAGGCAGAGACAACACAGACATTGTATGCTTTTTGGCAGTGCGATGCCACTGTCACCCCCCATACAGGTAGCTCTAGCTATCCCCTTAGCACAGGTGCTGGACACCCACGGTGTTATCGCCCTGGTTTCAAGACTACCTGGTTTCTGTAAGCATGTGAGCTGTGCATTTACCTAACAGCAGCAGCTGCCGTTGGCCTCTATCATCAGATTTGTCACAAATTCACACAACATTCAACATTATTGGCGAATTTCAAGTCGCATCTCATATTTGTTGCTATAGGCTAAGAAAATACAACAGTTGCAAGCTGGCATGAAGTGGGATTCAATCACACTACAGCAAAAATACAAGATTGTTGGTCCGTTGAAGCTATTCAGGCTCATGGATGAAAGGAGCTTGTAGTCACAAATGTATTGGCATTCAAGCAACATTTTGTATGGCCTGGGTTTCACAGACCGCTGTCAGAGAATGTCTAATATGGGTAGAACATTAACTCTATGGGGTAGAACTGCCACTCTCGGGAAACTTCCGGGTTCTGAACTGGTTACAGTTTCAATCTCGTTCCATATGAGGGCACTAACGAGCGAGTGCAGAATGAATGGAGGTCTATGGAGCTTACCCCTCAAAATCCACTTTTCTCAGGATATAATTTTTGTGTAGTAATGTGATTTTTTTTAAGTCGCCTATCTGTTCTAAAAAGGTTTTTAAAGGTCACATGAAATGCTGGTTTTGGATGCTTTTATGTTGGCCTTAGTGGTCCCCTAATACTGTATCTGAAGTCTCTTTCCCGAAATTCAGCCTTGGTGCAGAATTATAGCCACTACGAGTAGTCCCACAATGAGCTTTCCTCAGAACGCACTGTTTCTGTGTCTGTAGCTTTAAATGCTAAATGAGGAGGAGAGAGGAGGCAACATGCGCTAATGTTTACAGTGGATGTATTGCAATGGCTCGTAGGCCCGTTGCTGTTAGATGCCTCGAATTTGCCAATTCTCATCTGATAACCCTGGTTTGCAGAGCTGCACACTCAGTCATTTCAATGTGGGGAAAGGCTATCGAAAATTCTAGTCACTGGGGGATCAAAGGCAGGCTAGGGGAATTCATTAATGTTAAATAACCTCCTAAAGTGAAGTTTTCGTGTCATGTGACCTTTAAAATGAAATTGAAGTCATACACTTTGTACGACCAGAGATACTGCTTACAGCAAGCTCTGGGGTCTCATTTATAAAGCTTGCATACGCACAAAACGGGGCTGAAAATGTACGTACGCCACTTTCCACGCCGAGGTCGTGATTTATAAAAAACAAACTTGACGGGAGAATGTGCAGTCCTCCACGCAAACTCTGACCCTCCCGTTGGCTTACGCACATTTTGGAAACAGTTGGAATTGGCAACGCAGATGACCGTACTGTAGTCAGACTGCAGAAATTTAATTTCGGAAGAACAATACTCGTAAACTTACACCCAACAGTGTTATTTTCGCTTGTACTGAGTGATTCTTGTTCCACAAACACCTTGTACAATCTAACTCAAATTTAAATCAAAATTCAGCGCTTCCTCACCATCAGATTGTCCACTACAAGAGTGCAGGAGGGGGAGATTCCCCAACTGCATGGAATACAGGATAACATCAGATATCCTACCTTTATATAACTGCAGAACACAGTGTATAACTAAAGATATTTATTTTATACTGTGCAAATATCCTCATATGTCAAAAACTGGAAATACAGTCGTTAAGCTCCCGTGCAATCGCTACACTCTACGTCCTCGTTATCAGTCCAGACTTTAATAGACTACTGTTCATAACAAAAAGCTTTTGTTTTCAAATTATATCTCAACTCTGGGTATCGTCTGGCACAGTTGATGCCACTCGCACAGTTTGGTGATCCACCGGCCACCAAATAATGTGGTTTTCGGGCCTCCACCAATGGGCTAACAATGTCTGAGAAATTTCGCTTTTTTGTTTTTTTGGTTGCCATGATTCACCGTAAAGAACAATCGCATGCCAGAGTCATGAGATACTAGATTAACATTCATAAGGTGCTTTGCATTGACCATTTATGGTTGAAAATGGGCGTGTTCAGGGAGGGGTAACATACTGATTCAAGTACGCACACTTGTGGGTAATCTGTGATTTATAAAGGGAACATTGCGTACAGGTGTGCGTACGCACGGTTTTATAAATCTGAATTTTTGTGTGCGTACGCCATTTTAGGCTTTTGGGCTACGTACACTTTTAGTAAGAATCCTACGCACAGTTTTATAAATGACACCCCTGGGGCCTCATGTATAAACGTTGCGTACGCACAAAAAGCTTGCGTACGCTGGTTTTCACGCACACTTTGTGATGTATAAAGATTTACTTGACGTGAGAATGTGCGGGCCTTCACAGAAACTTTTGAGCAGTCGTGAGAATGTGCGGACCGTACGCAAAGTCTTGTCTTGCTCTGTAACATGGCGAATTCTAACTGAAAAATTCAGAGGTTCACCAAACATTACAAAATAAAGTTTCCACTAGTACGTTTATGACGTTGACTATTCAAAAAACATTAAATAAAAGTTTGATCATTAATGTGGATAATCACATCAAAATGCCAAAACCCAAAACAGGAAATGCTATATAGCCTTCTGTTTATACTGCCACCACTTAACCCTTGTGCTGCCTTCGGGTCACATGACCAAAAGGTTCATAACGAACCATCGTTGTGTTTACCCAATTTTACCCAATACAAAGGCAAATAAAAATAATTTTCTTTTAACCTTCGCAATGTGGGGGGTCTGAGACAGCCCAACGGTTAAAAGAAAATGCTTCACTTTGTTTTTGTATGCAGTAAAATTGTCGCAAACGAAGGTGGGTCACAATGACACAATGAGAACACAAGGGTTAATAACTTCTGTTAAACTTGCATGTCACGCTAACCCTATAGCTGCCATGCTGTTACGATGCGCCACCACTCGTTTCTTCCTAAGTTTTATATCGGACCATTTCTTCTTAATTTCTGCCATGGTCCGGTTCTCTGAACCCACAGCATTGATACGGTAATTCAGACAAAGAAATGACCTCAGGAGCGCATTTATAGTCCATCTGCATATTAATTTAGGGGAGGAGGCAAGGCGGGGTCAGTGGCTCGTTCACGTGCGGTCAATCTCATGTTGATTGTGATTTATGAAGGAAAGGTGCGCAAGACCTGGCGTATGATTGGTTTTATACATGTGAATATTTCTGTGCGTAGGTACTTTTCGAGTTTTGGCTGTACGCCATCTTCTGGTATGAAAGCTGTGCAATCCTTTATACATGAGGCCCCTGGTCTTTTCCTTTTTTCTCTTGCTAATGCTCTGACATTCTGATTCTGCTTTGGATGCCATCAAGTGGGATCTCTGGTCGTAGTCAGTCCTTCACTAACCAATCAGCATTCGTTAGCAGAATGCTAGCGTTTTATGGGCAACAATGACTCATCCTGTAAGAAATCGAAAGGACATAAGTAGTCGTTCATTCAACTGTTGACCTATAATCCATGTTGAACATGCAAAAACAACAATCAAATCTGAGATTTCTCAACAATGATCAAATTTAGCTGTTTCGCTCCATAGACTCCTATTCAGCATGCACTCGCTCGCGATCACCCCCAGTGGAACTGGAACCAAATTCAGTACAATGGGGCTTAATAGGGTTAGCCTGGTTCTGCCCTACTACGTACTTCCGCTCAATTTGGATTTTGCTTATGTACTAGGTCTGGCCATTTGGTACGTAAGTCAGATTTTTCAGGTTGATTTTCTACTGGTGAATCAGCGAACAGAGGGAGTGGCTGAGAACGATGACGTTGATGTCGTGCGCTAGTTTGTGTTGTATTTCCATAATGGCGGTGGAGAAAGATTCTAGCGAAGCCATTCGGTTCGTTGTGGCAACACTGCCGAATATCTATAAACTAAAGCCGGAGCAAGAACAAGTTTTGCTGAGTTTTGCTGGTGGCCATGATTTTGTGGCCCTCCTCCCCACGGGGTTCAGCAACAGTTTGATTTTCCAGCTATGGCAGCTAGCTCTGTTACAGTAGTGGTGAAGGAATTGGGTAAGGCGAACACTTGCGATTAGTTATGGCAGATCAGAGTGGCTCTGGGCAGATCCAATAGTTTTAAACTTCAACAGAGTACCCGCCTACAAGGAAGTCAACGCTTGTTAATGGAGCAAGGCCAGACTCTCTGTACAAATGTAATGTACGAGAGTCTGGTTAGGACCAGGCTATAATAGGGAGTGGACAGGCTCTCCTGAAACAGTCTCTGCCGCTTTTGTATGTGTCGTCCAACAGCGGCCAATGTCATGATGCTAACGCCTCAGTGAAATAGCAGACTACTGTTTCCGAAAGTAGATAATACTAATAATATCAGTGTTATATCAGTCTGATTCTGATATTGTACATTACATTTCACAATTGTGTTTTTATCACAATGTTAAATCAGCAAATAGTTATCACCCTGGCCTTTGCCTGCAGCTGTCTTGCAGTTTTAGGTAGCTAGCTAGCTATATCCCAGAAGTTTACGAGCACACAGATTTGTGACATCAGTGATGTTTGTGGCTAGCTAGTTAGCCACCTTCACTTTTCATCACAAAAACGTAATTATTGTCAAAGGTAAGCACGCCCAATAAGGGTGTAGTTTAACCTACATACTGTACCTTTCCTATTGTTAGTCACTGCTGCACCTATAAAAAAAGAATACAATCTAAATCCCGATAAATCCAACAGTAACCATTGTGAGTCTAACTCTTTTAGGCATTGCTGCTATGTTGTCCTAGCAGACCTTGGAATTTGTGTGAGAGAGAGAATAGAGGAGACAGAAGACAGAGACAGAAAGAACGCACACAGAGAGTCAAAGACAGAAAGGCCAGGCACCAGGGTGAAAGAAAAAAAAAATCAGTTGGCCTGTCCTTGTTCCTTCCTTGTGGGATCAACCCTGAGGTCCAGCCTGTCTGTCTGCCACCCCCTACCCTCGCACCACCACTCTACTCACCTGATTTCCTTTACACTTAGATTAACAGCAAAAGCCCTTAAGATCCAGTCAACCATAAAAGGAATAGGTAGAAGGTGGGAGGTTGATGAACAGATGAAGATACTATTTGTTTCTCCATCTTGCTGATAGAAGCACCAGCATGTACCAATAGTTTTCTACTCACGTTAACATGAACGCAAACACTTACTCGCTCTAACACACACTCACCCACACGTACACAAGCACACATGCCACTGCTGTCCTTGCCTTTACAGAGTAGCTCTCCTTGCTGTCAGTCGGTGTAGAATCATTTTGCTCAGCTGAGTGCCTCTCCAGAAAATCAGCCATCTCTCAACCAGGCCACAGAGTGGACAGAGGAAGAGAGAGGTAGAGAGAGAAAGAGAAAGGGTGGGGGGAGTTAGAGAAACATAGAAAGGACACAGCTGTAGAAAAGCAGACATATTTGTTTGTGTGGATGTCTTTCAGTGTGTATATCTAAATTGTGAGCTGTATTTTGATGGGACTGTGTTCCCACAGACATTGTGAGGTGCAGGTCTGTGGACAGGTGGGGTTCACAAGTCAAAACAGCAAGCAAAGGACAAGCTAGAAACAGTGAACGCTGTGTCAGACCGGTCAGTAAGCTGTTTCTGTATCTTTTGTAATTCTATGTCTATATACCCAGTGTTACAATTTCAGACTTTTTGGAGCAAAACAGAATCCATGCATCTTTGCACTCTCTCCTTTCTTTTTCTCTCTCTCACTTTCTCTCTCTCACACTCTCCCCCAATGTACACGTGGGGCAATTTCCATTAGTCTTCTTAAAGACAGGGGGGAACCTTCTTTCATTTCATTAACATCCATTTTTCTTATTCTCTCTCTGTGGCTATCAGCTCTGAGAGACAAGGAGAGTGGAGGGAGGAGAAAAAATCAAAAAGAGAAAATGAAATATAAAACGGGCAGATAATTGAAAATCGGATCCTGGGCAATTTAGCTGCAGTGTGAATGTGAATGGCCTGCTTGCGCCCCTTTCTCTCATCCCATCCTTTCTTCCTCTCACCCCCACACTCTCCCTGCATTCTGTTCATCTGCTTTTCTGCTTTCTGATTCATCACCCTCACCTGATTGGCTAACCTGTCTTAGAAGGTCAGAAGAAACCCTGGCTGTCTGGGTACAGGTGCATACATGTACCTACAGGTTTTTGTTGTACCTTACATACACACATGGTACTCATTTGTTTTATATAAATGGTACATATACCAGTATAAATACTTACACTTATACTTTAGGTATCTGTTAGGGATGCACGATATATCGGCGGCCATATCGGTATTGGCCGATAAATGTTTATTTTAAGTGTTATAGGTCAGAAAAGAAAATTTGGTAGATAAATTAAAGCCAATCATCGGAAGAGTAAACTTAATAGTGCATTAACATTAATTAAACTATGCCAATACCAATGGAAATTGCAGTTATTTGACTCAATGGGTTAAATTTAGAGGAGTCAGATGGCTGAGCGGTTAGGGTATTGGGCTAGTAATCAGAAGGTTGACGGTTCGATTCCCGGCCGTGCCAATGACATCGTGTCCTTGGGAAAGGCACCTCACCCTACTTTCCTTGGGGGAATGTCCCTGTACTTACTGTAAGTTGCTCTGAATAAGAGCCTCTGCTAAAATGACTAACATGACTAAATCAGAGCACAAATGGTCAAAGTAAAGTTCAATTGAAATAGATATTTAATAACATTGCAAATGAATGAAATCAATTACAAAGCAAACATGATACAAAATGAAGGTTTTAAATCTTACCTACTCCACCATGATTATTGTAAATCAGAGAGAGAAAGCAAGAGGTGAGGAAGGAGAAGGACAAGCTAGAGCTGAGGAGAAATCCTCAGGAGATCAAGCATCGCCATGACAATGCTTCACAATTCCCTTTATACACAAGAACAACCAGACCACATCTTGACCCTTACTTATCAACATATGACTAGCAATGCGACAGAAAGTTACACAATGAGACATGAGACCCATCAAGTAGAAACTCTGTCCAGCAAGCAGGGTAACACCCAGCACTACAATATCTACCTGTGGGTTATTGTAGTATATGGTAAATTGTATATGGACTGCATTTATATAGTGTGTTTTTTATACCTTAGCTGCACCCAAAGCGCTTTACATTTAGCCTCTCATTCACCCATCCATATTCACACTCACACATACTGACGGCGGCGAGCTGCCATGCCAGGCGCCGCTCTGCCCCTTGGGAGCAACGTGGGGTTCAGAGTCTTGCTCAAGGATACTTCGGCACATAGCCTGGGAGGAGTCGGGGATCGAACCGCCAACCTTGCGATTAACAGATGGCCCTCTCTACCCCCTGAGCCACAGCCGCCCCCGAGTATAGTACTACTGTGTACTGAGAAGGGCAGGAGAAAAGTGCTTCTGTAAATCTGAGTCAAGCTGAACTCTTCCTGTGACTCCTCCCTTTCTTTCATCCAGATGTGTCATTTCTTCACATAATTCTGCCCACTCATTTTGGGAGGAGTCTGCATGGAGGACATTGGGACATGATTCAATAACATGCTGAATTATTGATCAGCTCATTTCAGTGGTGAAATATAGCTCATTGATGTGATATCAGTGATTAATGATAGTCTTCCAGCCAGGGCTGGATTTTTAGTCTCCACAGTTGCCTATCAGCTCCTATACAGTATTCTGAGCTTCAATGTTAAAGCTATATAGACTACTGATGGCGAAGTACCACCACACAACCCCAGATACCCAACTCTGAGTCAGTTATCTTTACTAACACAGTGTTGAGTCTTGTCATTCATATCTGTTGCTTCTACGTGATTAAACGTTTTGTTGCTCTAATATCTGTAACTTGTCATAACGTCTTACGTACTTTTCTCATTCAACTGGCCCTCAACTCCCTAAGTAGACCCAACAGAGAGCTTCCACTGTACATGTACAGTACCTGAACTCTTCAGTCCAAATCAGAACTACCCAGTCAAACAACTATAGAAACAGGTGTCATTGACAGCCAGCTCTGGGAGTTTAAACTTTTTCTCTGAACACTTTTTAACCTTACCTTACTGTACTTTCCCATCTCCCTCTGTCCTATCTGTTCCCCACTCTTCTTCCCTTCTTCTCCCCCATCCTCCCTTTCCCCTCCCGCCTTATCTACCTCCTTCTCTTATCCCACCCTCATCCCCCCTCACCTCCCTTTCCTCCCTCATGTAGCCCAGAATAACAGTGGTGACTCGGAGACACACCTCATCAGAGTGCAAATGAGAGAGGGAGGGATGGAGGGCGAGAGGGAAAAGAGCAAGTGAGAGAGCCTAGCACAATCACTTCCCCGCTGGCTGCGGAGCAGAGTGCAAGAGAACGAAGGAGCACCAGAGCAAAGGGGAGTGGTCTGACCCTCAGGCAGCATGTAGGTGTAATCACCGCTCTATTGTGGCAAGCAGCTGGACCTCCGTCTCTGTAGCCTAGCGCCCAGCGGGACTTCCCCAACACCCCCCACCCAGCACCTAGCATTCAGACGAAGTAGGGCCCTTCAATGACTCCTTTGCATATCACCCCCTTTTAACAATCTTTGCAACAATGGAGAGCAGAACATCAAATGAGGCCGGGAGTTGACTATAGTCTCAACCAAGTGACGGGAAAAACTACAGATCTGTGCCTATGTTGTCTAAGTGCTGAGAGGTGGATTCTGCTGTGGGTGAGACTGCTAGGCCAGGGAATGTACAGGATAGATTTGTTATGAATGTCTTTCATCCATGTGTTGATTAAGGTGGTTCAAAACTGTCAACTTCTGTGATCCACAATAATCCTATCATACTTTCTCTTCAAGGGCACTCTGTTGCCCAGAATGTCTATGCCTAACCCTACAGTGTGTCTTGGATACGTGGTTCAAGACTGCTCCTCTTCTACAGTTCCCCAGGAGCCTTGTTGGAACCATTGGCCTCTATTGAAGCGGACATGGAGGAGGCTGGGGAGGGAAAGGTCAGGATTGGGAGGAATAGGGTTAGGGTACTAACCCTAACCCTAGGGTACTAACCCTAACCCTTAGTAAAGTGCAGTAAGGGGCATTGAAGGCATTGTAGATAGGGTGAGGCTGGGGAGGGTAAGGCCAGGGAGGCAGGAGGGGAGTGGGGTGAGTATGTTATAAGGAGAGGGGAAAGGGAGGTAGGATGAGGCAGGAGAGATAGGGAGAGGCAGGAGAAGAAGGATGAGGTAAGGGAGAAATGGGTTGGCAGGGGGGCTTAAATAGCCAGAGGGCATTTCAAAGCAGTATCAAAGTTAAAACAAAAGGTCTCCCTTTACGTATTAGAGGTTACGTATTAGAGGTTTCTCAAGGCTATCAGAAGTCTGTCGGTTCTCTCCTTCACATTTTCCTCCTTTCAAACTGCAACTCAACCGTTTTTCTCCCTCTCAACACACCCCCTCCCCCCCTTGTGTATATCTGCACGCAGAGGGAGAAGAAGGTGATTCCTGTGGCGTTGATTCCTGTGGCGCTCCTCAGATCAGACAGCCTGGCCACTTCACCATTCTTTATCTCCCTCTGTTTAACATGTCCCTCCTGGTGGAAAATACCTGGTGGAATACACTTATTCATAACCAGCGTTGAACACCCCCAGAAGCTGTAGATTCTCTGGGGTTGGGATAATGACAATATGGCCTTACCATCATTTTCCACCATTTAAATCCAACCACCATCCATCACCGCCACAGGAATCACCGCCACAGGAATCATCCTCTTGTTACCATTGCAAGGGGATTTTTTAGGAGTTTGCTGTTGGACAGCGAATCAGCCGACCATGTTTACTATCAGGCGTGTTTATGGAGAAGTGATCGGACAGTATTATGGGATCATAAAAACAGACTAATTCCCTGCTCTTTGTGTCTTGTCGCCTCCATTGACTCTTCATTGGCATCTCAGAGAGCAAATCAATTCCCTGATTGAGGAAGGGGCAGCAGTTTGTATGAGAGCATTGAAGGCCTTGATTTACACCAACACTGAAACACTGGGGCATAGATGGCTGAACGAAGGGCTCACAGCATCACTCTGGTCTTGTGAGGAAATGTACTTGAAATGCAGTTTAGAATTGTTCATGGGGTCTTGTTCTGGATGGAACGTTTTTGTCTCGCTGTCTTCTCCAGTGATGTGCATGCATGCATACATTCATAAACACAGACACCCACTTGCATAAACACACACACTCAAAACACACACACCCACATCACATGCACTATTAACAAGGGAGGTCATCCTTCCATTCTCAGCATCTCAG
This sequence comes from Hypomesus nipponensis, assembly GCF_054491055.1. Classification (NCBI taxonomy): domain Eukaryota; kingdom Metazoa; phylum Chordata; class Actinopteri; order Osmeriformes; family Osmeridae; genus Hypomesus; species Hypomesus nipponensis. Next base: position 6,709,258 of record NC_140371.1, on the reverse strand, counting down.
GCAGAGTATACACTACTGTAAACACAATTGTGCGCAAGTGGGCTTATGGATCCTGCCGTCTTTTGGGGTCTGGCCACAGGATCTCATCAACATCACAAGCAATATCTTCTCTCGCTAAGCATCAGGGAAAATATCCCCTTGTATGGTGAATCCATCCCTGGATTGACCTCACCTCAATGTTTCCGCAGGCCTGTTCCATTGCCTGCAGAAGAGGCATACGGGCATGTGGTTGGCGGTCATATACGCACCATCTCCAAGCGGAAAAGAATTCCTCTATAGGATTTAGAAATGGCGAGTGAGGGGGAAAGTACAGAACTTCAAATTGATCATGGTTCGTGAACCAGTTCTGGACCAGGTCCACCCTGTACAACTGCATCATGAAGTGCATCTAGAAATGTGATTGTGTTGCGTATTATAGGGACCCAGTTTGGCATGATGGTGCAGTAGCCCTCGAAGACTTATGGCATCACACAATGTGATGTTTCCGCCGCGCTGCCCCTGGACGTGCAAAATTAACCTTTGGCCAATTATATTACGTCCCCGTCGTCTGTTTTTGCTAAGGTTGAATCCAGCCTCGTCAATGTAAATACATTCATGCGGCTGGGCAGCTCCATCCATGTCCAAGATTCCCTGTAACAAAAAATACATATTGTGGATGGCTTTACTCAAAGCACACACTTACTACATATACAGAACCGACCCACCCCCCCACCACACAGGTACCTGAATGTATCTATGTGGTACTAATCCAGTGGTACATATTCATCTCATACTGGACTGCACCCATTCTTTATTGTATATGTAAAGGCTGAAACACTTACCTGTACATATTCATGTCGAAGTTCTTTGACCCCGACACCGTTCCTCTCAAATGGGACCCTGTACAGTTGCTTCATGGTCAGGTTGTGCTTTACCAAGATCCTTCTGATAGTTGTAATGCTTACTCGATTAATGTTGTTGAATACTTGCCCATCTGCAAGTATTTGTTGCTGTAGCTATTGGAGACAGATTGCATTGTTTGCTCTGACTAGGTTCACTATAGCAAGTTCTTGCTGTTGGGTGAACAGGCGTTGGCGTCCACCCCCAGTAGGTCTTCTAGCCATTCTGTAGAAAAATGCAACCACAAATTGTTCTTGTTTGCTTTTTTTTTTTTACAGTACTGTGTATACTGAACTTTACCATACACAGTACTGAAACATCTCCACACGTTATCACGGTATGTTTCACAAAACTACCACTTTTGTTGAAAAAGGAGCTTTAGCCACCCTGGAATACAATACATGTGATACAGAAATATGATATGGTACAGTACTGTAAATACTCTAGATACAGTCTGAGTAGAGTAGAGAGTTGAAGACATACTTGTTTTCAGGTCGGATTGTCCTTATTATGGATGAAACTGTGAAGCGGCTTAGATCAGGATGGACTCTCGGCCCAGCTTCCCTCATAGTCAGGCCATGGTTTATGACATGGTCCACCAATGTTGCTCTTATGTCATCTAAAATAATGGTCCTTGCGTGGCCTCTTTGACCACGTCCTTCTCTCTCTCTCTCTCTCTCTCTCTCTGTCTCTGTGTCTGTGTCTGTGTCTGTCTCTCTCTGTCTGTCTTCCTCTGCCTCCATGCTTGCAAAGTTGTCAAAATGGCATAACTGAGGCCTTTTTGTAGCTGGCTGATTGGTGTTCAGTTTTGTAAGTAAGTGTTTTCAGGTGTGTGTCTGTCTTTTAAATTAACCAATGTGTGTTGTATTTTGAATAGATGTGTTTTCCCAATGGTACCCTGAGATTTCATTTTTGAATAGATGTGTTTTCCCAATGGTACCCTGAGATTTCATTTTTGAACTAAGTGTCTTATGTATGAAATAGTGTGTAGTGTCGAGGAGCAAGTGTGTTGCAGAAAGGAGCAAGTGTGTTACAGAATTGCAACTAAAGTGCAAAGCAGCGCTTTTCTTTAAGGTATGGTTACACTTTGTTTAAGGTATAGTAACAGCAACTTCAAGTTATGTTACTTTGGTTTAAGCATGTGTCTATAGTGTTCAAGCAACAGACAAAAACTGTAAGAGAATAATGAATTGAAAAACGATTTGCACATTCTTATCCTGTTGAGCAGAGCATGGATGCTGTCCACAGTTTGTAACATTACCAATGTAAGGGCTGAGAATGTTGCAAAAATAAATTACGGAGTGTGACGGGATACGGCAACGCTAAAGGTATTCATCAGGGAATTAAAGCGAATCACGTAAATCGAATCACATTTATAATCGTCTCTCCAACTAAGCAAATCAAATTTTGTTCGAGATCGGTCGGCTGAACCAGGAAAGGACACCCCATGTCTGTCAACTGTGTCAAGCTCAGAAAATGGGAGGGGATAGGTAGAAATGCAGAGTTTCTGGAATACCCCCCTGATGGCACCCAACACTGTGGTGTGCTGCAGTTTTAATGAGACATTGTTTAGCAGTCTGCTGCATACAGAGAGATAGACAGACTGTCAGGCTTTAGGGAGAGAAAAGGATACCCTGTATCCCATATCACACACACATACACTCTCCACACAAACACACAAACATACACATAACCAAACGTACACAAACACATATATTCCTCTCTCTACTTATGTGACATGGGGAGGCACACTCAAAATGTTCAAGTGATCATTCTCTCTCACTGACATCAAAGCTATTTTCTCTTCTCATTTTGCTGCCATACTGTAAAAGCACACAGAGACCCACTCACTCTCTCTATATGTGCTTACATATACATTAAATTGTCAGTATTTACCCAATAATTGTGCCCATACTACTTCAAAATGTCCAGCAGTTTTCAAATGTATACACTTGAAAAACTAAAAAAGTTTGATTACTGATCTAAACCATTGGTATTCTTCCCCTTTCACAGTGGCTTTACAGTTTTGAGGTAAAGCTTTCCCTTTGTTTCCCTCAAACTGTTGTAGAACAGCTGGACTGTGCTCCGGTGTTTGCTTTTTGTAGCTGTTCTACAGGATCTCTGTGGGGTTGATTGATTTCTCCCGATGTTAGCTGTGCTACTTGTGACGGGTGATAACACTCAATCACAGCATTGTTGCTCTAATTACATGCTCATGGCATCACTTGATCTCCTTGCTCCTCAGCTACACAGAAGAGTACAGTTTAGCCCTCTACTGCTACACTACCTTCATCTCTCACTCGCTCTGTCTTTCTGTCTGTTTCTGTCTTTCTGTTGCTCTTTTTCTCTATGTCTCTCTTTCTGTCCCTCTGTGCCTAATGCAGAAAGACAGACTTGTCCCTATCACTGCTTCTGATGCATCTCGGTATGTTGCTTAAAAGAAGAGGGGAAAACAAAATAAGAGTTGAAGAGAGAAAGAGAAGAAGTAAGAGAGATTGGATGGAAGGAATACAAATTTTAAAAAGGGAGAGAAGTACATTTAAATGTATTCATTTAGCAGACGCTTTTACGCGTTTTAAAGCGACTTCCAAGAGAGAGCTTTACAAAAGTGCATAGGTCAATGATCATAAACAACGAAATAGCCCCAAAAACATTGCGGGCAACCAAAACATGAAGCATAAATTGTGAAAACAAATGAGTGCCAATAGGAAGAAACATAAGAGGATGTAATTAAACAAATTACAAATTAAACAACATGAAACTCAAAAGCACGAGAGTGTACCTGTAGGAAAGCAGTAGAGGTGCAGAAGCGATACAGGGTGTAGACAGCCTCTCTTACCTGTGTTGGTTTCCTCATTGGGGATGCCAGCTGACCCCAGGTCCACCCCTGCAGAAATGACTATCCATGGCCCTAACCTTCACACACACACGCACACACAGCCCCCCCCCCCACACACACACACACACACAGCCCCTCAATCGCCTAAGCCAGCATCCTGTGTATGTGTGTGGGTGTGTTTGCTTGTGTCTGTCTGTGTGTGTGTGTGTGTGTGACACAGAGTATTACGGGCCGTTTAGGAAATAATTCAGGCTGTTGCCTACATTTCTGCTATGTGAATTGTATACCAGTAGTCTGAAGTGTTTGTTTACATGCCTGTGTGCATGTGACCAGGGGGGTATTCCAGGTAACGGGTTTAACAAACTCTGAGATTAACCCTGAACTCTTAGTTGAGTAACTCTAACATGGTAAACTCCGAAAATTCGGTTCCAGAAAAGCTGATATGAATTTGTTAACTCAACTCGGAGTATGGCAACTCTGAGTTTAGCGCGTGCATGAATACTACCAAAAGCCAACATCTATGGAGCTCCGATACTAGGATTCACCATGGCAACCGACGACAAAAAACTTTGTCATACTTCTCCACACTTTAGATATAAGTTTTATTTCGTGTTCATGGTCAATCTGAGCACATATTCCGGAAAAAAGCAACACGGCTGTAGCAGCGTATAGCCTATAGCTACAATTGAGACAATTGCTGCCGAGTCATTTACTATTTGAATGCAATAGCCAGTCCATACGTTGAACATTTAACCCCACTGTCCGTTAATATTACAGGAGAAAAAGTGGTGGACTTAATAAAATAGCATGTTCAATGTTATATTAGGCTACATATAGAAACATACTACGAACAGGTAATGCATATTTTGCTTACAGGCTACGGTTGTGATTGCAGCCTCGACTTCACCATGGTTTTAAACATATTCGATATGATGTTTAAATATCAATTGGTGCCTATTTCAACTTGTAGTAGCAGTTTCCCTCAACATAATGCTTTTTATCAAAGGATTATGATGATGATTACGTAAAATAACGAAGAGACATTAATGACTGCTGCCGCAGAAATTGATGCAGAGAATTATGTAGCTATGGTAGCTACTGGTAGTTCTCTCTCCATGTACTTTTATTTACAGGCTTTTTTGTAATTGCCAGTTACACTGACATTATGAGAATAATGAATATAAAAACTATTTGCACATTCTGACAACAGGGCATGCTGTATACAGTGAGATGTTCATTTAATGGCAGGTGAATGTTGCATGTGGAACTGTGAAATGTAGCTAATGTAATCTCATGTATACCCAGTTAAGTAAGTGAGTTGTACAAATTGCAGCTCATGAAGAAAGTGCCAAAAACTGACCAAGAGATGGTGTAGGCCTACTTAAGGTAGAAGAATAAAGGCTGATCTTGTAAGGCTATCAACCTGCCCCCACCTCTCTTATGGTAAAATATGGAGTTACTGGATGGAGTCTCAACTAGATGGCTCTCGCATTTTTGTAACTTACTGTAGCATTGCTAGACATGTTGATAAGTAAGGGTCAAGATTCTGGTGTGATTGTAGTTGTTCTTGAGTATAAAAGGAATTGTGAAGCATTGTTCTGTGGAATCTTGATCTCCTGAGACCTTCTCCTCAGCTCTGGCTTGTCCTACTCCTTGTTCCTCACCTCATGCTTTCTATCTTTGGTTTACAATAATCATGGTAGAGTAGGCATAAGAGTTAACTTAATTGATTGCATTCATTTGCAATATGATAAAATGATTATATTATTTATATAATCGGATATTCGGCAGCGTTGCCACAACCGCAGAATAGCTTCGCTCGCATCTTTCTCCGCCGCCATTACTGAACTACTCAAACTAATGCACGACATTAACGTCATCGTTCTCAGCCACTCCCTCTGTTCGCTGATTGGACCTACAACATTTACAGAGTACAGAAGCAAAATCCAAATTGAGCGGAAGTACGTAGGAAGGCAGAGCCAGGCTAATTCCAGGTGGCGTGTGTAGTAAAAACTTTGAGTTGTTTAACCCTGAAAAGAGGCATACTCCGAGTTCCACATTCCAGAAAGAGAGGTAACAAAACCTTTTGGTAAGTTTCCATGGTAACTTACTCCTTGAAACTAACCTGCTCGCTAGCAGGTTTTCCATGCCAAACTCTGCGTTTCTACCTATCCCCTCCCACTTTATGAGCCTGATAGCGTTGGCAGACATGGCATATCATTTCCTGGTTCAGCCGAGCGATCTCAAACAAAATTGAATTTGCTTAGTTATACGCTGGGAGGCGATTTTAAGACTGCGATTAGATGTGCTTTAAGTCCCTGATGAATACCTAAGTTAACGTTACCATTTCCCGTCACAATCTGTAATTTATTTTAGCAACATTCTCAGCCTTTGGGCCTTCATCGCTAGTGTTACACGCCGTGGACGTGCACTCATATTTGACCAAATGCTTTTTGGCACTGAAATAAATACAAATAATTGAAATTGTATTTGGTCTTCTTCATTGCTTACAAATATAAATCACAATGAGTAGCCTGGCTTATTTCTATCGGCTATTGTTCCTACAATTTACATGATTCATATGATTCCTACAATTTAAATTATGTACCGTCCTGTAACTGGTGTTTCAACAAATCTATTTCAACATTGTAGGGGGTCAATATTGGCCAAACAACCTAAACTAATTCCCCTATGGTTTGAAGGAAGATTGGAAACTGAACAGTGTATTAACATTAACCAAATAATGCCAATACCAATGGATTTACAGTTATTTGACTCTTTGGGTTAAATCAGAGCAAGAAATGGTCAAATTAAGGTTAAATAATATAATCATTTTATCGTATTGCAAATGAATGAAATCAATGAATGTTAACTCTATAACTCCTACTCTACCATGGTTATTGTAAACCAAAGTTAGAAAGCAAGAGGTGAGGAAGAAGGAGTAGGATGAGCTAGAGCTGAGGAGAAGGTCTCAGGAGATCAATAATCCACAGAACAATGCTTCACAATTCCTTGATAACAACTACAATCACACCATAATCTTGACCCGTACTTATCAACATGACTAGCAATGCTACAGTAAGTTACACAATGAGATGTGAGAGCCATCAAGTTGAGACTCCATCCATCCTTTTGGCACTGAAATAAATACAAATAATTGAAATTGTATTTGGTCTTCTTTATTGCCAACAAATAGAAATCTAACAATGAGTAGCCTATTTCTATCGGCTATTGTTCCTACAATTTACTTAATTCATATGATTCCTACAATTTACATGATGTAGGCTACCATCCTGTAACTGTTTCAGCAAATCTATTTCAACATTGTTGGGGGTCAATATATTGGCCAAACAACTGAAACTAATTCCCCTATAGTTTGATGGAAGATGGGAAACTGTTGTTTAATTGTAACTTGTTTAACTACATGCTCTTATGGTTTCCTCCCTTTAGCACTTATTTTTTGGTTGTTCACAATGTGCACTTCTTGTTTTTGGCTACCCGCAATGCTTTGGGGTTATCTTGTTGTTATTATCAGTGACCTATGCACTTTGTAAAGCTCTCTCTTGGAAGTCGCTTTGGATAAAAGCGTCTGCTAAATGCACTAATGTAATGTAATGTAACTGAACAGTGTATTAACATTAACCAAATAATGCCAATACCAATTGAATTACAGTTATTTGACTCTTTGGGTTAAATCAGAGCAAGAATGGTCAAATTAAGGTTAAATAATATAATCATTTTATCATATTGCAAATGAATGCAATCAATTAAGTTAACTCTTATGCCTACTCTACCATGATTATTGTAAACCAAAGATAGAAAGCATGAGGTGAGGAAGAAGGAGTAGGACAAGCTAGAGCTGAGGAGAAGGTCTCAGGAGATCAAGAATCCACAGAACAATGCTTCACAATTCCTTTTATACTCAAGAACAACTACAATCACACCAGAATCTTGACCCTTACTTATCAACCTGTCTAGCAATGCTACAGTAAGTTACAAAGATCTAGTTGAGACTCCATCCAGTAACTCCATATTTTACCATAAGAGAGGTGGGGGCAGGTTTATAGCCTTACAAGATCAGCCTTTATTCTTCTGCCCCAAGTACATCATCTTTGGTCAAAATATAAATTCAGCAAATTCAACAATTAATATTTATATAGGTTATTGTTCCTACAATTAACATCACCTGTGACCATGCATCCTCCTTTAACTGTTCCAGTAAATCTTTTTCGAGATCAGCCTTTATTCCTCTACCCTAAGTAGGCCTACACCATCTCTTGGTCAGTTTTTGGCACTTTCTCCATGAGGTGCAGTTTGTACAACTCATTTACTTATAACTGGGTATATATGAGATTATATTAGCTACATTTCACAGTTCCACATGCAAAATTCCCCTGCCATTAAATGAACATCTCACTGTATACAGCGTCCATGCTCTGTTCAACAGGATCAGAATGTGCAAATTGTTTTTTAATATTGATTATTCTCACAATGTAAGTGTAACTGACAATTTCGCACAACCCTGTAAATAGTAAGTACATGGGGAGAAATACCAGTAGCTAGGCTACCATACAAAATTCTCTGCATCAATTTCTGCGGCAGCAGTCTCTTCGTCATCTTAATCATCATCATCTTTTGATGAAAAGCATTCTGTTGGGGGAAATGTCAAGTAAAGTAACAGCTAGCTGGCGTCAGTTACTTGTAAAATGCATAGATAATGTTAAAATTCTAAATTTAGCTTGCACCTAACATATTTGAGTGTGCTAAATATAGCAATAAAGTCAGCGAGTTCGAGGTGTATGCATAGGCTAACCATTAAATTAGCAGCACATTTCCCATATTTAACAATGATTAAACATGGACTTACCTGAAAGTGATGCACAAGCATCATCTTGCAGTTTATTTCTCTTTCTTTTTTCTGCCCCTGAGTCCTGTTGTCGTCAGGCCACTGAGATAGGAAAGGGTACCCACGGGGAGCTTGGGAAGTTGAGTGTGTATTTATTTTTTATTGGGTGTGCTTTGCCTTCGTCAAGGGCACAACCATTGTTATCTCACATATATTATTATTCTCACAATAATTACATTTATAATATATAATAATTACACATTAGCATTCTCACAATTGTTTTTCAACTTCTGAGTTCTTCCACCGTTTTTTGGCCTTTAACTAGTCCTGCATACTTTCACCGATTCCTACAATTTTTGTATCAAAACGTTCAGCTCCTTCAGGAGATGATGGCTAGGACTTTTGGTATTTTGGTACTTTTATACTTTTTAAAGAATTAAGGTTTTGGTGCAAATTATTCTCCCATTAAAAGTAATGGTAAATCCTTTCAAATCATTAAAAAGCTTCCTCCCATTCAAACTTAAAGGGGCAATTGACTGCAAAACCGATTTTACCTTGTCATAGTTGAATAACGACAGTTCGGTGGGTAAAATGAACATACCGTGAATATCAAAGTCCATTGACACCTCTTTCTTATTCAAATCTCAAAAAGAAAAAATTTGGCTGTAAAACGCTAGCTTTTCAACAAAGCTACCCGTCCTACGTAGGACCGGTGATCGCCCTCTTATTGGCTCTGGTCTGTATCTTTGTCACGCCCCAGAATTTACATCCAGACCAGCACGAGGTAGCGTCTATCACCGATACTAGTTTAGCTGCGCGCTGCTCTGTGTAAGCTACTTATAAGGAATTACAAAGAAGAAAGTTTTGAATTATAACAAGGATATTGAAAATGGAAATGCTGTGTTCCAGGCTGTAGCCTACAGGGAAGGCTAACACTCACAGTCTTCCCAAGGAGCCAAACATTCAACAGGCATGGCTGCTGTTGTCTTATGAGAAGATCCCGGCGAAGTTCGACACTCAATCATTCATTTGCTCTGAACATTTCACCCAAGACAGTTTTGACAACCTTGGACAATTGCAAGCAGGATTTGCTAGGAAGCCGAACCTGGAAAGAGGTGCTGTTCCGACTGTATGCTCATTGCAACCGCCTATAAGGACAGTATGATGTTGTGCTAACAGTTATTAGCAATGCTAACGTTTCCTGTATAATATAGCATACCAGGTAGAATGCTAAATAAGTTTCTACACACATCAAATGACTAGCTAGACTAGCTGTAGTCGGCATTAGAAGGGAAGCTTCCGAAAAATAGCCAGAAAACGAACAGCAGTCTGGCTTATTGCTAACGCATGTCTAGATAATCTATTTGAATGAACTGGAGAAAGGCAGGTGCTTGATACAGGATACGGTAGCATTGCTAGTAACTGTTTTAGTAACACCTAGACTGTAGGCATGTAAACAAGTTTAGCTTGCTAACGCAAGAGCATAGGTAGAATGTGTGATAATTTAGCCTAGTTTATTGGCAATGGGGCTAACGTTGATTCATGTTCCTGACTGTGTTTCATTCAAATAAGTAACCTGTGTAATGTAAATCTACAATTCAAGATGCATGTTTGTCCAGATCTTGGTCATGTTATTTTTCAGCAAGTTATTTAGAGCTAGCTAGCTAACTGAAGCCGAGTAGAATCAGGATATGGTTTGGTTGCTAAGCTGTAGCCTAACATTCTACCCACCCAAGTCAATCCAGTTTGCTTTAACAACAGAAGTGGAAACAAGTAATGTTATCATTTCAAATGATATATAGTCAATCTGTTGAAAACAGTGTTGTGTAGACACAATAGATTTATTTGCACGTTTTTATTTCAAGTCTCCAACTTCGGTGTTTCAGCGAGTGCTGCTGTTGGCCGTGTTGCGTTTTTGCTCCCCAGCTTCACTCGTTTAAAACCAACCAATCAGCGTGCAGCTCATCTAAATATTAATGAGCATACCATAAAAGGAGAAAAGCTAGTGTTTTTTCCCGGGAACATTTCAGAGGATCTGTCAGTGGGCATAGAACAGCACCCGGGCCATTTTCAACCCAACCAATGTTACATACCCTATTTGGAGACCTTAAGGAACAGTGTGAAATACCCCCAAAAAACAGTCAATTGCCCCTTTAACTATTTCAGCATACTTTCAGCTAGAGACACCATTTAACCTTAAAAATGTTCACAAGACATTCAGCTATTCCCAAATGATTCAGCTTTTTCAAATATTCAACCAATTTTGAATCATGACAGTTTTAAATACATGGAAAATTTAGCTCCTTCTTGATTTTTATGATTGAGCAGCCAGCAGTGGCACACTCTGCTGGCTGCTCTTTTCTGATATTCAACTAAATTGTCAAACAAATTCCTCTGACGTTCATATAGTTTAACTTACAGAAACAAGTTATACCTTAAAATGTAGGCAAACGTGTGGCTTTCTTTCAGCCAATGTAAAGACTAAAGAGCTCACATTTACAGATTTTCAGCTTTGAGCCTTGAAGCGAGAGCAGCCTTTCAAATTCTCTCACTAACTTCAATGGAGAGGTGGGTAAAATTCGTCAGATAATTTCGAAAGTAGACGTATTTTTAAACTGCCGGTAGAGTCGTATTTCTGACCGCACAGACATATAAAGGACATGTCTGGTTTCGGGAGAGTCTTGGGTCTCGCAAAATATCCTCATTTTTTGGATTGGATGTATAGTTTTGCGTCTAGGTTAACTTGTTTGAGATGTGGATTCCAACTAAATATGTGATTCTCTCTGCCCAGCTTGTTAGCGATCACAGCTGCGCCATCACGTGGCAACCAAACCGACACGTACCATGAAAGCAGAATTGGGTGACGTTTTGGAAACTGCCAAAAGAGTTGTATTTCTGACTGCACAGACACATAAAGGATATCAATGGTTTCGGCAGAGTCTTGGGTCTCGGATTGGATGTACAGTTTTGCGTCTAGGTTAACTTGTTTAAGGTGTGGATTCGAGCTACATTTCTCATAATCGAGCTAGCGTGATGGCTCTCCATAACTAGGCTAATAACGGTTCGACTTTTTTTCCACAATCAACCAAATTGGCCAAACAAGGTATGTACATTGAGCTTAAAGTGTACATAATCTAGCTAGATCGTTTTTATTTTAGCAAGTTTTAGAGAAATCTGCAAAAATCGAGGCTCAACTGTCATAGCTGACCATCACGAACAGCCAAACCAGGTCTGGGGTACAGTAACGCTAACGCTAAGTGTTTGCTGCAACTGGAAATAATCCTACGAACAAACGCTTCGTAACTGGAAAGTTTTTTTAATTGACAATTTTGAACACAGATGTAAAGTAACTTGCCTTTACTCTAAATATCTTTTCCGTTTTCAATTTGAAGTAGTAGATATACTTATGTAGGAAATCTTCCATTGCATCCTCTCTCTCTAGCTTCACGCCTTCGGTTATTATTCAAGCATTTTTCTTCTTTTTTTCTGTTTTCTGCCTTCATCTTTTTCCAGGTCCTTTCAAAAATACCTTTCACAGCAGTATCTTCCAACTGCCAATACTTAGTTTTTTCTTTCTCTTTTTCTGTACTTTTCTGCCTTCATTTTGCTGCAGGTCCTTTCTAACATACATTTCAGGCCTTTTAAAACTCCAGCAAATAATTTTTCACATTTGTATACGTTGTTTCTCTTCCTTATAATTTTTTTCACTTTTTGTTTTGCATTTTTCTCTTTTCTGTAGTTTTATGCCTTCGTCCAGCTCCAGCCCCTATTTATTAGTGATGTTACGCTCGATACCGTGCTCACGAAGCGGTATCGACCTTTCGAAACAATTGGTACCAATACAAACGTGTCGAGCGTGGCTTCAAATGGGCAAAAACCACGTGATCAGAGTCGAAGCATCGGACGTCACATGAGCAGCTGAGACAAACAGCGTTTTATTCAAAGGCTTAAAAGACATCAGAAATCACTAATATTCGTAGGTTATAGAGAGGAGACACAGGCCTATTTACGGACACTAAAGAATACATTCATTGACAGAGCCAGGGATACAGATAAATTGCCAGAGCAAGATAGACAGAGATAGATACAGATGAGATCGTACACAAGCACATAGCCTACATATTTACCCAGTTTTACCAGCCCTAAAATGTGGCCAACCCTTTCCCGGTTGCAAAAGCATGTTCCAAAACCTTAACCGCTAGCTTACATTCATAAAATAATGTATTCATTTAGCATATTCTTAGACTAAAACAGGGTGAGCGGATGCGATCTCACAATGTCTGAGTGAGAGGCTGCACACTTACCATGAAGCCATACTCAGTTTAACACTTTGTGTAATTAATGTTATAAGAACCTAAAAATAAATGTTATAAACGTAAAGTAGCAAAAGACGTTACGTTGTTTATAATACAACAAGATATGATAACATATTTTTGACACTTGCAAATCGAAACATTTGTCACACAACCTTTATTTATCAAGTTGTCAATGACGATTGTGAGACTGACGTCTCAAGGACTTGATGTCACTTGATTCCTTCCTTCGCTCGATACAGTCGCCATACCATAAACTGACCAGCAGATGTCCCTATGGAGAAGATGTATCGATCGCTTCGAAAAAGCGATACTTTTTCGAGACAATTGTGTCAAATAGTTCATTGCTTCGGAAAGCTTTGTTTCCCCCATCACTACTATTTATAATACCTTTTGGGCGCTATGAAGCTTCAGCTTATAACTTTCTAAAAATGTTCACAATTATTCAGCTTTTTAACATGGTCAGCTATCCCCACTCAGGTTTTCAGCATTCTCACTACTGTATCGCAGGAACAGCCTTTTCTAGTTATTATTCTTTTCCCACCCCTAAAACTTTGTCAATATTTGGACTACATACACAATGCTTGTGTCAAAATGTTTGTCTTGGTCTTGATTGAGTTGCTTGTATTGGGATTTACGTTCCGTTGCACAGTTTAGGAGGTTACAACGTTTTTTTGACAACAAAGTGCCTTTAGTCGACGAAGGGTAATCTGTGCTAGCTACGTCACCACGTCAACACACGTTAGCAACGACGCATGGATACAACATGATAGACTTTCTAGCTCGCAAATTGGAGCTTGGATTACGAGTAAAAAATAACACCCCCAAAAAATCACAACCATTTGGCTTTGTAGAGAAAGCGATTTCGAGTGGAACTGCAATCTCGCATTTTTGATTTAGGTCGTGACAGTCTTTGAAATTTGAGCGAGTGCAGGTCGCCCATGAGACCGCCTCGTCTTTTAGGTGGCAGCCTTGCTAGAAAACGTCATAGTAGTATTTTTTGTAGCTAATTTTATAGTTCAATTTTACAGGGAAAAACAAAATTTCCCCTTTTCTATGACGATATGACTATTGTGAAAACAGCCAGGTGGTGACATTTTAATATAGGTTGCTGTAAAGACAACCTATGTTATTTGTGTAAAAGTTGGAATTTAAGTGAGGCTGCGTTTTGTTTTGATGTTAGCCACAGAGTCACAGACTCGGCTCGCCCACTGGCAGTGTAGTAGGCTACAGCAGAGCCATAGAAAAAGAGAGTTACGACACTTCCATAGACTCCGATTGTTATTGAGGAATGCGGAAGTAAAGCGTGTCTCACGCGACCTATAGTTCCAAACATTGTATTTTCCACCGTTGAACCCCATTCATTTTCAGTGTCTCCGAAGCAAGTTTGCTGGTAAATTGATGAAAATCCTGCATTTTTTTATATTTCAACCACCACATATCCATTGTTATTAGTAGTATTTCATATAACCAGCTTTAGATCAAATTTATCGTAAGATTATAGCGTGTTAGATTCTAAATGCAGTTAGAGCTAAACTGTAATTCTAGTAGCTAGCTAGCTATCTAACGTAGAGCTAAGCAACACTTTTACTGAAGCTATAGCTAGAGAGCACGTGTATCATAACCAGAAGTCCGTTGGTTTGGTTATAGTCTGTGAAATTAGTTCTAGTTATTGGTGTTCATTGGCATACAAAGTTAGTCTTCTCATATTAGCCTAGTTAGTAGAGCTAGCAACAATGAATGGCAGATTAAAGGATCCGAAGCAAGTTAGCTGATAAATTGATGAAAATCCTGCATTTTTTATATATTTCAACCAACACATATCAATTGTTATTAGTAGTATTTCATATCGCCAGCTTTGGATACAATTTATCGTAAGATTATGACTTGTTAGATTCTAATTGCAGTTAGAGCTAGACTAGGGCTAGTATCTAATGTAGAGCTAAGCAACACTTTTTCTAGGATCAAATGAAGTGCAGGAGCTCAATCATTGGACATTTTATACTGCATTTCAACCACTATAATAATTGTGTGTGTGCCTAGGCTGAGGTTTGTGAACAGCAGACATTTAGATCACTGGATCACTACAAACAAACGGAGTGGAAGAACACTGGACATTTTGTACAGTAAACAATAAAATGTTTTATTGAATTGCAGTTGGTTGCCTTGTATATTCTGTTCTATTTTTATCTATTGAAAAGTTTCTGGTGATCATGGTTTGATTCAACTTGCATCAAGTACTACAGATATAAGTGTTGTTAATGTGGTAAATTGTAAGCGGAATGATGAATTTAAAAAATACCAGTTTCTTCAACAGTCGAATGTTAAACGTTAAGTGGAACAATTTAGTCCTCATTAGGCTACTGTTTGGTATGTACAGTTCGTAAAGTATGGTAGTTAGCATAGCCATTTCTAGCTCTGCTTCACAATATTGCGTTATGTATTATAAATTAATGTTATACATACATGTTAATAAAGTAGCAGACATACATGATACAACACACCAGTAACCAATTGACATTGTGTTAATATACCGAAAATATCCGTGAAATGAGATGGTGCTGCTGTCTGTCCCGCCGAAAACCATTCAAACAGGTTGACAGCAGTGGGGTTTTTTTTAACAACAGCGAGTTACCGGAATCACGTCACAAAAAAGCTCTAGCTTTTTTCCTGCGTTTCACTGGCAGTGAGTTTTCACAATGTTGTAGTTCACTCCATTTTACACCAAAAATGTCAGAGAGGACTGCGTTATGTAGATACGAGTCAGTTGAAGATAGCCAGAATATCGGATTTCGTCATGCGAGCCTGTTTCATTCGTAATTTGCCTGAGAAAGCGACTTCCGTTGGCCAGCTCCATTGAAAACCATTCAAAAAAGTTGACAACAGTGGGGCTTTTTGGAACTACAGCGAGCTACATGAACCACGTGATCACGTGTCGGCGAGATCAAAGCGTGTCGCAACTCTCTTTTTCTATGGCTCTGGGCTACAGTACTGTCTTCAATGCCACAGCTATGGCTAAACTTTATTAGCTCTATGTCTTAATACAGGCTGTTCTTAATGCTCAATTCACTTGAATGGGATTTCCCTACGTTCTGCGGTGAACAATTTTCTCATATTTGACCGTTGCTATGCATATTTGACCGCTGTTAAGGGAAGCGAACTATTTCCCTGCTGATCAACAATACAATTGGTAACAAATACATTGTAAAAAGACACACTGTGTTAAGTTATTTTTGTTGGCAAGTAGCCGTGTAATAAGCGGGATAATGTATAGAACGCCGGTCATTATCGGGGAAATAAGCCCCTTCATGGCGAAACAAAACTGGCAAAAACTCTGCTTTGCGTCGTGCCTAACAACTCCCATTACTTGTTTTAAAATCAGCGCAAACCACGGCCTCTTGGGGCTTATTGCTTGATTCTAAAACTGGTTGTTCCCATCCTTGATTGTGATTGGCTATATCGCATATCATGCCGTTGTAAAATCCAGCATAACCTCACAGGTTGTCCTCATAACATTCTTTAACATTCCATATTACTGCGCATCGAATATTTCAAATTGAAAAAGACGGCAAAGATGTCCATCTGGCTGTTGCGTGGCAACGATTTATGTAGGAACTATACTTTGTAGTAGCGGAAGAATGACGGTTTATTATTAAACTATTTAGTTTCTAATTGTTTTTATTGATGAAACCATATCAAATATTTGTAGTAACAGTTTTAGAAAAGCAATAAGCCCTGCGAGTCCATGGTTTACGCTGATTTTAGAACAGGTGAGGGGGTTTTCGCGTCGTGCCTAACAACTCCCCTTACCTGTTCTAAAATCAGCATATAACCACGGCCTCTTGGGGCTTATTGCTTAATTATCCCTTACAAAAGAAACGTTCTAATTTCCTGCGCTTTCAAACAATCAGTGGAGTGTGGATAGCAACGGCAGCTAGCTTGCCTCTAGCAAACTGCTTTTGAATTAGCCATGTCCCCCTGAATTAATATTGAACTTATTAACGTTTTGGGTGACTTTTTTTTTTTCAGCTAGCAGACGGCACTATTTGAATTGCAATTCCATCTGAAATAATGCCAGTGACAACGTTGTTACGGTGCGTTCACACTGCAGCTTTTTTTTACCGCTCTGCACCGCTGGCCTTCCCACAGTGCACCACGCTCGGGTGTGTCAGACAGATTAATTCAGAGCTGTAGTTCTTAAATCACTGTTGTAGTTTGTATAATGTCATGGCAAATGTGCAGACAAAATACAACTTTTACACACATTAAGCAAAAATCCGTTACGCTTTCTAGATCATGATCTTATCTACAAAAAAGATACATCAGACATAAACGTTGACATGTGTACCCTTTTATTATATTACTCAAAATCTCTGCAAATCAATCGTAGATTATGACTTGCCACTACACATTCACTGCATGGATAGTGAGTGGCTGCCAGCCAGCATTTCAACGTTGGATGTCAATTGTGTGCCTGCTAGACTATGCAGCTAGCACCAAAGAAAGTTACGTAATGCGATGAAACTGAATTAAAGTACAAAATACACACCATTGACGCCGACAACCTCAGTAACCCTGCGCCAGGCATCATTTTTGTTTTGTTTAAGTCTCTGTAATCGAACATAGACGTATCATACAATACTGGATATGAAGACACATACGATGAGTTGCTCTTCCATCTTGAAATTGTTAAACCTAGAAATGTTTACCATTACCAACAGTTGCTACGTTACAAGAAACAAGAAACCAACCCGATGAATGAATGGGAAGACGACGCCCCGCTCTGCCTGCCCCACTGCAGTGTGAACGCACCGTTACTTGTTTCAAAGGGGGTTCCTTGTTTCAAAGGGTGTTCTTAATGAATTATGCAATATGAGTAGGCTAAATGTTTGAAATATCACTAGAAGGGAAAACTGACCCACCTGCAACTGAATGAAGCAAGCAAGCACACCCTACAATTTCCCCCAAAATTGTACCCTCTAGTTAAAATAGCAACAATAATATAACTAATAAAAGAAGTAAAACCCTTCTGAGATAAAATTACTTAAATGCTTCGGTAAAAAGGTAGGTTTTAAGCTGTCTTTTAAAATGTCTAGCATTTTTGCTTCCCTAATATTTATGGGTAATTTGTTCCATAGTTTTGGGGCGTAATTAGCAAAGGCCGAATGACCAATCTTCTTATGACTGCTTCTGGTGACCTCTAATAGGCCTGCATTTGATGATCGCAGTGTTCTAGCTGGTGTGTAGTTTATAAGGGAGTTAGCAATGTGGCTAGGTCCTTATCCGTGTAGAGCTTTGTATGTGAGGAAAAGGACCTTAAAGTTAATTCTGAAAGTGACAGGGAGCCAGTGTAAAGTAGTTAGGACAGGACTAATGTGTTATATCCTTTTAGTTTTGGTTAATAATCTAGCTGCAGAACTTTGAATGAGCTGTAGTCTTTCAGTGGTTTTCTTGGGAAGACCAGTGAAAAGTGCGTTACAGTAGTCCAGCCGGCTGGATATAAAAGCATGAATTAACTTCTCTGGATCATTTTTGTTTATGAATGGTCGTGCCTTTGCTATATTCCTCAGGAGAAAGAAAGCTGTTTTGGTCACTTTATTTATGTGAGAGTTGAAATTCAAATCTGAGTCCAGGAGTACACCGAGACTCGTCACCTCTGGTTTAAGACAGAAGGTTAAGCGTCCTAGATTCTTAGTAAGCATCTCTCTTTTGGATTTGGGGCCACATAATAGGACTTTGGTTTTGTCTTCATATAATTTAAGAAAGTTATCATTCATTCATTTGTTTATTGCCAACAGGCAGTTGGTAATGGAATTGATGGCCGTTGCATCGTTGGGTTCAGTGGATATATATAGTTGTGTGTCATCCGCATAGCTATGGAAATCTATGTTATGTTCTCTGATTATGTCGCCGAGTGGTAACATATAAAGAGAAAAAAGTAATGGACCCAAGCAGCTTCCTTGAGCAACCCCATGGAGCAGTTCTCATGTTTCTTGGACCTATGGTCTCCTAAACTAACATAAAACTTCCTTCCTGTGATATATGATTTTATCCAGTTCAATACACTATCCGTGAACCCAATAAGCTTTTCCAGTCTATTGATTAGGATGTCGTGATCAATGGTATCAAATGCTGCACTGAGATCGAGCAGGATAAGGATAGAGACTTTATTTGCATCAGAGTTTAGTCTGAGGTGGCTAATTGTTTTGGTGAGAGCAGTTTTAGTACTGTGATATTTCCTGAAACCTGACTGCGAGACTTCCAGGATGTTATTTTCGTCAAGAAAATAATTTAATTGGACTAAAACTATCTTTTCCAGTACTTTACTAATAAATGGAAGGTTTGATATTGGTCTGTAATTTGCAAGTAGACTGTTATCCAATTTGGGTTTCTTTAATAGGTGTTTTACAACAGCTGTTTTGAAGGCATCTGGGAAGATGCCAGTTCTAAGGGATGTGTTTATAATCTCTAGCACTGGACCTGAGACACTATCAAACACTTGCCTAAAGAATGTTGTGGGTATAGGATCAATATCTGAGGTGGAGTTAGATCCGTTGACAATTCTGGAAAGTTCACTAAGTGTAATACAGGTAAATGTGCTCATGGTTATGTTGCAGAATCTACTGATGTCAGTTTTGACCCCACTATTAATAATACTAGCTCTGATCAAAGTTATTTTGTTCTTGAAGAACAAAGTAAGCTCTTCACATTTAACTGCTGAGGATGGGGGTGGGACAGGGACAGTGTTTAGCAGCTGGTCAATGGTGGAGAAAAGAACTCTGAATTTTTGGCATTTTCTGTAATAATGTTGGAGAAATATTCTCTCCTTGCTAGACAGATGGTTTTGTTATAGGTGGTTAGTGTATCTTTGTAGATATTGTAGTGGATAGTAATATTTGTTTTCTTCCATTTTCTCTCTGCTGCACGGCATTTTCTTTTAGTTTCACTAACATTTTTATTTCTCAGCCATGGGGAGGTTCTGCTTGTGCACTTCTTTTTGGTTTTCAGTGGTGCAACAGAGTCTAACACAGATAATAGTGCATCATTGAGGTTCTCTACCATTTCATTCAGAGAGCAATCATGACTAGTTGGCTCATATAGAGCAAATTGTTCCGAAAATTTCATCATAGCTGTATCGTCTAAATTTCTTCTTTGGACTAAGAATTGTTTTGTGTTTTTTGTTAGGATTATTTCCACATTAACATCCACACAGTATATAAGGGTGGTCTGAGAGGGGTAGATCAGTTATTGAAATATTATTGATATTTAGTCCAGTTGAAATCACTAGATCGGGGGCCTATTCCATAAAAGCCGCTCAAAAAAGCTAGACTTAAATTCCTAAACCAGACTTGAATAAGTTTAATTAGTCAAGCGGGGCTTAAGCGGTTCCATAAAGGCCAATTTCATCTTACGCAGTCCTACTTATTCAAATCAGATTTACGTAGTCAAGCTAATTGCGCGTGCACCCTATTTTTTAACGGCCCGAGAGGTAAAACATGGATTACACAATCCACCAAGACAAAAGCAATGCACACGGCCACATGACTTCTTCCAGAAAGAACGTCCCTTTTAAATCGTGTACAATGACAGCTCCCTCATCCACCGCTTCAATCAAAGTAAAATGACACGCCATGATTGACGTTGTGAAAGTAGACCTTTGTTGATTAAACAATACCCTCTAAACTAATCTAAATTGACTTTTTTGACATTGTTTTAAATAAATAGCCTACTATTAATTAAAACATTATCCAGTAGCCTAGTGCTAACTTTTTAACATGGGTTTTGTGTCGGGAAAATGGGGAGCGGATTTAGGTTTGTTTTGCAATTGTAGGCTACTGTTAACAATTATATTGCTATGATAAATATACTCGGATAATTTAGATTGAGATGTAGGCCTATGCCTGATGCCTAAACATTTGAAATCACAAACTAACATCCATACATTTAACGGCTATGGTGCGTAGCCTATCAAAGCATTGTTCATCATTGTTTAATGCATTAGGCTAAATGTCGTAGCCTATGTATGCTATTTACGTTGATTTTCTATCAACGTTGAACTGATGAGAATAAGAAAATGAGAATATACGTGGTAAATCATCGTTTTCCCGTTGGGTCAGTGTTACAGGAATGTCTGGTTAAGCACCAAGTCACGCTAAGCCCGACAGTTAGTCTGACCCTGACCAGGCTAGTTTCGTAGCCTAAGTTGCCATAGTAACCGAGCTCGAACTACGTTGAGCTAGTTTTATGGAACCGAATGAACAAGAAATGAGTCCGACTAACTGACATAAGTCTAGCTTATTCGGTAAACTCGCTTTATGGAACAGGCCTCTAGTGTGTTTCCGTGCCAGTGTGTTGGGTCTGTTATGTGTTGAATTAGATTGAAACTGTCAAGGAGATTTTAGAGCTCAATAGTTCTTGGGTCTCCTTTTTTATTTACTTGGATATTTAAGTCTCCGTTTAAAACTACTTTGTCAAATCTAGTGACACATAGCGATAATAGTTCAGAGAATTCTTGTATGAATATTGGCGAGTGCTTGGGTGGCCGATATATAATAACAAAAAGTATTGATTCGGTTTTGAGCTGTATTAGCAAGATATTCATATGATGTGAATTCACCTAGCTCAGTGATTTTGAACAACAGTTTAGAGGAGAAAATAGCTGCGACTCCTCCACCTTTTTTTGATTTCCTAGAAACTTGGTGAAAGCTGTAATCGGGTGACACTCTTCTATCAGAGTTGCTGTTGCCGTGTCATTGTTTAGCCAGGTTTCTGTTAGACAGATGCAGTCTAAGTTGTTTTCTTGGATCAGATCATTAACTAAAAATGTTTTGTTATTTAGTGATCTAACATTTAGAAGGGCCAGTTTCATCTGTGGGGTATTAACAGATAAAAACAGGTGTTGATGAATCTGTTGGAAGAATATGGATAGTTCTGTGACTTCTAACACTAGTTTCAGGTTTGTAACCATGCATTTTACCATGCCATTTTCTGTTTGTGATGATGACCGGTATGTCTAATAAAATAGCATGGTGGCTGTCCTAGAGTACTGTTTCTTTGAGAAAGTCTATGACACTGAGCTGTTCCATCACAAGGGAATTAATCTGGGGGGTACAGATCTGTTGCAGGGCCCATGACCTTGCAGGAGGCTGTTCTGTTCCATGGGAGGTTGGTTGGGATGCGTCAGTCAGCTTAGATACAACAGGGATAGGGAGAGAAACTTGATTTGTGGTCAGGAGCACGTGACTGATGTTTGCTGTCAGTAGTCAAGATCCTCTATGGTTTGGGTGGAGTCCGTCAGCTTGAAAACGGTCTGCACAGTTCCAGAACACATTGAAATTATCGATAAATCTCAGTTTGTGTGCCAGACAGACAGATGTCAACCATGTGTTGAAAGATAGTAGTCGACTGAAGGCTTCTTTTCCTCTGCGAAAGGATGCAATCGGTCCACTGATGAATGCATATTGATATCTGTTGAGTGTGTTCAGTAGCTGGGTGAAATGTTTTCTAAGTATCTCAGTGCCAGTTTTCTTGTGTAGGATATCAAACGAGCCAGTGTGGATGATAATCTTAGGGTTGTTTGGTTTATTGTTGAGGATTGTTTGTACCTCTGACGACAGTTCCTCGACAGATGTGTTGCTAAGACAAATATTTTCTGTCTTTGCCCGTTTAACATGTGCTGTCGTGGCATCTCCAATCAAGATAGTGGCCATATGTGGTAATGTTTGCCTTATCAGTAGCTTCTGAGCCTGTTCTTAGCTTATTTGGGTTAGCAAAGATAGGACCTTGTGCTAGACCAAGGTTAACCACTGTGTCAGTGCTAGCAGTAGATTCTTTAGTGCTAGCAGCGTTAGCTCTTCTAAGTGCTGATGGGTTGTGGGTAGTCTTAGCATACCTTGGATCTTAATAATCCTGTGGTATTGTTGTCTGATTAGGCTTGATAGGGGGTCGAACAGCGCCCCGAGTGGTCCTAGAGGGGCTTGGAGTGAAATGTGTGTAGTAGCTACCATCATGGTGTGTCGGCAATCTGGGCCCTTCATGTTTGTAAGCTGCGTGGCTAGCACTCCTGTGCCTCTTCGCCTTGGATTCCACACACAAGGGAGAGAAAGTTCCCAGTGGTTCGAATCTGTTTCTTAGTGGGACAGGAGGAGAGGTGATGTGGGAAGAGTTTCTCAGTGTTTCCCACACATGGACTTATTCGTGGCGGTGTGCCACAGAATCAACACCGGCCGCCACATATTGCGTTTCATAATTTTTTTCAAAAACGATTTAGGTTAAAACACCCAGCGTATTCGTTTTAGCTGCATTTCCTTTCTCCGCTCTTCCTCAGTCTCTGTCACTAACGCATCTTTCTCACATTCGCACAGTCACAACGTCAGCACACGTTAGCAACGATGCATACCTACGCCGTTCTAGTAAGACCGACAGCTATTAACAGCGAGCCTTCAGCTTTAGTGCCGTAGCTAAAGGTCTATGAAAGTTGAGGCTACTTTTCGCTAGGTACCTACGAACATGTGTTAATCAAAGGTTCCCTTTCGTTCTTTTGGTTAGAAGTCTCAGGAGCTAGCTAGCTACTTACCCGGCGTCATGGAGCCGACCAGTTAGCTAAATAGTTATTTAGCGCTAGCGTTGCTACCTGCATATGCATAAATTATTTGTTTGTTGTTTTTGATTTTGTTAATGTGTTAATCATGTTAACACATTAACACATTAAGGTTTCTGTTAGACAGACCCCCCCCCCCTCCCCGCCACACATAGCTTTCTAATCTGTGGGAAACACTGGTTTCTGCCTCGCTTTTTATCCTTGGTGACAGTCCCATCTCCGATGAAGGTAGAAGCAGGTCATGACTCATCCGGTCCACCGGCCGGTAGAAAGAAAGCTAGTTCCAAGGGTGGCTCATTAGCCGGTAGCTTAGCCTCCGGGCTAGCTAGCATGGAATCTATCAAGTCTTTGGTCTCTCTGATATCTAAGAGGGTTCTGACTCTTAACTCCGGTTCAAATATCCTGTGATTAAGTTGTTTGCAGTCTTTGCAAGCCATAGTTTTACAAGGAACAAGCTTTAGTTTGCTTGCCTGTGGTCAGTCTGGGTGAGTAGCCCAAAATACCTCTGCTCTCCTTGGGCTTCAATCCCTCAGGTTGTTCCTTTTAGTGGTTGTAGTCGATCCACTTTGCCCCAATCAGAAGTATTTGATTTTGAGTTATATCATCAAAAACTATCCAAATGATTGAAAGTTCAGAGCATTTCTCCGTGAATAGGACAATAGACAATAGAATAAAAGCCAAGCAGGGAAGCAAGCAGGAAAGGTCAGGGGGAGGAGAGGGAAAGAAAATGCGACTGCCTTCGTTGAGAGCCAAAAGAAAAAAAATTTACATGGCGGCGCCCAGTTCTTTTTAAGTGCATAATTTACACACTAGAGATTTCTATTATTTATAGAATTTAGCATACAGTTGTATGTTATATATTTTTTATGTAATTAAACGTATATACTGTTAGAACATCACTGTGTCTAATCACAGTTCAGTTTCACTTAAAACTTTTTGCTAGCAAGATTCAAAGGCAATAACATTGTGTACGGTTGACAAACACTAAATATAATTTTACAGTATGTTGGACAAGAAGATGTGCTAGCTAACCAGCCATGTCACTGTCCCAAAATCAATATCAAGATTTTCACGAACAAAGTATCGGCCATACTAGTACTAGGCCAATGTACAGTACTGCTGAAGCCTGTGGAGCGAGTTGAATAACAAATGGATGTGAGAAGACTGCATCAAAGTTGACATTTGTTGAATTTGACATTGTTTAACATGGCTAGCCAGCTATCGAGCCGTGTAGGGGAGACTGGGGACGGTTGCAACACTTTTTGCAATTCTCTGTTAGCCTACTCAGAGACTAATTGGACTAAACCAACCACATTTGTATATATTAAACTTGCATCTGTCTGCTAATTACACATACCATTTAAAGATGATTACATATGACATATCGTTCACAGTATTTATTTGAATGGAAGAAGACAGATGTTGCAACTGACCCATGTTGCAACTGACCCCAACCCAGGGGACAGTTGCAACGTTAAAAATACCTTAAATTTCACTAATTAACTTTAGCTTTTTGTCTCAATGAGCATAGAATTGTGAAAATATTAACTTATTTACTTCAAGTATTATTTATTTATACAACAATAATAGGCCCTATTGTATTTTATTTAGTAATATTGATCAAATAAGTTATTGAGTTTTGTTTGTTTATGTGTAGAACATAGGCCTACATACATTCAGTGTGCAGACGTTACAGATGCTATTCAATCTCTCCATATTTCAGTGTCAGACAGGAAGAATTGAACAATTTGCAATCTGATGCTCGTTCCAAAATATTGACTTGTTTATGTTGAAAAAAACTGTTGTGTTGTGGTCTGTTTTGATATGGATGCTTAGCTTGGGGATGGTTGCAACAACTTGTTGCAACTGTCCCCAACCCTATCAGCCATGACAGAACATCATGTGCTAACCATCTCACTTAGAAGCCAACAAAACAATAATTCAAACTAAGTAAGTTTTGATTAATTCATACAAAAGGTCAGGACAGTATGACAAAAATACAGCTCATGAAAAAATGTACTTTCATACCTCCAAAACAAGTTTTGTTCAATGAATGTAGCAGCAGATGTTGAATATGTGTTCCGTCTTCTTGGTGGGGGGAGGGGTCTAACTGCATGTGCAGTATTAGTGTCATCACTGTAGCATGTTTCTGATTGGAGGAAAGAGCCTTGTTGCAACTGTCCCTTGTTGCGACTGTCCCCAGTCTCCCCTACTTGTCCCTAAAGAAAGATTAAGAAGAAAATAATCGTCCATGTGTAGAGTAGGCTATTGGGTGTTGGCCGCAGCCTGTCTGCAGTAGATTGACTACCGAGGTGAATAGCGAATGGGATGTGAGATGAGCGGTTACGTGATTGACACAGTCAATTAATAAAAGTAACATTTTGATAACAGGTTAAAATCAATATTGAAGTCACTCATTGTTGTAAATACAAGTTAGCTTGTTAAAGTCTTTCAAAATTGTAAATGGAGGCGTTGACTTCATCCCTGTTGTTATGGTTACTTATTTCAGACACTTTGTACAGGCTCATACTATGTAGCCAGCGGAATAATTTAGAACGGTGAAGTTTTGCTGCAATTACAGTTTTGACAGTTTCGCTGCAATTACGTAGTAGGTGTCGCTCTGGATAAGAGCGCCGGCTAAATGACTAAATGTAAATGTAGGTGTCCGTTATTAAAGCAATATAGTACGAGTGCGAGTGGGGTTGTTGAGGAATATACCACGGGTGGTGTTCGGCCGTAGGGTTAGGGCGTAGGCAATATTCCTCAACAGCCCCACTCGCACTTGTACTATATTGCTTTTATAAAACAATTTTATAGTCAACCAATTCAGATTTAAATACAGCTACTGATAAAAAAATAAAATAAAAAATAGTTCCGGTGTCAACGTCAGCAGATCTATTAGCCCGAAAGCTAACGTTATGCTAGCAAGATTCAAAGGCAATAACATTGTATACGGTTGACAAACAGTAAATATAATTTTACATTATGTTTGACAGGAATATTTGCTAGCTAACCAGCCATGTCACTATCCCAAAATCAATATCAAGATTTTCACGAACAAAGCATCGGCCATACAGTACTAGTACTAGGCTACAGTACGGCCGCAGCCTGTGGAGCAAGTTGAATAGCAAATTGATGTGAGATGACCGCATCTAAGTGACTAACATTTTCTCCAAACTGTAATTATAATTTGACAGTATGTTTAACGACAAGACTAGCCAGCTATAGAGCCATGTCATTGTCCCCAAATAAAATCCAGATTTTTAAGAAGAAAATAATTGGCCATGTGTAGAGTTGCTGCTACTGCTGTCGTGTCGGCCGCAGCCCGTCTGAAGTAACCTAGATTGACTAGCAAGGTCAATAGAGAACGGGATGTGAGATGAGCGGTTACGTGACACTGACACAGTACATTCTGAAAAGAAACATTTTTCAAATACGTTATAAAAAATATTGAAGTCATTGTTGTAAGTACAAGTTAGCTTGTTCAAGTCTTTCAAATTGTAAATGGAGGCTTTGACTCGTCCCCGTTGTTATGGTTACTTATTTGTATCAACGCGAATGTTTAATCGCGGAGATGATTTTTTTTATCGGAGTGAAAAGTTAGAGTGGGTTGTTGTCAGATAATTCAACTCATGGAACGTCTCTCGTCCAATCAGAAACAGCTATTTCAGTCGAAAAAAAACAATTATTTTATAACACCCTATAATGGACACCCCTCAGGATTGAGTATTCACCCAGACCATGGTATAAAATCACTTAATAATACTTAATGCAATTATATAATTCAAAATTATGACATTGGTTGAAAACAAATTATACATTATAATAATGTAATTGCGACAATTACATGCAGCCCACAATATAGCGAGGTAGCTGACTTCACCACTGGCAAATTTGACTTTCATCACCCTTAACAGTGCGTGTCCACTGCAGCGACGCGATGCGAGCGACAACAAGTTTTCCATTCATTTTCTATGGAGTCAGGCGAATCGCTTGCGTGGTGCATTGTGGGTAGCGACGCGACGCGATTCAAGCGATTCGAGTTGAGATTTTCTCAACTTTATGCTAATGAGGAGCGATTTTCGCTAGCGATGGCCAATCGGAGTGTTTTCTTGTTTCTCGTAACGTAGAAACCATGGTAAACATTTCTAGCTTTCTAGGTTTCAAACTGGAGGAGAAACTAATTGTTTGTGTGGCTGCTTACCCAGTCCTGTACGATACATATCTGTATTCGTACAGAGATGTTAATACAAAAAAACGATGCATGGCGCAAGGTTTGCCGAAGTTGTGGGTGCTTGTACTTTCAAATTCAGTTTAGTCACATTACGTAACTTCGTTCTGTCCTAACTAGTTAGCTAGCCGGGCTGAAACTCCCTATCGTATCGGCAGATTAGCAGAGATTGAGGAATATAGAGTAAAACGTTTTTTTTACATATGTCAACGTGTATGTCTACAGTATTAAACAGTTTTATATTTTGTAAACAAGTTGTATTTTGATCGATGTTGCAACTACGTAAACCCAAGTCTGCACACTTGGCCATGACAACTACAACAGTGACTTTAGAGAACTACATTCTACATTAATCTGTTTGAAACGCCCCCGAGCGTGGTGAACTGTGGGAAGGCAAGCGATGGCAAGCGATTCGCGTCGCTGCAGTGGACACGCACTGTTAGTGTCCTAGCTACAGATCTGTTGCTGCTGGTGAGTGCTTTCTGCACAGCTTTCTGTTTCTGCTGCTGCAATTCTCTAAACCTCTCTTACTCATTAAACGTCGCCCTCAAATAAACACTGCACCAAAAATGATGAACTACTTATTAACTGAGAGAGGTCAGGCCGGGAAATGTTTCATATTATAAATAGAAAACATGTTGTTTTGGTCAGCTCTCAAGTCTTTTCACGGTGTGTTTCAGGTGTTGCCTAGCAACCAATTACTTTTGATAGAAAGCATACACAGTGCCGCCCGCCGCTAGCCATTTTGGTGCCCTACGCATAATTCCTTTATGATGCCCCCCCCCCCCCCCCCCACCACCACCACAGCTGCCCTGTCAATGCATCCACATTCTGTGTTTGATATGATGCTGGTTACGGAGTTAATGCGAGCTCGCAAAAATATTTGTCTCTTAATTTTTCAGCCCCACCCTTACGTTCTTAGCATGGTTTTTCAAATTAATTATAAACATTTAAAACTGAAAGCATGCAGCCAAGGAGCTCTCCACCTTTATTACTCATTTAAAAACTATTTGATCAATCGAATATAAAAGTATCATAGAATGTACAGTAAAGTAACATCTAGCTGGCGTCAGTTATTTCAAATGCATAGATACATTTTAACAGTAAAATCTAAATTTAGTTTGCACCTAACATATTTGAGCGTGCTAAAATTAGCAATAACGTCAGCTAGTTCGAGGTGTATGCATAGGCTAACTATAAGTTAGCAGCATATTTCCCGTATTTAACAATAATTAAACATGGACTTACCTGAAAGTGATGCACGGGCATCATCTTGCAGTTTATTTATTTTTCTGCCACTGACTCCTGTTGTCTTTTTGAGGCAATTTTCGAAAAGTTTACCTAGCCTACTGTAAGTTTGTCAGGCCACTGAGATAGAAAAGGGCACCCATGGCGAGCTTGGAAAGTTGAGTGTGTATTTGTTTTTTGTGGGGTGGGGGTGGGGGGGGCACCATCGTAACGTTTTTTGAGCAATTATATATATCTGTTGTTTTACCTGTTTTGTGATAAACATGCCTAAAAGGTGCGTAATATTTATATAGGCCTACTGAAATAATATCGGCATTATAATTATAATACTATGATGATTTTTCAGTTGGCAAATTTTTGGTGCCCCCTCAGGACTTGGTGCCCTTTGTCGCTGTTAATGTCTTCATTATCATCTGGATAGTAAAACTATGACTCCTCGATATCGTTAATTTTGAAGATGACATCAGAGGGTAATAAGGATCCATATCAGACCGGTGAGGAGGTCAATACGCGGCTGGCATTAGCCAATCAGAACGCTCGTACTGTCGTTACCATATAATAACATTGTGTAATAAACGGCCCAGCGTTTATTTGAAGAAATACGCTATTTGTAAAAAAACACAAAAATTCACAAGTCTAATTTTGTGGATGTTTATATATGTTTATATATATATATATATATATAATTTATTATAGTTTGTGAGTGAATAAAACTCCCTCACAATTTAAGTTGTGTTCCATCTGAACTTGTTATATGAAAATGATCATCCATCATCCAAGTTTTTTAGTACACCCTTCTAATGTTATAAAACAAAAAAAAATAGATCGAACAATTTTGCGATTAATCATATGAAATAATGCGATTAATCACAATTACATATTTGGATCCACCATGGCACACGGCAACATAAAACTTTGTCTTACTTCACCACACTTCAGATAGAAGTGGTAATAGGTGTTTATGGTGAATCTGAGCACATGTTCCCGTAAAAAAGCAACACAGCTGTAGCAGCGTAGGAGACACAATTGGCTTTGGAGACAATTGCTGGCCGAGTCAACGCATACATTTGAATGCAGTAGCCAGTCCATACATTGAACATTTAACCACACGGTTTGTTAATATTACAGGTGAAATAGTGGTGGACTGAATAAAATAGCATGTTCAAAATTATATTTAGTATAAAAACATACTACGCTCAGGTAAGGTATATTTTGCTTAGGCCTATAAGCTTGTGGTTTTAATCATATTTGACATGATACAAAGTAAATATCAGTTTTTTGCCTATTTCAACTTGTAGTAGCAGTTACCCCCTACAGAATGCTTTTGATCACAGGATGATGATGATTAAGATGATGAAGAGACGTTGACTGCTGCCGCAGAGATTGATGAATAGAAACCTATGTATGGTAGCTACTGGTAGTTCTCTCCCCATGTACTTTTATTTACAGGCTTGTGTGGAATTTTCAGTTACACTAAATGATGAGAATAATGAATAGAAAACGATAGCACATTCTGATCCTGTTGAACAGAGTATAGATGCTGTACACATGTTAATTTAATGGCAGGTGAATTCTGCATGAGGAACTGTGGAATTTACTGTAATCTCATGTAGTCCCAGTTACCATTAAGGAGTTGTACAAACTGCATCTCATGAAGCAAGTGCCAAAAACTGACCAAGAGGTGGTGTACTTAGGGCAGAAAAATAAAGGCTGATCTTGAAATTGATTTGCTGGAACACCAGATAATGGAGGGTGCATGGTTCACAGGTGAATAATGTTAATTGTAGGAACAATAGAATATGTAAATATTCATTGTTGGATTTATATTTGTAGGCAATGAAGTTCTGAGTTTTTGTCCACGGCGTGTAACATTAGCGATGTAGGCCTAAGGGCTGAGGATGTTGCTAAAATAAACTATGGATTGTGACGTTAACTTGGGTATTCATCAGGGAAATAAAGCACATCGAATCGTGGTCTCATCTCCCGACGTATAACTAAGACTTATTTACTAAGTGAATTACATTTTGTTCGAGATTGGTCGGCCGAACCAGGGAAGAACACCCCACGTCTGGCAACTGTATCAGGCTCAGAAACTGGGAGGGGATAGTTAGAAATTCAGAGTTTGTTATGGAACACTTGCTAGCGAGCAGGTTAGGTTCACAGAGTCAGTTGACCAGATGTGTGCATGTGTGTGCTTACCAGCAATGGTATGAGAACCATCCTGCATCCTGATTATGCCACACTGTGCTTCTGTGGCCTCGGACCATGCCCACCTGTGTGCCTTTCTCCTTCTTCCAGAATATTCCGGTTGGTACGTCTGTGTTCATGGTGAATGCTACGGACCCGGACCAGGGCACAGGAGGCAGTGTCCTCTTCTCCTTCCAGCCCCCCTCTCCCTTCTTCGCCATTGATGGTGCACGTGGGACCATAACAGTCACCAGGGCCCTGGACTATGAGACTACCTCCGCCTACCAGCTCACCGTCAATGCCACGGTCTGTGTATATGCACACACACATACTCACAAACTACACACTCTGTGCCTTTTATACACACTTACACACACACACACTCACTCTCTAAAGTAGTGGTTCTCAACCCTGGTCCTCAGGTACCCCTGTCCTGCCTGTTTTAGATGAGTCCCTCGTCCAACACACTTGATTCAAATGAATGGTTGTTACCAGGCTTCTGCTGAGCTAGATAAAGGCCCATTCATTTGAATCAGGTGTGTTGGAAGAGGGAAACATCTAAAACATACAGGACAGGGGGTCCCTGAGGAACAGGGTTGAGAACCACTGAGTGGTACTTTGAGTAGTGACACCTGTCTGTCCTTGTGTTTGGCTGCTCTTAGGACCAGGACAAGAGGAGGCCCCTGTCCAGTCTGTCCAACCTGGCTATCACCATCACTGATGTCCAGGATATGAACCCCATCTTCACCAACCTGCCCTACAGCACAAACATCCAGGAGGACATGCCTCCAGTCAGTGCTCCTCTCACCTCCTCTCCTATCACCCTTCTCTTATCTCCTCTCCTCTTTGCTCCTCTCCTCTCACCTCCTCTCCTCCCTTTCCCGGTCATCTCCTCTCACCTTCTCTCCTCCCTTTCCCTGTAATCTCCGCTCTTCTTACCTCCTCTACTCTAGCTATTTTAACCTCATCCTCTTACCCCCGCTCATCTTACTTCCTCTCCTCTTACCTCCTCTCTTCCTACCCTCTGCACAGTTCTACCCCCGTCGCTATGGAGGCATTGTATCAGATTTATGCCTGGTCTCCACCCTGGTGAGGCCTCAGGCAAAGGTCACGC
Source organism: Hypomesus nipponensis (assembly GCF_054491055.1). Classification (NCBI taxonomy): domain Eukaryota; kingdom Metazoa; phylum Chordata; class Actinopteri; order Osmeriformes; family Osmeridae; genus Hypomesus; species Hypomesus nipponensis. Next base: position 6,677,001 of record NC_140371.1, on the reverse strand, counting down.
TGGCTAGGATTTTTATGGAAGCTCACAGGCTCCGATGCACATCCTATGCAGATTCATACGTTCACCATGTTACCATCCCATTAGAAGAACTGTGTGTGTGCAAATGCGTGTGTTTTGCGGGGGGGTTGTTGTCCATTGCTACATTGACTGTGTCTACTCTACCCTGTGTGTGCACCATTTCACTGGTTCTCTATGAGGCTACTGGACCAACCACTGATGCTTACACTAAATGGAAGGAATAACACACTGGGATCTTCAACTGTCCTTCACTTTTTGTCTGTCTGTGTCTATATCAGCAGTGTCAAAGTCATTTGACTTGGTGGCCACTTCTGATAGCACTTTAGTGTTGAGAGCCACCTAATGATGAGACAAAAGTGATAACCAATGAACAAGCATTTTACTTAAAGGGGTCATTGTCTGATTTTATAGGGTATCTCACACTATTCCTTATGGTCTCCTAATAGGGTCTGTAACATTGGTTGGGCTGAAAATGGCCCGGGTGCTATTCAATGCGGCCTGATGCACCCTGTGAAATAGCCCTGGCTAAAACAAGAGGTTTTCTCCCTTTTACGGTATGCTCATGAATATATAGATGAGCTGCGCGCTGATTGGTTACAGCCAAACATGCATTGTGAATTGTAGATTTACATGACAACACAGGTTATTTATTACAATGTTCATTTTTGGTGCAGCATGTAATCAAAAAAATACTGTATTCTATGCTAGCATGCTAACATGTCTTTAGACAAGCTTGCTAGTTCGGTACATTTAATGTTCTTAGCTAGTTTGAACAGTACGGTCTTCTATATCACCGATTAAGCAACGAGCAAATGTCAATGTTAGCTAGACTAGCTAGCTCTATCTCATCTGCTTTTTAGTAACGCTGATTTGCAAGGAACGCAAGAACAGCTAGATAGCGAAAACACCTAGACTGTATCCAATGTAAACTAGTTTAGCTCGCTAACACAACAGCACCTACCTCTCTCAGACTCCAGTTCTTTCAATAAATAATCTAGACAGCCGTTAGCAATAGGCTAGACTGCTCGTTTTCTGGCTATTTTTTCGTAAGCTTCCTTCTAATGCCGACTAACAGCTAGTCTAGCTTGAGTCATTTTCTAAGTAAGGTATGTTGATGTGTATTTGAAACGTATTTTGCATTCTACCTATGCTAGATACACGAGACAGTAGCATTGCTAATAACTGTTGGCGACAAAATCATACTTACAGCTTGCGTTTGTAATGAGCATATGGTCGGAACAGCACCTCTTTTTGGCAACAGCGGTTTAGCAAATCCTTCTTTAAATTGTCCAAGGTTTTCAAAATGTCTTTGGTGAAATGGTTCGAGCAAATGAATAATTGAGTGTCGAACTTCACAGGGATCTTCTCATAGAACATCATTTACATTACATTAACATTTATTCATTTAGCAGACGCTTTTATCCAAGGCGACTTCCAAGAGAGAGCTTTACAAAGTGATAATAACAACAAGATAGCCCCAAAAACATTGCGGGTAGCCAAAACATGTAGCACATATTGTGAACAACCAAAATAAATGTCAAAGGGAAGAACCATAAGAGCATGTAGTTAAACAAGTTACAATTAAACAACATGAATTGCTATAAGTGCAGGCGTACCTGTAGAAAAGCAAGCAACAGTAAAAAAAAAAATTACAGCGAGTACAACAATTTAAATCAATTACCACTAACCAACAAGAGCAACAAGTCTCTAAACAAGAGTCATTGTGATCCTTGAGGAAAACTAACATTGGGTCCAGCAAACCATTCCTAAGTACCGTTGTACTCCCGGAACAAGTGCGTCTTGAGCCTTTTCTTGAAGGTGGGGAGACAGTCTGTGTCTCTGATGGAGGTGGGGAGTTGATTCCACCACTGGGGGGCCAGACAGGAGAAGAGCTTGTGTTGGGACCAGGCGGTCTTGAGCGGTGGGACCACCAGGCGGTTGTCTGAAGAAGACTGTAAGTGGCGGTTGGGGGTGTAAGGCTGCAGGAGAGACTTGATGTAGTCGGGTGCAGTCCCGTTCACTGCTCGGAACGTCATTACCAGGGTCTTGATGGGTAGCCAGTGGAAAGAGATGAGGAGGTTAACATGGGAGTGTCTAGGTAGATTGTAGACCAGGCGGGCTGCTGCGTTCTGAATCCTCTGAAGAGGGCGGGTTGTGCATGCTGGGAGACCCGCGAGCAGCGAGTTGCAGTAGTCCAACTTGGAGAGGACAAGTGTTTGGACTAGCAGCTCCGGATATTGTAGAGGGTGAATCTACACGCCCGGGAGACTGCAGCAATGTGGGCTGTGAGGGAGAGCTCGTCATCCATGGTAACCCCAAGGTTCCTGGCAGAGGATGAAGGGGTCACCATCGCAGATCCCAGGGTGATTGAGAGATCGTGGGAGATGGAGGTACAGCTGTGTGTCGTCAGTGTAGCAGTGGTAGGAGAAGCCATGGGAGGTGATGATCGGTCCAAGTGAGGTGGTGTACAGAGAGAAGAGGAGGGGTCCAAGGATGGAGCCCTGTGGGACACCAGTGGAGAGCTGGCGAGGGCCTGACAGTTTCCCTCCCCAGGAGACCTGGTAGGATCTAACCGACAGGTAGGATGAGATCCACTGGAGTGCAGTACCAGTGATGCCCATTTCAGAAAGTCTGGAGAGCAGGATCTGGTGGTTAACTGTAGGGCTGCTACTAACAACATTTATTTTAATAATCGATTAATCTGTCGATTCTTTTTTCGATTAATCGATGAATCGGATCAAATAACAACAACTAAAAAGCATTAATTTCCAACCCTTTATTCAAAACCAAAACTGACAGTGCAAATCCACAGTGCAAATTTTTTTCAGAATGTGCAAAACACAGGCACACAATTTTGAAAAAGTTATAAATGTTAGCGTGGATTTAATGCTATTTTCCAAGATGAGCAACTTATTTGAGTTTGGTTTAAAACTTTATTGAAAATTGAAAGGTTGTGGGAGTATGCCAGACTTTATTAGAATAATCTGGTGTATATTTAAGATTTTGACACAGTTTTGAAAAAGATTAAGATTTGTGAGGGAGGATTAAGCTATTTTCAAAGATAAGTGATTTTCTATCATTTTATTTGAAACTTCATTGAAAAAGTAAAGGCTGTGGAAGTATACCAGACATTGTTAAGATACTCTGGTGTCTGTTTGAGGTTTATATTCCCAAAAATATTATAAAATCTACATTTGTCAAAATGGTATGGGTTGTTTTCACCCGGTCCCTAACGCGGTGCTGCAAAGTAGCGTCTTCCGAAGGTGAGACGAATGTCGAATATGAAACTAACTTCACCTCGGTCAATTAACACACTGTTTTGATGTATTGAGTGTGAAATGCTCCCACACTTTGGATGACTTGGGTCGTACTGATTTCTCTGCCTCCGCCATGTGTTTCAGAACAACGTTACTCAACAACGTCTCTCCGATGGCCTTTCCTCTACCTCCGCTCCGCTTTCAACTAAACTTTTTATTTATTTATATATATGTATCTCTGCGACATACTGAGTGGCGTAATAATCGCGCGACACAACGAATCGATAATGAAATTCGTTGCCAACGCTTTTAATAATCGATTCATTGTTGCAGCCCTAGTTAACTGTATCAAATGCTGCAGAATGGTCCAGCTGAATGATGACGGATGACCTTAAAGCCGCTCTGGCAGACTGGAGGGCAGTGGTGACTGACAGAGGGCAGTCTCTGTGGAGTGGCTAGTCTTCAAGCCCGATTGGTTGGGGTCAAGCAGGTTGTTCTGAGAGAGAAAGTTTGACAGTTGGTTAGATACAGCACGTTCAATTGTTTTTGAAAAGAAGGGTAACAGTGATACTGGTCTGTAGTTCTAGAGAACGGCAGGGTTAAGGGAGGGTTTTTTGAGTAGAGGGGTAACTCTGGCCTGTTTGAAGACGGAGGCGAAGGTGCCGGAGGTGAGACAGGAGTTTAGGACATGGAGAAGAAAGGTTATGATGGAGGGGGAGATTTGAAAGAGAGGGGAGGGGACAGGATCAAGGGGACAGGAGGTGGGGCGATGAGAGAGAATGAGTTCAGAGATCTCTGCCTCGGACAGGGAAGAAAAAGAGTTAAGACATTTAGTTGGGTCAGTCATGGAGGGTGAGAGGGTAGGAAAGGTGGGTTTAGGGAACCGACTGCTAATATCGGCAACTTTTTTCTCAAAGGAGGAGAAGTTGTCAGGGTGGAGGGGGGGGGGGGTTAAGAAGGGTGGAGAAGGTAGAGAAATGTTTGTGGGGGTTTGAAGCAGAGTTTATTTTGTTCAGAAAGTAGTGGGTTTTAGCACCAGTTATGTGAGAAGAGAAGGATTTAAGGAGGGAGTGGTACTTATCAAGGTCCAGACCGTCTTTGGACTTGCGCCATCTCTTCTCAGCTGCCCGAAGGGTGGACCGCTCTTCACGAATAACATCCGTAAGCCACGGGCAGGAGGGAGAAGATTGTGCAGGCCTGGTTGAAAGGGGACAGAGAGAGTCAAGTGATGCAGTTAAAGGGGTTAACAGGGTGTTGGTGGCAGTGTTAGTGGGGTGGGACGAGAACTCGTCGATGGGAGGGACGGAGGCTGTTACAATAGAGGATAAATGGGAGGGGGGTAGGGAGCGGAGGTTGCGCCAGAAAGTTACGAGGGCAGGGGAGGTAGGAGGAGTTGGAGGGAGAGAGACAGAAAATTGGATAAAGTAGTGATCAGAAATGTGCAATGGGGTTACAGAGGTTAAGTCAGTGATACAGTTACGTGTCAGGATGAAATCTAGCTGTTTGCCTGCCTTGTGGATCGCTGGTGTGCTCAGCAGCGTCAGATCGAAGGAGGTAAGGAGAGACAAGAAGTTGACGGCCTGCGTTCCTTCGGAGGTGGATGTTGAAGTCCCCAAGGATTATCAGCGGGGTTCCATCATCCGGGAGGACGCTGAGGAGCATGTCCAGCTCCTAGCTAGTGGTCCTGGTGGGCGATAAAGAACAATTAAGCATGCCCATCGAATGTTTGGTTCCTTGGGAAGACTATGAAAAGTGTCAGCATTCCCTGTACAGCCTTGAACACTGCATTTACAACCGTGGTGTATTTTCAATATCCTTGAAAAGCTTCCAAACTTTCTTCTTTGTAATTCCCGTTGAAGTACACAGAGCAGCGTGCATCTAAACTAGTGTCTGAGATCTAAATTTTGGGTACAGACAAAGGTACAGACCAGAGCCAAAAAAGGTGGAGCCTTTTGTGACGTCACAAATGTTGCTTTCTTGAAACCGACTGTTTTACAGCTACATTTTTTAATTGTGAGATTCTTATAGGAAAGAGGTGTCAATGGGACTTGAGGTTGACTGTATGTCCATTTTACCCACCGAACGTTGTGTCGTTATTCAACTATGACAAGGTAAACTCGGTTTTGCAGTCAATGACTCCTTTAAGCTCCACCACCAACCAATAGAAATGTGAGTTAATATTACTGTATATTATGTTGTTGGATACAAGTGGTCCACAGACTCAGTGAAAATTACGGACCTATAAAACATCATTCCTAAGGAAAGCTTTTCTGGCCCGTGGACCACATGTTTGGTCTATGTGTTTGTTTGTCTCTCTGCCTCCCTGACTGTCTTGTCTCAGCTCTCTCTCTCTCTCTCTCTCTCTCTCTCTCTCTCTCTCTCAGTTCAGTTCAGTTCAGTTCAGTATGCTTTATTGGCATGACAGTTCGGGTTGAGCAGTATTGCCAAAGCAGTCCCTATTGAAAGGACATTTTACAGTAATATATGTATCATAGCATTTACATTATAACAATAATAATATGGCAGTACACTATAACAGTAGCATAGTAAGAGTAACAGTAACACATAAATGCTTGTTAATATACAGACAGGTTTTAACAGTTGTACAGGGTTGGTTCACTGTCCCTCAGGTTGTGACATTGAGAGACATATCTAGCGGCAAGGCTTGCAGTCGGCCCTTCGCCCAGAGATATCCTTAATTTCTCGTTTAAATTAAGCTCTGCGTAGTTTTCAATTAATTCCTTACATTTTTCCAGATATTGATCTCTTATACTTCTATATTTGTAACATTTAAGTAGGAAATGTTTTTCTGTTTCAATTTCCCCTGATGTACAGTGTCCACAGATTCTGTACTCTTTAGGTAACCATGTTTTTTTATGTCTTCCTTTTTCGATTGCAAGGGTGTGGTCACTCATTCTGTATTTAGTGAGCAGCTGTCTCTGCTTTATGTCCTTAACAGTATATAGATATTCAGCCATTTCATATTTTCTATTTAGACCCCGATAGCAATCTAATTTGTTTTGTGTCTTGGTTTCTTTCTCCCAGTGTTCTACGTAGGAGTTTTTGTTTTCTGTTGTGATTAGTTTAATTCTGTTTGGTGTTAGTAAAGGTGAAGAAGGTGTACCAGGTGGTAACTGGTTTGTTAGTCTCATAACCAGCTGGCACAGGGGGCTACTCTCAGGGTTACCTTCATGGACTGCAAGGGCTTTAGATTGGAGGGTTTCCTCAGGACTGGATTTTAAATGGGTGTAAAATGTTAATGATCTTTTCTGGATTTCTAATGTTGAAGGGAATCGGCCTAATTCTGCACGACATGCATTTGTGGGGGTTTTTCTTTGGATATTTAATATATTTCGACAGAAATCAGCATGTAGAGTCTCTATTGGGTGTTTTTCCCAACTATTGAAGTCTAGATGGCTGAGTGGGCCCCATATCTCACTTCCGTAGAGAGCAATAGGCTTGATGATGCTGTCGAATATTTTACACCAAATATTAATTGGGATGGTTATTTTGTAGAATTTTTGTTTTATTGCATAGAAAGCTCTACGAGCTTTTTCTTTAAGTGCATTTACTGCCAAGCGGAAGCTACCAGAGGCTGTCATTTGTAGGCCTAGGTATGTATAACTCATTGTGTGTTCTATAGTTTTGTTTCCCAGTGTGAATATGTGCCTCTTTTCCTGACATTTGGGCTTTTTTTGTATGACCATGATTTTGGTCTTTTTTATA